>NC_136069.1:18898634-20166687 GCF_964261635.1 Lissotriton helveticus | reverse complement strand
CTAACAACGTTAGATCATACCATTGTTTAATTTCACCATTGATCTTAACAATTAAGTCTGGAATCGGATTGGTAGATAATTTTTCATAGTACAGAGTTTCATTGAGTTGAGAGAGGATCTCATCATTATAATCGGTAGTATTCTGCACAACTATGTTTCCACCTTTGTCCGCAGTCCGTATTATAATTGCTTTATTGTTAATGAGCTCATGTAAGGCCTTTCTCTCCCCAAGTGTGAGATTATCTCGAGGTATTCTGGTGCTCCCTGATCTCGACCTATCAATCGACTTGTCAATATCTATACAAACCAACTTATAGAATGTGTCAATAGTATTTCCTGGTATTAGTTGTGGAGTCCATTTGGACTTAACTCTTAACCCACTCTCTTCCCTCTGAAATCTCGAAATCTCAAGGTCTTCAATAAGTTTCTGCATGGTTACTGGATCGTCTTCCCTCTCAGTAAGTGATAAAAGAAGTTGAGTATCTTTTAATTCTTGTATTGTAACTTCACTAAGGATTTTATTAGATGACTGTTTGTGTTTCGCTGGTACATTCGCAAAGTATTTCTTCAATTTCAAATTCCTTACAAATTTAAAAAGATCTATTTTGAGCATACACCAATCTAAATTTGTAGCAGGGCAAAAGCCCAGACCTTTCTTAAGAACAGTCACCATGTTATCAGACAATTCACAAGATGATAAATTGATCACTTCTATGTCACATGCAATGGGCTCATTATTAGTTGTCATTGTTTCCACGATCTTAGGGTCCTGATTCTTGCCCCTGGATCTCCTACCCCCCCTACTGCCTCTCCTTGTCTTTTTGACTGTAAATCTCTGTTTCTCAGCTCTAAGTCCCGATTCCCCTTCCTTAGTCTTTGTACCTCCCCAAAAAAATTTGTATTCTCAGTAGTCGGGACTAGCTCTGGAGCATCTCCATTCTCACTGCTGGATATCACTGAAGATGCATCAGTATCACTCATTACAGGGGTGCCACCACTCACTACCTTAGAAGAATCACTTTTAACTAAATAATCAAACCTCTTTGCAAAGGTATAAACTCTCCCTGTGTTGTAATCTCTCTCGTCCCTCCTCAGTTTCTGTGCTTTCCTTTGCTTTATCTCCATTTGTAAGGTGTTTAATTTCTCATCTAGGACTAAATAATTCTTAACAGTAGGTTCTGGTAAATTCATCTCTTTTATTTCCTCTTCAATTTTGCTAATCTCCACCAGTAATTTAGATATCTTCCTTTCTGCATTATCAATGAGAATCTGTATAAGATTCCGTGAGCTATTGTTCAGTTCCTTCTCCCAGATATCATATAGATCAGGTTCCAGATCCTCATAGGTCGGGATCGTATGTGATCTCAGCCCCCGTGGAATCCTGTTTAGTATCAAGTATTGTTTTAGAGTGGCAGCATCCCACCATTTACTTAACTCAGTACGTTTCAGAAGTTCAAGTTTCACGAATTTGGCTCTGAGGCCTTCTTTCTTAGTATCTGCTGGGGGTCCCATAGCTTTCCTAATGGTACCTCCTGCAGCTAAACTCCCAAATAATGTCTCAGCTTCCTTGTCTCTATTCATTATATAACCTCGGCGGCAGCTCTAACCCCACAAATACAAAAATTTTATATATTGGTAACGGTATAGATGAGCGCACAGCACAAGTCAAGGTACACGTAATAAAGCAATAAGTCCGTCAGGTGCTCAGGGGGAGGTGGGTGACTGGTTACCACAGTCACCAAGACAACCAAAAGGTCCAAACAATTATTGTGATCCTCCGAGCACTCAATCATGTAACAAAAAGTCTTTGTATAATTTCCACTGTATCTTTAATGTTCAGTCTTCTTGTACATTCAATCCGCGGATACAGAGTTACAAGGTGAGCATATGATATACTTATGCAGCCTGGTATAATTTTGCTTGGACTTTGGAAGTTAGAATCTTAAATACTGAGTATGCCATTATTTGACTGCAGGTAGTGATGGAGTAATCCGACATAAGGATACTTTGGACTGGGATCTACTCTGATGTTTGAGTATTATGATTTGGTGCACGCACTATGGGAATATTAGTGTGGAACTACTTACCATATGATTTGGTGAGTGTTACAATTGGTTATTTGCAGTTCTATTGCCCACAGTGAGCTTCTAGTTACTATTAGAATAGTCTGAGATAAATATTGAGTATTTGACAGTAGTATCTGATGATTGTATTTACAGATGTGGAGACATACACTTGAGATATAACGGGTTTACTGTATGAGGACTAATTAAGAGTGGATACGCCACTGGGAATAGGTGAGTGTCTAAACAGTCAGAGTGTTTGACTTAATAGATAACCTGTAGGCTGAGGTTGTTATCAGTGACCGAAACCTTATACCCTTACTGAAGCACTGTGCATATGACTCGTATGTAATTATAGTTTTGGATTCTTTTGATATGCCTGATTTGTATTCAATGACGCGATTCACACGAATTTGGCAAAAGTGGTTTTCTTTTAAGAACTATTCTGTTACTAATTGCAATTACCTATTGGACCTAAGTTATGGTCGAATGTATCATTAAGAATGATTCTTAGTTAATTGATGGAAAATGTGAAATGTATCTGTTTTGCTATTTCTAACGAGTATGAATGTAAATTGATTATGTGCATTTGGGTTGCAGCCCTGAGGAAGTCATTAGTCCTAGACGGACTAGACGAAACGTGCGTTGGCTGCGAATATCTTATGAGGACAGTTGGATTGAATGTACAAGAAGACTGAACATTAAAGATACAGTGGAAATTATACAAAGACTTTTTGTTACATGATTGAGTGCTCGGAGGATCACAATAATTGTTTGGACCTTTTGGTTGTCTTGGTGACTGTGGTAACCAGTCACCCACCTCCCCCTGAGCACCTGACGGACTTATTGCTTTATTACGTGTACCTTGACTTGTGCTGTGCGCTCATCTATACCGTTACCAATATATAAAATTTTTGTATTTGTGGGGTTAGAGCTGCCGCCGAGGTTATATAATGAATAGAGACAAGGAAGCTGAGACATTATTTGGGAGTTTAGCTGCAGGAGGTACCATTAGGAAAGCTATGGGACCCCCAGCAGATACTAAGAAAGAAGGCCTCAGAGCCAAATTCGTGAAACTTGAACTTCTGAAACGTACTGAGTTAAGTAAATGGTGGGATGCTGCCACTCTAAAACAATACTTGATACTAAACAGGATTCCACGGGGGCTGAGATCACATACGATCCCGACCTATGAGGATCTGGAACCTGATCTATATGATATCTGGGAGAAGGAACTGAACAATAGCTCACGGAATCTTATACAGATTCTCATTGATAATGCAGAAAGGAAGATATCTAAATTACTGGTGGAGATTAGCAAAATTGAAGAGGAAATAAAAGAGATGAATTTACCAGAACCTACTGTTAAGAATTATTTAGTCCTAGATGAGAAATTAAACACCTTACAAATGGAGATAAAGCAAAGGAAAGCACAGAAACTGAGGAGGGACGAGAGAGATTACAACACAGGGAGAGTTTATACCTTTGCAAAGAGGTTTGATTATTTAGTTAAAAGTGATTCTTCTAAGGTAGTGAGTGGTGGCACCCCTGTAATGAGTGATACTGATGCATCTTCAGTGATATCCAGCAGTGAGAATGGAGATGCTCCAGAGCTAGTCCCGACTACTGAGAATACAAATTTTTTTGGGGAGGTACAAAGACTAAGGAAGGGGAATCGGGACTTAGAGCTGAGAAACAGAGATTTACAGTCAAAAAGACAAGGAGAGGCAGTAGGGGGGGTAGGAGATCCAGGGGCAAGAATCAGGACCCTAAGATCGTGGAAACAATGACAACTAATAATGAGCCCATTGCATGTGACATAGAAGTGATCAATTTATCATCTTGTGAATTGTCTGATAACATGGTGACTGTTCTTAAGAAAGGTCTGGGCTTTTGCCCTGCTACAAATTTAGATTGGTGTATGCTCAAAATAGATCTTTTTAAATTTGTAAGGAATTTGAAATTGAAGAAATACTTTGCGAATGTACCAGCGAAACACAAACAGTCATCTAATAAAATCCTTAGTGAAGTTACAATACAAGAATTAAAAGATACTCAACTTCTTTTATCACTTACTGAGAGGGAAGACGATCCAGTAACCATGCAGAAACTTATTGAAGACCTTGAGATTTCGAGATTTCAGAGGGAAGAGAGTGGGTTAAGAGTTAAGTCCAAATGGACTCCACAACTAATACCAGGAAATACTATTGACACATTCTATAAGTTGGTTTGTATAGATATTGACAAGTCGATTGATAGGTCGAGATCAGGGAGCACCAGAATACCTCGAGATAATCTCACACTTGGGGAGAGAAAGGCCTTACATGAGCTCATTAACAATAAAGCAATTATAATACGGACTGCGGACAAAGGTGGAAACATAGTTGTGCAGAATACTACCGATTATAATGATGAGATCCTCTCTCAACTCAATGAAACTCTGTACTATGAAAAATTATCTACCAATCCGATTCCAGACTTAATTGTTAAGATCAATGGTGAAATTAAACAATGGTATGATCTAACGTTGTTAGATCATGATGAATATCTTTATCTCTTGCTAAGCACACCTAGATCACCTTGCCTTTATACTCTTCCAAAAGTCCACAAGTGCCGGGACAAACCGCCGGGTAGGCCTATTGTCTCCGGCATTTGTGGCCCAACCGAGCGTTTATCTGAATTTATTGATTGCTTTTTGAGACAATACGTGTACAATTTACCGTCTTTTGTTGAAGATACTAAGCACATACTGAATTTACTTGAAGATATTATATGGGAGGAAGGCATGGTACTAGTTACACTGGATGTGGTATCCCTGTATACCATTATTGATCATGATATGGGCATACGTGCACTGGACCATTTCCTCAGTGCAAGACCAGCAGAATTGTTTGACCATACTCAAATGATTTTGCGGATGACTAAACTTGTACTGGAGAATAATGTGTTTCTATTTGAGGGACAGTGGTACAGGCAACGCTTGGGTACCGCGATGGGTTCTAGATTTGCTCCGTCGTTTGCCAACCTTTTTATGGGTTGGTACGAGGCGGAGCGAATCTGGGGCCCTGAGGGAACCGAGTGGACCCCATATATACACTATTGGGGTCGCTTCATCGACGACTGTTTGATGATATGGACTGGCACAGTCGAGAAACTGAAAGGTTTTTTCGACTTTTTGAATGATAATACATGTAACTTGAAATTCACTACCTCTTATGATATGCAGAGGATTACTTTCTTGGATGTGGAGTTGTATGTGGAAGGGACTAAGATATTGAGTCGAATGTTTCGTAAACCCACAAGTTGTAACTCGATTTTGCATGCTGAGAGCTGCCATCCTAATTACCAGAAAAGAGCCATACCTTATGGCGAACTAATAAGGGCTAGGCGTAATTGTTCTTCTGATACTGAATTTGAACAGAATATAGTGGATATGTCGTCAAGATTTTCCAATCGTGGTTATAAACGGAGTGTGGTTACCAAAGCTGTATCGAGAGTGAGAAGAGTGAAGAGAGAAACCACACTGATCAGAGGGGACAAAACGGGTAGACCATCAGACCAAAAGGTAAGACTGATAACCAACTATGGGATGGATAGTTCTAAGCTATTCACTATATTAAATAAGCATTGGCACCTACTCTGTGTAGATAATGACTTGAAACCGTTTATTTTGGAAAGACCTAGTGTGACCTTTAGAAGAGGGACAACACTGAAGAACTTGTTGAGTCCTAGTTACCCTACTAAACACAATAAATCAGACTGGTTGAGTAGCTTTAAAGGCTTCTACAAGTGTGGAAGATGCATATCATGTAGATGGGCGATGAAAAAAGTGCTGTGTTTTGAATACAATGGTTCTGTTAAATATACTATTGGTATGTTTATTAATTGCGACACAGCCTATGTGGTATATGTAATCTCATGTAAATGTGGCCAGATCTATGTAGGGAGTACTAAGAGGAGGCTCAGGGAGAGAATTGCTGAACACTTTAGGGCTCTAAAGAATGGTGACACAAGATACCCAATTGCGTCACACATTGTTCAAAATTTCGAGCACAAGGACCAACATATCTTCAGTTACCATGGGATTGACCACATCAAACCAGACCCACGAGGGGGCAACAGACTGTTGACTCTGAGGAAGCGTGAGGTACTTTGGCTGATTAGACTTAAAGCGGTTGAGTGTGGTCTCAATGTGGACCATGAGTATGAGTTTTACTTAGGAAGTTGAGGGTATTATTTACTTTATTCTTTATGTATACAAATGTCTCCGAACGCTAACAACTCTGTATGATGAGAAAGTACAATGATTTCTGAGATTGTACATTACAATGATATGGTGTATTGAGGTTGAATTTTGAATTGTTTGTGACCTTTAGGAAACTTACTGCCTCATGAAATTGTCTTGTTCTTGGTAAAGTAACTGAAATTAATGCATGCTATGAGATGATTATGGGGAAAGGTGGGGGTAGATCTGAGGACTCCCGAGGCTTGCAGGTTATGGCGACTGTGAGTTAGGTCTATTTGCGTAAATATTATAAATCAGACTGTGGGCAATAGTATTGTAACCCAAATTTTCTTTCTACCACTTTATTTACCTAGATGAGATAACAACTATCAACTGACAAAACATGTGGAAATTATATTGGTGTTCAAAGTGATATTTAGATATTATAACACGAGCCATGATTTACTAATTTATGGTACCTGTATGGGATTTTGCAGTATTGGAATTGATATTACAAGATGGCGCCTGTGAAAAGTAATATCAAATGCCATTCCTAGTTGGCACTCGCGATGGACGCTAAATAATTAACTTGGGAAGTTGTACTTGTGTCAATACTAATGTTAGGATATTATAACACAAGTTACGATTATCTACATTTTGTTACTCGTATGAGAGTTCGCGTTAGAGGTTAGACAGTCCAAGATGGCGCCCGTGTAACTTAACATAAATTGCCATTCCAAGATGGCCCCCGCGCTGGACGCCGAAGTCGGGATACTCAAGGCAGACTGCCGGTAAGGACGCTACATGAAGATTATCGTGTAATTAGTGATTATGGGGGGTTCTGAGATTACGTGAGACTCTTGTCATTTACATACATATTCAATCGTTATTGTTTTGTCAGACACGAACACGTGGGCTATATATGTGAAATTTGGAAGTATAAGAATTACGGGGAAACGCGGATACAGAGTTACAAGGTGAGCATATGATATACTTATGCAGCCTGGTATAATTTTGCTTGGACTTTGGAAGTTAGAATCTTAAATACTGAGTATGCCATTATTTGACTGCAGGTAGTGATGGAGTAATCCGACATAAGGATACTTTGGACTGGGATCTACTCTGATGTTTGAGTATTATGATTTGGTGCACGCACTATGGGAATATTAGTGTGGAACTACTTACCATATGATTTGGTGAGTGTTACAATTGGTTATTTGCAGTTCTATTGCCCACAGTGAGCTTCTAGTTACTATTAGAATAGTCTGAGATAAATATTGAGTATTTGACAGTAGTATCTGATGATTGTATTTACAGATGTGGAGACATACACTTGAGATATAACGGGTTTACTGTATGAGGACTAATTAAGAGTGGATACGCCACTGGGAATAGGTGAGTGTCTAAACAGTCAGAGTGTTTGACTTAATAGATAACCTGTAGGCTGAGGTTGTTATCAGTGACCGAAACCTTATACCCTTACTGAAGCACTGTGCATATGACTCGTATGTAATTATAGTTTTGGATTCTTTTGATATGCCTGATTTGTATTCAATGACGCGATTCACACGAATTTGGCAAAAGTGGTTTTCTTTTAAGAACTATTCTGTTACTAATTGCAATTACCTATTGGACCTAAGTTATGGTCGAATGTATCATTAAGAATGATTCTTAGTTAATTGATGGAAAATGTGAAATGTATCTGTTTTGCTATTTCTAACGAGTATGAATGTAAATTGATTATGTGCATTTGGGTTGCAGCCCTGAGGAAGTCATTAGTCCTAGACGGACTAGACGAAACGTGCGTTGGCTGCGAATATCTTATGAGGACAGTTGGATTGAATGTACAAGAAGACTGAACATTAAAGATACAGTGGAAATTATACAAAGACTTTTTGTTACATGATTGAGTGCTCGGAGGATCACAATAATTGTTTGGACCTTTTGGTTGTCTTGGTGACTGTGGTAACCAGTCACCCACCTCCCCCTGAGCACCTGACGGACTTATTGCTTTATTACGTGTACCTTGACTTGTGCTGTGCGCTCATCTATACCGTTACCAATATATAAAATCTCTCTATTCACTGGCAGGGCTTGGGTCATTAGACACACCACAGGGGGGCGGAGCCAGCATTGTGTGGGGAAAACCCAGCCCATCCAGGACACAGGTACACTCCTCCCACACATCACTCATGCTAATCTCCCACTCACCACCGGGCAGACCCATCCAGACTTCCTGGAGCCTGGCATGCCAGCCAGCTCCAGCCAATCACACGCCAGCACCCTCACAGCACACGTACAGCCATGTCTAGAAATGGCGCTTCGCTACTAGACACATACATGCTGCATACACCGTTGCGCAGCATTCACTCACACGAGTTCACACATACCAGACTCAAGCCTGTACACCCCACGCATCAGGAACTACCAGGGACACATACATTCCCCATGCATTCCTATGGGCGGGCAGGCCTAGCTCAGCACATGCACTCAGAGTGCGCACGCACTTTCCACTGGGACACAGTGAAAGTGCGCAGAATCCAAAAATCACCATCTCCAGGTCACCATTTCAAGCAAAAAGTCTAGGGGTGAACCTGCCCTAAGGGCCAAAGTCCAACAAAGTGGTTGAAAATCCCTCTGTAAAATATACGGAGTCTTTCACAATACTCGTGACCTCTCAAGGCTCTCGAAGAGGCACCAGTTCAAATGCTGTAGCATCCGTTGGTATTTCATAATAAGTCATGGGGTAGCGTTGATCAGTGGCAACAGTGGTGATAGCAACATCGGGTGCGTTTCCAGAACTCAGTGTTCTTCGCAGAATGCTGCGCTAAAAAATTCCTCTCTGGGAACTCAAGCTAGTAATGTCCCCGCTTTGTTCAAGGGGTATTGTATACAGAGTAGGGGGAGGTTGAGAGGCATTACTCCGAATCCTTCTAAGTGTCCTAGAGGGTCTGCTGTAGAGGACTGGCCACATAGTGCGTTTTCACGTGGTCGATGGACACCTGTCCGTTTCTCACTTGAGCCAGAAAAGGGAAGTAGAATGACAGTTCCATTGATTTTTACCCCAAGGACGGGATGGTTCAAAAGCTTGCTTGATATGGAGTTTTTCACAAACTAGGTCCCCACATTTTGGAACCCACCCAACAGCAGCAGTGATAACCTTCTTTTCACAGGTGGCCGCATCAGAGTGGTTCACGTTAGACAGAATGTCTCTGACTTCGTGGACGTTTATACGGTTCTCTACAAGTCAAATTTATCTTCATCCGCCACTTCCTAGGATTATCTAAGCCAGGCACATATATTGGAACTCCGAAGAGAATCTTGTATGGAGTGCGTCCTCCCAATACTCATTGGGCAAGTTAAGTAATGCTCTCTGGACTCTATACAGATTATTATGGAACCAACTAAGACCTGAACTTAGTACCCTAGCAGTCAAGGCTTGTTTAATCATGCAGTTGGCACGTTCAACAATGCCTTTCGATTCAGCTCGAAAGGGGTTGCTGAATTGCAGACAAACTCCAAAAGTAGACGTTGAATTCCTGTAAGCCTTTGAGACAAATGCAGGACCGTTATCTGAATTAAACGAATGAACTGCACCAATTGCTATCAGACACTGAGTTTGGAGTGAACGTCTCTGAAGAACCCTGCGACCAGTGATGCCAATGCCAATGCAGTGCGACAGCTGTGCCCATCAAACGAGTCATTGAGCAAGGGCCTGATTTACATCTCCGCATAGAGGTTACTCAATCACAGTGGTGACCTATATCCCGTCTGCCGAAATGTATTCCCATTATAGCCTACGGGATTTATATTTCGGCAAACAGGATATCTGTCACCGTTGTGGCGGAGTGACCCGTCTGCCGAGATCTGAATCAGGCCCCAAGTCTCTAAACAACTTTTTTATGTGGTCTTGCAAAATTATCCCTTTAGCATTTACCTATTCCCACAAAGATGGACATATTGGCCAAGGAAGCAGGTGGTATTAACAGGGTGGCAAGTCAGGCTGTCTGAAGCAAAGACCTTTCTGGTCACTGAGTTTAGTTACTCAAATCTCTACCCGGGGCCCGCACATGGCGGGCATTCAGGTTTTGATTTGAGGAGGATATTTGGACAACTAAACTTTACAGTGATGGGTAAGAAAACAAAACGTGGGGATCACCTGGAGCAGACCTATGACATCTGGGACAGCCAGGTCGAAACGTGCTTGTATCTATGTATCCATGACAGGATAGATCAGTGAACAGAAGCAAGGGCTCCGCTACTGAGGAAGAGGATTGAAAGATCTGAGTCACCTTATGTGGCAGTCATAAACGAGGAACCATCCTACGAAGTATGGCAAGAGGGGTAAGGGATGTCTGAGGCCCAGCTCTCCCGTGCGGCTGCACCTATCTGCTTCCTACCCGTTTCCGGAGTGCTTTCTCCTGCTTTTGCCTCGTATTTTTTTTACTGCTTTCTCCTTCCTTTTCGCCCTGTTTTTCTCAGCGCTTTCTATTGCTTTTGCCTCGTTTTCGGCTTTCTCCTTCCTTTTCCCGCGTTTTCAAAGTCATTTCTCCTGCTTTTGCCTAATTTTTTACAGCTTTCTCCTTCCTCTTCCTCATTTTTCTGAGTGCTTTCTCCTGCTTTTGTCTCGTTTTTTACTGCTTTCTTCTTCCTTTCTCCTGTTTTTCTGGCTGCTTTCTTTGAGTGCCTTGACACGGTGCTCAGCCAGGGGCTGTAGGGTTGGTTATGGAGAACAGGGAAGTGTGCAGGACTGCTTTGGGCGGCCAGTGAGGGCTGACCAAACAGTCATTGAGCACTCAGGAGTGAGCAAATCACTCATTCCCTGCCCTGCTCTGTGAGTAGAGCAGTCCCGCCCACCCTGCCGCCCGCAAAGGAAGCATAACATGATAATAGCTTGAAAGCAGTGGGGCGACGCTCCTCCGCCATAGCGGAGGAGCTGCTACTGAACAGATCCTTTACATGGTGAGGAATCCGCAGGAGCATGCGTTCATCAAAAACCATTAGAACTCAAGAGATTACTGTAATGAAAATACTCAGAGCAATCTCCTTGTGTAATGTAATGAGGAGTAAAGGAGTGAATATGCTGGTGGCATCCAGCCAACGAAAAAGTAATCCTGTAACTGAATTCAGAGTTAAACCACTAAAGAAAAGGTAAACAGTGGAATCTTGTGTGAATTAATAGGGTAGAGCAGAATAATTACATGAGTCTTTTATGATCAATGTAGGATAAAGTAATCAGAGGATAAAGTAGGATACCGTAATCAGAGTAATATCTTATGGTCAACGTAGGACTGTAATCTGGGTAATGTATTGTGATTGAGTCATAGTGAAGTAACGACTGTCACCTCTTATAACCAATTAAGGATAAATGCAGTAATTGTAGTAACCTCTATTATCAATGCATGGTAGAGTAAGGTCCTATGAGCAAAGAATGAGGGATGAGGTAATGACAGATATCTATCCTCAATGCAGGGTTACCAGAGTAATCACAGTGTATGATTAATGCAGAGTAATACCTCCAGAGCAATATGGGTTAAAGTAATCAGAGTAATCGATCATCAGTAGGAGATAAAGTAGAGAACTCTCCACTGATTAATACCAAGTATAGAAATAGAAATATAGACAATCGCATAAATAAATAAATAAATAAAAGTACTGAGAGTGATCTCCAATGACCATTGCAGTGATCAGAGTAATCGATCATCAGTAGGAGATAAAGTAGAGAACTCTCCACTGATCCATACCAAGTATAGAAATAGAAATATAGACAATCGCATAAATAAATAAATAAATAAATAATCAATCAATCAATCAGGGACATTTATAGAGCGCACTACTCACCCGGAGGGTCTCAAGGCGCTTGGGGGGGGGGGGGGGGGGGGTGCTGCTACTGCTCGAACAGCCAGGTCTTGAGCTTCTTCCTGAAGGAGAGGTGGTCTTGGGTCAGGCGCAGGTCGGGAGGGAGGGAGTTTCAGGTCTTGGCGGCCTGGTAGGAGAAGGACCTTCCTCCTGTTGTCGTTCTTCGGACGCGGGGGACGGCGGCGAGGGCGTGACTGGCTGATCGGAGGTGGCGTTTGGGAGCGTAGAAGTTGATGCGGTTGTTGAGGTAGCTCGGGCCTTGATTGTGCAGGGCTTTGTGTGCGTGGGTGAGGAGACGGAAGGTGATTCTCTTGTTGACGGGGAGCCAGTGCAGGTCTCTCAGATGTCCGGAGATGTGGCTGCGTCGGGGGATGTCGAGGATGAGTCTGGCTGAGGCGTTCTGGATCCGCTGGAGTCTCTTCTGGAGCTTGGCGGTGGTTCCGGCGTAGAGGGCGTTGCCGTAGTCCAGTCGGCTGGTGACGAGGGCCTGGGTGACCGTCTTCCTGGTCTCGGTGGGGATCCACCAGAAGATCTTCCGTAGCATGCGCAGGATGTTGAAGCATGACGAGGAGACGGCGTTGACTTGTCTGGTCATGGAGAGGGAGGAGTCCAGGATGAAGCCCAGGTTGGGTGCGTGGTCTGTCGGTGTGGGTGCGGTTCCCAGGGCGGGGGGCCACCAGCAGTCGTCCCAGGCGGAGGGCGAGGAGCCCAGGATGAGGACTTCCGTCTTGTCTGAGTTCAGTTTCAGGCGGCTGGTCGTCATCCACTCGGCTACATCTTTCATCCCTTCGTGAAGGTTGGCTCTGGCCGCGGCGGGGTCGTTGGTCAGGGAGAGGATCAGCTGGGTGTCATCGGCGTAGGAGATGATGTTCAGGTTGTGTTGGCGTGCGATGGGCGCGAGGGGGATCATGTAGACGTTGAAGAGGGTGGGGCTCAGCGAGGATCCTTGAGGGACGCCGCAGATGACTTCGGTGGCCTCTGACTTCTACGGTGGTAGACGGACTCTCTGTGTTCTTCCGTCGAGGAAGGAGACGATCCATTCCAGTGCCTTCTCCTGAATTCCGACGTTGCTGAGGCGCTGCACTAGGGTGCGGTGGCAGACAGTGTCGAATGCCGCGGAGAGGTCGAGGAGGATGAGGGCCGCTGTTTCTCCGTTGTCCATCAGGGATCTGATGTCATCGGTGGCAGCGATGAGGGCGGTCTCGGTGCTGTGGTTGGCTCGGAAGCCAGACTGTGAGGGGTCGAGGGATCCATTCGTCTCGAGGAAGGCGGCCAGCTGTTTGTTGACGGTCTTCTCGATGACTTTGGCTGGAAACGGGAGGAGCGAGATGGGGCGGTAATTCTTGAGTTCGGTGGGGTCCGCTGTTGGTTTCTTTAGTAGAGCGCTGAGCTCGGCTTGCTTCCAGCCCTCCGGGAAGGTGGCGGTGTCTAAGGAGGTGTTGATGATGTCCCGCAGGTGGGGTGCGATGACAGCGTCGGCCTTGTTGAAGTAATGAGAGTAATCTCCAATGACCATTGCAGTGATCAGAGTAATCGATCATCAGTAGGAGATAAAGTAGAGAACTCTCCACTGATCCATACCAAGTATAGAAATAGAAATATAGACAATCGCATAAATAAATAAATAAATAAAAGTAATGAGAGTAATCTCCAATGACCATTGCAGTGATCAGAGTAATCGATCATCAGTAGGAGATAAAGTAGAGAACTCTCCACTGATCCATACCAAGTATAGAAATAGAAATATAGACAATCGCATAAATAAATAAATAAATAAAAGTAATGAGAGTAATCTCCAATGACCATTGCAGTGATCAGAGTAATCGATCATCAGTAGGAGATAAAGTAGAGAACTCTCCACTGATCCATACCAAGTATAGAAATAGAAATATAGACAATCGCATAAATAAATAAAAGTAATGAGAGTAATCTCCAATGACCATTGCAGTGATCAGAGTAATCGATTATCAGTAGGAGATAAAGTAGAGAACTCTCCACTGATCCATACCAAGTATAGAAATAGAAATATAGACAATCGCATAAATAAATAAATAAATAAAAGTAATGAGAGTAATCTCCAATGACCATTGCAGTGATCAGAGTAATCGATCATCAGTAGGAGATAAAGTAGAGAACTCTCCACTGATCCATACCAAGTATAGAAATAGAGACAATCGCATAATTAAATAAATAAATAAATAAAAGTAATGAGAGTAATCTCCAATGACCATTGCAGTGATCAGAGTAATCGATCATCAGTAGGAGATAAAGTAGAGAACTCTCCACTGATCCATACCAAGTATAGAAATAGAAATATAGACAATCGCATAAATAAATAAATAAATAAAAGTAATGAGAGTAATCTCCAATGACCATTGCAGTGATCAGAGTAATCGATCATCAGTAGGAGATAAAGTAGAGAACTCTCCACTGATCCATACCAAGTATAGAAATAGAAATATAGACAATCGCATAAATAAATAAAAGTAATGAGAGTAATCTCCAATGACCATTGCAGTGATCAGAGTAATCGATTATCAGTAGGAGATAAAGTAGAGAACTCTCCACTGATCCATACCAAGTATAGAAATAGAAATATAGACAATCGCATAAATAAATAAATAAATAAAAGTAATGAGAGTAATCTCCAATGACCATTGCAGTGATCAGAGTAATCGATCATCAGTAGGAGATAAAGTAGAGAACTCTCCACTGATCCATACCAAGTATAGAAATAGAGACAATCGCATAATTAAATAAATAAATAAATAAAAGTAATGAGAGTAATCTCCAATGACCATTGCAGTGATCAGAGTAATCGATCATCAGTAGGAGATAAAGTAGAGAACTCTCCACTGATCCATACCAAGTATAGAAATAGAAATATAGACAATCGCATAAATAAATAAATAAATAAAAGTAATGAGAGTAATCTCCAATGACCATTGCAGTGATCAGAGTAATCGATCATCAGTAGGAGATAAAGTAGAGAACTCTCCACTGATCCATACCAAGTATAGAAATAGAAATATAGACAATCGCATAAATAAATAAAAGTAATGAGAGTAATCTCCAATGACCATTGCAGTGATCAGAGTAATCGATTATCAGTAGGAGATAAAGTAGAGAACTCTCCACTGATCCATACCAAGTATAGAAATAGAAATATAGACAATCGCATAAATAAATAAATAAATAAAAGTAATGAGAGTAATCTCCAATGACCATTGCAGTGATCAGAGTAATCGATCATCAGTAGGAGATAAAGTAGAGAACTCTCCACTGATCCATACCAAGTATAGAAATAGAAATATAGACAATCGCATAAATAAATAAATAAATAAAGTAATGAGAGTAATCTCCAATGACCATTGCAGTGATCAGAGTAATCGATCATCAGTAGGAGATAAAGTAGAGAACTCTCCACTGATCCATACCAAGTATAGAAATAGAAATATAGACAATCGCATAAATAAATAAATAAATAAAAGTAATGAGAGTAATCTCCAATGACCATTGCAGTGATCAGAGTAATCGATCATCAGTAGGAGATAAAGTAGAGAACTCTCCACTGATCCATACCAAGTATAGAAATAGAAATATAGACAATCGCATAAATAAATAAATAAATAAAAGTAATGAGAGTAATCTCCAATGACCATTGCAGTGATCAGAGTAATCGATCATCAGTAGGAGATAAAGTAGAGAACTCTCCACTGATCCATACCAAGTATAGAAATAGAAATATAGACAATCGCATAAATAAATAAATAAATAAAAGTAATGAGAGTAATCTCCAATGACCATTGCAGTGATCAGAGTAATCGATCATCAGTAGGAGATAAAGTAGAGAACTCTCCACTGATCCATACCAAGTATAGAAATAGAAATATAGACAATCGCATAAATAAATAAATAAATAAAAGTAATGAGAGTAATCTCCAATGACCATTGCAGTGATCAGAGTAATCGATCATCAGTAGGAGATAAAGTAGAGAACTCTCCACTGATCCATACCAAGTATAGAAATAGAAATATAGACAATCGCATAAATAAATAAAAGTAATGAGAGTAATCTCCAATGACCATTGCAGTGATCAGAGTAATCGATTATCAGTAGGAGATAAAGTAGAGAACTCTCCACTGATCCATACCAAGTATAGAAATAGAAATATAGACAATCGCATAAATAAATAAATAAATAAAAGTAATGAGAGTAATCTCCAATGACCATTGCAGTGATCAGAGTAATCGATCATCAGTAGGAGATAAAGTAGAGAACTCTCCACTGATCCATACCAAGTATAGAAATAGAAATATAGACAATCGCATAAATAAATAAATAAATAAAGTAATGAGAGTAATCTCCAATGACCATTGCAGTGATCAGAGTAATCGATCATCAGTAGGAGATAAAGTAGAGAACTCTCCACTGATCCATACCAAGTATAGAAATAGAAATATAGACAATCGCATAAATAAATAAATAAATAAAAGTAATGAGAGTAATCTCCAATGACCATTGCAGTGATCAGAGTAATCGATCATCAGTAGGAGATAAAGTAGAGAACTCTCCACTGATCCATACCAAGTATAGAAATAGAAATATAGACAATCGCATAAATAAATAAATAAATAAAAGTAATGAGAGTAATCCCCAATGACCATTGCAGTGATCAGAGTAATCGATCATCAGTAGGAGATAAAGTAGAGAACTCTCCACTGATCCATACCAAGTATAGAAATAGAAATATAGACAATCGCATAAATAAATAAATAAAAGTAATGAGAGTAATCTCCAATGACCATTGCAGTGATCAGAGTAATCGATCATCAGTAGGAGATAAAGTAGAGAACTCTCCACTGATCCATACCAAGTATAGAAATAGAAATATAGACAATCGCATAAATAAATAAATAAATAAAAGTAATGAGAGTAATCTCCAATGACCATTGCAGTGATCAGAGTAATCGATCATCAGTAGGAGATAAAGTAGAGAACTCTCCACTGATCCATACCAAGTATAGAAATAGAAATATAGACAATCGCATAAATAAATAAATAAATAAAAGTAATGAGAGTAATCTCCAATGACCATTGCAGTGATCAGAGTAATCGATCATCAGTAGGAGATAAAGTAGAGAACTCTCCACTGATCCATACCAAGTATAGAAATAGAAATATAGACAATCGCATAAATAAATAAATAAATAAAAGTAATGAGAGTAATCTCCAATGACCATTGCAGTGATCAGAGTAATCGATCATCAGTAGGAGATAAAGTAGAGAACTCTCCACTGATCCATACCAAGTATAGAAATAGAAATATAGACAATCGCATAAATAAATAAATAAATAAAAGTAATGAGAGTAATCTCCAATGACCATTGCAGTGATCAGAGTAATCGATCATCAGTAGGAGATAAAGTAGAGAACTCTCCACTGATCCATACCAAGTATAGAAATAGAAATATAGACAATCGCATAAATAAATAAATAAATAAAAGTAATGAGAGTAATCTCCAATGACCATTGCAGTGATCAGAGTAATCGATCATCAGTAGGAGATAAAGTAGAGAACTCTCCACTGATCCATACCAAGTATAGAAATAGAAATATAGACAATCGCATAAATAAATAAATAAATAAAAGTAATGAGAGTAATCTCCAATGACCATTGCAGTGATCAGAGTAATCGATCATCAGTAGGAGATAAAGTAGAGAACTCTCCACTGATCCATACCAAGTATAGAAATAGAAATATAGACAATCGCATAAATAAATAAATAAATAAAAGTAATGAGAGTAATCTCCAATGACCATTGCAGTGATCAGAGTAATCGATCATCAGAAGGAGATAAAGTAGAGAACTCTCCACTGATCCATACCAAGTATAGAAATAGAAATATAGACAATCGCATAAATAAATAAATAAAAGTAATGAGAGTAATCTCCAATGACCATTGCAGTGGTCAGAGTAATCGATCATCAGTAGGAGATAAAGTAGAGAACTCTCCACTGATCCATACCAAGTATAGAAATAGAAATATAGACAATCGCATAAATAAATAAATAAATAAAAGTAATGAGAGTAATCTCCAATGACCATTGCAGTGATCAGAGTAATCGATCATCAGTAGGAGATAAAGTAGAGAACTCTCCACTGATCCATACCAAGTATAGAAATAGAAATATAGACAATCGCATAAATAAATAAATAAATAAAAGTAATGAGAGTAATCTCCAATGACCATTGCAGTGATCAGAGTAATCGATCATCAGTAGGAGATAAAGTAGAGAACTCTCCACTGATCCATACCAAGTATAGAAATAGAAATATAGACAATCGCATAAATAAATAAATAAATAAAAGTAATGAGAGTAATCTCCAATGACCATTGCAGTGATCAGAGTAATCGATCATCAGTAGGAGATAAAGTAGAGAACTCTCCACTGATCCATACCAAGTATAGAAATAGAAATATAGACAATCGCATAAATAAATAAATAAATAAAAGTAATGAGAGTAATCTCCAATGACCATTGCAGTGATCAGAGTAATCGATCATCAGTAGGAGATAAAGTAGAGAACTCTCCACTGATCCATACCAAGTATAGAAATAGAAATATAGACAATCGCATAAATAAATAAATAAATAAAAGTAATGAGAGTAATCTCCAATGACCATTGCAGTGATCAGAGTAATCGATCATCAGTAGGAGATAAAGTAGAGAACTCTCCACTGATCCATACCAAGTATAGAAATAGAAATATAGACAATCGCATAAATAAATAAATAAAAGTAATGAGAGTAATCTCCAATGACCATTGCAGTGGTCAGAGTGAGAGTAATCCCCTCTCATCAGTGCAGGGTCATGCAATTGCTGTAAACTTCTATGTGCAATGTTGGGAGAAGCAGTCTTGCATCATCAATATGGATCAAGTAATCTGCTGCGACCAGTGCATGGCAACCAGAGTCATCTATTATCAGCGGAGAGTGACGTCACTGCTGCAGCGTCCAGCAGACATGGACTGACACCTCTGACGTCCTGGGGGCGGGGCCGAGGATGCCGGGGGGCCGCGTCATCCAGAGCTCGCGCGGTGATTGGCCTGCGCGGCGGGCTCGCCCGGCGCGCGCTGCGTCTCCTCCGTGAGTGAGTCACGCGCCGTCGCTCTGCGCGCGCGGCGCCTCGTGCCGCGTCCCGGGGACAGAGGGGCGCGCGGCGGCGGTGACTCAGCCGCGTCACAAAGGAGCGATCCGCGCGGGGGCTGAGGGAGGGGGCGCGCGAGTCACGGCTCGAGGCCGAGGGGCCCCTGAGCCCGCTCAATGCACCCCCCGCCCGCGCCTGCAGCTCTGCTGATGCACCTCCACCCACGGGGGTGCACCCATCTGCAGGTGTGGGGGTCGCTCGTGCACAGCTCAGTGCATGCACCTCCAGCTACAAGTGCAGATGCATGCACCACTGAGACGGGACCTGCACACAGCTGACTATCAGTGCTCTGCCAATGCACCTCCATTCACAAGTGTGCATGCACCTGCAGATACAGGACGTAGACCGGTGCATGCTCTGCTGATGCATGCTCTGCTGATGCACCTCCACCCACGGGTGTGTGCACCCATCTGCAGGTGTGGAGGTCGGTCGTGCACAGCTCAGTAAATGCAACTCCAGCTACAAGTGTGCATGCATGCATCTGCAGCACTGAGACGGTGCCCTGCACACAGCGGACTATCACTGCTCTGCCACTGCACCTCCATTTAGGAGTAAGCATGCACCTGCAGAAACAGGACACAGACCGCTGCAGGGCTCTGCTAATGCACCTCTGTTCAGGACATGCTGGCTCCCCCTTATGTCTCGCTCTAATGTCCTAATGCTGCACGCATTAGGACATGAAACCCTGACCTATCGGCTTTGCCAGTGCTTGTTAAGGTTTATGAATTATACAAAGCCCAAACCCCATTACTAACTAGGGGTGGGCCTTAGCCGTAGGAGTGAACACAGGAGGCCTCCTGTCCAGGCCCTACATGGGCTGCCCTTGTGGGTGGGCCTGAGGGTGGGAGGAACCCCTGGACCAGGGCCCGCCCTAGGGGCAGGAGTCAAGCAGGAGGGGCAGATGGGCTTTTAACCCAGACAACCATGTGGCAGCCCTCTTCTTCTCTCCTGTTTGCCCAGCCGCTCCCACACAGCAGCAGACTCCCACCTACCACACCCGAAAGACCTTAGTTTAGGTAAAATCAAGGACCAGTATGACTCCTTAAAACACAATATATGAGACGCAGGGCATGAAGGGGCAGTGGGAAGAGAGGAGTGCGGATTGTTAGTGGTACTTAAAACAAAACTTTTCACTCTCATCAACATTGTTTAACACCTTAAACAAACATAGACGAGAGTGTGTGGGTTTGTCAGTGTGGGCATATAAAAATCCAAGGTGAAATCCAACAGACACTTCACATCACCCACCTGAAAGCACTTGCACCCAACTATTTATTACGGAATAAATTTTTAGGGGGGGTGTAATACCCCAAGCACCCCTCCTGGAACTACGCCCCTGGGTAAAACCTTATTCAAGGTTGGAGTGCTTTCTGTCCACTTAAAATTGTTCTAAAAAAGATATGGATTTGGGTCTGGCTTGAGGTGAAGCTTGAAATACAAAAATGAGAACTCTACCTATATGATTGGGCTATGCTATGCGTCAATTGGCGTGTAGCATAGCCCAATCATATAGGTAGATTTCTAATTTTTGTATTTTGTGTTCATATCCCCTGCCTCTCTACCTTCATTTACCTTCAGGGGTCCCCTTGTTATTGAGTAGTTGAGGTGAAGCGTGGCCTTTACCTTCTGCCTCTACTTTGGGTTTGCTCACAAAGAAGCACATGCATGAAAGTTTCATTTTGCGATTATCATATAGAGATTTTTAACAAATCACTATTTGGTAATCGCAAAATGCAATGCAACACAGCAAACAGTGATTCTCTAATTGCAATTTCTTAAGAAGCACAAATGCAATTAGGAAATCACTATTGACTGAGGATCCTCGACTCGGGGGGATCCTGTCTTCTAATTCTCCTTGACCTTTCTGCAGACTTTGACACTGTCAATCACAACACCCTCCTCAACATTCTTAAACAGAGAATGGGCATGGAGGGCACTGTGCTTAAATGGTTTGCCTCCTTCCTCTTTGATAGATCCCAAATGATCAAAACAGCGGACAGTCTTTCACCTCCTTTGGCGGTGGGTCAAGGTGTTCCTCAAGGTTCTATACTTGCACCCACATTGTTCAACCTCTATTTAGAACCACTAGGAAATCTCCTACGTAAATCCGGGATCCACTATCATCTCTATGCTGACGACACTCAAATCTACCTCAAGGTTGCCTCCACTCACGATCTCTCTATCCTAAGCTCTACTCTCGACTCCATTCATAACTGGATGTTTACTCATCAACTGATTTTGAATCCCTCCAAAACCGAATTCCTCCTCTTCTCCTCTTCAATCTCTCCTCCCCCGGTGTAATCATGGATGGATCAGTTGAATCTACTTAACACTAAACCCATCATTGTCGACAGCGCAAAATCCCTGGGTGTCATTCTCGACAAAAAACTCATCCAACCCCCCACATCAATTCCATTGCTAAGTCGTCTCGATACCATCTGCGCCTTCTTTGGGGAATCCGTCGCTTCTTCCCGGAGCAGGACCTTATAACCCTAGTGCAATCGCTGGTCCTCTCCAGACTTGACTACTGCAATTCTCTTCTGACTGGCCTCCCCAAATCCCACCTATCCCCCCTTAAATCTGTTCTCCATTCAGCAGCTCGTTTCATTTATGGGGCCAAAAGAAGCAACCATATCACACCGATGTTATCCACCCTCCGCTGGCTTCCAATTGAGGCTAGAGCCATCTACAAGACTGCTTGTATCACCCACAAAGCCTTGCACTCCTCCTCTCCCCGCTACCTGGTGAATAAACTGAAACTCTCTGGAGGCTCTAGACCTTCACGCAATGCGGAAAATCTTCTGCTTGAACCTCCCACTTTCAAGAAGGAAAGATCGATGACCCAATCATTCTCAGGCAACGCGTGAGAATCTGGGACTCCCTTCCGCCGCAGCTCCGGACCACCACCTCCTCCCAGGCCTTCAAAACTAACCTCAAAGTTCTCCTCCTTCAAAGACACTTCCAAATGTAATCCATGCCCTCTCTATTATCTGAAGGAAGCCCTTCCATTATAGAATAATCTACTTTACATGACTATGGATGTGTCTTCCCAGTGTGTTCTTGTGGTCTGAGAGTCTGCCATTTAGTGCAGTATTATCCTTCTACTTATGTTGTGTACTCTTGTGTAACATGCACCCATCACTTTCTCTTGTAACACACTGTTTTCTACCTCTTACATTTGTTTATTTTCGATATCTGCACAAGTGCCACCAGTGCCTACGTAACGTTTGTTCTTGTGCTTGAGTGTCCTCCATATATTGCAGTATTATACCTCTGTTTACTTTGTATGCTTTTGTAACCTGCACACGTCACTTTTTCCTCCTGTAATGCACCGTTTGCTACCTCTTGTATTTTGTTGGTTCACGATTGTCACTTTTGTAATGCACCGTTTGCTACCTCTTGTATTTTGTTGGCTCACAATTGTTATTTTTGCTTCATGTAATGTAACGTTTGCTTTTGTATTTTGTTCACTTGTAATGTTCTCATGTATCAGTTCTGTCCTTTTGTGAAGCGCTCTGACACCTTCGGGTAAAGTCCGCGCTATATAAAAATGCATAAATAAATAATAATAATAAATAAATATTTGTACTCCATTCTTTCCTGTAGGCCTGAAGGCCCATAGCTGAGAATGGTCTTGCATTACCTAAATTGCGATTACCTGAATGGTAATCGCGGATTAGGTAATGCAAAGGCAAGGGTGCCCGGGGGCCTCAGGCCCCCCTGAGACGCCCCTAACAAAAAAAGGTGCACATGTAAGGCACACACGTGCCCTAGGGGGATGTGTGCGCCACATGGCACTTTGAAAAATTCTGTTTTGTGCATTTTTCAAAGTATGCACATGGTTAACTTCAACTTGAAGTTGATGCTAATTAGCGTTTCCTGAATGCACACTTCACATTTAGAAAAGGCTTCTTACATTTGCTGGTCGTGCTGTAATAGAACGTGAGCACTTGATCCTCACACTGGTGTCACGTGTTTTTAAAATCAGGATGTTTACGGGTGTTCTCTGACTTGTGAAAGGAAGTTACATCAGACGGCACAAGATGTTATTTTGCATTCTGAAGTCTAACATATGATTTCTCCAACACAGCGGTTCTTAACATTTTGACTGCTGTGGACCCCCCACTGGATCACTACTAGAACCTGTAGACTCCACTGGATCATTACTAGATGCTATGGATCCCCACTGGATCACAAATGGAAGCTGTAGAGTCCACTGGATCACTACTGGAAGCTGTAGACTCAACTGGATCTTTACTAGAAGCCATGGATCCCCACTGGATCACTACTAGAAGCCATGGATCCCCACTGGATCACTACTAGAGGCTGTGGGCCCTCTTGGATCATTACTGGAAGCTGTGGACCCCGCACTGGATCACTAGTAGAAGCTGTGGACCCCCACTGGATCACTAGTGGAAGCTGGGGAACTCACCGGATCACTAGAAGCTGTAGACTCCACTAAACCACTGGTAGAAGCTGTAGACTCCACTGGATCATTACTGGAAACTGTAGACCCCCACTGGATCACTACTAGACGCTGTGGACTCCACTGGATCATTACTGGAAGCTGTGGACTCCACTGGATCACTACTAGAAGCTGTGGACCCCCACTGGACCACTACTAGAAGCTGTGGACCCCCACTGGACCACTACTGGAAGCTGTGGACTCCACTGGATCACTACTAGAAGCTGTGGATGCCCACCGGATCACTACTAGAAGCTGTGTACTCCACTGGATCATTACTGAAAGCTGTGGAGCCCACTGGATCACTACTAGAAGATGTGGACCCCCACTGGAACACTAGAAGCTGTGGACCCCCACTGGATCACTACTAGAAGCTGTGGATACCCACTGGATCACTGCTAGTTTAAGCTGTGGACCTCACTGGATCTCTACGAGAAGCTGTGGACCCCAACTTGATAACTACTGGAAGCTGTAGATCCTAACTGGATCACTAGAAGCTGTGAAACCCCACTGGATCACTGCTAGTTAAAGGTGTAGACCTCACTGGATCTCTACTAGAAGCTGTGGCTCACTACTGGAAGCTGTAGATCCTCACTGGATCACTACTAGAAGCTGGGGAGCCCCATTGGATCACTACTAGAAGCTGTAGACTCCACTGGATCATTACTAGAAGCTGTGGATCCCCACTGGATCACTACTAGAGGCTGTGGACTCCACTGGATCACTGTTAGAAGCTGTGGAGCCCCACTAGATCACTACTAGAAGCTGTAGACTCCACTGGATCATTACTAGAAGCTGTGGATCCCCACTGGATCACTAGTAGAAGCTGTGGGCCCTCTTGGATCATTACTGGAAGCTGTGGACCCCGCACTGGATCACTAGTCAATCAATCAATCCGAGCACTTGTAAAGTGCGCTACTTACCCTTGAGGGTCTTAAGGCGCTGGTGGGGGGAGAGCTGCTACTGTTCAAAAAGCCAGGTCTTGAGGAGTCTTCTGAATGCGAGTAGGTCTTGGGTCTGTCGTATGTGGGTAGGGAGGGTGTTCCAGGTCTTTGCGGCGAGGTAGGAGAAGGATCTGCCTCCGGAGCTCGTGCGATGGATGCGGGGGACGGCGGCGATGCTGGAGGATCGGAGCTGGCGGGTGGGGGTGTGGAAGCGGAGTCTGCTGTTCAGGTAGGCTGGTCCGGCGTTGTGGAGTGTTTTATGTGCGTGTGTGAGGAGCTTGAAGGTGAGCCTCTTGTCAACGGGGAGCCAGTGTAGGTTTCTCAGATGGGGGTGATGTGGTTGCAGCGGGGGACGTTGACGATCAGTCAGGCAGAGGCGTTTTGGATGCTTTGCAGTTGTCGTAGGTGTTTGGCTGGGATTCCTGCGTAGAGTGCGTTGCCGTAGTCCAGTCTGCTGCTGACGAGGGCATGTGTAACCATTCTTCTAGTTTCGGTCGGGATCCACTTGTAGATCCTGCGGAGCATGCGGAGGGTGTTGTAGCAGGAGGAGGAGACGGCGTTGACCTGTTTCGACATGGAGAGGGAGGAGTAGAGGATAAAGCCTAGGTTGCGTGCATGGTTGGTGGGTGTTGGTGCTGTTCCCATTGTGGTCGGCCACCAGGAGTCGTCCCAGGCCGAGGGGGTGGGTCCGAGGATGAGGACCTCCGTCTTGTCCGAGTTCAGCTTCAGCCGTCTGTTCCTCATCCAGTCGGCGACGGCCTTCATACCATTGTGGAGGTTGGTTTTGGCGGTGAGTGGGTCCTTGGTGAGGGAGAGGATGAGTTGGGTGTCGTCGGCGTAGGAGATGATGTTGTGGTTGTGATGGTGGGCCACTTGTGCGAGGGGGGCCATGTATATGTTGAACAGCGTTGTGTTAGTAGAAGCTGTGGACCCCCAATGGATCACTAGTGGAAGCTGGGGACCCCACTGGGACAGTACTAGAAGCTGGGGACCCCACTGGGACACTACTAGAAGCTGGGGACCCCACTGGATCATTACTGGAAGCTGTGGACTCCACTGGATCACTACTGGAAGCTGTGGACTCCACTGGATCACTACTGGAAGCTGTGGACTCCACTGGATCACTAGAAGCTGTGGACCCCCACTGGATCACTACTAGAAGCTGTGGATACCCACTGGATCATAACTGGAAGCTGTGGACCCCCACTGGATCACTACTAGAAGCTGTGGACTCCACTGGATCATTACTGGAAGCTGTGGATCCCCACTGGATCATAACTGGAAGCTGTGGACCCCCACTGGATCACTACTAGAAGCTGTGGATACCCACTGGATCATAATTGGAAGCTGTGGACCCCCACTGGATCACTACTAGAAGCTGTGGACTCCACTGGATCATTACTGGAAGCTGTGGATCCCCACTGGATCATAACTGGAAGCTGTGGACCCCCACTGGATCACTACTAGAAGCTGTGGACTCCACTGGATCATTACTGGAAGCAAGCTGTGGACCCCCACTGGAACATTACTGGAAGCTTTGGACCCCACTTGATCACTACTAGAAGCTGTGGACTCCACTGGATCACTACTGGAAGCTGTGGATCCCCACTGGATCAGTACTGGAAGCTGTAGACTCCACTGGATCATTACTGGAAGCTGTGGACCCCCACTGGAACATTACTGGAAGCTGTAGACTCCACTGGATCGCTACTGGACGCGGTGGACCCCACTGGATCACAACTAGAAACTGTGTAGCCCCACTGGATCACTACTAGAAGCTGTGGACCCCACTGCATCACTACTGGAAGCTGTAGACTCCACTGGATCACTAGAAGCTGTGGACCCCCACTGGATCACAACTGGAAGCTGTAGACTCCTCTGGATCACTACTGGAAGCTGTAGACTCAACTGGATCTTTACTAGAAGCTATGGATCCCCACTGGATCACTGCTAGTTAAAGCTGTGGACCTCACTGGATCTCTACTAGAAGCTGTGGATCCCCACTGGATTACTACTGGAAGCTGTAGATCCTCACTGGATCACAACTGGAAGCTGTAGACCCCCACTGGATCACTACTAGAACCTGTGGATACCCACTGGATCACTGCTAGTTAAGCGGTGGACCTCACTGGATCTCTACTAGAAGATGTGGACCCCACTGGAAAGCTACTAGAAGCTGTGGACCCCCACTGGATCACTACTAGAAGCTGTGGACCCCCACTGGATCACTACTAGAAGCTGTGGACCCCACTAAATCACTACTGGAAGCTGTGGACCCCCACTGGATCACAAGCAGCTGTGGACCCCACTGGATCACAACTAGAAGATGTGGAACTCCACTGGATCACTACTAGAAGATGTGGAACTCCACTGGATCACTAGAATCTGTGGACCCAAACTGGATCACTACTAGAATGTGTGGATACCCATCTGGATCACAACTGGAAGCTGTGGACCCCCACTGGATCACTACTAGAAGCTGTGGACCCCACTGGATCACTACTAGATGCTGTGGACCCCACTGGATCACTACTAGAAGCTGTGGACTCCACTGGATCAGTGGTAGATGCTGTGAAGCCCCACTAGATCACTACTGGAAGCCGTGGACCCCACTGAATCACTACTGGAAGCTGTAAATCCTCATTGGATCACTACTAGAAGCCGTGGACTCCACTGGATCACTAGAAGCTGTAGACTCCACTGGATCACTACTGGAAGCTGTAGACCCCACTGGTTCACTACTGGAAGCTGTAGACTACACTGGTTCACTACTGGAAGCCGTGGACCCCACTGAATCACTACTGGAAGCTGTAAATCCTCATTGGATCACTACTAGAAGCCGTGGACTCCACTGGATCACTAATAATAATAATAATAATAATAATCCACATTTGTAAAGCGCACAATCACCCGTTAGGGTCTCTAGGCGCTGGGGGCCGTCGGGAAGATTAAGCAAGCTATTGCCCAGAGTCACATGGTGATGGTCTAACCTGCCGCCGGCGCTGGGGATCGAACCGTGATCCCCAGATTCGAGCGTCAGTCGCCCTGGCCGCGGTGCCACACCTCTCCCACTAGAAGCTGTAGACTCCACTGGATCACTACTGGAAGCTGTAGACCCCACTGGTCACTACTGGAAGCTGTAGACGCCCACTGGATCACTACTAGAAGCTGTGGATTCCACTGGATCACTACTGGAAGCTGTGGACTCCACTGGATCACTACTGGAAGCTGTAGACTCCACTGGATCACTACTGGAAGCTGTAGACTCCACTGGATCACTACTGGAAGCTGTAGACGCCCACTGGATCACTACTAGAAGCTGTGGATTCCACTGGATCACTACTGGAAGCTGTAGACTCCACTGGATCACTACTGGAAGCTGTAGACGCCCACTGCATCACTACTGGAAGCTGTAGACTCCACTGGATCACTACTGGAAGCTGTAGACGCCCACTAGTTCACTACTGGAAGCTGTAGACCCCACTGGTTCACTACTGGAAGCTGTAGACTCCACTGGATCACTACTGGAAGCTGTAGACGCCCACTGGATCACTACTAGAAGCTGTGGATTCCACTGGATCACTACTAGAAGCTGTAGACTCCGCTGGATCACTACTAGAAGCTGTGGACTCCCACTGGAACACTACTAGAAGCTGTAGACTCCGCTGGATCACTACTAGAAGCTGTGGACTCCTACTGGATCACTACTAGAAGCTGTGGACTCCACTGGAACACTACTAGAAGCTGTAGACTCCGCTGGATCACTACTAGAAGCTGTGGACTCCCACTGGATCACTACTAGAAGCTGTAGACTCCGCTGGATCACTACTAGAAGCTGTGGATTCCACTGGATCACTACTGGAAGCTGTAGACTCCACTGGATCACTACTGGAAGCTGTAGACTCCACTGGATCACTACTGGAAGCTATAGACGCCCACTGCATCACTACTGGAAGCTGTAGACTCCACTGGATCACTACTGGAAGCTGTAGACGCCCACTGGTTCACTACTGGAAGCTGTAGACCCTACTGGATCACTACTGGAAGCTGTAGACGCCCACTGGATCACTACTAGAAGCTGTGGATTCCACTGGATCACTACTGGAAGCTGTAGACTCCACTGGATCACTACTGTAAGCTGTGGACCACACTGGATCACTACTAGAAGCTGTAGACTCCACTGGATCACTACTAGAAGCTGTGGACTCCACTGGATCACTGCTAGAAGCTGTGGACCCCACTGGATCACTACTAGAAGCTGTGGACTCCCACTGGATCACTACTAGAAGCTGTGGACTCCACTGGATCACTACTAGAAGCTGTGGACTCCACTGGATCACTACTAGAAGCTGTGGACTCCACTGGATCACTGCTAGAAGCTGTGGACCCCACTGGAACACTACTAGAAGCTGTGGACCCCACTGGATCACTACTAGAAGCTGTGTACTCCCACTGGATCACTACTAGAAGCTGTGGACTCCACTGGATCACTACTAGAAGCTGTGGACTCCACTGGATCACTGCTAGAAGCTGTGGACCCCACTGGAACACTACTAGAAGCTGTAGACTCCGCTGGATCACTACTAGAAGCTGTGGACTCCCACTGGATCACTACTAGAAGCTGTGGACTCCACTGGATCACTACTAGAAGCTGTGGACTCCACTGGATCACTGCTAGAAGCTGTGGACCCCACTGGAACACTACTAGAAGCTGTAGACTCCGCTGAATCACTACTAGAAGCTGTGGACTCCACTGGATCACTGCTAGAAGCTGTGGACTCCACTGGATCACTACTAGAAGCTGTGGACTCCACTGGATCACTACTAGAAGCTGTGGACCCCACTGGAACACTACTAGAAGCTGTAGACTCCGCTGGATCACTACTAGAAGCTGTGGACTCCACTGGATCACTACTAGAAGCTGTGGACTCCCACTGGATCACTACTAGAAGCTGTGGACTCCACTGGAACACTACTAGAAGCTGTAGACTCCGCTGGATCACTACTAGAAGCTGTGGACTCCCACTGGATCACTACTAGAAGCTGTGGACCCCACTGGATCACTACTAGAAGCTGTGGACTCCACTGGATCACTGCTAGAAGCTGTGGACCCCACTGGATCACTACTAGAAGCTGTAGACTCCACTGGATCACTACTAGAAGCTGTGGACTCCACTGGATCACTACTAGAAGCTGTAGACTCCGCTGGATCACTACTAGAAGCTGTAGACTCCGCTGGATCACTACTAGAAGCTGTAGTCTCCGCTGGATCACTACTAGAAGCTGTGGACTCCACTGGATCACTACTAGAAGCTGTGGACCCCACTGGAACACTACTAGAAGCTGTAGACTCCGCTGGATCACTACTAGAAGCTGTGGACTCCACTGGATCACTACTAGAAGCTGTGGACTCCCACTGGATCACTACTAGAAGCTGTGGACTCCACTGGAACACTACTAGAAGCTGTAGACTCCGCTGGATCACTACTAGAAGCTGTGGACTCCACTGGATCACTGCTAGAAGCTGTGGACCCCACTGGAACACTACTAGAAGCTGTGGACCCCACTGGAACACTACTAGAAGCTGTAGACTCCGCTGGATCACTACTAGAAGCTGTGGACTCCACTGGATCACTACTAGAAGCTGTGGACTCCCACTGGATCACTACTAGAAGATGTGGACCCCACTGGAACACTACTAGAAGCTGTAGACTCCGCTGGATCACTACTAGAAGCTGTGGACTCCACTGGATCACTACTAGAAGCTGTGGACCCCGCTGGAACACTACTAGAAGCTGTAGACTCCCACTGGATCACTACTAGAAGATGTGGACCCCACTGGAACACTACTAGAAGCTGTAGACTCCGCTGGATCACTACTAGAAGCTGTGGACTCCACTGGATCACTACTAGAAGCTGTAGACTCCACTGGATCACTATTAGAAGCTGTGGACTCCACTGGATCACTGCTAGACGCTGTGGACCCCACTGTAACACTACTAGAAGCTGTAGACTCCGCTGGATCACTACTAGAAGCTGTGGACTCCCACTGGATCACTACTAGAAGCTGTGGACTCCACTGGAACACTACTAGAAGCTGTAGACTCCGCTGGATCACTACTAGAAGCTGTGGATTCCACTGGATCACTACTGGAAGCTGTAGACTCCACTGGATCACTACTGGAAGCTGTAGACTCCACTGGATCACTACTGGAAGCTGTAGACGCCCACTGCATCACTACTGGAAGCTGTAGACTCCACTGGATCACTACTGGAAGCTGTAGACGCCCACTGGTTCACTACTGGAAGCTGTAGACTCCACTGGATCACTACTGGAAGCTGTAGACGCCCACTGGATCACTACTAGAAGCTGTGGATTCCACTGGATCACTACTGGAAGCTGTAGACTCCACTGGATCACTACTGTAAGCTGTGGACTCCCACTGGATCACTACTAGAAGCTGGGGGCCCGATCTAAGCAACTTCCACTACTTGAATTTCAAAGCCAAAATACAGACACAAGTACACGTGAACTAAAAATAAAAGTAATACAACATTTTACTCAATATACAACAAAAAAATACTAAAATCAAAATGTAAAATCATTTAGGAAGGCTGGAGGTTTTCACTATTCAGTTTAATTTATAAAGGATGAGGCAGTATCCCACACTCTAACATATCACTGGGTCTGTTTTGCTCCTAATGCATGCTGTCTTCTGATTGGCACATGCGGGGCTTCCATTAGGGCCACTGACCGTCCACACTAGAGTCTGTTTGCTGTACTTGGGCTGCTCCTACAAACAGCGCCCCCTAGGGAGAAAAGGTAGCACAAAATGCTAAACAACATATGCAAATCAAAACATTGTTTTTAATATATAATAATACATCCAAAAATCCAATTCCAAAACTAAGCACTGTAGTGTGCTATGAACAGGGTGAGGGAAGGGCTCGGGCAAAGGTGTCCAACGCCTCATGCCAAGACACCCGATTCAGCCGGGAGACTCCCTATTTTCGGAGCCAGAAATGGCTTTACTTAGACTGTCTCCCACCTGAAACTGCATGGGCTTCAATGACATTTAATGGGGGAAACACATTCTCTGGATTACTTTATTCAAATCTCCCACTTATCTCTGCTACAATGTTGGCACGTATGCAAGTACCTGACAAGAAAGTACACGTTTGTGTCGAAATTGCATTTGCAGAGATGCAGCCCATAAGATATACAACACATCAAATCACGCGGGGTCTGTATAGATTGTCGATGCGTTTCGATCTGTACCTGAAGAACAGGATCATCATCAGGAGATACAATGTGGGCCTGAGGAATTGCCTTGTCGATGTGTTTCGATCTATACCTGAAGAACGGGATCATCATCAGGAGATACAATGTGGGCCTGAGGAATTGCCTTGTCGATGTGTTTCGATCTATACCTGAAGAACGGGATCATCATCAGGAGATACAATGTGGGCCTGAGGAATTGCCTTGTCGATGTGTTTCGATCTATACCTGAAGAACGGGATCATCATCAGGAGATATAATGTGGGCCTGAGGAATTGCCTTGTCGATGTGTTTCGATCTATACCTGAAGAACGGGATCATCATCAGGAGATACAATGTGGGCCTGAGGAATTGCCTTGTCGATGTTTTTCGATCTATACCTGAAGAACGGGATCATCATCAGGAGATACAATGTGGGCCTGAGGAATTGCCTTGTCGATGTGTTTCGATCTATACCTGAAGAACGGGATCATCATCAGGAGATACAATGTGGGCCTGAGGAATTGCCTTGTCGATGTGTTTCGATCTATACCTGAAGAACGGGATCATCATCAGGAGATACAATGTGTTCCTGAGGAATCGCGACACTAAATGGGTTCACAGGAGGCAAGGAATCATCACAATCTGAATGAAGAGCTGGAGATATTGATAATGTCTCACGCCGACTGGGAATCTGCGATCCATGTCCGGTATTACATGTAAAGGGACCGTTTGGGGGATATGCGAGTGTTCCCGCAGTGACGTGGCACAGCTGAAGATCAGATGGCATGTTGTGATATTTATTAACCCTTTCCATGCATCGGACGGCCTCGACGTCATGGTGGGCGTGTGCGTCGGACAGCCGGGGACGGTCCGAACCGCGGACGCGTGGAATTTGCCCGCACCGCAAGGGGTTTAAAGGTTTGGCACAGGTTTCCTTCCCAGCTGTTTGTGATGCTACAGTGGGACCTTAACTTGGTCCTAATGTTTTTTGTGTGCATGCCCTTGGAACCGATGCACAGTTGCTTGCTGTGTCTCCTGACCTTAAAGACTGTCTTCCTCACTGCGATTACGTCAGCACATTCATAAGTGAACTACAAGCACTGTCAGGTCAATACGCTTAAACCTCCATTTTGTTGGACAAATTGTTGCTGAGGACTCAGGGCCTTCTTACCTGAAGTTGTGACTTCCTCCCATGTTGGGCAGTCGAGTAGATTATTCAAGTTACTCGACATGCAGGTCTAGTAACAGTGTTATGATTTTTCAAGGCACTCCACAGAGGAGGGTGCGGAAGCCCAGATGGAGGGTTGGGGGAGGAAGGACTCAACCCTAGCTCCTGTTCAACCTAAGGGTACAGACCCTAGGTTGGAAGACCAGTTGCAGGATAGCACCCCTGAACTGGTGGGAGAAGCGAGCAAGACGGCTGACAGAAGTGCCCCAACAATTCAGTGTTCTGGGGGTACCACTCCTAGAAAGAGGGTACGAAGGCCCAGAAGGCAGGACAGAGGGAGAAAATACTCACTCCTGACCCCTGTCCAGCCCTAGGGCACAGACCCTGGGCTGGAGGACCAGTTTCAGGATGCACAAGCGTCTTGAGAGTTTAGTTTTCTGGCAGTGCCCCTCCACAGAGGAGGGTACAGAAGCACCTATAGAGGGTCAGAGGAATAAAGAACTCACTCCTGACCCCTGTCCAGCCCAAGGGCACAGACCCTGGGCTGGAGGACCAGTTTCAGGATGCACAAGCGTCTTGAGAGTTTAGTTTTCTGGCAGTGCCCCTCCACAGAGGAGGGTACAGAAGCACCTATAGAGGGTCAGAGGAATAAAGAACTCACTCCTGACCCCTGTCCAGCCCAAGGGCACAGACCCTGGGCTGGAGGACCAGTTTCAGGATGCACAAGCGTCTTGAGAGTTTAGTTTTCTGGCAGTGCCCCTCCACAGAGGAGGGTACAGAAGCACCTATAGAGGGTCAGAGGAATAAAGAACTCACTCCTGACCCCTGTCCAGCCCAAGGGCACAGACCCTGGGCTGGAGGACCAGTTTCAGGATGCACAAGCGTCTTGAGAGTTTAGTTTTCTGGCAGTGCCCCTCCACAGAGGAGGGTACAGAAGCACCTATAGAGGGTCAGAGGAATAAAGAACTCACTCCTGACCCCTGTCCAGCCCAAGGGCACAGACCCTGGGCTGGAGGACCAGTTTCAGGATGCACAAGCGTCTTGAGAGTTTAGTTTTCTGGCAGTGCCCCTCCACAGAGGAGGGTACAGAAGCACCTATAGAGTGTCAGGGGGATCGCTGTCCCCTGATCAGCCTAAGAGCCACAGACCCTGGGCTGTGTGACCAGTCTCAGGATACCATCTCTGAACTGGTGGGAGGGAGAGTGGAAAAAGGGTTCCAGTCACCTGGGGGTACAGCCCCCCACCTGGAGAAACCACAGAGGACACACCCCTGGATGGCCTGGGGCCTGGCTCTTGACACGGACACTTGTCAGTGGCTTCTGTTGTCTGCTCTCCTTGTGGGTAGAGGTTTCCTTGGGCTAGGGACAGAAGTCAGACCCAAGGGGTGGAATGGGCCACATCATATTGTTAGCCTTGGTGGTTCTGTCCGCCTATTGGGGTGCATCTGTGTGCAAATTAAAGTTAGGGGCTTCACATATGGGGTCCACAGGTGAGAAGAATGAGTCCCCATGGGTTAGCTTGGTGGGCCCTGAAAGCACAGTCCGAGGGATCCAACTGGGTTCAGAGAGGCGTAGAACTGGCAAGTACCCCTGCAGGTGCTGGCCATTGTCCATCCTTAATCGCCCGAAGCAGGGAAGTCTGTCAAGGTATTGATTAATCTACTCTGGCTTTAGGTTGGGGACGGGGTGTTGGAAATGGGCCTTTTTGCAGGGTTACCCCTAACTTTTTTCATTCCTCCTCCTATTTTGCTGACCTTCTATTTGTTGACTTTAGGACTCTGGACACTTTACCACTGCTATCCTGTGCTAAAGAGCATGTGCTCTCTCCTTTAAACCTGGTATGATTGGCTTACACCTGTTTGACCTATTTAATTTACTTGTGAGTCCCTTGTAAAGTGGTAAACCATAGACCCAAGGCCTGTAAGTTAAATGCTACTAGTGGGACTGCAGCATTGATTGTACCACCCACAGAAGTAGCCTTTCAAACCTGAGTCCTGCCATTACAGGGCGTGGTGTGCAGTTTACTGCCACTCCGACTTGGCATGTGAAACTAATTGCCAAGCCTTAAACTTTCCTTTTATTACACATAGGTCACCCCTAGGTAGCCTTATGGGCAGGGAGCTGTGTAAGTAAAAGGTAGGACATGTACCTTTATGTTTTCCATGTCATGGTAGTGACTAACAGCCTATTTTGTTTTTCACTGCTGCAAGGCCTATTCCTCTCATTAGCTAGCATTGGGAATTTCCTTCTATACTTTTAAGTTGTAATTCCTGATCAGAAAGGCAGAGCTTTGCCATGTTTGGTATGTTTAGAATGGTAATGATAAATACTCAAATCCTCCTTACTGGTGAAGGTGGATTTCATATAACTATTTCTGAAATGTCACTTTTAGAAAGTGGGCTCTTCTCTGTGCTTATAACTCTTTGTGCTTGGCAGCCTGTCTCCAATACACATCTGGGATGGGTGACAGCTACACTGTGTGCATTCTCTCTAGACATCCACATCACAGGAAGGGCTCGGTATGACAGGGCATATATCTGCATTCATCTGGATACTGATAGCCTTCCTGGGCAGGGAGGGGTGGCTCACACTTACATCTGAATAAGTTCTGTCCTGCCCCCACACAAAAGGTCTTATTTACCCCCTGATAGTTTGGAGTCCAGGCTGGGCTGAAAGGGATCTTTGTGCACTTCAGAGAGATCCTTTCAAGTCACCCACCTCATTAAAAGCACTTTTGGGTACAAGTACCGGGGCTCTGACCCACTCTGATCAGACACTGCATGGGACTTGGAACCAGACACTGCTGGCTCTAGATCTGCACATTGCCAAGAGGACTACTGTGCAGCCAGGGGGCACCACCACTTTGCTATCTGCTTTGCTGTGTTGGGCGGCTGAGTGCTTGGCTGCAGGTGGAACTGCCGCTTTGCAACTCACCTCGATGTGCTGGCCTGCTACCTGCTACCTTCCTTTGTGCCACACCACAAGTGTTTCTCAAGGGCTTGTTGACTTGCCCCCTGTTTGTGTGGAATCTCAGAGCCATCAAAGATTACTCCTGCCTGTCCCTGCCATGGGTATCTGCAGCGGGTGAGTCCTGCAGAGGGGCTTTGGGAGGAACAGCGTGTGGCTGATCTACCATTCACCTGAGGAGTACTGCAGCGCTGGTGTTTTCATCAGGACTGGACGTCCTAGATTGTTGAACTGACGCTGCAGCACCGAAGAGTGACATTGGCCTAATACACTGTGTGCTTGCGAAGACTGCAGTGCTTGTGCTGGTGACTGGACCTGGATTTTCAAACCGTCGCCACAGGGCCGAAGATTGTCTTTGTTTCGATCCCTAGCATGTCCCTCGTGCTCATGCTACACAGGCAGTGCATGCTGACCCAGTGGGCCACTTTTCCAAGGATGTATCGTCAAGGCAACATACAGAGTCCAGGAGACACCCACTGACGTCAAAGATGCCTCCAGCTGCCCTCAGTGCACGACTGTGTTTAATGACGCAGGACCCCAGTTTCGAGGCCAGCCAACACTTTTGCTGGCCGTATTCCCCCAGCACCTGTTTGGAGGAAGCCCTATGGCCAGTGTATTCCCCCAAGGTATACTGTGAGTGCATGGGGCCCGGGGGGAGTAGTGCAGACGTCCTGCATTACGTTGCGGGCAGCTCAATTTCCTTGTCAATGAAGAGATGACCCAGGAGGCCCTGAAGGGCTCAGGACTCACCAGAACTTAGGGGCATTGTTATTATAAGGACCCCGGGAGAAGCATGGGACAGCTTATAGACCCTGAACTGCCTGATGTGACTTCTCTTGTGGGAGCTCACAGAAATTACCATAAAGAATCTGATAGGAGCGCAGGTGCTCCTGTGCCCTATGCTTTCCTGCTACAATCATTGCGATATTACTACAATTTATGAGATTTTCTCGATTCCTGTATTACTTGCAAAGTACTTACGTGATTCATGATGTTTTGGTCTTGTTTGGGTCATAATATAGCAATCTATGTTTATAACCCTCTGTGGAGTCTCTTTTTGTGGTGTATTCATTGTGTTGCTGTGTGAGTGAGTTGCACAAATGTTTTACACATTGCCTTAGTGGATAAGCCTGAATTCTCTGCGCCAAGCTACCAGAAGGTGAGCACAGTGTGTACCTGACTTACCTTGACTAGTGTGGTGGGTTCTGCCTGGCTTGGGTGCATATCTTGGCCAACCAGAAACCCTATTTCTAACATTAACTAACTGTTGCTGCCATTTCCATCGCCATTACCCGCATCAGACCATATTAATATTACCTACTACCTGTATCTCCATTTCAGTAATGCAGAGTGCGTGGGGACCAAACACCCATGGTACAGCTACCCAACCCCCTCCCCTCTGCTGTCCTCTTTTGTACTAAATGACCCGGGTAGCATCATATCAGCCAGAGCACAGCGTCCTCTACCAAAGCCTGGGAAATGGACACAGAAATAATTAAAAGAGAGGACCCCAAATGTACTGAAGTATCAGTACTGATGTTCCCCATGGCTCCGTACGTTCCCACTGGCTCTGTAAGTTCCCATTGGCCCCGTACGTTCCCATTGGCCCCATACGTTCCCATAGGCCCCGTACGTTCCCACTGGCCCCGTACGTTCCCACTGGCCCCGTACGTTCCCATTGGCCCCGTACGTTCCCATTGGCCCCGTACGTTCCCACTGGCCCCGTACGTTCCCATTGGCCCTGTACGTTCCCATTGGCCCTGTACGTTCCCATTGACTCTGTACGTTCCCATTGGCTCCGTACGTTTCCACCGCAGCAGATCGTTCTCCCACCTCGCCGCCAAGACCTGGAACACCCTCCCCATCCTCCTCCGGCAGACCCAGGAACTACTATCCTTCAGGGGGCTACTCAAGACCTGGCTTTTCGAGCAGTAGCAGCACCCCTCCCACTTCCCCCCTTGCGCCTTGAGACCCTCACGGGTGAGTAGTGCACTTTACAAGTGTTCTGATTGATTGTGTGACTCCGTATGTTCCCATTGGCTCTGTGCGTTCCCATTGGCTCTGTATGTTCCCTATGCCTCCGTCACAGGAGGCTGCTCTTGGGTGTTCACTAGCTTTGCTCTGGAGTGTCTTGGCTCTCTCCCTCTTAGACTGTTCACTCCAGACATTTAAGCCCTCTATACTCAGGAGAAGTGTCCTTTTATGGCACATACTCTCCACGCACTGCTTGCAGCTGACCAGCAGCGGTTTCTCCATGAGGCTGGAGAAGCGTCGCCCCCCCGCCCGCACGATCCACAGTAAATCTGATCAATAAAATGGCAATTAAATGATTTCATTGCCATTTTATTTTTCACTAGGTGGCCCGAAGCTGTCAGCCTGCCCCCTGAGCCGAGAGGAAAGCAGGGTGTGTCCTCTGCTGCCGATTAGCAGCATGGAGAACTGGAGCAGTGGCTGGCCAGACGCTCCAAATTGCGCACGTCAGTTTGGCCGGCTGTTTTACGACGGACAGGCTGAAATACGCATTTTGCTGCTCTCCAACGCAGCTGTCTGAGACAGCTGGGTGGAGAACAAGCACAGGCCTCCAAGGACTGAAGGGGCGCGTAGCCAGCCCCCTCCATCCAATCCTGCGGCTGCTCTCATGCTGGTTAACAGCATAAGAGAAGAATCTGGATTGGTTAGGGAAGTTAGCGCTTCGACTCGTTCTTGGAGCCACAGACTGCAAAAGACACAGAGGATGCAATGCGGGTAAGTAACATTGGTTTTATTTATAATGTTAGTGTAATGCATGCCAGTGTGTATTATTTTGCATGCTTGTTTTATTTATGTCTTCTGCGACATCACTTCGCTCACCTCACCACTTTCAAATCTCACCATGCGCCTTGCAGCTGACACTATGCTTCGCAGGTTCTTTTCCCTAGCTGTGTCCTTGATACCAATGCTTCGTATGTCCTTCCCCTAGCTGTGTCCCTGATACCAATGCTTCGTATGTCCCTTACCCCAGCTGTGTCCCTGATACCAATGCTTTGTATGTTCTTTACCCTAGCTGTGTCCCTGATACCAATGCTTCGTATGTTCTTTACCCCAGCTGTGTCCTTGATACCAATGACTTGTATGTCCCTTACCCTAGCTGTGTCCCTAATACCAGAGCTTCATATGTTCCTTCCCCTAGCTGTGTCCCGGATACCAGAGCTTCATATGTCCGTTCCTCTAGCTGTGTCCCTGATACCAGAGCTTCGTATGTCCTTTCCTCTAGCTGTGTCCCTGATTCCAATGCTTCGTATGTCCATTCCTCTAGCTGTGTCCCTGATTCCAATGCTTCGTATGTCCATTCCTCTAGCTGTGTCCCTGATTCCAATGCTTCGTATGTCCATTCCTCTAGCTGTGTCCCTGATTCCAATGCTTCGTATGTCCATTCCTCTAGCTGTGTCCCTGATTCCAATGCTTCATATGTCAATCAATCAATCAGGAGTTTGTTAAAGCGCGACTACTCACCCGTAAGGGTCTCAAGGCGCTAGGGGTGGGGGGGGTTTGGGGGGGTGCAGGTTCCATTCCATCAAGGAGGGGGTCTGTCGAAGAGCCAGGTTTTGAGGTTTCTTGCGAAGATGGGGAGCGATGTTGTCTGTCTGAGGTGGAGCGGAAGGGCGTTCCATGCTTTGGCCGCGAGGAAGGAGAAGGAGCGGCCTCCTGATCTGGTCTTTCTGGTGCGGGGGATCACAGCGTAGGAAAGCTGGGCTGATCGTAGGGTCCTTTGGGGTGCGTGGAATTTGAGTCGGCTGTTCAGGTATGCTGGTCCGGTGCCGTGGAGGGCCTTGTGTGCGTGGGTGAGCATCTTAAAGGTGATTCTCGCCTCGACGGGGAGCCAGTGGAGTGTGCGCAGGTGCTGGGAGATGTGGCAGTGTTTTGGCAGGTTGAGGACCAGTCTTGCGGCGGCGTTCTGGATGTTCTGTAGCTTGCGGATGAGGTTTTTGTTTATTCCGGCGTAGAGTGCGTTGCCGTAGTCGAGTCTGCTGGTGACCAGGGCGTGAGTGACTGTCTTTCGGTGTTCGAGGGGGATCCATTTGAAGGTCTTACGAAGGAGGCGGAGGGTGTGGAAGCAGGAAGATGAGACAGAGTTGATCTGGCGGTCCATTTTGAGCTCGGAGTCCAGGATGATTCCCAGGTTGCGTGCGTGGTCTGTGGGGGTTGGCGGGTTTCCGAGGGCGGTGGGCCACCAGGTGTCACTCCAGGCGTCGGGGTTTGGGCCCATGATGAGTACTTCTGTTTTGTTGGTGTTTAGTTGTAGGCAGCTGTTTTTCATCCATTTGGCGACGGCTTCCATGCCTTCTCGAAAGTTGCGTCTGGCGGTGTTGGGCTCGTTGGATAGGGAGAGGGATGAGCTGGGTGTCGTCTGCATATGACACGATGTTGAGTCCGTAGGTTCTGACGATGGGGGCAAGTGGAGCCATGTAGACATTGAAGAGCGTCGGGCTGAGGGAGGAGCCCTGGGGGACTCCGCAGGTGATAGGTGTGGGGTCCGAGAGGAAAGGGGGGAGTCTGACCCGCTGCGTCCTGCTGGAGAGGAAGGAGCAGATCCAGTCGAGGGCCTTGTCCTGGATTCCTGCATCGTAGAGTCTGCGTATTAGGGTGCGGTGGGAGACTGTGTCGAACGCCGCTGATAGGTCGAGGAGGATGAGGGCTACTGTTTCTCCTTTGTCCAGTAAGGTGCGGATGTCGTCTGTTGCGGCAAGGAGGGCGGTTTCCGTACTGTGGTTTTTTCTGAAGCCGGATTGGGAGGAGTCGAGGATGTTGTGTTCTTCAATGAATGTGGCGAGTTGGCTGTTGATGGCTTTCTCGATGACTTTCGCTGGGAACGGGAGCAGGGAGATGGGTCTGTAGTTTTTGAGGTCGGTGGGGACCGCTGAGGGTTTCTTTAGGAGGGGGTTGACCTCGGCGTGTTTCCAGTCGTCGGGGAATGAGGCGGTCGCCAGGGAGCGGTTGATGGTTTGGCGGAGCATGGGTGCGATGGTGTTGGCGGCTCTGTTGAAGATGTGGTGGGGGCAGGGGTCCGTGGGGGCCCCTGAGTGGATTGACTTCATTGTCTTCAGTGTGTCTTCGGTGGTGAGGGCTGTCCAGTCATCAATCGCTGGTTTCCGGGTGTCGGGGGTGGTTGGTGAGGGTTCAGCGTGTTGGTTGTCTTCGTCGAAGTTGTCGTAGATGCTCTTGATTTTGTGGTGGAAAAAGATGCTGAGTTTGTCGCAGAGGTCTTGTGAGGGAGGGATGTCGGTAGACTCGCTGGTGGGTTGGGCGAACTCCTTGATGATGCTGAAGAGTTCCTTGCTGTTGTGTACGTGGGTGGAGATTCTGTCTTCAATCGCTTTTTTCCTCGTTTCTCTGATGAGTTGATGGTGGGCGTTGGTGGCGGCTCTGAAGTTGTTGTGGGCTTCTGTGGATTTGGTGTTTCTCCAGGCCTTTTCGAGGCGGCGGCATGTGCGCCTGGACTCTCGAAGTTCGGTGGTAAACCATCTGGCTTTCTTGGCACAGGTATTGTTGTTTTTCTTGAGGGGGGCTATGGTGTTGGTGCTGTCCGAGATCCATCTATGCAGGGTTCGGGCTGCGGTGTTGGGGTCGTCGTTTTCCGCGATGGTTGGGGTGGAGTTGGTGAGTGAGGAGGTGAGCTGGTCATCGGTGATTTTGGTCCAGTTTCTTTGTGGAAGCAGGTGCTGGTGTCTGTGGATGGTGGGTGTTCTGAAGGTGAAGTGGACGCAACGATGGTCGGTCCATGGGGGTTCGGTGGTGTGGCTGAAGGTGATGGAGTTTCCTGTAGTGAAGAGGGGGTCGAGGGTGTGTCCTGCTGAGTGCGTGGGCTCGGTCACGATCTGGCGGAGTCCAATGTTGTGGAGGTTGTCCAGGAGGGATGTGGTGTTGGGGTCCAGTTGATTGTCGAGGTGGAAGTTGAGGTCTCCCAGCAGGGTGTAGTTGGTGGATGCGATGGCCTGCGGGGAGATAATGTCCGTGATGGAGTTGGCGAAGGGTCCGCGGGGTCCAGGGGGTCGGTAGATGAGGGTTCCTCGGAGGGCGGCGGTGGGGCTGGCCAGTATCTTGAAGTGAAGGTGTTCCATCAGTTCTGTGGACTCGTCAGGGAGTGTGCTCAGGCGGAGGCTGGATTTGTGGACGATGGCGATTCCTCCTCCTGGGTGGATGGGGCGGTCCTTCCTGTAGTTCTTGTATCCTTGGGGGATGGCAATGGCGATGTCCGGCCCCGAGGTGGTGTTGGTCCAGGTTTCGGTGAAGAATGCTACGTCTGGGGTTGTGCTGTCGAGGAGGTCCCAAATTTCTGTGGCGTGTTTGTGGAGGGATCGGACGTTGAGGAGGATGCATTGCAGGGTCTTCGGTTCGGTTGTGTTCTTGTGGGCGGGTTGTGCTGGATCCGTGTTCTTGGCGGTGCTGCAGGTGTGCCGGCAGCGGTGACAGCTGAAGGGTCCATGGGTGTCGGCTGGTGATGCTAGCTTGCAGTTGTTGTTGCAGCCTGGGTTGAGTGCGTGGAGTGCTGCTGGGTCGTAGCGTTGGCGGGCGGAGGTCCAGGGTTCCTGGTGCTGGTCGCGGACGGGACGCAAAAGGGCGCAGACGAGCTTGCCTTTGACGTGCCTTCGGTGCACCAGCGGCGCGCCCGCAGCCCGCGCCCGCTGCGCGGCCGCGCAGTGGCCGCCATTAAGTAGGGGTCGGGGAGGGCTGGACAGCTGGGAGGCGGGAGCGGGGAGGGGAGCTGGATTGGGCCGGTCGTGCTGGGGGGTGGGAGGGGCCGCAGGGGCAGCAGCGGCGGGGAAAGGTAAAGGGAGGAAAGAAGGGATAAAGAAAAAAGGGAAAATAAGCAGAAATAAGGCACAGAAGAGCAGAGATGCAGAAAAGAGCAGAAAGGTGAAAGATAGAAAGGGTAAAAAAAACGAGTGAAAACGAGTGAAGGAGCAGAGGGAGAGAAAGGGAAAATGGGCAGAAATAAGGCACAAAAGAGCAGAGGTGCAGAAAGGTGAAAGATAAAAAGGGGAAAAAAACGAGTGAAAACGAATGAAGGAGCAGAGGGAGAGAAAGGGAAATGAGCAGGAATAAGGCGCAAAAGAGCAGAGGTGTAGAAAGGTGAAAGATAGAAAGGGGAGAAAAACGAGTGAAGGAGCAGAAAGAAAGAAAGGAGACAGAGGTCCACTGGACCACCAGGGATGAGGCGCAGGAAAACCTGCGGGTGGAGGAGGGCCTCGATCACCAACACTCAAGAGTGCAGGGGCAGGGGCACCTCACTTAATGGTGGAGCTGCGAGGGTGGGAGAGCAATTTCACTGACAATGAGTCAGTGGTCTTGCTCCTCTAGCTGTGTCCCTGATTCCAATGCTTCGTATGTCCTTTCCTCTAGCTGTGACCCTGATTCCAATGCTTCGTATGTCCATTCCTCTAGCTGTGTCCCTGATTCCAATGCTTCGTATGTCCTTTCCTCTAGCTGTGTCCCTGATTCCAATACTTCGTATGTCCTTTCCTCTAGCTGTGACCCTGATTCCAATGCTTCGTATGTCCATTCCTCTAGCTGTGTCCCTGATTCCAATGCTTCGTATGTCCTTTCCTCTAGCTGTGTCCCTGATTCCAATGCTTCGTATGTCCTTTCCTCTAGCTGTGACCCTGATTCCAATGCTTCGTATGTCCATTCCTCTAGCTGTGTCCCTGATTCCAGTGCTTCGTATGTTCTTTCCTCTAACTGTGTCTCTGATACCAATTCTTCATTTGTCCTTTCCCCTAGCTGTGTCCAGATACCAGTGCTTTGTATGTCCTTTCCTCCTAGCTCTGTCCCTAATACCAATACTTCGTATGTCCCTAACCCTAGCTTTGTCCCTGATACCAATGCTTCGTGTGTCCGTTCCTCCTAGCTCTGTCTCTGATACCAAAGCTTCGTATGTTCCTTCTCCTATTTGTGTCCCTGATACCAATGCTTCCTATGTTCCTTCTCCTAGTTGTTTCCCTGATACCAATGCTTCCTATGTTCCTTCCCCTAGCTGTCTCTCTGATACCAATGCTTCGTATGTTCCTTACCCTAGCTGTGTCCCTAATACCAATGCTTCGTATGTCCATTACCCTAGCTGTGTCTCTGATGCCAATACTTCGTATGTCCCTTACCCTAGCTGTGCCTCTGATACCAATGCTTCGTATGTTCCTTCTCCTAGTTGTGTACCTGATACCAATGCTTCATATGTCCTTTCCCCTAGCTGTGTTCCTGATACCAATGCTTCACGGTTCCTTTTCCCTAGCTGTGTCCCCGACACCAATGCTTCGTATGTTCCTTACCCTAGCTGTGTCCCTGATACCAATGCTTCGTATGCCCCTTACCCTAGCTGTGTCTCTGATACCAATGCTTCGTATGTCCCTTACCCTAGCAGTGTCTCTGATACCAATGCTTCGTATGTTCCTTCTCCTAGTTGTGTCCCTGATACCAATGCTTCGTATGTCCCTTACCCCAGCTGTGTCCCTGATACCAATGCTTCGTATGTCCCTTACCCTAGCTGTGTCACTGATACCAGTGCTTCGTATGTCCCTTACCCTAGCTGTGTCTCTGATACCAATGCTTCGTATGTTCCTTACCCTAGCTGTATCCCTAATACCAATGCTTCGTATGTTCCTTCTCCTAGTTGTGTACCTGATTCCAATGCTTCGTATGTCCCTTACCCCAGCTGTGTCCCTGATACCAATGCTTCGTATGCCCCTTACCCTAGCTGTGTCTCTGATACCAATGCTTCGTATGTTCCTTCTCCTAGTTGTGTACCTGATTCCAATGCTTCGTATGTCCATTCCTCTAGCTGTGTCCCTGATTCCAGTGCTTCGTATGTTCTTTCCTCTTACTGTGTCTCTGATACCAATTCTTCATTTGTCCTTTCCCCTAGCTGTGTCCAGATACCAGTGCTTTGTATGTCCTTTCCTCCTAGCTCTGTCCCTAATACCAATACTTCGTATGTCCCTAACCCTAGCTTTGTCCCTGATACCAGTGCTTCGTGTGTCCGTTCCTCCTAGCTCTGTCTCTGATACCAAAGCTTCGTATGTTCCTTCTCCTATTTGTGTCCCTGATACCAATGCTTCCTATGTTCCTTCTCCTAGTTGTTTCCCTGATACCAATGCTTCCTATGTTCCTTCCCCTAGCTGTGTCTCTGATACCAATGCTTCGTATGTTCCTTACCCTAGCTGTGTCCCTAATACCAATGCTTCGTATGTCCCTTACCCTAGCTGTGTCCCTGATGCCAATACTTCGTATGTTCCTTACCCTAGCTGTGTCCCTAATACCAATGCTTCGTATGTCCCTTACCCTAGCTGTGTCTCTGATACCAATGCTTCGTATGTTCCTTACCCTAGCTGTGTCCCTAATACCAATGCTTCGTATGTCCCTTACCCTAGCTGTGCCTCTGATACCAATGCTTCGTATGTTCCTTCTCCTAGTTGTGTACCTGATTCCAATGCTTCGTATGTCCCTTACCCCAGCTGTGTCCCTGATACCAATGCTTCGTATGCCCCTTACCCTAGCTGTGTCTCTGATACCAATGCTTCGTATGTCCCTTACCCTAGCAGTGTCTCTGATACCAATGCTTCGTATGTTCCTTCTCCTAGTTGTGTCCCTGATACCAATGCTTCGTATGTCCCTTACCCCAGCTGTGTCCCTGATACCAATGCTTCGTATGTCCCTTACCCCAGCTGTGTCTCTGATACCAATGCTTCGTATGTCCCTTACCCTAGCTGTGTCTCTGATACCAGTGCTTCGTATGTCCCTTACCCTAGCTGTGTCTCTGATGCCAATACTTCGTATGTCCCTTACCCTAGCTGTGCCTCTGATACCAATGCTTTGTATGTCCCTTACCCTAGCTGTGTCTCTGATACCAATGCTTCGTATGTTCCTTCTCCTAGTTGTGTACCTGATTCCAATGCTTCGTATGCCCCTTACCCTAGCTGTGTCTCTGATACCAATGCTTCGTATGTCCCTTACCCTAGCTGTGACCCTGATTCCAATGCTTCGTATGTCCATTCCTCTAGCTGTGTCCCTGATTCCAGTGCTTCGTATGTTCTTTCCTCTAACTGTGTCTCTGATACCAATTCTTCATTTGTCCTTTCCCCTAGCTGTGTCCAGATACCAGTGCTTTGTATGTCCTTTCCTCCTAGCTCTGTCCCTAATACCAATACTTCGTATGTCCCTAACCCTAGCTTTGTCCCTGATACCAGTGCTTCGTGTGTCCGTTCCTCCTAGCTCTGTCTCTGATACCAAAGCTTCGTATGTTCCTTCTCCTATTTGTGTCCCTGATACCAATGCTTCCTATGTTCCTTCTCCTAGTTGTTTCCCTGATACCAATGCTTCCTATGTTCCTTCCCCTAGCTGTGTCCCTGATACCAGTGCTTTGTATGTTCCTTACCCTAGCTGTATCCCTAATACCAATGCTTCCTATGTCCCTTACCCTAGCTGTGTCCCTGATACCAATGCTTCGTATGTCACTTACCCTAGCTGTGCCCCTAATACCAGAGCTGCATATGTCCTTTCCTCTAGCTGTGTCCCTGATACCAATGCTTCGTATGTCCCTTCCCCTAGCTGTGTCCCTGATACCAATGCTTCGTATGTCCCTTACCCCAGCTGTGTCCCTGATACCAATGCTTCGTATGTCCCTTACCCTAGCTGTGTCCCTGATACCAATGCTTCGTATGTCCCTTACCCTAGCTGTGTCCCTGATACCAATGCTTCGTATGTTCCTTCCCCTAGCTGTGTCCCTGATACCAGTGCTTTGTATGTTCCTTACCCTAGCTGTATCCCTAATACCAATGCTTCCTATGTCCCTTACCCTAGCTGTGTCCCTGATACCAATGCTTCGTATGTCACTTACCCTAGCTGTGCCCCTAATACCAGAGCTGCATATGTCCTTTCCCCTAGCTGTGTCCCTGATACCAGTGCTTCGTATGTTCCTTTCCCCTAGCTGTGTCCCTGATACCAATGCTTCGTATGTCCCTTACCCTAGCTGTGTCCCTGATAGCAATGCTTCGTATGTCCCTTACCCTAGCTGTGTCCCTGATACCAATGCTTCGTATGTTCCTTCCCCTAGCTGTGTCCCTGATACCAATGCTTCGTATGTCCCTTACCCTAGCTGTGTCACTGATACCAATGCTTCGTATGTCTCTTACCCTGGCTGTTTCCCTGATACCAGTGCTTCGTATGTCCTTTCCTTCTTGCTGTGTTCCTGTCTTTGGTCCTATAGTTCTTGTCCTATGAACAGGCCCCATATCTTCACAGAGCCAGTATCCTGTCTGAAGCTGCTCATGCACCTCCTGCTCGTCTTAACCTCCAGGCGAGGACTGTGGCTGTCCGCGGCCCCCACAGGCGGCCACCTCAGAGGGCGGCCACCATTAGTTGCTTTTAGGCGCCTCCCCACCCGAGTTTGGGACTCGAGAGGAGTCCCCTTGCTGGGCGTGCTGGACACGTCACGCCTGGTGCACCCAAGTTGGGGAGGGGTATTTAGCCCTCTCCCCGCCATTGCTGGGCCTCTTTGTTGCCCCTCGTGCCGTCTCCCACCCTACCGCGTACCCGGCTTGGGACAGTCAAAGGGTGGTTTGAGGACGTTATAATGTTTTCTTTGTGTTGCAGGCGGAGTTACAGGGCGATGTGGAAGCAGCCTGGGTACAGAAGGATACCTCTGTAAGAGCACAAGAAGGGTGCTAGAGCCAAATCCCAGGAGCCTCATGGGGAGGGGTCCTGGAACAATGATGTCGGCGCCCAGTTAGTCTTCGGGCGGTTGTGGGCCTGAACAAGCGGGGGCTTGCCTTGCTACGCTCCGCTCATCAGGCGGGCAGGGTAGCATAGGTTAGTATGGCTACCTGCCCTTGGATCGCCCGTAAGATAACCCACCATAATTTGCATACTGTTGTATGTAATAAACCTGCAGCCATATTTTTCTCCCAAAAAAAGTTGTCTGGTGTATTTATTTATGCATGTGTGACGAGGAGGACCCGGACTCGGGCCCTCCTGGCCTACCTGTTAATATCTCCCCTCTTTTTGCACAGCATACAGAAGCCTGGAAGACGCCAGTGGACACGACCTATGACCCAGAGCTGTATACGATGGATCCATGTTTCTTTAATTAGGCGGAGCTGGAGTCGGACACCGCCCACCTACTGCAGGTAAAGCCCAACCCAGACTCTGCTCAGGTGTGTGATACACCCGGAGGCGGAGAAGGAGAGTGTTGGCGAGAAGACGAAGCCGAAGGAGCGGACTGGAGATCGAGGAGAGAGGGAGACTGGTGGACTGCGGAGGAGAGTCAGGAAGAGCGAACGTCGGAGGAGGCGAGAGGAGAGCCGAGGACGGAGGAGGCGACTCCGGGAGAGCGGAGGACGGAGACATCAAGGGAGGAAGAGCGGAGCCCGGAAGGAGTAGGAGGCGGAGACCGAGACTCCAACGACAAGCCGGGAGGCCAACGGGACGGTGCAGCGCCCAGCCACACTTCCTGAGAAGTGTGGCTAGAACAGGTACAGGCTCGCTTCACGGGCTGGGCGGGACGGAGGTGGAGTAAACCACCCTGAGGAGCATTCGGCACACCTAGTGTTAACACCCCCCCTCCCTTTCACGTACCGGCACTGAGACAAGGTTGTAAATAGCACGTGTGTGTCCTCACTACCCCTTCCCTTTACAACCGGCAAAAGGGTGCCACACTAACGCTGGTGTCCTTTTCTTCCTGGCAGCTGCTGAACCGGCGAAGACCACGGCGGAAGAGCGGCCTACGACTCCCAGGAGACAGCGGGAGCGGAGACTGGGAACCACGAGAAGCGTGACAGAGGAGAACGAAGACCCCCTCCCATTCTACCGCCTACCAGTGCAGAAGAGGCATTTGTACAAATTAATAAAACCCGCTTTGCCAAGCACCCCGGTGTCCGTGAGCCTATTTGAATTCCCAGGCGAAGCGCCACAGCATGCCTTTGCTTATTTCTTATTTGGGGGTGGGGATCTCATGCGCCGATAATGCAACCATGTTCCTTCCTCCCTGTTCGTCAGTAATCCTTTCTGAACCTTTGCATTCATAGTTCTCATTTGAAGCTTACACTCGGACACGTGATTTCCATATCTCAGTGTCACCCCCTCCTGATGCGCCCATCTCAGCACCAGACTCGGGGCGCCGGGGGCTCGTGCACAATCGAGGTCACAAGTTATTAGCAATTATAAGTGGTTCTTGTACGGCCCTGCCGACTGAACCATCCCTACAGCCTGGCACCTGCTGGCCTGCCAGCCTCAATGCATCCATCCGCCTCGAGGTTCTGTGAACCCCCAGCTGAGCGCATTTATGGAATATAGGAATCCAGAAAAGATTCAAAGAGATCGCACCCCCAGGAGCTCTCGGAAAGGATTTCTGAATTCCTAATTCTGTGCACGCGCCGGCCTCGTGCACTCGCGTGGACTCTATGTGTGTGGAGAAGTGTGTCTCAATGGTTAGAGCGGCAGACCCTGATGCAGAGCTCAGGCCCGGGACCAGGGTTCAATTCCCGCCTCGGCGGGTCTTGGGCTCAAGACCTGATAATTCTCGCCTCGGTGCCTGTTCCAATCATGGGTCCCACTCTGCAACTCTGGGCAATAGCTTGCTTAATCTCCACAACGGCCCCCACAACGCGAAGGATGCCTGGCCTCCACCTTGGGGGTGCCCAGGAGTGGACACCTCACAGGGAAAGCCAGGATGGGTTCCACAGCGGTATTCGTACAAGCGCCTTGAGACCCTTGCGGCAGAGTAGTGCGCTATACAAGTATCAATTTACATTTTACATTTACATGTAGCACGCGCCGGGGTCTGCAGGGCCTCGGTGACTCGAGGGCAGGCGGCGGGTCCTTGTGCCACAACGTAACGTGCACGTTTGTAAAGGGCGCGTTACCCAAGGGAATCTTGGTGCTCAATAACAAATGTTTACTCAATGGCACTCGTTTTATCGACCTCAGAAGGATGAAAGGCTGAGTGGACCCGCAGGGATTGAACCTGTGACCATGAGGTCACACACAGGCCTCTGCAGTGGACGGACGCATTGGTCCACGGAGCCCCCAGACCGGCCCCGCTCACTGAACTGACGCATATCTCCCTCCAGGCTTCCGCTTCCAGGAGGGAGGGAAGGCTTTCTCTTGGAGAGTCATGTGAAGTAGAACAGCGAGTTCACGGTGTACATACATTACTCACAATCAATATCATTTTCAAGCAGGGTCAGTATATCAACGAATTCCTAGAAGAAATAACACTTTATGCTACTGTGGTATGCTCAAAGCAGTAATACTTGTTATCACTTTGTGATCTGTGAGCAGGTATTGATTGTGCAGCTTCTCTGTGCTTTCCGGGGTCTGCACACTCAGCCAGGGACACAGTGACCGCTAGAGTCACGTCCAGGATCTTACATATTGTAGGGACCGGCGAAACAAATGCGAAAGAGTGCTTGGAACAATTCTCCAATTCAGTGCAGTTTCTCCTCAGACGCAGAAATGTACTGCATGGTATATTGTCCCTTTGGGATCTTGGGTGGAAACTGGAGAAGGGGAGTAGGGTTTTTTTTGTCCATCGGTTTGGTGTATAATTCCACCTCCAGTTTACCACCCATTGCCCCAATGGTGATATCCAGATAATTAACGCTCTCCTCGCTAAATCGCGCTGTGAATCTACGATTCGCATCCTCTAGATTCAACCAGCTGAGGGATCCCTCTCGTTGTCCCATGGGGCCTCTCCATATAAAGGACACATCGTCGATAAAGCGATGCCACTCACTTGGGGGCAGATGTATCAAGATTCAATTTTGCGATTCCTAAATAGCGATTTTTAAGGAATTGCTATTTAGAAATCGCAAAATGGAATGTATTAATAAAATCGCTATTTTTTTGCGATTCCTTACACTTCCTTATTTGCGAATTCGCAATTTGCTAATCGCAATGTGAGAATTATTTCAAGGGTGCAGGGGTGTCTGAAAGACACCCTGCTGCACCCCTCAAATGTGCATGTGTGTGCATATGGCGCACATACATGCCCCATGGGCATGTGTGTGCGTCACATGCCACCTTTAAAAATGCAAAATTGTGCATTTGTTGAGGACTTCGCAAATTACCACCAACTTGTAGTTGATGGTAATTTGCGATTCCTTAACAAAAATTCGTAAAAAACAAATGCTTCATACATAGCATTTAAGGAATCGCAAATCTTTGCGATTTCTTCATTTGCAAATTTTTGATACATTCTAAAACATGCAAAACAACCATTTGCGAGTCGCAAAGGCCGAAATTCTGCGAATTTCGGCCTTTGCGAGTCGCAAAACGTTGATACATCTGCCCCTTATATTCTTACGGTCCCCGGTCCGTTTAAATCACAGGACTAGGACGGGCCAGTTATAGAAATTGGAGTGGTATAATCCTACATGAACACCAATATTTATACAATATCCCGAAAACATATTAGTGTAGAGGTTTTAATCGACCGTGTCAAGCAGGGGGATACATGTAGGTCCCAGAGCGATTGTGACTTATGCGGCCTTCTGGTTACACAATATTAAACTCCATGGGTCAGGAAAACCGGTCCCTAGGATGTGTGCACTTTAATTGAAACCTTTCGTTTCTTATCGTGGTTCCACTTTCATCAGAAAAATAAATCCAAAAGTTTCTGGGAATTCGATTACTTCATTTGTTTATTAGTTCATTCATTAGCTCATGGAACATTATTTCCAACTTCCAATGTAGTATATAAAACAAAACGCTTTTCATGATACCCAATGCATTTCGGGTCAAATATCGACCCTTCTTCAGGGGTCTGTCTGCATGCACTGCCAGAGAAGACGCATCGCCGGTAGAGCACACAGCGCGAGAGGAGAGCCAGCGCAGGGAGCTACTGCCTACAGCTCCCAGGTGTCAGCGGAGGCAACACGACCGCTGCCTGCCCCTCCCCTTCCTGTCGGAGGGAACTTAATCATCTGGCTCTTCCCGCCACGCGGGATGCGCGCGTGCGGCACCGGGCTAAGCCCGGGCAAAGGGCGGGCCGTCTGTGGCCGTCAGGGGCCAGAAGAGGCCGGGCTGGGCCATGCCTCTTGGCGTCTCATATAAAGGAACAACGATCTAGTAATGTAAGCTAAAATTGCCACTTACTCAAAGCATTGGTGCCTTATAATTATAATTATCACACAAAGTATGTCACAGATGAGCAAACGGAAGGGGGTAGCAGGCACACTGGACGATTTCATCATAAGGGCCGAAACAGAGCTCATTCATCAAATCCAGGCAACTGAGAGACGGCTATCCCTAGACCTTGCCGCATCTCAACCACGTTTGTCTATTGGCGGCATCAATGAGCCACTTTCCTCGGCCAATTCGAGAGCGAAACCTGTGCCTTTGAGTCCGGACTTAGAGATAATAAATACCCCACTTATTTCCTCTCCGAATACCCAGGACTCCCATGCTCCAGCTAGTAACACACGAGGCAAGGTAACCAGACGGCAGACACCGATTGCTTCAGTACTGGGCGGGAAGAAAAATGCACCAAAACCCAACCAGGTGGAACCCAGAAGAAAGATAACTGATCCAAAAACGCTTTTCATGATACCCAATTTCGGGTCAAATATCGACCCTTCTTCAGGGGTCTGTCTGCATGCACTGCCAGCTTCCGGGTGACCTGTGATTGGGTATCATGAAAAGCGTTTTGTTGTATATACTACATTGGAAGTTGGAAAGAATGTCCCATGACTTAACCACATCGCTGCGGCGGCTTTTCTGCCGCAGCGCTAAAGGGGCGGGGGGAACCGCTCCGTCATCAGCACAGCGCCACCGCAGCTGATGACGGAGCAGTTCCGTCATCAGCACGGATAGGGTTAATGAATAAACTAATAAACAAATGAAGTAATCGAATTACCAGAAAGTGGAACCACAATAAGAAACGCAACGTTTCAATTAAAGTGCACACATCCTAGGGACTGGTTTTCCTGACCCGTGTAGTTTAATATTATGTAGGGCACGGACAGACACATTGCAACGGATGTAGTAGCACACCACAAACGTATAAAGCACTTGTAAACAATTGTCATTATCGTTTTAACCCCTTCGATGCTCATGACGAGCTCCGCTCGTCATGAGGTACGCCTGTCGTACGCTCATGACGAGCTGAGCTCGTCATGAACCGCGGGATTTGCGAATCTTTAGCGCACAGCGGGAAAACGCTTAGTGCGGATAGTGTTAAATAGGAGTGCACTGAGAAACAAAACTGTGATTATACTTCTTGTTACCCAGGCAGGTCAAACTGGAATTTTGCAAGCACGAATTGACGAGGTGCTATCCTATGCTGCCCACATATATTAGGACTTTCTCTCGTTTTGAGGGCCATAGGTCCAGTGGCCTTGACAACACGGATCTATAACCAAGGTAGATTTCGTTTACCGTTTTTCATTATTTCTAAATGAGTACGCAAAGATAGGATAAAACATTAAATGATTGTTTGCCTATTTTTACATTTTTTCCACTTGCAGCGTAATCAACGAGGTGGTGTTCCCTGGTTTTCGCATTTTTTTCGCCTGTAATATAAATATTATTGAACATTATAAATGAATTTTTTGTTTATTTTTTCCTTAATGTTTTTTAGATGAATGGTTTGGAGATAGTGAATAGTAGTTTTAAGCCTGAAGAAGGTGGTGAACCAAATAACACCGAAACGCATCGCTTGGTTAAGAAAGCACCCAAACAACACCTGGTTTGAGTAGGAGAAAAGTAACACTATCTAACATAGAACCAGGGCTATTAGCTTATTCTTTATGTACTTGGAGTGCTTACTAAATTCATCGGGTTGTTGATGATTTTATAGCTTGAGTAAATTCTCCTATTTGTTCGTGTACAAAATGTTTTTAATATATGTGTATTGATGTTACATATGGTTTTTAATCTTTTTTATACATGTTGAATTTATATGGATCCTAACAATAAAAGTATATGATAGAATCTATATTATGTCTTTGGTTTCTATTTGGTGCTGGTGATTGGGCCCCCGAGTGTGTGTTTGCAAGGTATTTCTGGATGCTTTAAAAACAGTCCAAGGGGATTTCTGCTTTTGACATAAGGAGTAGTTTCTGTCCTGTAACTCCAGTTCTGTAGTAGGGGTATCTCTGTTATAGTCATAATCTAGTGAATAGTCCCGCCCATGTGCGTGGACCCCGGAGCAATCAAAAATAATCTCTTACAGTGTCAAAAGATGCAGAAATGCATAGACACTTAAGAGAGAATTTAAAGACAGATAATGCAGCCAAAAAAGGCTACACTGTCCAGTACTTCAACTAGAAATTCCACCACAAAATCCACAAAACAGCAAAGCCTGTACAGATTTCCCTTGCTTAACAGCAAAATCCCTCAGGAATGATAGAGAGAAGAACCTGGACAGACAAGCCCCATAGGCTGCCATTATGTGGCTTAAATAGGATACTGTGCCTTTAAGGAACCTTCCAGAACCTTCTCCCAGTATCCCAGAATGCATAGCAGGTCCAACTTAGTTTCAGTTCTTTTTGAAGGCGTAAAAAACGCCAGACCTGTAGCATTATGTACCTGAACAAATCTCCACCGGGGAGGAGGGAGGGCGCTTATGACTATAACAGAGATACCCCTACTACAGAACTGGAGTTACAGGACAGAAACTACTCCTTCTGTAGTAGGGGATCTCTGTGTATAGTCATAATCTAGTGAATAGAATGGCAAGCCCATCCCCACATCAAGCGGCGGTGGAGAATATGAAATTACGCCACTATTGTGCGAACAAATTCCGCAGCGAAGCCTGCCCAACCTGAGCGTCTGCCCTGGCATCAGTGTCCAGGCAGTAATGCTTAGCAAAGGTATGGACCGACTTCCAAGTGGCCGCCTTGCAGATCTCTGCAAAGGGAACATTACGAAGCATAGCTGTCGTGGCAGCTTTGCCTCTGGTGGAATGAGCCTTAGGTTTACCCCCTAAGGTCCTATTAGCTTTGCAGTAACACAATTGTATGCAGGACACAATCCACCTCGAGATGGACTGTTTAGAGGTAGCAAGACCTGTCCTGACTGAGCCATAATTAATGAACAATTGGTCTGACCTACGAATATCTTTAGTCTTATCAAGATAAAACTTCAGCACCCTCCTCACATCCAGGGAATGTAAAGACCTTTCCGCTGGAGATGACGGATTCTGAAAGAACGTAGGCAAAGCGATAGTCTGATTGATATGAAAATCAGAAACAACCTTGGGAAGAAATTTAGGGTGAGTACGCATAACAACCTTAGCAGCATGAAATACAGTATAAGGTTCTTGGCAACACAACGCCTGAATCTCACTCACCCTGCGGGCCGACGTAATGGCCACGAGGAACGCCACCTTCCAGGACAGGTGCTGCAACGAAGCCTTATGAATGGGTTCAAAAGGCTCCTTCATCAATCTGGACAGCACCACATTCAAGTCCCACGAAGGCGAAGGAAGCCTGACAGGAGGGAACACTTTCTTCAAGCCTTCCAAAAAATCTTTGATCACAGGGACCTGGAAGAAGGAAGTCTGTGAAGGGCCTTTCCTGTAGGCAGTCAAAGCAGCCAGATGAACCTTAATGGAATGGACATTAAGGCCCGACTGCGCCAGATGTAGCAGATATGGAAGGATGACATCTTCCTTGCATGTCGTAGGGTCATAGTTCTTAGACTTGCACCAGATGCAAAACCTCTTCCACTTGTAAGCATAAGAAGTCCTAGTGGAAGGTCGCTTAGCCTCCTTCAGTATGTCCATACAATCCTCTGGGAGATTCAGATGGCCATATTGCACTATTTCAGGAGCCATGCCGCCAAACTCAAAGACGAGAGGTTGGGGTGAACCATCCGCCCCCCGAACTTCGTGAGAAGGTCCGGCCTGCACGGCAGCTTCATGTGAGGAAGGAGAGAGCGGTGAAGTAGGTCCGTGAACCACCACTGTCTGGGCCATTCCGGGGCAATCAGAATCATTCTCGCCCTGGATTGGGACAGCTTGATGAGAACCGCCGGAATCAGGGGAATTGGTGGAAAAGCGTACAGAAAGCTGTTCGACCAGTTGATCCATAACGCGTTCCCCAGCGTCCCCGGCTGGTAGTACCTGGAGGCGAAGCCTCGGCATTTGCTGTTTTCGGCGGTGGCGAACAGATCCACGTCTGGAGTACCCCACCTTGCGAAGACTTCTCCTAGTACTTCGTCGTTTATGACCCATTCGTGGTTTTCCTGAATGAGTCTGCTCAGTTCGTCTGCCTGAACATTCTGCACACCTGGCAGATGGGTGGCCGTTATCGACAGTCCTCGAGCCAGAAGCCAGTGCCAGATCGTCTGCGCCTCCTGCGACAGAGTGCGCGATCTCGAGCCCCCCTGCTTGTTGAGGTAATACATTGTTGTCGTGTTGTCTGTCTGAACAAGCAGAGAGTTGGTCTGAAAGGACGGGTGAAAAGCCTTCAGTGCCAAGTGCACAGCCCTGAGTTCCAGGAAATTGATGTGGTACGTGGACTCCATCTGGGACCACGTCCCTTGAATTTGTAGGTCTCCGGAGTGCGCTCCCCAGCCCTGGAGAGAAGCATCCGTCACGATAGTCTGTGTGGGAATGTCCTTGTGGAAGGGAACCCCTCTGAGGAGATTCTCCTTCGAGCACCACCACTTCAGAGACTGAAGAGCATGCAGAGACAGTCGTATCTTGTCGTCCCAAGATCCTCTCCTCTGGTCCCATTGATCCTCCAAGCACTCCTGCAGCGGTCTCATGTGCAGCCGCGCATGTGGCGTCAGGAAGATACACGAGGCCATCGATCCCAGCAGAGAAGACACCGTCCTCACTGTCGTGGATGGAGTAGACATGAGAGCCTGAGCCTTCCGAAGGAGTGATAAACGTCGCTCTTCCGAAGGAGACACGCTTGCTGACAGCGTATTGATGGAGGCTCCCAAGTACTGGATGCGCTGGACCGGAATCGGGACCGACTTGGACATGTTGATGTGCAACCCCAGCTTGTTCAAGAGAACGCACGTCTTCTGGAAGTGTGCTTGAGCTTCCGAGAAGGAGGAGGCCTTGATCAACCAATCGTCCAGGTACGGGTAGACAAACACCTTGTTCTTCCGCAGGTGTGCCGCTACCACTGCCATACATTTCGAGAATGTCCTGGGTGCAGACTTCAGCCCGAAGGGCAGCACCGTGTACTGATAGTGATTGGTGCCGACTTGAAAGCGCAGAAACTTCCTGTGTTTGCATGCAATTGGCACGTGGAAGTATGCGTCCTGTAGATCTATGGCACACATCCAATCTACTCGTTGCAACTGAGGGTAGATCTGATGCAACGACAGCATGCGAAACTTTTCTCTGCGAATCCACTTGTTTGCCTGTCGCAAATCCAGAATGGGCCTGAACTCGTTTTTGTCCTTCTTGCGGACAAGAAAGAACCGAGAGTAAAGACCTCTTCCTCTTTGAGACAGAGGTACGTCTTCTATCGCCCTTTTCCTTAGCAGAATGTCTGCCTCCGCCTGAAGCTCGCGCAGTTGATACTGCGAGCTGACGGGAGGAATCGATGGAGGAGGGCTGGTGAAACGCAGACTGTATCCATTGCAAACAATATTCAGCACCCACTTGTCCTGAGTAATTTTTCTCCACTCTGCCAGAAAAAATTGAACGCTTCCCCCCACCGGAGCGGGTAACGGACGAGGGGGAAGTAACTGCTCAGGGTCGAGACCCGGCCGGGCCCTTGGAAGCGGTAGAGGACTGCTGTCTACCTCTACCCCCCTGGCGTTTCTGGAAGGGCCTCCTGTACTGCTGCTGCTGTTGCTGCTGCTGATGTTGTCCGATAGACTGCCCCCTTCCATGACCCTGCGACCCGAACCGCCGTTGGAACTGGCGGTAGGGTTTCTTCTCTTTGGGCTTCTCCAAGCCCACCGCCGTCCGGGTCTCTGCCTCGGCCTTCATCCTGGCCATCTCGTCATCCGCGTGTTTTCCGAAGAGTGTATCTCCGGAAAACGGGAGATTCGCCACACGCTGTTGTGCTTCTGGCTTAAGAGACGTCAACCGGAGCCAAGCATGGCGCCTCTGGTTAATCCCGTGGCAGTATCCGAGCGCAGACAGCAAGGAGATATCCACCGCGGCGCTAATGGCCTGGTTAGAGACCAGCATCCCCTCCTGGACGATCTCCATGAAGTCCTCTTTGCGGTCTCGAGGAACGAGGTCCGCAAACTGCTCCATTGAGTCCCACAGTGCACGGTCGTATCGTCCCAACAACGCCGAGTCACTGGCAGCCTTCATTGACGAGGAGGATGTACCACACGCTTTTCGCCCAGCAGAGTCGATCCAGCGGCTCTCCTTGTCCGGAGGCACCGTGGATGCAGGGGAGGTGGCATGAAGCTTCCGGGCCGCCGTCACAATGACCGAATCCGGCGCCGGGTCCTTTCTCAAGAAGGCTGGGTCCGAGTCCGGAGCTCTGTATTTCTTGAGGAGCCTGGAAGGCGCAGACTTCACAACCGCCGGCGTCAGGAAAAGCTGTTCAGCCGGCTCGAGGAGCCCCGGCACCAAAGGCAGTCAGGGGCGAGACATGTGTTTCTTGTGTAACGTCTTAAAGATGACAGAAGTCGAAGGTGTAGGCGCTTCAACTTTGATCCCCAACTTCGCCGCTCCACGCAGGAGAACCTCTTGGAATGTGCCGATATCGTCTATCGGGAACACCCTAGTCTCCGGCGAATCAGACAGCGTGGGCGAGTAAGAACGGGTCCCAGATGAGCGAGACCTGGACCGACGCCTCCTATGGCGATGCCTGGATCTCGATGAAGATCCGCGTCCACTCCTAGACTTGTCCCGTCTCCCCGAGCGAGACCTCGATCTCTTGGGCCTGGGACGGTCCGCCGGCCTCCCCGGTTCCGGAGTCCTAGGCTTCGGCTTCGATTTAGGAGTCTTCTTCGGCGGCGTCGGAAACTTGGGCATCGACACCGCCCGCGGTGGAACCGGGGGTGGGGGAGTCACTGGAAGCGGGGCCTGCGGAGCCGGTCGAGCAGGCAATGGAGGGGGGGTCGGAGCCTTCGGAGGCGGACCCCTTGGTAAAGGAGGCAGAGAAGGAGGCGCTGAAGGCTTCTTCGGGGTATATACCTCGGAATACGCCGTTTCCGGCGAGCCATCATCCTGTCCGGATTGTGGGGAGCCCCCCACAGTCCTGGGCCTGTCTTTTCGACCTCCAGACGCCGAAGATCGGTGCCCAGACGGCGAGCCTGGGTCCCTAGACGTCGAGCGGCCCTTCGGCATCGACCGTTTCTCACTCCTCGACGTCGAACGGTGTCGACGTCTCGACGTCGACCCCGACCAGATGGACGAGCCACGGAATCTCCGCGACGGGCGATGGTGCCTCGACGGCGACCTCGACCTCTTCGTACGTCTCGGCGTCGACCTCTTGGATCGTCTCGATGTCGACCTCTTGGAATGTCTAGACGCCGATCTCTTGGAATGTCTCGACGTCGACGTCTTCGGCGCCGGAGACTTCTCCCGTCTCGACGGCGGTCTCGACGACGAGGATCCCCTCGACGACGATGTCCTTGACGGCGAACGGTGGTGTCGCCTCGACGGCGAGCGCCGACGCCGGGTCCTCCGATGTCGACCACTCGACGCCGACGACGCGGAGATCGACACCGGCTTCGACGGCAGCCGGAACACGTCCCTCGACGTCGACGGGCGACGTTTTCTCAACCCAGAGCCCTGGGGAGACCGGGAACTGGCCGTGGACCTCCCTCTCGACGTCGTGGTCATCGCAACTGACCCAGACGGAGATCTTGGGCGCGGGCTGGACTTCCTGCCCCTGGGCAGCCCCCCAGAGGCCTCAGCATGGGCAGAAGGAGCCCCTCCTGACCCACCTCGTGCCTTTAATCTTCTATCTTCAAGTCCCTGAAGTCTGATTTTTCTCCTGTCCTTCAGGGTCCTTCCAGAGAAGCCTCTACAGATCACACAGTCCTCAGGGATGTGGGAAGAGGGAATGCAGAGGATACAGACCTCATGGGGGTCTGACTTGGCCTTCTTCCTGGAGCACTCCGGGCATTTGTCAAATAATGCTGGCATTATGGACAACAAAGAAGTGCAGGAACCCAAGAAGAAAGTCACTAAAGTACTTTAAAAGCACCAAAAAACGAATTTAGTGTAAAAACACCAACAAAACCCTTGAAAAGGGAGAGCTCAATGCTCCAGGGTCCTGCTTGCAGGAGCCGGAAAAAAGAACTGAAACTAAGTTGGACCTGCTATGCATTCTGGGATACTGGGAGAAGGTTCTGGAAGGTTCCTTAAAGGCACAGTATCCTATTTAAGCCACATAATGGCAGCCTATGGGGCTTGTCTGTCCAGGTTCTTCTCTCTATCATTCCTGATGGATTTTGCTGTTAAGCAAGGGAAATCTGTACAGGCTTTGCTGTTTTGTGGATTTTGTGGTGGAATTTCTAGTTGAAGTACTGGACAGTGTAGCCTTTTTTGGCTGCATTATCTGTCTTTAAATTCTCTCTTAAGTGTCTATGCATTTCTGCATCTTTTGACACTGTAAGAGATTATTTTTGATTGCTCCGGGGTCCACGCACATGGGCGGGACTATTCACTAGATTATGACTATACACAGAGATCCCCTACTACAGACGTGTCTATTCTTGGTGAGTTGTCCCTTTGGTTGAGTAAGACCCCGCTCCCTTATTTTGGTACAAGTGAGTGACAGCAGGTACTCAGGCCTCACATGGACATCAGGTCACAGGAGACAGGTGTACAATACTGTGACAACAGGTACTCGAGCCTCACATAGGCATCAGATCACAGAAGACAGGTGTACAAGTAAGTGACAGCAGGCACTCGGACCTCACATGGACATCTGGTCACTGAAGAAACATGTACAGGTATGTTACAATAGGCACTCAGGCCTCACATGGACAACAGGTCACAGAATTAAGAGATGTACAAGTGTGTGACAGCAGGCACTCGGGCCTCACAAGAACACCTGGTCACTGACGAAAGAAGGTGCATCCAATGACATAGTGACAGGCACTCAGACCTGGACAGGATGGCTATGGTTAGTTCTCACAGAGGTGCAGTGGGGGAGTGGCAGACAGGCTCAACAGCACTGCGCTTCCCTCATCAGAGGTCTCAGGTAGGGCTGTGCAGTGGTATGCAAGCTTCCGAGCCGGGCAGGTTGGGACCTTTTACCAAATGCTGGACTTTGGCTCTGGGCAGAATAAGGCAGATCCTCTACACACAGGGCTGTCCACCTCACATCTTCTACAGTTGTAGCAAAGTCCACCTTTCCTCAGTTCTGATTATATAATTCTTACCCCTCAATTGAGGCGGCCAAGGAACCCGTCTCTAGTCGCCATCTTCCTTGTGTGGGTTGGCAGCTTCCTCAACTGAAAGGGGCAGCTTTTACCCAGGACTGTGCCAGTGGCCTGAGCCCAACGGGCACTGAGAGGCAATGTGAGCCCCAGATGTTCAGGAAGGGGACCCAATACAGATGTGTAATATGCCAAAGGTGCTAGGCTCAAAGAAGGGAACTATTCTGCCAATTCCAAACCATCTGCATGTATCCAGAAAGATACAGATAGGGCGCCTCACCCACAGGTTGTAGCAGTCTTCGTCAGTGGCGACCTATCCACGCCAAGGTTGATAGATACCTCCTCGGCGGACTCGCCTGCTAGGTGGGAGCTCAGATAAATTAAATTGGATAATAGCAGAGATCCAGATGTTTGGTAAATATATATTGGGGTATACCACTTATGTTTCTCCTGTTTAATGGTGGGGTACCCTGATATAATTAAAACCATATATTGTAGATGTCGGATGAATTTTAAGCAATCATCAATCCACTTATCAAGCCAACATGTTTCGGCCATCATTCATGCCCCTACATGTCATTGGCCTTCATTAGGGCTTTAATTGGTTCAGTATTTCTGCCTATGTTACTTCAGTCCATGCATCACACTAAGGAATGCAAATCCCTGTTCAACCTACTTGGTTCAGTTTGGTACCCGCAAATACATTAAACAAAATATTCAGAAATTAGCTATCTTATACTGAAGACAGCACCCGAGCTTAGTGGACACTGTAACCAGGCGAGGTCGCCCCCACACACCCCTGCTACTGCCTCCATCAGCTGTGCCCTTTGTGCCCTGTTGGACCCGGCCTCATGGCGTGGCCCTACCCCTCCCGCATGGCGGGCCCAGGACGACATCGGCCCTCCACCCAGCATCGGGCAGCCCTTTTGCCCGACACTGCACGCCCCAACCTTGCTGGTCCGGCCACCATCCCGGACCCCCACTACCGACCTGGCTCCAGCGTGGGCCCCTCACGACCTAAGCACGAGGCTGCGCCCGACTCCATCTTGGGCCCACCACGTCACGACCACGTGGCCTCGTCCCCGGCCCAGGCCTCAGCACAGCCCAGACATCAAGGCACCAAGATCCACCCAGGTGGTCGAGTGGCCACTCGACAGATCCCGGAGAGAAGGGTGTTTCGATGGCCCTCCAGCCGTCCCCGGACGCCTGGTTTCGATCGCCCTCCGGCCTCCCTGGGCGCTGGCTCCACCCCCCTGCTGGGTGTCTGGACACCATCATCCCGGCCCCTCTGACCCCCAGGCGCGAGGGTCCGGACATCAAAGGACTCCAGTCCTATATCTGGGCCAGCCCCGGAGTAGGACGGCAGTTGTATCCTGGACTGGAAAGCCCTGCTGACGCTGTCACGGCCGACCCCAGAAGAACTCGTTTTCCTGGAACCTGAAGAGATCTTGAGAGCCTGCTGGCGCTGCCGCGGCCCACCTTTGCCGAACCATCTTGAGAGCCTGCTGGCGCTGCCGCGGCCCACCGTTGCCGAACCATCTTGAGAGCCTGCTGGTGCTGCCGCGGCCCACCTTTGCCGAACCATCTTGAGAGCCTGCTGGCGCTGCCGCGGCCCACCTTTGCCGAACCATCCTAAGAGCCTGCTGGCGCTGCCGCGGCTCACCCTCTCGGAACCCCCGGCTCGAGGATTGAGAGCTGTGCGCAAGGTATCCCTTCCTACTCCCCAACCGAGACTGTCCCGCTACCCTGATCCCCTCTTGCGAGACTTTACAGACCCCTCGGTCTGCTTGTACATATCGCTGAGAACCAGCAACCTTTATTTCCTGATAAAGCTTACGAACTCGACCTCTGGTGTGGTGTCCATTTGTAGTGTGTGGTTACTCGGCTGTGCGATCCTAGGAGAGGGCCCTCACCCAGGAGGCCTCTCAGTAACGCTCGGCTACTTTTTAACGGAGAGGTGGACCTAGGGGTGGTCAGTCAGACATCTTCTGCCTCCCCCGGGGTCGCCTTTCTAACATTGGTGGCAAGCGGCGGGATCCGAGCCGACGCAGATCGTACAGAGAGTAATTCACTCACTACCGAGAAAAACACACCGCGACCATGACTACTCAGGAAACCAGACCGACAACGGAATTCCAGAAAGAAAAGATGGAAGATTACAGCCACAAGGAGTTAAAGCAATTTTGCAAGGATCTAGGCATCGCTACCACGGGCCTCAACACCAAAGAGGACTTTAAATCAGCCCTGCCAGCCTGGGCAGACGCCGATAACGTGCCGCCCCAGAATGAAGATAATCCGGGCCCGAATGGACGCCTGGAGACCGACGCGAACCCGGCGGGGGAAAAACCCGCAGACCTAGACACGGGCCTCCCCCAGGGAGACGCCCGAGAACGAGAGAGGAACCGGCTCCACGAGTTGGAGCTCGCCCGACTCCGACAAGAAGGAGAGATACAGCTGGCAGAAAGGAAATTAGCCCTCGAGCAACTACGGCTGGAAGGAGACCTAGAGGAAAGGAGAAGACAACGAGACCTCGAAGAAAAGAAACTCGTGCTCGAGCATGAGCGCGGCCTCAAAGAACTGGAAATCAAGGCCAAAACAACAGAAACCGGCACCGCCGGGGGTAAGACCTCACCCCGCCGGGGGACACGAAGGTGCACATACCCAAGGAGGTCGTCAAAGAATACTATAAGAACGACGACATCCAACAGTGGTTCAAAGCCTACGAGGTCGCCATGACCGCCCATCGAGTACCCCTCAAAGACTGGGGCGCCGGCTTATGGGGGAAGTTCATCAACGAGGGGAGAGACGCCCTGCTAGAGCTCCCCGACGACGAGATGACCTCGTACGAACACATGAAGACCGCCCTCCTCACTCGCTACGGACTCACCCCCGAAATGTACCGGCAGCGATTTCGAGACTGTAAAAAAATCCCCGGTACCACTTGGGTGGAGTACGTGAACTTTTACAGCAGAGCCTTCGAAGGGTGGATCAGAGGCTGCCAGGTCACCACCTACCAGCAGTTGGTCGACCTCATCCTATGGGAGCATCTTTTCAATAACTGCTTCGTCGAACTCCGGCAGCACCTCCTCGACAGCAAATTGACAGAGCCACGAAAACTCGCTGTCGAGGCGGATAGATGGGTGAGCAACCGAGTTCCCCGGAGTCCGATGGGAGACTACGGCCGGGGATCCCCGGGGAACCACCGACCCCGAGGCGGCGGAGGAGGCCAGAGCAGGGGCCGAGACACCCCCGCGGGGTCATCCCCTACCTCCCAGTCGCCATCCCTGGGTTGGAGGGGAGGCCCCCCAGCCAGGCCCGAGCCCCGCCCGAATGTTACGTGCCACAGATGCCAGCGACAGGGCCATTATGCGAACGACCCTCTCTGCCCGATGAACCAGCGACCCGGCACCACCGGTCCCCCGAGCCGCCAGATCGCGGCCGCCGCCCTGAGTGCAGAGGGAGGCGAAGAAGAGGGCGACGACCCCGAGCAGGCCGAGTGGGAGCCCGCAGCCATGATCTTAGCATGCCTGGGTGATCGAGACATGATCCCCCGAGACCCGATCCCAGGTAACACCCAGAAATAACGCCAATGGGTCACCATCAATGGACGCCGGGCCGAAGCCCTCCGGGACACTGGAGCCAGCGTGACGGCGGTCCGCTGCCACTTGGTAACCCCAGAACAAATCCTCCCCAACGTCTTGTGCCCAGTGCGGTCGACTGACAACTCTGAAAGTTTGTGCCAGATGGCCCGCATCCCCTTCGAGTGGGGAGGGGTGTCGGGCATGCTGAAGGTGACTGTCCGAGACGATGCCCCCGTGGACTGCCTCCTCTGGAACGACCTGGAAAGTTCCCTCTGGGCCGGCGTAGAGCGGAAAGAGCATCTGGGGATGCTAGGCCTTCCCGAGTGGGTTTGTGCGACCACCCGCTCCATGTCCGCCCGGGCCTCCCCCCCAACGGAGGAAGCCCCGATCGAGGAGCCGGAGTGGCCCGCACCTCCACCGCCCGCCATCCCTGAGGATACCGACCCTGAACCCGGCCCCCCGGGGCCCAGCCATGAGGAAATCACCGAGCTCGGCCACCTGCCGGAACTAGCTCAGTGGCGCCAAGAAGGTGGCCCCACCCGCGAACAATTCCGACAAGAACAGAGCACCTGTCCCTCCCTCGAGGGACTTCGACGACAAGCCGCCACTCAAGCCGCTGGAGACCCTGCGGGGTCCCACTGGGTCTATTGGGACAACGACCTTCTCTACAGTGAACAGAAGATTGCCGAACTAGGGGCCAGCCGCGTGCTGGTCGTTCCCCTCCGATTTCGAGACTTCCTCTTGAACTTAGCACATGATGTGCCCCTCGCCGGGCACCTGTGGCAGGACAAAACTTACAGCTGCCAGGTGACTCATTTCTACTGGCCGAAAATGCGCAACGATGTGCACAATCACTGCCGATCCTGCCCGACCTGTCAAGCCAGCGGGAAGAGCGGGGGGAAAGTCAAAGCCCCGCTCCAGCCGTTTCCCGTGGTCACCACCCCCTTCGAGCGAGTGGGGATAGACATCGTGGGGCCCCTGGACCCCCGCACCCCTCAAGGACACCGCTTCATCCTCGTGCTGGTGGACCATGCCACCCGATATCCGGAAGCCATCCCCCTCCGAACCATCACGGCCCCAGTAGTAGGCCGAGCCCTAATGGGGATCTTCTCCAAAGTCGGCTTCCCCCGGGAAGTCGTGAGTGATCGGGGCACAAACTTTATTTCCAAGTATATGCGATCCCTGTGGCAACAGTGCGGGGTCACATACAAGTTCACCACCCCGTATCACCCCCAAGGAAACGGACTTGTGGAGCGGTTTAACCGAACACTGAAGGGAATGATCAAGGGCCTCGAGGAGCCACTACGACGCAAATGGGATGTTCTGCTGCCTTGCCTCCTGTTTGCGTACCGCGAGGTACCACAGAAGTCCCTGGGGTTCAGCCCCTTCGAACTATTGTATGGGCACCCGGTCCGGGGCCCCCCTTAGCCTGGTCAAAGAAGGCTGGGAGACGGCTGTCCGAGGTGCCCCACCAGATGTCTACCAGTACCTCCTGACCCTCCGCAACCAGACGCGGAAATTCCGGGAACTTGCCGAAGCCAACCTTGAAGCCAGTCAGGAGGAGATGAAACGCTGGTATGACCAGAACGCCTCGTCCATCGAATTCGAACCGGGCCAGCAGGTCTGGGTCATGTCCCCGGTTGAACCTTGTGCCCTCCAGGACAAGTGGACGGGGCCCTTCAAAGTGGTGGAGTGCAAGAGCCCCGTCACTTACTTGGTGGACATGGAGTCCCCCAGGAACCCCCTCCGGGTCCTACACGCTAACCGGCTCAAGCCGCACTTCGCCCGCACTGAACTAAGCCTGCTGTTAGCGACCGATGAAGGAGCTGAAGACGACTCCGAACCACTGCCGGATCTCATGAGCACCACTGAGAAGGACGGCTCCATCGAAGGGGTCATGCTCTCCTCCACCCTGACCCCGGAGCAGCACCATGACTGCCGGCAGCTGCTGGGGCAGTTTGCAGATCTGTTTTCCCTCACCCCTGGAGTCACCCGGTGGTGTGTCCACGATGTAGACACCGGAGACAGCCCGCCTGTAAGACACCGAGCTTTCCGAGTGCCCGATCGAGTTCGGGCCTGCATCCAGTCCGAGGTGGCCAAGATGCTAGAGCTGGGGGTAGTCGAACCCTCCGACAGTCCGTGGGCCAGCCCAGTTGTCCTGGTCCCTAAAGCCGCCGCCCCCGGCACGCCCCCGGAGCTCCGGTTCTGTGTTGACTACCGGGGGCTGAATGTCGTCACCAGGACCGACGCCCATCCCATCCCCCGGGCGGATGAACTGATCGATCGCCTGGGGGCTGCGAAGTATCTCAGCACCTTCGATCTCACGGCCGGGTATTGGCAGATCGGCCTCACCCCTGGAGCGCAAGAGCGATCAGCCTTCTCGACCCCGGATGGCCACTACCATTTCAAGGTGATGCCCTTCGGCATGAAAAACGCCCCGGCCACCTTCCAGAGACTCGTGAATAGAGTGCTGGCCGGGCTAGAAGAGTTCAGCGCCGCCTACCTAGACGACATTGCAGTGTACAGCCTCCGCTGGGATGCACACCTGACCCACCTCCGGGAGGTCCTGACGGCCCTCCGACGGGCCGGACTAACAATAAAGGCCAGCAAGTGCCAGATCGGCCAAGGGTCCGTGACGTATCTGGGACACCAGGTGGGAAGCGGCCGGGTGGCTCCCCTCCAGCCAAAGATTGACGCCATCCGGGCCTGGGAGCCCCCAATCACCCAGACCGCCGTCCGAGCCTTCCTGGGGCTCACAGGATACTATCGGCGCTTCATCAAAGACTATGGAAGCATTGTGGGGCCCCTCACAGAACTGACCTCCAAGAAGCTACCCCAGAAGGTGTGCTGGACCCCAGAGTGCCAAGCAGCCTTCGAGACTCTCAAGACTGCCATGTGCACCGCCCCTGTGCTCCAGGCCCCCGACTACAGCCGAGAGTTTGTGGTCCAAACCGGCGCCTCGGAGCACGGCATTGGGGCGGTCCTCTCACAAGTGAACCCTGAGGGAATCGACCTTCCCGTTGCCTTCATCAGCCGGCGGCTGCTAGCCAGAGAACAGCGCTGGAGCACCATCGAGAGGGAAGCCTTCGCCGTCGTGTGGGCCCTAAAGAAGCTCTGGCCCTACCTCTTCGGCACCCACTTCCGGGTCCAGACCGACCACCGGCCCCTGCGGTGGTTGATGCAGATGCGGGGCGAGAACCCGAAACTGTTGCGATGGTCCATCTCCCTGCAAGGGATGGACTTCACTGTGGAGCATCGCCCCGGCAACGACCACGCCAATGCTGACGGCCTCTCCAGATTCTTCCGCCTCGGCGAGGAGAATCCCCAAGAAGATGGGTGACTCTCCCCTGCCTTCAGCTGGGGGGGACGCGTGTTGGACCCGGCCTCATGGCGTGGCCCTACCCCTCCCGCATGGCGGGCCCAGGACGACATCGGCCCTCCACCCAGCATCGGGCAGCCCTTTTGCGCGACACTGCACGCCCCAACCTTGCTGGTCCGGCCACCATCCCGGACCCCCACTACCGACCTGGCTCCAGCGTGGGCCCCTCACGACCTAAGCACGAGGCTGCGCCCGACTCCATCTTGGGCCCACCACGTCACGACCACGTGGCCTCGTCCCCGGCCCAGGCCTCAGCACAGCCCAGACATCAAGGCACCAAGATCCACCCAGGTGGTCGAGTGGCCACTCGACAGATCCCGGAGAGAAGGGTGTTTCGATGGCCCTCCAGCCGTCCCCGGACGCCTGGTTTCGATCGCCCTCCGGCCTCCCTGGGCGCTGGCTCCACCCCCCTGCTGGGTGTCTGGACACCATCATCCCGGCCCCTCTGACCCCCAGGCGCGAGGTTCCGGACATCAAAGGACTCCAGTCCTATATCTGGGCCAGCCCCGGAGTAGGATGGCAGTTGTATCCTGGACTGGAAAGCCCTGCTGACGCTGTCACGGCCGACCCCAGAAGAACTCGTTTTCCTGGAACCTGAAGAGATCTTGAGAGCCTGCTGGCGCTGCCGCGGCCCACCTTTGCCGAACCATCTTGAGAGCCTGCTAGCGCTGCCGCGGCCCACCCTTGCCGAACCACCTTGAGAGCCTGCTGGCGCTGCCGCTGCCCACCTTTGCCGAACCATCTTGCGAGCCTGCTGGCGCTGCCGCGGCCCACCGTTGCCGAACCATCTTGAGAGCCTGCTGGCGCTGCCGCGGCCCACCTTTGCCGAACCATCTTGAGAGCCTGCTGGCGCTGCCGCGGCCCACCTTTGCCGAACCATCCTAAGAGCCTGCTGGCGCTGCCGCGGCTCACCCTCTCGGAACCCCCGGCTCGAGGATTGAGAGCTGTGCGCAAGGTATCCCTTCCTACTCCCCAACCGAGACTGTCCCGCTACCCTGATCCCCTCTTGCGAGACTTTACAGACCCCTCGGTCTGCTTGTACATATCGCTGAGAACCAGCAACCTTTATTTCCTGATAAAGCTTACGAACTCGACCTCTGGTGTGGTGTCCATTTGTAGTGTGTGGTTACTCGGCTGTGCGATCCTAGGAGAGGGCCCTCACCCAGGAGGCCTCTCAGTAACGCTCGGCTACTTCTTAACGGAGAGGTGGACCTAGGGGTGGTCAGTCAGACATCTTCTGCCTCCCCCGGGGTCGCCTTTCTAACATGCCCTTTTTGCTGCCTTGGTTTTGCTGCCTTTGTTTTCTTCGCTTTTTTATTTTCCGTTCCTAGCGTTTTTCAAAGGGCGACCCAGCCGCCGCTGAGCCACCCTCCGCCCTCCTTTCCCGCCGCTGCCTCCCTGCGGCCCCGCCCCCCTCCTACCCATTCGCCGCCCCGCTCCCGCCACCCAGCTGTTCCCTCCCTCCCGGCTCCTTCTTATGTCACCCCCACGTACGCGCAACGTTGACGCGCAGCGTGCGTGCCGATTGTGCGCCAAAGGCAAGCCCGTCTGCGCCCGTCCGCGCCTGGACCACGCCCAGCGCCAGGACCCCTGGCCCTCCCTGCCGATGCAAGACGACCCGACTGACCTACGACGCCGCCGCCCTCAACGCACTCAATGCCGGCCGGAACCCCGCCTGCTGTCGGGCCACCCCGAAACGCATCCACGGACCCTTCACCTGCAAAACCTGCAAGTTCACCTGACTCCGAACCTGCACTGCACCCGCCAAGCCTAACACCAGCAGCAACCACCTGAAGTGCATCCTGCTCAACACCCGCTCTGTCCACAGACACGCCGTGGAACTCTGGAACCTCCTCGACACATCATCACCGGACATCGCCTTCCTCACGGAAACCTGGATGAACGTCTCCTCAGCCTCCGACATCGCCATCCCGGACGGATACAAGATCATCAGGATGGACCGCGTCAACCAGACCGTAGGAGGCACGATGAACACCATTCACCGACCCCTGCCCCCACCACCTTTTCAACAAGGCCGACTCCACCATCGCACCCCAACTCCGGAACATCATCAACACCTCCTTCAACACCGCCACCTTCCCGGAGAGCTGGAAGCATGCCAAGCTCAGCGCCCTACTGAAGAAACCAACAGCGGACCCCACCGACCTCAAGAACTTCCGCCCCATCTCGCTCCTCCCGTTCCCTGCTAAAGTCATCGAGAAGATCGTCAACAGACAGCTTGCCACCTTCCTCGAGACGAACGGATCCCTCGACCCCTCACAGTCCGGTTTCAGAGCCAACCACAGCACCGAGACCGCCCTCATCGCAGCCACCGACGACATCCGAGCCCTGCTCGACAACGGCGAAACAGCGGCACTCATCCTCCTGGACCTCTCTGCAGCGTTCGACACTGTCTGCCACCGCACCCTAGTTCAACGCCTCAGCAACATCGGTATCCAAGAGAAGGCACTGGAGTGGATCATCTCGTTCCTCGCTGGAAGAACACAGAGAGTCTGCCTCCCCCCGTTTCGATCCGAGGCCACCGAAGTCATCTGCGGCGTTCCGCAAGGATCATCACTCAGCCCCACCCTCTTCAACGTCTACAAGAGACCTCTTGCAACCATCGCACGCCAACACAACCTCAACATCATCAACTACGCCGACGACACCCAGCTGATCCTCTCCCTCACCAGAGACCCCAACACCGCCAGAACCAGCCTACACGAAGGGATGAAAGACGTCGCCGGGTGGATGAAGAACAGGCGCCTGAAACTGAACTCGGACAAGACGGAAGTCCTCATCCTGGGACCATCGCCCTCCGCCTGGGACGACTCCTGGTGGCCCCCCGCCCTAGGCAGCCCACCCAAGCCAACAGACCACGCACGCAACCTGGGCTTCATCCTGGACTCCTCCCTCTCGATGACCAGACAAGTCAACGCCGTCTCCTCATCATGCTTTCACACCCTTCGCATGCTCCGCAAGATCTTCCGATGGATACCGACCGAAACCAGGAAGACGGTCACCCAGGCCCTCGTCACCAGCCGACTGGACTACGGGAACACCCTCTACGCCGGAACCACAGCCAAGCTACAGAAAAGACTCCAACGCATCCAGAACGCCTCCGCCCGACTCATCCTGGACATCCACTGACGCAGCCCCATCTCCGGCCACCTGAGGGACCTGCACTGGCTCCCCGTCAACAAGAGGATCACGTTCAGGCTCCTCACCCACGCACACAAGTCTCTCCACGACCTGGGCCCCAAGTACCTCAACGACCGCCTGACATTCTACACGCCCACCCGCCAGCTACGATCTACTAGCCTCGCCCTCACCGCCGTGCCACGCATCCGAAGAGCCACCGCCGGAGGCAGATCCTTCTCCTACCTGGCTGCCAAGACCTGGAACTCCCTCCCCATCCACCTTCGGCTGACCCAGGACCACCTCGCCTTCAGGAGACAACTCAAGACCTGGCTGTTCGAGCAGTAACGGACCCCCTCCCCCAAGCGCCTTGAGACCCTTCCGGGTGAGTAGTGCGCTATACAAGTGATTTGATTGATTGATTGATTGCGAAACCACATATAAAAACAAGTATTTGCAATGCAATAGGTCTCGCACTACGGATAGTTTGAGGTATTGGTGTTGTAAATAATAATGCAACACCAATAGCTCATACTTTCAGTAATGTGAGATCTAGTGCAAATGATTGCACAGTGAGCCGGGAACCAGCATTGCATGTCTCAGTGCAGTACCGCAAGTTGCTCCTAGAGGTAGTAAGCAAAGCACCAGCACTGCATGTCTAGGTGCAGTACTGCAAGCTGTTCCCAAAGGTCCCTAGTGAGCAAGGCACCAGCACTGCATGTCTAGGTGCAGTACCACAAGCTGCTCCTAGAGGTCTCTAGTGAGCATCATAAACTTTGAAGATATGGTAAATCCACCCTACCCATAATGCATTGCACGCAAGACAGTACCATGAGTACATTCAAATAATTAGGTCCATATATACAATTAGTAGTTTTGAATTGTGACATAAGAATTATATTAATTCCGGATTAGGTTATGTTGTACTTTATGTGGGGCTGATTAAGGGAAATTAGTAGAAGGTCTAATATAAATGTGAGACGTGGTAGGTGCAGTACCGCAAACTGCTCCTAGAGGCGCCTAGTGAGTAAGGCACCAGTACTGTCAGTACCGCAAGCTGCTCCTAGAGGTCCCTAGTGAGCAAGATACCAGCACTGTCAGTACCGCAAGCTGCTCCTAGAGGTCCCTAGTGAGTAAGGCACCAGCACTGTCAGTACCCCAAGCTGCTCCTAGAGGTCCCTATTTAGCAAGGCACCAGCACTGCCAGTACCGCAAGCTGCTCCTAGAGGTCCCTAGTGAGTAAGGCACCAGCACTGCCAGTACCGCAAGCTGCTCCTAGAGGTCCCTAGTGAGCAAGGCACCAGCACTGTCAGTACCGCAAGCTGCTCCTAGAGGTCCCTAGTGAGTAAGGCACCAGCACTGTCAGTACCGCAAGCTGCTCCTAGAGGTCCCTAGTGAGCAAGATACCAGCACTGTCAGTACCGCAAGCTGCTCCTAGAGGTCCCTAGTGAGTAAGATACCAGCACTGTCAGTACCGCAAGCTGCTCCTAGAGGTCCCTAGTGAGTAAGGCACCAGCACTGTCAGTACCCCAAGCTGCTCCTAGAGGTCCCTATTTAGCAAGGCACCAGCACTGTCAGTACCGCAAGCTGCTCCTAGAGGTCCCTATTTAGCAAGGCACCAGCACTGTCAGTACCGCAAGCTGCTCCTAGAGGTCCCTATTTAGCAAGGCACCAGCACTGCCAGTACCGCAAGCTGCTCCTAGAGGTCCCTATTTAGCAAGGCACCAGCACTGTCAGTACCGCAAGCTGCTCCTAGAGGTCCCTAGTGAGTAAGGCACCAGCACTGCCAGTACCGCAAGCTGCTCCTAGAGGTCCCTAGTGAGCAAGGCACCAGCACTGTCAGTACCGCAAGCTGCTCCTAGAGGTCCCTAGTGAGTAAGGCACCAGCACTGTCAGTACCGCAAGCTGCTCCTAGAGGTCCCTAGTGAGCAAGGCACCAGCACTGTCAGTACCGCAAGCTGCTCCTAGAGGTCCCTAGTGAGTAAGGCACCAGCACTGTCAGTACCGCAAGCTGCTCCTAGAGGTCCCTAGTGAGCAAGATACCAGCACTGTCAGTACCGCAAGCTGCTCCTAGAGGTCCCTAGTGAGTAAGATACCAGCACTGTCAGTACCGCAAGCTGCTCCTAGAGGTCCCTAGTGAGTAAGGCACCAGCACTGTCAGTACCCCAAGCTGCTCCTAGAGGTCCCTATTTAGCAAGGCACCAGCACTGTCAGTACCGCAAGCTGCTCCTAGAGGTCCCTATTTAGCAAGGCACCAGCACTGTCAGTACCGCAAGCTGCTCCTAGAGGTCCCTATTTAGCAAGGCACCAGCACTGCCAGTACCGCAAGCTGCTCCTAGAGGTCCCTATTTAGCAAGGCACCAGCACTGTCAGTACCGCAAGCTGCTCCTAGAGGTCCCTAGTGAGTAAGGCACCAGCACTGCCAGTACCGCAAGCTGCTCCTAGAGGTCCCTAGTGAGCAAGGCACCAGCACTGTCAGTACCGCAAGCTGCTCCTAGAGGTCCCTAGTGAGTAAGGCACCAGCACTGTCAGTACCGCAAGCTGCTCCTAGAGGTCCCTAGTGAGTAAGGCACCAGCACTGCCAGTACCGCAAGCTGCTCCTAGAGGTCCCTAGTGAGCAATGCACCAGCACTGTCAGTACCGCAAGCTGCTCCTAGAGGTCCCTAGTGAGCAAGGCACCAGCACTGTCAGTACCGCAAGCTGCTCCTAGAGGTCCCTAGTGAGCAAGATACCAGCACTGTCAGTACCGCAAGCTGCTCCTAGAGGTCCCTAGTGAGTAAGGCACCAGCACTGTCAGTACCGCAAGCTGCTCCTAGAGGTCCCTAGTGAGCAAGATACCAGCACTGTCAGTACCCCAAGCTGCTCCTAGAGGTCCCTAGTGAGCAAGATACCAGCACTGTCAGTACCGCAAGCTGCTCCTAGAGGTCCCTATTTAGCAAGGCACCAGCACTGTCAGTACCGCAAGCTGCTCCTAGAGGTCCCTAGTGAGTAAGGCACCAGCACTGTCAGTACCGCAAGCTGCTCCTAGAGGTCCCTAGTGAGTAAGGCACCAGCACTGTCAGTACCGCAAGCTGCTCCTAGAGGTCCCTAGTGAGTAAGGCACCAGCACTGTCAGTACCGCAAGCTGCTCCTAGAGGTCCCTAGTGAGTAAGGCACCAGCACTGTCAGTACCGCAAGCTGCTCCTAGAGGTCCCTAGTGAGTAAGGCACCAGCACTGCCAGTACCGCAAGCTGCTCCTAGAGGTCCCTAGTGAGCAAGATACCAGCACTGTCAGTACCGCAAGCTGCTCCTAGAGGTCCCTAGTGAGCAAGGCACCAGCACTGTCAGTACCGCAAGCTGCTCCTAGAGGTCCCTAGTGAGCAAGATACCAGCACTGTCAGTACCGCAAGCTGCTCCTAGAGGTCCCTAGTGAGCAAGATACCAGCACTGTCAGTACCGCAAGCTGCTCCTAGAGGTCCCTATTTAGCAAGGCACCAGCACTGTCAGTACCGCAAGCTGCTCCTAGAGGTCCCTAGTGAGTAAGATACCAGCACTGTCAGTACCGCAAGCTGCTCCTAGAGGTCCCTAGTGAGCAAGGCACCAGCACTGTCAGTACCGCAAGCTGCTCCTAGAGGTCCCTATTTAGCAAGGCACCAGCACTGTCAGTACCCCAAGCTGCTCCTAGAGGTCCCTAGTGAGCAAGATACCAGCACTGTCAGTACCGCAAGCTGCTCCTAGAGGTCCCTAGTGAGCAAGGCACCAGCACTGTCAGTACCGCAAGCTGCTCCTAGAGGTCCCTAGTGAGCAATGCACCAGCACTGTCAGTACCGCAAGCTGCTCCTAGAGGTCCCTAGTGAGTAAGGCACCAGCACTGTCAGTACCGCAAGCTGCTCCTAGAGGTCCCTAGTGAGCAAGGCACCAGCACTGTCAGTACCGCAAGCTGCTCCTAGAGGTCCCTATTTAGCAAGGCACCAGCACTGTCAGTACCGCAAGCTGCTCCTAGAGGTCCCTAGTGAGTAAGGCACCAGCACTGCCAGTACCGCAAGCTGCTCCTAGAGGTCCCTAGTGAGCAATGCACCAGCACTGTCAGTACCGCAAGCTGCTCCTAGAGGTCCCTAGTGAGCAAGGCACCAGCACTGTCAGTACCCCAAGCTGCTCCTAGAGGTCCCTAGTGAGCAAGATACCAGCACTGTCAGTACCGCAAGCTGCTCCTAGAGGTCCCTAGTGAGCAAGGCACCAGCACTGTCAGTACCGCAAGCTGCTCCTAGAGGTCCCTAGTGAGCAAGATACCAGCACTGTCAGTACCGCAAGCTGCTCCTAGAGGTCCCTAGTGAGCAAGGCACCAGCACTGTCAGTACCGCAAGCTGCTCCTAGAGGTCCCTAGTGAGTAAGATACCAGCACTGTCAGTACCGCAAGCTGCTCCTAGAGGTCCCTAGTGAGCAAGGCACCAGCACTGTCAGTACCGCAAGCTGCTCCTAGAGGTCCCTAGTGAGTAAGGCACCAGCACTGCCAGTACCGCAAGCTGCTCCTAGAGGTCCCTAGTGAGCAAGATACCAGCACTGTCAGTACCGCAAGCTGCTCCTAGAGGTCCCTATTTAGCAAGGCACCAGCACTGTCAGTACCGCAAGCTGCTCCTAGAGGTCCCTATTTAGCAAGGCACCAGCACTGTCAGTACCGCAAGCTGCTCCTAGAGGTCCCTAGTGAGTAAGGCACCAGCACTGTCAGTACCGCAAGCTGCTCCTAGAGGTCCCTAGTGAGCAAGGCACCAGCACTGTCAGTACCGCAAGCTGCTCCTAGAGGTCCCTAGTGAGTAAGGCACCAGCACTGTCAGTACCGCAAGCTGCTCCTAGAGGTCCCTAGTGAGTAAGGCACCAGCACTGTCAGTACCGCAAGCTGCTCCTAGAGGTCCCTATTTAGCAAGGCACCAGCACTGTCAGTACCGCAAGCTGCTCCTAGAGGTCCCTAGTGAGCAAGGCACCAGCACTGTCAGTACCCCAAGCTGCTCCTAGAGGTCCCTAGTGAGCAAGATACCAGCACTGTCAGTACCGCAAGCTGCTCCTAGAGGTCCCTATTTAGCAAGGCACCAGCACTGTCAGTACCCCAAGCTGCTCCTAGAGGTCCCTAGTGAGTAAGGCACCAGCACTGCCAGTACCGCAAGCTGCTCCTAGAGGTCCCTAGTGAGCAAGATACCAGCACTGTCAGTACCGCAAGCTGCTCCTAGAGGTCCCTAGTGAGCAAGATACCAGCACTGTCAGTACCGCAAGCTGTTCCTAGAGGTCCCTAGTGAGCAAGGCACCAGCACTGTCAGTACCGCAAGCTGCTCCTAGAGGTCCCTAGTGAGCAAGATACCAGCACTGTCAGTACCCCAAGCTGCTCCTAGAGGTCCCTAGTGAGCAAGATACCAGCACTGTCAGTACCGCAAGCTGCTCCTAGAGGTCCCTATTTAGCAAGGCACCAGCACTGTCAGTACCCCAAGCTGCTCCTAGAGGTCCCTAGTGAGTAAGGCACCAGCACTGCCAGTACCGCAAGCTGCTCCTAGAGGTCCCTAGTGAGCAAGATACCAGCACTGTCAGTACCGCAAGCTGCTCCTAGAGGTCCCTAGTGAGCAAGATACCAGCACTGTCAGTACCGCAAGCTGTTCCTAGAGGTCCCTAGTGAGCAAGGCACCAGCACTGTCAGTACCGCAAGCTGCTCCTAGAGGTCCCTATTTAGCAAGGCACCAGCACTGTCAGTACCGCAAGCTGCTCCTAGAGGTCCCTAGTGAGCAAGATACCAGCACTGTCAGTACCCCAAGCTGCTCCTAGAGGTCCCTATTTAGCAAGGCACCAGCACTGTCAGTAACGCAAGCTGCTCCTAGAGGTCCCTAGTGAGTAAGGCACCAGCACTGTCAGTACCGCAAGCTGCTCCTAGAGGTCCCTATTTAGCAAGGCACCAGCACTGTCAGTACCGCAAGCTGCTCCTAGAGGTCCCTAGTGAGCAAAATACCAGCACTGTCAGTACCGCAAGCTGCTCCTAGAGGTCCCTAGTGAGCAAGATACCAGCACTGTCAGTACCGCAAGCTGCTCCTAGAGGTCCCTATTTAGCAAGGCACCAGCACTGTCAGTACCGCAAGCTGCTCCTAGAGGTCCCTATTTAGCAAGGCACCAGCACTGTCAGTACCGCAAGCTGCTCCTAGAGGTCCCTAGTGAGTAAGGCACCAGCACTGCCAGTACCGCAAGCTGCTCCTAGAGGTCCCTAGTGAGCAAGGCACCAGCACTGTCAGTACCGCAAGCTGCTCCTAGAGGTCCCTATTTAGCAAGGCACCAGCACTGTCAGTACCGCAAGCTGCTCCTAGAGGTCCCTAGGGAGCAAGATACCAGCACTGTCAGTACCGCAAGCTGCTCCTAGAGGTCCCTAGTGAGCAAGATACCAGCACTGTCAGTACCGCAAGCTGCTCCTAGAGGTCCCTAGTGAGCAAGGCACCAGCACTGTCAGTACCGCAAGCTGCTCCTAGAGGTCCCTAGTGAGCAATGCACCAGCACTGTCAGTACCGCAAGCTGCTCCTAGAGGTCCCTAGTGAGCAAGGCACCAGCACTGTCAGTACCGCAAGCTGCTCCTAGAGGTCCCTAGTGAGTAAGGCACCAGCACTGTCAGTACCGCAAGCTGCTCCTAGAGGTCCCTAGTGAGTAAGGCACCAGCACTGTCAGTACCGCAAGCTGCTCCTAGAGGTCCCTAGTGAGCAAGGCACCAGCACTGTCAGTACCCCAAGCTGCTCCTAGAGGTCCCTAGTGAGCAAGATACCAGCACTGTCAGTACCGCAAGCTGCTCCTAGAGGTCCCTATTTAGCAAGGCACCAGCACTGTCAGTACCCCAAGCTGCTCCTAGAGGTCCCTAGTGAGTAAGGCACCAGCACTGCCAGTACCGCAAGCTGCTCCTAGAGGTCCCTAGTGAGCAAGATACCAGCACTGTCAGTACCGCAAGCTGCTCCTAGAGGTCCCTAGTGAGCAAGATACCAGCACTGTCAGTACCGCAAGCTGTTCCTAGAGGTCCCTAGTGAGCAAGATACCAGCACTGTCAGTACCGCAAGCTGTTCCTAGAGGTCCCTAGTGAGCAAGGCACCAGCACTGTCAGTACCGCAAGCTGCTCCTAGAGGTCCCTAGTGAGCAAGATACCAGCACTGTCAGTACCCCAAGCTGCTCCTAGAGGTCCCTAGTGAGCAAGATACCAGCACTGTCAGTACCGCAAGCTGCTCCTAGAGGTCCCTATTTAGCAAGGCACCAGCACTGTCAGTACCCCAAGCTGCTCCTAGAGGTCCCTAGTGAGTAAGGCACCAGCACTGCCAGTACCGCAAGCTGCTCCTAGAGGTCCCTAGTGAGCAAGATACCAGCACTGTCAGTACCGCAAGCTGCTCCTAGAGGTCCCTAGTGAGCAAGATACCAGCACTGTCAGTACCGCAAGCTGTTCCTAGAGGTCCCTAGTGAGCAAGGCACCAGCACTGTCAGTACCGCAAGCTGCTCCTAGAGGTCCCTATTTAGCAAGGCACCAGCACTGTCAGTACCGCAAGCTGCTCCTAGAGGTCCCTATTTAGCAAGGCACCAGCACTGTCAGTACCGCAAGCTGCTCCTAGAGGTCCCTAGTGAGCAAGATACCAGCACTGTCAGTACCGCAAGCTGCTCCTAGAGGTCCCTAGTGAGCAAGATACCAGCACTGTCAGTACCGCAAGCTGCTCCTAGAGGTCCCTATTTAGCAAGGCACCAGCACTGTCAGTACCGCAAGCTGCTCCTAGAGGTCCCTATTTAGCAAGGCACCAGCACTGTCAGTACCGCAAGCTGCTCCTAGAGGTCCCTAGTGAGTAAGGCACCAGCACTGCCAGTACCGCAAGCTGCTCCTAGAGGTCCCTAGTGAGCAAGGCACCAGCACTGTCAGTACCGCAAGCTGCTCCTAGAGGTCCCTATTTAGCAAGGCACCAGCACTGTCAGTACCGCAAGCTGCTCCTAGAGGTCCCTAGGGAGCAAGATACCAGCACTGTCAGTACCGCAAGCTGCTCCTAGAGGTCCCTAGTGAGCAAGATACCAGCACTGTCAGTACCGCAAGCTGCTCCTAGAGGTCCCTAGTGAGCAAGGCACCAGCACTGTCAGTACCGCAAGCTGCTCCTAGAGGTCCCTAGTGAGCAATGCACCAGCACTGTCAGTACCGCAAGCTGCTCCTAGAGGTCCCTAGTGAGCAAGGCACCAGCACTGTCAGTACCGCAAGCTGCTCCTAGAGGTCCCTAGTGAGCAAGGCACCAGCACTGTCAGTACCGCAAGCTGCTCCTAGAGGTCCCTATTTAGCAAGGCACCAGCACTGTCAGTACCGCAAGCTGCTCCTAGAGGTCCCTAGTGAGCAAGATACCAGCACTGTCAGTACCGCAAGCTGCTCCTAGAGGTCCCTAGTGAGCAAGATACCAGCACTGTCAGTACCGCAAGCTGCTCCTAGAGGTCCCTAGTGAGCAAGATACCAGCACTGTCAGTACCGCAAGCTGCTCCTAGAGGTCCCTAGTGAGCAAGATACCAGCACTGTCAGTACCGCAAGCTGCTCCTAGAGGTCCCTAGGGAGCATCATAAACTTTGAAGATATGGTAAATCCACTCTACCCATAATGCATTGCATGGAAGACAGTACCACAGTACATCAATATATACAATTAGTAGCTTTGAAATGTGACAAAATATTTATTATATTAGTTTCGGATTAGATTCTACTCTATGTGGAGCTGATGAAGGGAAATGTGTAGAAGGTCTAATATAAATGTGAGATATGCTAGCCAGTAAATTAATCACTGCTAACTTTGTTAAGGACTAGGACCAAGTGAGTGTCTTGTATGAAGGCCTTTAAGAAAATAGTGCCTTGCGGTTGTAATTAAAACCTAGGGCTTAACAACACATGTAATGGGGGGTGTCCTCATAGGAGGGTACAAAAAGAGACAGGGAGTTACTAAGGAGGGACAACAAAGCCTAATAACCAATGAAAAGCCACCATTTACAAAGGATAGGGATAGGAGCCAATTAAAAAGATAGGCGGGGAAGTAGGCAGAGCTTTATTCACATATCCTGAATACAGCATATCTCGAAGGACAGAGCAAGCGCTGCCTAGTCGAAACCTAATAAGCTGTTGTGTCTCAATTAACACATTATCACTAAAATGCATCAGAGAGCTCACAATCTACTTGATTCTCCACGTTCCCAACTATCTGTCTCTCTCTCTCTCTCTCTGAATGTCTCTTTGCATAAATGTGTCCATGTGCCTGTCTCTGTCTGTCTCTGCCCCTCAATGTACGTGTCTTTGTGTTTCTCCCTCTGCCCATGCACCTGTCACTCTCTCTGTTTCTGCTGTGAGAGGCAGCAGTTTCCTCTCCCCTCTGTAGTGTGAGTCACTGCTTCCCACTGAAGGGACCTGATCGGCTGAGCCTCACAGCATGAAAAGGACAGGTGCCCCCCCCCCCACCCATGCAGGGGGTAGTGATGCCCGCACTCCACTGGAGCCACGGGCACGCCTTGGGCGCGGCGTGGCTACCAGGTGGCCTCTAGGCACTTCAGAGCATGCACTGGGCAGCGGCGTGGCTACCAGGTGGGCTCTAGGCACCGCAGAACATGCACGGGGCGCCGGCGTGGCTACCAGGTGGGCTCTAGGCACTGGAGAACATGCACGGGGCGCCGGCGTGGCTACCAGGAGGCCTCTAGGCACCGCAGAACATGCACTGGGCCGCGGTGTGGCTACTAGGTGGGCTCTAGGCACCGCAGAACATGCACTGGGCCGCGGTGTGGCTACCAGGTGGGCTCTAGGCACCGCAGAACATGCACTGGGCCGCGGTGTGGCTACCAGGTGGGCTCTAGGCACCGGAGAACATGCACTGGGCTGCGGCGTGGCTACCAGGTGGGCTCTAGGCACCGCAGAACATGCACGGGGCGCCGGCGTGGCTACCAGGTGGGCTCTAGGCACCGGAGAACATGCACGGGGCGCCGGCGTGGCTACCAGGTGGGCTCTAGGCACCGCAGAACATGCACGGGGCGCCGGCGTGGCTACCAGGTGGGCTCTAGGCACTGGAGAACATGCACGGGGCGCCGGCGTGGCTACCAGAAGGCCTCTAGGCACCGCAGAACATGCACTGGGCCGCGGTGTGGCTACCAGGTGGGCTCTAGGCACCGCAGAACATGCACTTGGCAGTGGCATGGCTACCTGGTGGGCTCTAGGCACCGGAGAACATGCACTGGGCTGCGGCGTGGCTACCAGGTGGGCTCTAGGCACCGCAGAACATGCACTGGGCCGGGCGTGGCTACCAGGTGGGCTCTAGGCACCGCAGAACATGCACTTGGCAGTGGCGTGGCTACCAGGTGGGCTCTACGCACCGGAGAACATGCACTGGGCTGCGGCGTGGCTACCAGGTGGGCTCTAGACACCGCAGAACATGCACTGGGCCGGGCGTGGCTACCAGGTGGGCTCTAGGCACCGCAGAACTTGCACGGGGCGCGGTGTGGCTACCAGGTGGGCTCTAGGCACTGGAGAACATGCATGGGGCGCCGGCATGGCTACCAGGTGGGTTCAAGGGACCTCTGAACATGCACTGGGCCGGGCGTGGCTACCAGGTGGGCTCTAGGCACCGCAGACCATGCACTGGGCATCGGCGTGGCTACCAGGTGGGCTCTAGGCACTGGAGAACATGCACAGGGCGCCGGCGTGGCTACCAGGTGGGCTCAAGGGACCTCTGAACATGCACTGGGCTGCGGTGTGGTTACCAGGTGGGCTCTAGGCACCGCAAAACATGCACTGGGCAGCGGCGTGGCTACCAGGTGGGCTCTAGGCACCGCAGAACATGCACTGGGCCGCGGTGTGGCTACCAGGTGGGCTCTAGGCACCGCAGAACATGCACTTGGCAGCAGCGTGGCTACCAGGTGGGCTCTAGGCACCGCAGAACATGCACTGGGCTGCGGCGTGGCTACCAGGTGGGCTCTAGGCACCGCAGAACATGCACTGGGCCGCGGTGTGGCTACCAGGTGGGCTCTAGGCGCTGCAGAACATGCACGGGGCGCAGTGTGGCTACCAGGTGGGCTCTAGGCACTGCAGAACATGCACTGGGCTGCGGCGTGGCTACCAGGTGGGCTCTAGGCACTGGAGAACATGCACGGGGCGCTGGCGTGGCTACCAGGTGGGCTCTAGGCACTGGAGAACATGCACGGGGCGCCGGCGTGGCTACCAGGAGGCCTCTAGGTACCGCAGAACATGCACTGGGCCGCGGTGTGGCTACCAGGTGGGCTCTAGGCACCGCAGAACATGCACTTGGCAGTGGCGTGGCTACCAGGTGGGCTCTAGGCACCGCAGAACATGCACTGGGCCGCGGTGTGGCTACCAGGTGGGCTCTAAGCACTGGAGAACATGCACGGGGCGCCGGCGTGGCTACCAGGTGGGCTCTAGGCACTGGAGAACATGCACGGGGCGCCGGCGTGGCTCCCAGGAGGCCTCTAGGCACCGCAGAACATGCACTGGGCCGCGGTGTGGCTACCAGGTGGGCTCTAGGCACGGCAGAACATGCACTGGGCCGGGCGTGGCTACCAGGTGGGCTCTAGGCACCGCAGAACATGCACTTGGCAGTGGCGTGGCTACCAGGTGGGCTCTACGCACCGGAGAACATGCACTGGGCTGCGGCGTGGCTACCAGGTGGGCTCTAGACACCGCAGAACATGCACTGGGCCAGGCGTGGCTACCAGGTGGGCTCTAGGCACCGCAGAACATGCACTGGGCCGCGGTGTGGCTACCAGGTGGGCTCTAGGCACCGGAGAACATGCACTGGGCTGCGGCGTGGCTACCAGGTGGGCTCTAGGCACTGGACAACATGCACGGGGCGCCGGCGTGGCTACCAGGTGGGCTCTAGGCACTGGAGAACATGCACGGGGCGCCGGCGTGGCTACCAGAAGGCCTCTAGGCACCGCAGACCATGCACTGGGCCGCGGTGTGGCTACCAGGTGGGCTCTAGGCACCGCAGAACATGCACTTGGCAGTGGCATGGCTACCTGGTGGGCTCTAGGCACCGGAGAACATGCACTGGGCTGCGGCGTGGCTACCAGGTGGGCTCTAGGCACCGCAGAACATGCACTTGGCAGCAGCGTGGCTACCAGGTGGGCTCTAGGCACCGCAGAACATGCACTGGGCTGCGGCGTGGCTACCAGGTGGGCTCTAGGCACCGCAGAACATGCACTGGGCCGCGGTGTGGCTACCAGGTGGGCTCTAGGCGCTGCAGAACATGCACGGGGCGCAGTGTGGCTACTAGGTGGGCTCTAGGCACTGCAGAACATGCACTGGGCTGCGGCGTGGCTACCAGGTGGGCTCTAGGCACTGGAGAACATGCACGGGGCGCCGGCGTGGCTACCAGGTGGGCTCTAGGCACTGGAGAACATGCACGGGGCGCCGGCGTGGCTACCAGGAGGCCTCTAGGTACCGCAGAACATGCACTGGGCCGCGGTGTGGCTACCAGGTGGGCTATAGGCACCGCAGAACATGCACTTGGCAGTGGCGTGGCTACCAGGTGGGCTCTAGGCACCGCAGAACATGCACTGGGCCGCGGTGTGGCTACCAGGTGGGCTCTAAGCACTGGAGAACATGCACGGGGCGCCGGCGTGGCTACCAGGTGGGCTCTAGGCACTGGAGAACATGCACGGGGCGCCGGCGTGGCTACCAGGAGGCCTCTAGGCACCGCAGAACATGCACTTGGCAGTGGCGTGGCTACCAGGTTGGCTCTACGCACCGGAGAACATGCACTGGGCTGCGGCGTGGCTACCAGGTGGGCTCTAGACACCGCAGAACATGCACTGGGCCGGGCGTGGCTACCAGGTGGGCTCTAGGCACCGCAGAACATGCACTGGGCCGCGGTGTGGCTACCAGGTGGGCTCTAGGCACCGGAGAACATGCACTGGGCTGCGGCGTGGCTACCAGGTGGGCTCTAGGCACCGGAGAACATGCACGGGGCGCCGGCGTGGCTACCAGGTGGGCTCTAGGCACTGGAGAACATGCACGGGGCGCCGGCGTGGCTACCAGAAGGCCTCTAGGCACCGCAGAACATGCACTGGGCCGCGGTGTGGCTACCAGGTGGGCTCTAGGCACCGCAGAACATGCACTTGGCAGTGGCATGGCTACCTGGTGGGCTCTAGGCACCGGAGAACATGCACTGGGCTGCGGCGTGGCTACCAGGTGGGCTCTAGGCACCGCAGAACATGCACTGGGCCGGGCGTGGCTACCAGGTGGGCTCTAGGCACCGCAGAACATGCACTTGGCAGTGGCGTGGCTACCAGGTGGGCTCTACGCACCGGAGAACATGCACTGGGCTGCGGCGTGGCTACCAGGTGGGCTCTAGACACCGCAGAACATGCACTGGGCCGGGCGTGGCTACCAGGTGGGCTCTAGGCACCGCAGAACATGCACTGGGCCGCGGTGTGGCTACCAGGTGGGCTCTAGGCACCGGAGAACATGCACGGGGCGCGGTGTGGCTACCAGGTGGGCTCTAGGCACTGGAGAACATGCATGGGGCGCCGGCATGGCTACCAGGTGGGTTCAAGGGACCTCTGAACATGCACTGGGCCGGGCGTGGCTACCAGGTGGGCTCTAGGCACCGCAGACCATGCACTGGGCAGCGGCGTGGCTACCAGGTGGGCTCTAGGCACTGGAGAACATGCACGGGGCGCCGGCGTGGCTACCAGGTGGGCTCAAGGGACCTCTGAACATGCACTGGGCTGCGGTGTGGTTACCAGGTGGGCTCTAGGCACCGCAGAACATGCACTGGGCCGCGGTGTGGCTACCAGGTGGGCTCTAGGCACCGCAGAACATGCGCTAGGCAGCAGCGTGGCTACCAGGTGGGCTCTAGGCACCGCAGAACATGCACTGGGCTGCGGCGTGGCTACCAGGTGGGCTCTAGGCACCGCAGAACATGCACTGGGCCGCGGTGTGGCTACCAGGTGGGCTCTAGGCGCTGCAGAACATGCACGGGGCGCAGTGTGGCTACCAGGTGGGCTCTAGGCACTGCAGAACATGCACTGGGCTAAGGCGTGGCTACCAGGTAGGCTCTAGGCATTGGAGAACATGCACGGGGCGCCGGCGTGGCTACCAGGTGGGCTCTAGGCACTGGAGAACATGCACGGGGCGCCGGCGTGGCTACCAGGAGGCCTCTAGGTACCGCAGAACATGCACTGGGCCGCGGTGTGGCTACCAGGTGGGCTCCAGGCACCGCAGAACATGCACTTGGCAGTGGCGTGGCTACCAGGTGGGCTCTAGGCACCGCAGAACATGCACTGGGCCGCGGTGTGGCTACCAGGTGGGCTCTAGGCACTGGAGAACATGCACGGGGCGCCAGCGTGGCTACCAGGTGGGCTCTAGGCAATGGAGAACATGCACGGGGCGCCGGCGTGGCTACCAGGAGGCCTCTAGGCACCGCAGAACATGCACTGGGCCGCGGTGTGGCTACCAGGTGGGCTCTAGGCACCGCAGAACATGCACCTGGCAGTGGCATGGCTACCAGGTGGGCTCTAGGCACCGCAGAACATGCACTGGACCGCGGTGTGGCTACCAGGTGGGCTCTAGGCACTGGAGAACATGCACGGGGCGCCGGCGTGGCTACCAGGTGGGCTCTAGGCACTGGAGAACATGCACGGGGCGCCGGCGTGGCTACCAGGAGGCCTCTAGGCACCGCAGAACATGCACTGGGCCGCGGTGTGGCTACCAGGTGGGCTCTAGGCACCGCAGAACATGCACTTGGCAGTGGCATGGCTACCAGGTGGGCTCTAGGCACCGGAGAACATGCACTGGGCCGCGGTGTGGCTACCAGGTGGGCTCTAGGCACTGGAGAACATGCACGGGGCGCCGGCTTGGCTACCAGGTGGGCTCTAGGCACTGGAGAACATGCACGGGGCGCCGGCGTGGCTGCCAGGAGGCCTCTAGGCACCGCAGAACATGCACTGGGCCGCGGTGTGGCTACCAGGTGGGCTCTAGGCACCGGAGAACATGCACTGGGCTGCGGCGTGGCTACCAGGTGGGCTCTAGGCACCGCAGAACATGCACTTGGCAGTGGCGTGGCTACCAGGTGGGCTCTAGGCACCGCAGAACATGCACTGGGCCGCGGTGTGGCTACCAGGTGGGCTTTAGGCACTGGAGAACATGCACGGGGCGCCAGCGTGGCTACCAGGTGGGCTCTAGGCAATGGAGAACATGCACGGGGCGCCGGCGTGGCTACCAGGAGGCCTCTAGGCACCGCAGAACATGCACTGGGCCGCGGTGTGGCTACCAGGTGGGCTCTAGGCACCGCAGAACATGCACCTGGCAGTGGCATGGCTACCAGGTGGGCTCTAGGCACCGCAGAACATGCACTGGACCGCGGTGTGGCTACCAGGTGGGCTCTAGGCACTGGAGAACATGCACGGGGCGCCGGCGTGGCTACCAGGTGGGCTCTAGGCACTGGAGAACATGCACGGGGCGCCGGCGTGGCTACCAGGAGGCCTCTAGGCACCGCAGAACATGCACTGGGCCGCGGTGTGGCTACCAGGTGGGCTCTAGGCACCGCAGAACATGCACTTGGCAGTGGCATGGCTACCAGGTGGGCTCTAGGCACCGGAGAACATGCACTGGGCCGCGGTGTGGCTACCAGGTGGGCTCTAGGCACTGGAGAACATGCACGGGGCGCCGGCTTGGCTACCAGGTGGGCTCTAGGCACTGGAGAACATGCACGGGGCGCCGGCGTGGCTACCAGGAGGCCTCTAGGCACCGCAGAACATGCACTGGGCCGCGGTGTGGCTACCAGGTGGGCTCTAGGCACCGCAGAACATGCACTTGGCAGTGGCATGGCTACCAGGTGGGCTCTAGGCACTGGAGAACATGCACGGGGCGCCGGCGTGGCTACCAGGAGGCCTCTAGGCACCGCAGAACATGCACTGGGCCGCGGTGTGGCTACCAGGTGGGCTCTAGGCACCGCAGAACATGCACTGGGCCGGGCGTGGCTACCAGGTGGGCTCTAGGCACCGCAGAACATGCACTTGGCAGTGACGTGGCTACCAGGTGGGCTCTACGCACCGGAGAACATGCACTGGGCTGCGGCGTGGCTACCAGGTGGGCTCTAGACACCGCAGAACATGCACTGGGCCGCGGTGTGGCTACCAGGTGGGCTCTAGGCACCGGAGAACATGCACTGGGCTGCGGCGTGGCTACCAGGTGGGCTCTAGGCACTGGAGAACATGCACGGGGCGCCGGCGTGGCTACCAGGTGGGCTCTAGGCACTGGAGAACATGCACGGGGCGCCTGCGTGGCTACCAGAAGGCCTCTAGGCACCGCAGAACATGCACTGGGCCGCGGTGTGGCTACCAGGTGGGCTCTAGGCACCGCAGAACATGCACTTGGCAGTGGCATGGCTACCTGGTGGGCTCTAGGCACCGGAGAACATGCACTGGGCTGCGGCGTGGCTACCAGGTGGGCTCTAGGCACCGCAGAACATGCACTGGGCAGCGGCGTGGCTACCAGGTGGGCTCTAGGCACCGCAGAACATGCACTGGGCTGCGGTGTGGCTACCAGGTGGGCTCTAGGCACCGCAGAACATGCACTTGGCAGCAGCGTGGCTACCAGGTGGGCTCTAGGCACCGCAGAACATGCACTGGGCTGCGGCGTGGCTACCAGGTGGGCTCTAGGCACCGCAGAACATGCACTGGGCCGCGGTGTGGCTACCAGGTGGGCTCTAGGCGCTGCAGAACATGCACGGGGCGCAGTGTGGCTACCAGGTGGGCTCTAGGCACTGCAGAACATGCACTGGGCTGCGGCGTGGCTACCAGGTGGGCTCTAGGCACTGGAGAACATGCACGGGGCGCCGGCATGGCTACCAGGTGGGCTCTAGGCACTGGAGAACATGCACGGGGCGCCGGCGTGGCTACCAGGAGGCCTCTAGGTACCGCAGAACATGCACTGGGCCGCGGTGTGGCTACCAGGTGGGCTCTAGGCACCGCAGAACATGCACTTGGCAGTGGCGTGGCTACCAGGTGGGCTCTAGGCACCGCAGAACATGCACTGGGCCGGGCGTGGCTACCAGGTGGGCTCTAGGCACCGCAGAACATGCACTTGGCAGTGGCGTGGCTACCAGGTGGGCTCTAAGCACCGGAGAACATGCACTGGGCTGCGGCGTGGCTACCAGGTGGGCTCTAGACACCGCAGAACATGCACTGGGCCGGGCGTGGCTACCAGGTGGGCTCTAGGCACCGCAGAACATGCACTGGGCCACGGTGTGGCTACCAGGTGGGCTCTAGGCACCGGAGAACATGCACTGGGCTGCGGCGTGGCTACCAGGTGGGGTCTAGGCACTGGAGAACATGCACGGGGCGCCGGCGTGGCTACCAGGTGGGCTCTAGGCACTGGAGAACATGCACGGGGCGCCGGCGTGGCTACCAGAAGGCCTCTAGGCACCGCAGAACATGCACTGGGCCGCGGTGTGGCTACAAGGTGGGCTCTAGGCACCGCAGAACATGCACTTGGCAGTGGCATGGCTACCTGGTGGGCTCTAGGCACCGGAGAACATGCACTGGGCTGCGGCGTGGCTACCAGGTGGGCTCTAGGCACCGCAGAACATGCACTGGGCCGGGCGTGGCTACCAGGTGGGCTCTAGGCACCGCAGAACATGCACTTGGCAGTGGCGTGGCTACCAGGTGGGCTCTACGCACCGGAGAACATGCACTGGGCTGCGGCGTGGCTACCAGGTGGGCTCTAGACACCGCAGAAAATGCACTGGGCCGGGCGTGGCTACCAGGTGGGCTCTAGGCACCGCAGAACATGCACTGGGCCGCGGTGTGGCTACCAGGTGGGCTCTAGGCACCGGAGAACATGCACGGGGCGCGGTGTGGCTACCAGGTGGGCTCTAGGCACTGGAGAACATGCATGGGGCGCCGGCATGGCTACCAGGTGGGTTCAAGGGACCTCTGAACATGCACTGGGCCGGGCGTGGCTACCAGGTGGGCTCTAGGCACCGCAGACCATGCACTGGGCAGCGGCGTGGCTACCAGGTGGGCTCTAGGCACTGGAGAACATGCACGGGGCGCCGGCGTGGCTACCAGGTGGGCTCAAGGGACCTCTGAACATGCACTGGGCTGCGGTGTGGTTACCAGGTGGGCTCTAGGCACCGCAGAACATGCACTGGGCAGCGGCGTGGCTACCAGGTGGGCTCTAGGCACCGCAGAACATGCACTGGGCCGCGGTGTGGCTACCAGGTGGGCTCTAGGCACCGCAGAACATGCACTTGGCAGCAGCGTGGCTACCAGGTGGGCTCTAGGCACCGCAGAACATGCACTGGGCTGCGGCGTGGCTACCAGGTGGGCTCTAGGCACCGCAGAACATGCACTGGGCCGCGGTGTGGCTACCAGGTGGGCTCTAGGCGCTGCAGAACATGCACGGGGCGCAGTGTGGCTACCAGGTGGGCTCTAGGCACTGCAGAACATGCACTGGGCTGCGGCGTGGCTACCAGGTGGGCTCTAGGCACTGGAGAACATGCACGGGGCGCCGGCGTGGCTACCAGGTGGGCTCTAGGCACTGGAGAACATGCACGGGGTGCCGGCGTGGCTACCAGGAGGCCTCTAGGTACCGCAGAACATGCACTGGGCCGCGGTGTGGCTACCAGGTGGGCTCTAGGCACCGCAGAACATGCACTTGGCAGTGGCGTGGCTACCAGGTGGGCTCTAGGCACCGCAGAACATGCACTGGGCCGCGGTGTGGCTACCAGGTGGGCTCTAGGCACTGGAGAACATGCACGGGGCGCCGGCGTGGCTACCAGGTGGGCTCTAGGCATTTGAGAACATGCACGGGGCGCCGGCGTGGCTACCAGGAGGCCTCTAGGCACCGCAGAACATGCATTGGGCCGCGGTGTGGCTACCAGGTGGGCTCTAGGCACCGCAGAACATGCACCTGGCAGTGGCGTGGCTACCAGGTGGGCTCTAGGCACCGCAGAACATGCACTGGACCGCGGTGTGGCTACCAGGTGGGCTCTAGGCACTGGAGAACATGCACGGGGCGCCGGCGTGGCTACCAGGTGGGCTCTAGGCACTGGAGAACTTGCACGGGGCGCCGGCGTGGCTACCAGGAGGCCTCTAGGCACCGCAGAACATGCACTGGGCCGCGGTGTGGCTACCAGGTGGGCTCTAGGCACCGCAGAACATGCACTTGGCAGTGGCATGGCTACCAGGTGGGCTCTAGGCACCGGAGAACATGCACTGGGCCGCGGTGTGGCTACCAGGTGGGCTCTAGGCACTGGAGAACATGCACGGGGCGCCGGCGTGGCTACCAGGTGGGCTCTAGGCACTGGAGAACATGCACGGGGCGCCGGCGTGGCTACCAGGAGGCCTCTAGGCACCGCAGAACATGCACTGGGCCGGGCGTGGCTACCAGGTGGGCTCTAGGCACCGCAGAACAAGCACTTGGCAGTGGCATGGCTACCAGGTGGGCTCTAGGCACCGGAGAACATGCACTGGGCTGCGGCGTGGCTACCAGGTGGGCTCTAGGCACCGCAGAACATGCACTGGGCCGGGCGTGGCTACCAGGTGGGCTCTAGGCACCGCAGAACATGCACTTGGCAGTGGCGTGGCTACCAGGTGGGCTCAACGCACCGGAGAACATGCACTGGGCTGCGGCGTGGCTACCAGGTGGGCTATAGACACCGCAGAACATGCACTGGGCCGGGCGTGGCTACCAGGTGGGCTCTAGGCACCGCAGAACATGCACTGGGCCGCGGTGTGGCTACCAGGTGGGCTCTAGGCATCGGAGAACATGCACTGGGTTGCGGCGTGGCTACCAGGTGGGCTCTAGGCACTGGAGAACATGCACGGGGCGCCGGCGTGGCTACCAGGAGGCCTCTAGGCACCGCAGAACATGCACTGGGCCGCGGTGTGGCTACCAGGTGGGCTCTAGGCACCGCAGAACATGCACTTGGCAGTGGCATGGCTACTAGGTGGGCTCTAGGCACCGGAGAACATGCACTGGGCTGTGGGCTCTAGGCACCGCAGAACATGCACTGGGCCGGGCGTGGCTACCAGGTGGGCTCTAGGCACCGCAGAACATGCACTTGGCAGTGGCGTGGCTACCAGGTGGGCTCTACGCACCGGAGAACATGCACTGGGCTGCGGCGTGGCTACCAGGTGGGCTCTAGACACCGCAGAACATGCACTGGGCCGGGCGTGGCTACCAGGTGGGCTCTAGGCACCGCAGAACATGCACTGGGCCGCGGTGTGGCTACCAGGTGGGCTCTAGGCACCGGAGAACATGCACGGGGCGCGGTGTGGCTACCAGGTGGGCTCTAGGCACTGGAGAACATGCACGGGGCGCCGGCATGGCTACCAGGTGGGTTCAAGGGACCTCTGAACATGCACTGGGCCGGGCGTGGCTACCAGGTAGGCTCTAGGCACCGCAGACCATGCACTGGGCAGCGGCGTGGCTACCAGGTGGGCTCTAGGCACTGGAGAACATGCACGGGGCGCCGGCGTGGCTACCAGGTGGGCTCAAGGGACCTCTGAACATGCACTGGGCAGCGGCGTGGCTACCAGGTGGGCTCTAGGCACCGCAGAACATGCACTGGGCCGCGGTGTGGCTACCAGGTGGGCTCTAGGCACCGCAGAACATGCACTTGGCAGCAGCGTGGCTACCAGGTGGGCTCTAGGCACCGCAGAACATGCACTGGGCTGCGGCGTGGCTACCAGGTGGGCTCTAGGCACCGCAGAACATGCACTGGGCCGCGGTGTGGCTACCAGGTGGGCTCTAGGCGCTGCAGAACATGCACAGGGCGCAGTGTGGCTACCAGGTGGGCTCTAGGCACTGCAGAACATGCACTGGGCCACGACGTGACTACCAGGTGGGCTCTAGGCACCGCAGAACATGCACTGGGCCGGGCGTGGCTACCAGGTGGGCTCTAGGCACCGCAGAACATGCACTGGGCCGTGGTGTGGCTACCAGGTGGGCTCTAGGCACCGGAGAACATGCACGGGGCGCGGTGTGGCTACCAGGTGGGCTCTAGGCACTGGAGAACATGCACGGGGTGCCGGCGTGGCTACCAGGTGGGTTCAAGGGACCTCTGAACATGCACTGGGCCGGGCGTGGCTACCAGGTGGGCTCTAGGCACCGCAGACCATGCACTGGGCAGGGGCGTGGCTACCAGGTGGGCTCTAGGCACTGGAGAACATGCACGGGGCGCCGGCGTGGCTACCAGGTGGGCTCAAGGGACCTCTGAACATGCACTGGGCTGCGGTGTGGTTACCAGGTGGGCTCTAGGCACCGCAGAACATGCACTGGGCAGCGGCGTGGCTACCAGGTGGGCTCTAGGCACCACAGAACATGCACTGGGCCGCGGTGTGGCTACCAGGTGGGCTCTAGGCACCGCAGAACATGCACTTGGCAGCGGCGTGGCTACCAGGTGAGCTCTAGGCACCGCAGAACATGCACTCGGCTGCGGCGTGGCTACCAGGTGGGCTCTAGGCACCGCAGAACATGCACTGGGCCGCGGTGTTGCTACCAGGTGGGCTCTAGGCGCTGCAGAACATGCACGGGGCGCCGGCGTGGCTACCAGGTGGGCTCAAGAGACCTCTGAACATGCACTGTTCCGGGCCTGGCTACCAGGTGGGCTCTAGGCACCGCAGACCATGCACTGGGCTGCGGCTTGGCTACCAGGTGGGCTCTAGGCACCGCAGAACATGCACTTGGCCACGGCGTGGCTACCAGGTGGGCTCTAGGCACCGCAGAACATGCACTGGGCAGCGGCGTGGCTACCAGGTGGGCTCTAGGCACCGCAGAACATGCACTGGGCCGCGGTGTGGCTAACAGGTGGGCTCTAGACACCGGAGAACATGCACGGGCGCCGGCATGGCTACCAGGTGGGCTCAAGGGACCTCTGAACATGCACTGGGCTGCGGCGTGGCTACCAGGTGGGCTCTAGGCACCGCAGAACATGCACTTGGCCACGGCGTGGCTACCAGGTGGGCTCCAGGCGCAGCAGAACATGCACGGGTCGCCGGCGTGGCTACCAGGTGGGCTCTAGGCACCGCAGAACATGCACTGGGCAGCAGGGTTGCTCCCATGTGGGCTCAAGGCACTGCAGAACATGCACTGGGCCACAGAGTGGCTACCAGGTGGGCTCTAGGCACCGCAGAACATGCACTGGGCAGCGACGTGGCTACCAGGTGGGCTCTAGGCACCGCAGAACATGCACTGGGCAGCGGCGTGGCTACCAGGAGGCCTCTAGGCACCGCAGAACATGCACTGGGCCACGGCGTGGCTACCAGGTGGGCTCTAGGCACCGCAGAACATGCACTGGGCCACCAGGGAGTTCAGCACCGAAGCCCCCTGTGCCGCCCACACTGTTAGCTGGGCACAAGAGAGGGGGCCAAGGACTGAAGAAACGAGGAAGCGGGAGACCCAGACTTCCACCACCAGTGAACATTACCGAAGATCCCCAGAGATCTGACCCCAGGCACAAACCCAACTGGGGCGACTTTGGTGGTGCTCGAGGGTGCCTATGACCAGCCCGTGTTAACCTCTTTGGCCGGGAATGGCTGATGGCCCCCCACACTGCACATGCGCCCCATGGCCCGATGAGCCGAGACTTGGCTGCCCGTTCCCTGCCCCAAACTCACCTATCATTTAATGCCCAAGCATGAGTCCCACTCACTCCAGGTCTCCAAGGCGCCCCCCCCCCCCAAAGGATTAACTTTGATCCATCTGCAGGGGACAGTTCATTAGTGGCATGTGTGAGCCAGGGTGGATGCACCACCAGGGCTGGTATGAGCCAGGGTGGATGCACCACCAGGGCTGGTGTGAGCCAGGGTGGATGGGCCACCAGGGCTGGTATGAGCCAGGGTGGATGCACCACCAGGGCTGGTATGAGCCAGGGTAGATGCACCACCGGGGCTGGTATGAGCCAGGGTGGATGCACCATCAGGGCTGGTATGAGCCAGGGTGGCTGGGCCACCAGGGTTGGTATGAGCCAGGGTGGATGCACCACCAGGGCTGGTATGAGCCAGGGTGGATGCGCCACCAGGGCTGGTATGAGCCAGGGTGGATGCACCACCAGGGCTGGTATGAGCCAGGGTGGATGCACCACCAGGGCTGGTGTGAGCCAGGGTAGATGCACCACCAGGGCTGGTATGAGCCAGGGTAGATGGGCCACCAGGGCTGGTATGAGCCAGGGTAGATGCACCACCAGGGCTGGTATGAGCCAGGGTGGATGCACCACCAGGGCTGGTATGAGCCAGGGTGGATGCACCACCAGGGCTGGTATGAGCCAGGGTGGATGCACCACCAGGGCTGGTGTGAGCCAGGGTGGATGCACCACCAGGGCTGGTATGAGCCAGGGTGGATGCACCACCAGGGCTGGTATGAGCCAGGGTAGATGCACCACCAGGGCTGGTATGAGCCAGGGTGGATGCACCACCGGGGCTGGTATGAGCCAGGGTGGATGGGCCATCAGGGCTGGTGTGAGCCAGGGTAGATGCGCCACCAGGGCTGGTATGAGCCAGGGTGGATGCACCATCAGGGCTGGTATGAGCCAGGGTGGATGGGCCATCAGGGCTGGTGTGAGCCAGGGTAGATGCGCCACCAGGGCTGGTATGAGCCAGGGTGGATGCACCACCAGGGCTGGTATGAGCCAGGGTGGATGCGCCACCAGGGCTGGTATGAGCCAGGGTGGATGCGCCACCAGGGCTGGTATGAGCCAGGGTGGATGGGCCACCAGGGCTGGTATGAGCCAGGGTGGATGGGCCACCAGGGCTGGTATGAGCCAGGGTGGATGCGCCACCAGGGCTGGTATGAGCCAGGGTGGATGCACCACCAGGGCTGGTATGAGCCAGGGTGGATGCACCACCAGGGCTGGTATGAGCCAGGGTGGATGCACCACCAGGGCTGGTGTGAGCCAGGGTGGATGGGCCACCAGGGCTGGTATGAGCCAGGGTGGATGGGCCACCAGGGCTGGTATGAGCCAGGGTGGATGCACCATCAGGGCTGGTATGAGCCAGGGTGGATGCACCACCAGGGCTGGTATGAGCCAGGGTGGATGCGCCACCAGGGCTGGTATGAGCCAGGGTGGATGCACCATCAGGGCTGGTATGAGCCAGGGTGGCTGGGCCACCAGGGCTGGTATGAGCCAGGGTGGATGCACCACCAGGGCTGGTATGAGCCAGGGTGGATGCACCACCAGGGCTGGTATGAGCCAGGGTGGCTGGGCCACCAGGGCTGGTATGAGCCAGGGTGGCTGGGCCACCAGGGCTGGTATGAGCCAGGGTAGATGCACCACCAGGGCTGGTATGAGCCAGGGTGGCTGGGCCACCAGGGCTGGTATGAGCCAGGGTAGATGCACCACCAGGGCTGGTATGAGCCAGGGTGGATGCACCACCAGGGCTGGTATGAGCCAGGGTGGATGCACCACCAGGGCTGGTATGAGCCAGGGTGGATGCACCACCAGGGCTGGTGTGAGCCAGGGTGGATGCACCACCAGGGCTGGTATGAGCCAGGGTGGATGCACCACCAGGGCTGGTATGAGCCAGGGTAGATGCACCACCAGGGCTGGTATGAGCCAGGGTAGATGCACCACCAGGGCTGGTATGAGCCAGGGTGGATGGGCCACCAGGGCTGGTATGAGCCAGGGTAGATGCACCACCAGGGCTGGTATGAGCCAGGGTGGATGCACCACCAGGGCTGGTATGAGCCAGGGTGGATGCACCATCAGGGCTGGTATGAGCCAGGGTGGATGCGCCACCAGGGCTGGTATGAGCCAGGGTGGATCGGCCACCAGGGCTGGTATGAGCCAGGGTGGATGCGCCACCAGGGCTGGTATGAGCCAGGGTGGATGCACCACCAGGGCTGGTATGAGCCAGGGTGGATGCACCACCAGGGCTGGTATGAGCCAGGGTGGATGCGCCACCAGGGCTGGTATGAGCCAGGGTGGATGCACCACCAGGGCTGGTGTGAGCCAGGGTGGATGGGCCACCAGGGCTGGTATGAGCCAGGGTGGATGGGCCACCAGGGCTGGTATGAGCCAGGGTGGATGCACCATCAGGGCTGGTATGAGCCAGGGTGGATGCGCCACCAGGACTGGTATGAGCCAGGGTGGATGCACCACCAGGGCTGGTATGAGCCAGGGTGGATGCGCCACCAGGGCTGGTATGAGCCAGGGTGGATGCACCACCAGGGCTGGTATGAGCCAGGGTGGATGCGCCACCAGGACTGGTATGAGCCAGGGTGGATGCACCACCAGGGCTGGTATGAGCCAGGGTGGATGCACCTCCAGGGCTGGTATGAGCCAGGGTGGATGCGCCACCAGGGCTGGTATGAGCCAGGGTGGATGCACCACCAGGGCTGGTATGAGCCAGGGTGGATGCACCACCAGGGCTGGTATGAGCCAGGGTGGATGCGCCACCAGGGCTGGTATGAGCCAGGGTGGATGCACCACCAGGGCTGGTATGAGCCAGGGTGGATGCGCCACCAGGGCTGGTATGAGCCAGGGTGGATGCACCACCAGGGCTGGTATGAGCCAGGGTGGATGCGCCACCGGGGCTGGTATGAGCCAGGGTGGATGCACCACCAGGGCTGGTATGAGCCAGGGTAGATGCACCACCGGGGCTGGTATGAGCCAGGGTGGATGCACCACCAGGGCTGGTATGAGCCAGGGTGGATGCACCACCAGGGCTGGTATGAGCCAGGGTGGCTGGGCCACCAGGGCTGGTATGAGCCAGGGTAGATGCACCACCAGGGCTGGTATGAGCCAGGGTAGATGCACCACCAGGGCTGGTATGAGCCAGGGTAGATGCACCACCAGGGCTGGTATGAGCCAGGGTGGATGCACCACCAGGGCTGGTATGAGCCAGGGTGGATGCACCACCAGGGCTGGTGTGAGCCAGGGTGGCTGGGCCACCAGGGCTGGTATGAGCCAGGGTGGATGCACCACCAGGGCTGGTATGAGCCAGGGTGGCTGGGCCACCAGGGCTGGTATGAGCCAGGGTGGATGCACCACCAGGGCTGGTATGAGCCAGGGTGGCTGGGCCACCAGGGCTGGTATGAGCCAGGGTAGATGCACCACCAGGGCTGGTATGAGCCAGGGTGGATGGGCCACCAGGGCTGGTATGAGCCAGGGTAGATGCACCACCAGGGCTGGTATGAGCCAGGGTGGATGAACCACCAGGGCTGGTATGAGCCAGGGTGGATGCACCACCAGGGCTGGTATGAGCCAGGGTGGATGCACCACCAGGGCTGGTATGAGCCAGGGTGGATGCACCACCGGGGCTGGTATGAGCCAGGGTGGATGGGCCACCAGGACTGGTATGAGCCAGGGTGGATGCACCACCAGGGCTGGTATGAGCCAGGGTGGATGCACCACCAGGGCTGGTATGAGCCAGGGTGGATGCACCACCGGGGCTGGTATGAGCCAGGGTGGATGGGCCACCAGGACTGGTATGAGCCAGGGTAGATGCACCACCAGGGCTGGTGTGAGCCAGGGTGGATGGGCCACCAGGGCTGGTATGAGCCAGGGTGGATGGGCCACCAGGGCTGGTGTGAGCCAGGGTGGATGCACCACCAGGGCTGGTGTGAGCCAGGGTGGATGCACCACCGGGGCTGGTATGAGCCAGGGTGGATGGGCCACCAGGACTGGTATGAGCCAGGGTAGATGCACCACCAGGGCTGGTGTGAGCCAGGGTGGATGGGCCACCAGGGCTGGTATGAGCCAGGGTGGATGCGCCACCAGGGCTGGTATGAGCCAGGGTGGATGCACCACCAGGGCTGGTATGAGCCAGGGTGGATGCGCCACCAGGGCTGGTATGAGCCAGGGTGGATGCACCACCAGGGCTGGTATGAGCCAGGGTGGATGCACCACCAGGGCTGGTGTGAGCCGGGGTGGATGCACCACCAGGGCTGGTATGAGCCAGGGTAGATGCACCACCAGGGCTGGTATGAGCCAGGGTGGATGGGCCACCAGGGCTGGTATGAGCCAGGGTGGATGGGCCACCAGGGCTGGTATGAGCCAGGGTGGATGGGCCACCAGGGCTGGTATGAGCCAGGGTGGATGGGCCACCAGGGCTGGTATGAGCCAGGGTAGATGCACCACCAGGGCTGGTAGTATTAGGACCAGGGGCCCAGACACTGCGTTAGTGGTGAGAAGACCAGACCCAGGGCTGAGATGCACCGTGGTCCGCTCCACCGTCAGTCAACGGAGGTGTGCACTCCTGGATATGCGAGGCATGAACCGGGCACCAATCGGACCCTAAGCTAGTCACCAGGTATGGTTCACAGGGACCATCCTCCAGTTTTCGAGTTAAGTCCTGCTTGTTATGTCATCAGATCACCAAAAGGAAAAAGAAACAAGCATTGCTAAAGGCAAACCGGTTTGGCCTATGCAAAATATATTGGGTTTGTCAATGGTTTGTACACGTTGTACAGCAGTTACGCTACTGCGCGACATGGCTGAAAGTAAGAAAAAGCACTATGTCGCGGACAGCATTGACACCATCACAGCGTTTTATTTTAGTCCTTCCATATGAGTGCACACCATATGAACAGGCAGATGGAGGTAGGGAGGAGGCAACTAGCGACAGGGTGCAGTAGGGGCATGCAGCAACGGGAGTGAGGTGGTGGGAGGGACGGGCAAGCCACGAACGGAAAGAAGACGGTAGAGATGTCCAGCAAAACAATGCACTATTATGGAGTGTTACCCTGGAACTTTAAAAAATAAAGTACCTTTCCAAGTGCACGGTCAGTGTAAGGACACTGGCTGCCAGAAGCAGTACTTGGTGCAAGCTCCACAGTAAGGACAAAGAGCCGAGCAGGCAGCTGGAGGCAGGGGGAGGGGCTGACCAACAGGAAGAAAGGAAAAGAGAGTGATGTGGGAGCCAACCAATGATAAGTAAAGGTTGGTAATGGGCGGGCTCTAAGCCACTTTTAAGATTTGTGTTTTGTTGCAAGAGATTTCTCAAGCACCGTACACGTAAAATCTAAAAAAAGAGATAGCCCACCTACTGTTTTTCAAAAACGGTTGTGATAATCAGAAGTCTACTCAGGTAGTGCCCGCCACAAACAACTAAAGCTTCCATGTAGTCACTCTGAAGTGTACTTTGCACCTGGACTTTATCCGCCAAGTAGTTACTGATTCTTGGAGATTTTACTATGCGTAAACACCCAAACGCTTCAGTAACTTTATTGGCAGAAATCTCTTGCACTCAGTGACCTCTCACCCACTCAAGATAAGGGTCTAGAAGGAACACTTTATGGGCATTTCACCAGCAAACTCACACACAACAACTACAAGACAGATTGACACTATCTGGACTGTTCCCCACCACTTCAAATTCAATCAAAAAAACATGTTTGACACTTGACATGACCACTCTTGAAAGTAACATGCCCCTCGGATGAGCGGGTTCTGGAAGACACTTCACACCCTCCTCACAGAGTTCCTACTGAGGCTGCATCTTTGAGGACGCCCTTGGTGGCGGCCATCTTGAATCGCCTTACCCTTCCAACCTCACCGCTTCTTGGGGTACCCGACCAGCACCGGGGTCACCGCCTGCCTTATGCAGAGACCAGCAGTCCCAGCTTCCTCGAACCAGGTGGAGGAACTGTTCTTTACTACAGGATTAGTTGCTGCTACACGCAGCAATGTCAATATAAAAAAGTTATATTTCAGCGAAGAAGGATTTTGTGCCCAGTATGAACCAGTCCGGATTAATGACCACAAAGAGCTCTTAACTCCTTTCTCGCTCCTGCAGCTTACGCCAACTGTTCACATTTACTCCTGGGAACCATAAACCTTTCTGAATGTTTTTGAGGGCCAGATGTACAACACTTTTTAGCGGTCGCAAACAGAAAATCGGGCCATTTGCGACCGCTAAAATGTCGTTTGACATGTACTAACACTATTTTGTCTGTCAGCAACCCATCACCGGCTCACAGAATAGTGTTTGCAAGTCAGTATAAGGAAGGGGAGTTTCAAGGGTGTCCTTTCCTAATAGCGAGTCGCAGGGGAATGTATGAATGATTCATATTTAACCGACTCGGTGAAGGAGGTGGTAACCCAGTCGCAAACAGAAATGCGCCAACATTTTTGAAGAGCAGACAGTAGTCCCACGGACCACTGCCTACTCTTAAAAAATTTAAAGGTAGCTTTTCATTTTTTTTTAAAATGCATCCCATTTTCCTTTAAGGAAAATGGGCTGCACTTTAATTTTAAAAATTGCTTTATTTATAAAGTAATCACAGACATGGCGGTCTGCTGACCTGAGCAGGTCACCATCCCTGTGATTACAGGCCATTCCCAATGAGTCACAAATTGAGACCAGTCCCATGAATATTGAAGAGGCAGGTCAGTTGCGACCTCATTGGAAATCGTAAACAGTGTCTGAGAATTGTTGCACGTCGCATTTTGAAAGTTCCTAATTGCGAGTCGCAAAAATTCACAATTAGGAACTCACAGAATGTTTCTGACATACATCTGGCCCCGAATTGTTTGAGCCTCCCTAAATACTGCCTTTGAGCTGCATAGTGGGGGGCTCATGCACCCCCCTAGACCCCCCAGTTTGTGGAGTCTCGTCTTTTCACACGGATGGGTGAGGCTTGTGCTGAGCTCCCCTGTAGGCCAGGGGTCCAAACTGCGTCTTCGCCTGACCAGGAAAGGGACATTTAACTTCAAAACAGTGCAGCTGAGCTGCGGAGTCCCCAGGGCTCTCCTCAATGCCCTGCTCGTCACGGCGTACGACTTGTGATGTCTAAAGACATCTACATCTTCAAGCAGCTCACACACAGACTGCAGGTCATCCAGGCTCACTGTCAACCAACCATGCCACAACCACATCTCACCTCCGAGAGCTCCACGGCTCCCCATTCAGAAACGCAGCCAGTTCACACTCCTCCGGTACACATACAAAGGGATGTATGATGGTACAACGCGTACCGTTTCAACGCATGCCTTTACAACGCGTCTTTAACGACGCAAGCCATTACAACGACTTGCGTTGTTGGGCGCGGATAGTGAATAGTATAATTTACTATTCTAACACCAGTCCCCGTGGATAGTAGGGAAGGTGTTGGAATAGTAAATATACTATTCTTTATCCTTTAGCGCCCTCCGGCGCAAGTCGTGGTTACGACTTGCGTTGTAAAGGACGCGTCGTAAAAGCACTGCGGGGTAACATCCGCGTTGAAAAGGATGTTCCCCCATACAAAGCCGTGCACAGCACTGGACCAGCAAACCTGAACAGCCGCATACACTTGCACGGGCCTCGCAGACACCTGCACTCAGCCTCACTCTCACCAACCATGCCACACCCACATCTCACCTCAGAGAGCTCCACGGCTCCCCATTCAGAAACGCAGCCAGGTCAGACTCCTCCAGCACACATACAAAGCCTTGCATACCTCAAACTCCACATACACATGCACGGGCCGAGCAGACACCTACACGCAGCCTCAGTCGCACACACCTTGCACACTAGGACCGTGTGAGTTCACCTGCTCCCAAAACTTTAAACAAACTCCCACAACACATCAGAGCCTCCTCCTCACTTCTTGAGACCCCCCTCAACACAACGCTGAAATGCTTACTAGAAGGAAAGCAAACAAATCAGGAGCGGGGACCTGAGATAGACAAGAGCGCCATCCAATCACGAGCAGAGGGTGGACACAAAGCCCACGGTATGCGTATGTTGGATTCAATAGTTCTAGTTCACACCTGACAGCAAAAGCCGTAGTGGGCAAGACCTAAAAAGAACCAGAAAAGCAAAGACAAATGGAGTTCTTTTCACACAAAAAAAATGCAAAAAACATTAACTATCCAAACATTGGCGAACCCTGGCCTTCTAATTTGGATATACTGAAAATAAAAGCAGTCGAACTGAAGATTAAAATTGGGGCCCGAAAGGTCAGGTGTAAAAGGCAGCAGAAAGGGTTAAAACTCCGGGTGCAGCCTCTGTGCTGAAGCTGAAAGAATCTGACGAATGACGGTGTCAGAGAAGGGTCAGATCTCACACTCTGAGGCCCAGAGACCCTTGATCTGAACCTGGAGCCTGGCCAGAACCAATCCCGCCTCCCTGCAGATCATGGAATGGACTTAAAAAGACAAGAGCTGGAGCCCATTCACCGAGCTCACCCAGCCTTGGAGAGAACACGTTCTTCAGGCTTCAATAAACAAAACAAGCCTTGGCACAAAGGGGCAGCGGGCCATTATTCACAGCCATCACCCCGATCGCAGAACACAGGACGAAAGAATCTCAGGACACACAAAGGGTTTGAACAAGGACAGGAACAGCGCTGCCAGCCCCGCTGAGCGTATGAATGGAGTCGAAGCCGTGTGTGCCTGGGACGCGGTGGATGCCAACAAAACTGATGATCGCCCTGCAGGCGGGAAGATGTGCCAGCTGAGCCGACTCGGTCTGACGGCATGCCCCGGCTGATGACAGCAGGGATATCAGTGCGTGAGCAGTCCCCTCAGAGGCCCCCGGTACAATAAAGAGCCGCTAACCCAAATATAGGAACAGATTGTGGAAAAGAATTGAATGTGGTGGAGCATACTGTGTACGCAAGCAGGTGGCGTCAATGTGTCGTCTCGCGGCTCTGCCAGGCGTAAGCGTTCAGATGTCTAATCCTCGCCTCGATTCGCGACCAAAGACGTTCACTGATGCAAATGTGAACAACAGAGAAGGAAAGTTAGCGGTGTGTCAGATCTTGGCGATGCATCTGAACCGTCAGTCTACTGACGCATCAAGACAATCGAACCAATGGCACAAGGCCAACATTTGAATGTAAGTGGGCGACGCTGGCGCTGCGGACTGACATGGTTTAGGCTCACATATGATGGTCTTGAGCCCGAATCCCCCCGAAGAGGAACCATTGCTTCATTAGACTTGAGGGACGCAGATGGCCTCTTCAAGGCGTCCATCTTGCAGGTCTTGGGTGATCGACAGAGGTGGGCTAGTCTCCATCGACGGAGGTCATTTCTATTCGACTCAGCTGATGTGGACATTTTCCCTTTTTACCAATACATGATTTCTGCCTAGAACTACAGACGCAAAGTCTGCAGCGCAGAGATCGCTTTATATTCCATGTGTAGGATCAACCCCTGCACCACCCCCAACATGTGCTAAGGGCTGGTTTTTGGGACTCCTTCGTGAGCAGTGACTCCACAAACTTGACGTTATCCAAGAGAACGGTGGTCAATGAGATGAGCTTTAACATTGCAACACCCAAGCTTTTGTGAAGTACCAAAGAGTAAACTGGAGCCCCAGCTCAATAGCATCAAGGTCCGTCAACCGGGATAGGAGCAGAAACCATAGCAATCACAATGTTGGCGACTACGACGGGTCTTACGGAAGACATGCCTCGACACTGTGGACTTTTGGAGGCCAAAGACCTTACAACTATCTCTGATTTTATAAAGTCTTCCGAAGAACTCAGCCTAAAATTCACAGTCAAACAAATATGTGACGAGCGGTTAGCGTGACTGAATTTACACATCCGGCACGGACAGCAAGGCCAATGGCTGCCCACAGAGATCACAGCTCAGATGTCCATTCTTCAGCATGCAAGATTAAAAACAGAGAGTTAGACACACGATGGGAGCCTCAGGTCTGCAGCCAGCACGCTTGTCACTCACGCAAGTCAACAAACTCCCGTTGGTCACATGTGCTTAGAAGTTTGGTCCTAAATCTTTGAAATAAGCTCCTACCACCGCTGAAACCTGAGGAGGCCCTACTGGTATTTACAAAAGAGCCGAAACATGTCTTTCTCTAGGGAGGTGCACACCTTAAGAGCATATTGTTGCTCCAATCCACCTAATTTCCTCAACAATTGCACCAATACTTGTGTTCTTTTAGCCATACAACCAATTTAACACAACAAACAGCTTGAAAAATACAGATTATGGGGGAGCCGGGGATCCCATTTGAGATTTTTTTTTATGAATCATTTTCTGCCACAGGGCCAGTGTGAGAGAGGTGTGAAAACTTCATGATTCAGTTTTTTTGTCGAATTTTTATCACAAAAGACAATCCCAATGGGAAATAGGTATGTGTAACATACAAGATAATGCACAGTAAAACATATGAAATAAGCTCTAAAAGTGGAATACAAGACTATTCCACCATAATTCAACAGTAGTCGAAGCCTGAAATCAAAATTTCAAACACCAAGAGCCTGCATATGCGTAGCATTCGCACAAAGGTTACTTATTATTTCACGGTACTTGTCATGCTCAGTACACTCTGTGAACTTGACATCCTTGGAGGATATGCTGTTGGGCTGAGATACAGCCATGCACATCATAAGTGCGGGTAACAAACCTGGGGATCAATGGACCACACTGTGTGTTTGCAAAGCAGGCGGGTAGTAAATCCACAGGCTTTGCAACCTTCAGAGCAGGAGTAGCAATGTACAAAAGGTAGTTTGTGAGACAGAAAAGCCTCTCGTTCCAACTAGAAAAGTGCCTTAGCGACTCATTCCAAATCGCTTAGAAGAGGTGGCATGAAAGGGGCTTTACCTCCTCATTTTGAATCATAACGCAAAGGATCAGTTCTTTGCAAAAGCAATTTCAGTAGCAAACCAAGGACAGGCTTTCGCCCTCTGGCAAAAGGTGCTGATCCATTCACACAGTTGGTAGCCATCAACCTCAAGGGAAGTAGACTTTGGTTCAGGGGGACCACTGCTTGCTTCCCTGATGTCATTCTATGGATGTCAACCTTTTTATGTCTCGCCGACAGACGGCTACAGGCTGCCTGTTGTCGAAGGCCTAGTGTGTGTAATACGAAGACTTCGACTGGGCTTTGGGTCAGCCCATCGCTTACCATTGGTTGGCTACTGCTGAAGTAACTCCAGGCTTCCAAGAGCATTGTGGAGGAGACCTCTACGCGATGAGGACGCCTGGGCGCTTCTTGGCAGAGGACTTATGGAACTGCCTGAGAGTCGCCACAATGTGATGGAATCCCTTTCTCCCTTTTAGATAAGAATGTGACCCTCGCAACATGTGTCCCCTGCATAAAACTTGTGTTCTGTAGAGGAGACACACTTAGTGCAGAAACATGCATGTTGGTGGTATGATTCAGTCAGATTAGGTTTCAGATAGATATATATATCTCAGAGTAAATGAAAAGCGCTCAGGAAGGAAGGTGTGATCAAGGCTAGAGGGTCGAAACACGTCTGGTGTTTGACAGGGCGCTTTTAATTTGTTGTGACTCTTCCGGATATGTGTGTAGGCACAGCGCTGCACCCTTATAGCAGTCAGGGATGCAACACACACACACACACAGACACACACTTTACCATTCTCAAAAACGATTGTGGTTTGAGGTTAACTATACAATTATTTCTCTTTGTGTGGTTTTCTGGATACAGAAATTAACATTAAGGACAACGTATTACAAACATCTTTACACGGAAAACCAACAGCTACCAATTAGGTACTCCATGCGGAATTCTTTTATCTGACCAATCTTAAATGGAGTACACCATATTGAGAATTCCTCCATCTGAAAAGAAATTGTTCAGAGGAAGAGGAGTACAACGAACAGGGTTCAGCCATGACCCAGAGATTGATAAAAAAGAAAATATCCAAGAAGCGTAATCAAGAAAAGGAAAGCAAAGGTCAGGAAATTGAAGAGAAATCAAATATTATAACCCAAGGTCAAAAATCAAGAAGATAATTAAAATAGACTAGTTTTAGAATACACAGTTGAAGCAAAACAAATCAAAAAGATATTACAACAGCATTGGACATTCTTGATGACTGATTCCTCTTTGAGGACAATCTTGGGCAGCCACCCTAAAAGCACGCATTGAAAAAAGCTTAAGGGTCAAATTAACTCACATCGATTTCATACAAATGGCATCCGAAAGTAATTGGTTAGCCAAAAAAGGTTCTGGTATAGCAACAACTCAAGAACTGTAAAGGCTGTAAAGTGGCTCCAAAATAGGGGTGGGCGGAATTTGTGTAGTTGCGCTACGCAAAGCTCAGAGAGCACGCAGAGTTCCGCAAACACGCAGAATTGCTTGTTCCACCCGTTCGCAATGCTTTTTTCCTGTTTGTGAATGCTGTTTGCGTGCTCGGGGGGAAATATCTCGCAACCACACATTTTGAAAGCGCGAACAAGCAAAAAATACTGTGAAGCAGCGGAATTTTTGGCAAATCCACGTTCTTCGCGGAACACAAAATTACCCAAATTCCGCAAGCGGAATGGAATTTACCGCCCAGGCCTTCTCAGAACATGCACATTTTTCACACGCAACGGGGTAAAAATGGAGCTAATTACATCGCATTACATGTAAGACCAGATATGTGATTTATATCTTAGTATTCCCTTGCCAGTTACAATATGTGGGGGGTACAGCTTGCCAGTTGAAATAAAATGTACACTGGGACATCTACAGGCGATTAACAATGAGGATCAAAGCTACGCAATGTTAAAACACAGAGATTAATCTTAGTAGCAACTGGCAGTTGATGAAAGTTTATGCTATTGATCACATCCCCAAGTTGCCAAGAGGCGGCAATCGAGAACATAAACTACGCCAATTGGAATCCAAATATATCCTGGAACTAAAATCTATGACGTCCAGGGGTCTGAACCAAGATGAGGAGTTGCATGTACATCTTGGACAACAACAGGAGGACTGACATCAAGATGTATAACACGTCCTAGGATAAGAGTATGAATATCTTTGGGTGGGAAAACGTTCTAATGTTCAATCATGGCGAACACTTATAAGTGAAATCATCAAATCATTTGAATAAAATCTCATTTACAATAGGAGAAAGAGTTCAAAAAAATCTATCATGTTGAATTAGGGCAACCACTTATAAGTGAAATGATATATTTATTTGAAAAATAATTGTCCTTTGCAAATTAGATGAAAAGTTCAGCAGATCAAGGATAATAATATTTCATATGGAACAAACGCTTCTGCCCCATTCATAGTGAATATTAATAAGCGGGATTGACACAAGGTTGCTCCATGACAACGAGTGACAAGAGCCATTTCAATTCAAAACATTATGACAGCTGCCATTCTCATTAGTAATATAGAAAAATGTGTAGTAGGAGAAAAAAAGTATTTTTTTCCACAGAGCAAGCCATCAAAAGAATCAATTCAAGATGAACATTCTATGCACCAGCGGGTGATTGGCTTTCATATAAAACGTGCATAGGATTGTCATCAGTTAGTGTAATATATTTCATGAATCCACTGAAATGATCTAAACCTGTATTTGTTGACATATCATGGAGATGCGTTATCTGATGGACAGTCGTTATTGAATTTAAACTTTGAAAGGAATCATGACAAAGTTGGACTCTGTCAATGAGTTATTTTGATTTAATAGTTTTGGTATATTTTGAACTGGATACCATCTGATTTGATTAAAAATAATTCCTGACATTCTGTTTCGCATACCTGTAGATTTGTTTTTAATGATTTTTTAACTGCACTCTATCCTATTGTGGCATTGATTTAGGGGTAGAAACTACATTTCCCAGAATCCTAAGGGGAGCTGTAGTGATGCACTTCCAAAACTACATTTGAATCACAATGAGACTACAAAAAATATCCAGTGAACAAGACCACGGAATAGCCGAAACGCATTAGGTTTTAGCAAATTCATCACACAATGCTAGCTTGTGAATAAATGAACTTTTGCTCACATTGGATGGAGGAGTTACTGGTGTGATCTTTTTGTGCCGAATAGTCAATATTGCAGGCGGTGGACTTGTACCACTTCCGTCCTGCAACTCCTTGCAATAGCGCCGGAACCGACAGTACGAGTCGGCTTTGTTTGGTGATGTCACTGACCATGTCATGAGTGATGTAATATGTGAGGCCATAAGCAGTGCATTGCAGGGGAGTAAGTTATAGTAAGCTCAGGTAACTAGAACTGCTGAATTTCACTGGTTTTGTACGAGTGAAATGTCCGCCTAACTATAACGTCCCTATAACGTTTAGTTTTCTCAGTTAATTTCTAAGGTTTTTTAAATTCTATTTCCTATCTATAACGTCCCTGTAACCTTTGGTTTTGTCAGTAAATTACTAAGGTTTAAAAAAAAAAATTATTTCCCAACTATAACTTACCCGTGACATTAGTTTTTTTAACCCCTTAAGCGCAGCGTAGAATCCGCAGTGGTGTAGATGTTTCTGTGCGCGGGCGGGGCCGTGTCGGCCAACGGACGTGCGCAGCACTACGGAGGTAGTATTCGCGACGGCCGTTGGCCGACGCACGCAACGAACGGGCTAAGGGAATTTCAGCTTTTTAAAAAATTCTAATATTATTATTAATAAAGTGCATATACATAAAGAAGCAACATGGAAAATTGAAAGGTTTTACAACTTCCTGTAAATTTGCACAAATCTAAAGTTGGAGGCTACAAATCAAATTTGTATCCCGAGAGTGTTTAGTGGGAGGCATGCAAATGCATCAAAAAGAATATAAGATGGATAAGTGTCCGTTTGAATTTGGAAACGTTCCGCCCGTCCCACTAAAATTGCGATTTTTTTTAATACTTACTTGTGAATTTAAACAAAATATTTCATCATTTGAGCATTTGTTTGATGAATGCTTGTTGCTTGAATTTTAACGTATTGTTTGTGGTTCAAATGTTCAAAAATGCTTAGGCCTTGGACACCGTCTTCTAGTAATGGCACATTGGAGAGGGGGTACATGGGTTTCAATAATGACCCAGTGGGGGCCCGGATTCCAATAATGACTCAGTGGGGGGCCCTGGATTCCATTAATGACTCAGTGTGGGAACGGATTCCAATAATGACCCAGTGGGGGCCCGGATTCCAATAATGACTCCGTGGGGGTCCGGATTCCAATAATGACTCAGTGGGGGTCCCCGGATTCCAATAATGACTCAGTGGGGGTCCCCGGATTCCAATAATGACTCAGTGGGGGGCCCTGGATTCCAATAATGACTCCGTGGGGGCCCGGATTCCAATAATGACTCCGTGGGGGCCCGGATTCCAATAATGACTCAGTGGGGGCCCGGATTCCAATAATGATTCTTTGGGGGTCCCCGGATTCCAATAATGACTCAGTGGGGGTCCCCGGATTCCAATAATGACTCAGTGGGGGGCCCTGGATTCCAATAATGACTGAGTGGGAGGCCCTGGATTCCAATAATGACTCAGTGGGGGTCCCCGGATTCCAATAATGAATCAGTGGGGGCCCCTGGATTCCAATAATGACTCAGTGGGGGCCCGGATTCCAATATTGAATCAGTGGGTGCCCCTGGATTCCAATAATGACTCCGTGGGGGCCCGGATTCCAATAATGACTCAGTGGGGGTCCCCGGATTCCAATAATGATGCAGTGGGGGCCCGGATTCCAATAATGAATCAGTGGGGGCCCCTAGATTCCAATAATGACTCCGTGGGGGCCCGGATTCCAATAATGACTCAGTGGGGGGCCCCGGATTCCAATAATGACTCAGTGGGGGTCCCCGGATTCCAATAATGAATCAGTGGGGGCCCCTGGATTCCAATAATGACTCAGTGGGGTCCCGGATTCCAATAATGAATCAGTGGGGGCCCCTGGATTCCATTAATGACTCAGTGTGGGAACGGATTCCAATAATGACCCAGTGGGGGCCCGGATTCCAATAATGACTCCGTGGGGGCCCGGATTCCAATAATGACTCAGTGGGGGTCCCCGGATTCCAATAATGACTCAGTGGGGGTCCCCGGATTCCAATAATGACTCAGTGGGGGTCCCCGGATTCCAATAATGACCCAGTGGGGGCCCGGATTCCAATAATGACTCCGTGGGGGCCCGGATTCCAATAATGACTCAGTGGGGGTCCCCGGATTCCAATAATGACTCAGTGGGGGTCCCCGGATTCCAATAATGACGCAGTGGGGGCCCCTGGATTCCAATAATGACTCAGTGGGGTCCCGGATTCCAATAATGAATCAGTGGGGGCCCGGATTCCAATAATGACCCAGTGGGGGCCCGGATTCCAATAATGACGCAGTGGGGGTCCCCGGATTCCAATAATGACTCAGTGGGGGTCCCCGGATTCCAATAATGACGCAGTGGGGGTCCGGATTCCAATAATGACGCAGTGGGGGCCCCTGGATTCCAATAATGACTCAGTGGCGTCCCGGATTCCAATAATGAATCAGTGGGGGCCCCTGGATTCCAATAATGACTCAGTGGGGTCCCGGATTCCAATAATGACTCAGTGGGGTCCCGGATTCCAATAATGAATCAGTGGGGGCCCCTGGATTACAATAATGACTCAGTGGGGTCCCGGATTCCAATAATGAATCAGTGGGGGCCCCTGGATTCCAATAATGACTCAGTGGGGTCCCGGATTCCAATAATGACTCAGTGGGGTCCCGGATTCCAATAATGAATCAGTGGGGGCCCCTGGATTACAATAATGACTCAGTGGGTTCCAATAATGACTTGGGGTGGGGTGGATCCCCAGATTGAAGTAGTGATTAAGTGGGGGCCCACAGGAGTCCAAAGATTAAGACCCACTGTAATCAAGGTGCTCTCTCACCTGACCCTCTCTCAAAAACAGCGACTTGTATTTATTTAAGATAAGTGAGGGGACGCCAGGGCTTTCCTTGAAAAACCAGAACTGTCTGGGCAACTCCAGGCCGCCTGGTCACCCCGTGCAAAGGTCAAATCCCAGAGTATCACCATAAACAGGGCCGCTGGCACCAGTAAACATGGTTTATTGCCTCACAGATTGCAGGTTACAGTCACTTTATGGAGGAAAGCAGCTCTGCCGAGGGTCAGAGGGTGCTTTTATCTCAGTGCCTGGGTCCTGGCTGGGATTCAATCTCTTTCTTTCAAGCTTCTTTCTACAAGTGACAAAGCAGCCATGGTAATAAACAACACGCCGCACCCTGCACGTCAGCATTTAAAGTTTAAACTATAACCCCATATCCCATACTGTGAGCAACCTGGATCAACCTGCAAATGTACTTTTACAACTCTCTGTACCAATAAATACACACATTAATTAAAAAAATCTATCAATAAAACATCAACGTTGCCTGTGTTGATTGATGTCAAGGTGCAGTGTTTAGGAATGCAGAGAAACTGACTGGAGACATTGAAGTGGCATTGAGGTCTTAAGACAAGCGTCCAAAAGTCTTGAAAAGTGCCAGTTAATCTGTTATGCAAATGTACCACTGCCTCCCATAATGCACTGCTGAGATGACAAATAGTGCTCTGGAGTCCTTCAATGGTGATGGTATATCTGCCATGAAGAAGGGCATCCTGAAACCAAATATTGTTGACAGCATCTTGACATCACCAAATATCTGAGTAACGTCATCCACGCTTACAAAGAGGGGCAAAGGTTTGAATAAAACTCGCCCGGTTCTGTCACCACACCCTGCTCTTGGATAAACGTTGGTGCCAAGACCTGTCTCTCCTGCAGCAGAAGACACTCAGCTGTGCATTTGTATATGGGAAGGTACACAAAGAACAAGCATTTGCAATGCAATCGGTCTCACATTTGTGAAAGTTAAAGCTATTGGCGTTCAAGGCCAGACTGGCCGTAGCGGGCGCCGGGCAATTCCCCGGTGCGCCGCACGGGTGGGGGGGCCATAGCTGCAAAATCGACCATGTAACAAAATCGGCCAGAAACCAGCCCTGGCAAAGAGATCGGCGGCACCCCTGGGGCGCCGGCCGAGCACTTTGCCAGGGCCGGTTTTGGTTCCCAGTCCGGCCATGTTGGCGTTGACCATTTTACACTGTTGTTCCATAACATGAAGCACTGGCAAAGTCAGGAGGTCTGGCCTATCACTTACAGTGCCTGGATGTGTCCATCCATGCTCTCACTCATTCATCAGCACATTGAACTCTCACTGATTATCCATGCAGTCAGTCATATTGCTTAGTAGCACAACTCCAGTGACAGAAGAACAAGCCAGACGGCTGTCTGCAGCACAGTGAGCCTCACACGAATGAGATTAAAAAAGAAGTAACATATTATAAAATCGTGTGCCTTCCCTCATCTGCGTCCCTTTGGTTCGTGAGGCAACAGAAAAGCAGTAAAAGTGCTGCCCAAGATGCAACACAACGTACACTTGGGACATATTATCAAGGGCATTATCGCAGCTTTAGTGGGACTTTTTCCGCTAAAGCGGCGATAATTATATCGCCCTATTAGCAAGCTGTCGCTAACAGCAGTTAGCGTCAGCTTGTATGCGATAGCGACCGGTTTGGGGCCCGCTTTGCATGTCAGCGATATTTATCGCTAATGACACGCAAAGTGGGCGTACCCAACCTGTTGGCGACTGAAAGCAGTCGCTAACATCGCTATCGCCTATTATCAACGCAGGCGAAGCGATAAAAAAAATTGCGCTAAGCGCGAATATCGCCAAAACCTAATGCCTGCTCAGACCAGTTCTTAACCTGTATATCCAATGGGAGGTGGATATTCAGGTTAAGACCCTATTGGCGATAATGCATAAATATCGCTGGATTTTCAGCGATATTCACGCATTGAGCCGCTATCGCAGGATATTTTATCGCATTTGAGATAAACGTTGCTAATAGCACGTTATCTCTGCGATAAAATCCGGTGCTGCGCGGCGATAAAAAAAAAGTCGCTAAGCTCATTGAGCGATAAATATCGCTATTTGTTGCTAATATGCCTGACTTAAAAGTTACTGTATTGTCAGCTTATCGTGGGCCACGCAACACTTTTACCTGTGTTTATGGGTAAATTGGTAACACAAATTCCAGCTTAGAATCCAGCCTTGAAGATGGAGCTTTGTGTTTGACAGGAGAATTGCAACAACGTGTGTAATATGGTGTTCGGTGAACGAAGCTAAAAACAAAGATTTCCCTAGAAAAAGTGAAACTACAAGCCCCATAATGCAAAGTGATATTGTTGCAAATGCCTCAGCATGTGGGAGTGTCGCGTGACATGGGAGCCCTGGTGGTCATATACAGAAGCAGTATGGCTGCAGGGTAAGGCTGGACGAAAATGAATGAGTTTGGATAGAAAATAGGCTAGAGAGAGCCAATAGAATGCTCAAGTGAACACGGAAGATAGAAAGCAAAGGGGTACTGTGAAGAGAGTGGGAGGTTAGTCGGGGAAGCAGAACAGGGTGCGAAGATGCACACATGGAAGAAGCAGGTGGACTCGCTGGAGGACCCCCAAGGAGAGCCTGATCCAATCAAACGCTGAGCAGCGACCGCGCAATATCTTTCGGCTTCAGAGTGTGGTGCAGGAAAGGGATTGATAAGAAGAATGCATGAAAGGAAAAGCTAGGACAAGCTAGAACCAGTAAAAGAAAAGGATGCAAACAAATGGACCTTTCAGGAGAGCTCCAGGCTAGAAGTGCCTCAAACATGGCGGGCGGAACCAGAAACGGCTCACAGCCGAGGAGAAGTGAAAGTCAGTAGCTATGGAGACATGATTCATTGAAGCATATTACTGAATCCCGCCTTTGAGATCCTCCCCAGGGAAGAACTCTGAGGGGCCTGTCCCAGGTGTTGGTATAGTGTCCAGTACCTGGGGGTCATGACTCTCCCCCAATGCTCTCAGAGGAGCCCTAGCGTAATCTCTTCCCTGAATATTGCTACCATGACTATTGGTGGAAGTACGTCCCTCGCCTGTACCAGGTGTTGGAAGAGTGTCTAGTCCCGGGGGGCAAATACTCTCCCCCATCCTCTTAAAAGAGCTCTTCAAGAAGACATATCACTGAATCCTGCCTTTTAGATGCTTTGCAGGGAAGGGTTCCCAGGGGCCTGTCCCAGGTGTTGGTACAGTGTTTAGTACCTGGGGGCCATGACTCTCCCTGGTCCCTTGAGTAGAAGGATCATTGAATCCTGCCTTTTAGATCCTCCTCAGGGAAGGGTTCCCAGGGGCCTGTCCCAGGTGTTGGTACAGTGTTTAGTACCTGGGGGCCATGACTCTCCCTGGTCCCTTGAGTAGAAGGATCATTGAATCCTGCCTTTTAGATCCTCCTCAGGGAAGGGTTCCCAGGGGCCTGTCCCAGGTGTTGGTACAGTGTTTAGTACCTGGGGGCCATGACTCTCCCTGGTCCCTTGAGTAGAAGGATCATTGAATCCTGCCTTTTAGATCCTCCTCAGGGAAGGGTTCCCAGGGGCCTGTCCCAGGTGTTGGTACAGTGTTTAGTACCTGGGGGCCATGACTCTCCCTGGTCCCTTGAGTAGAAGGATCATTGAATCCTGCCTTTTAGATCCTCCTCAGGGAAGGGTTCCCAGGGGCCTGTCCCAGGTGTTGGTACAGTGTCTAGTAGCTCGGGCCATGGGCCTACACCTTGCTCCTAGACGAGCCCTTAAATAAATATTTCACAGACCCATGGTCCTTAAATCCTACTCAGGGAAGTAGTTTATAATCACATACTCTGGAGGGTCTATCCCAGGTGCTGGTATAGTGTCTAGTAGCTGGGTAATAAACAGACAGTGTTTGAGGTCTGGAGATGAGGACAGTATGTTTATGTCATATACTAAATGATCTTTCAGTTATAAACACATCACAGGACTCCTTTTCAATTTCTGAAAGGTCTTAATGTCATTTATTCAAGATATTTTGAGCTGTAAGTCAAACTTTATGTACAGCAGAAAGAGGGCTAGCGTGCCACGCGACTTCAATGTCGCTGCGTGAGGACCAATTAATGACTAAGTACAATGCAAAACATAAAAGGACAATATTGCCATAGGTCACAGGCAAAAAGTGACCAAAACCAGTATCAAGTAAATAGAAGAAAGACTATAACATAAAAGAAACAAAAATCCTTGCTGGAGCATAGTGCGTCTATTTCTTCGGCAAAAGTTTGGCTCAGAACAAACTCTAAATGAGTCAACTCATAAACCCAATTGTTACAGCAGTCAACGAAATCAGCAGTGACATAAAAGTGATTAAAGTCCATTCAATTCCGCAAAGTGTGCCCAGAGAGACCTTAAGCGGTTAGTAATTGCTCGGGTGTAGAAGTAAACAACACAGTGCACTAACATTGCTTCGAAGTGTCCCACCTTAGCCTCCAAAGTGCTCTCAGCCCATGAGATGTTGAAACTAAAGTGAAAAGTGAGAAGTGGAAAAGGAAACCGAAGAAAAGAAAAAAGAGAGAAAGCTGACTCCCAGGGACTGGTTTACATTCACCACTGTGCATTTTGAATTGATAAAACAAATATTCAAAAGAGGGTGTGGTGCAAAGTTCCAATACCTAATCTCCTTCCCAATGATCACTATTTACTGGATTTCCAGTTACAATAAGTGTGACACAGCAATAAGCATGAAATTAGTCAATCTAGATTTGTAATTTGTAATTTGTAACTGTGTTTTGTATCGCGCCAACTCACCGACAGGTCTCAAAGCGCTACTGACCAAGTACAGCAACAAAGATGGAATAAAGGTATGGAGGTGTCTGATCTAGTAGCCGACTATTGAGATGGAAAAGCGTCCTTGAAGAGTAAGGTTTTCAGGGACTTCCTAAAATGGAGGAGGTTAGGTTCTCTGCGAAGCGCCTTCGGTAACTTATTCCAGATGGTAGGGGCCTGAACTGAAAAAGATCTGCCTCCTTTTGTTGTTAACTTGAAGCGTGGACAGGATAACAGAAAAGATCCGGACGATCGCAGGGCGCGCTTGGGTTCGTATATCTTGAGCCTTTCTTTTATGTAGGCTGGCGCCTGTCCGTGGACTGCTTTGTGGCAGATACACATACTCTTAAATTCGATTCTCTGCGCTATAGGCAGCCAATGTAGCCTATAGAGCAGAGGGGAGGCATGAGTCCTCCTCGGCAATCCAAAGATCAGGCGTGCTGCATCATTCAGGATAACCTGAAGACGGTTGATGGAGTTTTTTGGAAGGCCGAGGTACAGTGCGTTGCCATAGTCTATTCTAGACACTATGGTGGCTGACACGATGGTTCGCAGCATGTTTCTCGAGAGCAAGGGGGCGAGTTTACGTAGTTGCCTGATCAGGTTGGTACAGGAGCCAACTACAGTGGATACTTGGTTGACCATCGAGAGTTCCTGGTCAATTTTCATGCCAAGACTCTTAACACTGGGGCACGGTTTTGGGGTAGGTCCTAATTCTTGTGGCCAAAACAGATCATTCCAGGGGGAAGTAGAGGTTGAAACTACGAGCACTTCCGTTTTATCTGGATTGATTTTCAGCAAATTGGACGACATCCAATTCACTGTAAATCGTAGAATGTCTTGGGCCAAGGACTGAGCCGATGGTGTATTATCGATACTCAGCAACAGCTGAGTATCGTCGGCATAGTTGAAGACTTTACAATTCATGTTTGCCCAGGACTCAATCAATGGTTGTAGGTACATGTTAAACAAGAGCGGAGAGAGTGCTGGTCCCTGCGGGACTCCACAGGCTAACATGCCCACATCTGAGACCTGGTCAGCCAACTGGATCTTCTGCGTCCTTCCTGTCAAAAAAGCTGTTAACCATTTGAGGGCTTGCTCTCCTATCCCAAACCCAGCCAGTCTGTCCAGGAGCAATGCATGGCTGACGGTATCAAACGCCGCTGAAAGATCTAATAAAATCAGGGCGCTTGGCTTTTTACCGTCAGCCATGCATCTTAGCTCATCTAGTACCGACAGCATTACTAGTTCTGTGCTATGGTGGGCACGAAAACCGGCTTGCCGCTCCTGGAGGAGATGGTGAGATTCCAGGATGGATGACAGTGATTTTAGTACATGCTGTTCTAGTACCTTTGACAGAAATGGCAACTGGGAGATTGGCCTGTAGTTCTTCAGGTTAGTTGGATCTGCTCCGGGCTTTTTTATCAGGGGTCTGACGCGTGCCTCTTTGAAGGTAGATGGTAATGTTCCAGTGGCTAATGAGGTGTTTAGAAGGTCTAAGATTTGGTCTTCTAGGATCGGTATTGCCAGCCGAAGGATGTCAGGTGGGCAGGGATCGGCGGGGGAGCCTGATTTGGTGGATAATACAAGTTGTCTCAGAATGGTGGAATCAATTTCAGGGAAACTAGTGAGGACAGGGGATGGAGGGCGTGAAGGAAGCGATTGTTCGGTATAGGAGACTGGGTTGTCCTTCTTGATATCGGACAAGATGGTCGCTACTTTTCCAAGGAAATAGCCCTGAAAGGTATCGCAGCCAATCAGGATATCTGCCTTTTCTTTCTTCTTACTCAGCTCTTTCAGGATTTGGAAGGTCTCTCTCTGAATGTTGGTAGCGTTATTGATGCATGGAAAAATCAATATATATGTTAAATCGTTATTAAATCCTATGTTATCGTTTTTAAATACTCATGAATAGTACTCATTTGATAACATACGTGTTAAATGTCGAACGGCAATTTGTGCATACATGTGTAAGTAGTCCTAGTTCTAAAAACAAAGGACGGGAATAAAAGTCACATATACCAAATTTGGGAAACATAGACCAATTCTGGAGTGTAAAATCTCGCTCACTGTAAACACACAATTGATTTATGTGCCCATCTTATACAAGACACAAGTGTGCGGTTGGCTCACCTCAAACTTTACTAAACTTAAATCACTGGAAAACTACAATTACTATATTCAATGATCAGCAGTCGATAGATGCCCCCTTAGAAGTCGTCTCAACAGACCCGACTCACTAGGAACCTACTGACCCACGCCCCAACACCCATGCTCCTGCCGGAAAAAACAAGTAGCTACACCAAGGCTTTTAGACTGCTTCAGCACAAATGTTGTGCTCTCCAATTCACCATATGGAACAACCCCAAGGAAGGATCATCTAATTTACTGGCATGATAACCATAATCTGCTTAATTCTACTCCTGATAGGGGACACATTCAATTCCCGCCTTTCCCTTAAAAACCACAATTCCAATAGCAACGTATGTACGCCTGTACATCTTGCCATCAGCATCAGTAAAGTCATATAAAATTTGCACTCTTAAAAAACCTGATAGATTAGAAATAGTCTCATTCCTTTCTAGGTCTCGCCTAGGCAGAGCTTGCACTGTCTCTTCGAGACATGCTGTGTTCAGGATATGTGCTTTAACTCCTTCCATGCTCAGGACAGCTGCCGGTCGGCATGAGTCACAGTAGACGTGTGGTCATGACGGCCGGGAGCCGTCCGAACGTTGCCGCTCTGCCCATACGGGATTAATTCCCTGCCTGTGCGGGAAAATTAATCCGTGGGCGTAGTTCGGACGGCTCCTGGCCGTCATGAGCACACGCCCACTGTGACTCATGACCGCTGGGAGCCATCCCGAGCGCCACGCCCAGCCCCGCCCCACCTCGCACCACGGCGGTATTTGCCACGCGGCGAAGGGGTTAAGCTCTGCCCATTGCCCACCCATGTTTTCAATTGGCTGTTGTGACTGTCCTTTGTGAATGCATCATTGTGTTTGGTTACTCTGCTTACTAGTCTCTCCTTAGTCCCTCCTTTTCTACTCTTGTAACCGCCTATAAGGACTGCCCCTATTACATGTGTTGTTACTCGGTATGTTTCATTTACACTTTGTGAGCACGCTTTTGTTAATGACTTCTTTGGCGCGGCTGCCATTGCAGGCACAACAGCTACACACTGTCCAAACCGTACTTTCCCGACATGTTGTTCTTGTAATATTTCTTGTAATTTTAGGTGTGTTTTTCAAAGGTTTCTTTTGCATTATCGTGCAAGGTAACACATTTTTTCCTCAGCATGACATGCACAACGTTTTTCTTCTATTTACTGACTTTTGTGGCGAGGGCGGCACACTGCGCTTAAGCTTTAAACATCTAAAGCAAGGCATGGCCTAGTGTTCCAACAAGGCGGACACACTTTCAGTGAGCTCGGCAGCCAACATAAGGATTTTTCAACATCCTGCCGGATTCGCACCAAAATTGTCCAGATTGCACTTAAGAGGTGGGAGTGCACCAGAAGACAGAGAAGCGGCAGGCGAGAGCCACTGAGGCGCAGTGCTGGAGGTCCTATAGGCCAGCCTTGTGGTAGAGGTGCAAGGCAGCAAGGTGGCATCGTCGGCCATTTCGGGCCGCACTGAAGGACCGGTTGCCGCCTTAGTCGAGATCTGCCTGAGTTATTGTTGGGCTCCGGGCTGGGGTGGCCTGCTGTGTGTGCGGCCGCAGAATTATGGCGGATTGATTTGCCGATGTCAGTGTAGGAGGAGCTTGTAGGCGCGGCTCTGCACTCGGGCCTGGCTGGCCTCCGGGGAGCCGCCTCGGGCTGGGCTGCAGCCACATTGGGGCTCAGAGGTACCCACGTAATGTGGAGACGGGGCTGCGCTATCTGGAGGCCACGCACTGGAGGGAGTGTGCTGTCCTCCTCCATTACAGATGCCGGGGTCAGCCAGCGCGGTGCCGCCTTGCCTGTGGGGCCCCCGCGGTAGCCTAGTCAGGCCGTCCGAACGCTGCCTACATAGAGGACCTGACTGAAGTGCCTGGCCACACTTCAGGGGAGACACAGTCCTTGGGGTTACATCTTCATCCAGGTGAGGACCCCCACTAGCAGGTATGGTCTCGGCTGCAGAGGCGGCAGGGCAAGATCTCAGCGCCACTAGTGGCAGGGGGTTGCCCCCTCCCCCAGTCTTCCCCTGTCATTTTAGTGAGCCCTTCAACGGCTCTTTCTTGATTGTTGGCCTGCCCCATTTTATCAGTGCCCTGCTACTGGCGGTGTGGACTATAATGGGCATACCTGCTGCAGGCGGGCAATTACTAAGGACAAGCCTTCCAGCCCTGCGGCCAAGCAGAGCAAGATAGACAGGTTAACTGGGGCTGGGGTGACAACATCGGATTCTGGTGGGACCCAGGGACTTGTCCCCAACAATGCGTTGCTGTTAGCAGCTATCACCCAATCTAGGACATGTTAGACGCAAAGATTGGTGCCATGGGCTCCGATGTGACCTTGCTGCGACAGGACTTTCGAAAGGCGGTAGAGCGCACCACAGAGGTTGAGACCAGAGTCTCCAATATTGAGGACACTATCACCTCGCTGCAGCAAAGAACCACTACACTTACGACTGTGACCAAGGAACTAGCTGTGCGGGTAGAAGACGTGAAGGGCCACCTCGTCACAATAACCTTTGCTTTGTGGGCTTTCCAGAAGGCTGTGAGGGAGAGGATATGGGCCAATTCCTCACCTGACTGCTGGATCACTCAACTGTTGCCGCCAGACTCCCTCTCCTCATGTTTTATTATCGAACCTGCTTATAGGGCACTAGTCGGGAGGCCCGACCAGTTATAGCCAAAATTCTCAATTCTCAAGAGAGAGACACCCATCCTTAAATTTGCATGCAAAAAGAAAGAACTGCTGTTTGAGTCTCACCACATTGTGATCTTTCCAGATTACACCAAGATGGTCAAACAACAGCGCCAATCATTTTTGCAGCAAAGAGATGCCTTCTCAAACTCAAAATTCAAGACCTTCTCCTTTTCCCTGCCCACATGAGAGTGGTATACAACTCTCGAACGCTGTTTTTTGATACCCCAAAAGAGATGCATGGGCAGACTAAACAGTTTCTGTCAGGCCTCATAATCCGCAGCACATGGATTCAGACTCATCTTCCAGTGACCGCTGTGTACAGCAGAGCAAGCCCAAGAAGAAACGCTGGCACAGATCCCTGTTCTCATGGCGCTCGAAGCCTTGTACGATGAACACTGAAAGACCACTAGGCTTAGGGTCCGGCGCTTGGCCTGCCGAGCTCCCGCAGCCATCGCTACCATAGATAGTGACATCATCATATGGTTATGACATCTGCGATGAAGGCTTATCACTACCGGCTGCCCCTCTGGTCTGCCTCAATCTAGAGCCCTCCAGAGAACTTTCCATTGTTTGGCTACATGGGGATTCACTGGACGAGCCTTTACTTTAAAGATACTTTAAAGGCTTGGAGGCATTTGGGTGGGAAGAGGCAAGGGGGCGGGGGGGGGGGGGACTGTTGTATAGTTCTGGTTCACCTTGTTTAGCACAGACCTAGTGCTCACCTGTCAACAACCAAGCCTGCGTATGGATTGGTTGATTTGAGACGGCACCCCAATGGCTGAGACAGATACAGTTAGTTCTGATGGCTGACTCTGTGTTAAAACCTGGAATGTTCGTGGTGTTCTGGACAAGATAAAGAGAGGCACCGTGCTCCGCAAGGCCAAACAACTGCAGGCTGATATACTTCTATTACAGAAGACACACCTTCTGGGGTCCAAGCCCCCTATCTGGCCCGCTTTGGTTTCATGTAGACATATCACTCTTGTTTTGTCAAGGGATCACAGGGGTGACCATTCTTATATATCGCAAGGTTCCCTTTCAGACTCTAAAGAGCTGAGTGGATACACAGGGGAGATATGTTTTTGTGTCAGGTATAATTTATGGGGAGCCTGTGGTCATGGGCTGTCTATGCCCCCCACCGCTAGGGCAATCATTTGTTGATTTTTGATCGTATTATAGGTCTCTAGGGCACACTGCCAAAAGGCTTGGCTGTTATGAGGGGGAAATTGGAACAGTGTCATGTTCCCGAAGCGTGATCGATGGCTGAAGAATGGAGGTGTTGGGGAATTGTGTGGGGGTCCCAGTTGCGGACCCTGGTCGAGACGGTAGGGAAGGTGGAAGCTTAACGGGCCCATCACCCCACTGAGGCTGGTTTTACTTATTATTTTACAGTATACGGGTCCTTCTCTCGGCTTGACCACCTGTTGGTGCTGGCTGGTCACCTACATAGAGCCTCCGCAGTAGATGTCCTCCCTAGAGGATCATCTGATCATTTCCAAGTGGCGTGGTCGCTCTTGGTGGGTCACAGGCACCCCAGATTCAGATAGCAACTCTCACTGTGACACTTGCGAAGCACACTATAAAAAACATACATACATTCATAGGGACATGGTTGACTATTTCTCTCATAACTTTGGGACCGCCCCTTCCAAAATTATACTATGGGAGACGATGAAACCCGCCATTTGAGGCGTAGATATTAGTTTTTGTACTGCAGAGCATAAATGATGATCGAATGAGCTCTCTCAGATAGAGACCCAGATGCTGGAGTTAGAGACGTGCAGCAGGAGCTCCAATCCAAGTTTTCGATGCCCCCACAGTCAATTCTATAAAGATTTGCAGCTGCACCATGCCCTATCCCGTAAATCCATGTTCTCTCGGCCTGGCAGCGGGACTTGGGAGATATATATGGCGATGACTGGGAAGAGGTTTTAAAGTCTCCCCGCTGGGCGGCAATATCTTCCCGCCTGCTAATAATCCAATTCAAATATCTCCACAGAGCCTACGTCACAAGGCACCGCTTATGGCGTATGGGCTTTATCAGTTCCCCTAGGTGCCTATGATGTGAGATTGAAGACGGTACATTCCTCCATGCAGTTTTGGACTGCAGGGTCCTAACCTGCTTTTGATGAGGGTTGTGTCTTGCTTGGCTGAGTTGCTTGCTTGGGATATCCCGCTGGCCTCAAAATTGCTCCTCCTCCATGGTATTGAAGGTATAGGCGGTAATAGATATAAACGTCATTTGCTATTCCTCGGCCTGGCCAAACGAGACATCGCATGACAGTGGAAAGCTGCAGGCCTGCCGCTCTGGGTGTTTGGAAGCGAGGTATGGACTTTAGTATGGGTTTGGAGGTCACAGTATTCCAGGCGAGGCGATGCCCCCAAAACATCCTATGATCTGTCGGAGATGGGCAGATATCTGTGGCTTGACTTTTTATTTTATTTTTTTATTTTTTTAGGCTACTTATATAGCGCTCAAATCACCGAGAGGCATCTCGGCGCTTGCCTTGGGAACCCGTCCTGGCTTTTCCCAGTGAGATAACCCGTACTGGGTATCCCCAAGGTGAAACCAGGCATCCCCGGCGTCTGTGGGGGGCCGTTGTAGAGATGAGGCAAGCTTAATGCCCAGAGTTGCAGAGTGTGATCCCATGATTCGAGTAGGCACCGAAGTGAGAATTATCGAGTCTGCTGACCCTGGCCACGACCCTGCCGCGTCGGGAATTGAACCCTGGTCCCGGGCCGTTCTCTGCTTCAGGGTCTGCCTGCTCTAACCAGTGAGCCTATATGCACTACCCAACAGCACCTACATGCTGAAGTTAGGCAATGTGGCCAGGACGTGTGAGCGGACTCTCAGGTCTTATGAATTATACATGTATCGGACATTGGGCACTGTATTGGGTGGGGTGGTGAAGTGCACGTTAATGGTTTTCTTTCACAGTTTTTCTTTCCTTTGTCTTAGAGTGTTTACAGAGCTTTCAAGCCATAATGTCTATTTTGTGACATGATGTATCTTTTTGGCTTGGCAAGGTCATGCTTTGGCAAAAACACAATAAAAAATCTATTGTGAACAAAAAAAACCATCCAAAACATGCCGTCATTGTTACAAAAGTCAATAAACAGAAAAACAAAGGCGGGTGGATGGTACCTTTCTTCCATTTGTTTTTATTGCAATGGTGACGCATATTCAGCTAAAGCACAGTGTGCTGAGATTGCTACAATAGTAAATAAACAGAAAAAAAATGTGGCGCCACATAACTTTCTCTTCCCGATTTGTTGACTTTTGTGGCAATGGCGGTACGCCGCGCCTTAGCTTTAAACATCTAAAGCATACCATATCATGGGCACGATGGAGTGTCCCTGCACATGGCTGTCATTAGCTTTCGGGAAGCAGTATTCAGGACAGACAAAATGACAGGCCCTGCTTTGAAGCTCCCTTGCCATGAAGAACAGGAGCTGCAGTCCCATCCCTCGCTGTAACTATCTACCAAATGGCAGGGCTCCGGAAGATCCAATCAGTATCCCTTTGCTAACATGGTACTCTCTGGACTTTAAAAGACAGCCCTGTGTCCACCTTTCCTCACTTCGGTGTCCGGATCTTCACCCTCCAGCCGCATGAATGCAGGCATTACACCCTATTAATCTCTGCAAGATGTGTGGCTCAATGGTTAGAGCGGCAGACCCTGATGCAGAGGTCTGGCCCGGGACCAGGGTTCGATTCCCGCCTCGGCCACTCTCGGACACAATTGCCCCGGACCTGATAATTCTCGCCTCGGTGCCTAGTCTAATCATGGGTCCCACTCTGTGACTCTGGGCAATAACTTGCTTAATCTCCACAACGGCCCCAACAGCGCTGGGATGCCTGGCTTCACCTTGGGGGTGCCCAGGAGTGGACATTTCACAGGAAAGCCAGGAAGGGTTCCACAATGGTATGAATACAGCGCTACGAGACCTCAGGGTAGAAGGCGCTATATAAATACAAACACATTTACATTTATACACCCTCCATCCCACTGGTTCTAGTATTAAGACCCTCACCACACACAGAGGCCTACTACCTCACATGACACATACCTAATACACATACACACACACACACACACACACACACACACACACACCATACTCACAGAATGTCAGTCCAAGGCCTGGTGTCCACATGCAAAGCAGAAATCTGCACACAAGGAGACAAAAGCTTTAGTTTAACTCCGAAAAGACCGAGATCATTCTTTTCGGTGAGTTAAAACCAAGATGGGACAATCTTTGGTGGCCAGCTGAGCTGGGCGAAGCACCTAAACCTGTGCTGAAGGCAAAAAATCTAGGCGTGTGGATTGACAATAAGTTAGCACTATCCTATCAGACTTATGCCACTGTCACCGCTTCCCATTTTATGATAAAAAAACGTAAGAAAATCTTGCCTTACATTCCTACCGACTCTAGAAAGTTGGTAGTTACTGCACTGGTTCAGGCTAAACTGGACTACTGTGATAGCCTCTACCTGGGCATACGCAAGCATTTTCTTAAAAAACTCCAGTCCGTTCAAAATACAGCTGCTCGAATGCTGGGTAATATCCGTAAAAATGATTCCATCGCCAAGGAAATTCGCCAAGTCCACTGGCTCCCAGTGGCCAAACGAATTGAGTTTAAAGCCCTCTGCTTAGCATTCAAGGCTTTGAATAATACAGGACCGCTATCGCTCAAAAGGCTATTTGTCTGGTACCATCCGGCCAGACAGTTGCGGTCCTCAGACACAAGACTGAGGAAAGTACCCAGAATACGCATCACGACTTGGGGCGGCAGGAGCCTTTCTTATGGTACCGCAAAGCTGTGGAACACACTTCCAGCCGAGCTGAGAGGAGCAGCTTCCCTCATCATTTTTAGGAAAAAGGTAAAAACTTGGCTTTTTCAGAACTGAGTAACCAGGAGAAATTATTGCAATCAATAGCGCCAAGACCCCCCCGGTATTCGTGCGCTCAATAAGTCTCATTAACATTAACATTAACAAAAGACCATGCTTGACACAGAGTAAAAGGCCAGGTCATACTAAAGATTCACAGAACCTCAGTATGTCCCCACTGTCACTTACCCAGGGCACGGGCAGTGCCTGCTATGAGGGCATGCTTTGAGCTCCACTCCAGGTCAAATGAACAGGTTCAGGACCTCACATTACCAAGGAGAGGCCCATGGCCCATGCACACAAGCTAGATAGGATGATGGCAGGGTCAAGTAAAAGTTCAGATACCAGATTCACATATAGTGGAGCCCTGAGGGCAGGGGTACACACCCATTCAGCATGCGAATACATTGGCCCCCCAAAAGCACTTAACATTGCTTGCAGGAGTTCAGTGCGTTTGGGGGGGACTCGCTGGTCACTCAGCTCGCTGCCCCACTTCTGAGGCACTTGATGTCTCCTACATGCCAGGGAGAGCCAAGCCCTACTTTCAATCAATCAATCAATCATTTGTAAAGCACGCTACTCACCCGTGAGGGTCTCAAGGCACTAGAGGGGAGGGAGCAGCCACTGATCGAACAGCCAGGTCTTTAAAAGTCCCCTCAGAGACCACGCACATAGGAAAATCATATACATGCGGCTGCTTGCACTACCAATCATGGATTTCAACCCCTCTTGGGTAAGACAGGATGAGGCAATATCCTGCAGACTTTGTAACAACAGCAGAGAATCCTGGCTCCATGTACTATGCTGCTGCCCCAAACTCGCCAGTGACCGTCACCCGTTAGTCCCCTAATACTGTGCCAATGGAGTAAGAACTTGTAGCAAAGCCTCGGACCTGTGCTTCTCCAATAACACTCAAGAGTCTTCAGCAATGCTGGGGATCTTCACGGATGCCCCTCGATCTGCATTACAATGGTCACACTTGGGTGACATTGGTCTAGACCCACGCATTTTGACACCAAATACACCAAAATAACGGTTTCGGCCGTTACCGACCGGTATTTGGTGTTTGACATGTAGGGGGCCTTATATTTACAGAATCCGTATATTTACCGATTCGGTAAATTTAGCGATTCTGTAAAATAACGATTCGGTAAATTTACTGAATCGGTAAATCCAGATGTAGGTGGCACTTCAAACAGTGCCACAGGCCATTACCAATTCGTTATTTACCATGTAATACAATTGCATGGTAAATAACGAATTCCTTTGTGTGCATGTACACCTGTGCCATGTGGCACACATACATGCCCTAAGGGCATGTATGTGTGTCATATGGCACACAAGCCAAAATCAGGGGTGCAACAGGGTGTCAAAGTGACACCCTGTTCCCCTTGCAAAATCGGTAATTTTACCATTGACATTGATTCCTATGGGCCTGTAGGCCCAGAGGAATCAATGGCAATTACCGAATCGGTAAATACCGATTCGGTAATTACCGAATCATACAGATTCTGTAAAAATTACCGATTTTTTACCTACATCTGATTTACCGAATCTAGAATACCGAATCGGTAAAATTCGGTATTCTAGAGTCGATAAATCAGATTTACCTACATCTGGGCCTTTGTTCCTTTTCCGGGGTCCAGTGTCCCAGCCTGCTCTACTTCCCCCTTCACCGGCACATTACCGTAAAGCAAATGCATCCCACACGCCTTTTAAGGACATATGCAAAGAGAACCTTGCCCTTGCTGCTAATCAAGTCCTGCCATGAGCATTCTGTACTTTCTTGTCTTCTGTTTCAACTCTTTGAGCATTTTTAGCTAATCATATTTTATCATCAAAAAATAATAATCTGGTTCCACTTGTATGTTAAGTAGAGTTATCCTGCATGCCGCTACAAAACAACGCTATTCCTCTGAGGAATTTAATGTTGATTGCGATTCTAATTCTTTTAAGAAGTAACGCCAACAGTCTTTTAATACGGTTTTAACATCGTTCATATTTGTACCCTGGAAATACTGTGTTCGTTGGTTCATGTAATGATTTAAAGTAATTGATCATGAATAAAATATTCGATTCAATTGGTCACTCAACCAGGCCTCCAGGTTTGGACTAGTCACTCCTTGTGGACTACTTCTAATACCTGATGCTTGATTATACACTCCCCCAGGGGAAGGGCGTCTGTCACTGCTGCCTTGAACCAAATAGTATATCACTTGTGGGCCCTTCTGCTCCTCATCAATTAATGCTTGCACCTTAGGACACATATCATCCACAGATGATAAGGTATCGGAGTGTACAACTCTATCTATTCTGAAACTCTCTGTATCACTTGAGGACCCCACTGCTCCTCATCAATGGATGCTTGCACCTTAGGACACATACCACCACAGATGATAAGGTATCTGAGTGTACAACTCTATCTATTCTGACACTCTCTGTATCACTTGAGGACCCCACTGCTCCTCATCGATGGATGCTTGCACCTTAGGACACATACCATCCACAGATGATAAGGTATCGGAGTGTACAACTCTATCTATTCTGACACTCTCTGTATCACTTGAGGACCCCACTGCTCCTCATCGATGGATGCTTGCACCTTAGGACACATACCACCACAGATGATAAGGTATCTGAGTGTACAACTCTATCTATTCTGACACTCTCTGTTACACTTGAGGACCCCACTGCTCCTCATCAATGGATGCTTGCACCTTAGGACACATACCATCCATAGATGATAAGGTATCTGAGTGTACGACTCTATCTATTCTGACACTCTCTGTATCAATTGAGGACCCCACTGCTCCTCATTGATGGATGCTTGCACCTTAGGACACATACCATCCATAGATGATAAGGTATCTGAGTGTACGACTCTATCTATTCTGACACTCTCTGTATCAATTGAGGACCCCACTGCTCCTAATCAATGGATGCTTGCACCTTAGGACAAATACCATCCACAGATGATAAGGTATCTGAGTGTACAACTCTATCTATTCTGACACTCTCTGTATCACTTGAGGACCCCACTGCTCCTCATCAATGAATGCTTGCACCTTAGGACACATACCATCCACAGATGATAAGGTATCTGAGTGTACTACTCTATCTATTCTGACACTCTCTGTATCACTTGTGGATCCCACTTCATGATAACTCTTCTTACCATATCAATGGATGCTTGCACCTTAGGACACATATCATCCACAGATGATAAGGTATCTGAGTGTACAACTCTATCTATTCTGAAACTCTCTGTATCACTTGAGGACCCCACTGCTCCTCATCAATGGATGCTTGCACCTTAGGACACATACCATCCACAGATGATAAGGTATCTGAGTGTACAACTATATCTATTCTGACACTGTCCGTAACATTTCATGTGTCTTCACTGCGACTCACAATGCATCAAGTTAGGAGCATGCCTTCAAAGCTCACACACCTCACCCCAAATCACACAAAATCTAGCACCTGTCCAACAATACATTCCTGCAGGGGGCCAAGGATCTGATGAAAACTGTAGCGATTCGCTGCCTTGTCGGGGATATACAGCCCCATACAAATTCTGCAATACAATTTATGTACAGTCCTATCAGAACACTCAGAGCCACTATACATTATTCAACAACAACCAGTTGTTATTCTTCTTGTTCAATGTATACTGGTATGTAGAGATTCGCCCCAAGTCAACATTAGTGACCCCTGTATAATCATAATGTCTACACAAAGTTTTGTTGTGGGTGCACAATTGACTCTTTCAGTATTAAGCTGCAATAGACAACCGATGCGGCAGAAATCACCTGAAAATTGACCCACCAAAAACATCCTCAACAGTGGACCAAGGTCGCCTTAGTCCAAAACATCTCCAGATTACATAAGTCGGATGGGCCTGATGACCAGGGATCTGAACCTCTCACCCCGGAGGCCCCTGTGGACCACACTGGTGTCCATATAGGGCTATTTATGTGTCTGACACTTCTCTGTGCGAAAGATGGGAAGTACCTGCCTGTGTGGCTGCACCTGTTCTGGCACGCTCTGCAATACTCTAGGTATACTCGCGGTGAGGTTTTGATGCCTTCAAACATAACACATGCCACCAAACTGTATTCATATTGGTGTAACTGCCGCCAATATGATTTTAGGCATGCACCTGAAAGGTGTGCAGGAACCAGATGGGAACGGCAGCGCCCCATAACAGTCACGCAATCCCTAATAACCTGAATGCTTGCGCCTTGGGACACATACCATCCACAGATGATAAGGTATCTGAGTGTACAACTCTATCTATTCTGACACTCTCTATATCACTTGAGGACCCCACTGCTCCTCATCAATGGATGCTTGCACCTTAGGACACATACCATCCACAGATGATAAGGTATCTGGGTGTACAACTCTATCTATTCTGACACTCTGTGTATCACTTGAGGACCCCACTGCTCCTCATCAATGAATGAATAAAAAAAAATAAAAAAAACATAACAGTCACGCAATCCTTAGTCACCAGCCGCAACCCACCGCACTGTAAAGACATAGATATGCAAAAAGAAAGTAACACTCAAGGATCCTGGGGCTGCTATCTAACCCAGGTTATAGAGGATCTGTGCACTCAAGACATTTGGAATTCCAGCATCGGGAAAAAGGCCTTCAACAAAGCAATCAATTTAACAACAAAACTCCTGTCGCATTCAACAGACGTGAACATTCTACTACAAAGACGTCATGCCTGGATGGTGATCAGCTCATATGGTACAAGGAAGCCTCAGGAATATTGATCAGCTCATTTTTCAGCGGCTTTAAAACATCAATTTATGAAATGACACTTTGGTATGTGGGAAACAAAGGACTCATTCCTTCCTGGAAAGACCAAAGGCATAACCAAGACTTTAGACAGTGTGATTATAAGTATGAATCTCTCCAACATACTTGCTGTGCATGCCCAAAGTTATTAAAAGAAAGAAAGTTATTATTAAAATAAATATTTAATAACATGAACATTCGTTCAAGCAGAGTAGCAGTAATCACCTGGCGAGGAGGGACCTCAATCCTCCTAGTTTGCAAGGGGGGGGGGGTAAAATATTTAAATCTGTATGAAAGGAACTAGGTCAAATTCCAGTGGAAATCCAAACAGAGTCTAAAAATAACCAGAAACTACAAAAACTTGTAAAGAAAACAGAATCATAGTCTTATACATTGCTTTTATGACAGATAACTGAAATTTTACTCAATGCACATTGAATGTAGAACAAGGACCAATTGTTTTAACTTTTTATAAATGATTTTTTACAAGGATCCTTTTATGCTGTAAAACGTGTTGCTTTGGTCTAATGGTTTTTAAAAGACTGAGCACCTGAATAAATAGAAAAATTGAAAACATTTGAAAATTTGCACCACACTGTACACAGGAACCACCACCGAACTCATGAGAAGCCTCCAGACGATATAGACTACAGAGGCCAGACTAATCCTCAACCGGCCCAAATGGACCGACATCACGCAGCACCTGAGTAACCTCCACTGGCTCCTCGTCCAGAAAAGATGCCAATTCAAGATACTGACATACGCCTGCAAAGCCCTCCACAAGCAAGGACCAGCATACATGAACCACCACCTGAGCTTCCACCCACCGTCGAGAGACCTTCGCTCCCCCGCCCTCGCCCTCGCACAGACGCTAAGTAGCTGCTGTAGCCGCAGCGGAGGCCGCTTCTTCTCCTACCTCGCCGCCAAGTCCTGGAACGGCCTTCCCCTCCGAACATCACCGTCACTGACTCATGAGTGATAACTTGCGCTTTCCAAATACTGATCGATTGATAACCCTGACAAGTGTATGAAGTCCAATATATATGATACCTACTGGGTAGCCACTTATTTCACATACAGGAAGTGTGTTAGGCCTACAGGGTAGGAAAGTGTTATATAAATAGCAGTACAATACAATAAACACAACACAGAGATACATGCAGAGTTCTGAAACAAGGATGTGTGGCCTCCACACTAGCCGCTTAACCGCGGCGACAATTCTGCCGATGTGCAGCAGTTTAATTGAGTGGGCAGGGCCGCGTCGGCCAACAGACGTGCACAGTGAGAAGTGTGGCTCAGTGGTTAGAGGCGGCAGACCCGGAAGCTGAGATGGGCCGTGGACCAGGGTTCGATTCCCCGCCTCGGCGGGTCTCGTGCTCAAAAATTCCACGGACTCGATAATTCTCGCTCCGGTGCCTACTCAACTCACGGGGTCACACTCTGCAACTCTGGGCAATAGCTTGCTTAATTTCCACTACGCCCCTCGCGGTGGGATGCCTGGCTTTCACCTTGTGGATACCCTGCCGGGGTATCTCACAGGGGAATACCAGGACGGGTTCCCTAAGCAAGCGCTTAGATACCGGGTCGGTGATTTGAGCTATATAAATACATGTACATTTACATTTACACAGGACTACGGAGGTAGTGCTCACGACGGCCGTTGGCTGACGGGCACATCGAAAGGGTTAAACAAGGCAATCCATAAATAAATCATGAAGGTGGCTGAACCTTACCTGCAGGGGGAAGGAAGCCGCCTTGTTGCCCACATATCCTCGCACCACGTGGCTCTGGATGGAGAGGACCCGGCAGTCGGTTCCTGGCTGTCCCATGCTTCGGGGACACTGGGGCTGCACCCCAGCACGTGCCATGGAGGACGACCCTGGGGAAGAGGAGAGTGAGAGTGGACCCGGTGCATTGAGGAAGGGACTGCCACACACAAGGAAGGCTGGGTGGATGGAGGGGAGGTAGAGAGGGGAGTCACCAGAAGCCCAGCAGAGGGGTGGCATAGAGCTGTATCATAGTGACCCACAGGGAAGAAGGGGTGGAGGGCACATGGGTGAAGCAGGGGTGCCTTGGAAACAGGGCTACTACAGATATTGCAAAAGCAGAGTGGAGCAATCAAACCCCCAGGGGGTATCCTGCCACCCCTGGGAAGGGCAGCTGGGGATAGCCTCCCTACCCCTAGGCAGGGGCAGCTAGGGGGGGAAACATCACTTACAACGCAACTTTTACCACGCAATGCTTTTACATCGCAGCTTTTACAACGCAAACCATTACAACGCATTGCGCTGGGGGGCGCTCTAGGATAGGGAATATATTTAATTTACTATCCAACACCTTCCCTACTATCCACGGGGACTGGAGTTGGAATAGTAAATTAAATAATTCACTATCCAGCGCCCCAAAGCACTATGCGTTGTAATGGTATGCGTTGTAAAACTCACGTTGTAAAAGCATGCGATGTAAAAGCAGGCGTTGTAATGTCGTACATCCAGTTAGGGGTATCCTCCCTACCCCTGGGCAGGGGCAGCTGGGGTATCATTGCCACCCCTGGGAACGGGGCAGCTGGGGGTATTTTTGCCACCCCTGGGAAGGGGCCAGCTGGGGGTATCCTCCCTACCCCTGGGAAGGGGGCAGCTGGGGGTATCCTTCCTACCCCTGGGAAGGGGCAGCTGGGATTATCCTTCCTACCCCTGGGAAGGGGCATCTGGGAGAATCCTTCCTACCCCTGGGAAGGGGGCATCTGGGGGTATCCTTGCCACCCCTGGGAAGGGGGCATCTGGGGGTATCCTTGCCACCCCTGGGAAGGGGGCAGCTCGGAGAATCCTTGCCACCCCTGGGAAGGGGGCAACTGGGAGAATCCTTGCCACCCCTGGGAAGGGGCAGCTGGAGGTATCCTTGCCACCCCTGGGAAGGGGGCAGCTGGGGGTATCCTTGCCACCCCTGGGAAGGGGGCAGCTGGGGGTATCCTTGCCACCCCTGGGAAGGGGCAGCTGGGATTATCCTTCCTACCCCTGGGAAGGGGCAGCTGGGATTATCCTTCCTACCCCTGGGAAGGGGGCAGCTGGGGGTATCCTTGCCACCCCTGGGAAGGGGGCAGCTGGGAGAATCGTTGCCACCCCTGGGAAGGGGGCAGCTGGGATTATCCTTCCTACCCCTGGGAAGGGGGCAGCTGGGGGTATCCTTGCCACCCCGGGGAAGGGGCAGCTGGGGGTATCCTTGCCACCCCTGGGAAGGGGGCAGCTGGGGGTATCCTGCCAACCCTGGGAAGGGGCAGCTGGGGGTATCCTTGCCACCCCTGGGAAGGGGCAGCTGGGAGAATCCTTGCCACCACTGGGAAGGGGGCAGCTGGGAGAATCCTTGCCACCACTGGGAAGGGGGCAGCTGGGAGAATCCTTGCCACCCCTGGGAAGGGGGCAGCTGGGGGTATCCTTGCCACCCCTGGGAAGGGGCAGCTGGGGGTATCCTTGCCACCCCTGGGAAGGGGGCAGCTGGGAGTATCCTTGCCACCCCTGGGAAGGGGGCAGCTGGGGGTATCCTTGCCACCCCTGGGAAGGGGGCAGCTGGGGGTATCCTTGCCACCACTGGGAAGGGGGCAGCTGGGGGTATCCTTGCCACCCCTGGGAAGGGGGCAGCTGGGGGTATCCTTGCCACCACTGGGAAGGGGGCAGCTGGGGGTATCCTTGCCACCCCTGGGAAGGGGGCAGCTGGGGGTATCCTTGCTACCCCTCACAAGCTGCTCTTAAGGTTAAGGAAGTGTTGGTTCCGCTTCTTTCTACTCTATTCAGACACTACTGTTAATGTAGGTTTAAGTGTCACCCGAAGTCGAGGCAGGTGGCAACCCTGGTGAGACAGTGACGGGCAGAAGGGGCAGCGGAGGAGTGGAACAAAGAAGGGCCAGAGGGTAGAAATCCACTCTGCCACCCCAGTTCAGACATGGCCATATGCAAATCCGTCTGACCCTGTGCCTCATGGGAACAGTCCAGCCCGAACTGCCAAGCCATGCCTTCCCTGGACCGGAAACAAGCATCCGAGGACCGGTTTCTGTCATTCCAGCCGTCTTCAGCCCGGCTTGCTTGAATCCAGTGGCAAAGTGAGCAAGGGACTCACCTCTGAACATACCCTGCCACACTTATGGCGAACAAAGTGGTACACAAGGGGGTGATGGTGGACGGAGCATCTGAATCAATCAAACACTCACACCCAGTCAACAGATCTGGGTTTAATCCATCACCGTTCTTTAGCCCAGTCTGCCACCCCAGTTCAGACATGGCCATATGCAAATCAGTCTGACCCTGTGCCTCATGGGAACAGTCCAGCCCGAACTGCCAAGCCATGCCTTCCCTGGACCGGAAACAAGCTTCTGAGGACCGGTTTCTGGCACTACAGCCGTCTTCAGCCCGGCGTGCTTGAATCCAGTGGCAAAGTGAGCAAGGGACTCACGTCTGAGCATACCCTCGATAGGTGCAGGAGGCAGAGACGGTTAAGGACCGATGCAGAAGGAGACAGGAGGGAGCAGGTCAAGGACAACTGGCGACTGTGGAGTGAAGGGGAAACCACTGACAGGCACATGCAGCGTGAGCGCAGGGGGATCACCGACAGGCACAGGCAGCGTGAGCGCAGGGGGATCACTGACAGGTACAGGCAGCGGGAACGCAGGGGGATCACTGAGATGCACAGGCAGCGGGAGCGCAGGGGGATCACTGACAGGCACAGGCAGCGTGAGCACAGGGGGATCACTGACAGGTACAGGCAGCAGGAACGCAGGGGGATCACTGACATGCACAGGCAGCGTGAGCGCAGGGGGATCACCGACAGGCACAGGCAGCATGAGCGCAGGGGGATCACTGACAGGTACAAGCTTCAGGAGTGCAGGGAAGACCACTGACAGGTGCAGGCAGCAGGAGTGCAGGGGGATCACTGACAGGTGCTGGCAGCAGGAGTGCAGGGGGATCACTGACAGGTGCTGGCAGCATGAGTGCAGGGGGGGGGATCTGCAGGGGGGGGATCACTGACAGCTGTAGGCAGCAGGAGTGCGGGGGAAACCACTGACAGGTACAGGCAGTAGGAGTGCGGGGGTCACTGACAGGTACAGGCTGCATGGGGATCACTGACAGGTGCTGGCAGCATGAGTGCAGGGGGGGGGATCTGCAGGGGGGGGATCACTGACAGCTGTAGGCAGCAGGAGTGCGGGGGAAACCACTGACAGGTACAGGCAGTAGGAGTGCGGGGGTCACTGACAGGTACAGGCTGCATGGGGATCACTGACAGGTGCAGGCAGCAGGAGTGATAACTGACAGGTACAGGCAGCAGGAGTGCAGGGAGATCACTAACAAGTACATGCAGCAGGATTGTAGGGAGTATCACTGACAGGTACAGGCAGTAGGAGTACAGGGATATTACTAACAGGTACAGGAGTGCAAGGGAGACCACTGACAGGTACAGGCAGCAGGAGTGCAAGGGAGACTATCAACAGGTACAGCCAGTAGGAGAGTAGGGGGGTATCACTGACAGGTACAGGCTGCAGGGGGAACCACTGACAGGTGCTTGCAGCAGGAGTGCAGGGGGATCATTGACAGGTGCAGGCAGCAGGAGTGCAGGGGGATCACTGACAGGTACAGGCAGCAGGGAGTGCCGAGGGATCACTGACAGGTGCAGACAGCAGGAGTGCAGGGGGGGACCAGTGACAGGTGCAGGCAGCAGGAGTGCAGGGGGGCCAGTGACAGGTGCTGGCAGCAGGAGTGCAGGGGGGACCAGTGACAGGTGCTGGCAGCAGGAGTGCAGGGGGGACCAGTGACAGGTGCTGGCAGCAGGAGTGCAGGGGGGACCAGTGACAGGTGCTGGCAGCAGGAATGCAGGGGGGACCAGTGACAGGTGCTGGCAGCAGGAGTGCAGGGGGGATCACTGACAGGCAGTGTGAGCGCAGGTGGGTCACTGACAGGTGCTGGCAGCAGGAGTGCAGGGGGGACCAGTGACAGGTGCTGGCAGCAGGAGTTGAGGGGGGCCAGTGACAGGTGCTGTCAGCAGGAGTGCAGGAGGACCAGTGACAGGTGCTGGCAGCAGGAGTTGAGGGGGGCCAGTGACAGGTGCTGGCAGCAGGAGTGCAGGGGGGACCAGTGACAGGTGCTGGCAGCAGGAGTGCAGGGGGGGGGCAGTGACAGGTGCTGTCAGCAGGAGTGCAGGGGGGCCAGTGACAGGTGCTGGCAGCAGGAGTGCAGGGGGGACCTGTGACAGGTGCTGGCAGCAGGAGTGCAGGGGGGATCACTGACAGGCAGTGTGAGCGCAGGTGGGTCACTGACAGGTGCTGGCAGCAGGAGTGCAGGGGGGGATCAGTGACAGGTGCTGGCAGCAGGAGTTGAGGGGAGCCAGTGACAGGTGCTGGCAGCAGGAGTGCAGGGGGGACCAGTGACAGGTGCTGGCAGCAGGAGTGCAGGGGGGGGCAGTGACAGGTGCTGGCAGCAGGAGTGCAGGGGGGATCACTGACAGGCAGTGTGAGTGCAGGTGGGTCACTGACAGGTGCTGGCAGCAGGAGTGCAGGGGGACCAGTGACAGGTGCTGGCAGCAGGAGTGCAGGGAAAACGACTGCAAGGTGCAGGCAGCGGGAGTGTATGGGGGTATCACTGACAGGTACAGAGAGCAGGAGTGGAGTGGAGGCTGGTCACTGACAGGTACATGCTGCAGGGGTAACCACTGACAGGTACAGAGAGCAGGAGTGGAGTGGAGGCTGGTCACTGACAGGTACATGCTGCAGGGGTAACCACTGACAGGTACAGAGAGCAGGAGTGGAGTGGAGGCTGGTCACTGACAGGTACAGGCTGCAGGGGGAACCACTGACAGGTACAGAGAGCAGGAGTGCAGGGGGGATCACTGACAGGTGCAGGCAGCAGGAGTGGAGGGGGGTCACTGACAGGTACAGGCTGCAGGGATAACCACTGGCAGGTACAGAGAGCAGGAGTGCAGGGGGGATCACTGACAGGCAGTGTGAGCGCAGGTGGGTCACTGACAGGTGCTGGCAGCAGGAGTGTAGGGGGGACCAGTGACAGGTGCAGGCAGTGGGAGTGTATTGGGGGTATCACTGACAGGTACAGGCTGCAGGGGTAACCACTGACCGGTACAGAGAGCAGGAGTGCAGGCGGAGACCACTGACCGATGCAGGAGGCAGGGAAAGTTAATGACAGATGCAAGCGAAAAGAAGAGACAGGAGGGAGCTGGTCACCGACAGGTGGCAACTGTGGAGTGAAGGGGCAGACCACTGACAGGTACAGGCTGCAGGGGGATCACTGACAGGTACAGGGGAGTGGGAGGTGGGTCACTGACAGGTGCTGGCAGCAAGAGTGCAGGGGGGACCAGTGACAGGTGCTGGCAGCAGGAGTGCATGGGGGCCAGTGACAGGTTCTGGCAGCAGGAGTGCAGGGGGATCACTGACAGGTAGAGGCAGCAGGAGTGCAAGGCGGACCACTGACAGGTGCAGGCAGCGGGAGTGCAAGGCGGACCACTGACAGGTGCGGGCAGCGGGGGTGCAGGGGGAATCACTGACAGGTACAGGCAGCAGGAGTGCAAGGGAGCCCACTGACAGGTACAGGAAGCAAGAGTGCAAGGCGGACCACTGACAGGTGCGGGCAGCGGGGGTGCAGGGGGAATCACTGACAGGTACAGGCAGCAGGAGTGCAAGGGAGACCACTGACAGGTACAGGAAGCAGGAGTGCAAGGCGGACCACTGACAGGTGCAGGCAGCGGGAGTGCAGGGGGAATCACTGACAGGTACAGGCAGCAGGAGTGTAGGGGAGACCACTGACAGGTACAGGCAGCGGGAGTGCAGGGGAGACCACTGACAGGTACAGGCAGCAAAAGTGTAGGGGGACCACTAACAGGTACAGGCAGCAAAAGTGTAGGGGGAGATCACTGACAGGTGCAGGCAGGAGCGCTGCAGGGGTATTTAACTGGAAGGTACAGTCAGCAAGAGTGCCTGGGGGATCAACAACAGCTACAGGTAGCAGGAGTGTAGGGGGGATATCACTGACAGATACAGGCAGCAAGATTTCATAGGGGAATGCCGACAGGTGCTGGAAGCAGGGGAATATCACTGACAGGTACCAGCTGCAAGAGTGCAGGGGTCGGTCACTGACAGGAGTGCAGCGGGGCTCACAGATACATACAGACAGCAGGAGGGCAGGATACATCAATTACAGGTGAAAGCAGCAGGAGCGCAGCAGTCGATCATCAACAGATACAAGCAGCAGGAGTGCAGGGGGATCACTGACAGGTACAGGCAGCAGGAGGAGTGCAAGGGGATCACTGACAGGTACAGGCAGCAGGAGTGCAGGGGGGACCTGTGACAGGTGCTGGCAGCAGGAGTGCAGGGGGGACCAGTGATAGGTGCTGGCAGCAGGAGTGCAGGGGGATCACTGACAGGTACAGGCAGCAGGAGTGCAGGGGGATCACTGACAGGTACAGGCAGCAGGAGTGCAGGGGGATCATTGACAGGTGCAGGCAGCAGGAGTGCAAGGGGATCACTGACAGGCACAGGCAGCGTGAGCGCAGGGGGGTCACTGACAGGCACAGGCAGCGGGAGCGCAGGGGGATCACTGACAGGTACAGGCAGCGGGAGCGCAGGGGGATCACTGACAGGCACAGGCAGCAGGAGTGCAGGGGGATCACTGACAGGTACAGGCAGCAGGAGTGCTGGGGGATCACTGACAGGTGCTGGCAGCAGGAGTGCAGGGGGACCAGTGACAGGTACAGGCAGCAGGAGTGCAGGGGGATCACTGACAGGTACAGGCAGCAGGGAGTGCAGAAGGATCACTGACAGGTGCAGGCAGCAGGAGTGCAGGGGGACCAGTGACAGGTGCTGGCAGCAGGAGTGCAGGGGGATCACTGACAGGTGCAGGCAGCAGGAGTGCAGGGGGACCAGTGACAGGTGCTGGCAGCAGGAGTGCAGGGGGATCACTGACAGGTGCTGGCAGCAGGAGTGCAGGGGGATCATTGACAGGTGCTGGCAGCAGGAGTGCAGGGGGGACCAGTGACAGGTGCTGGCAGCAGGAGTGCAGGAGGACCAGTGACAGGTGCTGGCAGCAGGAGTGCAGGGGGACCAGTGACAGGTGCTGGCAGCAGGAGTGCAGGGGGATCATTGACAGGTGCAGGCAGCAGGAGTGCAAGGTGGACCACTGACAGGTGCGGGCAGCGGGGGTGCAGGGGGAATCACTGACAGGTACAGGCAGCAGGAGTGCAAGGGAGACCACTGACAGGTACAGGAAGCAGGAGTGCAAGGCGGACCACTGACAGGTGCAGGCAGCGGGAGTGCAGGGGGAATCACTGACAGGTACAGGCAGCAGGAGTGTAGGGGAGACCACTGACAGGTACAGGCAGCGGGAGTGCAGGGGAGACCACTGACAGGTACAGGCAGCAAAAGTGTAGGGGGACCACTAACAGGTACAGGCAGCAAAAGTGTAGGGGGAGATCACTGACAGGTGCAGGCAGGAGCGCTGCAGGGGTATTTAACTGGAAGGTACAGTCAGCAAGAGTGCCTGGGGGATCAACAACAGCTACAGGTAGCAGGAGTGTAGGGGGGATATCACTGACAGATACAGGCAGCAAGATTTCATAGGGGAATGCCGACAGGTGCAGGAAGCAGGGGAATATCACTGACAGGTACCAGCTGCAAGAGTGCAGGGGTCGGTCACTGACAGGAGTGCAGCGGGGCTCACAGATACATACAGACAGCAGGAGGGCAGGATACATCAATTACAGGTGAAAGCAGCAGGAGCGCAGCAGTCGATCATCAACAGATACAAGCAGCAGGAGTGCAGGGGGATCACTGACAGGTACAGGCAGCAGGAGGAGTGCAAGGGGATCACTGACAGGTACAGGCAGCAGGAGTGCAGGGGGGACCTGTGACAGGTGCTGGCAGCAGGAGTGCAGGGGGGACCAGTGATAGGTGCTGGCAGCAGGAGTGCAGGGGGATCACTGACAGGTACAGGCAGCAGGAGTGCAGGGGGATCACTGACAGGTACAGGCAGCAGGAGTGCAGGGGGATCATTGACAGGTGCAGGCAGCAGGAGTGCAAGGGGATCACTGACAGGCACAGGCAGCGTGAGCGCAGGGGGGTCACTGACAGGCACAGGCAGCGGGAGCGCAGGGGGATCACTGACAGGTACAGGCAGCGGGAGCGCAGGGGGATCACTGACAGGCACAGGCAGCAGGAGTGCAGGGGGATCACTGACAGGTACAGGCAGCAGGAGTGCTGGGGGATCACTGACAGGTGCTGGCAGCAGGAGTGCAGGGGGACCAGTGACAGGTACAGGCAGCAGGAGTGCAGGGGGATCACTGACAGGTACAGGCAGCAGGGAGTGCAGAAGGATCACTGACAGGTGCAGGCAGCAGGAGTGCAGGGGGACCAGTGACAGGTGCTGGCAGCAGGAGTGCAGGGGGATCACTGACAGGTGCAGGCAGCAGGAGTGCAGGGGGACCAGTGACAGGTGCTGGCAGCAGGAGTGCAGGGGGATCACTGACAGGTACAGGCAGCAGGGAGTGCAGAGGGATCACTGACAGGTACAGGCAGCAGGAGTGCTGGGGGATCACTGACAGGTGCAGGCAGCAGGAGTGCAAGGGGATCACTGACAGGTACAGGCAGCAGGAGTGCAGGAGGAGACCACTGACAGGCACAGGCAGTAAAAGTGCAGGGGGGATCACTGACAGGTACAGGCAGCAGGAGTGCAGGGGTATCGCCGACAGGTAGAGGCAGTAGGAGTGCAAGGGGATCACTGACGGGTACAGGCAGTAGGAGTGCACGGGGTGATCTCTGACAGGTACAGGCAGCAGGAGTGCAGGGGGATCACTGACAGGTACAGGCAGCAGGGAGTGCAGGGGGGACCTGTGACAGGTGCTGGCAGCAGGAGTGCAGGGGGATCACTGACAGGTACAGGCAGCAGGAGTGCAGGGGGATCACTGACAGGTACAGGCAGCAGGAGTGCAGGGGGATCATTGACAGGTGCAGGCAGCAGGAGTGCAAGGGGATCACTGACAGGCACAGGCAGCGTGAGCGCAGGGGGGTCACTGACAGGCACAGGCAGCGGGAGCGCAGGGGGATCACTGACAGGTACAGGCAGCGGGAGCGCAGGGGGATCACTGACAGGCACAGGCAGCAGGAGTGTAGGGGAGACCACTGACAGGTGCAGGCAGCAGGAGTGCAGGGGGATCATTGACAGGTGCAGGCAGCAGGAGTGCAGGGGGATCACTGACAGGTACAGGCAGCAGGAGTGCTGGGGGATCACTGACAGGTGCTGGCAGCAGGAGTGCAGGGGGACCAGTGACAGGTACAGGCAGCAGGAGTGCAGGGGGATCACTGACAGGTACAGGCAGCAGGGAGTGCAGAAGGATCACTGACAGGTGCAGGCAGCAGGAGTGCAGGGGGACCAGTGACAGGTGCTGGCAGCAGGAGTGCAGGGGGATCACTGACAGGTGCAGGCAGCAGGAGTGCAGGGGGACCAGTGACAGGTGCTGGCAGCAGGAGTGCAGGGGGATCACTGACAGGTGCTGGCAGCAGGAGTGCAGGGGGATCATTGACAGGTGCTGGCAGCAGGAGTGCAGGGGGGACCAGTGACAGGTGCTGGCAGCAGGAGTGCAGGAGGACCAGTGACAGGTGCTGGCAGCAGGAGTGCAGGGGGACCAGTGACAGGTGCTGGCAGCAGGAGTGCAGGAGGACCAGTGACAGGTGCTGGCAGCAGGAGTGCAGGGGGACCAGTGACAGGTGCTGGCAGCAGGAGTGCAGGGGGACCAGTGACAGGTGCTGGCAGCAGGAGTGCAGGGGGATCATTGACAGGTGCAGGCAGCAGGAGTGCAGGGGGACCAGTGACAGGTGCTGGCAGCAGGAGTGCAGGGGGATCACTGACAGGTACAGGCAGCAGGGAGTGCAGAGGGATCACTGACAGGTACAGGCAGCAGGAGTGCTGGGGGATCACTGACAGGTGCAGGCAGCAGGAGTGCAAGGGGATCACTGACAGGTACAGGCAGCAGGAGTGCAGGAGGAGACCACTGACAGGCACAGGCAGTAAAAGTGCAGGGGGGATCACTGACAGGTACAGGCAGCAGGAGTGCAGGGGAGATCACTGGCAGGTACAGGCAGCAGAAGTGCACGGGGTGATCTCTGACAGGTACAGGCAGCAGGAGTGCAGGGGGATCACTGACAGGTACAGGCGGCAGGAGAGCGCATCTCCATCCTTCATAAGTAGAGGCAGCAGGAATGCAGGGGTCTATCACTTACAGGTAAATGCAGCAGGAGGGAACAAGTGGATCATTGACAGGTAGCGGCCAAAGGAGTACAGGGGTCTATCACTGACAGGTACAGGCGGCAGGAATGCAAGGGTCTATAACTGATAGGTACGGGAAGCAGGAGAGCACAGGAGACCACTGACAGGGACAGACAGCAGGAGGGCAGCAGCTAATCACCAACAGATATAGGCAGCAGGAGTGCAGGGGGTCATTGACAGATACAGGCAGGGAGGAGAGGATCACCGACAGGCACAGGCAGCAAGAGTACAGTGGGGATCACTGACAGATATAGGCAGCAGGAGTATAGGGGGGATCACCGACAGGTACAGGCAGCGGGAGTGTAGGGTGGATCACCGACAGGCACAGGCAGCAGGAGGATCACTGACAGACACAGCAGCAGGAGTGAAAGGATCTATCACTGACAGGTACAGGCAGCAGGGGTGAAAGGGTCTATCAGTGACAGGTACAGGCAGCAGGAGTACAGGGGAGATCACCGACAGGTACAGGCAGCAGGAGTGCCGAGTGAGATCACTGACAGGTACAGGCAGCAGGAGTGCAGGGGGATCACAGACAGACACAGCAGCAGGAGTAAAAGGATCTATCAGTGACAGGTACAGGCAGCAGGAGTGCAGAGGAAGATTACTGACAGATGTAGGCAGAAGGAGAGCAAGGGTCTATCACGAACAGGTACAGACAGCAGGTACAGGCAGCAGAAATGTCAGGATCTGTCAGGCAGAGGCAGGCGGAATGCCAGGTGTCACCAAAAGGTACAGTCAGCATGACTGCATGAGGGGATCTCTGACAGGCATGGGCAGCAGAAATGCAGGGGGGTCATTAACAGGAGTGCAAGGGTCTATCACAGACAGGTAGAGGCAGCAAGAGTGGCAAGGTCTATCGACGACAGGCAGCGGTAGCGAGAATGCAGGGTATATCAATGTGAGGTGCAGGCAGTAGAAGTACAGAGGGTTCACTGACAGATACAGGGTGCAGGGGTGTAGGGATGCAGGGGAAGATTACTGACAGATGTGGGCAGCAGGAGTGCAGGGGGATCACTGACAGGTATAGGCAGCAGGAGTGCAAGGGGGACCACTGACAGGTACAGGCAGTAGGAGTGCAAGGGGGATCACTGACAGGTACAGGCAGTAGGAGTGCGAGGGGGACAACTGACAGGTACAGGCACCAGGAGTGCAGGGGACCACTGACAGGTACAGGCACCAGGAGTGCAAGGGATCACTGACAGGTACAGACAGCAGGAGTGCAAGGGAGACCACTGACAGGTACAGGCACCAGGAGTGCAAGGGATCACTGACAGGTACAGGCAGCAGGAGTGCAGGGGGATCACTGACGGAAGAGAGAGAGCAGAGACAGGTGAAGGCTGCGGGAGGGGACTCTTCACTGACAGGGGCAAGTGATGGAAGAGAGAGCAGAGACAGGTGAAGGCTGCAGGACGGGACTCTTCACTGACAGGGGCAAGTGAGGGACGAGAGAGCAGAGACAGGTGACGGCTGCAGGAGGGGGACTCTTCACTGACAGGGGCAAGTAATGGAAGAGAGAGCAGAGACAGGTGAAGGCTGCAGGAGGGGACTCTTCACTGACAGGGGCAAGTGATGGAAGAGAGAGCAGAGACAGATGAAGGCTGCAGGAGGGGGACTCTTCACTGACAGGGGCAAGTGATGGAAGAGAGAGCAGAGACAGGTGAAGGCTGCAGGAGGGGACTCTTCACTGACAGGGGCAAGTGATGGAAGAGAGAGCAGAGACAGGTGAAGGCTGCAGGGGGGACTCTTCACTGACAGGGGCAAGTGATGGAAGAGAGAGCAGAGACAGGTGAAGGCTGCAGGAGGGGACTCTTCACTGACAGGGGCAAGTGATGGAAGAGAGAGCAGAGACAGGTGAAGGCTGCAGGAGGGGACTCTTCACTGGCAGGGGCAAGTGATGGAAGAAAGAGCAGAGACAGGTGAAGGCTGCAGGGGGGACTCTTCACTGACAGGGGCAAGTGATGGAAGAGAGAGCAGAGACAGGGGAAGGCTGCAGGAGGGGACTCTTCACTGACAGGGGCAAGTGATGGAAGAGAGAGCAGAGACAGGTGAAGGGTTCAAGGGGGACTCTTCACTGACAGGTGCAAGTGATGGACGAGAGAGCAGAGACAGGTGAGGGCTGCAGGAGGGGGACTCTTCACTGACAGGTGCAAGTGATGGACGAGAGAGCAGAGACAGGTGAAGGCTGCAGGGGGGACTCTTCACTGACAGGGGCAAGTGATGGACGAGAGAGCAGAGACAGGTGAAGGCTGCAGGAGGGGGACTTTCACTGACAGGGGCAAGTGATGGACGAGAGAGCAGAGACAGGTGAAGGCTGCAGGAGGGGACTCTTCACTGACAGGGGCAAGTGAGGGAAGAGAGAGCAGAGACAGGTGAAGGCTGCAGGAGGGGGACTTCACTGAAAGGGCAAGTTATGGAAGAGAGAGCAGAGACAGGTGAAGGCTGCAGGAGGGGGACTCTTCACTGACAGGAGCAAGTGATGGAAGAGAGAGCAGAGACAGGTGAAGACTGCAGGAGGGGGACTCTTCACTGACAGGAGCAAGTGATGGAAGAGAGAGCAGAGACAGGTGAAGGCTGCAGGAGGGGGACTCTTCACTGACAGGGGCAAGTGATGGAAGAGAGAGCAGAGACAGGTGAAGGCTGCAGGGGGGACTCTTCACTGACAGGGGCAAGTGATGGAAGAGAGAGCAGAGACAGGTGAAGGCTGCAGGAGGGGACTCTTCACTGACAGGGGCAAGTGGGGGAAGAGAGAGCACAGACAGGTGAAGGCTGCAGGAGGGGGACTCTTCAGTGACAGGGGCAAGTGATGGAAGAGAGAGCAGAGACAGGTGAAGGCTGCAGGAGGGGACTCTTCACTGACAGGGGCAAGTGATGGAAGAGAGAGCAGAGACAGGTGAAGGGTTCAAGGGGGACTCTTCACTGACAGGGGCAAGTGATGGAAGAGAGAGCAGAGGCAGGTGAAGGCTTCAGGAGGGGACTCTTCACTGATAGGGGCAAGTGATGGAAGAGAGAGCAGAGACAGGTGAAGGGTTCAGGGGGGACTCTTTACTGACAGGGGCAAGTGATGGAAGAGAGAGCAGAGACAGGTGAAGGGTTCAAGGGGGACTCTTCACTGACAGGGGCAAGTGATGGAAGAGAGAGCAGAGACAGGTGAAGGGTTCAGGGGGGACTCTTTACTGACAGGGGCAAGTGATGGAAGAGAGAGCAGAGACAGGTGAAGGGTTCAAGGGGGACTCTTCTCTGACAGGGGCAAGTGATGGAAGAGAGAGCAGAGACAGGTGAAGGCTGTGGGAGGGGGACTCTTCACTGACAGGGGCAAGTGATGTAAGAGAGAGCAGAGACAGGTGAAGGCTGCAGGAGGGGGACTCTTCACTGACAGGGGCAAGTGATGGAAGAGAGAGCAGAGACAGGTGAAGGGTTCAAGGGGGGACTCTTCACTGACAGGGGCAAGTGATGGAAGAGAGAGCAGAGACAGGTGAAGGCTTCAGGAGGGGGACTCTTCACTGACAGGGGCAAGTGATGGAAGAGAGAGCAGAGACAGGTGAAGGCTGCAGGAGGGGACTCTTCACTGACAGGGGCAAGTGATGGAAGAGAGAGCAGAGACAGGTGAAGGCTGCAGGAGGGGGACTCTTCACTGACAGGGGCAAGTGATGGAAGAGAGAGCAGAGACAGGTGAAGGGTTCAAGGGGGACTCTTCACTGACAGGGGCAAGTGATGGAAGAGAGAGCAGAGACAGGTGAAGGCTGCAGGAGGAGGCCTCTTCACTGACAGGGGCAAGTGATGGAAGAGAGAGCAGAGACAGGTGAAGGCTGCAGGAGGGGGACTCTTCACTGACAGGGACAAGTGATGGAAGAGAGAGCAGAGACAGGTGAAGGCTGCGGGAGGGGTACTCTTCAATGACAGGGGCAAGTGATGGAAGAGAGAGCAGAGACAGGTGAAGGCTGCAGGAGGGGGACTCTTCACTGACAGGGGCAAGTGATGGAAGAGAGAGCAGAGACAGGGGAAGGCTGCAGGAGGGGACTCTTCACTGACAGGGGCAAGTGATGGAAGAGAGAGCAGAGACAGGTGAAGGCTGCAGGGGGGACTCTTCACTGACAGGGGCAAGTGATGGAAGAGAGAGCAGAGACAGGTGAAGGCTGCAGGAGGGGACTCTTCACTGACAGGGGCAAGTGAGGGAAGAGAGAGCACAGACAGGTGAAGGCTGCAGGAGGGGGACTCTTCAGTGACAGGGGCAAGTGATGGAAGAGAGAGCAGAGACAGGTGAAGGCTGCAGGAGGGGACTCTTCACTGACAGGGGCAAGTGATGGAAGAGAGAGCAGAGACAGGTGAAGGGTTCAAGGGGGACTCTTCACTGACAGGGGCAAGTGATGGAAGAGAGAGCAGAGGCAGGTGAAGGCTTCAGGAGGGGACTCTTCACTGACAGGGGCAAGTGATGGAAGAGAGAGCAGAGACAGGTGAAGGGTTCAGGGGGGACTCTTTACTGACAGGGGCAAGTGATGGAAGAGAGAGCAGAGACAGGTGAAGGGTTCAAGGGGGACTCTTCACTGACAGGGGCAAGTGATGGAAGAGAGAGCAGAGGCAGGTGAAGGCTTCAGGAGGGGACTCTTCACTGACAGGGGCAAGTGATGGAAGAGAGAGCAGAGACAGGTGAAGGGTTCAGGGGGGACTCTTTACTGACAGGGGCAAGTGATGGAAGAGAGAGCAGAGACAGGTGAAGGGTTCAAGGGGGACTCTTCTCTGACAGGGGCAAGTGATGGAAGAGAGAGCAGAGACAGGTGAAGGCTGTGGGAGGGGGACTCTTCACTGACAGGGGCAAGTGATGGAAGAGAGAGCAGAGACAGGTGAAGGCTGCAGGAGGGGGACTCTTCACTGACAGGGGCAAGTGATGGAAGAGAGAGCAGAGACAGGTGAAGGGTTCAAGGGGGGACTCTTCACTGACAGGGGCAAGTGATGGAAGAGAGAGCAGAGACAGGTGAAGGCTTCAGGAGGGGGACTCTTCACTGACAGGGGCAAGTGATGGAAGAGAGAGCAGAGACAGGTGAAGGCTGCAGGAGGGGACTCTTCACTGACAGGGGCAAGTGATGGAAGGGAGAGCAGAGACAGGTGAAGGCTGCAGGAGGGGGACTCTTCACTGACAGGGGCAAGTGATGGAAGAGAGAGCAGAGACAGGTGAAGGGTTCAAGGGGGACTCTTCACTGACAGGGGCAAGTGATGGAAGAGAGAGCAGAGACAGGTGAAGGCTGCAGGAGGGGGACTTTTCACTGACAGGGGCAAGTGATGGAAGAGAGAGCAGAGACAGGTGAAGGCTGCAGGAGGGGGACTCTTCACTGACAGGGACAAGTGATGGAAGAGAGAGCAGAGACAGGTGAAGGCTGCGGGAGGGGTACTCTTCAATGACAGGGGCAAGTGATGGAAGAGAGAGCAGAGACAGGAGAAGGCTGCAGGAGGGGGACTCTTCGCTGACAGGGGCAAGTGATGGAAGAGAGAGCAGAGACAGGTGAAGGGTTCAAGGGGGACTCTTCACTGACAGGGACAAGTGAGGGAAGAGAGAGCAGAGACAGGTGAAGGGTTCAAGGGGGACTCTTCACTGACAGGGGCAAGTGACGGAAGAGAGAGCAGAGACAGGTGAAGGCTGCAGGGGGGACTCTTCTCTGACAGGGGCAAGTAATGGACGAGAGAGCAGAGACAGGTGAAGGCTGCAGGAGAGGGACTCTTCACTGACAGGGGCAAGTGATGGAAGAGAGAGCAGAGACAGGTGAAGGCTGCAGGAGGGAACTCTTCACTGACAGGGGCAAGTGATGGAAGAGAGAGCAGAGGCAGGTGAAGGCTGCAGGAGGGGGACTCTTCACTGACAGGGGCAAGTGATGGAAGAGAGAGCAGAGACAGGTGAAGGCTGCAGGAGGGGACTCTCCACTGACAGGGGCAAGTGATGGAAGAGAGAGCAGTGACGGGTGAAGGCTGCAGGAGGGGACTCTTCACTGACAGGGGCAAGTGATGGAAGAGAGAGCAGAGACAGGTGAAGGCTGCAGGAGGGGGACTCTTCACTGACAGGGGCAAGAGATTGAAGAGAGAGCAGAGACCGGTGAAGGGTTCAAGGGGGACTCTTCACTGACAGGGGCAAGTGATGGAAGAGAGAGCAGAGACAGGTGAAGGGTTCAAGGAGGGACTCTTCACTGACAGGGGCAAGTGATGGAAGAGAGAGCAGAGACAGGTGAAGGCTGCAGGAGGGGACTCTTCACTGACAGGGGCAAGTGATGGACGAGAGAGCAGAGACAGGTGAAGGCTGCAGGAGGGGACTCTTCACTGACAGGGGCAAGTGATGGAAGAGAGAGCAGAGACAGGTGAAGGCTGCAGGAGGGGACTCTTCACTGACAGGGGCAAGTGATGGAAGAGAGAGCAGAGACAGATGAAGGCTGCAGGAGGGGGACTCTTCACTGACAGGGGCAAGTGATGGAAGAGAGACCAGAGACAGGTGAAGGCTGCAGGAGGGGACTCTTCACTGACAGGGGCAAGTGATGGAAGAGAGAGCAGAGACAGGTGAAGGCTGCAGGAGGGGACTCTTCACTGGCAGGGGCAAGTGATGGAAGAGAGAGCAGAGACAGGTGAAGGCTGCAGGGGGGACTCTTCACTGACAGGGGCAAGTGATGGAAGAGAGAGCAGAGACAGGTGAAGGCTGCAGGAGGGGACTCTTCACTGACAGGGGCAAGTGATGGAAGAGAGAGCAGAGACAGGTGAAGGCTGCAGGAGGGGACTCTTCACTGGCAGGGGCAAGTGATGGAAGAAAGAGCAGAGACAGGTGAAGGCTGCAGGGGGGACTCTTCACTGACAGGGGCAAGTGATGGAAGAGAGAGCAGAGACAGGGGAAGGCTGCAGGAGGGGACTCTTCACTGACAGGGGCAAGTGATGGAAGAGAGAGCAGAGACAGGTGAAGGGTTCAAGGGGGATTCTTCACTGACAGGTGCAAGTGATGGACGAGAGAGCAGAGACAGGTGAGGGCTGCAGGAGGGGGACTCTTCACTGACAGGTGCAAGTGATGGACGAGAGAGCAGAGACAGGTGAAGGCTGCAGGGGGGACTCTTCACTGACAGGGGCAAGTGATGGACGAGAGAGCAGAGACAGGTGAAGGCTGCAGGAGGGGGACTTTCACTGACAGGGGCAAGTGATGGACGAGAGAGCAGAGACAGGTGAAGGCTGCAGGAGGGGACTCTTCACTGACAGGGGCAAGTGAGGGAAGAGAGAGCAGAGACAGGTGAAGGCTGCAGGAGGGGGACTCTTCACTGACAGGGCAAGTTATGGAAGAGAGAGCAGAGACGGGTGAAGGCTGCAGGAGGGGGACTCTTCACTGACAGGAGCAAGTGATGGAAGAGAGAGCAGAGACCGGTGAAGGGTTCAAGGGGGACTCTTCACTGACAGGGGCAAGTGATGGAAGAGAGAGCAGAGACAGGTGAAGGCTGCAGGAGGGGGACTCTTCACTGACAGGGGCAAGTGAGGGAAGAGAGAGCAGAGACAGGTGAAGGCTGCAGGAGGGGGACTCTTCACTGACAGGGGCAAGTGATGGAAGAGAGAGCAGAGACAGGTGAAGGCTGCAGGAGGGGACTCTTCACTGACAGGGGCAAGTGATGGAAGAGAGAGCAGAGACAGATGAAGGCTGCAGGAGGGGGACTCTTCACTGACAGGGGCAAGTGATGGAAGAGAGACCAGAGACAGGTGAAGGGTGCAGGAGGGGACTCTTCACTGACAGGGGCAAGTGATGGAAGAGAGAGCAGAGACAGGTGAAGGCTGCAGGAGGGGACTCTTCACTGGCAGGGGCAAGTGATGGAAGAGAGAGCAGAGACAGGTGAAGGCTGCAGGGGGGACTCTTCACTGACAGGGGCAAGTGATGGAAGAGAGAGCAGAGACAGGTGAAGGCTGCAGGAGGGGACTCTTCACTGACAGGGGCAAGTGATGGAAGAGAGAGCAGAGACAGGTGAAGGCTGCAGGAGGGGACTCTTCACTGGCAGGGGCAAGTGATGGAAGAAAGAGCAGAGACAGGTGAAGGCTGCAGGGGGGACTCTTCACTGACAGGGGCAAGTGATGGAAGAGAGAGCAGAGACAGGGGAAGGCTGCAGGAGGGGACTCTTCACTGACAGGGGCAAGTGATGGAAGAGAGAGCAGAGACAGGTGAAGGGTTCAAGGGGGACTCTTCACTGACAGGGGCAAGTGAGGGAAGAGAGAGCAGAGACAGGTGAAGGCTGCAGGAGGGGGACTCTTCACTGACAGGGCAAGTTATGGAAGAGAGAGCAGAGACGGGTGAAGGCTGCAGGAGGGGGACTCTTCACTGACAGGAGCAAGTGATGGAAGAGAGAGCAGAGACAGGTGAAGACTGCAGGAGGGGGACTCTTCACTGACAGGAGCAAGTGATGGAAGAGAGAGCAGAGACAGGTGAAGGCTGCAGGAGGGGGACTCTTCACTGACAGGGGCAAGTGATGGAAGAGAGAGCAGAGACAGGTGAAGGCTGCAGGGGGGACTCTTCACTGACAGGGGCAAGTGATGGAAGAGAGAGCAGAGACAGGTGAAGGCTGCAGGAGGGGACTCTTCACTGACGCGGGGCAAGTGAGGGAAGAGAGAGCACAGACAGGTGAAGGCTGCAGGAGGGGGACTCTTCAGTGACAGGGGCAAGTGATGGAAGAGAGAGCAGAGACAGGTGAAGGCTGCAGGAGGGGACTCTTCACTGACAGGGGCAAGTGATGGAAGAGAGAGCAGAGACAGGTGAAGGGTTCAAGGGGGACTCTTCACTGACAGGGGCAAGTGATGGAAGAGAGAGCAGAGGCAGGTGAAGGCTTCAGGAGGGGACTCTTCACTGACAGGGGCAAGTGATGGAAGAGAGAGCAGAGACAGGTGAAGGGTTCAGGGGGGACTCTTTACTGACAGGGGCAAGTGATGGAAGAGAGAGCAGAGACAGGTGAAGGGTTCAAGGGGGACTCTTCACTGACAGGGGCAAGTGATGGAAGAGAGAGCAGAGGCAGGTGAAGGCTTCAGGAGGGGACTCTTCACTGACAGGGGCAAGTGATGGAAGAGAGAGCAGAGACAGGTGAAGGGTTCAGGGGGGACTCTTTCCTGACAGGGGCAAGTGATGGAAGAGAGAGCAGAGACAGGTGAAGGGTTCAAGGGGGACTCTTCTCTGACAGGGGCAAGTGATGGAAGAGAGAGCAGAGACAGGTGAAGGCTGTGGGAGGGGGACTCTTCACTGACAGGGGCAAGTGATGGAAGAGAGAGCAGAGACAGGTGAAGGCTGCAGGAGGGGGACTCTTCACTGACAGGGGCAAGTGATGGAAGAGAGAGCAGAGACAGGTGAAGGGTTCAAGGGGGACTCTTCTCTGACAGGGGCAAGTGATGGAAGAGAGAGCAGAGGCAGGTGAAGGCTTCAGGAGGGGACTCTTCACTGACAGGGGCAAGTGATGGAAGAGAGAGCAGAGACAGGTGAAGGGTTCAAGGGGGACTCTTCTCTGACAGGGGCAAGTGATGGAAGAGAGAGCAGAGACAGGTGAAGGCTGTGGGAGGGGGACTCTTCACTGACAGGGGCAAGTGATGGAAGAGAGAGCAGAGACAGGTGAAGGGTTCAAGGGGGGACTCTTCACTGACAGGGGCAAGTGATGGAAGAGAGAGCAGAGACAGGTGAAGGCTTCAGGAGGGGGACTCTTCACTGACAGGGGCAAGTGATGGAAGAGAGAGCAGAGACAGGTGAAGGCTGCAGGAGGGGACTCTTCACTGACAGGGGCAAGTGATGGAAGAGAGAGCAGAGACAGGTGAAGGCTGCAGGAGGGGGACTCTTCACTGACAGGGGCAAGTGATGGAAGAGAGAGCAGAGACAGGTGAAGGGTTCAAGGGGGACTCTTCACTGACAGGGGCAAGTGATGGAAGAGAGAGCAGAGACAGGTGAAGGCTGCAGGAGGGGGACTCTTCACTGACAGGGGCAAGTGATGGAAGAGAGAGCAGAGACAGGTGAAGGCTGCAGGAGGGGGACTCTTCACTGACAGGGACAAGTGATGGAAGAGAGAGCAGAGACAGGTGAAGGCTGCGGGAGGGGTACTCTTCAATGACAGGGGCAAGTGATGGAAGAGAGAGCAGAGACAGGAGAAGGCTGCAGGAGGGGGACTCTTCGCTGACAGGGGCAAGTGATGGAAGAGAGAGCAGAGACAGGTGAAGGGTTCAAGGGGGACTCTTCACTGACAGGGACAAGTGAGGGAAGAGAGCAGAGACAGGTGAAGGGTTCAAGGGGGACTCTTCACTGACAGGGGCAAGTGATGGAAGAGAGAGCAGAGACAGGTGAAGGCTGCAGGAGGGGGACTCTTCACTGACAGGGGCAAGTGATGGAAGAGAGAGCAGAGACAGGTGAAGGCTGCAGGAGGGGACTCTCCACTGACAGGGGCAAGTGATGGAAGAGAGAGCAGTGACGGGTGAAGGCTGCAGGAGGGGACTCTTCACTGACAGGGGCAAGTGATGGAAGAGAGAGCAGAGACAGGTGAAGGCTGCAGGAGGGGGACTCTTCACTGACAGGGGCAAGTGATGGAAGAGAGAGCAGAGACCGGTGAAGGGTTCAAGGGGGACTCTTCACTGACAGGGGCAAGTGATGGAAGAGAGAGCAGAGACAGGTGAAGGCTGCAGGAGGGGGACTCTTCACTGACAGGGGCAAGTGAGGGAAGAGAGAGCAGAGACAGGTGAAGGCTGCAGGAGGGGGACTCTTCACTGACAGGGGCAAGTGATGGAAGAGAGAGCAGAGACAGGTGAAGGCTGCAGGAGGGGACTTCACTGACAGGGACAAGTGAGGGAAGAGAGAGCAGAGACAGGTGAAGGGTTCAAGGGGGACTCTTCACTGACAGGGGCAAGTGATGGAAGAGAGAGCAGAGACAGGTGAAGGCTGTAGGAGGGGGACTCTTCACTGACAGGGGCAAGTGATGGAAGAGAGAGCAGAGACAGGTGAAGGCTGCAGGGGTTCAGTGACAGTGGTAGGGGGGAGTGCTAAGAACCAGCAGCAGTTGGAAGCAACAGGGAGAGTGCAGGGATCTGATGACAGTCGAATGTGGGACGGGCAGTTTAGTGACAGGCACAGGTAAGAGGGAGAGAGTAGGGTGTCCAGCAGTGACGTCCGAGCAGGGGAAGGGTTAGGGATTAAGAAAGGGGTGACTAACAGGAAGAGGGCGGGGGGGGGGGCAGCCGGCGGTGATGTAAGGAGGAAGGTGAACAGAGCGGTGCAGGGTCCAGGAGGGCGCGCAGGGAGCTGGTGGGAGACAGATGAAGGAAGGATGCAAGGACGGGTCAGAGAGGTGCAGGAGGGCGCGCAGGGAGCTGGTGAGAGACAGATGAAGGAAGGATGCAAGGACGGGTCAGAGGTGCAGGAGGGCGCACAGGGAGCTGGTGAGAGACAGATGAAGGAAGGGCGCAGGGACAGGCGCTTGACAGGTGGAGGGGAGAGCGCAGGCAGCAGGGGGAGCAGAGCTGGCAGGTGGGCGATCCATCAGGGTGCAGGCAGCAGAGAGAGCAGGCAGGTGGGCGATCCTCAAGGGTGCAGGCAGCAGGGAGAGCAGGCATGTGGGCGATCCATCAGGGTGCAGGCAGCAGAGAGAGCAGGCAGGTGGGCGATCCTCAAGGGTGCAGGCAGCAGGGAGAGCAGGCGTGTGGGCGATCCATCAGGGTGCAGGCAGCAGGGGGGGCAGGCAGGTGGACGATCCATCAGGGTGCAGGCAGCAGGGAGAGCAGGCATGTGGGCGATCCATCAGGGTGCAGGCAGCAGGGGGAGCAGGCAGGTGGACGATCCATCAGGGTGCAGGCAGCAGGGAGAGCAGGCATGTGGGCGATCCATCAGGGTGCAGGCAGCAGGGGGAGCAGGCAGGTGGGCGATCCATCAGGGTGCAGGCAGCAGGGAGAGCAGGCAGGTGAGCGATCCTCAAGGGTGCAGGCAGCAGGGAGAGCAGAGCAGGCAGGAGGGCGATCCTCAAGGGCGCAGGCAGCAGGGAGAGCAGGCAGGTGGGCGATCCTCAAAGGTGCAGGGAGCAGGCAGCTGGGCGATCCATGAAGGGGGCAGGCAGGTGGGCGATCCATCAGGGTGCAGGCAGCAGAGGGAGCAGCAGAGCAGGCAGGTGGGCGATCCATCAGGGTGCAGGCAGCAGGGAGAGCAGGCAGGGGGCGATCCATCAGGGTGCAGGCAGCAGGGGGAGCAGAGCAGGCAGGTGGGCGATCCATCAGGGTGCAGGCAGCAGGGGGAGCAGGCAGGAGATCCATGAAGGGTGCAGGCAGCAGAGAGTCACTTACTGGTGCTGGTATCCGGGAGAGTGCCGGGGGGAGGGACGGCCGAGCTCAGGCCGAGGCTCCCAGCAGGCACAGCAGGCACAGCAGGCCTAGGCCAGCGACAGCAGCCCCCGGGCAGAGACAGCAGAGCCCAGGCAGAGGCAGCGGACGTCAGGCAGCGCCATCGGAGCCCAGGCAGGGACAGCACGCAGGCAGCCGGCGAGAGCAGCAGAGTGCAGGCAGAGACGGCATGGGGAGGGAGGGAGAGGCGGGGAGAGAGGGGAAGAGGGAGGGAGGGAGAGGGGCAGGTCACAGGGGGGCGGGGCAGCGCCAGGGGAGGGCCGAGGGAGGGACAGCTCCAGGTGATGGAGAGACCGCTGTAAGAAGGTGGGAGAGAGGAGAGACCGCTGTAAGAAGGTGGGAGAGAGGAGAGACAGCTGTAAGAAGGTGGGAGAGAGGAGAGACCGCTGTAAGAAGGTGGGAGAGAGGAGAGACCGCTGTAAGAAGGTGGGAGAGGGGACAGAGGAGAGACAGCTGTAAGAAGGTGGGAGAGACAGCTGTAAGAAGGTGGGAGAGGGGAGGGAGCTGTAAGAAGGTGGGAGAGGGGAGGGAGCTGTAAGAAGGTGGGAGAGGGGACAGAGGAGAGACAGCTGTAAGAAGGTGGGAGAGACAGCTGTAAGAAGGTGGGAGAGGGAGAGACAGCTGTAAGAAGGTGGGAGAGGGGACAGAGGAGAGACAGCTGTAAGAAGGTGGTAGAGGGGACAGACAAGAGACAGCTGTAAGAAGGTGGGAGAGACAGCTGTAAGAAGGTGGGAGAGGGGACAGAGGAGAGACAGCTGTAAGAAGGTGGTAGAGGGGACAGAGAAGAGACAGCTGTAAGAAGGTGGGAGAGACAGCTGTAAGAAGGTGGGAGAGGGGAGGGAGCTGTAAGAAGGTGGGAGAGGGGACAGAGGAGAGACAGCTGTAAGAAGGTGGGACTGGGAGAGAGGACAGAGGAGAGACAGCTGTAAGAAGGGCAGCGACAGCAGCAGGGCACAGGAGAGGGCAACCAGAGGGAGTATGTTAGGCGTCAGCAAGGTAGGCTGAAGGGTGGGCAGGCTTGGGAGGAGTAAGAAGGAGGAGGGCAGCTGGGAAGAGGGTGGAGAGCGCGCACAGTATTAGGTAAGAAGAGGGGATAAGCAGGGTAGGAGGAGAAGGGGAGGACCAAAGGGGGGCGGAGCCAGGGAATCAGGGGGTTATTGGGGAGGAGGAGCTAAGAGAGAGGAGGAGGAGCAGCAGTGGAGAGGGGGAGGGCTACAGGCCAGAGGGAGGTCTGGCAGAGAAAGGAGGAGTATCAGTGGAGAGGGGGAGGGCCAGAGGGAGGGAATAGTGTCAGTGGAGAGGGGGAGGAGTCCAGGCCAGAGGGAGGCCTGACAGAGAGGAGTGTCAGTGGAGAGGGGGAGGACTACAGGCCAGAGGGAGGCCTGACAGAGAGGAGTGTCAGTGGAGAGTGGGAGGGCTACAGGCCAGAGGAAGGCCTGACAGAGAGGAGTGTCAGTGGAGAGGGGGAGGACTACAGGCCAGAGGGAGGCCTGACAGAGAGGAGTGTCAGTGGAGAGTGGGAGGGCTACAGGCCAGAGGGAGGCCTGACAGAGAGGAGTGTCAGTGGAGAGGGGGAGGACTACAGGCCAGAGGGAGGCCTGACAGAGAGGAGTGTCAGTGGAGAGTGGGAGGGCTACAGGCCAGAGGAAGGCCTGACAGAGAGGAGTGTCAGTGGAGAGGGGGAGGACTACAGGCCAGAGGGAGGCCTGACAGAGAGGAGTGTCAGTGGAGAGTGGGAGGGCTACAGGCCAGAGGGAGGCCTGACAGAGAGGAGTGTCAGTGGAGAGGGGGAGGGCTACAGGCCAGAGGGAGGCCTGACAGAGAGGAGTGTCAGTGGAGAGTGGGAGGGCTACAGGCCAGAGGAAGGCCTGACAGAGAGGAGTGTCAGTGGAGAGGGGGAGGACTACAGGCCAGAGGGAGGCCTGACAGAGAGGAGTGTCAGTGGAGAGTGGGAGGGCTACAGGCCAGAGGGAGGCCTGACAGAGAGGAGTGTCAGTGGAGAGGGGGAGGGCTACAGGCCAGAGGGAGGCCTGACAGAGAGGAGTGTCAGTGGAGAGGGGGAGGGCTACAGACCAGAGGGAGGCCTGACAGAGAGGAGTGTCAGTGGAGAGTGGGAGGGCTACAGGCCAGAGGAAGGCCTGACAGAGAGGAGTGTCAGTGGAGAGGGGGAGGGCTACAGGCCAGAGGGAGGCCTGGAGGAGAGAGGAGGAGTATCAGTGGAGAGGGGGAGGGCCAGAGGGAGGGAATAGTGTCAGTGGAGAGGGGGAGGAGTCCAGGCCAGAGGGAGGTCTGACAGAGAGGCGTGTCAGTGGAGAGGGGGAGGACTACAGGCCAGAGGGAGGTCTGGCAGAGAGAGGAGGAGGAGTATCAGTGGAGAGGGCCAGAGGGAGGGAATAGTGTCAGTGGAGAGGGGGAGGAGTCCAGGCCAGAGGGAGGTCTGAGAGGAGAGGGAGGTGTGACACAGAGGAGGAGGAGCAGTAGAGGCGAGGGGGGGGCGGCCAGAGGGAGGAGGAGGAGCAGTGGAGAGGAGGGAGGAGTGTAGGCCGGAGGGAGGGAGGCCTCCTGACACAGAGAGAGGAGGGGCAGAGTCCAGAGGAGAGCTGGGGGCCCAGGGAGGGAGCCCGAGGGGCAGCAGGGCGGGGGCAGGAGGGCAGGAGGGCAGGAGGGCGGGGGGGGGGCAGGTCAGAGAGAGGCAGGAGCAGCCTCCGAGGGGAGGGGCCAAGCACAGGGCCCGGGGGAGGCGGGACACAAACACACGAAGGAGAAGGAAGGACACGAGCGTCACTTCCGGCGGAGGGGCAGCGTCAGCACAGGCAGCCAGGAGGCGGAAGCAGCACCCTGGGGGCTCAGCTGGGCCTGTTCACCCCCCCCCCACTTGTGTTTTTTATGTTTTACAAAGTGGGGATAGTTATCAGTTGTTTCAAGAAAGCAATTTAACAGGCAAGCAACAGGGTTTAAAAACGGCATTTTCATTAGGTTCTTGCTGCCTCTTCTGTGTTCCCTGCTGAGGAGGCTCTCATGGCTTGCAGTAAAATGGTTGTCCTTCTTCTATTTTTGTGAAATGTCCCAGTTTTTGGCTCTAAAATTCTGGTCACCCTAGCCCTCACCCGCTGGGTTTGATTTCCACCTGTCCTCCAGCTGGGCTTATTTTATACCCCCCGCCTGATTAGGCTTTTTTACGCCTGCCCTCTGGCTGAGCATGATTGTTGTACCTGCCCCCCAGCATGGCTAGTTTGTTTTATACCTACCCTCTGAATGGGCTTGTTTTACACCTGCCCTCCGGCTGGGCTCATGTGTTTTGTACCAACCCTCCGGCTGGGTTTGATTTACACCTGCCCCCCCCTCACCTGCTGGGCTTGATTTACACCTGCCCCCCTCACCTGCTGGGTTTGATTTACGCCTGCCCCCCTCACCTGCTGGGTTTGATTTACACCTGCCCCCCTCACCTGCTGGGTTTGATTTACGCCTGCCCCCCTCACCTGCTGGGTGTGATTTACACCTGCCCCCCTCACCTGCTGGGTTTGATTTACACCTGCCCCCTCACCTGCTGGGTTTGATTTACACCTGCCCCCCTCACCTGCTGGGTTTGATTTACACCTGCCCCCCTCACCTGCTGGGTTTGATTTACTCTTGCTCCCCTCACCTGCTGGGTTTGATTTACACATGCCCCCCCTCACCTGCTGGGTTTGATTTACACCTGCCCCCTCACCTGCTGGGTTTGATTTACGCCTGCCCCCCTCACCTGCTGGGTGTGATTTACACCTGCCCCCCTCACCTGCTGGGTTTGATTTACACCTGCCCCCCTCACCTGCTGGGTTTGATTTACACCTGCCCCCCTCACCTGCTGGGTTTGATTTACTCTTGCTCCCCTCACCTGCTGGGTTTGATTTACACATGCCCCCCCTCACCTGCTGGGTTTGATTTACACCTGCCCCCTCACCTGCTGGGTTTGATTTACACATGCCCCCCTCACCTGCTGGGTTTGATTTACACCTGTCCTCCAGATGGACTTGATTTACATCCTCCAGCTGGGCTTCTTTTACACCTACCCTCCGGCTGGGCTCATTTGTTTTGTCCCTGCCCACCAGTTGTGCTTGGTTAACACCTGCCCTCCAGTTGTGCTTGGTTAACACCTGCTGTCCGGTTGGGCTGCTTTACACCTCCCTCCACTGGGCTTGTTTCTTTTACTCACACACAAGAACTAGAATGTTTCAAAGCAGGTCCCTCCTCATACCTCTAGGACATCCAAAGATATTGGAGTAGACGCCTCATTCACTTATCATGACATGCTTCATCATCAGCACCTATCCACTCCCTGGTAGGGTAATACCACCAGGGCGGACTCAACCAAATATAGAATGAGAATTCTTAGATTAAATCAGACTGGATAAGCAGGGATCCAGATGGGAGTAAGTTCTTAAAAGTACCTACAGGTATACCCAAAAGTTTCCTTTATTCTTAGGGTACCTGGGGTACGGATAAAAGAGAATGTTGAGGCTTTTATTGAATGACTGTTCACCATGTTTCAGCCCCCTCTTTGAGCCCGTTCGAGTCTGGGGCCTTCGTTGGGGCCTCATGGATGTATCCCTGCCTTTCTATGCATGCACGCCATGCACACTTGTGAGGCATAAGGCTCCCACCTGTCGTCAGTGTCTGTCTTGAGGATTTTCTGTAAGTCATTAAATTATTTGACAAAATGTAAGGCTGGACCTAATATTTTGTTTGTAGACATATATATATATACCTGGTCCCAAATTGTAACCAAGTGTTTCGCACATCATCAATCATCTTAATCCTGAAAAAGTTGGGAGACCTTCCTTTTAAAACTAGAAACTGTGAAAATTATGCTATTGTGTACCTACAATGTTACAAACAACCTTATTTCTTAAATTAGAGTGTTTATTCCCACAAAGTCATTTATACAATTAAGAATTGACACATTGTGTAGTTTGCATGTGATATTCTTATTGTACTGCACACTATACGTGAAAGGACGTTATCTGGTGACTGGGGGTTTTACACGCATTCCATCCATTCTTTTAGCTTACCCTCTTTTCTCTTTTTTCAAGATACATGCGGTTCTGGAGGGTGGTGCCGTCCTTTTGTCACTTATTAGATTATTAACAAGCAGATAAGCAATTATTTTTACACCAGTATTGTTGGCAGTGGTTGGTGAACCGTCGTGTAGATTCACGTGGATAGGGTTCACAAGTCTTCCATAAGTCATTTCTATCTATCTATCTATCTATCTATCTATCTATCTATCTATATATATATTCACTGAAAAACCCATAGGTTATAGACCATATATAGTTAGGAATTTGCATTTACAAAACCTTGAAAATTCACTGAAAAAACCATAGGTTAGAGACCATATATAGTTAGCTGGACATTTTATTGACATAAAACCAATGAAATTCCATATATAGTTAGTTGCACTAACTATATATCGCGCACCCGCAATCCACTGCTGATGATGTCACATATTACATCATTCATGACATGGTCAGTGACATCACTGGTGACATCACTGATGACATCTCAAATGACATCACTGATGACATCTCAAATGACATCACTGATGACATCATGACACAACAATACCAGTTACTACATACACACTCACTGATTCCTACATCTACACACACATTCACTCATAAACCCATACAATCACTCATACATACAGTCACTCATTATTACAACACTATCATATGCACTCATACACCTATGCAGACACTCACACACTGCCACTCATCCATGGAGTTACTCACACACCTAGTCAGTCCTGTAAAGAATCAATCACACTTCGATTTCCTCATCTATACAGTGAAACACAGAACACCATACTTCAGTGACATCACTGATGACATCTCAAATTACATCACTGATGACATCATGACACACCAATACCAGTTACTACATACACACTCACTGATTCCTACATCTACACACACATTCACTCATAAACCCATACAATCACTCATACATACAGTCACTCATTATTACAACACTATCATATGCACTCATACACCTATGCAGACACTCACACACTGCCACTCATCCATGGAGTTACTCACACACCTAGTCAGTCCTGTAAAGAATCAATCACACTTCGATTTCCTCATCTATACAGTTAAACACAGAACACCATACTTTTTCACACATATACTAACACATACTTACTCTCTTATACAATCACTGATACAAATACATATTGATATGCACAGAGTCACACACCTCCCAGCCAGCCACACACACACTCAGTCTTCCATACATCAACTCATTCTTCAATATGTAAAACATATTTAAACTTTACAAAAACACACAGACACTAGATGATGTCATCAGTGATGTCATTTGAGATGTCATCAGTGATGTCATTTGAGATGTCATCAGTGATGTCATCAGTGATGTCACTGACAATGTCATGAATGATGTAATATGTGACATCATCAGCAGTGGATTGCGGGTGCGCGATATATAGTTAGTGCAACTAACTAAATATGGAATATCATTGGTTTTATGTCAATAAAATGTCCAGCTAACTATATATGGTCTCTAACCTATGTTTTTTTCAGTGAATTTTCAAGGTTTTGTAAATGCAAATTCCTAACTATATATGGTCTATAACCTATGGTTTTTTCAGTGAATTTCATTGTTTTTTTAAAAGCTAATATCTATATCTGTAAAATATATTCTTTATTACGTGACGTATCAAGTAGCCACGTGAGACGCCTCATGACACGTCGCATAACCGTGACGTATCGGCTCTGCAGCGCAAACAAAACCCGTAACGTAAGCGCGCCGGAGCACGCTTACAGATATATATTTTTTTTTTAACCTTAATTAGACAAAATCCACACGTGCACATATCTTGAGGCCTTGCAAAGGCACATCAAACAAACAGTCCCTACAATTTTTCAAAGTTTGCTGGAAATCTATTCCCATAATTTTTTTTTTTACTGTTTCTCTTGGTTTTCCCCTTGTTACGCTTACCGGGACGCTACCCGGTACGCGAACCGGACGCTCCAAAACACAAGATGGCGGACTCCCATTACGCTGCCGGTTAGCTGCCCGGTTTGCGTACCGGGAAGCGCCTCTACCGCGAAAAATCGCACTTTTTTTTTTTTTTTTGCCCCGCGGGGGACTTTAATATCCCCCTCATCAATCCTAGGGGGTCAGGAGGGGTTTACCTTGCCCCCTTTCCTTCATTTCCCCCTTCGTTTTTCACCACATCTTGTCTCTCGAACCTACCGAGAAACAAGATGGCGGCCGCTCCGGACTGTTTACAATGTTGACAGCTACGCTGCCGGTTAGCTGCCCGGTTCGCGTACCGGGACGCGCCTCTACGGCGAAAATTTTTTATTTTTTATTTTTTGCCCCGCGGGGCACTTTAATATCCCCCTCATCAATCCTAGGGGGTCAGGAGGGGTCTACCTTGCCCCCTTTCCTTCATTCCCCCCTTCGTTTTTCACCACATCTTGTCTCTCGATCCTACCGAGAGACAAGATGTCGGCCGCTCCGGACTGTTTAGAATGTTCACAGACACCGGAGAGCCAATCCGCTTCGCTTCGCGAAGTTCCGTTACGCGAACCGGGGCGCTGCCCGGAGCGCGCTTACAGATATATATATTTTTTTGAACGTTAATTTCTCAAAATCCACTGGAGCACATATATTGAGACCTAGCAAAGGCACATCGGGCTACCAGTCCCTACAATTTTGCCAAGTTTCGTGGAAATCCATTCAGCCGTTCGAGCTAAAAGTGAGGCCAACCGCCCTATGGAAAATTTCATGGGAAAAACGCGTTTTGGGACCCCCCTTTTTTCTCGGCCCCCCCTTGACGAAACCCCCCCAAATTTTCAGGGGCTGCTCAGAAACAAAATGTTCCATTTTCCTGTCCTCAAACGCCAAAGTTATTCGACATAGAATTTTCAAAAATCCCATAGAGAAAAAATCCTAACTATATATACCTACTGGCTATCGCCAGTAGGTAATATATATATATATATATATATATATATATATACATACATACATACATACATACATACATACATACATACATACACGCAGACACAGTAAAAAGGGGGTCTCACGTGGACAATATCTAATTTTGGTCAAGAGTTGTGTGTCCATTGTCAGTATAGTTAAAAAACAATTCTAGCATGCGCACGTGTAGAGAATATATTTCTCATAATCTCATTCTATTTTTGTGGGTCTTTCTTTTTTACTTTTATATATCAAGAAAACTCCCGGCAAGCCATCCCTGGTGGGATTGTTAGCCTTGCAGTGCTGGATTAATCTGTTATTTGACATTGGTTTGTATGATCTCAAACATAACCCGTATTCAACAGACTGTTAAGATGCCAGATATAGCCGTTCTGTTGTTGCTTCTTGAATTGTTGAGTAAATGTGGGAGTTTTCTGATAAGGCTTCTGTCCAGAACCCGCTTCTCATACGTTAAACATGGACTTACAGAGTACTTTCTTCTGACCAGCTCGCAGGCCAGGCCACCTCCCCAACCGCCGCTCAGCTCCACCCGTTGATGCCTCGACGCTGCTCCCCAGCGCGAGTTCGCGCCCGCAGTGACTACTGCCACTGCTCCTTTGCGGCATCTCAGGTCGTCTTCTGTTGTGCTGTACTGCTGCTATCCTAACTGTGCATCCTTTTTCCACCTATTATTACTGTAATTTCGCCTGCCTATTTTACTGTATTTTTCGCCTGGCCTTCACACGCCCACCCCCCCTTCTTGCCTGCTGGATCCATGTTTCTCCCGCCACCCCCTCCTGAGGCCACGCCCCCTTGCCGCCCCGCTCCCGCCTCCCAGCTGCCCCTCCGCCTTAAATGGCGACTGCTGCCCGGACACGCAACGGACCCGCGCAGCGGGCGCACCGAACGTGCCTGAACCTCGCCCAGCGCCAGAACCCCTGGACCCCGCGCACTCCACAACGCCAGACTCCGATACGACGCCAACACCCTCCACGCCCTCAACACCGGCCGAGACCACCGCTGCTTCCAGGCCGCCCCGAAACACACCCACAGACCCTTCTCCTGCCACACCTGCAACTTCACCTGCGATAGAACCACCAAGCCTCCAAGGACCGGATCCAACCACCTTCGTTGCATCCTCCTCAACACCCGCTCCGCACGCAAACATGCCGTCGAGCTCTGGGACCTGCTCGACACCTCCGCCCCGGACGTTGCCTTCCTGACTGAGACCTGGTGGAACGACTCCTCAGCTCCTGACATCGCCATAGCCATCCCAGACGGCTACAAGATCTCCAGGAGAGACCGCACCAACGGAATCAGAGGAGGAATAGCCATAGTCCATAAGTCCACCCTCCAGGTTCAAACCCTCGCATATGACTCCCTCATCTCTGCCGAACACCTCAACTTCCGGTTCCACACCGACCCCAACACCACCCTCAGAGGAACACTCGTCTACAGACCCCCCCAGGCCATGGGCCCTGTTCAGCAACTCCATCGCCGACCTCACCAACACCCACGCACTCGCCTCCACGGATTACATCCTCCTCGGGGATCTGAACTTCCACCTCGAGAACAACAACGACGCCAACTCCACCGCCCTGATCGACAACCTCTCCAACCTCGGCCTCCGACAACTCGTCACCGAACCCACCCACTCCGCCGGCCACGCGCTCGACCCCGTCTTCTCCACAATCACCCACGTCGCCTTCAACAACACCACCGAACTCCACTGGACCGACCACCGCTGCATCCACTTCACCTTCATGAAACCAACACCTGCCCCACCGCTGCTGGAGCAAAGTCCACCCTCGCCAAGAACCAACCCACCGACCCAGACGCCACCGCTCGTATCTTCAGACAGTGGATCTACGACTGCGCCAACACTCTCGGCCCGCTCAAGAACCCTCCATCAACCACCCCAGCAAGAAAGCTGCCTGGTTCACCGAAGAACTCCAGACCTCCAAACGCTCATGCCGGAAGCTGGAAAAGAAATGGCTTCATGACCGCAACCAGACAGCCAGTAGACCACAAGGACGCCACTCGCAGACACCACCACCTCATCAGAACAACCAAGAGATAGTCCTTCAAATCCCGACTGGAGAACAACGCACACAACAGCAAAGAAATCTTCAACATCGTGAAGGAACTCTCCAACCCCAGCGACAACACCAACGACATCCTGCCCTCCCAGGAACTGTGCGACTCTCTGGACACCTTTTTCCATCGTAAGATCGCAGACATTCATGACAGCCTCAACTCCTCATCCTCCCAGACCGCAACATACCACCCCCGGAACACCACCTGCACCAACAGGCTGACCGCCTGGACCCTCGTCAACGACGAAGAGACACGCAAGATCATGAACTCTATCCACTCAGGATCTCCATCAGACCCCTGCCCACACCACATCTTCAACAAAGCTGACGCAACCATCGCACCCCAACTGCGAAAAATCATCAACATCTCTTTTGACTCCGCGACATTCCCGGAAAGCTGGAAGCACGCCAAAATCAACGCACTTCTCAAAAAACCCAAAGTGGACCCAAAGACCTCAAGAACTTCCTGCCCATCTCCCTGCTCCCCTTTCCAGTGAAGGTCATCGAGAAAATCGCCAACATACAGCTGACCCAGCACCTTGAGGACAACAGCATCCTAGACCCATCCCAGTCTGGATTCAGACGCAACCATAGCACCGAGACTGCCCTCATCGCCGCCACAGACGATATTAGGCGCCAGCTGGACAACGGCGAAACCTCAGCCCTCATCCTCCTGGACCTATCAGCCGCCTTCGACATGGTCTGACACCGCACACTCAGAACACGCCTCCAAGAAGCCGGAATCCAGAAGAAGGCCCTCGACTGGACCTCTTCCTTCCTCTCTGGCAGATCCCAGAGAGTTCGGACTGGACCTCATCCTTCCTCTCTGGCAGATCCCAGAGAGTCCGGCTCCCGCCCTACCGCTCCGAAAGCCACCGAGATCATCTGCGGCGTACCCCAGGGCTCATCCCTCAGCCCGACATTGTTCAATGTCTACATGGTCCCCCTCGCACAAGTGGCCCGCCAGCACAACCTGAACATCATGTCCTATGCGGACGACACCCAGCTCATCCTCTCCCTCACCAAGGACCCACAAACTGCCAAAACCAACCTCCACGAGGGAATGAAGGCCGTCGCCGAATTGATGAGGAGCAGCCATCTGAAACTGAACTCGGACAAGACAGAGGTCCTCATCCTAGGTCCCACCACCTCAGCCTGGGACGACTCCTGGTGGCCGACCGCATTGGGAACAGCTCCGACACCCACGGACCAAGCGCACAACCTGGGATTCATCTTCGACTCCTCCCTCTCCATGTCGAAACAGGTCATCCGCATGCTCCGCAGGATCAACAAGTGGATCCCGACCGAAACAAGAAGAACAGTTACCCAGGCCCTCGTCAGCAGCAGGCTGGACTACGGTAACACACTCTACGCAGGAATCCCAGCCAAACACCTGCAATGACCAACGCATCCAGAACGCCTCAGCCCAAATGATCCTCAACGTCCCCCGCCACAGCCACATCTCCTCCCACCTAAGAGACCTGCACTGGCTCCCCGTCAACAAGAGGATCACCTTCAAACTCCTCCCCCACGCACACAAAGCACTCCACAACGCCGGACCAGCCTACCTGAACAACAGACTCAACTTCTACACCCCCACCCGCCAGCTCCGCCAGCCTCGCCCTCGCCGCCGTCCCGCGCATCCAACAAACTAACTCAGGTGGCAGATCCTTCTCCGACCTGGAACACCCTCCCCACCCATCTACGGCAGACCCAAGACCTGCTGACCTTCAGAAGGCTCCTCAAGACCTGGCTCTTCGAGCAGTAGCAGCTACCCCCCTCCCCCCCCCCCGAGCGCCTTGAAACCCTCACGGGTAAGTAGAGTGCTTTACAAATTCTTGATTGATTGATGAGAATTATGGCTGTTCTTATTGTCATAACTGGGGTTGTTGTATACATGCAGGAGTTTTCTGATACGGCTTGTGCCGTGAACCTGCCTTCAGGGCCAGCTTTAGGACAGTGCGACTGGTGCGGCCGCACTGGGCACTGACCTCATGGGAGGGGGCGTTTGTTGAGCAATAACTTATGATTGGAGAGATGAGGGGCCCTTACGGCTAGTGGTAGTGAGAGAATCAAGGAGCTGGTCATGGGATGTAGGGCGCCAAAAATAATTCTCGCACCAGGCTCCACCCTGCCTGCTTTTCATATATCACACATATACGAGGTTTTGCGATCAATTGGAACAAGTTAAAGCTCCGGCCTAAGCCAAACTGTGTTGCCCGTAACCTCGTCCTTTTTGAGCTATCAAGAAATGTGCATGCCTTCTCCGAATTCAGTCACTTACTTCCTCAAAGACACAGCAACGCAGGACTACCTGCTGTTGTTTCAAAGACCTCCGCCAAGTAATGGTTTGTACTCAGTCGGCAGTAGTTACAGAGGCTGTCGCTCCCTGTTGGAGCTAATGATGATGTCACTGATGCAACATCTTCGTTTGCTGGGACTTGAAGTCCCTCCTCATGCATATCATTTGTTGATCTGTGCAAGCAAGTTATAATGTGGAGGGGGAAGTAAAAAAGGGGGCACGGTTTTCTGTTACCTGCTGATCAGAATTGACTTGTTGGTCAAGGTTTTTGCCTTGAATGACCCGAATTGGTAAAAAAAGGTTTTTACATCTTTGATGCTAATGACGACCTCATTGACGCGACATCTTCGGTTTGCTGGGAGTTGAAGTCCCTCCTTGCGCACATCATTTCTTGATCTATGTGTGCAAGTTATAAAGGGGGCAGTGTCCAAGCAGCCCGAACTGCCATGTGGCCAGGGTATACTCAGACGTGATTCCTGTGCTCTCCATGCCACTGGAGTCAAGCTATCCTGGCTGAAGAGGGGTGAAACCCTGAAACCGGTCCCAGGATGCTTGTTTCCAGTCCAGGAGGACCTGGCCTGGCAGTTTGGTCTGGACTGTTCCCATGAGGAACAGGGTCAAGACTGATTTGCATATGGCTGGGTCCAAACTGGGGTGGCGTAGTGAGCAGAAGAACAATGATGGATTAAACCCAGATCTGTGACTGCCGGTGAGCACTGATTAGTTTCAGCACACCGTCATCTTCTTGTTGTGTTTGCTATGTTCACCCTAAATGGCCATGGGTATGCCCAGATGTTGGTCCCTTGCTCACTTTGCTTCTGGATTCAAGATAGCCTGGCTGATGAGGGGTGTTACCCAGAAAACGGTCCCAGGATGCTAGTTTCTGGTCCAGGGAGGACCTGGCCTGGGAGTTTGGGCTGGACTGTTCCCATGAGGCACAGGGTCAAGACCGATTTGCATATGGCTGGGTCCAAACTGGGGTGGCTTAGTGAGCAGAAGAATGATGATGGATTCAACCCAGATCTATGACTGGGGGTGAGTGTCTGAAAGGTTTCAGCACTCTGTCCATCATCTTATTGTGTTTGCTATGTTGCCCATTCGGAGACAGCTTCTTACATCTAGACATATTGTTGCATCAGAGCTGGACCACTAACATGGTGGTTTTTTTATTATATAAAATGTACTCCGGCCATCAGAGGGCAGCGGGGCACTCTGGTCGTGACTGTCCTGCAACAAAGGCTGTGTTCGACATGCAGCTTTGCTGCTTCTGATATTCAGGGGAGGGTTGCCAATCCTACAACTAGCTGATTGGCTGGCCAAGTTATCCAGGTATGGGGGACCAGGCTAACCCAAGAGATTGTACCCTGTGTCCACCCACTCTGCTCTTAGAGTAAAGGTAGTGATAGGTAGAAATATATAGAAATCAGACGGCCATGCTTGGACTGTTTATTCTTTCCACTATTTTCATCCTGCTGGTTACATTCCTTTGTTTTATCTGCCTAATAATCTCCACTCATTCTTCCTACGCAACACTACGATTGTTTCAATGAACGTATTGAAAACTTCACTCGTATCTTCCTTGTGTTTACCACAGGCTTGCATAAGTAAAAAACAAAAGGGTAATATCTCTTTCCAAGATGCCCTTGGGAATCTGAGTGTCATGTTCGAGGTTGCCAAAATCTCCTGTCACCCCAGAAAGGTTAGGGGTTCGGGTGAGGCACTGTAAGCTACCTGTGAATTCGGCCGACTGTCTATGATGGTGTAGATGGATTCAGTCCCTACATTTTGAAGTTCTGTTGTCCTAATACGCAGTCCTACCTTTTTAGTGGGAACCGTATAACACAAGAAGGCATCACTTTTCACAGAGCATCAGCCGTATTTAATCTTTTCTGCTCAGCTTAAATCCCCAAACATGCACTTTGCCCACTCTCCTCAGAGGCTTCCAGGTTGAAGAAGAGAGCCTCCAACTGGCCCAGGTCTGATCATTCCTTCATGCAGTGTGTGCCTCACGAGGCTTCAAGGTGTCACGTCTTCATAAGCATAAAAGGAGAAAAAAGATCTAAAACTACATTTATGTCATCAGCCAGGTCTGTCTCCTCTCTGCTCTAAGACTATACATCACTTCCCCTACATATTAAGGCGTGCCCCACCTGCCATTATTTATTTGCAGTTCAGTTTCTCGTTCACTTGTTTGTTACACTGCAGCTCCATCTACATAATATAAATCAAGTAAACTAAACAGCACTTCTTTCATTACCTACAAAATAAACATTTCACCAGCAATCAGGACCCCCAGGGTTTCTTATGGTTCCAGACAATCCTCCCACACAATGGGAGACTGGATAGAAATCTTTGAAAAGTACTTATAGTCTATGCATGGACTACCATTTCCTTCAGCTGAATGCTCTTGGTAAAGAGGCAAAAACAACAATTGATGGAAGGAATGTTGCATAATGGCAAAACACTCACCCCAGTCACAGATCTGGGTTTAATCCATCATTATTTTCCTCACCACACCACCCCAGTTCAGACGTGGCCATATGCAAATCAGTCTTGGCCCTGTGCCTCATGGGAACAGTCCAGCCCGAACTGCCAAGCCATGTCTTCCCAGGACCGGAATCAAGCATCCTAGGACCGGTGCTGCTTCATGCTATGGCATGTTAAGAATGATTTGCAAAGTGCTGCCCCTCCTACATAACCAAGCACAAAAAACACTCTTGTCCAGGCTCTTACCATCTCCAGGTTGGATTATGGTAACGCCCTGTACCTGGGCGCCCCAAAGGCATTCACCCCAAAATTGCAGATTATACAAAACTCCGCTGCAAGACTGCTATGGGGACCCACAACCGCTGCTCGGCAAAACCGGCACTACGCTCCCTCCACTGGTTACCAGAGCAGGAGAGAATTAACTTTAAGGCCCTTTGCGTTGCCCACAAGGCTCTAGGAGGGAGTGGACCTCCTATTATTAAATCTATGATTCGCCCTTATAATGCCATTAGAAGTCTCCGCTGTGACGAGCTGTACCTAGCAGCGGTACCTAGGATCAAGAAGGCCAGATGTGGCTGTCGGCGTGTCTCGTATAATGCTTTAAAACTATGGAATAGCCTGCCACTGCATCTGCGCACAGAACCCAACCATTTATCATTCTGGAAACAACTAAAGACGTGGCTTTTTCCGTAGAGGCCCTGTCCAACTCTAGTAACCACTACAGCGCTGGGATGCTCCTGGTTAGCCATGCGCTATATAAAAAATCTTTCAATTCAATAAAGATGTGACAGAATGTCTTGAAAACAACAATGAGATCAATGTAGTTTCAAAGAAAAACTATGGCTCAAATACATACAAAAGCTACGGTGGAAAAATATTGGCAGCCAGTGGGGATTTTCAGCGTGTGAGACCAAGATCTTGTCATAGATGTGGCTTCAACCAAAAAAAGGAGTCTCAAAGAACTGTAATGCGCAAGGAAAGGAATGTTACAGTGGTGAAAGACAGGGATATTTTGTGAGGGCATGTAAAACTGGTGGCACAGGACCGATGTCCATAGTGGAGGAGTCCATAGAAGGGATGGATAAAAAGTGCTCAGTATAGCGAGCATGGAAGTAGACAGTGTAGAGGTCACTGGAAATAATGACAGTCATAGGAGTGAAAACTCTGAAAACTGGATGCCCAGGAAGAGCAGAAGGAAAGCAGTTTTTGCAATCAATGACAAAGAGGTCAAATTGATGGTGGACTCAGGATCACTGTACACCATAATACAGAGAGATGTGTTTCTTAATGACAGGCCAAGAGAAACCTTGAAGCTAAAGTATTTAAATTTGAAGACCTATTGGCGAGATAACATTGATGTAGTAGGTTTTATGTTGGCAGAAAGTCGACTCTCAGTAATTGTAATTAGTAGTAAGGTGTGTATAGTGAAATCAGGTCCACCCATATTAAGTTGGACACACCAAAATACAAACTGAATATTGTGGTTATTCCTAGAGCCTCGAGCCAAGTTATGGTAATCAGTGAAGAGACTTTGGAAGGTGTTAATAATAATATTTCAGATTTGTAAAGCCAGACTTATCGCCCCTAAGGGTATCCAGGCGCTGGAGCCTGTCAGGGAGATTAAGTGAGCTATTGCGCAGAGTCGCATGATGCTGAGCTGAGCTGCCGCTGGCGATCGAACCACGAGCCCCATGCTCTGGAGGCAGCCACTTTGGCTGCTGCGCCACACCGCTCCCTGAGAGCATGTTTGAAGACAGACTTGGAGAAGCCAAAGCATATGCTCATAAAATAAGGTTAAGGAAAGAGGCTGTGCCCATGAGACATACTGTTCGGCGAGTCCCCATGGCCATCTGGAATGAGGTAAAGGCTATGTTGAGCCAGATGATCAAAGATGGAGTAATCAGTCCAGTGGAAGCCACGGAATGGATCTCTTCAGTAGTTAGCACCAAGAAAGCTGATGGATCGTTGTGATTATGTGTGGACTGCCGAAGTCTCAATGAGAATGTTGTTTCTGATTGCGTTCCACTTCCCAAAATAAACAAGATAATATTGATGTTATCTGGTGGTAAGTACTTTTCGAAGTTAGACCTGAGAAGTGCTTACCAAAAGATCAAACTGTATTCATTGTCTTTCATCACCAAAGAGGTCATCTACCAATTTATTAGAATGACGTTTGGGCTATGTTCGGCTGCCATTGTTATTAAAAGGCTAATGTCAGCTGTAATTTCGGGACTCAAAAATGTCATGTTCTTTCAGGACGACATCTTGTTATTCGGAAACTCTATTGAAACACATAACAGGACATTGAAACAAGTTCTGAGTAGAATTGCTGTTTCAGATCTTACAGTTCACAAGAGAAAGGGCAGAGTTTTACGAAGTGAAATAGAATTTTATTTTATTTATAAAGTTTTATATAGCGCAAACATGACCCACAAGGGTATCAGAGCGCTTTACAATATAACATAATTGAACATTAGATGGTTGAGGTGGTGTACATACATTCGGTGCTCGCCATAATACAAAGGAGGTAGGTAATAGTAAATAGATAGCTTAGGTGACTAGTAGTCAACAAAGAATGATCCACGAGGGAATCGGAGCAATTCACGTTACACAGTTTTTCAGCTTTAGGAGGTTGAGGTAGTAAAGGTACAATTGGTATTTGCAATTCAACACAAAAAAGTAGATAATAATAAATATGGATAGCATAGGTGCCTAGTAGTCGGCGGTGAGTGATCCACGAGGGAATCGGAGCGCATCACATTACACAGTTATTCAACCTTAGCAGGATGTAGAAGTATACATACATTTGGTAATCGCAGTTCAATACAAAAGAGGTAGACAGTAATAAATAGATAGCATGATCACTAGAAATCAGCGTAACATATGATGCCTTAGGATGTGAATTTGTTCATTAGAAGCATTCTCACTTCTTTTTTGAAGGAGGTAAAGGAAGGGATTCCACGTACAGCTGGAGGTTGGGAGTTCCAAATCTTCGGTGCGATCCCTGAGAAAGCTCTGCACCCATTACTCATTTTATGGAAGGACTGTGGTTTCAGTAGAAGTGAGCTCGCACTTCGCAATTGTCTGCATCCTCCCGATCGTTCTAGCTTTAGTGCTGAGTAACTGAGGGTATTGCCGTGTAGGGCTTTATGGGTCTTGCAAGCGATCCTTAGGTGTATTCTTGCCCCGTAGGGCAGCCAGTTCAGAGCTTTCAAGGTAGGGGAAATGTGGCTATTTCTTTTAGATCCTGAGACCTGTCTGGCCGCAGCGTTAAGAGATGCCCTCAGCGGTGCCAGTTTGTGTCTGGGGAGACCGCATAGAGTGGTACTTCCATAGTCCAGTCTCGGTAACACTAGGGCTTGATCCGCCGTTTTTAGGTCAGTCTGTGGGAGGAAGAGTTTACGTTTCCTTAGTAAACTCATCTGGTGATTGGCTTCCATGGTGGCTTTAGAGATTTGCCCCTGCATGTTCAGGTGTTTGTGTATGGTGACTCCCAGGGATTTCGCAGCATCAATGATGAGGGGGGCACAGTCATAGGAAGTTAGCTGATTCAACCATACGTCTATCTTGAGTGTGTGATTGGGTGGGGAGATGAGGAGGAATTCTGTTTTTTTGGTGTTATGCATGAGGTGGTTGTCAGTGAACCATCTTTGAGTATTCTGCAGGATAGCGTTGAGGGAGATGAAGTCTTCTGGTGAGGAGATTTTCATATACAGTTGGGTGTCATCTGCATATAGGTGATCTAGAATGTTCGCAGAGTTCAATGCGTTTGTCAAGGGCTCCATGAGTAGATTAAAAAGAATGGGTGAAAGCGCTGATCGCTGAGGAACCTCTATGGTGACTATGGTTGGTTGAGAGAGTGAGTGTTTCGTCTTGATTCTTTGAGTTCTGTTGTTTAGGAAGGAGGTGAACCCTTTTAACACAGGGCCAGTAAGACCCATCCTTCGTACCAGTAGGGACAGTAGGTTGTCATGCTTAACTGTATCAAATGCGGAGGATAAGTCACGAAGTATCAATAGGCATGATTCGTTCTGGTCCAGCATTTTTAGTGTGTCATCCATTATGAGGGTGAGAACAGATTCCGTGCTGTGACCTTGACGGAAGCCAGATTGGTGTTTGTCTAGGAGGTTGTAGTTCTCGATGTGGTTGCAAAGTTGTATTTGTACACATTTTTCCAGCAATTTTGCCAAAGTGGGTATGTTGAATATTGGTCGGTAGTAGTTGAGATCTAAGGAGGGGGAGTTGGGTTTCTTTAGTATAGGAGTGACCTGCCCTATTTTACGACAGTCCGGTATGGAGCCTTTGTGTACTTGATTTCAGGTGAAAGAGTTAGGCTAAAATCTGACTTAGCGGGTGCCATAGTAAATGCTGCAGTGCCAAACATCAGGGAGAAACTTTGGTCGTTCATGGGTCTGTTAGAATATTATTCTAAGTTAATTGAAGGTTTTGCACACAAAACAGAGAATTTGAGAGTGTTATTAAGGAAAGGGAGAAATGTTGAATGAGTTTAGGAGTAGCAGAAAACATTTGGAGATGAAAGTTGGACATATGAGTTCTTTCATATAAAGACATCAAGGATCTACTCTCTTTTTACTCCCTTAACTTAGTCACCAACAAGATTCCTCTCTGTCAAATTCAAGCTATTCTCCCTAACCTGAACAGAGAACCCCCACTCAACCCCAGAGTCATAGAAGACAACCTCAAAAGAGTGAACATCACACAAACGCCTCCCCCCACATTCACCGGGACGACTCAAATGCATACTTCTTAACTGCAGGTCAGTCAGTAAACACGCCTCGGATATCTTCGACCGCATTCAATACCAGGAGATCGACATCATCATCCTCACCAAAACTTGGTTGAATTCCGCTTACTCTCCTATCCTAGACCTCCTAGTGCCCCCTTCCCATGACATAATTAGTCTCGACAGAGCGAAAAAGCAGGCCGGTGGCCTTGCTTGTAATCATCTGAGCACTCTCTCGGTCTCTCATTCCGAGACCTCCCCCGGTGAATACTTCTGTCTCAACATTTTAAGTAACCACCCCCCGATATGCAAACTACATACTTTCTATCACCTCCCCGGGGAACAATCTCTCCTTCATCGAACAATTACTGGAAATCGTCTCCGGTAATGTCGATTCCGCAATACCCCAAATCTTCCTCGGTGATTTCGGCCTTCATTGGTCTAACCCCAATGACCAAGCTGTTACATGCCTTAAATTCTTCTTAGATGATCACGAGCTGACCCAATACTGCGACAGGCCAACACATAATAAAGGAGAAAAATCCTGGATCGCATCATCTCCAAAGGAAACACCATATCACTGGATAACATCTCCTCTTGTGACTGGTCTGACCATCACGTCATCCTCTTTTACATTAATCGGGAGATGTCCGCAAGGAAGCCTCAATCGAAGAAGTTAAAGTTATGGAAAAGGGACCTTAGACATATCAATACAGCTGAACTAGCAACCCAATGTAAACTTGCCCTTTCCGCCAAAATTGTTATGCCAGAGGTTCACTTACTTACGGACTTTTACAACTCTACTATCTCAAGTACCATGGATTCCGTTGCACCACTCCAACCAAAAAAATGCATCAACAAAAATCTCCAAACCATGGTTTAACGACAACCTAAACTCCGAACAACGCAACCTAAGGGCAACTGAACGATCATGGAAATTCAATCCTTTCTTGGGATCAGCTAAAAGTCCTCAGAAGGGCAAGGAGCTCTTATAACAAACAAATCAAGAGCGCCAAGGCAGATTGCCTCAGATCTCAACTTAGCCAAGCCACAAATCGTCTCAGGAAACTCTTTGAAATTGTTAAACAACAATTGTGTGACGCACCCACTCGGTCTGACCCAGGACACAGCCCACCCTCTTGCGATGCTTTGGCTACGTTTTCTCTGAGAAATCGAGACTCATCAATATCGAATTGGAATCTAAAAATGCAATGGTTCTCGTCCTTCCTCCACCACAGATCCCAAAGAATAAAGGTGAACCACTCTCTATCCCAACCCACGTCTGTATCCATGGGTGTCCCACAGGGGTCTGCTTTATCCCCCATACTATTCAACATATTCTTGGAACCACTTGCAAATGCTCTAAACTCAATGAACATTCTCTTCCACGTGTGTGCCGATGACACGCTACTTTACCTGAAAATCTCCTCCCCTCATAATCTCACATCACTCAACACTATCCTCTTAAACACTCAAAATTGGCTAAGAAGAACCACCTCCTACTTAACACTTTCAAAAACGAATTCTTGCTCATTTCTCCTCCAAATCATACCACCAAGGTAGACCTCTGGATGAACCCCCTCATCATTGATTCAACCAAATCACTCGGAATCACCCTGGTCAAACCCTTAAATTTGAAGAACCACATTAGTACGGTTTGCAAGGGAGCAAATCGCCCGATTAGACTACTCAGGAATCTCAAACCTTTCCTCCCACAAACTGACTTCAAGCAGGTGGTTCAGGCGCTCGTTTTGCAGAGGCTAGACTATGGCAGTGCTACACTATCTGGCCTCCCGAAATATACCTTGGCCCCACTTAGGGCTGTTTTGAATGCGGCGGCCAGGCTGACCACGGGCACAAAAAGTTCTGCGCACATTTCCCCAGTCCTAAGATCTCTAAATTGGCTGCCTTTTGAAGCAAGAATACAGCTAAACATTGCCTGCCTGTCTCACACAGCTCTCCATCTTATAACCCCCAATTATCTATGCCAAAAGCTAGAACTATCTGGAGGTGGCAGACCCTCAAGAAGTGCTAACACCTTCCTTCTGAAATCACAAATATTTCGCAAAAAGAGAACTTGTCAAAGAGCTTTCTCCAGCTCTGCTCCACGGATCTGGAACTCTCTCCCTCCTGAAGTTCGCAGACTCACCTCCTTGGTTGCCTTCGAAATGGAAGTAAAGCGATTCCTTATGTGCAAGTTCTTACCCTAATTGGGCCCCGATTACTTGCTTGAAGATACTGGACTTAGACCTTCATCTCTTGCACGGATGTATTATATCCCCTTACTTAATCTTTTCTTCCCCTCCCAGTCCCGCTGTTTTTTTTTGTTGTTGTTAACTATTGTGATGCTGTGTTGCACCCGTTGTAACCGTTTCCTTTGATATGTATTTGACGCCTGTCTAACCCTGATCATCCGTAATTGTGAAGCACTCCGATATCCCTCGGGATCATGTTCGCGCTATATAAAACTTTATATAAATAAATAGCTAATGCTAGAATATAAACCTGTCATAACCGTAGATGCAAATGCTGTGGTAATTGTAGCAGTTCTCTCCCAATTACACCTAAGAGTGGAAAAGCCAGTAGCTTTTGCTTACCAGTCTCCGTAAAGTGCTGAGATTAATTACTCTGTAATAGAAGAGAGGCGTTGGCTGCAGCATGTACCATCACTCATTTTCATGCTTACATATGCGGCATTAAAATTCTACTACGGACTGATATCAGGCCGTTGTTCAGGGTATTGTGACCTGGTGAAACTAGTAATTGCTCAGAGATTTTTTTTTTATTCCAATAGTGTAGTTGTGTGGTAGAGTATGTTTGTGGTTGGAAGAATGAGGACTTGGACTGTTTGTCCAGCTTGCCTGATGTTTCTGTCGAGGAATGTAACTTGGAGACGGAGGAGGTTGTCGCATGTGCTGGGGATCCCATGGAAGAGTTTGAAAGCTCTAAATCTAAGGATAATTACATTCAGGCAGTGGGAAAAGATAACACTGTAGGTGGTAAGTGTTTTAATAAAAAAAAGGACAAGCAGGGAGAGTACACTACCTGATCGGGCTCCACTGTATTATAAGATTGTTGGTGAGTTGTCCATGTGTAAAGGCTACGTGATGTACAGAGGTGACCGGCTTGTTCCTCCATGTGGTATAGAGAACAACTCATAGCCTTGGTCCATGAAGGACACTTAGGCCAAAACATGACAATGAAACACTTGAAGGAGAGGTTTTGGTGGTCTGGGTTAGATGAGCAAGTTAAGAGATGGGTCATGAACTGTGAAGGGTATAAGGAGATGGAGATGCAATTGTAGGTAGGGTTGGATGTTGTAAGTGACTACCAGCAATTATGTGACACGAAAATAGTGAAGGAATAACTGTGTCTGGATTTTATTTGTCAGTTTTTGCTTCTACCTGATCAGGGGAGGTATGCTTCAATAATGGCGGATGAGATCTCTAAACGCTTCGACGCGGCTGACATTCCGCTGCGGTGTGAAAAAAATGATGACGCGTGCGCAGGTTGGACGGCCCCCGGCCATTCAACTCACACGCACACGCACACCGTGACGTCGGACGGCCGGGGGCCGTCCAACGCATCGAAAAGTCTAAATGGGTTGAAGTTGTATTCATGAGGAATATTACCTCTCAGTCTACGGTTAGTGCATTGAGAGAGATCTTCCAAAGAGAGCGCATCCCTTCCTGCTTGAAAATGGATGATGGCACGCAATTGACATCCGTAGAGATGAAACAGTTTTTGGATGGCTTTGGTATCACATATGTTTGAACATCTTTATACAATCCACAAGGTAATGGTCTTGTGGAAAGGATAAACAGGTTGGTTAAAGAAACCATGAAACTGGCTATAACCTCAAGATTGAACGTACAGGTAGCTATAAGAAAAATGTTGTGGGCACATTGCACCACAGTAATTCAGTTAACTGGAAAGTCACCTTTTGAAATGATGAGGAGGAAGTTCCCAACAAATCAGTTGATTCCAACGTAGATTTGTGCGATTAAGTTGGAAGGAGAGGACAGAAGTTTGTGTTACACAGTTGTAGGACCTAGAATTTCATTTGACGATTTGGTTATTGTTAAACCTGGTAAATTAGCCAAGGGTTATCAAAGTTCAAGGGACCATTCCAAGTGACAATTTTAGGTGGTAAATGTGTAAAATCAGCCAATGGTCAGCCATGGAATTTGAGATGGGTCTCTTTATTTCAAAAAGGTGGAATGTGCTGAGGAATGGAGGAAGATGAATGGTATTGTGGATGGTCATTTATGGATGATTCAAACTTAAATGATTGTGTTGAGCCAAGGACGAGAGTGAATGGTAGAAATGGAGTGAGTGGAGTGATGTCTAGAAGAAGAGCTGCAGGTGATGGTGCCTTTAGTTGTTTTTTTTAAAGTAATGGCACAGAGTCTTCATCAAGGAGACAATAACATGTCATTTCATGCAGACCACCAAGGTGGTTGGATCATTTTGTATGTAACTAACCTTTCTAGCTCACCACTGGCATTGTTACCTTCCTGTGGGTTATTCTCTAGTTTCTGCTGAACATCTGTCTCTTTGTTATGATTTATTTTGTGTACAACTATTTTTAGATTGCGTCCATTATTTATCCTACTACATTATACAAAGCAGTGGTGGATGGAATGCTTAAATTAGTCTCAGCCACTGGTAGTTACCCGGGCCACACCCCAATCCATTGTTATTTTGCACACCATGCCACCTCAGTTTGGACCGGGCCATATGCAAATCAGTCTTGACCCTGCTGCATTGGGAATGTACTACCAGCCCAGGTAGTCCCTGAACCAGAGCACAAGCAACTCAGGACTGGGTTTGCCCTCGTTAGGGCTCATCAGCCAGGTATAGCTTAGTTCCAGTGAGGCAGTGTGCAAGGGACCCATGTCTGTGCATACCCTTCCCACTTTGGGCAACTCAGTGTTTTGAATGTGGCTTCTCACCAATAAGCCACACCCAATCACTGCACTCCCACCTGGGAGGAAAATATACCACTGCACCTTTGAAGAATATACACTATTGAGCATGTCTTACCACCCCTGGCACAGCAAGACTTCAACAGAAAACAGACAACACCTTTTGAAATGGGTTTTATTTAACAAAATGCCAAGACTCTATCACTTTTAGAATAAGGCTTAGGTTTATTACATAATACTCTCTAAACAAAGGCTATCTCAGATACCAAATTCATACGATTCAAATATATGTAGCAAACTTATAATCTAAAGGCATGAATCAATAACTGAGCAAACTATAATACTGATTAATAAACAAGCAATAACTGATATAAGGTAAGATACACTGGACGTTCTGCAAGAGATCCGAAAGATATATATATATATATATATATATATATATACAGAGTAGAGGATCACTCTGGATGTGCACCTACCACACCACAAATAAAACACCTCAAATGATCACAGTCACTGGCTCACATCACAATGGCAATAATCACAAAACTCAATACATCACCTGTTACATACACTGCCCACTTCTGGCCGGGGGAAGTCTTCACACAGCCGGGGGTCAGAGCTCAGCAATCAGGGTTCAATCCGAGATAGACATGCCTGCCCTCGCTCGGAATCCAAACTTCCGCCAGACCAGTGGAGGCTCCCCTTTTAATACAAATCCAAACATAACTAAGCTTCTAGCAAGCCTCGCCCCCTCGTTCTCATGAGACCCCGTACCAGTCTGCTCCAAGGCCACTGCATCGGTTGATCAGGCCTTTGCTATGGCTTTAAGACTAACCATGTATATTCCTCTGATAAGAACCGGTTTTCTCTAGTTAGTAAAGTGTAAAAAACAGTAGGGCGAGCAGGAGATGCCCTCCCCACTTTGAGGCTACGTGCAAGCACAGAAAATAGCTTCAGTCATGAAAATGGAGTTAGTTAGGCCATGCACACAGAAAGGCCCGAAGCAAGATGGAATTGAAAAGGAAGATGACATGAAAGCATGTCAAAGCTAAGCACTGCCATAAAGCAAGGTAAAGTCAGAAAACAGAATGACATTAAACCTTGTCAAAGCCAATAGTAAGAACTCATAATTTTCACCAATGCACAATACAATACACATTCCTGCACAACTGCACGCCTTCAAATGCACATCCCACACGCTCTGCTCTTGGCAAGACTGTTCCACTCCGTAACAGTTCCCACTGAAAGACAGCAAGATTACAGAACAGAAGCAGGCAAATGCAGGACCATCCTACCTTAAGGCTAGGGTAAAATAACACACTAAAGTCAGTTATAATGCTGGTGGTTGAGGGTCATCATAGGATGTTAAAATCACAAAAGTGGCTCTTTTATTACACACAGTAAAGTATTTTTAAAAAGTGATGAAGGGAATGTTTGAATTAATCTCAGGCACTGGTAGTTACTCTTGGCTGCATGCCAGTCTGTTGTCATTTTGCTGTCCATGTCACCTCAGTTTGGATCCAGCCATATGCAAATCAGTCATGACTCTGCTCCAATAGATACAGCCCTGCCCGAATTGCTAGGCCAGGTCGTCCCTAAAGTGGAGCACACGAAATCCAAGACCAAGCTCCCCCTAGTTAGGCTCATCATCAAGGTATAGCTTGCTTCCAAGTGACAGGGTGAGCCCAGGACCCATGTCTGGGCATACCCGTCCAACTTGGGGCGACACACTAAAGTATACAAAAAAGTGATGAAGAGAATGCTTGAATTTATCGCATCCACTTGTACTCACTCAGGGCCGCATTCCTGCTCCAATGGAACATTTAAGCCTGAACTGTCACTCGAATCCAGCTATTCCTGGCTGATGAGCCTAATTAGGGCGAAACCGGTCCCGGGATGCTTGTTTCCGGTTCAAGGAGGACCTGGCCTGGAAGTTCGGGCTGGACTGTTCCCATTGGAGCAGGGTCAAGACTGATTTGGGTCTGTGGAGGCCTCTGGAAGTGTAAGTAAGAGATCCCCATAACTATTAGTGATTGGTGGGAAAGGTTGAGTGTGGGATTGAAATGGAAATTGAGTGTTAGTTATAATATCTTGTAGGATTTGAAATTTATGTTGAGATTAAGATGGGAAACCAAATAGGGTTTGATCGTACATGAAGAACCTTTGGGAATTGTGAACTAAAATGTGTCTGACACAAATTAAACGTTTTGTTCTCCAGGTTTTCCAGTAGATAGGTTTATTAATTAAGTTGTTTAAATGTGTTATGAAAAATGGGTCAAGGTGAGAAATGTGTGAAGATTTTTGGGAGTATATGATAATATAAATTCTAGTAATATACAAGAGTCCTTAACAATGGGTGTGGTGAGGTTTTGTGGTTTAAATGTCAAGTATTCGTCTAAGGAAAAAGGAGATAGAATGTTTTTTTCAAATCACCCCATAGTGGACACAAATGTGGGGAGTCTGAAACCCAATAAGCAGATTGTTTTAATTAAAAGGCCATGTGATATGTAGAAAAATCAGAGAAGTTACAGCACCATCAGTCTTAGGGTGTTTTAGTTTTAATACGGACATACAAGGTTTCTAATTGCTCCAAAGAAATGCAGAAAGGATAGAATTGATTTTTTAAAACAATTTGAGGGGAGTAGTTAATGGGATATTAGAAATCTTGTGGAGAATAATGGATTTGAACATCATCTTGATATTATCAAGGCGTACGCACCAGGAAAGGTGTAACGGATGCTCTTGACTAATTAGTAAGGTTATCTTATGTATCCAGTCTCCTCTATTCAATCTGATGAAAGATTTAATGGACTGAGTGAACTGTAGACCAGAATATTTAATTTGTTGAGAATTCCATATAAAATTAGAGATTAGAAAGTCATGTTTGAAAGTAAATGTATTTAGGGGTAGTATCTCACAGGTGTCATTATTTAATTTATAACCAGATACAAAAGCGTAGGAAGCAACTTTGTTTAAAAAGGTTGGGAGGGACTATTGAGGGTGTGAATTAACAAGCAAAATATAAACAGTATTGTAGTCGTGGGGGTTGTGCGGGCCGAAATAACAGGCGTGGAGGCCGTATATAGTGAGCAATGTCTTTGCAGTCTTTATTAAGGTACACAAAGTTAAGGTCGTGGACGGTGTAGAAGCAGAGGGTAGGGATGAAGGTGGTATTCCGGGTTGTCGTCTTCGGGTGAGGGAAGGTCCGGCAAGAGTCTTGCTGGACGCCTCTGGGGTAGGGGTGATCCTTCTTCTCCCTGCCGGTCCGGTGGTCCTCGGAGTTAAAGGGAGAGAGAACAGGGCGGTTAGTCCTCAAACTCAGGACTCTCAGTGTACTGTCACCGACACCAGGGTTGTGTGGACGGCCAGGCGAGAGTGAGGAAAGGGACGGTAGGGATGAAGAGGGGAGGGAATACGAGCGGGAAGGAAGAAGGTGTACTGGGTGAGGGTTCCGGTGTGGGGTTCACAACTCTGCGTGTCTCGGGCCGTGATATATATATATATATACACAGTGCTCTTAGGGGTGCTACACGGTGAGGGGATACGCTATTTACATAAATATACAGGTCCACCTGGGAGCCAGGAGACAGGGTACTCACATGCCCCGCCGTAACTCTCCTTTGAGTTACGGCCGCTCGCCAGCGTCCTCCACCGGACTCCACCAGTCCTCCGTCCAGATTTCGTCGTCTTCTCCCTCTTCTCCGTCTGCTTCACCGGGGCGCCGCCGTCCGTCTTCTGCCACGAGCCGGACTCGCTGCACACTCCGCTGTCATCGTATCCGGCTTTTTCTTCTTCCGACATCGGGTAGGGGGAGGGACTTCTGGGGTCACTCGGGAGTCCTTCCAGTTTCTCCTCCTTCCGGTTCGGGTCCTGCAATGAGGGAGAAACAAATGGAGTCCGGGTTGCCAGGGATGCCGTCGGCTCGGTCCGCGAGGCTCGGGACCTCGAGGGAAGCGACGGGTCACTCACAGTAGGGACCGCTTTCCGTTCACATCCCCTTCCCCTAGCTGTCCTTCTTGTACGGGGTGCAGGGGGTGCAGGGGGAGGGTATCGGGACAGGTAGTCGGCGTTACCCTGTTCAACGCCTTTCCGGTGCAATGTCTTGAACCTATAGGGTTGGAGGGACAAGAACCATTGTAACACACGGTCGTTATGTCCTTTGTTCCGGGCCATCCATTCCAACGGAGTGTGATCGGTATACAGGACGAATTCACGTCCATCCAGATAGTAGCGGAGGCTTTCTACTGCCCATTTGATGGCCAGCGCCTCTTTTTCTACCACTGCGTAGTTCATCTCCCTTGGAAACAATTTTCGGCTTAGGAAAAGGATGGGTCCTTCGTCGCCATTGTTGTCCCTCTGGGACAGAACAGCCCTCAGACCCTGATCAGAAGCATCGGTCTGAAGGATAAAAGGCCGGGTATAGTCCGGGCTGATAAGCACAGGACCGGACAACAAGGACTGTTTGAGGTGGTGGAAAGCTCGTAACATACGAGAGTCCGGGCGCTTCAGTACGTCTTCGGTCTTTGTTGCCTTTTTTTTTTTTTTTTTTTTTGAAAACCTTTATTGTCGCATTACTCAGGTACAGGTACGGGCCTACAACCTGCGCGGCCGGCCGCTAGTACAGTTAGATCCAGGTAAGTAAAGCATGTCTCAAAAACAACGGCCCGCCACCCACAGTCCCTGTAACAAAATAAGAGAACATTCACCCCGAGCAGAGCACAGATATGTCAGGAGCAAGGAAGGTTTCTTTTTAAAGGTTTAGAGAAGAACAGGATCCGGTAACATATAATCAATCAATAACAAAGTAGGGAATTACAATAGAACAGGATATTCACTGACAGGATCACTGTGATTGAAATGTCGGCTCCGGCGCATCTGAAACAGGATAATCAATAAAAACAAAACTACCCAGCACCGGTAAAACATCCATACCTCATGCCTATGAGCCCCATAGGAGCACCCTCCCCAAAAATTATAGAGACATACTATCCAGATCCCGAAAAAGAAGGGAGAATAGAAGGAAAAAGAAAGGCCATAGAAACAATAAAAGGACAAAAAGAAGAAGAACCCATCCCCCACCCTGCACTCCTGTAGATGGCTACGGCCTACCCCCCCTAACAGTGTGCCTGTCGCCCATAAGAACTAAAACCCCAAAAAAGAAAAGTCCACAAGGAAGGAAAGAAAATAGTGCCAAAGAAAGCGGAGGGGGACCCCAGGCCAACCCCCGACCCCCTCCCACTCGGCGCTTACCTTAAGTACGATAAACAATACGAAATCAAACACAACCACAACCAGGCTGCAGAAGGGTGAGACGATACTTTGTTAGCCCGTAAGGTTACACAATCACAAAAACCTACTTGTGTCCCTCTCCCTCCAACAGCCCGTTAGCAGCCTCTGCGCAATATTACCATCTCCAACCCTGGCCCACCCTATCGAGTTCGCCCACCCGCGAGGCAGTCTCAAAAAAGGATTGTTACAGGAAGCTCGGGCCCATAAAATTAGGAGCACCCAGTGAAACAGGATAACGTTATGCAACGATCAATTGTTTAGAGAGTAGAGGCACAACAGCGGGAGCACCCAGTTAAAACAGGATAGTGTCAATCGTTCAGCATTTCAGGTCCCACAGGAGAGCATAGATCTCCCCAAATAGCAACAATGGCGCCCCGAGCGCACTCGATTTCCACTGGCCCGCAAAATCAACAGTACAGATTACACCAGATACGTAGTGTCGGGCCGGGCTAGAAAGCACAGACTGGAGCACACAAATCAATAAGTCGCATCCACGGTCGGCCGCGGCCCCTCCGCAGGGAGCTGCAACATTCATCCCACAAGGAGTGACGGGCAAAACTAATGTCGGCTTACAGTTATCCATCGATCCAAAGGTAATCAAAACATCCTCACGCCAGTTCCAGAACGTATTCTTCTGAACCCCTGGGGGCATACAGTCGCCATCCTGCAGCATCCAATACACCCGGCCACCACCATGACTAGGCAGAGCCTATCGAGTCGCCATTTTCTAAGGAGCACACCCTCGGCGTAGTGTAGACGAGCTTCGGGACCGCCGGCCCCCGCCAGACAGGGGGCGAGGTGCACCGGTGCCCCATCGATAAATCAACACAGGACGCCACTCTCCCCACACACTAGCCTGCGCAGACGGGCCCCCCCAGCCCAAGGAGTACCACAGCAACATTTTGTCTTCACCGGTAACAGTGAGCCGGAGCATCAATGGCAATGCGATGCAGACAGGCAAACACCGTACCTCCGGGGAAACAAAGAGCAGGTCTCATTGTTCGGCTGCCGATGAAGTATGCCGGGGGGGTAAGAAGCAAACCGCACAGAGGGAGAGCGCATCATGGCCATTGCGGGCACCAGCGGCGTCGAGGAGTAGATTGGTCTCCATGACGGGAGACCGGCGTCCCACGGGTCTGTGTGGCCACTATCAGTCAACCGGCGGCCGGATGCAGTACAGCGCGAGGTCCCGGTTGCAGGCAGCGGGCGGGCCGCACCCCGCGAAGGAGCACAGCCCCGGCCATGGAGCGCGGATTTTCACCAGAGTCAGACGCCTCATCGCAGTATCCCTTCCGACGCGCAGAGGCTCCGTTTTCGCACGGGGCAGGCGAGCAAATCGGGCGGGGAGGGAAGAAGGTCGGCGGAGCGGGACCCCGCGCGGCCATCTTGGTCGCCGGCCCGGCTCCGCCCCTCCTTTGTTGCCTTTTTGAAGAGATCAGTGAGTGGGGCCGCAGTCTGTGAGAAGCCAGGGATAAATTTCCTGTAATAACCCAAGAGACCAAGAAAAGCACGTAGTTCTTTTCGTGTTTTTGAAAAGGGGATTGACTGGATGGCTGTGATTTTATTGTTCTGGGGACGGATCACTCCCTCACCTAACAGATAACCCAGGTACTTAACCGTTTGGGCAGCAAGGGTGGTTTTTGCGGGGTTAATGCTGAACCCATAAGAACCCAGGGAGGAGATGACTTCATGTAGGTGATGCTGGTGTTGGCTCCAGTCATCACTGTAGATGATTATATCATCCAAATAGGCTCCCGCATACCGTGAATGCGGTTGTAGGACGTGATTCATGGCTCTTTGGAAAGTAGCGGGAGCACCGTGAAGGCCGAAGGGCATCATGGTGAACTGATATAGTCCATCAGGGGTAGAAAAGGCGGCCTTCTTCTTATCCTCCTCTCTCAATGGGATCTGCCAGTATCCCTTACAGAGGTCCAGCGTACTGATGTATTTCGCCTTCCCTATCCGTTCGATCATCTCGTCAACACGAGGGAGGGGGTACGTATCAAAGGAGGAGATTTTATTCACCTCTCGAAAGTCAATGCAAAACCTGATAGAACCGTCCGGTTTAGGGACCAGTACAATGGGTGAATTCCAGCTACTGATGGACGGCTCTATAACCCCCAGGCGCATCATCTGTACTATCTCTTCTTGAATGACGGCTCTACGGGCTTCAGGGACCCGATAGGGTCGTTGACGTACCGTTTTTCCAGGCTCGGTTACGATGGCATGTTCGATTACAGAGGTGCGACCCGGGTAGGAGGAGAAGATCTTTTGTAGGGATCTCAAGGACGACCTTAGATCTTGCCTTTGGTTTTCGGGCAGATCCGGATCCATGCACACCTCATAGGACAAAACCGATTCGGGTTCTGTACCAACCAGTACAGGTAGAGGACCGACCCAGGCTTTCAGTAGGTTTACATGGTAGATCTGGGAGACATGTCTGTTAGGGTCTGTTTCAACCTCATAGGTGACTGGCGTTACTTGTCGAAGGCTAGGAAATGGGCCCTGCCATTGTCCTAGTAACTTGTGATCCGAGGATGGGATCAGGAGAAGAACAAGGTCACCTGGGGCAAAAGACCGTGGTTTGGTGCCCTTATCGTATTGGTGTTTTTGACTAGCTTGTGCGGTTACCATGTTCTGCCTTACGATGTCCCGTATTTGCCCCAAATGTGTCTTGAGGTTTTCTACATACTCGGGGAGAGGCCGGGTTTGGTCTGGTTCGGCCTCCCAGACCTCTTAGGCCATATCCAACAGGGTCCGTGGGGGTCGCCCATATAAGAGCTCATAGGGCGAGTACCCTGTGCTGCTCTGAACCTTGCAGCGGATCGCAAACAATGCTAGGGATAGCATCTCCTCCCACCTCCTGCTCTCAAGGGCCAACAGCTTTTTCAGTGTAGTCTTTAGAGTGGCGTTGTATCGCTCAACCAGCCCATCCGCCTGGGGGTGGTAAGCTGAGGTCCTTATCTGTTTGATACCTAGTCTGGAACACACCTGTCTCATAAGGGTGGACACAAAGGGAGTCCCCTGGTCGGTTAGGATTTCTCTAGGGAAGCCTACCCTAGAGAAAATCGAGATCAAGGCTTTGGCTATGTTCTGGGTTGTGGGTTGTCTTAGGGGTACGGCTTCTGGAAACGGGTGGCGTAATCGACCAGCACTAGAGCGTATCGACACCCGCTTCTGGAGGGCAACAGGGGGCCTATAATGTCCATCCCTACTCTACTGAAGGGTATATCGATAAGGGGTAGAGGCTGTAGGGGTACTCTGGGGGGTCGATACCTGCTATTCTTTTGGCACACCGGGCATGCACGGCAGTACAGTTTTATTTGTTGGTATACACCTGGCCAATAGAATTTGTCCAAGATGGCCTGTCCTGTCTTCTCGTCGCTAAAGTGGCCTCCCAGCAGATGACTGTGGGCGAGAAACAATACCTTGTCTCTGAAAGGTCCCGGGATTAGCAGCTGTGGTGTTTGTTGTGCCCCTCCCTTCCTGTATAAAAAGCCATTCTTTTTAAAGAAATAGGGACGTACTTGTAAGGGGTCTTCATTGTCCAGTGCCCGTCCCCAGGCATCTTGGAGGACGGGATCCTCCTGTTGGGCAGCGCGGAATTCACTGTCTGTTTCCCAGGGGTGTTCTTCCGCTCGGACCGGAAAGACAGTGGCATGGTTCCTCTTCTCTTTCTTCTTTTGGGTTTTTGATTTGAGGGGTTTGTCTGGGACTTCTTGACCGGGTTGGTCATGTGGAAACGGGGCTTCCAACCACCACTTTTCTAGGGTGTCGGTGGTCTCATGGAGAAGACGGGGTAGCCCCGAGTAGTCGCTGCCCAGTATCACCTGCTCCGGGAGGTTTGGAATAAGGCCAACGGTTAGTGTGGTACCCTGATCCGTAGGGTGTTGAACCCGAACCCGAGCAGTGGGGTATAATTTCGTGTCGCCATGAACACACTGGATGGCGACCGTACCGGTCACTGGTCCCACAGGATTTGGCATCTCCTGTGGACGGAGTACACTTTGTCTGCAGCCTGTATCCGCAAGGGATAGAACAGGGTGTCCGTCGATCCGTACCGGGCAGTGAAATCTAGGAGGGTTCGGTTCCGCAGCAATGCATACAAAGTTCCGGGCGAGGCCCACCTCCATTGGTTAGTCTTTCTGGGGACACACTCGGGCGATGTGCCCATATCCCCCACAGTGATAGCACTGAGGACCGGGTGGGGGTGCCCTCGTCATAACAGGATATGGGAACAAAGGGAGTGGCTCCGGTTTCTTGGGTAGGGGAGGTCTCGGTGTTCGGGTCAGGTTATGAGACTGGGGACGGTGAGAATGTTCCTCCTTTGGCCTCTGAAAGTCTTGGGCGCGGCTGTAGGCGCTGGCGATCTCTACCGCACTATCCAAGGTGAGACGGGCGTGTTGGCGAACCCATTTTTGGGTAGAAGGATGTAGGGAAGCCAGAAACTGTTCCAAATATATCTTGGAGAGGATATCTTCTTTCGTGGCGGAGGCAGATCGCAACCAGCGATCGGCCAGATCCCGGATGCGGAAGGACAGTGCTCTTGGTGTTTCTTGTGGCCCTTCTTTTGCTTGACGTAGCTTCACCCGGTAGGTTTCATCATCTATGCCTAGCCGTTCCAGGATACAGGTTTTGATGTCAGCATAAGGCGTTTGGCCTTGTACATTGGCTTGTTGGTACGCAGCTTGTAGTTCGCCGGTAAGTAGTGGACCTAGATAGTGTCCCCAGCGATCCGGGGGCCAGGCAGCGGCTTGGGCCAGCCGTTCAAAATTAGTAAAAAAGAAGTCCGGGTCTTCTCCCGGGACGTACATTTGGAGAACCACTGAGGGGAGGGAAGTGACAGGTCTTTGGTGGCCTAGTACGTCTGTGAGTTTTCCCATAGCTTGGTCCTGGGCCGCCCCTTGCCCCTTCAACACGTCATGCAACTGGCCTCGTTCGTCCTCGGCGGTCTTGAGGAACTGCTCCATCATCTTCCCCAGCTGTTCCTGGGTCTCGGCGAGTTTCTTTACCGTGGCCTCCATGCTTCCGGGCAATCCCACTTCTGACACCAACTGTAGTCGTGGGGGTTGTGCGGGCCGAAATAACAGGCGTGGAGGCCGTATATAGTGAGCAATGTCTTTGCAGTCTTTATTAAGGTACACAAAGTTAGGGTCGTGGACGGTGTAGAAGCAGAGGGTAGGGATGAAGGTGGTATTCCGGGTTGTCGTCTTCGGGTGAGGAAAGGTCCGGGAAGAGTCTTGCTGGATGCATCTGGGGTAGGGGTGATCCTTCTTCTCCCTGCCGGTCCGGTGGTCCTCGGAGTTAAAGGGAGAGAGAACAGGGCGGTTAGTCCTCAAACTCAGGACTCTCAGTGTACTGTCACCGACACCAGGGTTATGTGGAGGGCCAGGCGAGAGTGAGGAAGGGGACGGTAGGGATGAAGAGGGGAGGGAATACGAGCGGGAAGGAAGAAGGTGTACTGGGTGAGGGTTCCGGTGTGGGGTTCACAACTCTGCGTGTCTCGGGCCGTGATATATATATATATATATATATATATATATATATATATATACAGTGTTCTTAGGGGTGCTACACGGTGAGGGGGTACGCTATTGACATAAATATATAGGTCCACCTGGGAGCCAGGAGACAGGGTACTCACATGCCCCGCTGTAACTCTCCTTTGAGTTACGGCCGCTCTCCAGCGTCCTCCACTGGACTCCACCAGTCCTCCGTCCAGATTTCGTCGTCTTCTCCTTCTTCTCCGTTCTGCTTCACCGGGGCGCCGCCGTCCGTCTTCTGCCACGAGCCGGACTCTCTGCACACTCCGCTGTCATCGTATCCGGCTTTTTCTTCCGACATCGGGTAGGGGGAGGGGCTTCCGGGGTCACTCGGGAGTCCTTCCGGTTTCTCCTCCTTCCGGTTCGGGTCCTGCAATGAGGGAGAAACAAGTGGAGTCCGGGTTGCCAGGGATGCCGTCGGCTCGGTCCGCGAGGCTCGGGACCTCGAGGGAAGCGACGGGTCACTCACGGTAGGGACCGCTTTCCGTTCACAAGTATATACTGATAATTTAGTTTGTTGGTTATTATAAGTGTAGGAGAGTAGGGTCTGCTTCGTATGGTTACCCCCACTTTTTGCTGTGATTCACAATTTTTTCGTCTTTAGTAGGGCTGTGGTCCTGCTAATCAGGACCACAGCCTAGCCGTTCTCTCTCTAAATTGATACCATGTACTTTAGGTACATACCAGATTGGTTACTGGCTCCCCCTTGTGAGCCCCTGTATATGGTACCTTAGGTACCCAGGGCATAGGTGCACCAGAGGCCTACCAGGGGCTGCAGCATGTATTGTGCCACCCCTGGTTATCCTTCCAAACTGACACCACAGGTCTGCAATTGCAGCCTGGGTAAGGTGGTGTAATCACCCCTTACTTAGATATAGTATACCTATATCTATATATGTAGACACATATTAACCTATAAGTCACTCCTATGGCAGGACTTGACAATCCTGGAGGCAGAGTGCTTGGTTTTGTGTGAGAGGGTGCCCTAGCATGAGCTGAGCCCCTCTGCAGCTTTTGGAACCATTCCTTATAGCTGTTCTATGATATAGCCATACCATATACTCTTAAGTGCATTATAATCCTTGCGGTTAATGCTAACTTTGGTTTGACTTTATCAAAATATGTTGTGTAAGGTGTCAAACGCTTTGGAATACTACCCCCCCCCCCCGCCCGTTCTGGCGGCGGGGGTAGCATTCCACCCTTCTAGAGGGAGAAGACATGTAGTTACTGGTAAACCCGGTTAAAGTTAAACAGAGCCACCAGCATCACAAAATGGATGCTGCTGCCACAGACACGAGTCTGCCCTCCTGCTGCTGGACGAAACTCTGGCAGGGGAGGCCTGGACAATAGGTTTCCTGCCCAGACAGGCTTTAGCGTATTGGTGCAGTGTGGGTTGCATTCAGTGAATGCTTTTCAGACACTGCCTGGGGCACGCAAGGTGCTCCATGCATTTCCCAGTTCAAACCGTTTGCTGGGGCACTCAGTCCCAGCTCTGGCGTGAAACTGGACAAAGGGGAAGGGGTGTAACCACCCCCTCCCAAGGTTCTCCCGTAGGTGGGATCCTAGAGTTAGTCCAACCCTAAACTTGCTAGGAATAGGATCTCAGTCCCTAGGACTTTGGATTACCCTGTATGAAACTCTGCAACATATATCTTGGACCTTCGACATTCCACATCGACTGGAAGATGGAAGAAATCTCCCTTGTGGTCAAGGAGTGACCACCCTGTTCAAACAGGCAACAAAGCATCTTTGCCGGTCTGCATTTTTGAGGCTCCCGCCAGATCCCGAAGAATCTGCAACACAGGACATGGACTTCCAGACATCTCTGACAATGACCTGCGCTCCCAGCAAAGGTGAGACCTGTAGCGGACACAAGAGACGTGGGACCGGAACTCCTGGACATCCTGCATTTTTGCAACTGCACCTACTTCCAGAGGTATCCCGAAGTTGTGCATTGGGGTATTTGAAGCCCCTGCCTGAGCACCTTTTGCACGAAGCTCAGAGGCCTACACTCCACGAGTGTCCTGTGGGCCCGCTTTGTGCATTTCCGCTCGAGGCCCCTTCGCGGTTCCTCGTCCGTTGGCTAGCAAGCCCCCACAAAAGGCCATCCTTGATTTCTTGAGCTTTCCTGGTTGCTCCAGACTTGCTCCCACTCCTCTCCAAAGGAGGAGTCCCTCAGATCTTGCTGGTCTGAACCGAAGCCAATCTCGACATCTTGCGTGGGTTGCTGTTGCCAAGGCTTGTTGGATCCAATCCGGATTCTGACTCTGCAGCACTCGACATCCTTCATGGGACAGCTCAAATCCAGCTCCTGGTTGTCATTGACGCCTCCTGGTCCTCGTGGCTGAAGAGACAAGCTTCACCTCTTTCACCTGAAATCACCCGACATCGGCTGTCATCTTCTCCTCGCCATCCTGGTCACTGGGTAGTGATTCAGACTCTATCCCTTCTGCTTTCAGGTTCTTCACATCTCCGATCCACCTTTGGATCCACCCGTACACTTTTCCTCTGGTCGCCTGCAGCATTTCTTCGCAGCTCTCCATTGGAATAGACGACGAAACCCGACATAAAAAAAAAACTATGCACCCGGCTTCCATGGGTGAGGTAACTCGAGTACTCCGGTGCTCCCGTGGGTATTGACTCTCGAAGTGTCTAAGTCTAAAACGGTTCCATCGTAGTTCACCTCTAGGTGCCCTGAATCTTTAAAACTGTAACTTGCTCATTCTTCATAGAAAGTCAATGGTGATACGCGCCCTGCCTAACCCAGAAGCGGTCGCTCCTCACGCTGCTCCCTGCTAAAAGAAGTGGTATCGTAGCGCTTCTGCCAGACTGCTCACTGCCACTAATGCGAACTGCGCACTGCTCGCTCTGCTTACTATATTTATTCATTGTGCCTGAATCGCACTGCTCGCTCTGCTTACTGTATTTTTGTTATTGTGCCTGAATCGCACTGCTCGCTCTGGTTACTGTATTTAATCATTGTGCCTGTATCGCACTGCTCGCTCTGCTTGTTGTATTCAATTATTGTGCCTGAATCGCACCGCTCGCTCTGCCTGCTGTATTTAATTCTTGTGCCTGGTGATCGACATCGTAGCGGTGTGCTGGTAGACTGCTCCGCATTTGCTTAGGAGCTGTGCACTGCTCGCTTTTGCCTGCTTTGGCTGTTTGTGCCGATGCCACTGCCCATTTCATAGCGATTTCAGGTGGTGCCCCAATCTCGTCCAGTTCCGCTTTTGGGCTCGCTGCCATTTTGTTGTTGTTGTTGTGACTCCCTGCCCGGCTCACCACCCCGCTCCTGCCTCCCAGCTGCTTCTCCCTCGCCCCTCCCCCCTCCACTTTCTAAATATGACAGATGCTTTTACGCGCAGCGTTCACGCGCAGCGGACGCGCCCCAAAGGCGCGCCAAAGGTAAGCCCGTCTACTCCCGTCCGCGCCTGGACCGCGCCCAGCGCCAGACCCCCTGGCCCCCGCAAAATCCACTCCGCCCGCATCATGTACGACGCCGCAACCCTCTCAGCCCTTAACCCCGGCTGCCCACCCAACTGCTACCAAGCCGTCCCAGGACACACCCATGGACCCTTCACCTGCCACTCCTGCAAGTCCGAATGCATCAGAACCCACACCAAATCCACCAACTCCAAACAGAGCTCCGACACTAACCACCTAAAGTGCATCCTGCTCAACACCCGCTCGGTCCACAGACACGCCATTGAACTCTGGAACTTACTCGACACCACATCGCCGGACGTCGCCTTCCTTACAGAAACCTGGATGAACGCCTCATCAGCGCCTGACATCGCCATAGCCATCCCAGACGGCTACAAGATCATCCGAAAGGACTGCACCAAACAAACAGGAGGAGGCATCGCCATCGCCCATAAGAACACCATCCACATCACGACCAGCTCCGACGATAACCTCGCAGCCGCCGAACACCTTCACTTCCAGATCCACACCGACCCCAAGACCACACTCAGAGGCACCCTCATCTACAGACCACCAGGACCCCGCACACAATTCAGCGAAGACATCACCGACTTCATCAGCCCACACGCCCTCCCCTCCGAGGACTACATCCTACTGGGAGACCTCAACTTTCACCTGGAAAAGAAAAACGACAGCAACACTACCCCCCTTCTGGATAACCTGGCCAACCTCGTGCTCGAACAACTTGTCAATACCCCCACCCACTATGCCGGACACACGCTCGACCCAATCTTCACCTCCAGCAAGCACATCTCCTTCAATCACACCACAGCTCTCCACTGGACAGACCATAGCTGCGTTCATTTCAACTACAAAAAGACCTCGACCCACAACCCCCCACAACCTATTCCCCGAAGAAACTGGAACAAAATTACCACCGACCAGCTCTTCACATCGCTTCACCAAAACCCCCCCGCCAAGTCATCGGACCCAAACCAAGCTGCCACCAACCTCACACAATGGATCACCCACAGCGCCGACGAACTAGCACCCTTGAAAAACCATCAAATCAAGCAAGGTAGCAAAAAAGCCCCCTGGTTCAACGATGACCTTAAGAAATCCAAGAAGTTCTGTCGTACCCTCGAGAAAGCCTGGAGAAAAAACCCAACCACTGACAACATGACCACCTTCAAGAACGCCACCCGCAAACACCACCAACTGATCCGATCCACCAAGAAATCAGCATTCAAGGATCGCCTTAACAACAACGCCCAAAACAGCAAGGAACTATTCAACATCGTCAAAGAATTTACCAACCCCACCGCCGGCACCCACGACATCACTCCCTCCCAAGACCTCTGCAACTCCCTAGCCTCATTCTTCCACAACAAAATCGCTGACATACATAACAGCTTTGGAAACCAGTCCGAAGACCAGTCCACTCCACCCACCTCCGAACCTAAACCACCCTCTAACACCCTTTGCGACTGGAACCCAATCAACACTGAAGACACCATCCGCCTGATGAACTCCATCCACTCAGGATCGCCAACCGACCCATGCCCCCACCACATTTTCAACAAAGCAGACTCCATTATCGCACCCCATCTCCGTGACGTCATCAACTGCTCCTTCAACTCCGCTACCTTCCCGGAAAGCTGAAAACATGCCGAACTCAGCGCCCTTCTAAAAAAACCAACAGCAGACCCCACTGAACTTAAGAACTACCGCCCCATTTCGCTCCTCCCATTCCCTGCCAAAGTCATTGAGAAAGCAGCCAACAGTCAGCTCGCCGCCTTCCTCGAATCCAACAAATCCTTTGACCCCTCACAGTCCGGCTTCCGAGCCAAACACAGCACCGAAACCGCCCTCATTGCAGCAACAGACGACATTCGAACTCTACTGGACAACGGAGAAACAGCGGCCCTCATCCTACTTGACCTCTCCGCAGCCTTCGACACAGTCTGTCATAGCACCCTCATACAACGCCTTAACAACGTCGGAATACAAGGAAAAGCATTAGACTGGATCATCTCGTTCCTCGCCGGAAGAACCCAGAGAGTCCGCCTCCCCCCTTTTAGATCAGAGGCCACCGAAGTCATCTGCGGCGTACCACAAGGATCATCACTCAGTCCCACCCTCTTCAACATATACATGAGTCCCCTCGCATCCATCGCACGCCAACACAACCTCAACATCATTTCATACGCTGACGACACCCAGCTCCTGTTCACGTGCAGGAAGGGAGAGGTTTTTGATGGCGGTAGAATTAAAGACTGTCTGAGTGCAGTCTTTACGTGGTTTCAGCACCAGAGCCTGAAATGCAACTCGGATAAGTCCGAGTTGCTCTTTTTTGGCTGTGCCCCTGACCCTGGTTGGAAGTCGTGGTGGCCCCCGGACATGTTTCCTCCTGAGAAACCGTCCTCCCAAGTAAAAAATCTGGGAGTTGTGTTTGACGGCGATCTTTCCTTTCGTCCACACATTACGGGTTTAGCGGGGAAATGCTTCGGCATCCTCAAGATGCCGAGGAAATTTCTCCCACTGCTCTCCCTACAATACCGTAAGAACATTGTTCAATCGCTTGTGGGATCGCGTCTGGACTATGCTAACGCACTTTTTGCAGGACTGCCTAAATATCTTGTGTCCAGATTGCAAATTGTTCAAAATTTGGCGGCCAGAGCAATTTTTGGCCTACCGAGGAGAGTCAGCGCCTCCTTGTTGCGGGTCAGGTTGCATTGGCTTCCAATCCCGAGCAGAGTCAGGTTCAAAATTCTTACGCTGGCGTTTAAAGCCCTCCACTCTACTGGCCCCGATTACCTCAGGAAGCATATTGCTTTCTATGTTCCACGGAGGAAATTGAGATCAGCTGATTTGGCTAAAGTCGAGGTGCCAGTGATCAAACGAGTGCGGATGGGAGGTCGGTCTTTTCAGTTTATGGCAGCCCGTTTCTGGAATGAGCTCCCTCTTTCTCTACGCAAGGCTAATAATCTTCTGGCCTTTAGGAGGGAGTTGAAGACCGTTCTCTTCTCTGTATAACCAGTGTGCCTATAGTGTATTCGCCTCTGGGTTTTCTGGGTTCTGTTCAGGCCTCTTTGCTAAAGCGCCGGGACACCCTTTCGGGGTAGCCGTGCGCTCAAAAAGTGCGGTTGTAACATAACATAACAAAGACCCTAACACCGCCAAAACCAACTTACACGAAGGAATGAAAGAAGTAGCCGAGTGGATGAAGAACAGCCATTTAAAACTGAACTCTGACAAAACGGAAGTCCTCATCTTAGGTTCATCCCCCTCATGGTGGCCACCGGCCTTGGGAACCGCACCCATACCTACGGACCACGCACGTAACCTGGGCTTCATCCTGGACTCCTCCCTCTCGATGACCAGACAAGTCAACGCCGTCTCATCATCATGCTTCAACATCCTACGCATGCTCAAAAAAATCTTCCGCTGGATCCCCACCGAAACAAGAAAGACGGTCACCCACGCACTGGTCACAAGCCGACTGTATTAGGGAAACACCCTTTACGCCGGAACCACAGCCAAACTACAGAAAAAACTCCAACGCATCCAAAACGCCTCAGCCAGACTCATACTGGACATCCCCCGTCAAGCTCACATTTCCGGTCACCTGAAAGACCTCCACTGGCTCCCCGTCAACAAGAGAATAACGTTCCGTCTCCTCACCCACGCACACAAAGCCCTCTACGACCTAGGACCCGAATGCCTTAACACGCGATTGTCCTTCTACACCCCCACCCGCCAACTACGATCATCCAACCAAGCCCTCACCGCAATTCTGCGCATCCACAGATCCACCATGGGGGGAAGATCCTTCTCCTACTTAGCGGCCAAGACCTGGAATTCCCTCCCTACCCACCTCCGCCTTACACAGAACCACCTCTCCTTCAGAAAGCAACTAAAAACTTGGATATTCGACAAGTAAAATACCCCCCTCCCCCAAGCGCCTTGAGACCCTCTGGGTGAGTAGTGCGCTATACAAATTTTCGAACTTGAACTTGTTTAGACACTGCACTCGTCCCCCGTGGGCCTCCTGCATCCTAACCTTTGGTGGTTCTAGGTAGCCCCAGCGGTTCTACAGGCCCTAGGCCTGCTTTCTAACTCTCACCTGGTTCTTATACCACTATTTTAGTATATGGTTTGTAAGGCCTCTAGGGCATAACGTATACTGTGCAACTTATCGTATGCTAATTAAGTTCCTTGTATTGTACTTTTACCTCTGACCTCATAAAGAGTGCAGAGGGGTTGTGTTTAGAATAAATACATATATATATTTGATATATACTTTGTGTGGTGTGCTTTCATTTGATCATTCAAGAGATTATAATTGGTAAAACAACTTGCTTAACTCGCCTCTAAGTCTTAGCCTGAAGGCTGCTCTCCACAGCTACCACTAGGATAGCTTTCTATAAGGTTGACTTTACAACCTACCATCAATAAGGGTCATTTGGACTGTTGCAAGGATTGTTGTTGAGCAGTTACGAAAGTCACTCCAGTTGTTTCCTCTTGATGCCGCAAACTCCCAACTCCCTCAAGGATCAACCAACACAATCAGGAAGGAAACTCTGACTATGTCAACTACTCCCTAAGGTAAAGGGGAAGTAGAGAGAGAAACAAACAAACAACAAAAACACTGGTTCCGTTCCTGTTGCAGTTTCTCTTGAAAGTGTTCAAGGCCGTATTTTTGAATCACGCAATCCTGGTTTCACGTAATCCTGTGACACAGTACACTTAATCAACAACTCTGCTATTTAATATTAAAGATTTCTTAAATATTAAATCACATCAAGATTTACTGACCATAGAGATTAACGGCCCTTGTTCACACTTAACTGAGTCCGTCAGGAGTCAAGCGCATCCAAATAAACTAACTTTGAATTGCCTCCTTTAAGCAAAGTTGAGATTAATTAATTCAGAACCGCTTGTCTTAAAAATAAACTTGAATAAATTAGTGTGTTAATTTATTAGACAAATTAACTCTTGTAACTCATGCACATGCACATACCTGAAGATCCCAGTAGTTTCTCTGTTCAAGGGGTTCTGTAAATTTAAGAAATAAAGAACAACAAGCAACCTATACTCTGGGCTATTTAGTAAATACTCTTAACAATCTTTACCCCCAGAGATTAAGTTGTCTCTAGAACTACCTTTGGCATTTGATAACTATTTTACATTCATTTAAATTGAAGTCTCAACAAAATTTTACAGCTAACTGAATTGTTTTTGTCAAGGTTTGTTTAACAAATCAGTTTAGCGATTACCTACAGCATTTGATAATTACTAAACTTGTTTTGTCTTGGCACTACACCTCAAAGTCAATGTTCTTTGGTCCTTCTTTTAAATAAATAATCTTACTGTCCTTTCTCGCTTTTGATCGGACCGTCGAAGAAATCACCGGCTTGACTTCCGTCGTGGAGAAGATGTCGTCATCTGTCCTCGTCGCTCCTCGGAAAACTTCACCCGGACGAACAAGTAATCAGGTAAGAGGCTGGCGGGTAGGGTCGGTGAACGAGTTGAGGTTACAGGGATTTAAGGACTGGTAGCGGTTGGGTTTTAACTCGAAAGACAGGAAAGTGCCCGGAATCAGGTCGTGTTCAAAGTCGGAGCTGCTAACTGAAGTGCTCTTCGTATCGTCAACTTGAGACGAAGCACTGAACCGTTAGCGCTCGCTCCTTTTATAGACGTCTCCCTCTGACTTGAACGTTCTGTCACACTGCGCGTGAAACCCTCTCAAAATGTCCGCGCGATGAACCAAGTGCACAATCAGGAGCAAGCCTCTTGTCAAAAATGAACAAGCATTGGTCAAGGCAACAATTAAACATAGGAAATCTGTAATTGTCTTTCAGAAATCATTCCTATCAAATTAAATCCTTCACTACGAGTTTTTACCCAAACTAAATAACCACAAGGATCGTTACAGGACCTGGTACATTTTACAGATTTATTGTATCACAAGACTACTGCACTCCTAACAGTCCCCCCCCGCCCCCAAAGGTCGCCTCACAGGTCTAGGTTTGTCTGGATGTAAAGCATGAAAAGATCTAATGAGTCTAGGGGCGTGTACATTCTTTTCTGGTTCCCAAGATCGTTCAGATGGATCATATCCTTTCCAATCTACAAGATAAAACAGGCAACCTTGAACCCTTTTGGCATCTAAGATAGCCTTAACCTCATATTCTAAGTGATCTCCAATCACCACCGGAGGTGGTGGATTATCTGGTCGAGTTGTTGGATCATAAGGTTTCAAAAGAGACACATGAAACACTGGATGAATAGCATATTCATCAGGCAGAGTCAATTTAAGGGACACAGGATTAAGAATTTTCTCAATTTGAAAAGGCCCAATATATCTTGGTTTTAGTTTTCTAGGACCTTCTAATTGAATATTCCTTGTAGATAACCAAACCAATTGACCCTTCTTGTATAAAGGCGAAGGAATTCTATGAGAATCTGCTGACCTTTTCATTGTAACCTTGCTCTTAACCCACTGTTTTCTAGCCTTCTCTTGGATGTCTAACAACGAGGTTAATCTATCAGTAACTGCGGGCATAGTCTGTTGACTTTCTGGTAAAAGAATAGGAAGAGATCGGGGATGCTGCCCAGTTAGAAAGTAAAAGGGAGAACACCCTAAGGCTGAATGTGTAGTATTATTGTAAGAAAATTCTGCCCAAGGTAAAACTTCATCCCAATGTTTAGGTGAGGTAGCTAACAGACACCGTAAACCCTGTTCTACATGTTGATTAACTTTTTCTGTTTGCCCATCTGTCTGCGGATGAAAAGAGGAGGATAGAGCCACTTCAATTCCTAATTGTTTACTAAGTTGAGACCAAAACTTCGATACAAATTGAGGACCTCTATCAGAAATAATCTTGGTTGGAAGACCATGAAGTTTCACAATAGTGGATAGAAAAATTGCACTAAATTCAGTTGCCGTTGGCATCTTTTGCAAAGGAATGAAATGTCCCGTTTTTGATAACAAATCCACCACAACCAGAATAGTTGTAAACCCATTGGATTTAGGAAGATCGGTAATAAAATCTAAACTAATAGTATGCCATGATTGTGGAGGAATATTCATTGGATGAAGTAATCCCATTGGAGCTGTGTGTAAGGCCTTCTGTCGAGTACAAACAGGACAAGCTTTGATATATTGTTGAATAATAGGTATCATTTTATCCCAACAAAAATAGCGCTGACACAACTCCAAAGTTTTATTAACTCCTGGATGTGCAGCAATTGCCAGGTCATGATTCCATTGCATTACTTTCTTTTGTAAATCACTTGTAGGGATGAACAATTTATGGTTATGAAAGAAAAAACCCTCTCTGACAGTATTATCTTTCCTAGATAACCACTCTTGAACATTAAATGTCTTTAATTCTTCCTTTAAAGAGTCAAGGAAGCTTTCTGAATGGATTTCAGCTGCAATTCTTTCTTTAGGAAGTATACTTGGTGGTTCACTAACTTGACTAAAATTCCTTTCACAAACTAAACGAGACAGCGTGTCAGACAATAACTGTTTGTTTCCAGGGCGGTAAGGTATTAGGAAATCAAATTCACTAAAAAATTGCAACCACCTCATTTGTCTAGGAGTGAAGGCCTTTACAGTGGAGTAAAATTGCAGATTTTTATGGTCAGAATAGACTTTGATGGTATGTTTAGCCCCCGAAAGATGATGTCTCCATTCTTGAAACACATCTTTAATAGCCAAAAGTTCTCTTTCAGCGATTGTGTAATTCTGTTCAGCAGTCAGTAATTTCCTAGAATAAAATGCTATCAGATGTAAATGACCAGTACCCAGGTCTTTTTGAAGTAATACTCCTCCAATCACTGTTTGCGAAGCATCTGCTTCAACAAAAAATGGTCGGTCAGGATCTGGATGAACCAAAATTGGAGCTGAGGTAAAAGCCTTTTTTAACAAAGAAAAAGCTTTGTCAGCTTCCTCAGTCCAAGAGAAAACTTTCCCCTTCTTTAACAATTGGGTGATTGGAGTAACAATTTCAGAAAATCTTGAAATGAAACGTCTATACAAATTTGCAAACCCAAGAATCCTTTGAGTGTCTTTAATTGAGGTTGGAATTGGCCAAGTTAAAATTGCATCAACTTTCTTTGGATCCATATGGATTGCCTCTGGAGATAAGCAATAACCCAAAAATTCCACCTCGGTGGCGTTAAAAACACATTTTTCTAATTTTGCAAATAAAGAATGATCTCTCAATCTCTGTAAAACGGATTGAACATGTTGTACTTGCTCCTCTGAATTCTTTGAATAAATCAAAATGTCGTCAATATATACTATGCAACAGACATCCAGCAGATCATGTAAACCCTCGTTAATAAAATATTGGAACGCTGCTGGAGCGTTGCAAAGACCAAAAGGCATTACCGTATACTCAAAGAGACCGAACTTCGTGTGAAATGCGGTCTTCCACTCGTCGCCTTCCTTTACTCGAATCAAGTGATAGGCGCCTCTAAGATCCAACTTAGTATAAATACTGGAGCCCTTCACTTGATTGAGCAACACAGGAATCTAAGGCAGAGGATACCTGTTTTTGATGGTTGCTTTGTTGACTGCACGATAATCAATGCAAGCCCTTAAATCCCCTGTCTTCTTTGCGACGAAGAAAAGTGGCAACGAGACTGGAGATGTAGAGTGACGAATAAACCCTAGATCTAAAAGTTCATCCAAATACTTTCTCAAATATTCATTTTCAGGTTCAGTCAGAGCGTAAATCTTGCTGCAAGGTAAAACTGCTCCTGGGATTAAATCTATCCGACAATCATAGACTCTATGAGGTGGGAGTTTAGTAGCCTCAATAGGATCAAAGACATCTGAGAAATTCTGATACTTAACAGGAAGACTACTGTGATCAGAATTCAATGTGGCACAAAAAAGAGGCATTACCGGATCTTTTGTTTCTTGATAACAATGTAATTTACAATAAGAGGACTCTAAATAAACTGTTCTTTTAACCCAGTCTATGTTAGGATTATGTAATTCCAACCAAGGTATTCCCAAAATGACTCCAAAGGAAGGTGTGTCAATAAGATCAAAAACTGTATTCTCTGTATGACCGTTGTCAGTAACTATGGTCAATGGTTCTGTATTAAATCGTAAAAGTCCCGAAGATAACGCAGAACCATCGACAGCTCTTACAGGCTCAGGTTCCTTCTTTGGAACAAATTCCAAATGTAATTTTCGAGCCAATTCCAAATCAAAGAAATTCCCGGTGGCTCCTGAATCTAAAAGCACTGGTATACTGTGTCTCTGCTGTGTAGATAAAATAAAAACCATTCGAATAGTAAAATGCTTAGGAATGTGTGTTGTAACATTAGTGGCATAGTGAGAGATCTTAGAGATAGAATCACCCGAAGAAACGATCTCCGCTTTCTTCGATGATCCTAGTTTTCTGACTGTGATTGAGAAAAAGTTTCAATCACTAAGGCCTTTTTCTTGACTGGTTTTAAGGTACAATCCTTAGCGAAATGCCCAGGTTTTCCACAGTACAAACACAAGTTACCCTTACGCCTACGTTCTTTTTCTTCAGGGGTAATTGCCCTCTTATTCCTCCAATTTGCATAGGATCTGCTAAAGAATTTTTATCTTCAGTCTCTTTCTTCTCTACTCTTGGATGTGGGTTTCTAAAATAACCCCTCGGCTTCTCACTCCTTCGTTCCCCAAGTCTAAAATCTAACTTAATCACTAGCTCCTGGAATTCACCAAAGTCTTCAGGTAAATTAACTATATGTGCTAGAGAATCCTTTAAATCATCTTTAAGACCTCTATAAAACAAAGATATTCTTTTCTCCTCTGGCCAATGTGTCTCGGTTAAAAGTCTATTAAATGTAGTAATGTAAGAAATGAGATCCTTAGATCCTTGACGAAGACCCAGAAGTTCATTATCGGACGCCTGAATAAACATGTGTTTAGCAAATAACTTGGACATGGCAATTTTAAAATTCTGTAAATTATGAAGCAGTGGATCATTATTGTCAACCAAAGGCATTGCCCAATTGGCAGCAACCCCCCCCTAAGTATGAAATTATGAAAGCAACTTTTGCAGTATCTGTGGTAAAGACCTGAGGTTTACACATAAAATGCAATTGACATTGACTAATGAAAGTGGCGTACCTACTACTATCTCCTGAAAATCTTTCAGGGTTGGCCAACGGAACAGATGTTGGAGTTACTACAGTGACTTGTACTGGCTGACTACCTGCCTGATCTTTTTGGGAGGGTGACTGATGAACATTTGTTCCAAACTTAGATGGGGTTAAAATGGGTTTTCTTTCTTCTGATGGATCTCTCCAAACTGAGAACCCCGCTCTAGTCTTATCTAATTCCTGACGAATTGTTTGATTTTCCAATCGTAACCCCTCCATCTCCACATTCAATTTTTGCACTAACTGGGTTAACTGAGGAATATCCATGAGAGAAAATTTACGGACTCAAGAGGAAACGGTTTGGTTTTAAGGCTTCGTCTTCTGTTGAGCAGTTACGAAAGTCACTCCAGTTGTTTCCTCTTGATGCCGCAAACTCCCAACTCCCTCAAGGATCAACCAACACAATCAGGAAGGAAACTCTGACTATGTCAACTACTCCCTAAGGGAAAGGGGAAGTGGAGAGAGAAACAAATAAACAACAACAACACTGGTTCCGTTCCTGTTGCAGTTTCTCTTGAAAGTGTTCAAGGCCGTAGTTTTGAATCACGCAATCCTGGTTTCACGTAATCCTGTGACACAGTACACTTAATCAACAACTCTGCTATTTAATATTAAAGATTTCTTAAATATTAAATCACATCTAGATTTACTGACCATAGAGATTAACGGCCCTTGTTCACACTTAACTGAGTCTGTCAGGAGTCAAGTGCATCCAAATAAACTAACTTTGAACTGCCTCCTTTAAACAAAGTTGAGATTAATTAATTCAGAACCTCTTGTCTTAAAAATAAACTTGAATACATTAGTGTGTCAATTTATTAGACAAATTAACTCTTGTAACTCATGCACATGCACATACCTGAAGATCCCAGTAGTTTCTCTGTTCAAGGGGTTCTGTAAATTTAAGAAATAAAGAACAACAAGCAACCTATACTCTGGGCTATTTAGTAAATACTCTTAACAATCTTAACCCCCAGAGATTAAGTTGTCTCTAGAACTACCTTTGGCATTTGATAACTATTTTACATACATTTAAATTGAAGTCTCAACAAAATTTTACAGCTAACTGAATTGTTTTTGTCAAGGTTTGTTTAACAAATCAGTTTAGCGATTACCTACAGCATTTGATAATTACTAAACTTGTTTTGTCTTGGCACTACACCTCAAAGTCAATGTTCTTTGGTCCTTCTTTTAAATAAATAATCTTACTGTCCTTTCTCGCTTTTGATCGGACCGTCGAAGAAATCACCGGCTTGACTTCCGTCGTGGAGAAGATGTCGTCTTCTGTCCTCGTCGCTCCTCGGAAAACTTTACCCGGACGAACAAGTAATCAGGTAAGAGGCTGGCGGGTAGGGTCGGTGAACGAGTTGAGGTTACAGGGATTCAAGGACTGGTAGCGGTTGGGTTTTAACTCGAAAGACAGGAAAGTGCCCGGAATCAGGTCGTGTTCAAAGTCGGAGCTGCTAACTGAAGTGCTCTTCGTATCGTCAACTTGAGACGAAGCACTGAACCGTTAGCCCTCGCTCCTTTTATAGACTTCTCCCTCTGACTTGAACGTTCTGTCCCACTGCGCGTGAAACCCTCTCAAAATGTCCACGCGATGAACCAAGTGCACAATCAGGAGCAAGCCTCTTGTCAAAAATTAACAAGCATTGGTCAAGGCAACAATTAAACATAGGAAATCTGTAATTGTCTTTCAGAAATCATTCCTATCAAATTAAATCCTTCACTACGAGTTTTTACCCAAACTAAATAACCACAAGGATCATTACAGGACCTGGTACATTTTACAGATTTATTGTATCACAAGATTACGTAGGAAAACCAGTTGCAAGGACTGCACTCCTAACAGTGAAAGATTTTCCTCAGGTTTCTCTTCATCCTATGGCAGGACGCCACTGTGTTATTGACTTGAGTTTCCATCGAGAGTTTCATATCTATCTGTACTCCTACGTTTCGCACCAATTCAGCCGTGATTAAGTCTTTGGTTTTTGTCCATGGCTAGAAATTATCTGGGAGTTAGCAGGGCACTTTATTGGGGGGACAGCATAGAAATTCTGTTTTACTCCCGTTAAATTTTAGGGTATTGTTGCCGAGCCAGTTTGACATTTCGGATAGGCAACCGTGAAGGTCATTCAACTGGTTCGGGTCACCATCGACCAGGGATATATTTAACAGGGTGTCATCTGCGTAGTTTATGAAAGATATCCCGAACGATTTTATTCAAATTAGTAAGGGGCGTAAATATATGTTGAATAGGATGGGACTTAGGGCAGACCCCTGTGGCACTCCATGTAGTAGCTCTTTGACGTCTGATCTGAAAGGAGGGAGAGAGGGATGGCTTGCCATCTTTCAGACAATTAGGATTCAACCCATTTTAGGACGGTGCCTTCCACTCTGATCTCTTTAAATCTGTTGATTGATATTTGGTGGTTGACGGTGTCAATCAATCAATCAATCATAACATTTGTATAGCGCGCTACTCACCCGGAGGGGTCTCAAGGCGCTGGGGGAGAGGGGTCCGTTACTGCTCGAAAAGCCAGGTCTTGAGTTGCTTCCTGAAGGAGAGATGGTCCTGGGTTCGCCGGAGGTGGATGGGGAGGGAGTTCCATGTCTTGGCTGCCAGGTAGGAGAAGGATCTTCCTCCGGTGGTGGCTCTGCGGATGCGTGGAACGGCAGCGAGGGCGAGGCTGGTCGATCGTAGCTGGTGGGTGGGAGTGTAGAAGGTCAGGCGGTTGTTGAGGTACTTGGGGCCCAGGTCGTGGAGAGCCTTGTGTGCATGGGTGAGGAGTCTGAACGTGATCCTCTTGCTGACGGGGAGCCAGTGCAGGTCTCTCAGGTCGCCGGAGATGTGGCTGTGTCGGGGGATGTCCAGGACGAGTCGTGCGGAGGCGTTCTGGATGCTTTGGAGTCTTTTCTGAAGTTTGCCTGTGGTTCCGCCGTAGAGGGTGTTTCCGTAGTCCAGTCTGCTGGTGACGAGTGCCTGGGTGACCGTCTTCCTGGTTTCGGTGGGGATCCACCGGAAGATCTTTCGGAGCATGCGCAGGGTGTTGAAGCATGATGATGAGACGGCGTTGACTTGACTGGTCATCGAGAGGGAGGAGTCCAGGATGAAGCCCAGGTTACGTGCGTAGTCCGTTGGCTTGGGAGTGGTGCCCAGGGCAGGGGGCCACCAGTAGTCGTCCCAGGCGGAGGGCGATGATCCCAGGATGAGGACTTCCATCTTGTCTGAGTTCAGTTTCAGGCGGCTGTTCTTCATCCACTTGGCGACGTCTTTCATACCGTCGTGTAGGCTGGTTCTGGCGGTGGCGGGGTCGTTGGTGAGGGAGAGGATCAGCTGGGTGTCGTTGGCGTAGGAGATGATGTTGAGGTTGTGTTGGCGTGCAATGGCTGCGAGGGGGCTCATGTAGACGTTGAAGAGGGTGGGGCTGAGTGATGATCCTTGAGGTACGCCTCAGATGACTTCGGTGGCCTTTGATCTGAACGGGGGGAGGCGGACTCTCTGGGTTCTTCCGGTGAGGAACGAGATGATCCACTCCAGTGCCCTCTCTTGGATTCCGATGTTGCTGAGGCGCTGCACTAGGGTGCGGTGGCAGACAGTGTTGAACGCTGCGGAGAGGTCCAGGAGGATGAGGGCCGCTGTTTTCCCGTTGTCGAGCAGGGATCTGATGTCGTCAGTGGCTGCGATGTGGGCGGTCTCGGTGCTGTAGTTGGCTCGGAAACCGGACTGCGAGTGGTCGAGGGATCGGTTTGTCTCGAGGAAGGCGGCAAGCTGTCTGTTGACGGTCTTCTCGATGACTTTGGCAGGAAAAGGGAGGAGCGAGATGGGGCGGAAGTTCTTGAGGTCGGTGGGGTCCGCTGTTGGTTTCTTCAGGAGGGAGCTGAGCTCGGCGTGCTTCCAGCTCTCCGGGAAGGTGGCGGTGTTGAAGGAGGTGTTGATGATGTCCCGGAGTTGGGGTGCGATGATGGAGTCGGCCTTGTTGAAGACGTGGTGGGGGCAGGGGTTGGTTGGTGATCCGGAGTGGATGGTGTTCATCGTGCGGGTGGTGTCTTCGGTGCTGACCGGGGTCCAGGCGCAGAGGGTGGTGGTGGGGGGTGTTGGTTCGGAGGTTGGGTGCGTGGTCTGTGTGCCGAAGCTGTTGTGTATGTCGGCGAGCTTGCTGTGAAAGAACGAGGCGAGTGAGTCGCAGAGGTCTTGCGAGGGAGTGATGTCGTTGTTTCCGGCGCTGGGGTTGGAGAGCTCTTTGACGATGCTGAAGAGTTCCTTGCTGTTGTGGGCGTTGTTGTCCAGTCGTTCTTGGTGGTGCCGATCAGCTGGTGGTGTTTGTGGGTGGCGTGCTTGAGGGCAGTCATGTTGTCTGTGGTCTGGTTGTTGCGCCAGGTTTTCTCGAGGGTGCGGCAGTTCTTCTTGGAGTTCTTAAGTTCGTCGGTGAACCAAGAGGCTTTCTTGCTGCCGGGTCTGCTTGGAGGGGTCTTCAGTGGTGCGAGGTCGTCTGCGCAGTTGGTGATCCACTGTGTGAGGTTGCTGGCTGCTTCGTTGGGGTCCGTTGTGCTGGGGGGAGGGTTCTGGCAGAGGGAGGTGGTGAGCTGGTCGGCGGTGATCTTGTTCCAGCTCCTGCGAGGAACCTGTTGCGGGTGGTGGTGGGTCGTGGTTTTTCTGAAGCTGAAGTGGACGCAGCTGTGGTCAGTCCAATGAAGTCCGGTGGAGTGGCTGAAGGAGATGTATTTGCTGGAGGAGAAGACTGGGCCAAGCGTGTGGCCGGCGTAGTGGGTGGGGGTGTTCACCAGTTGCTTGAGTCCGAGGTTGGCGAGGTTGTCCAGCAGGGTGGTGGTGTTGCTGTCCTTGTTGTTCTCCAGGTGGAAGTTGAGGTCCCCTAGGAGGATGTAGTCAGCGGAGGGCGTGCGGGCTGATGAAGTCTGCTATGTCTTCGCTGAATTGTATGCGTGGTCCCGGGGGTCTGTAGATGAGGGTGCCTCTGAGTGTGGTCTTGGGGTCGGTGTGTATCTGGAAGTGGAGGTGTTCGGCGGCGGTGAGGGTGTCGTCGGAGTTGGTCGTGATGCGGATGGTGTTCTTGTGTACGATGGCGATGTCTCCTCCAGTCTGGTTGACGCGGTCCCTCCGGGTGATCTTGTATCCGTCCGGGATGGCGATGGCGATGTCGAGCGCTGAGGAGGTGTTCATCCAGGTTTCTGTGAGGAAGGCGACGTCTGGTGATGTTGTGTCGAACAGATTCCAGAGTTCTACGGCGTGTCTGTGGACGGAGCAGGTCGTGAGCAGGATGCACTTGAGGTGGTTGCTGCTGGTGATCGGCTTGGCGGGTGCGGTGCAGGTCCGGAGGCAGGTGAATCGGCAGGCTTGACAGGTGAAGGGTCCGTGTGTGCGCCTCGGGGTGACTTGGTAGCAGGCGGCGGGTCGGCCGGCGTTGAGTGCGTGGAGGGTGGTGGCATCGTAGGTCCGGCGGGTGGGCTGGCATCGGCGGGGGCCAGTGTAGCGATTGCTGGGTCCAGGGGGCGGGGTACAGGTCATCTTGGAAAGTCCCGTCGATGGTGTGTGCCTGGGAGCGTGTGCAGGACAGGCCGAACGAACTACAATAACCAGCATGCCAAGGGACAGGTCAGTTGAGTCACGGGACCTAGCTCATTTAAGCACCTCCCTTCCTCCAGGAGGGTGCTTGTCAATGTATTGCGATTTATATAGCGCACGTATCACCCGTAGGCATAAAGGCGCTTGCCTTGGGAACCCGTCCTGGTATTCCCCTGTGAGATAGCCCCAGCAGGGTATCCACAAGGTGAAAGCCAGGCATCCCGCCGCGAGGGGCCGTAGTGGAGATTAAGCAAGCTATTGCCCAGAGTCGCAGAGTGTGAACCCGTGAGTCGAGTAGGCACCGGAACGAGAATTATCGAGTCCACGGAATTTTTGAGCCCAAGACCCGGCGAGGCGGGGAATTGAACCCTGGTCCAGGACTGATCTCAGCTTCCGGGTCTGCCGCCTCTAACCCCTGAGCCACACTTCTCAATCAATCCGGAGGTTGTAGGAATGGCGGATGGTGTTCCCCGCCGGATTTCAGCTAGAAGCCTGAAGATTACCGAAGAGCCGAAGCCGTCTTGAAACCTGTTGCCTGCATTCCCGAGGATCTCCGATAAGTACTGAGGCAATTGGAAGCGGGCTCGCTTCCGTTGCAAAAAACTTGTGTTCGTGTTGTACCATAGATAGTGAGGGAGTTATTTGGTACAGTGCTACTGACTTTGTCTGGACCTTGTTCATTCCTAGGAGGTCTCTGTGGGCGAACGCGTCTGCAGTTAAGACGCGGATTTGCCTCCATTCAGTGCGCTTCTCTCCAGAGAGGTATTCTGGGAGACGTAGTTTCCTGTTGTGTTCCCGGACGGGATTGCATATCAAAAGAGACAGAGACTCTTTTCTTCTTTCAATTCTTTGTTTTTGTTTAAACTCACACTTCCTTGGACAACGGTCGTGTTCGGCTTGTGCAATAACAGCCGTCACAGTATATGTACTTTTTACCGCTGCATGCAACGGTCCGGAACTCCAGAGCTAAAGGGAAGTCAGCCATTCTCCGGATTCGTTCCTACCTGTGCAGTCATAGGGCTATCTGTCCCGCAAGAGTTCCGTTGCTTGTTCCTTACCAGCCTGGGTGGTGTCTGATTCTGGTGAGTGTCAGAACCAATTGGGGGCTAGCGGTATTCATAGGCACAGAGGGAGTGGTGATAACTATATTCTTACTCTTCCTCGAACCGGTGGGATGCCCTTGTCTATTCTCTGCCACCGCTTGACCAGACCCAGAGGGATCCCAGAGACTCATCACTACCTGTTTTTTATTTTATCCACTTACCCTTTCCCGGCTGGGTACGTGTTCACACAGTGAGTGTTCCTTTCGCTGTGAGATCCGTAGCTGGTAGGGACTGGGGAACTTAGCGTCAGACGTCGTTTCTGCCGGACATCCTGAGCAAAGGTTAGTGGCGATTGTATGCTTGCGCTGCTGCCAATCCACGACAGCCAGGGGTTCTGGCGCTGGGCGCGGTCTAGGCGTGGACGGGCGCAGACGGGCTTGCCTTTGGCGCACAATCGGCGCATACGTGCGGTCCCCGCCATATATAACGAAGTGGGAGGGAGGAGCAGCTGGGAGGCGGGAGCGGGGCGGCGAATGAGGGTCGGGGAAAAGGAAGGGGGCGGGCCGCAGGGGGGCAGCGGCGGGGAAGAGGAGTGGCGGGAAAAGGAGAGGCGGGAAAAAAACGGCGGTAGCGGCGAAGGGGGAGGCCTGAGGGCAGAGTCCCTCACAGGCAGCGGCTAACCACGGGCAGGAAGCAGTGGCAGGAGTAGGCAGCAGTGGTGACCTGGCACGCGGGGGCCGTGCGGTAGGTGGAGCGACCTGGAGGGGTCACAGCTCATTGCTGCGCGGTCACCACCATATATGGCCAAGTGGGAGGGAGGAGCAGCTGGGAGGTGGGAGCGGGGCGGCGAATGAGGGTCGGGGAAAAGGAAGGGGGCGGGGCGGGGCCGCAGGGGGGCGCTGCTGACAGGTCTAACAAGATCAGAACTGCTGCTTATCTCTCGTCAACTCGCCTCCTTAGTTCATCTGTTGCCCTTATTAGGGCGGACTCCGTGTTGTGGGCTGGTTTAAAGCCCATCTGGCAGTATCTAGCAGTTGATTAGATTAAGAACATTTGCCAGTATTTTGCTGGTGTGCTTCTCTAAAATCTGAACCGGGTCAGGGAGCTGTGAAATTGGTCAAAAGTTGCTAGGATCTTGTATATTTGCTTGTGGCTTTTGTTTTTAAGAGGGTAACTACTGCTTTTGTCCATACTGCTGCCACTCATCCGGTCATTAATGATTGGTTGCAGATTTCCCGAAAGTCCGGATACAGTTCAGTCCCTTTCTCTTTCCAGATTTTGTGTGGTGTGGGCTCTAAGATAGAGCTGGATGAGATTGACAACGGCAGCACCTTGAAATCCTCCTCATTTAACAGGTCAATTTTGGCCAGCTTCATGGAGGCCAGTTATCTTAGGGCTGCTCGAGGAGCTCTCTAGTTGCTCCATAATTTTAGGGTTCTCCCCCTGTTTTGTCGGGATCTCTTTGCTAATATCCTTTATGATTAGGTTTACTTTGTTGTGGAAGAAACCTGCTAGTTTGTTACAAAATTCTTGCATTGGTTCTTTTAACTGTTTTATGCAGTCTGGGTGGGCGAGTTCTTCGACAACCTCGAAAATCATTTTGGTTTTCTTAACAGCATTGGTGATGGTGCTAGTATAATAGTTTTCCCTAGCTTTCCTGATTTCAGTTTTAAAGCCTTTTAATGCTTCTTTCAATTGTACCTTGTCTTCCTCTGTGTATGATTTTCACCATTGTTTTTTGTGTTTTCTAACGTCTGTCTTTATTACCTTCAGGGCTTCCGTATACCATGGGGCTGAAGGTTTTTGTTTAGGTGTCATTAATTTTATTGGGATGAGTCCGTTTAGTGAGGTAGTCATTTCATTCTGAAGGTGATTGTAGTTTGAGTCCACTGATTCTTCTGCATAGAAGCAGTGTGTAGTGTTGAAGATATTCCTTCCATCCAGGTGTTTCGCCCAGTCTCTTCCCTGCACGTTTGTTCTAGCAGATGTTGTCTTGTTTTTGTTTACTGTGAGAAAGTGCCATCTTTCTTGCCTTGGTATGCCCCCACTTTTTGCTGAATTGCTGATGTGCTTTGACTGAGTGTGCCCTGGGCTCCTGCCAACCAGGTGCCCAGGGCCTGTGTTCCTTCCCTAAAAACTGTACTAAAGCCTAAACCCAATTGGCATCTCTGGCCACAGGTCAAACCCTAGTAAATGGTACCCAGGCCACTGTGACCAGAGAAGACCTCTAAGGGCTGCAGCACTTATTGTGCCATCCTTAGGGGCCCTGTACCCTGACACATAGACACTCAGCCTGCAAAGGCAGTGTGTAAGTACAGAACTAAACAGAGAGTCGACAAGGCACACAGACCTGTGTGCCATGCCCACAAACACACTGCCCTGGCATACATCAGCCACCCCTCTAGCTGCGTGCCCTATGCCAGTGGTGTGGGCACAGGTGCATGAACCCTTTTGCCCCTACAGTACCCAGGGCCATTCCTGGGCACTGTAACTGCTGTGATGCCATTAAGAGTATATGGTGCTGGGAGGTTGTCATTACGAACTCCACAGCACCATAATGGCTACACTGAAGACTGACAAGTTTGGTACCAAACTTCTCAGCACATTAAACCCGCAAAGATGCCAGTGTGGGATTTAATGTAAAATGCACCAGAGGGCATATTAGAGATGCCCCCATAAACCCAAACCTACAATCCACGTCTGATCTGAGTGGCTTCAGAGGCTGCCACACAGCAGACATGTTGCTGGACCCCTGGGTGGAGAGCCCCCCGCTCTCCTGGGTCTGCAACAATGCACATCCTGGGCGAGGTGCTAGGTCTCCTCCCCCAGGATGGGCAGGCGGAAGCTTCAAAGGCCTGCCGCCTTTGTGAGCTCCTCCAGGCCACTTGCTTAACTCAGCAACTGGCCCCCACCAGTTAAAACCCTCACTCTGGCGGGAAACCCTACGTCAGGAAGGGGGGTGTGCCAGCCTGCGCCAACCCCACCCCTCAGGTGGGAGAGGCGAGGTGAAGCAAGACCCCGGGCTCCGGCCATCTTGAAGATGGGGAGCCCTGCCCAATCATAGCTAGGCTCTTGCAGCCCTCCCACAGGAGAGGAGCAGGCTAGGGGGTGTACCCACCCCAGGACAGGGAGCCACTGGTCCCTGCCCTCACCCTACATGTAACGCCCCTAAATTCAGTATTTAGGGGCACCCTCAACCTTCCTTCCTCATATCCCGATAAAAATAGAATATCAAGAAGACGACGACCAGCCGTGCAGCTGCTAACAACAGGACGACACAAAGTGACTTGGCCCCAGCCCTACCGGCCTGTCGATCCTGGAACCTGCTCCTGCTTAATCCCGGCTACTACTGCGGACAGCAACCTTGGGACACCCGGAGGACCTGCCTGCCTTGACCCTCTTTTAAAGACTGGGACTCCCCCAAGCAGAGGCTCTGCTTCAACAACCATACCCCTGGTGCCAGCCAGGAAGCACAAGACCAACCCACTCTGCACCCGCCGAGCCCGGCCCGTGCCCAAGTGATCCAAGACATGAGGATGTCCCCCGGGCGACTGGGACCCGAAGTCCAGTGCCCAAAGACCCTCCTCGACGAACCAGACGACACCTGCAGCCTCAGAAACAGGGACCCCTCCAACCGCATCCAGCTGAGGGTAAGAGTTCCAGACGGCCAAAGACACCCCTGCACCTGGCGCCCTGCAGCTCCCTGTGTCTTCCTTTGGGGTACCTACCTCTTCTCCAAGATCCCAACTTACCTCTCGAAGTGGTGGTGGCACCTGAAGAATCACCGTCCCAGAGTCTGCAGCCTTTGTTCCCTTGTTACCTTTCCCATTGAATAACATTGAGCGCCTGAAAAGCACCCTGCACCCAGCTGCCCGAGTGCCTCTGACAGTGCACCCTGTGTCCTATCCTACTTTCCCATTTGCCCTGAGATAGTGACCAGGAGCCCAGCTCCTACAGCCGCGTGGCCTGCTACCCAGCAGCCACCAACCGAAGGTCCCCTGCCTCTCATTGGATAACATTGGGCCCAACTACCTCTGCACCCGGCCGCCCCTGTGCTGCGGAGGGTGAACCAACTGTACCTACCTGACCCTGGGAGACCTCTGAGTCTATGCCCAGAACCTTAACTCCACCAGTCGATTACTCACCTGGAAACCGATAACTCACTTTCCTGCCACAGGATAACATTGACTGGTTTGACTCGAAAAATCTTCTAAGTGTGAAGTTTTGAAACTCTAAAATAGTCCTATAAAATCAGCAGAGTAACAGATTTTGAAATACTCACCTGGAATCAGGAGAGGAGCCAGTACTGTACCTTTCAGCCCAGGACTGACCCGCAAAAGTAATTTTAACTGTACTTACCCATAACTTGAATTTTCTCCCATAGGAAACCACTTGACTCTTTTTCTCAGAAATTTCTTCTAAGTGTCTATTTTTGAAAATTACAAATAGTCCTAAAAATCGTACCAACTACTGAAACTTAAATTCATACTTTTCTTAGGTAGAGACGCCAGTACTGAACCTAGGAGTCCAGTCCTGGATTGCAAAAGTAACGAGAACCTACTTTACCTGTGACTTGAATTTCCTTCCATTGGATAACATTGCTAGTTTTTCACTGAAAAGTTTGTGTCAACTTTCAAAACACCTTTATATTCTGTAAATATCATTGCAATAACCAAAACGTTTTTACTAAACTTTTTTCAGCTTAGACCCCAGGACTGAATCTAGGATCCAGTCCTGGAATTACCAAAGTAATCTATAAAGTAATCAACTGCATATATGTAGAACAAAAACCATTGAGCTCAATGTTAAATTGTGTTTAGAATTGTGTTGCCTACTGCAACCACTATATCTATTGTGTTTACAAAGTCTATTACCTTTCTGCAAAGTAATTATCTGAAGTCACTCATATTGAAAAAAGTATATTTTGATACCCGTTGGTTCTAAAAATAAAACAAGTATATCTTTTGATTTAAAAAAAACCATTGGCCTGTAGTTCAGTCCTCGAGTGTGTGAAACCTTTTGCTGACTGAGTGTGTACAACAAATGCTTTACACTGTCCTCTGGTACTGCCTTACTGCTCTGCTCGACCAAGCTACCATTTTAGAGAGTAAGGTCAGTCCTGACTTTAACCTCTGTTATACCTCTGGGGATTGTGGCCTCTGTACACCTTGTACCTTACTTTGGTCCAGTATATATATATATATATATATATATATATATATATATATATATCTATATATTACCTACTGGCGGTCGCCAGTAGGTATATATAGTTAGGATTTTTTCTCTATGGGATTTTTGAAAATTCTATGTCTAATAACTTTGGCGTTTGTGGACGGAATTGGCTGAAATTTTCAGGAAAATTGAACATTTTGTTTCTGAGCAGCCCCTGGAAATTTGGGGGGGGTTCGTCAAGGGGGGGCCGAGAAAAAAGGGGGGTCCCAAAACGTGTTTTTAACATTGAGTTTTCCATTGGGCGGTTGGCCTCACTTTTTTAGGCCGAACGGCTGAATGGATTTCCACGAAACTTGGCAAAATTGTAGGGACTGGTAGCCCGATGTGCCTTTGCTAGGTCTCAATATATGTGCTTCAGTGGATTTTGAGAAATTAACGTTCAAAAAAAGATATATATCTGTAACAGCGGACCAGGCAGCGCTCCGGTTCGCGGACTTTACGCGTTACGGAGCTTTGTGAAGCGAAGCTGATTGGTTCTCCGGCGTCTGTAAATATTCCAAACAGTCCGTAGCGGCCGCCATCTTGTCTCTCGGTAGGATCGAGAGACAAGAGGAGGCCAAAGCGAAGGGGCAAATGACCATAAGGGGGCATAGTAGATCCTCCCTGATCCTCTAGGTTTGATGTGGAGGTTTTAAAAGGGCCCCGCGGGGCAAAAAAAAAAAAAAGAATAATAATCGAACGGCTGAATGGATTTGCACGAAACTTGGCAAAATTGTAGGGACTGGTAGCCCGATGTGCCTTTGCTAGGTCTCAATATATGTGCTCCAGTGGATTTTGAGAAATTAACGTTCAAAAAAAGATATATATCTGTAACAGCGCTCCGCTTCGCGGAGATAAAATTATCTCTGTATTACCTAGCTGTTGCTAACACCAGTTAGCGACCGCTAGTAGGAGATAGCGACCATCTTGGGCCCCACTTTGCATGTCAGTGATATTTATCACTAATGACATGCAAAGTGGGCATGCCAAGATGTTAGCGACTGGAAACAGTCGCTAACATCGCTATCTCCTATTACCAACTTTTGGAGATATTCGCGCTAAGCGCGAATATCTCCAAAAGCTACCACCTGCCCTGAGCAGTTTTTAGCCATGTTATCCAATGGGAGGTGGATAACATGGCTAAGAGCATTAGCTCGGTAATGCATGAATATCGCTGAGTTTTCAGCGATATTAATGCATTGCGGTCGTTTTTTATCGCATTTGCGATAAACCTTGATAATAGCAAGGTTTATCTGCGATAATTTCTGACGATGCTTAGCGGTAAAAAATTCGTTGCTAAGCATCGTTAGGGATAAATATCGCTTAACTTTGGTAATATGCCCCAACGTCTGTTAACGTTCGATTCAAAGGAAATCAGGAAGTGTTGAAAAACATTGTCTGCGCCATCTTGCCTTTTTTCAAATGCCACACTTTTGTCGTGCACGGCAGTCATTTTAGATGCCTTGACCAGACCCACTCTCTGCACGCTGTCGATCCTTAGCATGGCTCCCCACCCTCGCAAATGTATGTATGTGGGTGCTGCACTCTGCTTTGTTGAGTTTCAAGGGCGTTTAATCAAAAACGTGTGATACCTTTGATTGGTGCCTGCTACACCATGTGAATAAATGTATTAAGCCTGACACCTAAATGGCTGCCAGGACTCTGGGGTGCACAACATGAAACGAGCGAACTCTTAATTCATTCAAAAACTTTTTGTTTATATTTCAACCATTATTTTTGCTATGTACATTTCATAAGCATGTTCATCATCATCAAACATAATTCATAATGTGCAAATTAATAAAGTTTACAAACTCAAAATAAACAGTTTCATAACGTTAACCCAATGCATTTCGGGACCTTTCGTGGCCCCTTCGTCAGGGGTCTGTCAAAAAAAGAGGTGAGGAAAAAGAAGACTTATTACTTTCAATGCTTTCAAGTTTCTCAGTTACTTCAAATAATGCTAATTCACTTTGCGATTACAAATCTCATAGTGTCTCATTGCGTGAGTTCAAAACCTTTTCTAATTCAAACAACATTGCATGTATAGTTAAATTCATCAAACTAGCTTTTCAGACTGCAACAATTTCTTATTATGAGCTGAATAGTTGTTTACGATTTATTGACATTGGTTGTCTAAAAATTGGTTGTTTAAAAATTAGGCTCTTCCCTAAGCCTACCTACCGTTATCCTCAAGTTGCTTTAAGCGATGAACAGTTTTTCTATTGAAAAAAAACAAGATTGTGCGCGGAGCTATTTAGTGTGCTGCATTTGAATACACTTTGTCTGTGCACTTTATTTTTATAAAATTGAGATTCATTACCTGCGAGCCTAAGCAAATCGCGTTGGTCTCGCTTCTATCGCCAGATTAATTAAATCTATGTTGAAAAACAAAGGGGGGAAATATTTAGGTCTAATTGCATAAAACGAAAGTCAAGGTAATCTATTTTACGTGCTAGTGACAAGAGCCCGTTTTTTTTACCTGTTCTGAAGACCGTTTTCGAGCCTTCTTCTCTAGACGAACAGCTAGTACCAACCTGTTGAAAGGTTGAAAAAGCTGTTTTAATGTACTACACGTTATCCTTTCTTGAACGCACTGTTTAAAAAGTCGAATTCTCCTTACCTGCGGTCCTACGCTGTAGAGCTTTGGTCCCGCAGTATTGGTCTCTCTGAATTTAACTGTGGAAATAACGCCACAGTATTAGACTCGCGTTTTTTTTGCTAATAATCAGCCGATTACTTCAGCATATGAGAAAACGATTTATGCAGCTTACCGGAGACTTAAGTTTGCAGTCCGTGTATTTGGATTCCGCGCTGGCGCGTTTACTTTTGCCAAGAAAAGTAGTCCTTTATCTAGTTCTGGGATTTACATTGACATAGTAAAAGGACTTTTAGCTTATATCCTAGTTAGTTACAAGAAAGAAGGCGCTGCCATTTTAGAGTGTTTATGTAGAAAGGGTCCAATCTATATTAGTAACCTGTGCTACTATATTTTTAGGTTCTATTTTGAGCCACTGAATTAAAGTGATAAACGAAAAGAATTTTGTTGCGCCGATTTATAAAACGTGAATATTTCAAATGAATGGCACGTATATAACATCAACAGTGATTTTTCAAAATATGATTCTCAGATAATTGTGTATTTCCAACGTATGCATGTACTATAATACAACCTGCCTATTTACAATCTTACATTTTAAGTATGGTTATACAAGGTGTGTTGCTAGGGATGTGCTGTTGATTTGCATATCTGTGAATTTAGTGTAGACGGCTTATATCGCGTGTCAGGATCCCCGGGGTATCAGAACTAGCCCAGTGTAGTGTCTGTTTAGAGAAAACAAACCATCTCCATTTTGTCGTTGAGCCCGAATGGGACCAAAGTCTGCAGTTTACGCATCCAGAATGCTTCTCTCTGGAGAAGGATCTTTGCATTATCGAATCCCAATTTCTGTGGAACCTGTTCTACTATCTGAAATCTCAGCTGCGCAATAGTATGCCTAGCTTCTGTCCAATGCTGCGCCAGAGGTGATGTGGTGTTCTTCAATCGTATCCGACTCTTGTGCTCTGTTAACCTCACTTTTAATTTTCTATCAGTTTTTCCTACGTATAGGAGCCCGCACGGGCACTTAATGGCGTATATCACATGTTCTGAATTACATGTTGTGTTGTGTTTAAGTTGTATTTTTTCACCAGTTCTTGGGTGTAGAATTACATTCCCCGGGATTACGTTGTTACAATTCTTGCAATTATGGCATTTCATTGTTCCTTTGAATGTTGGTTGTTCTTCCATAATACCTCCAGATTTACTTGGTTTGCTAAGCATTTCTTTGAGATTTTGCGCCCTTTTGTAGGCAAACAGAGGTTGCTCGAGAAACAAGGAACCGAAGTCTTTTTCTATTTGCAAGATCTCCCATCTTTTCTTGATTATCTTCTTTATCTCCCAAGATGATGTAGAGTACTTTGATACGAATACCATCCTTTTGTTTGGTTTTTTGGTTTTTTTTACAAGTAATTCATTTCTGGGAATAGTTTTGATTTTTTCTACATGTGCCTCAAGAAGTTTTTTCGGATAGCCTCTATCCAAATATTTTTGCTTTTGTTCATCAATGGTCTTGTCGCAGATCTCTGGATCTGATGTAATTCTTTTAATTCGCATGAATTGCGACACAGGCAAGTTGTTGATCAGGCTCGCTGGATGAAAGCTTCCATATAGTAGAGCATTGTTTTTATCTGTTGGCTTTTTATATACACTTGTGTGTATAGAATTTCCTTTAATTTCCACTAGGACATCAAGAAATGGCAGTGCTTTGGTACTCATGTTGTATGTAAACTGGATCCGAGGATCAATGGTATTGAGATTTCGAATGTTCTCTACCAGTTTCATTTGCGATTCATTCCAAATTATAAAGATATCATCTATGTATCTTTTATAATAGACCAGGCCATCTTGCCACTCTGGATGTTTCAAAATATGATCGTCTTCAAATTTGGCCATGAAAATATTGGCGTAAATACAGGCTCCGGGAAAACCCATTGCTGTGCCGTTTAGTTGTAAGTAAAAGTTATTTTGCCATGTAAAATAACTATTTTCCAAACAAAACTGTAGTAACTGGATTACCATGCATTTGATTTCTTCAGGCTTCTCACCCTTTAAGAGCGCCCATTCCATAGCTTCTAGGCCCTGCTTGTGTGGTATTGATGTATACAAAGATGTGACATCTATTGTACAAATGGTCCACTCCGTTGCTGTTTGTGTGTCAATAGTCTTGAGGTTCCTGAGGAAGTCTGAAGTGTCTTCCAGATATGTTGACCAATTCTGTATGAACGACTGCATATGAGTGTCAATGAATATTCCCAGATTTTCAAAAATTGAAGAGCACCCAGACACTATCGGTCTGAATGGAGGATTTTGCAGATTTTTATGAATTTTTGGTAGAAAATATATCCGCGGTCTTCTTGGATACATTTGTCTCAAATAACGCTTCGTAGTAGAATTAATCCAGGCCAACTCTTCTGCTTTATTGAGTATTTCATCCAAGGCATATGCTATTTCCATTGTGGGATCGTTGTCAAGTTTTGCATATGTGGTTACGTCGTCCACATGTTCTGTGCCTTTTTGTAGATAAAATGCGGAATCCATAATGACTAGACCCCCTCCTTTGTCCGCCGTCTGGATTACAATGGTTGAATTTTTCGCTAGTGATTGCAGTGCACTGTATTCAGCCGTAGTCAAATTTTTTAGTTTCCTTTTGAAATGGATTTTGCTTAAATCAGCCTTGACTAATATCTCAAAGGTGTCTAATGTTTTATGAGATATTGGGGCTAGAAAAGTACTCTTCGGTTTAAATTTGATATCTTCATTTTCGACAGTTTGAATTGGATTTACAATGGTGAAAAAATGCTTGAGCCTTAATAGGCGCATGAACTTAAAAAATGCTACTTCCGTTTCCAGCTCGTTGGTTTGATATGCCCTCACAAAAGTTGTTCCTTTGTTAAGTAGATCAGTTTCAAATTTCGTTAAAGGATACTTTGATATATTTATCATGAGGTTTTGGCCTGACTCCTGAGGCTTGCTTTCCTTTCCCTTTCCTTTTCCTTTTCCTCTTCTCGTTTTTTGTCCACCTGAGATGTGGTTATTTGGTCCGGTGGTTTGCTGGGCAATTGGCCCACCTCTAAAAAAGAATCAGAGATGAGATTGGTGCTACCGGCACCTTCAGTTGAAGTCGAGGGGATTACTTGTTGTTTACTTAGAGGTTGCCTCGATGCATTAGTATCACTATCTGAGACACCGCTCTCGTCTGATGTTGTTGGTTGCTGTTTTTTATTAGTGTATCTCCTTTTAGCGTAAACTTCGGCCCAAGTATAAGCTTCATTGAGCTTATAATCAATTGTGTCGCGTTTAAATTTCCGCAATTTAGTTTCTTGTATTTCTTTTCCATACTTGTCTAATTTTATATCCAAATCAGCCAAAAATGTATTCCAGGGTTCTAACTCCATTCTGGATGACAAGTCCTTTTTAACGTTGAATATTTCCTCTTCTAGCTCTTTGATGATTCTTGAGAGCTCTTCCACTAGTAGCAAAATGAAATCAAGCGAACATTTATTTAGGATACAGTACCACTTTTCCATAAATTGGGGATTGTTGTTCAGTCTATATAACATAGGTCTAATGGCGAGTCTGAGACCTCTTGGAATTCGTCTTACGCGGTGATATTGAATTAGTGTTGAGGCGTGTAGACGTTGATTTAATTCGCGTTTTGTCAAATATTCCAATTGTTTCAGCTGTTGCGTAACTGATCCACTTTTTGCATCAAAAGTTTTGGTCTCCTTGATCAATTGATATATTTGATCAGCATCATCTGTGGTGTATATTTTTATGTTTGCTCTATTTTCCGTGATACCTGATATTGATTCGAAAGTCATTTTCCTTGGTGCTAGTGCCCACCGTTTGCAGAATGAATATATGAAAATGTATGTATGTGGGTGCTGCACTCTGCTTTGTTGAGTTTCAAGGGCGTTTAATCAAAAACGTGTGCTACCTTTGATTGGTGCCTGCTACACCATGTGAATAAATGTATTAAGCCTGACACCTAAATGGCTGCCAGGACTCTGGGGTGCACAACATGAAACGAGCGAACTCTTAATTCATTCAAAAACTTTTTGTTTATATTTCAACCATTATTTTTGCTATGTACATTTCATAAGCATGTTCATCATCATCAAACATAATTCATAATGTGCAAATTAATAAAGTTTACAAACTCAAAATAAACAGTTTCATAACGTTAACCCAATGCATTTCGGGACCTTTCGTGGCCCCTTCGTCAGGGGTCTGTCAAAAAAAGAGGTGAGGAAAAAGAAGACTTATTACTTTCAATGCTTTCAAGTTTCTCAGTTACTTCAAATAATGCTAATTCACTTTGCGATTACAAATCTCATAGTGTCTCATTGCGTGAGTTCAAAACCTTTTCTAATTCAAACAACATTGCATGTATAGTTAAATTCATCAAACTAGCTTTTCAGACTGCAACAATTTCTTATTATGAGCTGAATAGTTGTTTACGATTTATTGACATTGGTTGTTTAAAAATTAGGCTCTTCCCTAAGCCTACCTACCGTTATCCTCAAGTTGCTTTAAGCGATGAACAGTTTTTCTATTGAAAAAAAACAAGATTGTGCGCGGAGCTATTTAGTGTGCTGCATTTGAATACACTTTGTCTGTGCACTTTATTTTTATAAAATTGAGATTCATTACCTGCGAGCCTAAGCAAATCGCGTTGGTCTCGCTTCTATCGCCCGTTTTTTTTACCTGTTCTGAAGACCGTTTTCGAGCCTTCTTCTCTAGACGAACAGCTAGTACCAACCTGTTGAAAGGTTGAAAAAGCTGTTTTAATGTACTACACGTTATCCTTTCTTGCACGCACTGTTTAAAAAGTCGAATTCTCCTTACCTGCGGTCCTACGCTGTAGAGCTTTGGTCCCGCAGTATTGGTCTCTCTGATTTTAACTGTGGAAATAACGCCACAGTATTAGACTCGCGTTTTTTTTGCTAATAATCAGCCGATTACTTCAGCATATGAGAAAACGATTTATGCAGCTTACCGGAGACTTAAGTTTGCAGTCCGTGTATTTGGATTCCGCGCTGGCGCGTTTACTTTTGCCAAGAAAAGTAGTCCTTTATCTAGTTCTGGGATTTACATTGACATAGTAAAAGGACTTTTAGCTTATATCCTAGTTAGTTACAAGAAAGAAGGCGCTGCCATTTTAGAGTGTTTATGTAGAAACGGTCCAATCTATATTAGTAACCTGTGCTACTATATTTTTAGGTTCTATTTTGAGCCACTGAATTAAAGTGATAAACGAAAAGAATTTTGTTGCGCCGATTTATAAAACGTGAATATTTCAAATGAATGGCACGTATATAACATCAACAGTGATTTTTCAAAATATGATTCTCAGATAATTGTGTATTTCCAACGTATGCATGTACTATAATACAACCTGCCTATTTACAATCTTACATTTTAAGTATGGTTATACAAGGTGTGTTGCTAGGGATGGAAGAGGAAATATTCAACGTTAAAAAGGACTTGTCATCCAGAATGGAGTTAGAACCCTGGAATAAATTTTTGGCTGATTTGGATATAAAATTAGACAAGTATGGAAAAGAAATACAAGAAACTAAATTGCGGAAATTTAAACGCGACACAATTGATTATAAGCTCAATGAAGCTTATACTTGGGCCGAAGTTTACGCTAAAAGGAGATACACTAATAAAAAACAGCAACCAACAACATCAGACGAGAGCGGTGTCTCAGATAGTGATACTAATGCATCGAGGCAACCTCTAAGTAAACAACAAGTAATCCCCTCGACTTCAACTGAAGGTGCCGGTAGCACCAATCTCATCTCTGATTCTTTTTTAGAGGTGGGCCAATTGCCCAGCAAACCACCGGACCAAATAACCACATCTCAGGTGGACAAAAAACGAGAAGAGGAAAAGGAAAAGGAAAGGGAAAGGAAAGCAAGCCTCAGGAGTCAGGCCAAAACCTCGTGATAAATATATCAAAGTATCCTTTAACGAAATTTGAAACTGATCTACTTAACAAAGGAACAACTTTTGTGAGGACATATCAAACCAACGAGCTGGAAACGGAAGTAGCATTTTTTAAGTTCATGCGCCTATTAAGGCTCAAGCATTTTTTCACCATTGTAAATCCAATTCAAACTGTCGAAAATGAAGATATCAAATTTAAACCGAAGAGTACTTTTCTAGCCCCAATATCTCATAAAACATTAGACACCTTTGAGATATTAGTCAAGGCTGATTTAAGCAAAATCCATTTCAAAAGGAAACTAAAAAATTTGACTAAGGCTGAATACAGTGCACTGCAATCACTAGCGAAAAATTCAACCATTGTAATCCAGAAGGCGGACAAAGGAGGGGGTCTAGTCATTATGGATTCCGCATTTTATCTACAAAAAGGCACAGAACATGTGGACGACGTAACCACATATGCAAAACTTGACAACGATCCCACAATGGAAATAGCATATGCCTTGGATGAAATACTCAATAAAGCAGAAGAGTTGGCCTGGATTAATTCTACTACGAAGCGTTATTTGAGACAAATGTATCCAAGAAGACCGCGGATATATTTTCTACCAAAAATTCATAAAAATCTGCAAAATCCTCCATTCAGACCGATAGTGTCTGGGTGCTCTTCAATTTTTGAAAATCTGGGAATATTCATTGACACTCATATGCAGTCGTTCATACAGAATTGGTCAACATATCTGGAAGACACTTCAGACTTCCTCAGGAACCTCAAGACTATTGACACACAAACAGCAACGGAGTGGACCATTTGTACAATAGATGTCACATCTTTGTATACATCAATACCACACAAGCAGGGCCTAGAAGCTATGGAATGGGCGCTCTTAAAGGGTGAGAAGCCTGAAGAAATCAAATGCATGGTAATCCAGTTACTACAGTTTTGTTTGGAAAATAGTTATTTTACATGGCAAAATAACTTTTACTTACAACTAAACGGCACAGCAATGGGTTTTCCCGGAGCCTGTATTTACGCCAATATTTTCATGGCCAAATTTGAAGACGATCATATTTTGAAACATCCAGAGTGGCAAGATGGCCTGGTCTATTATAAAAGATACATAGATGATATCTTTATAATTTGGAATGAATCGCAAATGAAACTGGTAGAGAACATTCGAAATCTCAATACCATTGATCCTCGGATCCAGTTTACATACAACATGAGTACCAAAGCACTGCCATTTCTTGATGTCCTAGTGGAAATTAAAGGAAATTCTATACACACAAGTGTATATAAAAAGCCAACAGATAAAAACAATGCTCTACTATATGGAAGCTTTCATCCAGCGAGCCTGATCAACAACTTGCCTGTGTCGCAATTCATGCGAATTAAAAGAATTACATCAGATCCAGAGATCTGCGACAAGACCATTGATGAACAAAAGCAAAAATATTTGGATAGAGGCTATCCGAAAAAACTTCTTGAGGCACATGTAGAAAAAATCAAAACTATTCCCAGAAATGAATTACTTGTAAAAAAAACCAAAAAACCAAACAAAAGGATGGTATTCGTATCAAAGTACTCTACATCATCTTGGGAGATAAAGAAGATAATCAAGAAAAGATGGGAGATCTTGCAAATAGAAAAAGACTTCGGTTCCTTGTTTCTCGAGCAACCTCTGTTTGCCTACAAAAGGGCGCAAAATCTCAAAGAAATGCTTAGCAAACCAAGTAAATCTGGAGGTATTATGGAAGAACAACCAACATTCAAAGGAACAATGAAATGCCATAATTGCAAGAATTGTAACAACGTAATCCCGGGGAATGTAATTCTACACCCAAGAACTGGTGAAAAAATACAACTTAAACACAACACAACATGTAATTCAGAACATGTGATATACGCCATTAAGTGCCCGTGCGGGCTCCTATACGTAGGAAAAACTGATAGAAAATTAAAAGTGAGGTTAACAGAGCACAAGAGTCGGATACGATTGAAGAACACCACATCACCTCTGGCGCAGCATTGGACAGAAGCAAGGCATACTATTGCGCAGCTGAGATTTCAGATAGTAGAACAGGTTCCACAGAAATTGGGATTCGATAATGCAAAGATCCTTCTCCAGAGAGAAGCATTCTGGATGCGTAAACTGCAGACTTTGGTCCCATTCGGGCTCAACGACAAAATGGAGATGGTTTGTTTTCTCTAAACAGACACTACACTGGGCTAGTTCTGATACCCCGGGGATCCTGACACGCGATATAAGCCGTCTACACTAAATTCACAGATATGCAAATCAACAGCACATCCCTAGCAACACACCTTGTATAACCATACTTAAAATGTAAGATTGTAAATAGGCAGGTTGTATTATAGTACATGCATACGTTGGAAATACACAATTATCTGAGAATCATATTTTGAAAAATCACTGTTGATGTTATATACGTGCCATTCATTTGAAATATTCACGTTTTATAAATCGGCGCAACAAAATTCTTTTCGTTTATCACTTTAATTCAGTGGCTCAAAATAGAACCTAAAAATATAGTAGCACAGGTTACTAATATAGATTGGACCGTTTCTACATAAACACTCTAAAATGGCAGCGCCTTCTTTCTTGTAACTAACTAGGATATAAGCTAAAAGTCCTTTTACTATGTCAATGTAAATCGCAGAACTAGATAAAGGACTACTTTTCTTGGCAAAAGTAAACGCGCCAGCGCGGAATCCAAATACACGGACTGCAAACTTAAGTCTCCGGTAAGCTGCATAAATCGTTTTCTCATATGCTGAAGTAATCGGCTGATTATTAGCAAAAAAAACGCGAGTCTAATACTGTGGCGTTATTTCCACAGTTAAATTCAGAGAGACCAATACTGCGGGACCAAAGCTCTACAGCGTAGGACCGCAGGTAAGGAGAATTCGACTTTTTAAACAGTGCGTGCAAGAAAGGATAACGTGTAGTACATTAAAACAGCTTTTTCAACCTTTCAACAGGTTGGTACTAGCTGTTCGTCTAGAGAAGAAGGCTCGAAAACGGTCTTCAGAACAGGTAAAAAAAACGGGCTCTTGTCACTAGCACGTAAAATAGATTACCTTGACTTTCGTTTTATGCAATTAGACCTAAATATTTCCCCCCTTTGTTTTTCAACATAGATTTAATTAATCTGGCGATAGAAGCGAGACCAACGCGATTTGCTTAGGCTCGCAGGTAATGAATCTCAATTTTATAAAAATAAAGTGCACAGACAAAGTGTATTCAAATGCAGCACACTAAATAGCTCCGCGCACAATCTTGTTTTTTTTCAATAGAAAAACTGTTCATCGCTTAAAGCAACTTGAGGATAACGGTAGGTAGGCTTAGGGAAGAGCCTAATTTTTAAACAACCAATTTTTAGACAACCAATGTCAATAAATCGTAAACAACTATTCAGCTCATAATAAGAAATTGTTGCAGTCTGAAAAGCTAGTTTGATGAATTTAACTATACATGCAATGTTGTTTGAATTAGAAAAGGTTTTGAACTCACGCAATGAGACACTATGAGATTTGTAATCGCAAAGTGAATTAGCATTATTTGAAGTAACTGAGAAACTTGAAAGCATTGAAAGTAATAAGTTTTCTTTTTCCTCACCTCTTTTTTTGACAGACCCCTGACGAAGGGGCCACGAAAGGTCCCGAAATGCATTGGGTTAACGTTATGAAACTGTTTATTTTGAGTTTGTAAACTTTATTAATTTGCACATTATGAATTATGTTTGATGATGATGAACATGCTTATGAAATGTACATAGCAAAAATAATGGTTGAAATATAAACAAAAAGTTTTTGAATGAATTAAGAGTTCGCTCGTTTCATGTTGTGCACCCCAGAGTCCTGGCAGCCATTTAGGTGTCAGGCTTAATACATTTCCCCACCCTCGCAAGCATCTCCCCCAGGCACTGGTCACCCCCGCTCTCTGTCTTATGCATGGGTAATAAACCTCCCCCCATCTGCGCTGCTCTTCCCTGAGAATCACACCCTGTGCCCGCCCGACACCTCCCTTTCGCCCTATTCACTACCGCACCCTCTGACACTCCTTTTCCTCTGTGTCCGATTGTCCAGGCCGGTCCTAGGCTATCAGCTAGCCCTGCAGATGTAGTTTATGGCCCCAGCTGTAAAGAATCACCCCTCTTCAAAGGAGTTATAGTAGATCAAGGCCCACACTCGATGAGATCCGTCACAGCACACGCGTTCCTACTATCTGAAAACCATCCTGTATTGTGATTGGGGAGGGGACCGAGCCTGAAGCGGAAGATTCCAGGGATGACTCTTTGTACATCAAAGTTTTTACAATTATGTGTCACATTAAAAATATATAGCACTCCAACAAAGTAGTAAGATTATAAAACTTTAATAACTTATAAATATATACAACAAAACAAAAACAGTAAAAACATTTAAATATTTTTAGGGAAAAACAACGAAGTAGCGGTCGGCTGTGCGAATAGTCCCAACGCAGCACAACGTGCAGATTTCTGGCGTGGGGCGTCGCGGGGGGTGGGTCATCAGTAGCAAACTGTTGTGCGAATAGTTCCAAGGCAGCAGAACGATGGCACCAAGGTGATGTCCAGTAAGTTGCCGCACTGGTTTTGGTATCCTACAATGCTGCTCCGAATAACGGCGTGGGGCGCCCCGGGGGGGGGGGGGGGGGGGAGGGGGAGGCGGCGTGAACGGGCCTCTCCAGGTGGAGTCTCGTCTGTTGTAGTGGGGCGCCCCTTTACCGTTTCAGTTGCCATTCCGTCCGCTTTTGGTCCACTGTGTCAAAAGCCGCAATTCAGCTGAGTTGCGCCCACTCTTGCGGTGCAGCTATAGGCGGCTGTCACAGGACTCTCAAAATGGCGGCAGGCTCTTTCCTTTTTGGGCCTGGTCCACTGAAATGGCCCTGGGACACCTTGGAAATCGGACGCTTGTCTGCAAGGTCTTGGACCCCATTCTCGAAAGCGTCCCCTCCGCCTTGAGGATTCAACAAAAGTTTTGGGGGCCCCCGACTCCTGCAGGCTTCTGGTGGGGAGCGGCTGCCATGATTGCTCGCGGAATGACCACGACGGAGCCACGAGATGGTGGTGCTTTCATGGTGACGCCAGCTTCAGTCTGAAACATCCAGAAACAAGGTGGGGCTTTCATCGTTTGGGAAAAAAAAAAAGTTTTCATCCAATCAAAAGTGTTATTTTTAGGTCATATGATCAAGCCTTCCATCATTAGGAAACCAAAAGTAAAATGAACCAATGAAAAGTTTTATAAACAAGTCACATGACCTGTTATGCGGCATAGGGTATAAAATGCGGAGAAAATACGTTGGCACGTGAGGCGGCGTCAGTAGCGGATCGATGTGCGAATAGGCCGAAGGCAACACAACGCGCCAAGATCCGGATGGCACCGAGGTGGTGTCCAGCAAGTTGCAGCACTGGTGTGGCCATCCTACAATGCTGAAAGTCGGCGTGGGGCGAACCGTTGGCCTGTGAGTTCGCGTCAGTAGCGGACCGATGTGCGAATAGGCCGAAGGCAGCACAACGCGCCAAGATCCGGATGGCACCGAGGTGGTGTCTAGTAAGTTGCCGCACTGGTGTGGCCATCCTACAATGTTGAAAGTCGGCGTGGGGCGCCCCGTTGGCCTGTGAGATGGCGTCAGTAGCGGACCGATGTGCGAATGGGGCCAAAGGCAGCGCAACAATATTTTCTGAAGAGAAGACACCACAAGGCGCTGAGATGCCAAGATCCGGATGGCACCGAGGTGGTGTCTAGCAAGTTGTGGCACTGGTGTGGCCATCCTACAATGGTAAAAGTCGGCGTGGGGCGCCCTGTTGGCCTGTGAGATGGTGTCAGTAGCAGACCGATGTGCGAATGGGGCCAAAGGCAGCGCAACAATATTTTCTGACTAGAAGACACCACAAGGCGCTGAGATGCCAAGATCCGGATGGCACCGAGGTGATGTCTAGCAAGTTGCTGTACTGGTGTGGCCATCCTACAATGCTGAAACTCGGCGTGGGGCGCCCCATTAGCCTGTGAGATGGCGTCAGTAGCGGACCGATGTGCGAATGGGGCCAAAGGCAGCGCAACACTATTTTCTGAATAGAAGACACCACAAGGCGCTGAGATTCGGTTACCACCGAGGTGATGTCTAGCAAGTTGCCGCACTGGTGTGGCCATCCTACAATACTGCTCCGAATAACGGCGTGGGGTGCCCGAAGGGGGGGGGGGGAGGCGGCGTGAACGGGCCTTCCTAGGTGGAGGCTCGTCTGCTGTAGTGGGGCGCCCCTTTACCGTTTCAGTTGCCATTCAGCTGAGTTTCGGCCGCTCTTGATGCTACAGCGACAGGCGGCTGCAACAGGACTCTCAAAATGGCGGCCTGTTCTTTGGATTTGGGCCTGGTCCACTAAAATGGCCCTGGGACACCTTAGAACTCGGACGCTCGATTTTTTTTTCCTTTCCTCTACATGCAAAAAAAAGGTAAATGCCCGGTACGTTACACGCTTCATCTGCCACGATGTACTCTCCAGAGGAACCGAAAAAATATATAGTTATGGTAACTATACCATGCATCGTCATATGGAGAGGTGGCACCAATTAATTATAGTGCTGCATAAAAGAGAGATTTGGAGGAGAACCCCCGACCTGCCAGTACATTCATCAAAGAAGTGGCACTGACAGCATCAGAGGCAAGGGAAACGGTCCCAAATATTTAGAAGAACTTTGGAAAGATTAAAATGACATGTTTAGATTGTGGCAAATTAATTTCATGTGGACAGATGAGTGTTACTCTAATAAATACAGCATATGAACATCATCATAGTCGATGGCTGGTAGAGACATTTTGACTATATCCTGGACCTGCCCGTCCTCGCCCAAAATGGCGCCGGAATAAATGGGACTCGTAACTCCTTGTTGTGTACTGGTTGCAGAACCTTGAAATCACGAGATATGTATGCAGTTTTGAAGCACATGGCGGGCGGGGACGAGAATTGATTGAATATTTCGACATCCCTATTGATATTAAGTTCTGATGTGTTATTGATTACTGTACTATTGAAAGTTCGAATTAACGTCACCCATGGTACTTGCCCGCAAATGTATATCTAGATAATTTTATTGTAACTGGCCCTGTCGTATTTTAATTATAAAATGTACGTCCACCGATTCCGCAACTGTTAGACACCTTAGTTCTTGCAACCTAATGGCCCGCCCGTTACGTTCCTCTACAGTGTAAATGTCTACTCATCATATACGATTACAGTTTGCTCCGTGGCCGGCCCACGTGGTTATAGGCTCGTATTTGTATAATGAAATTTTCACAATAAAGGTTTTTAAAAGAAAACATGGTAGTAGTATATACATTGGTAAAGTTTTTAATAATAGTCACTGTTTTAGAATCATTAAAAGGCAAGTGAAATAAAGCAGACCAATTACATGAAGGGTAAAAGGTATAATAAGCAGGAACGCAGTAAAGATAAATGGTCAAGGGCTGTTGTGTTTTCTACTCCTGCAACATAAAGTGATCGATAAGAATCTCATATTCAGGCGTATCGGCAACTAAGACAGCAGGTCGACCCTCTTTTGCTCAACGGCTCCGTCATGGGACGAAGAAACGCTCTTTTTCTCGAAAAAAGAATATATTTTACTTGCAGGACAGTTGTAAATTTTCCGGGAAAGTACATTAGCCTGGAACATTATAACATATATTTAAGAAAAAATAATGTTCGGAAGTAATAAAAAGCGTAATTTTTAGGTCATATGACCAAGCCTTTCATCATTAGAATAAGAAAAGTAAAATGAACCAATGAAAAGTTTTATTAACAAGTCACATGACCTGTTATGCTTACGTTACGCGCTGCGCGTCGCGCCCCGGATGACTTCCGGATGCGCTAACGCGGCGCGTCATATGACGCATTACGCGACAACGCAGGTCCAGAATATAGTCAAAATGTCTCCACCAACCAGCGGTCGGAACACAACCCCTTTCAGCAGGCTAAATAGTTCTGTTAAATGACAACAGAAGGGACAGGCAACAAGAACCATCAGTCAAAGAGGGGAGGGCTAGTTCTTCTCTACCGGGTTACATTGGGGCGCTACCGGAACTGATCGAATTGGTAGTCTACAGTGTTTCTGGATGTTTCAGACTGAAGCTGGGGTTAGCATGAGAGCACCACCATTTCGTAGCTCCGTCGTGGCCATTCCGCGAGCAATCATGGCAGCCGCTCTTTATCGTTATTTTGGGCGGGGTGGGTGGCGGAGCCGAGCTGTATTGCAGCCATCATGGTGTGGAGTTCAGTTCATCTCACTAGTTTCGTATTTGTCATGAGGGGTTGTTCCTAATGTTTCTATTTTAGTGAGGTCAAAAAGAGATCCCATTAGTGGCCTACTGATTTTGCTCGATTCCTTTTGTTTTTTTACACGATTTTTCGTTATTTGCAAAGACTAAACAGAGTATTGCGACTCTGTGTTTCTTTGTAAATAGAGAATGAACCAAAGAGAACCAATTCTAAAACAGTAAATGCTTGGATAACAATCAATCAAATGGAGAGAGAAGCAGGCACGACGTATTACAACGGGGGCAAAGGCCTGCGTTAACTACCTTTCACTATCTGCAAAGAGAGAGTACTCCTAATAGAAATGAGGGGGGGGGCAGCATTCAAAGCAGATCAGTGTGCATAAACACGAAAATGTTTTTACTTACCATGTACTTGACATTCGACAGCTTATGATATTTGCTATTAAAAAACCATTGAAATTCACTGAAAAAAACATAGGTTATAGACCATATATAGTTAGGAATTAGCATTTACAAAACCTTGAAAATTCACTGAAAAAACCATAGGTTATAGACCATATATAGTTAGGAATTAGCATTTACAAAACCTTGAAAATTCACTGAAAAAACCATAGGTTATAGACCATATATCGTTAGGAATTAGCATTTAAAAAACCTTATTTTACCCACACAAAACCATTGAAATTCCATATATAGTTAGTTGCACTAACTATATATCGCGCACCCGCAATCCACTGCTGATGATGTCACATATTACATCATTCATGACATGGTCAGTGACATCACTGATGACATCACTGATGACATCTCAAATGACATCACTGATGACATGACTGATAACAACATCCAGTGATTTCTTGTTTCTGTAAAGTTTAAATATGTCTTACATATTGAAGAATGAGTGGATGTGTAAGTGTCTGGACGAAGGATTTAGTAGGTGCATGACTGACTGATATATGGTCTATAACCTATGGTTTTTTCAGTGAATTTTCAAGGTTTTGTAAATGCTAATTCCTAACTATATATGGTCTATAACCTATGGTTTTTTCAGTGAATATATATATATATATATATATATATATGTATATATATCACAACAACGATTCCTCCGACTGGAGAAAAGCTTGGAGTCGCAATAAATCAATCGTAATCCGCACAAGTTTGTGTTAATTTATTCTTAAATCCATTGGAGTGTCAAAAAACAAAGCAATAACCAACGCGTTTCGACAGCCTCCGCTGTCTTGGTCACGTGAGTTTTTTGACACTGCAATGGATTTTAGAATAAATTAACACAAACTTGTGCGGATTACAATTGATTTATTGCGACTCCAAGCTTTTCTCCAGTTGGAGGAATCGTTGTTGTGAGGTGTAGCGGTTGGGCTCAATCGCAGGACTAACGAGGCCACGCCTAGCAGCGCCTACCGGGAGAGAAAGTGAGCCATACGGTTGGAAATATGTATATATATATATATATATATACCTCAAGTCATAAATCTATTAGCCACACCTATTTACTTTATCAGGCGTATCTTCATACAAGATGTTTACTGTTGCGTATATTAGCAAACGGTTGATTGTAAGATATGTCCTTATGTTTTTTTTTAGGTATGTGGTATAGACTTTGTTTCAGATTAGTAATATTTATACATTATTAATACTATTTTTAATTATTTATGTATTTTAATCCAATCCATTCCACTTAATTATATTTATTGCAATGTTTACAAAAGGGATTTCACGTTTAACATCATATTGGTTTATTGTGCATGATAATGTTTCAATGTTTCAAGTGATAAGTGTATTTACACAATCAATCAATCAATCAAGGACATTTATAGAGCGCACTACCTACCCGGAGGGTCTCAAGGCGCTTGGGGGGGGGGGGGGTGCTGCTACTGCTCGAACAGCCAGGTCTTGAGCTTCTTCCTGAAGGAGAGGTGGTCTTGGGTCAGGCGCAGGTCGGTCGGGAGAGAGTTCCAGGTCTTGGCGGCCAGGTGGGAGAAGGACCTTCCTCCTGTTGTCGTTCTTCGGATGCGTTCTTCGGAGGGCGTGACTGGCTGATCGGAGGTGGCGTTTGGGAGCGTAGAAGTTGATGCGGTTGTTGAGGTAGCTCGGGCCTTGATCGTGTAGGGCTTTGTGTGCGTGGGTGAGGAGACGGAAGGTGATCCTTTTGTTGACGGGGAGCCAGTGCAGGTCTCTCAGATGTCCGGAGATGTGGCTGCGTCGGGGGATGTCGAGGATGAGTCTGGCTGAGGCGTTCTGGATCCGCTGGAGTCTCTTCTGGAGCTTGGCGGTGGTTCCGGCGTAGAGGGCGTTGCCGTAGTCCAGTCGTCTGGTGACGAGGGCCTGGGTGACTGGTCTCGATGGGGATCCACCGGAAGATCTTCCGTAGCATGCGCAGGATGTTGAAGCATGACGAGGAGATGGCGTTGACTTGTCTGGTCATGGAGAGGGAGGAGTCCAGGATGAAGCCCAGGTTGCGTGCGTGGTCTGTCGGTGTGGGTGTGGTGCCCTGGGCGGGGGGCCACCAGGAGTCGTCCCAGGCGGAGGGCGAGGAGCCCAGGATGAGGACTTCCGTCTTGTCTGAGTTCAGTTTCAGTCGGCTGGTCGTCATCCACTCGGCTACATCTTTCATCCCTTCGTGAAGGTTGGCTCTGGCAGCGGCGGGGTCGTTGGTCAGGGAGAGGATCAGCTGGGTGTCATCGGCGTAGGAGATGATGTTCAGGTTGTGTTGGCGTGCGATGGGCGCGAGGGGGCTCATGTAGACGTTGAAGAGGGTGGGGCTCAGCGAGGATCCTTGAGGGACGCCGCAGATGACTTCGGTGGCCTCTGACTTGTACGGTGGTAGACGGACTCTCTGTGTTCTTCCGTCGAGGAAGGAGACGATCCATTCCAGTGCCTTCCCCTGAATTCCGACGTTACTGAGGCGCTGCACTAGGGTGCGGTGGCAGACAGTGTCGAATGCCGCGGAGAGGTCTAGGAGGATGAGGGCCGCTGTTTCTCCGTTGTCCATCATGGCTCGGATGTCATCGGTGGCAGCGATGAGGGCGGTCTCGGTGCTGTGGTTGGCTCGGAAGCCAGACTGTGAGGGGTCGAGGGATCCATTCGTCTCGAGGAAGGTGGCCAGCTGCTTGTTGACGGTCTTCTCGATGACTTTGGATGGAAACGGGAGGAGCGAGATGGGGCGGTAATTCTTGAGTTCGGTGGGGTCCGCTGTTGGTTTCTTTAGTAGAGCGCTGAGTTCGGCGTGCTTCCAGCTCTCCGGGAAGGTGGCGGTGTCGAAGGAGGTGTTGATGATGTCCCGCAGGTGGGGTGCGATGACGGTGTCGGCCTTGTTGAAGACGTGGTGAGGGCAGGGGTCGGTTGGAGATCCGGAGTGGATGGAGTTCATCATGCGGATGGTGTCATCGGTGCTGATCGGAGTCCAGGTGCGGAGGGTGGTGGTGGGCGGCGTTGCTGCGGTCGTTGTGTGCGATGGTTGAATGCTGAAGCCGTTGTGTATGTCCGCGATCTTGTTGTGGAAGTAGGAGGCGAGGGAGTTGCAGAGGTCTTGCGATGGGGTGATGTCGTTGTTTCCGGCGTTGGGGTTGGAGAGCTCTTTCACGATGTTGAAGAGTTCCTTGCAGTTGTGTGCGTTGTTGTCCAGCCGGTCCTTGAATGCAGTTTTCTTGGTGGCGCGGATCAGTTGGTGGTGCTTCCGGGTGGCAAGCTTGAGGGTGGTCCAGTTGTCCGGTGTTGGTTCCCTTCTCCAGACTTTCTCGAGGGCTCGGCAGTTCTTCTTGGAGCTCTTGAGTTCGTCGGTGAACCATGGGGCTTTCTTGCTGCCGGGTCTGCTGGGCGGGGTCCTCAGAGGGGCGAGTTCGTCCGCGCAGTTGCTGATCCACTTCGTGAGGTTGTCGGCGGCCTGGCTGGGGTTCGCTGAGCTGGCGGGAGGGTGCTGACTCAGGGAAGCGGCGAGCTGGTCGGCAGTGATCTTGTTCCAGCTTCTTCGGGCAACCTGTTGCTGGCGGTGGTGGATCGTCGTTCTTCTGAAGGTGATGTGGACGCAGCTGTGGTCCGTCCAGTGGAGTCCTGTGGCGTGGCTGAAGGCGATGTCTTTGCTGGATGAGAAGACGGCGTCGAGTGTGTGTCCGGCGAGGTGGGTGGGGGTGGTCACCAGCTGCTTGAGTCCCAGGTTTGCGAGGTTTTCCAGCAGGGTGGTGGTGTTGCGGTCGTCGTTGTTCTCCAGGTGGAAGTTGAGGTCCCCGAGGAGGATGTAGTCGGCTGAGGGGAGGGCGAGCGGGCTGATGAAGTCGGCGATGTCCTCGCTGAATTGTGTGCGTGGTCCCGGGGGTCTGTAGATGAGGGTGCCTCTGAGGGTGGTCTTGGAGTTGACGTGGATCTGGAAGTGCAGGTGTTCGGCGGGTGCGATGGTGTCGTCGGTGTTGGTCGTGATGCGGATGGTGTTCCTGTGAATGATGGCGATGCCTCCTCCTGTCTGGTTGACGCCGTCTCTCCGGATGATCTTGTAGCCGTCCGGGATGGCGATGGCGATGTCGGGCGCTGAGGAGGCGTTCATCCAGGTTTCCGTGAGGAAGGCGACGTCTGGGTCTGTGGTGTCGAGCAGGTTCCAGAGCTCGACGGCGTGTCTGTGGACGGAGCGGGTGTTGAGCAGGATGCACTTCAGGTGGGTGCTGCTGGTGTTCTGCTCGGTGGACGCTGGTGCAGTGCAGGTCCGGATGCAGGAGAACTTGCAGGACTGGCAGATGAAGGGTCCGTGGGTGCGTCTCGGGGTGGCTCGGTAGCATCCAGGGGTTCGGCCGGCGTTGAGTGCGTTGAGGGTGGCGGCGTCGTACGTCCGGCGGGTGGGCTGGGGTCTGCGGGGGCCAGGGGTCCTGGAGCTGGGCGCGGGCCAGGCGCGGACGGGCGCAGACCGGCTTACCTTTGGCGCACCTTCGGCGCTCAATCGGTGCTCCCGCTGCGCGCGTCCGCTGCGCGGTCGCTCTGGGGGCGTCATAAGAAGGGAGCGGTGAGGGAGGGTCCGCTGGGGGGCGGGTAGCGCGGGGACCAATTGGCAGGCGGGGGGGCGTGTTCGGGGCTGCTACGGCGGGAAAAACTGTGGCGGGAAAAGCTGGGGGCTCGGCTGGCGGCCCTTTGGTGGCTGGGGCGGCCCTGCGGCGGCTGGGGCGTAGGCTCGGCTTCGGCGTCTGGCAGCAGGTAAGGAGGAGCGGCAGGGGGGTGTGGGGGCGACCAGGCCGTGGGCGCAGTGGTCGCTCCTGGAGAGTGGAGTGGGTCCCCTTAAGAAGGGAGCGGTGAGGGAGGGTCCGCTGGGGGGCGGGTAGCGCGGGGACCAATCGGCAGGCGGGGGGGCGTGTTCGGGGCTGCTACGGCGGGAAAAACTGTGGCGGGAAAAGCTGGGGGCTCGGCTGGCGGCCCTTCGGCGGCTGGGGCGGCCCTGCGGCGGCTGGGGCGTAGGCTCGGCTTCGGCGTCTGGCAGCAGGTAAGGAGGAGCGGCAGGGGGGTGTGGGGGCGACCAGGCCGTGGTCACAGAAAGTATTCTTGCAAACATGTATTATACAGACATTAAGATCGGCTGAATTTACTTTCAATTGATTTTACGCATAGCATTTTTTCTATGTCGTTTGCACGTCAGGCACCTTTGCACTTTAAAATGGGTGGCCAGCCTCCTGACTGTGTCATGTGATCAAGGTTCTTGGCAGCCGAAACGCGTCATGGCAGACTGGTGTTGGGTTTAATTAAAAAATAAGAAACACCGCAAGACTGGGTCTCGTCTCTTCCTTTTCGTTTAGGCATGGAACGCTGAACTGAGGTTGAAACTAACCGAATATATATATATATATATATATATATGTATATATATATATATATATATATATATTAAGGTTCACAAGTTGCCACATGCGGGGTGCACTCACAGTAGGCGTACATAGGGTCAGGGAAGCTCTTTATCACATCCTGCGTCCGCAGCACCTGACGCGTTTCAAGCTCCGCCCTTCATCAGAGGTTTTGCTGCTACAAGGAAGTGCCAACACGTGACTTGCCAAAAAATTGCCTTTAATGTTGCTTCCAATCAAACTCAGGTGAGTATCAACATAGAGTATCCTGGGATTGGTAGTCCAAATAAAACTCAAGTGAGCTGGCAGCACTTCCTTGTAAATTAAAGTTACTCTTACTGCTGCCAGCTCACTTGAGTTTTATTTGGACTACCAATCCCAGGATACTCTATGTTGATACTCACCTGAGTTTGATTGGAAGCAACATTAAAGGCAATTTTTTGGCAAGTCACGTGTTGGCACTTCCTTGTAGCAGCAAAACCGCTGATGAAGGGCGGAGCTTGAAACGCGTCAGGTGCTGCGGACGCAGGATGTGATAAAGAGCTTCCCTGACCCTATGTACGCCTACTGTGAGTGCACCCCGCATGTGGCAACTTGTGAACCTTAATCTATTCCGGCCAGCCAGGTCGGGGGGAGCACCGCCGCATAACGAGCGGTTCTGGAGCTGTCACACGATGATGGCGCAACGGGACTACCAGGCGAGTGGCAGAATGGGGGAAGCCACCTTTTCCACACCCGTGTAAGAGTAACATGATTAACTCCTCATTAGTAACTGCAAGCATCCCTAATGATTGGAAATTGGCAGCTGTGAAGCCACTTCAAAAGAAGGCCATCGCTGATCCTACTACCCTCTCCAACCTACGCCCGATTTCCTTGTTACCCATTCTTTTCAAACTGACTGAAAAGTTTGTCAATAGCCAACTGACTAACTTTCTGGAGAAGAACAACGTACTCCACCCCAACCAGTCAGGATTTCGGTCAGAACATTCCACCGAATCAGCCCTATTATTCACCGCTGAAACCTTAAGGGCTGCAATGGATCAAGGAAAGCAGGCCGTCCTCATCCTACTTGACCTGTCGGCAGCCTTTGATACCGTGTCCCATAACATCTTAATGGACCGGTTGGCTGCCGCAGGAGTAGGAGGACAGGTGTTGGCTTGGTGTAGAAATTTCCTTACCAACAGGCGCCAAATAACTGTGTTAGGCCCATACCAATCTGAGGCTAAAAACGTCAGCTCAGGAGTGCCACAGGGCTCTAGTTTGAGCCCTGTTCTTTTCAACCTTTACATGGCACCTCTGATGAGTCTGATCGCGTCATTCAAGATCAGCTCGATTTCTTACGCTGACGATACCCAGTGATTTTGGTGTTGGATAGGGAACAACCAGGTGCCGAAGAGAATCTTAGGGATTGTCTTGCAGCAATTTTCAAGTGGATGAACAACAACCATTTGAAGTGCAACGCCGGAAAAACGGAAATTCTACCAATGGGTAATCTCAACCTTTTCTCCCCCACAGCATGCTGGCCACCAGATGCTGAAGTGCCACCCAACACTATTGCATCCGCCCGTAATTTGGGCGTTAAATTTGATGACCATCTATCTTTTAAACCCCAGGCTATAGCTGTAGCAGGCATGTGCTTTCAAATTATTAAAGCACTCAGAAAGTTTTTTGACCTTCTGCCTTTATCTGCGAGAAAAACTGTCGCTGTAGCCTTAATCAATTCTAGGCTAGACTACTGTAATGGACTTTATGTCGGGGCAAACAAAATCGTCCATCATAAATTACAGATGGTCCAAAACGCGGCAGCACGTCTCGTACTACGCCTGCCTCGTAAATCGTCAGCCTCGGCAGCCTTGAACATCTTACACTGGCTGCCAATAGGGAAAAGAGTCTTATTCAAACTTCTCTTAATCACCTTTAGGGCTTTTCACAAACGTGGCCCTTCCTATCTTCAAAATGGGTTTAAAAGATACTACCCAGCACGCTGTCTGAGATCTGCAAACCAGAACCTGCTTACTTTGCCCCGTTTCAAACTTGTCACGAAAGGTGGCAAATCCATCTTTGTACTTGGAACCAAAGCCTGGAACAAACTTCCCCTCTCCCTGCGATCTATTTCGCAAGAAGTTCTCTTTAGGAAGTCACTGAAAACTTGGATTTTCTCTCTGCCTGACGCCTCTTGCAGGACTCTAGTGTAATGTGTGTGCAGAAATTAGGACACTCTTTTCCGTTCCAACCGGTCCATCTGAGTTGGTGTGCGCCAAGATACTCCTTGGAGTGGAAGCTGCGCGGTATAAGTGACACTTACATTACATTACTTTAATTTAATTTACAAGGAAGTGCTGCCAGCTCACTTGAGTTTTATTTGGACTACCAATCCCAGGATACTCTATGTTGATACTCACCTGAGTTTGATTGGAAGCAACATTAAAGGCAATTTTTTGGCAAGTCACGTGTTGGCACTTCCTTGTAGCAGCAAAACCTCTGATGAAGGGCGGAGCTTGAAACGCGTCAGGTGCTGCGGACGCAGGATGTGATAAAGAGCTTCCCTGACCCTATGTACGCCTACTGTGAGTGCACCCCGCATGTGGCAACTTGTGAACCTTAATCTATTCCGGCCAGCCAGGTCGGGGGGAGCACCGCCGCATAACGAGCGGTTCTGGAGCTGTCACACGATGATGGCGCAACGGGACTACCAGGCGAGTGGCAGAATGGGGGAAGCCACCTTTTCCACACCCGTGTAAGAGTAACTTTAATTTACAAGGAAGTGCTGCCAGCTCACTTGAGTTTTATTTGGACTACCAATCCCAGGATACTCTATGTTGATACTCACCTGAGTTTGATTGGAAGCAACATTAAAGGCAATTTTTTGGCAAGTCACGTGTTGGCACTTCCTTGTAGCAGCAAAACCTCTGATGAAGGGCGGAGCTTGAAACGCGTCAGGTGCTGCGGACGCAGGATGTGATAAAGAGCTTCCCTGACCCTATGTACGCCTACTGTGAGTGCACCCCGCATGTGGCAACTTGTGAACCTTAATCTATTCCGGCCAGCCAGGTCGGGGGGAGCACCGCCGCATAACGAGCGGTTCTGGAGCTGTCACACGATGATGGCGCAACGGGACTACCAGGCGAGTGGCAGAATGGGGGAAGCCACCTTTTCCACACCCGTGTAAGAGTAACTTTAATTTACAAGGAAGTGCTGCCAGCTCACTTGAGTTTTATTTGGACTACCAATCCCAGGATACTCTATGTTGATACTCACCTGAGTTTGATTGGAAGCAACATTAAAGGCAATTTTTTGGCAAGTCACGTGTTGGCACTTCCTTGTAGCAGCAAAACCTCTGATGAAGGGCGGAGCTTGAAACGCGTCAGGTGCTGCGGACGCAGGATGTGATAAAGAGCTTCCCTGACCCTATGTACGCCTACTGTGAGTGCACCCCGCATGTGGCAACTTGTGAACCTTAATCTATTCCGGCCAGCCAGGTCGGGGGGAGCACCGCCGCATAACGAGCGGTTCTGGAGCTGTCACACGATGATGGCGCAACGGGACTACCAGGCGAGTGGCAGAATGGGGGAAGCCACCTTTTCCACACCCGTGTAAGAGTAACTTTAATTTACAAGGAAGTGCTGCCAGCTCACTTGAGTTTTATTTGGACTACCAATCCCAGGATACTCTATGTTGATACTCACCTGAGTTTGATTGGAAGCAACATTAAAGGCAATTTTTTGGCAAGTCACGTGTTGGCACTTCCTTGTAGCAGCAAAACCTCTGATGAAGGGCGGAGCTTGAAACGCGTCAGGTGCTGCGGACGCAGGATGTGATAAAGAGCTTCCCTGACCCTATGTACGCCTACTGTGAGTGCACCCCGCATGTGGCAACTTGTGAACCTTAATCTATTCCGGCCAGCCAGGTCGGGGGGAGCACCGCCGCATAACGAGCGGTTCTGGAGCTGTCACACGATGATGGCGCAACGGGACTACCAGGCGAGTGGCAGAATGGGGGAAGCCACCTTTTCCACACCCGTGTAAGAGTAACTTTAATTTACAAGGAAGTGCTGCCAGCTCACTTGAGTTTTATTTGGACTACCAATCCCAGGATACTCTATGTTGATACTCACCTGAGTTTGATTGGAAGCAACATTAAAGGCAATTTTTTGGCAAGTCACGTGTTGGCACTTCCTTGTAGCAGCAAAACCTCTGATGAAGGGCGGACCTTGAAACGCGTCAGGTGCTGCGGACGCAGGATGTGATAAAGAGCTTCCCTGACCCTATGTACGCCTACTGTGAGTGCACCCCACATGTGGCAACTTGTGAACCTTAATCTATTCCGGCCAGCCAGGTCGGGGGGAGCACCGCCGCATAACGAGCGGTTCTGGAGCTGTCACACGATGATGGCGCAACGGGACTACCAGGCGAGTGGCAGAATGGGGGAAGCCACCTTTTCCACACCCGTGTAAGAGTAACTTTAATTTACAAGGAAGTGCTGCCAGCTCACTTGAGTTTTATTTGGACTACCAATCCCAGGATACTCTATGTTGATACTCACCAGAGTTTGATTGGAAGCAACATTAAAGGCAATTTTTTGGCAAGTCACGTGTTGGCACTTCCTTGTAGCAGCAAAACCTCTGATGAAGGGCGGAGCTTGAAACGCGTCAGGTGCTGCGGACGCAGGATGTGATAAAGAGCTTCCCTGACCCTATGTACGCCTACTGTGAGTGCACCCCGCATGTGGCAACTTGTGAACCTTAATATATATATATATATATATATATATATATATATATATATATATATATATATATATATATATATATATATACAGCCACTTTCTCACACCCAGCATGTGGGCTCAGGCTTTAAGATGCTCGGGGGTACACCTTTAGTCTTATTCTCCAAGACCCAGGGGCCACAGATGCAGAGGTATCCATAGGTGTTGGGTTTTACCTTACCGGAGCAGTCATGGTAAGGGGAGCCTACGTGCAGAAGCAGCAGGTGACATCAGACAGTCCTGGAGTGGTGAAAACAAGATGGACTAGAGCTATTGAGGGCTGGGGTGACCTTCAACTTGGGCCGGAGGCGATAGGTGCAGTGGTTACTTCAGGTATCAGGTTTTGGCGGTTCCGGAGGCCTGTGTTCTCTATTGGAATTTGTTCAGAACAGGTCCGCTGTTCACAGGTCTAGATTTCTTTTTAAGGCAGACAGTCCTCCCAAGTTTCAGGACTCAAAGATGCAGGACGAGTCAACTTGGCACAGTTTATGACGAGGGGTGCAGGCAGGCTGGCAGGGTTGATACCAGGTCAACGTGTCTTCTTCTCCGCTTTTGCAGCCCTTTGGTTTCCTTTCAACTCTTAGCTCGACAAGATCTGCTTCTCTGGTGCCAGAGGCACCTCTAAATACTGCATTTAGAGACCATACAGGAGTGTAGGGGAGTAGCCAATGGGCTACTGACACTTGGGGACACTAAGCCCCCATATGACCACTTCCTTTGGGAAGTGGACATAACCTGGCCCAGAATTCCAAAGTATGCCATCACAAAGATGGCTACTTCTGAAAAATGGTGTCTACCTCTCTGTAGCCCACCTTAGGGGTTGTAGCCTGGAGGTGGCATGCCTACCTGACTAGCTAATTGTCCCACCTGTCCAGGTGCCAAGGGGACTCAGAACAGGGGGAGGCGGCTTCCTCTCCGGATGAGAGCCAGATTTGCATTCCAAAGCCGGTAGCTTCAATGAAGCTTGCAGCCCCAGGGAGGCTAATCAGCGGAGGAGGAGTGTGGCTCACTGATTAGAGCAGCAGACCCTGATGCCGATGTCTGGCCCAGGACCAGGGTTCAATTCCCGACGCGGCGGGGTCCTGAGCCCAAAATGTCCACGGACTCGATAATTCTCGCCTCTGTGCCTATTCTAATCATGGGGTCCCACGCTGCAACTCTGGGCAATAGTTGCTTAATCTCCACTACGGCAGCCCACCCGCTGCGGGATGCCTGGCTTTCACCCTGGGGATACCCAGTAGGGGTTATCTCACAGGGAAAAGCCAGGACGGGTTCCCAAGGCAAGCGCCTTGATGCCTTCGGGTGATACGTGCACTATATAAGTCGCAATACATTTACAGGTCATCGTGTGGGAGGGGTGTTACATCCCCCCTTCTCAGACAGTCTTTTGTTCTGTGTCTCCTGAGAGCAAAGGCTCTCACACTAGGTAGGAGGTCAGAACAGTGTCTCAGGTGGTAGGCTAGCAGAAAACAGTACGCCTGTACACCAGAGGCTGGTAAGTTTTTGGGGGACACCTCTAAGGTGCCCTCTGGGTACATGCATTTGTAAACCCAACACTGGCATCAATGTGAGTTCACCAATATGAGATGTTTGATACCAAACATCCCTTTTTTCAGTGAAGCCATCATGTAGCTGGGGAACTCGTTTTCACCAGTGCCCAGCACGTCTCAAGATGGCCTCCCTGGTCACATGCACTAGTAAAAGGACTGACAAGCACACAGGCATACCTGCTCGTGCGGGTATGCCCTCAAATATAATATTCAGCACCATCCTTATGGCTATTATGCCTGCTGTAGGGATGACTTACAAATAATACATGGAGCGGTAGGGGACATGGCACACAGGGATGTGTGACATTTTTTCACTTTTGTCTGCACCAAGACACGCTGCCTGCAATGGCAGTCTTGCATGTGTTTGGTGAGAGGTCTCTTAGGGTGACACAATTTATGCTGCTGCCCTTAGGGCCTGAAGTACTAAAGAGGCTTCCTATGGTAAGGGGTACCACCTACTAGGGACTTACAGACGGTGCTAAAGGTTTTGCCAATTGGGAGAACAATTCTACGATTTTATGGAAAGAACAATGGTCCTTGGGACCTGGTTAGCAGGAACCCAGTGCACCAGTCAAAGTTGCATCAAATACCAGGCAAAAAAGTGAGGGGCACTGCAAAAGCAAAAAAAAAAAAGCAAAAGCTGAATGGGCCTACTTGTACAGTAATGTACAAACCTTTTCCTTTTTGCAGTGTAACATGCTCAAGTTGTAGGCCCACAAGCTTGTTTAAGGATATCCATAATTTCTATGTCAGGACCAGAGGCGAGGATTATGCTTTATCTCTCTTCGCTTTATTAACCAATTTTTCCACAGCAGCTCATTACTAAAACCAGTATCAAAACCACATTTCCCATAACACTAGGGAAAAGAAAACAGTCTCTTGTAAGTCCTTTCACAGTGTCCATGAACGTTGTCCCCATAAATCATCCTGAGACTTCCTGCACTTCCTCTTTCTTCGCTGCTCGGCAGCTCGAGATAAGTGCATTTTGGTTCTTCTAATGTTTGCCTTTTGGGGAGTTGAACGTTAATGGGGTTGATTTGCCTCGTCGTTTTCCTCCCGCAGATTCCCTACTGAGCCGCGGGAACACTGGTGCGCTCCTTACGCGGTTTGTCTGCCCGTATCTCATTGACCGCGGTGCGGTCCTCCGCCCGTTAGAGGGCGCTGTGTGGGCGACGCGACCTTCGGCCGGAGCGCATTTCGGCAGAGAACAGACTGAAGCGCTCTGGTCCACTGTACATGTCCGCAACCGAGCCGCCAAGTCAATCGCCCAGGTTGCTACTGGGTCTGTATTCCCCGACCTTTGACAAACGCCCGCTCGGCAGGTAGGTAGTGGTGCGGTGCGCCTGGGAACGCGGTTCCCCTCACGCCCGAGTGAAGCCTCGGGTAGGTATTATTGTGGAGGCCCTCTTTGTAGGTCCCTCACGGACACCCGGACTGGCAGCTCAATCTATTCCCAGTGCATCTGGGTGTCCTGGGGCTTCAGACCCATTACATTTCGTGCCACTGGCAGTTTATCTTTACTGAGAGACCCTCAGTCCTTAAATTACCGCGCAGCTGCGTGGGAGTGCTCCTCCGGTGTTCTGTCGCCAGGTTTGCTGGCCTATCTTCAATGGGATGAGGATTTTTACGCGCAGGTAGATGGTTCCATTCATAAGGCAGTCTCGGACCTCATGACTCCAATGGAACAACGGTTGGCGGATAAAATAGAGAGTTTGTATGCGAAAATGGTCCCTCCTCCGCCGGCTGTCCCGGGACCTTCAGGTAATTCAGGTCAGGCTCAGCCAGAGGAACAGGGACCCCCCTCCCCCTCCCCTCCAAAGAAAAAGTGTGAAGGTGGGGTGGACACTGACGCTTTTGAACGCCTTAAGCAGGCGTTTTTGGAACACACTGCCCCGATAGAGCTTCCCCAGGGCCCTGAGCCTACTGATGAGGGACTCCAGCCGGCGTCCCCTGGGACTCAGATGGGCGACACTCCGGACGCTTCTGACGACGAGGCGGGCTCGTCGCGATCTTGGAGGCAGTCGGGCTCCTCGGATCCCCCAAAGGCGGGAATTTCCGACATGTTGGATCCTGACGATATCGTACATCCCCGGTCAGCGGAATGGGCCCCCGCTGAGAAGGCAGCTTTGTATTTGGCATCTCGCCTCAGGAAGCCGCTAGAGAATGAGGCGCGCAGTCGTCTGCGGGCTGAGTGTCCCAGGCCAACGCTAGATGGCAAAGTGTAAACAACACCTGAGATTGAGAGCAAGATGGCGACGTTCTTGGCTAAGTTTATTAAGGACCCGAGGAAAGGGATAGATAGATCATGGCGTGCATGCCAAGACAATTTATTGGACGCCATTGGTCCCTTAGCCAAGATTCTTGACATGGCAGAGGAGGCCCGCAGTTCGGGCTCCTTGATCGATCCCGAGGTCTTGTCAGCATGGGCCCAACAGGGCGATCTGTTTTATCGGTAATGCAAACTACGCGCTCTCCATGGAGAGGTGCAGATCTAGGGGATTTGGCATGTTCAGAGGCTGGGGCATCAGCACAAGGGGGGCTGTATGGCGAGCCATTCATAAAGGAACTAGGAAAGTTCGTGGCTACGTTCACATCCTTGGACAAGGCGCAAGCCAATATTAAACGAGTTTTTCACCCTCGGGTTTTCCGTGGGGCCGGTCGGGGTAGGAGCCACCCGCCCGGCCGCGGACAGAACCAACTGCCCCAAGGTAGGGGGCAAGGCTCCGGGCGCGGACAATACCAGTCTGACCAGCGCTTCAACAACTTCTACCCCACCAGGGTTCAACGCTTCAGGGGACGAGGCAAAAAAGGAAACTACGGCAATGCCAACGGTGAGTGTTTTACCTGCTGCGCAGCTGCGAGTAGGGGGGCAGGCTGGTGCCATTTTTCTCCGCTTGGGAAGAGCTTACGGGAGACGCTTGGGTTCTCCAGACGGTCAGGGGATTCCAAATAGAGTTTTACGGTTCCCCTCGCCAGGCCCGTCCGATCGTCTTCTGCACGTCAGACGCAGCCATATTAGACGACGAGGTGCGGGATTTGCTCCGCAAAGGGGCGGTGTGTCGCACCGTGGTACACCCCTCTGGTTTTCTCAGCATTATTTTTCTGGTCGACAAGACAGATTGGGGTCGACGACCGGTTATCAACCTTCGAGAATTCAACGAGTGGCTAGTGTACAGACACTTCAAGATGGAGGGCATTCACCTGCTCAGGGATGTTCTGCCACTCGATTGGATGGTCCGCTTGGACTTAAAAGATCCCTACCTGGTGGTTCCGATTTTCCCTCCTCACAGGCAGTTTCTCCAGTTTCTGTGGCGAATTCCAGTGCCTTCCGTTCGGGCTTTCCTCGGCCCGTGGTGTTTCTCCAAGGTTCTCAAACCGGTGGTGGAATATCTGAGGGCGCGCGGAGTCCGCTTGATCGTCTACTTAGACGATATTCTTCTCTTGGGTTCATGCCCCGTGCAGCTTTGACACCATTTACAGTTGGCGGTGGCTCTCCTCCAGTCTCTGGGGTTTGCCATCAATGAGAAGAAGTCCCTCTTGGTACCTGCTCAGCGAGCGACTTTCCTGGGATTCGTGATAGATTCCACTTCGGCCACACTGAGTCTCCCTTCCAGGAAAGTGGCAAAAATCCGTCACGAAATTCGCCAGACCTTGGCCAAACAGAGGACTTCTCTCCGTCAGATTGCCCGGTTGGTAGGCCTGTTTTCGGCTTCCATTCAAGCGATCTTCCCGGGTCCGTTACATTACCAGACCCTGCAGCGGCAAAAGCGCACCACCTACGGAAAGGCCTTACCTACTCGCAGGTGGTTCCGTTGACGGAAGAGGTTCGCGAAGAACTGGAGTGGTGGCTTTCTCGTATGAATGAAAGGGTGAAGGTGCCTTCAAGGGAATTTGTTTAAAAAAATATTTATAATTTTCAATATGATTTGTTTAAGAATTAATTAATAATCCTCATCAGAATATAAATCAACAGAATTCAATTTAAGTCAAACAAACAACATGTATAACAAACATAACCACAAGCCAGGTGTATAGAAAAAGAATTTTATCAAAAAATTATTTAAAACAATTCATCTAATATACAGAAAATGATATAGGACTGCAGGTTGACACTTAGTATATGTACGAACAACTCAACAGAACCTATGAACGCCTATCCCAAAAGTATAATGAAAAAACAAACAGGATGAAGCGGAGGTCGACGTTTCGGTCTCCTACAGAATACTTGATGAGACCATCTTCAGGACTGATGATACTTAAATCTGTATAATGTACAATGTAATATCGAGTGTTAGGTCTTGTTGTACATCAAATTTCAACAACAGATGCACGTCACATCGATTAGTGGTGGACAAGGTACTCGAAAAAGATTGAACAATCTTTAGTATTGGTCAACAACGGGAAAGCAGAATATCACTTTCACTCAGTATGCCAGGGAGGCAATTACGTTCTGTGCGTCAGTCTGGCAAAGATTCAGCCAAATAGATCTAAACAAAATAAATCTGACGTTGTGTAGCTTCACCTTCAAAGAGCTCACGTCGATACAATAAATTAATAACAGAGGTCACCAAGGCGTGAGTCCTGTAACCATCAAATAGGTGGATCAAGCTGAAGTCTGCGGCGCTCGGTGCGCTCGAAGCGTCAGTCAGGCAGTGGTTCAGCCGAACAAATCAAGCAAAATGAATCTGACATTGTCTGGCTTCAACTTCAGAAAGCTCTCGTCAATGCGATCGTTTACTACCAGAGGTCCACAAGGCGCGAGTCCTGTTATCATCAGATAGGCGCCTATCTGATGATAACAGGACTCGCGCCTTGTGGACCTCTGGTAGTAAACGATCGCATTGACGAGAGCTTTCTGAAGTTGAAGCCAGACAACGTCAGATTCATTTTGCTTGATTTGTTCGGCTGAACCACTGCCTGACTGACGCTTCGAGCGCACCGAGCGCCGCAGACTTCAGCTTGATCCACCTATTTGATGGTTACAGGACTCACGCCTTGGTGACCTCTGTTATTAATTTATTGTATCGACGTGAGCTCTTTGAAGGTGAAGCTACACAACGTCAGATTTATTTTGTTTAGATCTATTTGGCTGAATCTTTGCCAGACTGACGCACAGAACGTAATTGCCTCCCTGGCATACTGAGTGAAAGTGATATTCTGCTTTCCCGTTGTTGACCAATACTAAAGATTGTTCAATCTCTTTCGAGTACCTTGTCCACCACTAATCGATGTGACGTGCATCTGTTGTTGAAATTTGATGTACAACAAGACCTAACACTCGATATTACATTGTACATTATACAGATTTAAGTATCATCAGTCCTGAAGATGGTCTCATCAAGTATTCTGTAGGAGACCGAAACGTCGACCTCCGCTTCATCCTGTTTGTTTTTTCATTATACTTTTGGGATAGGCGTTCATAGGTTCTGTTGAGTTGTTCGTACATATACTAAGTGTCAACCTGCAGTCCTATATCATTTTCTGTATATTAGATGAATTGTTTTAAATAATTTTTTGATAAAATTCTTTTTCTATACACCTGGCTTGTGGTTATGTTTGTTATACATGTTGTTTGTTTGACTTAAATTGAATTCTGTTGATTTATATTCTGATGAGGATTATTAATTAATTCTTAAACAAATCATATTGAAAATTATAAATATTTTTTTAAACAAATTCCCTTGAAGGCACCTTCACCCTTTCATTTAACTACCCAAGCCCTCAAGGGTAATCTGGGTCGCTCACTTCTTGTATCAATTTCTCGTATGAAAGCATGGAACGGCAGAGCAATTTTCGGCTCGGCACCGGACTTGGTGATAGAGTCGGATGCCAGTCGAGCCGGCTGGGGTGCGCGGTGTAGGGAGTTCTCCACCGGCGCAAGTTGGTCTCCTCAAGAGCAGCTGCTTCACATCAATTGGCTGGAGCTCCTGGCGGGCTCCTTTGCGGTCCAATGCTGGACCAAGGAACAGGTTCAAGCTTCAGTATTGCTGAAGATGGACAATGTGTCAGCGGTCAGGTACATAAACCATCTAGGGGGCTCTCGCTCCAAAGCATTGGCGAATATAGCGAAGCAGTTTTGGGAGTTCTGTCTTTCCCACCAGGTGTCGGTTACGGCGGAGTATCTTCCGGGAGTGGAGAATCGGGTGGCGGATTGGCATTCCCGTCACTTTTGGGATTCCAGCGTGTGGAAGCTGGATTCGGAGATCTTTCATAGCCTACACGAACGGTGGGGCCCGTTTTCGATCGACCTTTTTGCGTGCCACCTGGACAGGCAGCTTCCCCGGTTCTTCAGTTGGAGATCGGACCCTCTGGCAGTGGCATCTGATGCCTTCAGCCAGGATTGGAGTCAGGAGACGGGGTATGCTTTTCCCCCGTTCTCCATGATCACCCAGGTGGCGGCACAGGTTCGCAGACAAAAAGCTGTGGTGGTACTGATAACGCCATTTTGGAGGTCGCAAGTTTGGTTTCCGGTTCTTCTGGGACTTTCTTGGAATTTTCCAATCAGACTCCTCCGAACTCCCCATCTCCTGTTGAGTCCGGAAGGAGTTCCTCACCGATTGATAGAGGAAGGCTCTCTCCAGCTCATGGCTTGGCGGATTACAGGCAACGCTGGACCGAAAGGCCCAGCAATCCCCAGCATTGCCTGTAATCCGCCGGGCCTTTCGGTCCATGCTGAGTCCTTGTTGTCCAGAGCTTGGGCGGACAGTACCTCTAAGAGATACAAGTCGGCTTGGACGCGATGGGTTTGTTGGGGTTTACAACGGGAAGTGGATCCCGTGGTCGCAGGATTGACCTACGTTCTAAATTACCTGGCCGAATTAGCCCAGAAGGGTTTGGCTTATAGGTCGGTGAATACGGTCCAGTCGGCGATTTCGGCAGGGCATGCTCCGGTGGATGGAGCGCCCCTGGGGGAGCATCCTTTTGTCTGCAAGCTTCTCCGGGGCATTAGTTTATCATTGCCCCCGGAACCTCGTTACTTGGTCCTTTGGGATGTAAACCTGGTTTTGAACCTTTTGTTGTCTTGGCAACCAAATAGTTTTCTTTCACGGAAAGAACTGTCGGCTAAGCTGGCCATGTTACTGTGTTTGGTGTCTTGCAGGAGAGTGTCGGATGTCCGGGCTTTGGACATTACTGCCAGGGTTTTTTCCCCGGATGGGGTTACCTTTACGGTGAGTAGACGTACAAAATCGAATACCCGTACGATTTCTTACCCTGCTTTTGCAGACTCCCCGAAACTTTGCGTGGTGCAATGCTTGAAAGCGTATGAGGAAGCTACGGAGGAAGTCCGTCCTCCGGGCGAACGACAACTCCTTATAGCACTCAAAAAGCCTTTTTAAGGCGGTGTCTTCTCCCACTATAGCCCGTTGGGTGCGGTGGATCATGCAGGAGGCTGGTATTAATACGCAAGGTTTTGAAGCACACTCAGCGAGGGGTGCGATGGCTTCCAAGGCTTTTAGCCTAGGTGTGTGTTTGGAAGACCTGATGAAGGCAGCGGATTGGTCTTCAGATTCGAACTTCAAAAGGTTTTATTTCAAACCGCTGTTGAATGTGGCGCAGGTGGTGGTGGATAAGCTTTGAAGAAGCATAATCCTCGCCTCCGGTCCAGACATAGAATAGAAATTTGCCTAGCATACGAGAAGGTAAGTTTCAACTCTATTAAGGACACGGAGGCGAGGATTATCCCACCCAGCAAACGCGTTGGTTGCTGTCCCTCACCGTATGGGTGGTAAGTAAAGAATTTTCTTTGCGACTTGACACAAGATGTTTCTGGGACTTCAGTGGCTTATCATAGATGCATATGCTAGTCAATATTGCAATTGTATTGTGCATTTGGTTCATGATGTCATGCGTGACGGGTGTGGTCTTTGTTTCAAGGAATGATCACACGAAGCAGAATGCCTAACCATGGGAGAGATCCTCCAGCGAAGAAAGAGGAAGTGCAGGAAGTCTTCAGGATGATTTAAGGGGACAACGTTCATGGACACTGTGAAAGGACTTACAAGAGACTGTTTTCTTTTCCCTAGTGTTATGGGAAATGTGGTTTTGATACTGGTTTTAGTAATGAGCTGCTGTGGAAAAATTGATTAATAAAGCGAAGAGAGATAAAGCATAATCCTCGCCTCCGTGTCCTTAATAGAATTGAAACTTACCTTCTGGTAGGCTAGGCAAATTTCTATTCTTGTGGTAATCTTGAATGCCTTAACTCTAAGATTTCAGGAGCCACATCGCTAAATTAAGCTGCTTGGGATTGAGATTCATTACTTTTCCTTGATCTTGATTAGTAGATGTGGCCAAATAGGTAATGTCTTGTGTGGCACCAAGGTAGTTGCAGTGGGGTTGTGAACTGTGCCTGCCACGCCCATTTTGGGGCTATTAGAGAAGTTTGTGGTAATTTCCGATCCACATATGGAATTAGTGGGAGGGGAGGAAAAGCATGGACAAATACTCTTGACCAATTTATCCATAGGGCATTGCCCTTGGATTGAGGAACCTGGAGGTGACATGTTTTGCATTTGTCCTTACATGAACCTGCACACATGTAAACTTGAATATAATCTGGTCCTCGCCGCCAGCGCTTCCCAGTTTCTCAGCACTTCCGCTTTACGAACGCGGTCTAGTGCTCAGGGGGGGAAAGCAGCTGCTGCTCAGCAGAGATGGTTGGTTGGTGGGTGGAAGGGAGTACAGAAATGGACACGCTGGAGAGGACACACGCAGCGGGCATGCCGATGGCGCGCCTAAGGCAAGCCCCTCTGCGCCCGTCCGGGACCCAAAACCCCTTTTCAAAATCGGACTTACACAGCAGCCGATCTTCTGACACTAGCCACAGAGAGTCATATTAGGAGCAACAATGTTAGAGACAAACTGAAAGCTAATAAAATACATTGAAGCAATGGGGCAGATACACCCATGACCCTGTGCCGAGATACCCCAAAAACCAACGTAGGCAGCAGCCCCCCAGGTCTGAAGGTGGCTGGCCTAAATACGCGCTCCCTACAGAAGCACTGACTGACTGAGGTACTTATAAAGCGCTCTTATGCCGCGGCGTCTTGGCGCTGAGTGAGTATAGTGCAGACAGCAACAGATCTTAAGGCCTTGAGAAGAGCAAAGTCTTTATCAATTTTCTAAAACCAGCCCTATTGGATTCTAACCTGATTGTCACGGGGAGGGAGTTCCATAAGATGGACGCCTGATTGGAGAAACCTGTTCCTCCCCATCTAACTCTTTTTGTTCTAGAGACACAAACCAATCCTGTGTTGGCTGACCTGAGAGAGCGTTGGGGCTGGTACATTGAAAACTAAGTTTGAATATCCCCAACCCCTCCTCCATATAGCCTTGTGCAATAAGCATAGGGCTTTAAAGTTCACTCTCTGATGGACTGGAAGCCAGTGTAACTCCTTAATCATGATCAGATGTTGGGTGATACTTGGGTAGGCTGAGTAAAACCCGAGACGCTGCATTCTGGAGCGACTGAAGTTTTTTGGTCTGTCCCTTACCAACTCCTAAGTATAGGGCGTTACAATAATCGATCCTAGACAGAACCAGGGCTCCGACCACTGTTTTTCGGAGTGACAGTGGAATAAAGGGCAGAATTTTCCGTAACATTTTTAAGGTGAAAAAGCATGATGAGGACACTTGATTTATTTGTGAGGCAAGTTTAAGGTCCTTGTCAAGCACAAATCCTAAGTTCCTAACCTTAGGCACGGCGACTGGACAGGTGCCTGCTTCAGGCGGCCACCAGGCTTGGCTCCATACCGAGGGTAGTTGCCCAAACTGAAGGACCTCGGTTTTTTCTGTATTTATCTTTCAAAAGTTTAAGTTCATCCAGCTCATTACATCTGTGAGGCAATTCCGAAATCTCTCAGCTGTAAGCCCTACATTTTGTGTCACAGAGACCACAATTTGAGTGTCGTCAGCGTACGACACCAACATTATCCCATGCTCTTTGATTACCCGAGCCAGCGGACTGACATATAGATTAAATAATGTCGGAGACAAAGCCGAGCCCTGAGGGACTAAACATGGAAGATGGATAATTCCCGATTGCAGACCATTCCAGTGGATTTGTTGTTCTTGTGAGGTTAGAAACGACGTTAGAAGTACCACCTAGAGGTTTTCTCACTTCTCCGCGATTGAGACAGATATCCCAGCGCTCACAGAAACATGGCTAAGCAACACCTCAGTTCCAGACATTATTGCCGCCCTACCAGGTGACTTCGATGCTTTCTGGCACAACAGACAAGAAGAGACAAGAGGAGGACGGGTAGCTATTTTCTTTAATAAATGTTTAACAGTTGCAAAGATAAAGGCAGAGAGCATAGGAAACACAGACTTACTGGCGGTCAAACTCACAGAACTTCTCATGGCTCCTACTCATGGTAGCCTATCGTCCTCCAAGATCAACCCCTAGCTTCAATGATCTCTTTTTAGAGGCCATCACTGATCTCTCTGCTCAAGGTACAAACGACTCCTAGTGGTGGGTGACTTTAACTATCACTGGGATAAAATACCGAGAGAACCATCGGCCAGCCAATTCGAGTCAGTGATGAGCTTGATGGGCCTTCATCAACTGGTTGACGGCCCGACCCACCCTAAAGGTCACACCTTTAGACCTCATTTGGACCTCGAAACCTTGACCAAGAGAGCGAAGCACTCAGGGAGATTCTGTGCAGAGCTTTGGATCAAGTAGCACCAGAGCAGAGGGACAGAATTAGAGACAAGGGAAAAGGGGCACCCTGGTTTAACGAAACTGAGAGAAAAGAAGCAAAGCCTCCGCCACTCCGAGAGGTGGTGGCGTAAAGCCTATGACACAGCAGAGCTGGCAATATATAAAACACTACTCACTTCTTATAAAAAAAAGCCATCATTACTAGGAAAGCTGAATAATATGAGGCAAGAATTACTGAAGCGGCAAACAAACAAAAATAAACTTTCAGAATAATGAATGAACTCAGCCACAAATTTGAACATAAATCGGCAACCGCGCCCATAGACTGCAACGCATTTCAGGCTTTCTTTTTCCAAAAAGTCAAGGATATCATTTCAGAGATTGATAACACCACGATCCTTCAGGGCTCCCTAGTGCAGCAGCAGGCCTCCCTCCGGCCCTGTAAGCAGCTCACCAACTTCCCCAACTTAGACTCAGTATCCCGGTCATCACTGATTAACAGCACCAAATCGAGCTCACCTGCAGACCCACGTCTCCCGAGGATCTTTCGAATGGCCTTTCCAGGGATGGAAACTCAGATCCTAACGCTACTAAACCATTCCCTAGAGACGGGCTATTTAGTGTCCAACTTTAAGGAGGCCAGTCACCCCCTTGCTAAAGAAACCAAGAGCAGACGACGCCAATCCAAAGTACTACCGGCCCATCTCCCAGCTGCCATTCTTAGCAAAAGTCATAGAACAACACGTTCTTAAAACACTCTCGACCTTCTTGGAGGACAACCAGCTACTCGAAGCGCAACAGGCGGGTTTCCGAGCTCACCACAGCACGGAGTTGGTGATGAGGTCTGTCCTTGATGACCTTAGAATTATGGCTGACAATAAAGAACCAAGTGCCCTGATCTCATTAGATCGATTAGAGGTATTCGATACGGTCAGCCGTAAACGACTGACCTGTACCACAAACCTGGGCATATGTGGAATGGCACATCAATGGCTGGAATCATTCCCATCAGGTCAGCCGTAAACGACTGACCCGTACCACAAACCTGGGCATATGTGGAATGGCACATCAATGGCTGGAATCATTCCTGTCAGGTCAGCCGTAAACGACTGACCCGTACCACAAACCTGGGCATATGTGGAATGGCACATCAATGGCTGGAATCATTCCTGTCAGGTCAGCCGTAAACGACTGACCCGTACCACAAACCTGGGCATATGTGGAATGGCACGTCAATGGCTGGAATCATTCCTGTCAGGTCAGCCGTAAACGACTGACCCGTACCACAAACCTGGTCATATGTGGAATGGCACATGAATGGCTGGAATCATTCCTGTCAGGTCAGCCGTAAACGACTGACCCGTACCACAAACCTGGGCATATGTGGAATGGCACATGAATGGCTGGAATCATTCCTGTCAGGTCAGCCGTAAACGACTGACCCGTACCACAAACCTAGGCATATGTGGAATGGCACGTCAATGGCTGGAATCATTCCTGTCAGGTCGGTCACAGAGGATTCAGCTGGGGGAGCAGGTATTGGACAGGGACATCCTCACCTGAGGAGTTCCCCAGGGCTCCACACTGCCCCGCTCCTTTTCAATATATACCTACAGCCCCTGGTGGCGGCCCTAGCCCGCATGGACGGCCGCATCTACAACTACGCGGATTACACCCAACTCATCCTTCGGATTGACAACTCCACCCACAATTAGGAGCTGGTGCAAAACATCCTTAGATTTATAGTGAATTAGACGACAACCAACTCACTAAAAATCAACCCAGACAAAACTGAAATCCTTGTGATCCCTACAAAAAACAACCCTTGGAACAAACTTTTCTGGCCTCAAGACCTGGGTGACACCCCAGCACCAGTTGTGAAAAGTCTGAGAATAAAAATAGACTCCGACCTCTCCATGGCCAACCAAGTCACCACAGTGGTTGGAACCTGTATAGGACTTATGAGACAGCTGCGGAAACTTGCCACCATCCTCTCAACGACATCACTACAAATGATAGTGTCAGCCACAATTGTCTCCCGACTGGATTACGGGAATGCCCTTTACATCAGCCTCCCCCAGAGCCTCATCCATAAACTACAGGTGGTGCTGAACGGCGCAGCCAGGATCATATTTAGGCTCCCAAGAAATGCCCATGCCACCCCTCTACTATGTAAACTACACTGGCTCCCCATTAAACAGAGAGCAAAGTTTAAGGGCCTCTGCATTGCCCATAAGGCAATTTATGGAAATGCCCCAACCTATATTAAAGACCACCTCAAGAACTATGTTCCAGGCTGTACACTGCGGTTTTCACAGGCCTGCCGCCTGTCCACCCTACCGAATCCAAAGGGGGCAGAGCTTTCTCTGTCCTAATCCCACAAGTGGAGTGGTGTGGCTCACTGGTTAGAGGCGGCAGACCCGGAAGCAGAGAACGGCCCAGGACCAGGGTTCAATTCCCGATGCGGCAGGGTCGTGGACCAGGGTCAGCGGACTCGATAATTCTCGCCTCGGTGCCTACTCTAACCAGGGATCACACTCGGCAACTCTGGGCATTAAGCTTGCCTCATCTCCACACCGGCCCCTCACAAACGCCGGGGATGCCTGGTTTCACCTTGGAGATACCCAGTAGGGACCATCTCACAGGGAAAGCCAGGACGGGTTCCCCAGCGGTCTTCAGCGCCGGGACGCTTACGGGCAGTCGTGCGCTTTACAAGTCCCACACATTTACATTTACAACTGTGGAATCAACTGCCGGATTACCTTTGCAGGGAACTGGCACTCCTCCCCTTCAGGAAACAACTCAAAACCGTCCTTTTTAAGGAGGCCTTGAACACTGTTTAACTATCGACTCCCTCGGTCGCTACTTATGTTACCACCAACTAACCCTTGGCCTCTCTCTCTAAAGCGCTTAGTGACCTGTCGGTGATTTAGCACCTATATAAAAATAAAGTAACATAACAGGTGAGTGGCAAAAAAAAGTCAGTCTGGCGTCCATCTTTTGAAGTAAGAGCGGAGTAATGGCAAGGTGAACTCCCACTCATGCACCTGCTGACGTGTTCTCCTGAGCATATCTGCAAAAGTCGTTGTCCACCCCAGGTAGGTATTCTGCTAGAAGGGGATTGTGCGATAGATTGCCCACGGCCAGATGTGCTCTGATAGGAGGGATAGCTGTGACGAATGTCCACCCCCCCCCCACTGTTTTTGAATATAATGCAGTGCAGTCATATTGTCTGTCTCTATTAGTACTACTTTCTGGTGTGGACAATTGTGAACAGCTTTGAGGTCTAGCTGAATTGCTAGCAGCTCCAGATGATTGATGTGCACGCGTGCCTGAGCTAGTCTATAGACCGTGAACTGTGAGATCTTGCATATGTTCTTCCGATCCCTGAAGGGATGCATCTGGGATAATGGGGACTTGTGGAATTGGGGCTTTGAAGGGCCGTCCTTTGAACATGTTGTTGCTGTTCCACCATTGGATAGCGCAATGAGTCACCGTTCCCACCAACACTAGATCTTGTGGATGTCCCTCCGCTCGAGACCACTGGAGGGAGTTCTGGGTCGCTGGCCCTACCAACACTAGATCTTGTAGATGCTACTCTGCTTGAGAGCACTGTAGGGGCATTTTGTGACATTTTTTATTTTCTAGACTTTACACAGAAGTAAAATGTGTAACTAAGTGACTAAGGTTTAAGCAACTTCACAACGTATTACTGTCTTCCGCTACCGCACGTTACAGCACTAAGCCGTGCCCGCTAACACAGATTACAGCACAAAGTCCTGCTGACACAATCTATGCTATTAGAGCAAAGCCTTTGGCAACAGCAGTTTTTACATTTTAAAGGGAACCGTCCATTTTTCAAATGAACTACGTGCATTAGATGAAACATCCCTAGCAACCAAAGCAGCGATTAAGGAAAAGTGGACTTTCCATCTTTTCTTCCTCTGTATTTTTATGGTATTTTATTATGGTCATTTTTTGTGTTACTTGTTTCGATTATTTGTCTTAATTTTTTATGTTAATTAACAATTTGCATTTCATGTTAAACCACAAATAATTTAAAAATTACCATGGTTTAGCCCCACCTCCCACATTCCTAGCTACTCCTGGGGAACCTCCAATAACTGTGGAGGCAACAGAAAAAACTGTCTCTCACTTACATGTTAGCGATTGGTCCAGATAAGTTGGCCCTGTAAGGAGTCAGGCAATCTTACTTCACTATCTTGGAGTTGAGGGGCGAAGGTTATATGAGGATCTTCCAAAGGTCTCTCCTGGTGTAGGGGATGGACAACCTAGTATTGTCTATGATATGTTTGAAGGTTTGTCAGGACAGGTTAGTACTTTTTTTCCTGAATAAATTCCAACACATGGTTGTGTTATGAGGTGTTTATGAACTTTAACTATTTCCAGAATTCATAGTCGTGCGCAGAAGTAAATACAGAAAAAATGTTTCATGAATCAAAGTGTGAAGGTTACAGCCAACACGTGTTTCGTCCCATATTACACGCTGCAATTGGAGGGATACTTAGAGTGTAAATCGGCCCATCATAAACTTCTGATCTGCGTCAGTCGGCATCAGCCTGAAACCCCAGGCCGGACTTCATAAACACCTCATATCACAACCTTGTATTGGAATTTCTTCCGAGACAAACCTTTAAGCATATCGTCTTTAATGGGGAAAGGGTCTCCTACTGTCAAGAACTAGTAAAATACCAGCATTTGGCTCCATTGATTATGGATTGCAAGGAATCGGGACCAAATATACCCACGTTCCCGAGGATTGTCTATGATATGACCCTACAGATGTTGGAAGTGCATACTGTAAAAGAAAACTAAATATAGTTCTAGAACTACACAAGTTTTTCTCCAGGGTGAAAAAGCCAGACAAAGACATTGTATCATATGTGGCAGCATCGAGGAGGTTATCTTTAACATTTTAATTGGAAAATGTAGCTGATTCTCTCATAAGAGATCAAATAACGAGGTGTGCTAGTGACGTAAAGAAAAACTGTTAATAAAGAACCCAGCATTGGAAGAGGCAACTGATATTGCCAAAAGTGTGGAACATACTACCTTATGGATAAGAGATGCATAAAGGAAGTGGAGAAAAATTAAGTTTTCCACTGGAGGGTGGCAAAATAGGGGGTGAGCCCACCCCAAGCAAGGGACCCACTGGTCCCAACTTTTACTTACTTGTAACGCTCCTAAATCTAGTATTTAGGGGGCACCCTGAACCTTGCTTCCTCAGACAGGAAACGAGAAGAAGAAGGACCGAACAGCAATGCCGAAGCTAACAAGAGGAGGATGCCTACTGACGTGGCCCCAGCCCTGCCGGCCTGTCCCCACCTCAAATCTGCAGAAGCTACCCCGGTGTGTCCTGCAGTCAGCAGCCTCAAGAACCCAGAGGACCTGCCCTGCCTTCAAAAGAAAAGACTGTCTCCAGTGAACACCAGATTTGTTCACAAACAGACTGCAGCTGCGGCAGGATCCACGAGTGTGCACCACTCTGCACCAGACGCCCCCCAGCCCAAGCTCGAGTGGTCCAACACCAAGAGGAGGTCTCCCCGGCATTCCTGATCCGAGATCTGATGACCCCTGACCTGCCTCAACCCTCCAGCCAACACCTGCAGCTTCAAACTGGAAAGTACCCCAACCAGGAGCTGGTAAGAAGAGCAGACCCTAAAAGGCACCCCTGCACCAGATGCCCCCAGGGCCTTGGTTGGCCCAAACAACGGTGCCTAACCAACCCCCAGAATCCCAACATACCTCTCCAAGTGGTGGTCCCACCCAGATGACCTTCGTCCGAAAGCCTGCAGTGTTTTTGCAAACTGGAGACTCGCCATTGAAAGCTACAGGGCGCCCAAAGCCAAAACAGCACTCTGCACCTTGCCGCCCCAGTGACGCAGAGAATGCACCTTTTGTGCTGTCTTGAACCCTCAATTGCCCTGAGCTCAAGTCCAGGAGCTTTGCTCCAACAACCTAGAGGCCTGCTCGTAAGCAGCCATCAACCGGAGGCCCCCTAACCCCATTGGATAACATAGAGCCTCAGCGCTCTGCACCAGGCAGCCCTAGTGCCGCTGAGGGTAGGTCAATGTATTGACCTACCCTCCCTTTCCTTATCAACCTAACTGACCACTATCCTCCCTTTCCTTACTGCCCTATCTTCCCAGCGCTCGTTAATTTTTTGTGCCTATGTAATTATATTTATCACTTACTCCACAGTATGGTGTTTTTTGTCTTCCCATATTTATCCTCCTGATGTCCCCCATATGTGGACTTATATGTTGTGTATATACGATACTGCTATGTTTTTGGGTCCCTGTGTTTTTACCTTCTGGCTCACGATATGTAAAGCGCTCTGATGCCCCCGGGTGCAGCCAGTGCTATATAAAAGCTCTAAAATAAAATTAAAATAAACAACAAGAGTGCATCCTTGATCCAGGGGGCCCTTGAGTCTACCCCCAGAATACCAACTCCCACTACCGCTTACATTTGAACCAATAACACTATTTTCCACCGTAGGAAAACATTGACTGTTTTTCTGTGAAAAAAGAGTGGAGTTGGAAAATATAAGAAACCCTTTAAAACGAACTAAATAACAACAACACTTTTACTTACCTGTTTACAGGAAATGTCCCAGTGCAGTATCCAGGTATACTGCACTGTGTAAGAAAAGTAATCTGTAATGTAATCTACATAACATTCTACTAAAAAGCCAATACAAAGTACATGTACAGCATTTCAAAAGCATTGCATTACTAGTAGCTCCACTGTAATCAAATCAAAGTGCATATACAATTGCAATTCAAACTGTTTACAAACTGCATTACTACTGTGAAGTATTGTAGGAGAGTAGGGTCTGCTATCCTATGGTCACCCCAAATTTTTGCTTTTTGCTTCACTGGTTTTCGACTACTGAGGCTGTGGGCCTGCTGATCAGACCCCCAGCCTGCTGTTCTCTCACTAAATTACTGACACATGTGCTATAGGCACATACCAATTGGAAATAGACTCCTTGTCAGCCCCTGTATAATGCACTATAGGTGCCCAGGGCATAGGGGCCACCAAGGCCTACCAGGGGCTGCAGCATATCTTTTGCCACCCCTGGCTGGTTCTTACATTGACACAACTGGCTGATCACTCAGCTGGGGTAAGGTGGTGTAATCACCCCTTGCTTAGATATAGTATATCTATATCTAAACCTATATCTGGACACATGTAAGCCTGTGAGCCACTCCTATAGAAGGCCTCATCAATCCTGGAGGCAGAGTGCGTGGTTTTATGTGAGATGGAGCTCTAGCATGAGCTGAGCCTGTCTGCAGCCGTCAGGAACAACTCCCTAAGCTGTTTCAGGATAATGCCATACCATATACTCTTAAGTGCCTTATAATCCTCGCGGTTAAATAGCAACTTTGGTTTGGCTTTATCAAAACATGTCGTGTAAGGTGTCATACGATTTGGAATACTATCCCCTCGCCAGTTCTGGCGACGGGGATAGCATTCCACCCCTCTAGAGGGGTAGGACATGTTGCTTTACCTAAATGCGGTTAATTTCTCCAAAGACCTTAAGATCCACAAAATGGATGCCTCTGCCACAGACAAATGTCTGGACCCCTGCAGTTGACCGAAACTCGACCAAATGGGTCCTGGACAAAGGGTTTCCTGTCACAGGAGGGTGTCACCGCCCTCCAGACAGGAGATAGTGGATTGTAGCAGGGAGGTTTGAAAGAAACCAGACACTGCTTGGGGCGCACAAGGCTGCCCCTTGCATAATCCGGCCAAACCGGTTCTGGGGCACTCCAGCCCTCGTGCCAGGGCGGCCTGGATCAAAGGAAGGGGGTGTATCCACCCACTTCCTGGGTCCCACCCATAGGGGGGGACCTAGCAGGTAATCACGCCCCCCAGATTCGAATAAGAGTGGGAGCAGTGCCAATGCACATCAGATTTCCTGGAAGAAACATTAGAAACGAAACTCTGGACCCTTGGACCTCCATCTCAACGTGGAAGCCCGAAGAATCTCCCTTGTGGTCAAGGAGTGACCACCCTGCAGCAGCAGGCACCATCCAGCCCTCGACGTCTACTTAGTTGCAGTTCCCGCCGGAACTCGAGCGACTGAGATCGACGAGATCAAGCTTGCCTGCCTTCCAACAGCCCGATCCACAGTCCCTGCAGAGCTGAGACCCGTGGAGGCGACCGGAAGCGTGGGGCACGCCATCTTGAATTGACCACGAGACGCTGACCGTGCAGCCCACGAGTGACCCTCGAAGCTGTGCACCGGGGTTTGAGAAGCCCCCACCCTGAGCTACTCTTGAGCCGAAGTTCAGCCCTCCACACTCGACGAGTGCTGCGTGGGGCCCTTCTGCTCCATTTGGCTCAACGCGTTGGCCCGGTCACTTGCCAGCTGGCTAGTGGTCCCTGTGCCGACGAAACTACGAAGAAGACTCGTGAATCTGGTTGCTCCAGATCCACAACAGCTCCCCTGAAAAGGAGCCCCCACTCTGACCTTCCTGGTTCGAGTGAGAAGCAATCTCCCGGTTCCGCGTGGATTGCTCTTGCCAAGTGTTGTTTGCTCCAAACTTGAAGCCGACTGCACCGACGGTGAGAGCCTGCGTGGGACAGATCGTGACCTGCTCCTGGACGTCGCAGATGCCCCAGAGCCCACGTGACAGCGGAGAGAAGCTCCTCGACGACCACCTGATTGCGCCCGACATTGCCTGGTTCCGTCCTGGTTCCACCCTGGTCACTGCTGAGTGACCCAGACTCTGTCCCCTCTGCTTTCAGGTACCCTTCGACTTGAGTCCACCCTTGGACTCCACCGGACACTTCATCTTTAACCCGCCTGCAGCCCTTTCAGCTTCAAGCACCAAGAGCCTGCGTGTCAAAACCAGACGCCTCTTCGACCCTGTGCACCCACTTCCTGTGGGTGAGGTAACTTTGCTCCGCCGGTGTTCCCACACTGGTGCACATCTCTAGGGTCTGTGTGTTAAGTTTTGTTCCTCTAGGTTCAGCGGAAGTGTCCTTAAACTTTAACTTTACAACTTTTACGCACCATTGGTTAACATTGGTGCATGCGTGCGCTTTCCGCACATCTCCCGAATCCCGAGGGCCATTCCCGACTTCAGCATTGCTTGTCCTGACTGCTCCCAGCGATTCCCTAGGCCCTAGGCCTAACCACTGCTCGAGTGGCATCTCTTATACCACTTGTTTAGTATATGATTTGAGTGGCCCCCTGCCCTCATCCATAATTGTGCAACTTGTATGTTTAAACAGTGCTTTTGATTTAACGCTTGTGCCCCTTTATTCATAAAGAATACTGGGGATTGTTTTTAGTAATAAATACATATATTTTTATAATATATACTTGTGTGGTGTCCTTTCATTTGGTACTACAGGATTGTATGTGGTAAAACAGCTCGCTTAACACGACCTCTTAAGTTAAGCCTTTAGGCTGCTTAGTCCATGCTACCCCTAGGATAGCTTGTCTAATAAGGTTGACTTACAACCAGACACCATAAGGGATTGTTTGGTCTGATAACAGGTGGTTCCAGAATTGGAAACATCACCTATCAGGCCAACTTCTCACATTGGTGAGCAGCGGTGCGGATTTGAGCTTGCTGTTGTTTTACCATTGCAATCTTTGTATCAAATTGAAAGATCACATCAAGTACCTCTAGGTACATATAAATCAAAAGCTTAGCATATTAAGTTCTACTGAACTTAGTAGTTGTAGATTAAAGGGATTAGCACACCCTGACTACAACTCACTAGCAAGGTACAGTAGGAAAACACTTAGTGTAGGTAAGTGCACCACTTACACCTCACTAGCAGTCATGTCTGACACAGGAAAAGCCTCAGGGTCTACTCCTGTGACAGTTGACCTTACCCAGGCAACTTTCAGCTACGACAAACTAACCCGAAAGGACTTGGTTGCCTTGTGCAAATCAAGAGGGTTAAAAAGGGGCAGAAGCCCCACCTGCCAAATCCTGGGAGCCATCCTAGAGCAGGATGACTTCGAAAGGGCAAAGGAAGCTTCCCTAGAAACAGGAAATGGAGGGAACCCCCCTGTAACTGACCCCCCTCAGGAGGAAGATGAGGAAGAAGAAGAGGAGGAGGAGGACTCAGAAGTTGAGGACTTAGAAGATCAGGATCAGAGGGGTATCCAGGTCCCAGTTGCCAGGCTTAGCCAGGCCAACTTAGACCTACTGGGGAATGGAGAGGGCCAGCACCTCCCCAGATCCCACCATGTTATTCTCCCAGGCAACAGAAGAGTGAGATCTCCCTCAGGGGACTCTCATATTTCTAGTGCCTCCAGAGAATCACAGAGAGGCATGACTGCTTCTCAAAAGCTAGAGCATAGGGCCAGAATGAGGGCTGTCAAACTCCAGATAGAGAGGGAGGAGGTAGCCTTGGCTCAAGCTAGACTTGCCTTGGCAAGAGAGCAGAAATTAAGTGGATTAGATGCCACTGGTGGCAGCAAATTTCCAAGAGAAAAAGACAGGGCCTATGACAATAGAAACCTGACAAAAATTGTGCCCCCCTTTAAAGAAGGGGATGACATCCACAAATGGATGACTGCTCTTGAGAGAGCCTGCATGGTACAGCAGGTTCCTGAGGATCAGTGGGCTGCAATTTTGTGGTACTCCTTTTCTGAGAAAGGGAGGGACAGGCTCCTCACAGTTAGACCTGAGGATGCCAAAAACTACTCTGTTTTGAAGAGTGCTCTTATTGAAGGGTTTGGCCTAACCACTGAGCAATACAGGTTGTTGTTCAGAGACACCCAAAAAGCACAGACTCAAGACTGGACTGATTTCGTTGAGTGTGCCACTAAGGCTTTGGAGGGTTGGTTGCAGGGAAGTAAAGATTCAGACTATACAGGATTGTACAATCTTATGATGAGAGAACAGATCCTTAATAACTGTACAAACCAGTTGTTGCATCAATACCTTATTGACTCTGATCTGACCTCTCCCCAAGAATTGGGAAAGAAGGCAGACAAATGGGTCAGAACAAGGATTAAGCAGAAACCCCAGAACCAAGGTGGTGACCAGAAGAAAACAGACCAGAAGGGTGGAAATCAAAAAGATAAAGAAAAAGACCAGAAGTCTTCAGGCCCCCAAACTAATAGTAAGGAGGGTGGTTCCCAAAATGGAAACAAGAAGAAAAAGAACAAAGGTCCAAAGACACCTTGGTGTAATACCTGCAAATCAGTTTCACACTGGGGCAGTGAGTGCACCAAGGCAAATCCAGTTCCCACCACTCCAGCTCCTAAAGCAACTGCAACCCCAAGTACAGTAAGCAGTGGTGGAACACAGTCCAAGGGTGTAGCTGGGTTGACCCCTGGGTATTGAAGTAGGATCTGGCCTAGTCAGAATCCCTACACAGGCAGTTCTCCTGTATGATGTGGACATTGAGTTGCCCACTGCAGTAAGCCCCAGTAACCTGGGCAAATACCGGCAGACTCCCTTAATTAATGAGAAACTGGCTCAAGCCTACAGGGACACATGTGCCAGTGTCACAATGGTGACACCTGACTTTGTGGACCCTGGACAGATTGTACTAGGTGAGAGCTACCTAGTGACCAATGCAAGCAACTCCACTACTTCCCATAGTGTGGCAGTTGTGAACTTCTCCTGGGGAGGGGTTGAGGGCCTAAAGAAAGTTGTGGTGAGTGCAGACCTACCAGTAGACTGTCTGTTAGGCAATGATCTTGAAAGCTCAGCATGGTCAGAAGTGGAGTACAGGACTCATGCAGAAATGCTAGGGATTTCAGAGCATGTCCTTGCCATGACAAGGGCTCAGGCTAAGAAGTGCCTTCCTGAACCAGTGGTGGATCTTGGAACAATAGACCAACCACAACCCAAGAGAAGGAGCAAGAGAGGAAAGGCTGAGCCTTCCACCTTGCCCCAGGTTGAGGATCAAGTTTCAGAGGAAACTGATTCTGCAGTCCAAGAGGAGACTGTCTCTGAGGAGCTTGAACCTGACCAGGTTGAGTTTCTGGGGACAGGGGGACCCTCAAGGGCAGACCTGAGGCAGGCTCAATTAGATTGCCCTTCCCTTGAACCCCTCAGACAGCAGGCTGCTGCTGAGGCTGCTGGGGATGCCCAAGGTACCCATACTGTGTATTGGGATGATGGACTCCTTTACTCAGAGGCTAGAGACCCCAAGCCTGGCATGACCAGGAGGTTGGTTATACCTCTGCAGTTTAGGGGGTTCCTTCTTACCTTGGCCTATGATATTCCCCTTGCAGGACACTTAGGCCAGAACAAGACGTGGGACAGGCTTGTTTCACACTTCCACTGGCCTCACATGTCAGAAAATGTCAAGGAGTTTTGTCGCTCCTGTGTCACTTGCCAAGCCAGTGGTAAGTCAGGTGGCACAACAAAGGCCCCCCTAATACCACTACCTGTGGTGGGGGTCCCCTTTGAGAGAGTTGGAATTGATATTGTGGGTCCAATGGACCCCCAAACAGCATCTGGGAACAGATTTATACTGGTGGTAGTGGATCATGCCACCAGGTATCCAGAGGCTATTCCCCTAAGGACCACCACAGCACCTGTGGTGGCAAAGGCCCTCATTGCAGTTTTCTCAAGAGTGGGCTTTCCTAAGGAGGTACTATCAGATAGAGGCACGAATTTTATGTCTAGCTATCTGAAAGCAATGTGGAAGGAATGTGGAGTAAACTATAAGTTTACCACCCCATATCATCCACAGTGCAATGGGCTTGTGGAGAGATTTAACAAGACCCTTAAAGGCATGATAAAAGGATTACCAGAGAAGCTCAGGCGGAAATGGGACATTCTTTTACCCTGCCTGCTCTTTGCTTACAGAGAGGTCCCACAGAAGGGGGTTGGCTACAGCCCTTTTGAACTTTTGTTTGGCCACCCTGTGAGGGGTCCATTGTGTTTGGTGAAGGAAGGATGGGAGTTACCTCTCAAACAACCAAAACTAGACATAGTGGACTATGTACTTGGTCTCCGCTCCAGGATGGCTGAATACATGGAAAGAGCATCCAAAAACCTGGAGGCCAGCCAAGAATTACAGAAAGCTTGGCATGACCAAAAGGCTGTGCTGGTAGAGTTCCAACCAGGACAGAAGGTGTGGGTACTGGAGCCAGTGGCTCCAGCAGCACTCCAAGACAAATGGAGTGGACCCTATCCTATTATTGAGAAGAAGGGAGAAGTCACCTACTTGGTGGACTTTGGAACACCCAGGAGCCCTCACAGGGTAATCCATGTGAATCGCTTGAAAGCATTTGTGGACAGGGAGGACATGAGCTTGCTCATGGCCACAGATGGGGATCAGGAGGAAGAGAGTGACCCTCTCCCAGACCTGCTTTCTCAGAACCCTGATGATGGTTCAGTTGATGGAGTAGCCTTGGCAGGCAGCCTCACTGACCAGCAACAGATGGACTGCAGACAAGTTTTGCAGGCCCACAGGCATTTGTTTTCACTCACACCCAGCCAGACTGACTGGTGTACCCATGTAGTGGACACTGGTGACAGTCTGCCTGTGAAGAATAAGATCTACAGACAACCTGACCATGTCAGGGATTGCATCAAGGCTGAGGTGCAAAAGATGTTGGAGCTTGGAGTGATTGAGCCATCAGAGAGCCCATGGGCCAGCCCAGTAGTCCTGGTGCCAAAACCTCATACCCAAGATGGAAAGAGAGAAATGAGGTTTTGCGTGGACTACAGGGGTCTCAATGCTGTCACTAGGACAGATGCTCACCCCATTCCAAGAGCAGATGAGCTCATTGACAGATTGGCTTCTGCCAAGTTTCTGAGCACATTCGATCTGACAGCTGGCTACTGGCAAATCAGACTAGCTGAGGAGTCAAAGGCCAAAACAGCATTCTCTACCCCTAGTGGACATTATCAGTTTGTGGTAATGCCCTTTGGTTTGAAGAATGCACCTGCCACTTTCCAAAGGTTGGTGAACCAAGTCCTTACTGGGTTGGATGACTTTTGCGCAGCATATCTAGATGATATTGCTGTCTTTAGCTCCACCTGGGAGGATCACCTGATCCACCTGAAGAGAGTTTTGGAGGCCCTGCAAAAGGCAGGCCTAACTATCAAGGCCACTAAGTGCCAGATAGGGCAGAGTAAGGTTGTATACCTGGGCCACCTAGTAGGTGGAGGCCAGGTTCAGCCACTGGAGAGCAAAATCCAGGCCATACAGGACTGGGCTCCTCCAGTTACCCAGACACAAGTCAGAGCCTTCTTGGGCCTGACTGGGTATTACAGGAAGTTTGTGAAGAACTATGGGTCTATAGTGACACCATTAAATGACTTGACATCCAAGAAGATGCCAAAAAAGGTTCAGTGGACAGTTAGCTGTCAGAAGGCATTTGATGACCTGAAGAAGGCCATGTGCTCTGCACCTATCCTGAAGAGTCCTGACTACTCCAAACAGTTCATTGTACAGACAGATGCTTCTGAGTTGGGGGTGGGAGCTGTGCTCTCACAACTTAATCAAGATGGTCAAGACCAGCCTATTGCTTTCATTAGCAGGAGGCTGACTCCCAGAGAGAAACGTTGGTCAGCGATTGAGAGGGAGGCCTTTGCTGTGGTTTGGGCATTAAAGAAGTTGAGGTCCTACTTGTTTGGAACTCACTTCCTGGTGCAGACAGACCATAAGCCCCTCTTATGGCTTAATCAGATGAAGGGTGAAAATCCCAAACTGCTCAGGTGGTCCATTTCCCTACAGGGGATGGACTTTACAGTGGAGCACCGCCCAGGGACTGACCATGGTAATGCAGATGGTCTCTCCCGGTACTTCCACTTAGAACATGAAGACTTATCTGGTCAAGGTTAGTTTAATGTCCCTGCGTTTGGGGGGGGGGGGGTTGTGTAGGAGAGTAGGGTCTGCTATCCTATGGTCACCCCAAATTTTTGCTTTTTGCTTCACTGGTTTTCGACTACTGAGGCTGTGGGCCTGCTGATCAGACCCCCAGCCTGCTGTTCTCTCACTAAATTACTGACACATGTGCTATAGGCACATACCAATTGGAAATGGACTCCTTGTCAGCCCCTGTATAATGCACTATAGGTGCCCAGGGCATAGGGGCCACCAAGGCCTACCAGGGGCTGCAGCATATCTTTTGCCACCCCTGGCTGGTTCTTACATTGACACAACTGGCTGATCACTCAGCTGGGGTAAGGTGGTGTAATCACCCCTTGCTTAGATATAGTATATCTATATCTAAACCTATATCTGGACACATGTAAACCTGTGAGCCACTCCTATAGAAGGCCTCATCAATCCTGGAGGCAGAGTGCGTGGTTTTATGTGAGATAGAGCTCTAGCATGAGCTGAGCCTGTCTGCAGCCGTCGGGAACAACTCCCTAAGCTGTTTCAGGATAATGCCATACCATATACTCTTAAGTGCCTTATAATCCTCGCGGTTAAATAGCAACTTTGGTTTGGCTTTATCAAAACATGTCGTGTAAGGTGTCATACGATTTGGAATACTATCCCCTCGCCAGTTCTGGCGACGGGGATAGCATTCCACCCCTCTAGAGGGGTAGGACATGTTGCTTTACCTAAATGCGGTTAATTTCTCCAAAGACCTTAAGATCCACAAAATGGATGCCTCTGCCACAGACAAATGTCTGGACCCCTGCAGTTGACCGAAACTCGACCAAATGGGTCCTGGACAAAGGGTTTCCTGTCACAGGAGGGTGTCACCGCCCTCCAGACAGGAGATAGTGGATTGTAGCAGGGAGGTTTGAAAGAAACCAGACACTGCTTGGGGCGCACAAGGCTGCCCCTTGCATAATCCGGCCAAACCGGTTCTGGGGCACTCCAGCCCTCGTGCCAGGGCGGCCTGGATCAAAGGAAGGGGGTGTATCCACCCACTTCCTGGGTCCCACCCATAGGGGGGGACCTAGCAGGTAATCACGCCCCCCAGATTCGAATAAGAGTGGGAGCAGTGCCAATGCACATCAGATTTCCTGGAAGAAACATTAGAAACGAAACTCTGGACCCTTGGACCTCCATCTCAACGTGGAAGCCCGAAGAATCTCCCTTGTGGTCAAGGAGTGACCACCCTGCAGCAGCAGGCACCATCCAGCCCTCGACGTCTACTTAGTTGCAGTTCCCGCCGGAACTCGAGCGACTGAGATCGACGAGATCAAGCTTGCCTGCCTTCCAACAGCCCGATCCACAGTCCCTGCAGAGCTGAGACCCGTGGAGGCGACCGGAAGCGTGGGGCACGCCATCTTGAATTGACCACGAGACGCTGACCGTGCAGCCCACGAGTGACCCTCGAAGCTGTGCACCGGGGTTTGAGAAGCCCCCACCCTGAGCTACTCTTGAGCCGAAGTTCAGCCCTCCACACTCGACGAGTGCTGCGTGGGGCCCTTCTGCTCCATTTGGCTCAACGCGTTGGCCCGGTCACTTGCCAGCTGGCTAGTGGTCCCTGTGCCGACGAAACTACGAAGAAGACTCGTGAATCTGGTTGCTCCAGATCCACACCAGCTCCCCTGAAAAGGAGCCCCCACTCTGACCTTCCTGGTTCGAGTGAGAAGCAATCTCCCGGTTCCGCGTGGATTGCTCTTGCCAAGTGTTGTTTGCTCCAAACTTGAAGCCGACTGCACCGACGGTGAGAGCCTGCGTGGGACAGATCGTGACCTGCTCCTGGACGTCGCAGATGCCCCAGAGCCCACGTGACAGCGGAGAGAAGCTCCTCGACGACCACCTGATTGCGCCCGACATTGCCTGGTTCCGTCCTGGTCACTGCTGAGTGACCCAGACTCTGTCCCCTCTGCTTTCAGGTACCCTTCGACTTGAGTCCACCCTTGGACTCCACCGGACACTTCATCTTTAACCCGCCTGCAGCCCTTTCAGCTTCAAGCACCAAGAGCCTGCGTGTCAAAACCCGACGCCTCTTCGACCCTGTGCACCCACTTCCTGTGGGTGAGGTAACTTTGCTCCGCCGGTGTTCCCACACTGGTGCACATCTCTAAGGTCTGTGTGTTAAGTTTTGTTCCTCTAGGTTCAGCGGAAGTGTCCTTAAACTTTAACTTTACAACTTTTACGCACCATTGGTTAACATTGGTGCATGCGTGCGCTTTCCGCACATCTCCCGAATCCCGAGGGCCATTCCCGACTTCAGCATTGCTTGTCCTGACTGCTCCCAGCGATTCCCTAGGCCCTAGGCCTAACCACTGCTCGAGTGGCATCTCTTATACCACTTGTTTAGTATATGGTTTGAGTGGCCCCCTGCCCTCATCCATAATTGTGCAACTTGTATGTTTAAACAGTGCTTTTGATTTAACGCTTGTGCCCCTTTATTCATAAAGAATACTGGGGATTGTTTTTAGTAATAAATACATATATTTTTATAATATATACTTGTGTGGTGTCCTTTCATTTGGTACTACAGGATTGTATGTGGTAAAACAGCTCGCTTAACACGACCTCTTAAGTTAAGCCTTTAGGCTGCTTAGTCCATGCTACCCCTAGGATAGCTTGTCTAATAAGGTTGACTTACAACCAGACACCATAAGGGATTGTTTGGTCTGATAACAGGTGGTTCCAGAATTGGAAACATCACCTATCAGGCCAACTTCTCACAAGTATGTATTGCTTACCTGTGCCAGGCTTGCTTGGTTCTAGGAAATAAAATAACTAAAAGAATATTTTTATACAAAACCAATTGGTCTGAAGTTCAGTCTTTGAGTGTGTGATATCATTTGCTGACTGAGTGTGTACAACAAATGCTTTACACTGTCCTCTGATAAAACCTTACTGCTCAACCAAGCTACCACGAAGAGAGTAAGGTTATATCTAACTTTACCTTGGCCTACCTTTGGGGTTCTAGTGGAATCTCTGCACACTATACCTCACTATGGTATAATCTATACAGAGCCAGCGTCCTACACCCATGGAGCTGTAGTGACCCCGAAGGGTAGCACCTTGAACTGATCGTGTTGCCCATTGCGTTGAAATCATAAATAATAGTGGAGTGCTGGATGTATGGCCGTATGCCTCCTTGTGGTCTAATGCTTCCATGAAATCTCCTCGCTGTAGAAGTATTACCTCTTGCATTGCAACCACGTGGAAGTAATCTGAGGCGATGTATGTAGAGTGGCCCGAGATCTAGGCTAGGCCTGAAAGTTTTGTCCTTCTTGGGACTGAGAAAATAAAGAGTATTCTCCATGTCCCTGATGTAATAAGGGTGCCCTTCTATTTCCCCTTTTTGAAGGAGAAAAAACTCATCCTGTAAAAGTGCAAGATGTTCTTGAGGCATATATTGTGGTTTTGGTGGAAGAGTGGGTATAGTTTGAGTTCTAATCAATATACATTTTTGATTATGGATAGCACCTACTGGTCAGTGGTGATGTTCTGCCAGTGTGGATAGAAATGTTTTGACCTTCACACGAATGGTGTTATATGTGGTTGGGGGGAGGTGTAGGTTGTCACTGTTTTCAAGGGGAGAGTTTTGGTAGGTGTTGCTACCTACATTTTCAAAGTTTGTTTTACAGAAAGATGCCCTGGTAAATTTATTCTGATAATTTACTCTGATACCCTGTTGTTTATGTCCAGTGCCGGAGTCAGTGAAGGAACCCCCTCTCGCTGCACCCCTGTACTGATCCCTACAAAAGGAACCACAGTCTTGATATGTTTGTGAGGCCCCCATTGCTTTAGGGGTTTCAGTGTTTTTTGTGTGCATCTTTTCCACCTGTGTCCCAAATAGATTCTGTACATCAAATGGTTAACTGAGCAGGTGGTGTTGTACATGTGGTTTGATGCCTGAGACTCTAAGCCATACGTGACGTCTGATGAAGATACAGGTGTTAACCTCTCGGGCGCTTGTGAATGAAGAGTCGAGGGCCCACTGTATAGGGGCTTCTTCCACCAACTGTGTACCACATTGATGGTATTGATAAGGGAGATGTTGGAGCGGTTCCTGCATTTCATCCCATGAGGCACAATTTTTTCGGGAGAGTAGTCCCACAGAATTTGTAATACGCATGTGGTTGGAGGCTTGTGCTGTAACGCGTTTACCCGCGGCATCATATGTCCTACTCTCCTGGCTGCTTAAATGTGTGTGTAGAAAACAAAATACCTTTAAGCATGGGAAGCGATTGAACTGTTTTTTGTGATATATATCAGTGTTTCAACCAGGAAATCATCCTTTTGTGGTACAGTGTGTAGGGTTACCTTGAGGTATGCACCAGCCCTCGTGGCAAGATCATGGTACGATGTTGTATCATCTGGCGGTGACTGTTTGGACGGAAAGATGTTGGGATCTGTACCAACGAAACGGAACACCAAGCACGCCTCACAGGAAGGCTGAGAAACATTCACTGCACACTTTGTGTTGATCTTGCAGGGAGCACTTTGTGTGACAACTAAAGCAAAAGCTGAAGGGCGTGTTATCCATCCCTCGTGGTTTTTGTCCTGTAGAATAGAGGTAAAGAGGTGTTGGAAGCCCAGGTCTGGGAAGGTGCCCTGAAATGACCAATAACACCAGCTGATGTCGCTCGTATGGAAAATGTGTTGGATTTGCGACAAAAACGAGTACCACCAAGGCCTCTGTGAGGAATTAAGCATCAATCCTGGAGCTCCGATATCTACATCCGAACCAGATGATGGGAAAAAACGATTTAAGAAAAGGAGCCAAGCAACATGCGCAATGCACACCAGAGGAGTCACTATACCTCATGACTCGAAGAATTCTGCGAAGAAAAACAACTTGTAATTGTACGAGCCAAACACTTGAAGGCAGGATAATGTTAAGCATATGTATCTACGGCCAACAAATGCTAAGAGTAAAAAAAGTATGACTCGTTGAAAAAACCGACAAAGTCACAATCACCGCTCTAGACCTGCAATCGAAGGTATGCAAAGAAAATAACCAGCACTGGTGTGCAGGAGTGGGACTTTTATATGGCTTGCACTGTCATTTTCAACATAGCATGGAGTCAGGGCAGAACGGCAGCATCTCATCTAGCGGCTCACAGACGTACAGCTACAAACTTTTCAGTATCTAGTCTGGCACCTGGAGGATACCCTAAGGTGAGGACTGTATGTGTGGTTAGAAGTATCATACAAAGCCCATATGTGGATATTAGAAGATGAAATAAACCAGCAAGGAAATTCAAACTTAGGAACTCAGATTATAAGAAATACAAGTAGATTGGTTTACAATTCATTTTTTCTTATAAGAATAGTTAACAGAAAAATGACATAACTCCACAAAACTGGATACTTTTTGCACCATGTAAAATTGATATACACCCAGCTGGCATAATTAGGTTTTTACAAAGCCCATCACATAGCAAACATCAGCGTCAGTGGACCTTGAGCCGCGGCCACTGTTCTATGGTCACAACGGATCAATCTCAGGACAGTCGTTCAGAACGAAGAGTATTTCATGCTCTTCTAATTCTAATGCAGGGAGTAGGGAGGCCAGGGTCTGGGAGAAAAATGACAGCACTAAAAGGTAGAGTAGCAGCCCAGGGTAGTGGGAAAGGCGGCTGCTAAGCTGACACGGGGAAAGAGGGACCCATGAAGAAAACCGGCTTGGCAGCGATGTCCGACAATATAGATTTCTGGTTTCTTAAATTAAAACACCATCTAGTCCGGACGTAGCAGGACAGTCCATGGCCACAAAAGCTACAGCCCAGGGAGCAATTTATCAGCATTTGACTCAATGTTTGTACCACTTTCATCGTTTCTACGTTGATTATGAAAACACCGGCTACCACCACAATTCATAGAGATCCTTTCTCAGGCAGCAGCGTCCACTATTACTCTTGCAAAACAGGTTTCGACCAGTCTGTAAAAAAATAACCCTCATGAATGGGTCAAGGCAGCTTCACTCTAGAAGTAATCGGAGGCCTTGGCTCGCTTTTGGGTAGGTGTGGACACAGCAGCGATGGACTTAGGGGTTAGTGGCTTCGAATGCTTCTGGGTGGGTGAGGAGAAGGCAGAATTTTTCTTCCGAGTGGGTGTCGAGAATGTGGAACCTTTCTTCTGAATGGGTGAAAAGGCAACTCCCTGCTTCTGGATAGGTGTGGAGAAAGATGGAGTTTTCTTCTTAGGGGGTGTAGAGAAAGTTGTGGGTCTCTTCTGAGTGGGTGTGGAGAAAGCCGTTCCTTGCTTCTGCGTGGGTGTGCACAAGAACGAGGTACGCTTTTTTACTTTTTTCTTGCTTGAACTCCCCGGTGTACTGCCGAGAGGTGGTGTCTTTAACACGCCATGTAGAGGCTTCTGCTCAGGATTGAAGGCGACTCGGGGCGCAACACCTGGGCTCACAAGAATACTCTTGTCCGTTTTCTTGAATTCTGTGAGGAAACAAATGAGAGCATTTAGATCAGAGGGTAGTGACCCTCAAATACTAATCATTAAAAGGGACATAAGCCCACAATAACCATCTAACTCTTAGAGACTGGCAACACCCCCTGTGCAGTATAACAGACGTGTTAACCCTTTTACTGTCACAGTCTAAAAAAAATATATATCTAAAATCTGCATTTGTACCTCTTTGGTCTTGTTGTGCACCTATGTATTGGAGTAACCCCAGAATCAATATCTCATTGCAGGCTAATAATATAATGAAAAACGTGCAAAATCTCATTTTTATCTCTACAAATGTGTTCAATATATTCTTACATTTGTCAAACAGACTAAGGTAAATCGAGGAATGCTTACCAAGGATGTATTGTCCAGAGTCTGGTAATACCAAATATATGTGAGCTCCCCTGGGGGATATAGTATGTACAATCAGTTATGTAATATTTGCGCATGCAACTAAGTGGTGGCAGAATCCCTGTATGGCGTGCCTCTAATAAGTAGAGGGAAGGTCTAGCAACAATATATTTTCTAGCTCTGTACAACCGAAGGGATCTGCTGGTTCAAGCTTACCTCCCTCACAGATGGCTGCCTGGGAGCACACACTGAACATGAAGTCTGTCGGATTTTCAACAAATGTTTCCTCAAATGTTCCCATCAGGCACCCAAAGTAGAAACAGATCCCTGGGAAGGCTCGATCCACATCTGTTTCCCTTTGGGTACTGGACATGTGTGGGTTCTCATTGGGTTCAGAGTGGGCACTGGCGATAAACTTAGTGCCGTGCTTTTGGGAAATTTAGAAAGAAACTGTAAGGGAAATGCTGATTTGGGTCCTCATCCTCACATGAAAGTTTGAAGGTCTGCCTCTAGACAGCCATAGCCCAACAAAGCAGTCCAGACTAGGCTTGGCGGTAAATTCCGTTCCACTCGCTGAATTTCAATAATTTCGCATTCCGCAGAGAACGCGGAATTGGCAAAACATCGGAGGCTTCGCAGAATTTTTTGCTTGTTCGCGCTTTCAAAATGCGTGTTCGCAAGATATTTCCCCCCCAGAGCATGCAAACCGCGTTCGTGAACCGGAAAAAAGCATCGCAAACGGGCAGAACAAGCAATTCCGCGTGTTCACGGAAACCTACGTGCTTGCGGAGATTTGCGTAGCGAGACTATGCAAATTCGGCCCACCCCTAGTCCAGACATCGCCAGTGCAGATATGAAGCTTTCCATCTGCTTTCTTTTGTATGCTGCTTGTCCGTGATTTATTATTTGCATATGGTGCAGCCATACCAAAACAGTGCTACAAAACAGCGTGGCAGTGAACAACACTCTAATGGGCATCAGTAAAGCCTTTAGTCACCCATCTCCTGGCTGGGTGTCAAAGTGTTGGGGGAAGAGATTCAAATCAACCCTCATTGTCCTTCCCATCATTTCTCCTAAAGTCTCACACAGTGGATATAATTACACTATTAGGGAGACCCAGGAGTCGAGAGAATTCCGGCATTCATGTTCGACTATTTTAAGTGTTTAAAAACATTCTTATGGGCATTTAGTTCTAACAGTCAATGAACACTGACTGTAATGGATCAAGACAAAAATAAATTACCTCCAAACCCCAGAATACGAACTCTTCCCTCCCCACCTCCCATGGCCACCCCATCACTGCAGATTGCTATTATGTTCTCAGTAGTCTGTTACTCTTCTTCAAGCAATATCGGTTTCCGGCTGGAGTATCCAAGAATAGAGCGATTAGGAATTCTTAGGACATGAAAGCTCTTTGTAATCAAGTTTCGAGGTGGCGCCATTGTTTCCTGAAGTCTTTTTCCTCGCCTTTGGACCTTTTAGAAAGTATTTCCTTCCCCAAGAGCCACCACTGCCTCTCAGCCCACTGGAGTTCTGTAGGAAGCAGGAGCTGGCTCCAAAGGGAGGGAATAGTTTATTTGGGGACAACAGACGGTATTAGGCGTCACTTCTTTCCCCACAAGGGAAAGATATCACCTGCTGGGCACCCTAAAACTATCACTTCTGGACATCTGGCCAAGTCCTCCCCAGTGACGTTTTGTATCATCGTCAACAGCAAATTCAAATGATTGAATCTCTTGACTGGACCATAGCTTATGTGCTAATGAACCATCTTCCCCATCAGCCTACTAATAATGTGAGCTCCCTTTTCACCTAATCCAGGCTAGCCGTACTGCAGTATATTGCAATACACAAAGTATTTTAAGAGGTTTTTTTCGCTCCCTCCATGTGTGGGGCAAAATTATTTCCACGGAGTAAGATCTCATCCCACGGGTATGTGTCTAGAGTGTAGTTCAGTGCAGCACGGTTTTCCAGGCATGTGTAAAAGGAAATATTTCGGCCTTGAGCCAGATATTAATTATGTTGTATATTTTGGAGGTAGCATGTCAGAAGGTATTTTCCAAAATAAGTCAGTACTCTAGTTGTCCCTTGCTTGGTCTGATCTCAGGATCAAGAACCCAATTTCACAACTGCAAATAGCAAAATCACTGTTTCGGGCTCGTATATTCTAATCTCAAGGGCTCAAATGGCTTGATGGTGCCCTCTACATACATGTCACTTCGTTTCTCGCGTTCGCCTTCTAGCTAACTGGCATATGTAACTTTTCCAGGTGGGGAGTGACGTCTGTGTTCCTGCACAGAGGAGTGAAAGGTGAGGGGAAAGTCATAAGGCCCGTTCGCATTGCCATAGGAAAAAGCCATTGGACCAATAATATATCCTACTGACCCTTGTATATGCTTAATTGTTTTTAACATCCCACACTGTTCCAAGAATAAAGAGATAACGGGAACAGCCTGAGGATTTTTAATCTGCAAGACCCCTGGCTTTTTCTCTCAAGCGCTCCCTGAGATACGGGTGAGCCCACCCAGTCTTTTAGGGGACTGGGTGACCCAATGATGAAGCATAACACCACTAAATCCAGTATTTTTGTAAATCCAGTATTTGTAACGCACACAGCTACCCGTAGGCATCCCGGCGCTCGGGGCCGTCGGGAAGGTAAAGCGAGCTATTGCCCAGAGTCACATGGTGCTGAGCTGACCTGCAGCTGGTGCCGGGGATCGAACCGTGATCCCCAGAGTCTGGCGTCAGTCGCCCTGGCCGCTGCACCACACCTCTTTCACACTAGGGTGTGTGTGGGTAATTAAAACAAAAAGGATTTTTTTCCTTCCCCACTACTTAGTGGAGAATATCTAGGGTGCTTCACGTATTGATTTCCCAGGGTACCACATGCTATCTTATCATACAGTTGGATACCAATTGTGATTCAATGTTAATACAGGGAGGATGTACTCCCACTAGAGAGTTCCTCTCAGCCCTTCAGACACAAAGGGAGGTTGTCTCCTCGTAGAGTCTTAGTGGAGTGGTGTGGCTCACTGGTTAGAGGCGGCAGACCCGTAAGCAGAGGACGGCCCAGGACCAGGGTTCGATTCCCGACGCGGCAGGTTCGTGGACCAGGGTCAGCGGGCTCGATAATTCTCGCCTCGGTGCCTACTCCAGTCAGGGACCACACTCGGCAACTCTGGGCATTAGCTTGCCTCATCTTCACAACGGCCCCCCCAGACTGCCGGGGATGCTTGGTCGCACCTTAGAGATACCCATTAGGGACCATCTCTCAGGGTGAGCCAGGACGGGTTCCCCAGCGGTCGAAGCGCGGAGATACTCCTCCGGGAGTTGATTCTAGCGCTATATAAACCCACAATTAATTAATTAGGATTGTAAGGATTCTTCACACCCACTAGAACAAGGTAGTCCTGTTCCTGTAGGAGAAGAAAAGGAAAAAGACTAGGTTGGAGAATCCCCGGGGATCCTAGTCATTATTTCTTAGCACCCTGGCACATCCAAATGGATGTCATGCTTTATCATAGGGCGCGCTCCTCTTCGGGCCGGTGCTGCAATGCCCTACGGCACCCACGAGAGGCCTGTTTATCGGAAAGCTTTTTAGATTTAGCCATAAGGATGCATGTCGGTGCGACGACGTGAAATGTGTAGAGTGGAGCGGGTGCAAAATGAGGTATAAGATTAATTAAAACAGTCTAAGGGATACCAAACTTTTAATGTGATGGTTCCCTTGCCAGAGTTCAAAACAATGAGAAGGGGCTCAATGGACCGAGATAGCCTTAACGTGCATGTGTGGACAGGTCGACATGTGTGCCTATCGGTCCAACCGGATCCTTGGCATTTCTTTAGGATCTAGAAGATCCCTACCGCACACCTAGGATGTGACGTATAGTGCCTGGTACTCCACTGTAGGATTGTCCAACCCTTTTGGATCAATCTGTAAGGCTCTCTTAGGTCAAACGCAGGAGGCAAAACGAGTGGTCCCGCGTGGAGAGCGCCAGAGACCTACCCCACCTCTGCTCGCCTGGAACGGGGATTCTTTGTACCCTCACTCAAACAAGTCGGTCTTGTGCTACCTGGCCCCAGGCTTGTCAAATGACTTAGTTCTAAAGTAGTTGACAGTTGAGAGATGTACTCATTGTTTTGAAGGATTACTGCCCAGTGTCTCATTTGTCGAGATCAGAATTTCTGTGCACAGTGGTCACAGCACACTCATGAGAATCCAATGTTGGGCAAACACAATCTAAGGTGCAATCCAACACTAGATCCCAGCGGAGGACAGAGCATGTGATCTTCTGCAGCACACACTGCTTAGGGCTACTGCATGGGGAATAATGGCTTCTAAAAGTGGTGTTTCAAGAGCCATCGCAGCTTACCGGTGTGTGGGCGAAGAAAGTGTACTGTAGCTGATTAACCAATATCTAACCACTTCCGAATTAATTTTTTTATCAGTCCCATCAGCCACTCCATCCACAAAAAAACTCCCTTTGTAGAACACACCTGCTGTCATGTTGTTGCTCAGTCCAAAGGTGACCTTTTTGTTTCCGCTGTCCGTCAGCTGGCTCATCTGCAGGAAAAGAGACACACAAAATAGGGACTTTATAGAGAATGGCATGGGAAAACGCAGACAAATTCGTAGGAGCACCGAATGGTTAGTGTGTGTTGCATATATAACCAAACAAGCTGTGCACGTGTGGCTGTGATTGTGCAGAACTACAGATGGGTACATGGGCGCAGCGGAAAGAATGCTGTACATGCACAAAGGGATGTGACGGTGAGGTCTAGGAGCTCTGCTCACATGGGCATGGAACAGGAAACAACTTTACACCCTTAGGACATGCGACTAGTAACAATGCAAATGAAGGCACCAGTTGAGCTCTGTATGTGGTGGTGGGTACACAGAACTCTAAGCACACGTTATCCATAGGCGGAGTTAATGCTAGACAACTACCTGATGGGGGGCATGAAGGCAGTACATCGGGTGACCTCTAAAAGCAGCAAAGCGAGAACAGGGATGAGCAGCAAGAGGGACAATTAGAAGCCTCAGCTAGGAGTTGGGCAGCGCCATGGTGTGGATGATGAGGATCTGTAGTGGCCTCTTGGTGATATGCAGTGTGCGTCGAGAGAAGGGTGCTAGTCTGCGGCATTGGTGTGGATGATGAGGACCTGCTGTGGCCTCTTGGTGATATGCAGTCTGCGTCGAGAGAAAGGTGCTCGTCTGCGGCATTGGTGTGGATGATGAGGACCTGTGGTGTCCTCTTGGTGATATGCAGTGTGCGTCGAGAGAAAGGTGCTCGTCTGCGGCATTGGTGTGGATGATGAGGACCTGCAGTGGCCTCTTGGTGATACGGAGTGTGCGTCGAGAGAAAGGTGCTTGTCTGCGGCATTGGTGTGGATGATGAGGACCTGCAGTGGCCTCTTGGTGATACGGAGTGTGCGTCGAGAGAAAGGTGCTTGTCTGCGGCATTGGTGTGGGTGATGAGGATCTGCAGTGGCCTCTTGGTGATATGTAGTGTGCGTCGAGAGAAAGGTGCTCGTGTGAGGCATTGGTGTGGATGATGAGGACCTGCAGTGGCCTCTTGGTGATATGCAGTGTGTGTCGAGAGAAAGGTGCTCGTGCGAGGCATTGGTGTGGATGATGAGGATCTGTAGTGGCCTCTTGGTGATATGTAGTGTGCGTCGAGAGAAAGGTGCTTGTCTGCGGCATTGGTGTGGATGATGAGGATCTGTAGTGGCCTCTTGGTGATATGCAGTGTGGGTCGAGAGAAAGGTGCTCGTCTGCGGCATTGGTGTGGATGATGAGGATCTGTAGTGGTCTCTTGGTGATATGCAGTGTGGGTCGAGAGAAAGGTGCTAGTCTACGGCATTGGTGTGGATGATGAGGATCTGTAGTGGCCTCTTGGTGATATGCAGTGTGCGTCGAGAGAAAGGTGCTCGTCTGCGGCATTGGTGAGGATGATGAGGATCTGGAGTGGCCTCTTGGTGATACGCAGTGTGCGTCGAGAGAAAGGTGCTAGTCTGCGGCATTGGTGCGGATGAGGAGGATCTGTAGTGGCCTCTTGGTGATACGCAGTGTGCGTCGAGAGAAAGGTGCTCGTGTGCGGCATTGGTGTGGATGATGAGGATCTGTAGTGGTCTCTTGGTGATATGTAGTGTGCGTCGAGAGAAAGGTGCTCGTGTGCGGCATTGGTGTGGATGAGGAGGACCTGCAGTGGCCTCTTGGTGATATGTAGTGTGCGTCGAGCGAAAGGTTCTCGTCTGCGGCATTGGTGTGGATGATGAGGACCTGCAGTGGCCTCTTGGTGATATGCAGTGTGTTGAGAGAAAGGTGCTCGTCTGCGGCATTGGTGTGGATGATGAGGACCTGCGGTGGCCTCTTGGTGATATGCAGTGTGTGTCGAGAGAAAGGTGCTCGTCTGCGGCATTGGTGTGGATGATGAGGACCTGTAGTGGCCTCTTGGTGATATGCAGTGTGCGTCGAGAGAAAGGTGCTCGTCTGTGGCATTGGTGTGGATGATGAGGATCTGTAGTGGCCTCTTGGTGATATGCAGTGTGCGTCGAGAGAAAGGTGCTCGTCTGCGGCATTGGTGTGGATGATGAGGACCTGCTGTAGCCTCTTGGTGATATGTAGTGTGTGTCGAGAGAAAGGTGCTCGTCTGCGGCATTGGTGTGGATGATGAGGACCTGCTGTAGCCTCTTGGTGATATGTAGTGTGGGTCGAGAGAAAGGTGCTCGTCTGCGGCATTGGTGTGGATGATGAGGATCTGTAGTGGCCTCTTGGTGATATGCAGTGTGCGTCGAGAGAAAGGTGCTCGTCTGCGGCATTGGTGTGGATGATGAGGATCTGTAGTGGCCTCTTGGTGATATGCAGTGTATTGAGAGAAAGGTGCTCGTCTGCGGCATTGGTGTGGATGATGAGGATCTGTAGTGGCCTCTTGGTGATATGTAGTGTGTGTCGAGAGAAAGGTGCTCGTCTGCGGCATTGGTGTGGATGATTAGGACCTGTAGTGGCCTCTTGGTGATGTGCAGTGTGCGTCGAGAGAAAGGTGCTCGTCTGCGGCACGATGAGGACCTGCTGTAGCCTCTTGGTGATATGTAGTGTGTGTCGAGAGAAAGGTGCTAGTCTGCGGCATTGGTGTGGATGATGAGGACCTGCTGTAGCCTCTTGGTGATATGTAGTGTGGGTCGAGAGAAAGGTGCTCGTCTGCGGCATTGGTGTGGATGATGAGGACCTGCGGTGGCCTCTTGGTGATACGCAGTGTGTGTCGAGAGAAAGGTGCTCGTCTGTGGCATTGGTGTGGATGATGAGGACCTGCTGTAGCCTCTTGGTGATATGTAGTGTGTGTCGAGCGAAAGGTTCTCGTCTGCGGCATTGGTGTGGATGATGAGAACCTGTGGTGGCCTCTTGGTGATACGCAGTGTGTGTCGGGATAAAGGGGCTCGTCTGCGGCATTGGTGTGGATGATGAGGATCTGTGGTGGCCTCTTGGTGATATGTAGGGTGCGTCGAGAGAAAGGTGCTTGTGTGAGGAATTGGTGTATCAGTTTTTGCTGCTCAGGCGGTAGCAATTGAAACAACCTGTTTACCTGTTTCTGGCCAGCGACACCAGACAGACTGCCCTTATTATTCCTGACGAAGGCTGGCTTTGGAGGCGTGACCTTCTCAAACTTCACAAAGTCGGTTTCAACTTTTGGGGCCTTCTTAACTGGCTTGGTCACGAGTGGGACAAAAGTGTCATCGTCCAGCACCTATAACGAAACAATGTTCCATCAAAACAAAGGGTGCATGGACTCTAGTCACAAGAAAGTACGCATGGACTATCCTGGCTGCAAACCAAGATGTGACATCATAAATGGACTGCCTGAGCTCTCGCCATAACAAACAAGTGCACCATCATACGGTGAAGAGTGCGCAGGGGACCTTGATAGTGCAAACAGGTCTATACCATCACACGGTGAGGAGCACACATGGGCCCTTGATGGTGCAAACACGCGTATACCATTGTATCATAAGAAAGGCTCCCAGACTAAACCAATCAGGCACTGGCATATGGGAAGAGAATGCCTATGATCAGTTTACATCTACAACATACAGTGACAAGCTTACAAAACACCCTGGAAAGGACTGAGCAACGCTGTAGTACTGGATAATTGGGCGGTCTCCACTTCCAGCCTGAATTGCAACAAAGGGCCTCATTTGGATGTCGGTTGGAAAGCATTACGACTGACTCGGTGTAGGGGAGTCTGACCGACCGATTACCATGTTTCCGAACACCGTTCGGTCGCACTCCCATTGACTGCAATGGGAGCCTGTATTCTGACTGACTACACAGGCTCCCATTGAAACAAGCATTGGAAATGCAATAGGTCTCGCATTAGAAAAGTTGCAGCTATTGGTCTTGTAAATGACAAATCTTTTATTTATGTGTTGGTTTTTAAAATAGCTAACTGGATAGCTTTGTCATTTACAATGCCAATAGTTATAACTTTCGCGAATGTGACACCTATAGCATTTGGAATGCAACATGTTTTGTATTTACGCGACTTAGATGGCAGCTCTGGTCGTTAGGCCACATCTCTAGAGAGCACGAGAGTGCAGCAGGGGAGAGAAGCACAGAGAGGGAGCAGAGAGTGCAGCAAGGAAGAGAAGCACGGAGAGGGAGCCCAAGAGTGAAGCAAGGGTGAGATGCACGGACAGGGAGCCTGAGAGTGCAGCAGGGGACAGAAGCATGGAGAGGGAGACAGAGTGTATCAGGGGCGAGAAGTACGGACAGGGAGCCCAAGAGAGAAGCAAGGGTGACATGCAGGGACAGGGAGCCTGAGAGTGCAGCAGGGGACAGAAGCATGGAGAGGGAGACAGAGTGTATCAGGGGCGAGAAGTACGGACAGGGAGCCCAAGAGAGAAGCAAGGGTGAGATGCACGGACAGGGAGCCCGAGAGTGCAGCAGGGGACAGAAGCATGGAGAGGGAGACAGAGTGTATCAGGGGCGAGAAGTACGGACAGGGAGCCCAAGAGAGAAGCAAGGGTGACATGCACGGACAGGGAGCCTGAGAGTGCAGCAGGGGACAGAAGCATGGAGAGGGAGACAGAGTGTATCAGGGGCGAGAAGTACGGACAGGGAGCCCAAGAGAGAAGCAGGAGAAGGAGTCTGAGAGCATAGGAAGTGAGAGAGTTGAGCATAGAAAGGGAGAAGGTGAGTTTGGGAGAGAGGCATGAGAGGTGGAAGGCAGAGCAATGGAGATAGACCTGGGAAAGGAGTAACCAGGGGGGAGATGAAGATGAGAATAACCACTTCCATGCTCATGAATAATCGAGTGATTTTCGCACAATACATGTAATTTTTGAAAAAGTAACAATACTGTGCGAATCAGATTTAGCTTGTGTAAAAATAGCAGTCTTTTTAATTATATCATCAGCAAGCGGTGTGTTGTAAATATGGCGCTGCAGAATTCTTTTGCCAGCACTCTTCTTTGTTACACACTTGATAGCAATTACTAGGCAGTTCTGGAAAGCTTGGGAGCTTTAAAAATAATAGGTGTGTCTTTAGTTTGTTTATTGTGTGGAAGAGCCTTTGTTTATCGCTGCTGATGTCTATGATCTCAGAAAAATGGTTAGGGGTTCTGCCCACTTAACCCTCCCGTACCTGAGCAGGAGACATCCAAAGATGAAGAAGTAACAAAAAAAGGTACTGAAGGGATCAATCCTTTTTAATTTTCAAGCAAGAAACACCTAATTATCTTGCGATTCAAAAATAGAACATTGAAAACATATGTCGGTTAATTTATATACACAAATATGAGCGGACATCTAGGGAGGCACAACAAACAACAGTCTATATACAAATTATCACATATACATCATATACAAATATACAAAACATGTACAAAGCAATCCTTTATCTGTACCCTAAATTCAACATATATATACACCAATTTACATAGATGCCTCCTCTTAACTTGCAATGGAGTGCACAAAAAATGGTAGTCCCGAAAGAGAAGATCTCACCAGAAGGATTGTTATCTGGATTCCAGGTCTCGAGTCTGGCCTTTTTATTACAAATTATTGTTATTTGGTTCATTAGTCCAATCCAGTAGCACGGCAGAGCCTCGTAAGGGTGCAGCTGATTTACATGTGCTAATTAAATGTTTTACTAGTACTCGTTTCAGCTGCGCTTTCTGTATAGGGTGCATTTAATTATGAGTCAATAGGGCGCTGATTGTTCGAGACGCTTCGATAAATTTACGTTGCGGACATTGGCCTGCTACACGCTCCACCTTTGAAACGGAAGTATGGCGTGTTGTCATTGTGACAGGAATGTGCCTTTAAACTTGATAAAAAAATAATTACCAGCTTTCTCGTCACATCCTTTTGAAGCTCCAATGGCACAGGAGAAGCATAGGGAGGAGGCAGTTGTGGCCAAGGAGAGGGAGCGAAGAGCAGCTGCTCGGAATGGGAAGCAGTTAACAAGGGAGGAGTTGCAAGACATAGTGCAGAAGTAAAGGCGTGTTAACGAGCAGTGATCAGCTCTGCAAGGGGCACCAATTATGAAAAATAAAGGCATGCCTAAAGTGAAAGTGGAACTTTTAATAAAGACCTGATGTTTTTTAAAAGTGAACACATAGAGCCGCGGATACAGAAAAGGCACGCAGCCACAATTGTTTAAGTGAAAGTTCGGCATATTGCGCTTTGAAAAATAAAGACTGTGTTTTATAATTGTAAAAGAAAACAAGTTTAAGAAAAAAAAAGTACACTGGGAGGGGGGAGGAGAAACAATTCCGCACATTTCATTAAAGGTGGAGCAGTTGCTTATCAGCACAGGACCACACACACAGACAAGCACACAATGACACACACACACACACACATACATTTATAGTTTACAATTCTGCAAAACTCAGTTTATAGACCTAAGAGGAAAGAAAGTGGATCTGGCCAAAAGTGCCCCCATTACAAGTGAGAGTCCACAGAGATAAAGTAGAGGGTCAGTCAGCCTGTACACAGAAGTGACAATCTTCAGTGTCTGTGGTGGGCGGGGCCTAGCACCTAGCCCGGAGCAAGGGTGCCCGTAGGGTAGTGACTAAGATGGCGAGCAAGTGACGCACTTAAAGGATGGTTACACTGCAGTTGTGGAAGAATCTTCTAACTGGCCCTTTCTCTTCCTATCACAAAGGCAATGCAGCTGTCTTAGGCTCGGGCGCTGTATGGCTGTCCTGCTTTGCACCGACCACCTCTAATTGAAATTATAAAAAGAAAAGCATAACTAGCTTCAAAAGAAGCCCAAATAGGCATATCCTACTGAAAGAAGTCCAACCATAAAAACGAAACAAAGACTTACAAGGACAGGGTGAAGGGGGGTCAGAGGGGGAAAGCACACAGAGAAACGATCGGAGGAGAAAGCAGTAACGTTACAAAAAAAAACCCCAAGGAGAACCACGAGAGACGGCCTGCGGCCGTCAAAGTGAAAGTGGGGGAGGAGAAATGCGACACGGCGGGAGGGGGCGGAGCGGGGAGAGCGGCATGAGGGTGTGAAGCAGCAGGGGCCTTTGAAGTGAAGCTAAGCTTCACTTCAAAGGTGTGGGAGGAGTGCTGCTGGTGATTGACTGGCGATTTGATGATGTGCACGCGCATTTCAGGTCAATGCGCTTGTGCATTGACCTAAAAGCGCACGGGCACAGCATCAAATCGCCAGTCTAGGTAAAGCTTATTTAAGCCCCTATATATCTCGCTCCCGCTCAATGCGCATGCGCATTGAGATAGGTCGCGAGACCTAAAAAGGGGTGGGTGGGAAAAATCATGCACCCTGTGGAAGGCACCTCATGGTGTTTGCCACACTGTGCATGGTGTTGAAGATGGGCCCCATGGGCACCCCCACGGGCCCCATTAGGAAGGCTCTAGGTGAAGGGGGGCCCACTACGGACCCCCAAAGTCCGATTCCGACAGCAAATCCGTGTCGGAACCACCAATTTGGAAAGGCTGTCCAAATCCAACATCGTAATATGTCAGTCGAAAATACTGTCTGTAGACCTGCACAAGTCGGCTCTGAATGACTCGGTTACTTCGAATGCCATTCGGTACAGTCGGAAAGTCCGTACGGTTTCAGACTATCGTAATCGGTCGCTCAAAAGCCTTTCCAATTCGGTCGGAAAGATGGGTTCCGAATCGAATTCGGACGAACCATATACCAGTTGGAGGCTTTCCGACCAACATCGTAAACCTCAACCCCCCGAACCCGCCCCCGCTACTCTCCTGGAAGCACTATTATAATTTCCAATGAAAAACAGAACCATGTGCCTGAATTTATTTTATTTTATTTATTTTATTTTATTTAAAGAGTTTTATATAGCGTTTACATAGGGTCAAAGTTGCAAACCCTCCACTCCAAGAGGCTTACTCCATGTTTGGGCCAGACCACCTGGAGCTTCAAGCATTCGCAATTAATGAAATGAATGCTCCAGGAAAAGCCTGCTGGCCGTCAGACTGAACCCAAAGGGGTTTTGAGGGCCAATCTTTAATCGATAACTGCCAAGTAATGCATCTGTTTAGCCAAAGAGCCCTTACCAAGGGACCAGCAGGTTACAGCTGGTCTCTGTCCAGGTTCCTGGCCGACTCACCTGCTGTTAACCTGATCCACTGAGATGCCGTTCAAAGGCATGGAGCAGCAAACCTTTCTGTAGCTCCTAGGAGATTTGCAACACAAAGTGCAAGCACTTACCGCCAAACTTAAACGTAAGTTACAAATGGAGCGTCTGCTTGAAGCAAGCATCAGGGGCAAGCTGTGCGCAAGTAACGTCATCCTTTCTTCCTTCTTATTCTAACCCCATTTTATAGAACCTTAATGGACGGCTTTTATTTAAGGATGGATGGGCTCCCGATTGTCTTAGTATTTACTTTAATTCACATATGACTTGCCTTGCTGGGAAATTACGTTCGGCTCACTGCTGGTCATTCCTTTAATCCCTTCCTATGTATTTTAAGAATAGGCTTGAGCTTGGCAAAAGAAAAATACTGTGAGCATTGGGGGCCTGGGACTCAATGGTTCCCCTTTCCACCGACTAGCTGTAGAGCAACAGGATGTTCAGTGTAATCCCTTTAACCACATTAGGTCACTGTGCAAGTGAGAACACCAGAGCAATCGTTACACTCTGGTGCAGAGCTGCGTTAGGTCATTTTGGAAAGGGGGGGGGTCTAAAGATCCTTTTCTCCTATGACACTGAAAATTAAACAAGAACTTGGAAAAAAATTGAGATTTGATAATGAAATGTAATCTGAAACATTGCTAGCATGTTGGATAGACACTTTTATTAACTCCTTCGATGCTGATTACGGAACCGCTCAGTCATCAGCTGCGGTGGCGCTGTGCTGATGACGGAGCGGTTCCGTCATGGCCCGCTCGGCGCACCTGCGATGAGCGTTCTATTGAGCGGGGCGGGCCATGACGGAACCGCTCCGTCATCAGCATAGCTCAACCGAGGCTGGTGACGGAGCGGTTCCGTCACCAGCATGCGGCCGCCGCGCTCCCGCTCCGCCCCCTTAGTGCTGCGGCGGAATAGCCGCCGCAGCGAAGGAGTTAAGTAGGTTATTATGTTGGTTAATGGGTACTGATATTTTTGACAATATTCACATTTCTACAATGTATGCACTAATAAAGTATACACATTTATAGCTTTGTAATGCTTCCACACAATAATTAGTGGATTATAGTTATACATAATGACAACACAGAACATATATGTGACTAGTACTATCTTGTTCTAGAAAAATGTAAACAAAACGTCTAATCACGTTCATATATGTATGTGTATCATCCGCAGTACCCAATAAAATTTGGGTTAAATACAAAAAGTAGTTAATTATGTCCACTCAGGCACTGTACAGAAACCACATGCTCACGGTAATAAACATTTCATATGCCCATTTTCGGATTGCCCTCCCTACATGTAAGCTATAGATGGTTCCTTGGTGTGAGTTGGGAAGATTTGCTATGGGGAGACCAGTGCATTGACGTGCAATTAGGAGTAAACAAGACAATCTGGATAAAACTTACATTCTGATCAAGATGTGTTTTTTTAATATTTGCTTGAAACAGAAGACAAGTTGGCTTTTGTTGAGCATATCATGGTAGAGTCGATAAATGCACACCTGTGCATTATGTATTGGAATAATGTTATCTTGCTTCAGTATGTGGGTGTCGCGAGTTGAAGTTTGATGTATAGGAGGTGTTCCTCTAAAACATTTCTCTCCCTAGGTTAAGATTATGAACTGACTGTGGCCCTCGATTCGTAATGTAATGTAATGTCTTGTAAAGCGCATGAATCACCCCACATGGGGTATCTCTGCGCTGTAGACCGCTGGGGAACCCGTCCTGGCTTTCCCTGTGAGATGGTCCCTACTGGGTATCTCCAAGGTGAAACCTGGCATCCCCGGCGTATGTGGGGGGCCGTTGTGGAGATGAGGCAAGCTAATGCCCAGAGTTGCCGAGTGTGATCCCTGGTTAGAGTAGGCACCGAGGCGAGAATTATCGAGTCCGCTGACCCTGGTCCACGACCCTGCCGCGTCGGGAATTGAACCCTGGTCCCGGGCCGTCCTCTGCTTCCGGGTCCGCCGCCTCTAACCAGTGAGCCACACCACTCCACTTCGCAGCCAGTATAATTCTTTCAAAGGGTGCCTTTTCCAGAAGCAACCCGCTCACTGCGTTAAAAAGGGCTCCATGCACAATTTCAAGTCCTTGAAATGACCATGGACGCATTTAAGTGGTAAGAAGGAGTCAGATAGAGCTTTAAGAGAAGCAGTATTTTATCTGTCACAAAATCTAGCATTCTGAATAAAACTGAAACCTTTTCAATCTCGCCTGGTTGCACAATGCCTGTAATTATTTCAAGACCTTTTGCGTTTGCTCGTGAGCGGATGTTCACGCCCACGACGTGAGCACCGGTGTGGACTCCCTGGCTCTGCTGCATGCTAATGTGGAGCCCATTGTGAGGGTCTGTGGTTTTATAATGCTAAGGCAGATTTCTAGGAATGATTCCAATTTTCTACGTCCATCAAGAGTGATAAATATGATATTTCTGCCAGCATTTTTGGGAGAGTCTAGAGTGTGGGTGTGTAAGAACATATCCATCTCTCCGTGCAGGCAACCGAGCTGGCATGTATTTTGTAAAAAGGACAGCGTAGAGTGGGGTTATAGGTGCTCCTCATCTCTCTATGGTTGGCTGACCCACGCGCCTCTCAGCTGGACTGCTAGTGCTTCTCCATGCATAGATTTTATGATAGAGGACAAGTGTAAACAAAGGTACAAACAATAGCCATAACAAAGTATCAAAATTCATTTACCAAAGGTAGCTATGTTAAGGCATTGGTTTGACTGGTACCCATACAAATATCCCTAAATATTTAATAGTAAATAAAATTTAACTAGATGATCTTAAGATGAGTGAGTGTAGGTCGCGGGAGACTGAACCAAAGAGCATAAAGTTCCTGAAAAATAAACTGGACCAAACAAGTCAAAAGTTATGCCGAGTAAATTAATTGTACAAGCCAATTTGAGACTTTCGAAGTCTACAGGGGTAGCCTTACGTCTGAGCCTGGGCGCCACTTCTTCGAGAGCAGCTTGATTCGTCATTCATCCAGTCTTGAATATGAAGCTTACACTTATTTACACGTACAGATGACCAACTGTGCAATAACCTGCTGTCCTCTTCCTCCCCATAGTTGTAACTATCGTAGGGATTCTCGTACTCTTCTTGGTCGTCGACCACCTCGACGTCCTGGTCTTGTTCCTCGGCGACCTCGGCGATCTCGTCTTCCTCCTCGACCACCTCCACCGCCGGTGGCCTGGTCTTGTGAGGGATCGTGAAGGCTTTCATCTTAGCGTCGAAATCTTTCTTCCGCTGCATGATGTTCTCCATTTCGGCCTCGAGGCGCCTTCTCTTCTTCTCCATCTCTGCCGCGTGTTCCGCGTCGGATGGATCAGCCGTTCTTTTCGGCGGTTGGCTCGGTGCCGTGCCTTTCGGTGTCGAAGTTTTCGACGTCGAACCGGATTTTGGGTCTCTGGTCGTCGTCGTTAGTTTAGGGTCTTTCTCCCTCGGCGTCGATCGATCCTTTTCGGGGACGATTTTCGACGTTTTCTGCTGATCAGCAGCTCTCGGCGCCGGGGACTCCTTCTCGGAGGATCCGCTGGGCCTGTGAGTAGTCGCGGACGCCGCCTTTCTTGGCGTCGGCGCTTTCGGGGTCTTGCCCTCGATTTTTCGAGACTCAGTCTCTCGGGTTCTTGGGGGCCGAAGAGTCTCCTACCTTATCAGAAGTCTTCGTGTAATCGGTCTCTACGACCGTGTAGCTGTCATCTTTGGCGGCAGCGTTGTCTTCTTCCTCGGAGGACATCCCCAGCTCGTAGAGGGATGGAGTCGGGGCCTTCCCCTGCAGGGTGGCGTGCGCTACCCTCTGACTCTCTCTCACACGAAGGGTCTTCGGGGCGAAGGCGGAGCAGGCGTTGCAGTCCCCGCTTTCGTGATTCACCGGTAGGCAAAGGTTGCATACCGGGTGCTGGTCCTTCTGCGCGTACTTGTGGTGGCAGTTACGGCAGAACTTAAACGGCGTGTTGTCCATCATCGAGCGTCCAGGGCCTCCCTGGTCGCGTGTTCGTCGACGGTCATCGAGGATCTCGATGAAAAACGCCTTCTCCTTGTTGATTGTTCGTCGATGAAGTCCCCTGGAGTCTTCAGATGACTTCTCCTTGTGTTTTCTGTCTTTTCCTTTCTTCTTTCTCCAAAAATGTCTGGAGCACAAACGGGAACGATCCAGACCCGACCGCGGAAAAAAAGAATCTGAAGATGGCGCCCAAGAGTGGGAGCTTCCGCAGGAAGCATGCCGACGTCACCAGAAATACACCCAAGGGATTGTGACGCCGACGCCCACCTGGGCTACAAACAAAAAAAAAACAGAAAAGACTACGAATCCGGACCCAACCACAAGACCGCGGAATAATGCACAGCATAGTGAATCCAGAAAGATTCACGCTGCAAAACCATGATTAAAAATGCACGCATCAATTCTCCGCGACTTTTCGGCTGTGTGCAACACAAGCTGAGATAGTGAAAGATGCGCTTGGACGCTAAACAGTCGGATAATCTCTCACAATGGTGATCCTTCCACACCTTCTGAGGGTGTGTGTGGGTGTTTTATCTGCAAGGTTGAGGTAAGTGGAGACTATGTCAACTTCACTCCTTCCTCTTAGATGAGTACCGACCGGTCTTGTTGCTGTGCACACTACTAAATACTACACAATTGATTGAAGTGTCCTACATGCTTGAAAACTGCTTTTCTTTAGGCAGTGAGGCACTACACTCACTTCTCACTAAGGGTGAGGTCCTGTACTTAAGTTCCAACATATTATGCTTTTCAGGCAAGGATTAGGTGTGGGGGTGTGGGGGGGGGGGGGATACCTTTTTTCTTTCACAGGTGGACAGCACCACTTGAGGTCAATGTCTCAAACAGTTCTTGACTGAAAGTCGTTGCAAGTCATGAAGACTACTCTGTATGCGTTTCTATTGGAGCATTTGTGGGTCTGCTTAGCGACTAAATATCGGCTTGCTTAGAGACAAAATGAGAGTGCCATTCCCTGCAGGAGAGGGTGAGGAGACGCCCAGTTGTATTTTGGAGGCGTGGAACACTCCGAAGTAGAAGACTTGTTTGGAATTATGCCCAGTGCCAGACGAAGATGAGAAGAGTCACCCAAATGCTTTGAGTAGTGTAGTGTAGCAGCATGGTGTGAAGGCACACAACTTCAAGTACCAGCATGCAGTACAGCATCCGCGCGGTGCCTGGACGGGTCTACCTGCTACTCGTGACAAGTTGTAAACCAGACATCACTGCCGCTGTACCAAGAAGACACCCTGATGGTCAGAAGGTCCCAACAACCAAAGTACAACTGCAGATTCAGGCCTCATGTCATATCGGCAGCCGCTACCATGACCCTGATGCATAGCCATCATAGCACTGAACTGTGCTCTGCATGGACAAATAAAACACAAGGTTCTCCTTCAGAGACCGAGTTTTGCACTACAGTTTGAAAGCGCAATCCCCTTACTGGGCCACCCACCACAATGGGCCATCCTTGGACAGTGCCCCTCCCCAAACGACAACCTCTGGGGACAATGGAAACAACAACTTTTTCCTCGTGCCCTCCACTGTGGGAAAGTTTGTGTCATCCCACAGTCCTAGGGTAACCACTACTTGTGGGTATTGACCCGCCTCACTCTACCAGTGGTTTTTGGCCTGTGCTAATGGCAGAGAAATCTGAGTGAGCATTTCCTGGAACCCGCAAACATCTCCTGCGACCCAAGAAGCAGGGCCCACCCCTTCGAGATTTATGGTGTAGGTACTAGTCACAATATCTTAACCTATAGAAAGAAAACCTCCTGATGCGGACAAAACGTGTGTAGTGTTGGAGTTCAAAGGTCAGATTGGCCTGGAAACACTCCATAAAACCATAAATGGTCTTCACATATATACATGTGTGTGTTTATACACTTTCCTTTTCCGCTTCTTGAGTTCTCGCAACTAAACCATTGAACTGCTCTCTACGCCTTGCGCTCCGATATTTGTGCATTAATGCATAAGTAATGTGCGTCAAAACTGAACTTATCAAATGCGATCAGTGCATACCAGAAGTGGATACTATTGATCCCAGCACTGGCAACCAACGTAAGACATGGGGTTATTATTTGTGAAGGGTATGAGCCCTGCGCAAGTAAGTCAGAATTTGCCTTTTTAGTTTTGAAATTAGGAACCAAATACCCCATTTTAACACTCGACTCTCAGGGCGCCTTAGGAGAGTAGTCTACCTCAAGGGAGGTGGTGTGAGAAAGCAATCCCAATTCACTGGCCTAAAACATCACTCAAATTTTGTATAATCAGTGCTTTTTTCTTTAAAAAAGGGAAGTCATTTTATTACACACACATGCTACTAAATACTACGCATTGTTTACAAATATAGACATCAGAGAGAAGGGAACACCTTTGGTGAAGCAGTATGTCACATAACAACGTTAGTGGCTTCTGACCCATTATTCACAACGTCTGTCCCACACCTATACAAGATGTAACATCACAATACAAGACCGCGTCATTTATCTAGCAGGTCTACGGGCTTCCTCAAGGATCACCACATTAAAAGAAATCGGCCACATGTCCTGTTTGAACTTCAAAACATCATTTGAATCAATGGAACCAATAGTCACAGACATTCACTACAATGACAAAGGTTCATTGCTCAACAGCCATGTTGTGAAGAAAGCCATTCAATCCAAGAGCCTCGGCACCGGAGTCTCTCCAAATTGTTGCTGGCCATGAAATGAAGCCACAGCATCAAATACTGGAGGCTCCTGCATTCCAAGGGCATGCGTTAGTATATGGTCAACCTGGTCTGGGGGGAGGCTGTACTCCTTGCAGCCTCCAACAATACTCAAATCACTTATCGGTGGTGCCCCTGCCATCGTGGGGCCACCACAAGCATCAAATATGTAAAATAGCTCACGTGGGGCATTATGGTTGGCTCCAACCAGATGTATGCATGCCTGATTAGGGGCTTTGCTTTGGGGCTTTTGGTGGTCTCACGCTGAAGTACTATTTTCATTTTTGGGTGCTCCGGCCCCACCCAGATCCGCTACAGCCTGATTTTTATTTTTATACATGGGCAGTGCAGGAGGCCCACTCCTGTGCGGCTGAGCCAGCATCCCACCTCGCCAGCACAATCCATTGCTGGTGCAGGAGCTGGCATGCTGCTTCTCCAGCTAGTCCTGATGGGCAGGTTCCTGCTGGAATAAGCTGGCCCCAGACACAGGCACATGGAACAGGAGGCGAAGCTGCTGTAATGAAATACAGTCGTGTTCCTCATGTGGATCTCCTGGCTTCTTCAGTCAGCCTCAGCAGAGTACGGTCACCCGAGGCATTCCAGTTGCGATGGGCCTGGTTGGTGTTCAGTTCTCAGAAACTGTGGGACCCTGGGAACCAGTGTGATTTTGGGAGAGGGGCAGGTGTCTTGGCCATCCCACAACTGGTCCGCATACTAGTCCTGGGTGTTAGCTTGTGACACAATTCTTAGTCTATCTCTATAGGGCACCAGGTGGCTTGTCTTTCTAGCTGGATATCCTTTTACCAGTCATTCCCTCCCTGGTCCAGAGATTTCGTAACCGTCTCGCTCTTGTACAGGTGTTTTTAAGTGGGGATGGAAGTTGTAGATGCCAGGTATCCCTGGACAATTCTAGGATGCCGCATCATCCCTCCACCATAGTCCCAAATCTCCTGCCCAGCATTTCGGGACAACTCATCACGGCGACTTCAAGTTTTCTCTGGAAAGAGTTCCTCCGAGGACCTCAGGTTCTTGCTTAGCTGACATCACTGCCTCATCCCTTCCCAATAAAACTTCAAAGGTGAGCCCCTCCTGTGACGGCTCCAGATGTGTGGCTGTTGTCGTAGTGGGTCTGGGCTGTCTCAGTCCAGGTGAAGTGTGCCAGCTAAATATTAGATTTCCTTCCAACCCCTTCCTCTCGCAGAAACCGAGTCACGTACCGATAATGCCTCCTTTTGTGTGGTGAGGCCTTCGTTCCCTCTGCTGGGGAGCAGAACAGTTAACTTGGCCCGGCTTGGAATCGGATTATGAGCAGAGCCAGAGAAACAGGACAATGAAAACCTAAACTCGGCACGCATATTTTACACCAGTTGGACACCTTCCTGAACTGTGTACCTACAGACTGGCTTTCGCCAATATGTAGAATACAGTGAAAGCGCTACAGATTTTCCAGTAAACGCTACAGATGTGCTATGAATGTCCACCAATATTAGAAGGCCTACCCCAGATCAGCATCAATCCTTGCAAAGTCCCCTCTGCGACAGGCTGCCTGTGAGCAATTGCGGTGCTGCGCACAACAGTAGTCTCACACGTATGCATGTGTGGACGGGTAACCAGCCCAGTTCCTTGTACCCTAGAGCGGTCTTATCTTAAAAGGTAGACGCTGGTGAGTACCACGTTCAGTCCAATTATTTTGAATTTACAGTGAGTGAGACTCTGTAAAATGTTCAAAAACAGGTATTCGTAAGGGAATAATCCTAGAAGGACTAAATGGGTGGAATCCATTTGCTGATGACCCATTTACCCATGCAACGGCTATTCATCGTAGTAAGGACGTAGAGGGTCCAGGCTTGGTCTTTAAAGACACACAAGCAGGACACTATGAGGCCACAAAGGACTAACTGACCATACAAGAGTGGAGCAAGGACTGGGAGCTTGTGTAGGTGGGAAGGAAACGTCTACATCATCACTGAAGAAACCAGTTCTAATGAGTTGATGCTAGCTCAGAACCTTAGATTGTTGAGGAAAAGCTTGCCGATGTACACCGAACACACTGTACACACCACGCTACTGGCAATGTGCGCTTCAATCACAGGGCGTATTCACTAGGCACACCAAGACATTTTCAAGTTGATTTAAGAAAGCGGATTGTGCAATCCTGTTTTGTATACGAAGAACATATTTGTCGTGGACAGTTCAGAATATACTGGAAAGGGGAACAAAGCCACCATGGGCTGGTGCCACAGTGGTCTCCCTTTATTATCTGGCAGAAGGCGCTTTGCAGACGGGCTACCATTTAGGTTTAAGTGGGCGAGTGAGCTACACAAACGGATGAAAAGTACTGGCCTGTGATAGGCATGGGGACTTCTAAGGCTTTGCACCCAGTGTGCACGATGGGGCAACGATAAGCTGCTCCTATAGATGCTGGGTGTGTTTTTGCTTCCAGGGTCCATGCCCGATAAAGGCTCCTTCGTGGTTATTCCCCCTGCTCTCAGACAGCTAGTCTCACGGAGTATGTATGACCGGGCGTCAATCCCTGCTCATAGACGCAGCAACTGCCCTCGTCGCCCCTGCAACCCCTCACACAACTACACCTCCCCGCCCAACCTGTCCCCCACCCTTCCGATTAACTCTCTCACTCAACTCCCCCCCAACCTGACCTCAATCCCAGCTCGCAATCGCAACAACCGCCCTCGTCGCACCCACAACCCTACTTCTGACCTCGACACACTCACCCTTCTCCGCTCCTATGACCCAGCCCTCCAAAACCACACAACCACCCCTCACCTCACCATCCCCACGATACACTCAAATCCCCTTAGACCCCCCACACTAAACAGCAGATTCTCCATCCCCAATAACCTTAGAAAAGTCCCTCTCTCTCTAGAACCATCTACCACCCTCGACACACCCCGTCTCAAATGCACTCTCCTCAACTGCAGATCGGCCTCGAAACATTCCGCCGCCATTGCTGATCTCCTCTTATCGCTGGACCTTGACCTAATCATCCTGACTGAAACCTGGCTAACTGAATCCTCGACACCTATAATGGACATTCTGGTTCCGCCCAACTACCACATTATCAGGCTCGACAGATCAGGCAAAATAGGTGGTGGAATCGCGTGCATCTACAGGAACAACCTCTCTGTTCAGAAAGTCAATTCCACCTCCCTACCATCCCCAACATGCTGCGAATACATCTGCCTCGACATTATCAGTGGGGGCAAACCGATATGCTCTCTTCACAGCATTTACCACCCACCCAGGGACAACTTCACCTTTTCCCAACAAATCATAGATATGTTCTCAGCCAATTCCGGACGGCAGCTCACCCAAATATACCTTGGTGATTTCAACCTCCACTGGAACGATCGCAAGGACGCGGTGGTAAATAGTCTTAAAAGTTTCCTCGATGCCCTTAACCTCACCCAAATATGCAACAGCCCGACCCACGAGAAAGGTTCTATACTCGACCTGATCATCTCCAAAAATGACTCTATCCAACTCGAGTCCATCCAACCCTGTGACTGGTCAGATCATCATATTGTCACATTCTTCATCAATGAAAAAGTTAAAGTTAACCCGGCTCAATTCTCCAAGCCCAAAGTCTGGAAAAGAGACATGAAAAAACTCAACCCAGGCTCTTTGCCCCCTAACAGTTGCAATCTCCTACTCCCGCCGACTGGCGCTACGGACGTTCAAACCCTGACTGACCACTATCTCAACGCTATGACCTCAATAATTAATGAGGCTGCACCTATGCAGCTAAAAAGAGTCTCTACTAAAATCTCCAATCCATGGTACGACGGGAGTCTCAATGAGGATAGACGAGACATGCGAATGGCAGAGCGTACCTGGAGATCAGCGCTCTCTGCAATGCACCTAAAAGATCTGAAGAAAAAGAGAAACGCCTACTTCAGGAAAATAAAACGCTCAAAATCAGACTTCTTCAGCCTCCATCTCGACCAAGCAAAAAACCGCCCGAGAAAACTGTTTGAGCTAATCAAAACTCAATCCAAGGAACAACCCCAACCACTCAACACTGTGCGTGAGGCACCCTCCTGTGAAGACTTCGCCGCTTTCTTTATCCAAAAAACTGACAACATAAAGAGCGATCTCCTCATTGACGCAAGCCTCTACTCCAAACCCCAGTGCCTAGCACCCACTGAACCAAAAAACAAGGCTACATGGTCAACATTTGGCACATACTCGGAAAAAGAAATTGGCAAACTGCTCAGCACCCTGAAACCATCCAATCACCTCACGGACACCCTTCCTGCTACCGCAGTAAAAGACTTTACCCCTTTGCTTCTCCCTCTCTGGACCAAAATTATCAACAGCTCTCTCCAACAAGGAAGCATACCGGACTCTCTCAAAGTTGGTCAAGTCACACCTCTACTAAAGAAACCTACAGCCGACCCCTCTGACCTCAACAATTACCGTCCCATTACCAATATCCCCACTCTCGCCAAACTGCTGGAAAAATGCGCACAACTACAACTGACTAAACACATTGAACAATTTGATCTCCTCAACCCTCACCAGTCAGGCTTCCGAGCAGGGCACAGTACAGAAACTGCTATGACTCACATAATTGACGACGCACTTCAAATGCTAGACCAAAACGACACCTGCCTCCTCATCCTTCTTGATCTCTCTTCAGCATTCGACACCGTTAAACATGAGAATTTACTAGAGCTACTAAACACAAGAATGGGTTTATCTGGAACTGTTCTCAAGTGGTTCACTTCCTCTCTTCACAACAGGTCGCAGAAATTCAAGAGCAATAACCTGATGTCCTCGCCAATACCTGTAACGCTAGGCGTCCCCCAAGGATCCTCGCTATCCCCAACTCTGTTCAACCTAGTCATGGAACCTACCCTGCTACAAGCATCCAATGTACACTTTCACATGTACGCTGATGACACCCAACTTTATCTCAAATTACAGTCCCCCAAAGACATCCTGCTCTTGAACTCAACGATCAGATGCACCCAATCCTGGCTTGCCGATAATCATCTCAAACTCAATGCCCTGAAAACAGAGTTCCTTCTGATCTCACCTCCAGCGAAGATCTCCACCACTCAAATTTGGCTTAAACACCTAACCGCACTCAATGTCCAACCCACCATCGCAAAATCTTTAGGCATAACACTTGACACCAACCTCAACATGCAGCAACATATCAACAAGGCAACAAAGGGAGCAAACTTCCAGATCAATACTCTGAGGAAACTCAAACCCTTCCTCCCAACCAAAGACTTCCAAACCGCAGTACAAGCACTAGTCATCCCCCGAATTGAATACGGCAGCATCGCCCTCTGCGGACTCCCCCTAACTTCAACCGCACCCCTAAGAGCTTCTCTAAACGCTGCAGCGAGACTCATCACTGGATCAAAAAAGCACTCCCATATCCCCCCTGACTTGAAATCCCTGAATTGGCTGCCTTTTGAAGCCAGAATTCATCTGAAAATCGCCAGCATGACACACAAGGCGGTACACCTAAACTCACCCGGCTATCTCGCTCAGAAACTGACAATCTCTGGCGGAGCTAGAAACACCAGCGGCACAAACAATCTTCTGCTGAAACCTCGAAGATTCCGGAAGGAAAAAACATATAAGCGCTCCTTCTCAGGAATGGCGCCTAGGATCTGGAACTCACTCCCTCCCGAAACCAGGCTTATCTCTTCCACTACACTCTTTAAAAATGAAGTAAAAGCTATCCTCATGGCTAAATACACTTGAACTATTATCTCGAACTCTGTTAATACTATGCACCGATCTGTACTACATGTTTGATCACTTTGCTTATTTGTATTGTTATCTTATTACTCACATGATTGGCTTTGCAGCCACCTACTTGTACTGTTTGATCTATTGATATATCTGTCTGACTATGCTCCCTTATGTACCCCTCTTTGTAGAGCGCTCTGATATCTGCAAAGATCTTGTCCGCGCTATATAAAACTTTCAAAATAAAATAAAATAGAGTGTGGAACAGTGCTGCCTACTACTAACCAAGCTATTTTCTCAGATAGGAGACATGCTAACTAGCATAATGGTTCCAGTACCAGACCAGCACAGGGGTCTCTCTGCCCGCTCCCACCAACAGCAGACTCCCAGCTTGGCCTTCTGCTCCTGCCACACTTGAACATCCTGAAAACAAATGTCAGCATCCACAGAGCCTTTATCCACAAGAGTTTAAGTGGTGCTTGAATGTGCCTCAGGCAGAGCGAGCAGTGTCTGGGTCCTACAGACAGGGCAGTCATGGTCAAACTCTCAACTGGATCAGTTCTGCTCGCAGAACCATCCCACTGCCACTGCCACCCACACCAAGGCTGTGAACATTTACTACAGAGGGTACAATGACCGTCTCCCCGCTACATTCACAGCACAAAACATGGGGATGGAATCAAAGCCCATTTCTGACATTTTAGCCACTTTAAAGGGGAAAGTCTGGTCCCCAAGGCAACATTTAATAAAATGGAAAAAGAGGGTTAACACACCATCTGTTACCTATGGGACCGTCTACTCAGCTGTTTTGAAGACACCCTAAAGCCTGCACTCTAAAGCAAGTACATATAGCAAGCTGCAAATGAAAATTTCGCCCTCCCAGTCCGCCATTCCTGATAGCCTTGCAAAGGCTGGAATGGGCCATCACCCACTGCTGAATAACTGGCGTGTGTACAACAGATAACAGTGATCATGCATATCTCTGCCGGCCCAGCAGGTTTATGAAATATCTCTATTATCTGACACGGTTCAGCTCTCTGCTGCATTTTGGCTACGCTAGCGCTCTAGAAGTAATCATATAAATCCATACACCGCAGGACAACAGCGCACAACAGGGCCATGGTCTACCTGTGCTCAAAGAGGATCAGAAGTCCAGCTGCACAACTACACACTGGCTAAATTCTCATCACAATTACAAATGAAAGTCCCTCATACAGATAAAGACATTTATAAAGTACATGATATAAAGACAGTTAGCCTCTAGGCACTGATCATCTCAGGGCTAAAGGGAAAAAGCAGATAGAACCACAAATGTATAAAGGAGGAAAATATGCTACAGGTCTCTTTTGAGAAAGCAAGAGGAGTGCACTAAAGGGCCTGGTCTGTTATGAAACAGCAAGAGAGCGTCAAAGATCCCGAAACTTCACTAATCGCCAGCAGTACAAGCAGGGGACAAGTCCAAGAAAACACGAAGTACAAAAAACAAGTGGAAAACAAGCTAATTCCTATTAATCCCACTTAGCAAAAGTTCCAAAAATGGATTCCAGCTGCGCTGGTGCAGAATCCTCAAAATGGGATCAGCAGACAAAGGCCCGGATGGAATTAGACATTTAATATCCCATGAATAAAAGCACTCATTGAGAGCTGGCAGCTGGTGGGAAAGAGGAGGGCGCAGCAGGACTGAAGAGTGTGAAATAAACAAAAGATATGAGCAGGGTGCCAAGGATAAGGAGGCCGGGTACAGAAAGTTCACGCGAGGGATCACTGAATGCCCTGCCAACATTCATGGGGTTGGCCAGAATCCATCAGTGAGTCAATTAGATCACATCCATGAAGTGCTAATTGGGTGCCCATGTTTAGCCACAAGACCAAATATTCTGATAGAAGGTATGATTTTCAACCTGAATTGGTAGCGATTGCTATACAGTGGAAGAAGGTTCAATTTCTTGGGGTCCAAAATCACAAATGTTGGGTATAGGCTACTGAGGAGTATGGAGAAGTGTGGTTCACCGATTAGAGCGGCAGACCCTGAGGCAGAGGTCTGGCCCGGGACCAGGGTTGAATCCCCGTCGCGGCACGGACCTCGGACCCGATAATTCTCGCCTCGGTGCCTACTCTAATGATGGGTTCCACTTTGCAACTCTGGGCAATAGCTTGCTTAATCTCCACACCGGCCCTAACAACACTAGGATGCCTGGCTTTACCGTGGGGGTGCCCAGGAGTGGACACCTCACAGGAACAGGCCAGGAAGGGTTCCACAGTGGTATGCGTACAGCGCTTAGAGACCCCTGGTTGATAGGCGCTATACAAGTGCAAATTACATTTACATTTGTAAAGTGTGTGATTGCCAAAGTTTGTTGCAGCTGATTCACTGGATCTGCTGAATAGAGTCAAGTGGAAACCAGCAGTAAAGCTGGTGTATACATGTCTTTAGGACTTTCTAAATTAAAGTGGAGTACCGAAGGAAGACTTAGAGGCAGGCAGTTCAAGGGAGCATGCTTTGTTCAGGTGGGTGGTTACCCCGTTCTGGGGTGGCGAAGTAGAAACTGTTTGGCAGAATGGAGGGCTCGATCGGAGGTATACGCTTTAAAGTGCTTTTCTAGAATTTATGGGGTAGCTATGTGCCATGGCCAGAAGACTGGCCTTCAATGACGTCTGATAATGTCCCATCAAGGTCCCTGCCCACTTACATTCTCATGCCCTCCGCTCCAACATCGACCATTCGGCTGGCCATCACCACAACCCCAGTTCTGCACAGTGATCTGTTGCACTGTATTAAGGTTCGATCTGCACAAGTCTACGTACAGGGTAGGTGTTCAATCTCACTTCTTACATGGCCAGTATGAGATATGATTTAACGTAGGCAGGTAGTTACCAATAAGGGCTCAGTACCTAATTTGAGCTTCGGTTTATGCAGAGTAAAGCTGCAGTCAGCCCAGCACCACAAGGCCTCTGACTTGCAGACAGGCCAAAAGAGGACTGCTTTATTCAGCAGCTGAGGTGATTTCTTTATCACTGGTGAACGATTGCAAAGTTCAATTACAATTCACAATCTGATCTCATTAAATTTTTGCATTGAATTGACATAGCGAGAGTGGGGAGATTACATCAGACATAGTTAGATGATGGAGAATATTGCATTTAAATGGTCAATGAGCAATCAGTATTTGAACATTTTCGATTTAAACTACCCAGTGACTGAGTTATGAATGTTTGATTAACTTTGCCGTAGCAAAGATCTCTGGAAGCCCTTAAAATCCACCATGGAAGACATCTGAGTCCCTCGAAGAGTCCCAATGCCTTCAGGAGCAGTCTGGTTTCTTCGTGCATAACTGAAGCAGAGGTTGCGGAGTGGGAGCAAACAGTTTGGGCGAGTCTTTCGGAGGGGCATCGGATACCAACACTGTTGGATACCGTATGGCTTCAGTCAACATTAGGTCATCCCTTATTAAAGGCGCCTTTAGCTTAAATAAGTTGACAATCTTATCATTTATGTCCTGGGGGGAATGTAACCCCGCAGCTAGGGGAATGTTACAGTCAACGTACTGGTGGCTAAAAAGCTAGGCCGGCTGAAGGTTGCCGGACACAGCCATTTGGCACAGTGGACTACCACGCCTGTACCCTTTTTAACATCATTTCCTTCTGCAGCAACTAACGTTTTCAAATTGTAGTAGTGTTCGAAAAATCAACTGAAATGGTGAATACAAGCACTTTGTCAAGTGGACTTCCAATGTTTTGCAGGCAGTAAACACCCCTCGAATGCAGAAGCAAGCACATGCTGTGCAGCTCCACATTATATGCTTAATGACAGTTATGTACAGTGAAGCACAAAATGCCCTTTTACATATCCAATATACTGTTTTTCTATGACACAACCACATGTATATTGTTTTGTTGCACAAGCAAATCTATGGGTTTTATTAATTACTTTTAAATAACAAAACTCTTGAATTCATTCTGAATGTAGTCATTTATATTACATGAATTAGATACCCTTACATAATACTTATATAAAAACGAGTTTTACAGCCAGTTGGGTATTATGCATGAGGAACTGAACAGAGCTTGTAGAAGAAACTTTATAGACCTTCAAAGTCATGGTGAACAGTCAGAAACTCATCGTCAAACTGTGGGCTAGAAATCGCCAACGGAAAACATTACGACAGTCTAGAAAAACAGCGGAGAATTACTATAGTGTACCCCAGTTTCAAAATCGCTCTAAAGTGAAACCAGAGAGACTTGCAAAGCCCGGACCACCTTTAAAACGAGCACATTTTGAATAGGGGTGGGCGATCTATCCCACTCCGCCGGTGGAACTATGGCCACTTTGTTACGCTTGTAACGGAGAGTTCTGATCAAATTCCACCAACAGCCGCAACGCAGAGTTTTTTCTCACATGCGGCTCAAAAACGCTAAATTGGCGAGCAAGATTTGGTCCCCTTTAGATCGATTCTGGAGGGCACCCAGCGAGATTTCTCCAATGTGGGGTGTCACGACTGTTCGTGGTTAAAAAGCTAGCACTCGAGTAGAAAATCTACTCGAGCGGCAGCAAAATCAACGCGAGAATTGTGCCCTCTTGGTGCGCCGTACCGTGCTGTTCGTGGTGAGTTTGTAGTATGAAACGATCTCCCAGCGCTAAATCACCGAAGCGCGATGTGCACCCGTTTGAGGAATTCCATAGAATCTTGCGGAGTTTTTTTGTAACTACGTGGAATTCCGCGAATTCCAGCCAGGCCTAATTTTGAACTCCGGAATGGCGATCTTAGACAAACCATATTCACATTCAAGCTAGGGAGAAGCGCACGGCACCACGTGGTCCACACCAGACTCAAGCAGCAGAACATACTCAATATCCAGACTACATTCTGGTCCCTACCAAGGGCTTTGGGACATCATCCCTGCGGCAGTTGTGGTGTACAAAGACCCTTGAAAGCATTTAGATCTTGTCCTACCTATATCAAGGCATCTGTTGACACACACTAACTGTAACAGTGAATTTGTGGTGATATTTACTCATGTCATACATGGTCTATAATCCATAGGTATGAGGACACAAAATGTATTTACCAGAATCAAACATCTCAGCAACATTTACCTGAGCAAGCCAACCACAAAAGTGTTAAGTCATTATACGCTGAAGAATACTGACATTATGTGGATAATCCTAGAAAGACTTCGTGCAAGAGAAAAGAAGAGCCACATCATCCCTTTTAAGAGATTCATTTTCAAATTCTTGACGCAGATCATTGTTCTGAACAAAGGGATAGATTTAGGCAAATATAGGTAAACCAAGTACAAGGAAATAATTTGTCTGTTTTAGGCTTTGAACACTGGCATACACATTTAGCAGAAGCCTACCAGACAGTGCTGGCTTAATTTGCTTTAGACTGTCCAGCTTGAGTTCGTCCCTCCCATTGCCCAAACCTCCTTTACTATATTCTTCCACTAACTTGCTTTGAATAAGCAGGTCTTTAAGGAAAATGCTACTTACCAGTATGCATCTGTTCTTGGCATGTAGAGCTGCAGAATCCTACATTTTGCAATAGATCGCCACCTGGTGTTGGGCTCGGATGATTGCAGATTGTTGTCTTCTTGGAAGAAGTCTTTGTAGTCACCAGATCGGTGTCTCCTCCCTTGGACAATACTGCGCATGGTCATCGACTCCATCCTCAGATTGTTTGTCGCCATGATGGGAAATGATGGAGTTAGTAGAAGTAAAGAGAAAGGATGTCCATGCGTGTGCATCTAAGTAAGAGGAGTACTGGAACGGATACAAGTCCCGGGGAGGCGGGAGGGCATGTAGGATTCTGCAGCTCTACATGCCAAGAACAGATGCATACTGGTAAGTAGCATTTTCCGTTCGAGGCATATGATCTGCAGATCCTACATTTAGCAATGATTGTGCAGCAGTGTCTCCCCTAGCGGTGGTCGCTTGTATCCGTTGCAACATACTGAAACGGTGTTTTAAGGACAGCTTGGCCTACTGCAGCTTGCTGCTTGGCTTGCACATCAACACAATATTGTTTAGTGAAGGTGTGTATTGTAGACCATGTCGCTGCCTTGCATATGTCCTCTGGTGGTATATTTCCTAAGAAAGCCATAGAGGCTCCTAGTTTGCGAGTGGAGTGCGCTCTAGGAGGAACTGTTAGTGTACGTTTAGCCTTGTGATAGCATATTTGAATACACTTTACAATCAATCTAGCAATACCTCTTTTAGAGATGGGATTGCCTTTGTGTGGGGGAGAGAAAGATACAAATAGAGTCCGGTTTTTGAAAAAACACTGGTAACTCTACTGACTGGTTTAGGTGAAAAGGAGTAATCACTTTTGGTAGGAATTTTGGATTGGGTCTAAGAACCACTTTGTTAGGCTGTATTTGAAAAAATGGTTATTCTATTGTGAATGCTTGGATTTCACCAACTCTTCTGAGAGAGGTAATGGCAACAAGGAAAGCAGTTTTCCATGTTAGGAATTGCAGTTCACATTTATGTAACGGCTCAAAAGGGGGTCCCATGAGTCTTGTAAGGACTACATTTAGGTTCCATACTGGAGCAGGTGGTAACCTGGGTGGAATTATTCTTTTTAATCCTTCCATAAATGCTTTTATTGCAGGTACTCTAAATAGAGATAGATGCTGTCTATTCTGTAAATACGCTGCAATAGCTGCCAGATGCAGGCGTATGGAAGAGTAAGCCAAATTGGACTTTTGTAAATGTAGAAGGTAGCAAATAATATTTTGGATGGAAACATCCAAAGGATTAGTTTGATTGTTGTTACAATATATTGCAAATCGCTTCCACTTAGCAGCATAGAATGCTCTGGTAGTGGGTCTTCTAGCTTCTTTAATTATATTCATACAGTCTGTTGGTAAGTTTAAGTAACCAAACTCTAAGACTTCAGGAGCCAGATCGCCAAATTCAGTTGGCTTGGTTCAGTGTGTCTTATTTCTCCATGGTTCTGTGTTAACACGGATGGCGTGAGCCGTAATTTCTGATGTGGAACCAATGAGAGATATAGTAGCATGGTGAACCATGGCTGACGTGCCCATGTGGGGGCCACTAGTATTAGTTTGAGGGACTGTTGTCTGAGCTTGCGTACTACTAGTGGAATGAGTGGGAGAGGCGGAAAGCGTACGCAAATCTGCCTGACCAGTTCATCCATATTGCATTCCCCTCCGACCGTGGGTGTGGAAACCTGGCGGCGAAGGCTGGGCATTTTGAGTTCTCGTGGGTGGCAAACAGGTCTACTTGTGGATGCTCCCATTCTTGAATCTGTTGTGATTGGCGACTTAACAGATCTGCTATCTGGTTGTGGATCCCTGGAAGGTGTTCTACTGTCAGATGTATGTTTTGAGGGATGGCCCATCTCCAAATGTTCTGTGCAAGTTGGGACAGTTGCAGAGAGTGTATATAATACATGGCTGTCATATTGTCCGTCCGGACTAGTACAGCTTTGTTTTGTATTTGTACTTGAAAAGTTTTGAGTGCTAGGAAAATTGCTAGCAACTCCAAATGGTTGATGTGGAACTGTTTCTGTTGATTGTTCCATTGACCTTGTGTGGTATAATGCAGGAGATGGGAGGGATGCATCTGTCGTGAGCACTATCTGTGGAACTGGATCTAGGAACGTCCGTCCCTTTGTCAAATTTTGGGTGTTCCACCATTGCAGAGAGCGATATGTACGGCTGTCTACCAACACCAGGTCTGTGAGCTGACCTTGAGCCTGATTCCACTGTTGTGCTAGACATTCTTGTAGTGAGCGCATTTGCAGTCTTGCGTGGGGAACTATGAAGATGCAAGATGCCATCATCCCTATTAGTCTCATGAACACTCTGGCTTGAAGAGAGTGCTGGCATTGAAAAAGGGAGACTAAGTTCTGAATACTTTGAATCCTGGCTTGACTGGGATATGCTAGAGCTACCGATGTGTTTATAGTAGCTCCTAGATAATGATGAACGTGCGAAGGCTCTAGATGCGACTTGGTGTAGTTTATCGTAAACCCTAAGTTGTGCAGTGTTTGAATTGTTTGTTTTGTGTGTTGTGCACACTGGTTGTACGATCTTGCTTTTATGAGCCAGTCGTCTAAGTAGGGGAAAACATGTATTTGTTGTCTTCTGAGATGTGCTGCCACTACTGCTAAGCATTTTGTAAACACTCGTGGTGCTGTTGTGACTCCGAATAGAAGGACTTTGAACTGATAGTGTTGTCCTTGTATGACAAACCTTAAATACTTCCTGTGCGCAGGATGTATTGGAATGTGAAAGTAAGCGTCCTTTAGGTCTAGTGTGGACAGAAAATCTCCCTGTTGTAGTAATGGGAGTACCTGTTGTAAAGTGATCATGTGAAAATGATCTGATTGTATGTAGTGGTTGAGGGGCCTGAGGTCGAGAATTGGTCTTAAGGTCCCGTCCTTCTTCGGAATTAGGAAATACAGGGAGTAGATTCCTGTTCCTTGTTCTTCTAATGGAACTACTTGAATAGCATCTTTTTGTAGAAGTGCTAGAACTTCCTGTTGAAGCAGAGTTATGTGTTCTGCAGACATTGGACGCTGCCTGGGTGGTATGTTTGGGGGGGGGGGGGTTGCTGTGAGTTCTAGGCAGTAGCCATGTTGGATAATTTGTCTTACCCACCTGTCTGTTGTGATGGAGGTCCAGACAGGTAGGAACTGTGAAAGTCTGCCCCCCACAGGAGTGGAATGCTGTAGGGGAGGCAAAGGGAAGTCACTGTTTAGGAGTGGAAGAGGAGTGGTTATTGTTACTACCTCTACCTCTTCCCTTGTTGTTATTGCCTCTGTATCCTCCTCTAAAATATCCTCTATCAGAGGAGGTCTGCGTGTGTGTTTTAAAAGATGATGTTGTGTCTGCGCTGGTTTGCTTGGAGCCTCCTCTATAATAGGAGCGGCGAAAAGAACCTCTAGTTTGGGTGGATTGTAATGCCCCCATAGACTTAGCGGTGTCTGTGTCCTTCTTCATCTTTTCTAATGTATTATCTACCTCCGGCCCGAACAATTGGTTCTGATTAAAGGGCTGGTTTAGGATGGTAGTTTGTACCTCTGGTTTAAAACCCGAAATACGTAACCATGTGTGACGCCTGAGAATAATACTAGTGTTCACTGCTCTGGATGCAGTGTCAGCTACATCTAGTGTGCATTTAATTGAGGCATTTGAAATTAATTTGCCTTCTTGTAAAAGTTCTGCTGCCAGATCCTTGTGTTGATCTGGTAGGTGTTCCATTAACTTTTCTAGTTGATCGTAATGAGCCCTGTTGTAGCGTGAGAGTAAAGCCTGTGTGTTTGCTATGCGCCATATATTTATTGCTTGATCAGCAATTCGTTTCCCTGACGCAGCAATAATTTTGGACTCTGTCAGGCGGGGGTGTGTCTCCATTAAGTCTGAGAATTAGCCCTCTTGCTTGCATTTGACACCACTAAGGAGTCTAATGGCAGATGACCCTTAATGTATACTGGATCAGCTGGTGCTGGCCTATACTTTTTCTTTATTCTAGGATTTAACCCCTTCGACGCTCATGACGAGCTGGGCTCGTCATGCAGTAGCCTCCTGCTACGCTCATGACGAGCCCAGCTCGTCATGAATAATGGTAATCATGATTTTCCAGCACAGGGGAAAAATCCCCATAGCATTCAAAAGGTTAACACCCTACACCTTACTGGATCTTTAAAAATCTCTGGAGCATGTTTATTGACTCCCTTGATCATTGGTAATAGTTGGGTAGACCTTTGTGACTGTTCGAAAGTGTCTAACAAGAAGTCCTCCTCAATGGCATCAGAGTGCACGGGAACCCCATGGTAAAGTGCAGCTCTGTTCAATAAATGATTAAAACCAATACTGTCCTCTGTAGGTGAAGGTTTTGTTGGGTAGTACTGAGGATCAGGGATGTCTGGTGCGTTATTTGGTGCAAAATTATATGCATCATCATCCTTAGGGTATTCTGTGTTACCATCCTCATCTAAAGGGTATGTATGTGTCTCTGGAACATAATCCCCCCACCCAAATCATACTCCTCATCAGTGTGGTGTGATGATGTAGGAGAGTGAATAGGAGAAGTTATAGGTTCCACATGTGGAGTAATAGGAGAGGAAGAAAGTGAAGGAGAGGAGGGGTGCATTGGAGAAGTTGCACAGTCCTTTTTGGCAGGGACCACAGGTGTAAGTGGTGTGTCTGCGGGTCTCTTCTTATGGGGGATTGCTTCCACATGTCCAGTTTTTGGATTAATATAGACCTTTTTCTGTCTAGGATCTGGTCTAAACAGTTCTTCCTCTTCTATAATCCTCTTCGGCGTCGATTTTTTCGGAGCCGATAGAGGTTGTTTGGTGCTTTTTGCCTTATGAGGAGTAGTTGAGTCTTTTGGCAATGTTTTCGGTGCCGAAGGTTGTTTAGCCTTTTCTGGGGTCTTCGGTACCGATACTAAAGGTTTCGGCGTGGAGACAGGTTTTGCTGTTCCTGTGGCCGGAAACTGGCTCCCTCTCTTTGTTTTTTGAACCGGAAGGTTTCGGAGTCGAAGCTTTCGGGTTTGGTACAGGTTTTGGCTTCGGCACCGATGGTACGGGTGCCGAAGTGTCCTTGTCTTTGGGCGTCGAAGGGTGTTTTATCTTCAGTGCCGACGAGTCCTTCGGTGTCGAAGGATGTTTTGGTGCCAATGGAGGAGGTGTAACTGGCACATGGTGTTTCTTCGGGGCAGAGGCACCGGAAGGCATATTCTCTTTCCTTGGAGCCGGGCCCGAAGGCAGGGCGTTAGAGGGTAAACGTTGGTCTCGACTGGGCCCCATGGGCGGAGTGCTGACCGTTGCCTTCTGTTTGTGTACTGTCTGTCGTGCAGGGGCAGATGTACTCACGGGTTGTCGAGATGGGATCGAATCGTCCGAATCCTCTGCTCCCGATATTATCTGGAGATCAGGCGAGTCCTCCTCTGCGCCGAGTGGAGGCTCATCCTCGGAGATATCTTCGATTGGATATTCGTCCTCGGGGACGTCTTCTTCGACGATCTCCTCTTCAAAGATGGCCTCCGGTGCTGGTGCTGATCTCCTCATTTCGTGTCGACGGGCCCTCCGAGCCCGAATGGTCTTTTTCGATCGGAAGGAGGCACAGGCTGTGCAGGTCGACTCGTCGTGTTCTGGCGAGAGACAGAGGTTAGAAACCTCGTGATGGTCACTATGAGGGAATTTTGCTCGACATACCGGGCATCTCTTGAATGGAGTTCTTTCCATGAGGCGTAGGCCGCACGGCGCCGATGGGCCCAACGGCCCGCGTCGACGCACCGGAATGTAGCTTGTGATGTCGAAAGTCTATTCGATGTCAAAGAAGTTTGTTTGAAGTTTCTCGCTTTGAAAAAAGCAGAAAAAGTATTTTTCTAGCCGGAGCGGAAAACTTTCATCCGAACCCAGTGGCGGAAAAAAAACAATCTGAGGATGGAGTCGATGACCATGCGCAGTATTGTCCAAGGGAGGAGTCACCTATCTAGTGACTACAAAAGACTTCTTCCAAGAAGACAACAACCTGCAATCATCCGAGCCCAACACCAGGTGGCGATCTATTGCTAAATGTAGGATCTGCAGCTCATATGCCTCGAACATTTTGTTCTTATCACATTTGCTGTGCATTCAAAGACAGAGGTCAAATGTCAAGTTCTCTCCTCCGAGGGAGTTTGGTGGTTACTTTTCTTTTTCTGATTTCAAAATGACAGAATTTATGTGACAATCCTGCCGAGTATCCATGTAAGAGAGGGAGTAGGATATTTTTCCCTAGCATACAACAAACAAACAAACAAACAAAATGTACTGGCTGATGATTCTGAATATTTCAGAATTAGTACAAACGAAGCACTTTTTTTGTTATTCTGAATTATGGTGAAAACAAATATTAGCATAAGATCAAAACATCAATACACTAGGTGATGACATTTGTACACATTGTGTGCAGTAAAACCCTATTTCGGTGCAAATGTGATGATTATTTCAAATGAAAATGTGTTGTCTTAAAATAACAGTGCGCTACCACAGCATGCATACTCCACACTGTACTACTGCACCCCACGCTACTCTATACTATACCACGCAACTCTATTCTAAGACACACCACTCTAAAACACTATACAACATGTCACGCAACTCTATTCTACGACACACCACTCTAAAACACTTTACAACATGTCACGCAACTATTCTACGACACACCACTCTAAAACACTATACAACCTGTCACGCAACTCTATTCTAAGACACACCACTCTAAAACACTATACAACATGTCACGCAACTCTATTCTAAGACACACCACTCTAAAACACTTTACAACATGTCACGCAACTCTATTCTAAGACACACCACTCTAAAACACTATACAACATGTCACGCAACTCTATTCTAAGACACACCACTCTAAAACACTATACAACATGCCATTCCAATCTACACCACTCACTCCACAGCACAACACACTACTCCACGCACCTCCACATGAGTTACTCCACTCCACCCCTCTCCACCCCAATATCCCAATCTATCCCACTCACTTAAATCTACCCCACTCACTCCACTCTCCCACACTCCACCCCCTCCACTCTACCACACTCCACCCCATCCAAATCTGCTCCACCACACTCTACACCACTCCAACCTACCACACTCCAATCTAACCCCTCCCCAATCCAATGCCATCTACTCTACTCTAATCCATCCAATCTACCCCATTCCAGCCCACCCTAATCCACCCCACGGCACTCCTCCCCAATCTAGCTCAATCCAATCTATCCAACTCATCTCCACCCCACTCCAATCTTCGCTACCCAGTCTATCCTTCCATTCTAATCTACAACATGCCACCCAAATATACCCCACTCCAGTCATCTAACCCACCCCACTCCAAACTACTCTACTCCAATCTACCCCATCCAATGCGCTCCACTTCAATCTACTCCAATCTACTCGCCACAATCCAATCTACCCTGCCATACACAAAACTCCCCCGCCCCACACAAAACTCCACTGCTCCCCAATCCACCGCACCCCTCCCCAATACACCTCGCCCGGCCCCAATACACCTCGCCCGGCCCCAATACACCTCGCCCGGCCCCAATCCACCTCGCCCGGCCCCAATCCACCCCGCCCCACACCAATCCACCCCGCCCCACACCAATCCACCCCGCCCCACACCAATCCACCCCGCCCCACACCAATCCACCCCGCCCCACACCAATCCACCCCGCCCAACACCAATCCACCCCGCCCCACACCAATCCACCCCGCCCCACACCAATCCACCCCGCCCCACACCAATCCACCCCACAATTACTTGGTATTGGGGGATCTGAATATCTTGGGAAAAGGATGAGGACTCGGTATCCTTTGTACAGCATTGCTGGTCTTCGGTTTTTTAGTGGCTTGCAGCGGCCCAACTCAAATGTAAGTCAGAGATCCTACTCTATGGTAATTTCCCCCCTGGCTTCAGAAACACGATATGGCCTCCTGGATTCCCTCTACCAACCTCCAATGGGATTGCCGCAAAAAACCTAGGAATGTGGTTTGAGGATATCCTCTCCTTTTCTGCTCAGATGAAAAAGCTCTCAGGCAGCTCTTTTGGTCTTCTTAAAACACTAAGGAGTTTTTACCTCTCCTTCCCAGGCCTGCCAAAGAGACGGTTATCCGTGCCTTGATCCTTTCTCGATTGGACTACGCTAATGCGTTGTACAAAGGCATCCCTGGAAACTCTCTGAATAGACTCAGGTTGCTCAGCATGCGCCCGCCAGGCTGCTCCTGGGAATCGCTAAGAGGAGCAGCTTGCGAGAACATCTCCGCACACTCCACTGGCTTCCCGTGGCGGTTTGGGTCAAATTTAAATCCCTGGTCATTATTCATGGAGCCCTCTACGGCTGCGGGCCCGCCTATTTACAGAAGCGGTTCTCCTTTTACGTCCCGCTGAGAACTGCGTTCTTCAGCCCTTCTTCTAGCTAGGGTGACCCGTTTCGTCCGCCACAAGCTGGGCAGTTGCTCTCTGGCTGTTAAGGCTGCCACGGCTTGGAATGCCCTTCCATTTCTACTGCGCAATACTCAAGACCTGTTAGCCTTCAAGAAACTTTTTAAAACTCCCCTGTTCCCGTAAATGGAGGTGTAGCTCAGGGACTCCTCTTGGATCCGCGCTGAGATACTCTTTGGAGTAGCTATTGCGCATTATAAGAGCACTTAACAATAACACCAATCTACCCCATCCCACCCCAATCTACCCAATCTATCCCACTCCATCCCACCCCACTGCATCGAACCCTCTCCGCTGCAATCTAATCTAATCCACTCCAATCTACTCCACCTCACTCTTCCCCAGTCTACCCCTCTACACTCAAGTCTACCCCACTAAGCTCTACCCTAATTCACCCCACTCCAGACTTCTACATGCCACCCAAAACTACCCCGCTCCGGTCCATCCAACCCACTCTACCAATATCCAACCTACCCCTCTCCACCAAAATCCAACCTACCCCTCTCCACCCAAATCCAACCTACCCCTCTCCACCCAAATCCAACCTACCCCTCCCCACCCAAATCCAACCTACCCCTCTCCGCCCAAATCCAACCTACCCCTCTCCACCCAAATCCAACCTACCCCTCTCCACCCAAATCCAACCTACCCCTCTCCACCCAAATCCAACCTACCCCTCTCCACCCAAATCCAACCTACCCCTCTCCACCCAAATCCAACCTACCCCTCTCCACCCAAATCCAACCTACCCCTCTCCACCCAAATCCAACCTACCCCTCTCCACCCAAATCCAACCTACCCCTCTCCACCCAAATCCAACCTACACCTCTCCACCCAAATCCAACCTACACCTCTCCACCCAAATCCAACCTACACCTCTCCACCCAAATCCAACCTACCCCTCTCCACCCAAATCCAACCTACCCCACTCCAACCTACCGCTCTCCACTCCAGCCTGCCCCTCTCCACTGCACTCCACTCTACCCCACTCCAATCTATCTTCCTCCACCACAATCTACTACATTTCAATGTACCCCACTCCCCCCACTCCAATCCACCCCAAGTTAATCAACTCCACAGTAAGTTTTTTAAAGCGCACAGCTGCTTCAGAGGTAGCTTCCCGGTGCTACCCCACTTGGCTGCAATCTACCATATCCCATTTCAATCTACTGCACTCCACCCAACTCCATTCCTCTGTACCCTACTATAATCCACAGTATCTACCCAACTCCACTGCAGCCTACCCCACACTTCTCCAGCCTACCCCACTGAGCCACTCCACCCAAGTTTACCCGAACTACATCAATACAATCTACCCCACGCCTTCCCACTCCCCGCCCCCACTCCAATCTACTAACGTTTAGCCACGCGGAACAGCAGCCACACTGGTGTGAATAATGGCTAAAAACACAATGTCAAAAGCCAGTAACTACTTCATAGGCGAGACCTATTAGCTGTGCCAATACTGGAAATTGTTCTATTCCTCACAGTAACTGGTTAGCCAATACCGAATGACAAGCAGACATTTCCTTGTTCTACCACAGACACACTACCGCACGGCCTAACACAATCTCTCCCTTGTAGGACTTCAGACTTTAAGGGTTTTTTTAAACTCTGCAGTGCGCCAACAATATTTGGGTTACAAAAGTCACTGACAAATTATGCAACTACGGGCATCAAAGGCATTGTGTACACAAAGTATATCATGAAAACAACAAGAGAGGGAGGGACTTTTTCTGATGAACACTTAATCCCCAAGCAAAATACTCAAAAACAGAAGAGTGTGCCTCTTTATTAATCATATGAATATAACACAAGTGAAGAATCCGAATAGATTCTTAATAAAGCCCTCACTCACCAATCTGGTTGATGACATGCTTTATCATCGGGCCCCACCAGGAGAGGCCGAATGCCACCCTGGTGTGCTTCGACACTAGAATTACTGCGGAGCTGTTTTTTTTGTGTGTTCAGTGAAAGTGAAGGGAGTTAAAAATGTCTAGATTAAGTCACAAAACACATTTTATTAATAGCCTATCAGACATATAAAAACAAAGTGTGAGATATAGTAGCTAGATAAATTGTCTAGCCCTATCCACTAGTGTTTGGTCAACATGTTTCTGCCTATGTCTAATCATTAATGAGGCATTCTTCAGGACTGAAAGAAAGAGGTGAACCTTGGTGGTGTGGGCGCGCTAAGGCCCACCCTGACCATAGGTTATAAATGTGAAAAATTGTTAAAACAAAAAATTTCTTAATTGGCCTCGTAATGAGAGGAGCCGTGTTCACCAGAATCTCGTGTTTGAGAGAAACCAAGTTTGTTCTAAATAAGGTTGCGAATTAACAGACATGGACAAACAAACGAAAAGAAGAAAAGAACAACCAACCATTAGGCATTGTATTCATCACTTTGTCATAAAAGTACGTACAGACACTTGTGCTAATTTTTGATGCACTTGAACCAAACACGAGCCAGACGTGCTGCTGTGAGGAGACGAGTAAACTCAGTTAACTGCCAGGCGAGGTCCTCCCTGAACCACAACACAAGCAACCCAGGACCAGTTTCTCCCTTGTTATGTACTTCGCAAGTGGGTCTGCTATGCAAGTGTGAACATGCATCTTCACCAAACTCCTCGCCCGCAAAGAGATTCCAAAAGTGCCCACGACTCAATGAAATAAATGGTGGTAGCAAGGCGGTATCGATGATTAAGCATGCCACTGGTAGTGGGTGAGAGACAGTACTCTTAACAAATCTCCACTGAGAAGGGAGTATTTGTTCTCAGTTCTCTCATCGCCTTAAAATAGGGTATCTCATGGCTGAACCATCAAGTGGGCACACCAATAATCATTTTTTTTCATTTTTTATGCATGAGGACAAACAAGTAAAGGACAGAAAGAGAGGGGAGGATCGGTCCACTCATTTGGGCATAGAGTGGCTTATCTGTAGTATCTGTCAGAAGCATAGAGCCTTTTTTTATGGAAAGCCTATTCAGCTTTGCTCAACTCATTTGCCTAGGAAGTATTTTGCTCCATTTTGTCTTTGTAATGACGTAACAGTTCAGGGAACTAGTGGCAGAAAAGAGACTAAGTTAAACAACAAAAGCAGAGTACATTGCTTCGCCAGCCTGGTCCTCTGTCCCACAGATAAGACCACTTACTAACAGTAGTGGTACTGGAGCCCAGGGTGTTGCACTGGTGGCCTCAGTACCACTGGGCAGTACAAGCAGTGGCTTTCGCGGACTATCGCCTAAGAAAACAGAGAGACAGTTCGGTTTCTTTAGGCCTACCAAGGAGACGGTCATTGAGGAGTGCAGCCCTGTGTCGAGGAGTGCAACCAGAGCTCAAAGTCAAGGACAGCAAATTCTGCCAATTCTCAAGAAGCGCAAACCTGAGCCTAGTGCGGAGGAGTGCAAATCCCAGCCCTCATGCAGGATCACCAAACCCCACATCCCATATCAACGAGCATAATGGATGTCGATAACCAGTAATATACCTCATTCAACAATGTCAAGTCAGAACCAAAATAAAGGTCAGACGGGAACAGAATGAGAAAAAATAACTTTAATCTAAGTGCTATACACAGTATAAACTAACAACTAGAAAACATCTGAAGCAAAGTGCTTCCTGGTAGACTGTATCGTTACACAAATTCCACTCATGGATTGGGAAAGCAACAAGCTCTTGCAACTATAAAGAGATGGCGACCCGCTGTCTCAGGAAGCAACTAGTGAACAGTACAGCATGGTACAGATTGATGCAGGAGAACTACAAGGCCAGAGATAACAGCGATGGAGACCGCAAACACTCATACTGCTGCATACGACCACTCATTAGACTTGCATCAACCGAAAAGTTTTACAAAGCACTCCCACCCCTTGAAAGCCCCCAAATCAAGCCCTCTGCTTATTAGTAATAAGGCGATTGCTTACACTCCTTTTGCTTTTCTTGCTGGAGCAGACCGGGCTTCCGTTGACTTCTGCCACGCTTGCAGACTCCTTGAGCTTTCGTTTTTTCTTTCTTAGTGAAGATATTGCCAACAACGCCTCTGTGCGCTTCAGCAGCTTTTGTTTTGTTTTCAGCTTACATTGTTTCGGCAGTGGGAGCCTTGAGTCTGGATCCTCACCGGCAGCGTCCTTCGCACCTTCTTCTGAAGCCGGTGAAAGGATTGCGTTCCCATTGAGCACAGGGCATTTCACCTTCTTTGGCTTAGCAGTTGTGATCGTGACCTCTCCCTCGGCTTGTGTTGAGCTACCTTCTGCCAGTGTAGAGCCTGTGGTGTCCTGTAGGTGTTTAACTTTCTTCTTAGGCTTACTGGGTGCACTCGTCTGACACACTACTTGCGTAGCCTGTACAACGCTCTGTCCAGCCTGCTGAAGGAGTGTGCTTTTCTTTTTCTTCTTTGGCTTACTCCTTGTACTCGTTATTGCTACCTCAGGTGCATCATTTGTTACAAGTCCATTCTGCAATTGTGTTTCACCGGGTTCTTGTGAAGATAATACCTTTTTCTTCTTCTGCAGAGTCTTCGGAGAGTCACTAACAAGTTCGACAATAGTGTTGCAGTTGTTATTGTTTTCACAAGTGAGCAAGTCTCCTATGGTGCTCGTTGTTAGCTTGCCTTTGGAAGCTCCAGGCTCGTTATCAGGAGGAACTTCACCAGGTTTGCCAGCAGCACTTGTTCCCTCTTCAGATGTCAGGCTGGCAAGAAGATTAGCATCCTGTGCCTTTCGCTTCTTTCTTTTCTTTTTTTTCTTGGGGGGTCCCGCAGATGCACCATCCTCCTCGGCACTCCTCTTTGGTGCGGAGTCTTTTTCTTTTGCTGTTATAGAAACAAGGATACACATCAGAGAACAGAGACCAGAAAAACCTAAAAGAGAACGATTGTGAAGAATAAAATCAAGAAGATGGGAATGGGAAACCAGCAAGAAATGTAACAGTACGGTAAGAAAAGGGGATACAGTGAGGGCGTTTAGAACAAAAAACAAGTAAAGCAGTGGTGAGACAGCCACAAGAGATGAAAAACATCCATAAGAGAAATATACAGGAGAGACAGTGTCTAACAAGAGAAGAAAAGATAAAAGAAAAAACCTACATGAGGAGAAAGGAGGTGAAATACTAATGAGACAAAGCAGGAAAGTGTCTAGGAATGCAATAATCCACACAAAAGGGGTCATTAAAAACAATCCCTGACAAAGACAGTATGTCTGGGTTTTATTAGGCAACACGTTCAGTATTATGTTAGTAGAGCAACCACACTAGAGGAAGACCGCAGAGACAACAGCGACAACAGCGTGCTCTAACCATAAAGTAGTTTCCCAGGCAGTTCAATCCAAGCACTCTCGTGGAAGGATACACCCAACAGCATTACATGAACGATGAACGCTCCGCTGGGCTTAGCCACGACTCGACGGCCTCAAGCCAATGGCCAAACGAGACTGCTGAAGAAAGTCGAACTTGTTGAAAGGGGCGGATCCAAAGCACTTTATGTACTTTTCTAGGATTAGGTCAGTTTGACAGCTGTGCTCTCAAAACACAGGCCGAGAACGTTACTTACCTGTGACAATTTGCTTGAAGCGTTGTGATGTCGATTCTCAAGCTTTGAGAGTTCCTATCATTTAGTATTTGACGTGTGAACATTACAATTTGTTTTTCTTAGAAGGCGTTTGTTTCAAGGTAACTTGGGGTACCTTCCCTGACACCCACAATGCACACGTACACAGACTCCAACTCAGTCTGCCCCTGACCCCCACAAACACCTCTTTGGGTACGCGCGTGTCGAGGCATGACGTTATAAAGTCTGTGGACCGGGTTACAACTATTTCCGCATACATTTCTTATACGAGGTGGGGAAACACCACATGTGAATCTACATCCTTACAAGCTATATAACATTATAGGTAAGTGACCGTTCCCCCTATTTGTAATATGCGTAGCTGTAGAGCACATTCATTGCAAAGACTGAAAAGCAGCATTCATCCTTCCAATGTGGTTGTTTACGGTCAAGCGTGTGAGACATGTTCAATAATGTCTTGAGTTCAATTAATAATGAAGGACTCTCGTCTGGCGTGAATATACACACACTAGTCTTTAATGAGCGTGTGGGCAGAGGTCTATGGGACAGCCGTACAGATATTGGTCGGGGTTTGGCGAAATAGGTCTTCAATGCCAATTCCAAATTGGTCCCGGCTTATAGTTTGGAAATTGAATACAAGGGTATATTCAGAATGGAAGAGCGAGGGTAGGGGAGAAAAGAGAAGGACTGGACTCTAATAAAGCTGGAGGAGCACTGGATAGCTTCAGTTTGCCTTCAGTCGTTCTGCTTGTGACACTACTGCTCTGGAGTGCAAAAAAACGATGGATTTAGGCCCAGATCTTTGTACTGGGGTGAATGTATGACATTGTTCTACATTCTGTCCATCAACTGTTGTTTTTTGCAATTTTCAACCCCGAGTGGGCTGGGTATGCTCAGACGTGAGTCCCAGGCTCTCCACACCACTGGAGTCAAGCTATCCAGGCTGATGAAGGCTGATAGCCAGAAACCGGTCCTTGGATGCTTGATTCCGGTCTGGGAAAGACATGGCTTGGTAGTTCGGACTGGACTGTTCCCACGAGGCACAGGGTCAGAGCTGATTTGCATATAGCCAGTGTCTAACCCAGGGTGGTGCGGAGTGCAAAAAAACGATGGATTTAGGCCCAGATCCTTGTACTGGGGTGAATGTATGACATTGTTCTACATTCTGTCCATCAACTGTGTTTTTTGCAATTACTGCTCTTCCAAGCACTGCCGCAGAGTGCTGAAGCGCAGTCATGCTTGAGGGACTACGACAGCACAGGATGCTATGAATTCAAATGGACTCAGTTTGGCAGTAGAGCAGCGACTGTATTCACTGAACTGGTACTGCTGATCAATAGGTAAGAACGTCTATTAAGGAAGCACTTTCGCATTCCTTGCATCCGAGATAGCTAAATTTCATTTCATGCTTGCACCAGATGAGAAGCTGATTGTTGTGTTTTCTCTGGAGCCACAGTTCGAGGAGACTTCACATTCGGAAATAGTGAGGCTCTCAAATATGAACTCCCCTTGAAAAGAACAGCCAGAGCGCCATGAAGCTGTGGTGCCACAGGCTGCGTGGATTTATAACGGGCTTGTGCAGCTGAATGGAAGGGCTGAGATCTACCTTTCGGCTGCCCACCTCAAGCCGATGAAGGTCCAATGCTTCCTAGGCTTGGGATGTGGAAATATACACCCGGAATTTCTATGCAGCTTATCCGGTCACCATTGATCAGTTGCAGGAAACTTTGGTGATCAGAAAACAAGCAAAACCTTTCTATTTCCAATCTTTTATTTAATCTTCGGATCAAGAAATGCTTTGAGAGCCTTTTTTTTTTACTGCCCAGAAGCGGGAGGACTACAAGGTTTGGTCCTTCTGAGACTTGGAAAGTTTTTCAATTAACATTTTATATGGCGGAGCTATACGTTAGGAGCTGGTGGGAAGGACTGAAAAATATATGAAGTAGAATGTTATTTGGTGCCCCTTAAACACAAGGTTGTAACCACTCGGCAGGCTATTGATCATCCATTAGTGTGTCTCGCCAATGTGGCATCAGAGTGATAACGAGCGGAGCGAAGGGAGAGGCATTTGTTTCAAGCAGATGGAGGTTTTAAAGCGGTAGTCGATGGCCGGGCTCCTCCTCGTCTATTCTTACATTACCTTTGCATTTGAAATGGAGATTATTGTCCTTTAAGTAATGGGTGTTGCAAAAAGAGTTTGAAACTGTAGCTTGGAATATAAACTAAAGAAAGTTCTCCAATGATGTTGAAGGAACACGCACGCTTAGGCCTTTGATTTGCCCTAGTGGCTGAACAGACAGTGCAAGATATGAATAGAGCAGTGCTTGAAAAAGGAAAACCCAGGAACCAGAGCTCAGCATTCAAAGTCGGGTAAAAGCAATGCAACCATTAGGACTTTTGAATGGAAATACCATGGCAGTGTGCATTAGTGGGGATGTCCATCAAATCCTTCACAGCACTAACAATCTGCATGGACATACGTGTGTACACACACAGACACACACACACAATATCCCTGTGGAGGTCGGGGCCAAATGTAGGACAATGTCACTGGACTGATCATGACCAACAGTACCTGTGGCACCAGCTGCTTTTACAGATGGGGCTGAAAAGCCGCACGTTTCCTACAGCGTGCCTCTGACAACTATTTCTCTGTGAAAACAATTTTTCACCAGAAGACTCGCCAAGTCAAGAGAAAAATTGTAGCCTTGGAGGGGCTTAAAAGCTTCAAAGTGACACCAATAAAATGCTTTACAATTATGCACTACACTGCAGCCATAAAGCATTTCTGATTCCAATGCACTCTTCTCAAAACACACAGTAGGACAAACAGCACAAGAATTTAAGAAGAAAGTAACAAACATAGTGGAACAAAGGATAGAGACCAGCTAGTGGCAATGGAAGACAGACAGAAGAGGTGTGAGAACCACACAAGAAGATAGACGAGACAACAGCACTAGCAATGGGGGAAACAGAGGATGCTACAAAGGAGGGACAGTCCATGCCGCCTAACGCTGGTCTCTCAAGCTTGTGAAGTGTCCCCAACTAAAGATTATTGAAAACCTAAAATCTCAACACTAACACGCATCTCAGGAGCTTGCCACTTCAGACGTTAACCTTCGAAGTAGTGCTATTTATAACTCAAATGCGCTCCTTTAATCAACATCTGAAGGCCCTGCTGGGATAAGAACCTGCTACCTACATCTGAACAGCAGGAAAAGAACCCCCTCGATGCCCAAGTGCACAACTCTCAGGGTCGACCAGACCAGCCGTAACCCATTTTACCCAAGCTTATGGGGTTAGAAAGCAGACCCATAGGAGCACGTCCCAAAACTGTTGGCATCTATTCTCTGCTCATGAAATCAGAATACCAAACTGCGACATGTCTCAGATCGTAGATTGGCGCTAGTGCAGGACATCCCTGCGGCCTAAAGGAAGAGCTTGCAGGAACTCACCTTTTTCTAACTCTGCTTTATTTTTTAATGCTCTGAAATGCTTCCTCCTGGACCACTTCTGGCTAAAGTCGTCGTCATCTTCATCTGTAGAAACATCCTCAGGAAAGTCGTCTTGAGGGAAGATGCCTAAAAGGTAGGAAGAGAAGCATGAATCTCAGAGTGCTCTAGTGAGTTCCAACAAAGAGTGCTCGTGAGAGCTTTATAGTACAACCCCCTTCCTCTATTTTGTGCACCAACACACAAAGTACATTCTCTAACATACAGCAGGCCAGTGAGAGCTTTATAATACAATCTATATTATACAACTCCCTGCCCCCCCATGACAGTCTGTGAACCAGCACACGAAGTACATTCTCTAACATGGAGAGTGCTCGTGAGTTTTACGATACAACCCCCATCCCCCCCCTTCAGTCTGTGCACCAGCACTCAGAGTACTCTCTAACATAGCATGCTCGTGAGAGTTTTACAATACAACCCCCGCCACAGTCTGTGCACCTGAACACAAAGTACATTAGTCTTAGTTTGCAAACTAGGAGGATCCCGATAGAAACACGGCTACTGCATGTATTATCGTGCCGAGTTGATGGGTCGGTCTGCCTGGGGCCGCCCTTGTGTGGGACCCGGAGTACTAATAACCGTAGATAAAGTAAAGTAAAGTCCACATTTGTAAAGCGCACAATCACCCGTAAGGGTCTCTAGGCGCTGGGGGGCCGTCGGGAAGATTAAGCGAGCTATTGCCCAGAGTCACATGGTGCTGGGCTGACCTGCCGCCGGAGCCGGGAATCGAACCGTGGTCCCCAGATTCCAGCGTCAGTCGCCCTGGCCGCGGCGCCACACCTCTTCCATGTCTGCATACTATCTGCAATTATTATTAGAAAATAGCAGCTTACAACTGCTCAACAGTGACCCATCTGTCCCGTTCTCAGTTACATGAAATTTCTGACAAACTTGTAATTTGCCTCAGATTCAGCGGCGCCTCGCATGTCGGTTCCGCATATGCCCTGAAGAAGTCCACTGTAATGGACGAAACGCGTTGACCGGTCTACTCTGCATGTTGCATGCCACGCTCAAATCAATTGTGATTTAGAACAAGGAAGACTTGAATACAACAACTCTGGACACAGACCTTGTACTTTGTTTAATTGGTCATGTAGTGGTGCACCGAATGTTCTTTGTATGTTAGAGAATGTAAAACAGCATGCACCAGCACACAAAGTACGTTGTCTAACATACAGTGCTTGTGAGAGCTTTAAAATACAACCCCCGTGACAGTCTGTGCACCAGGACACAAAGTACATTCTCTAACATACAGGATGCAATGATTACATAATTATAGGAAAAATAAAGGGAATGCAGCACTGTTCATATATTCATACATGTTAACAGTTCCATCTTATGCATCTGTACTTTTTTATCGGACGAGTGACTAAACAACAACTTTGAGTATACGCGCAAAATCGAACAGAGTTGCAGCACTCTTCTTTCAACTTTCACTTCGATACCTACTCGGAAGAAGCAATCCGCAAACTGCTCTGCACCTTGAAGCCCTCTAATCACCTCACAGACCCTCTACCGGCTAATGCGGTAAAAGACTTCATCCCCTTGCTCCTCCCTCTCTGGACCAAAATCATCAACAGCTCCCTGCAACAAGGCCTCATTCCGGACTCCCTCAAGGTGGGGCAAGTGACGCCTATACTCAAGAAACCTACAGCTGATTCGTCTGACCTAAACAATTACCGGCCCATCACCAATATTCCCACCCTGGCCAAACTGCTGGAGAAATGTGTCCAACTCCAACTAACAAGGCACATTGACCAATTTGACCTCCTCAACTCTCATCAATCAGGCTTCCGAGCGAAACATAGCACGGAAACAGCTATGACACACATAATTGATGACGCCCTCCAAATTCTTGATCGCAATGAGTCCTGCCTCCTCATCCTTCTGGACCTCTCGTCAGCATTTGACACGGTCAAACATGAGAACTTGCTGGAGCTGCTAAGCACTAGAATGGGACTATCGGGAACGGTTCTCAAATGGTTTTCGTCCTTCCTGCACAACCGGACTCAGAAGTTTAAGATTGACAATGTGCTATCTTCACCTGTGCCTGCAGATCTAGGTGTTCCACAAGGATCCTCCCTCTCCCCCACATTGTTCAACCTCGTCATGGAACCGCTCGCCACCTTGCTCCAAGCTTCTAATGTCCAATTCCATATGTACGCCGACGACACACAACTGTACCTAAAGCTTCATTCCCCGGAAGATATCAAACATCTGAATTCCACGCTTATTAACACTCAATCTTGGCTAGCCGATAATCACCTCAAACTAAATGCTCTGAAAACTGAGTTCCTTCTCATCTCACCCCCGGCGAACATTTCAACCACCCAAACATGGCTCAACAATTTAACAGCACTCAATGTCCAACCCACCATCGTGGACTCAGCGAAATCCCTAGGCATCACACTGGACGCCAAGCTCAACATGCAGCAGCACGTCAGCAAAGCCACAAAAGCAGCTAATTTCCAAATCAACACACTGAGGAAAATTAAACCCTTCCTCCCTGCTGAAGACTTCCGAACTGCTGTACAAGCGTTAGTCATCCCTCGAATAGACTACGGAATTGTGGCCCTCAGCGGACTCCCGCTATCCACAACAGCACCCTTAAGAGCCTCCCTGAACGCTGCCGCAAGACTCATTACTGGCTCAAGAAAACATTCGCACATATCCCCGGACTTAAAGTCTCTAAAATGGCTGCCTTTTGAAGCCAGAATACAACAAAAAATTGCAGTCATGACACACGCGGCCGTGCACCACCATGCACCCAACTACCTCGCTCAAAAGTTGTCTATTTCAGGAGGTTCGAGATCCAATAGAAGCTCAAAAAATCTACTCCTGAAACCCCGTAGATTCCGGAAAGAGAAAACTTACAAGCGCTCCTTCTCAGGAATGGCACCCAGGATCTGGAATGCGCTCCCTCCTGAAACCAGGCTTATCTCCTCCACTGCACTCTTCAAGAAAGAGGTGAAAACCATCCTTCTGGCCAAGATCTCCTGAACCTTATAGGTGCTGGATCAGAGACTCTGCATTGCCTTGTGTCAATGCTCACCTTGTCCTTTGGCACTATACCTCTACTTGAGGGAGACACTATTACGCTACTTTCTTACTACCGACCAATATATGATACACGTTGGGGCACTGTTTCACCCTCCCGCTGCCCCCACTCTGTGCTCTCTCTATACTAAAACACTGTTATAAGCCTCCACACACCCAAAGTGTACCTGAACACCTCTGTAGTGGGATCAATGTCTTATGCCGTCTTATATTACTTGTTTACCTGACTGTATATTGATATGTTTTATGTATGTTATTATTATCCTTTCATGTTAGTGACTACTACATTGCTCCCATTACCTCTGTTCATTCCTACTGCCCCTACCCTGTCATTGTGAAGCGCTCTGATATCTGTAAGGATCTTGTTCGCGCTATATAAAACTTTGAATAAATAAATAAATAAATATAACTAATTAGCCAGTGACACCTATTTTAATAGACATTAGAATGCCAAATACGTATGGGATGCTATGAATAGCATCAAAGACAGATAAAGCCTTACCTTCAGCCAGATTTCTGAACCTAGGGAAAATGAAAAACACATCAGTGAGGAAGACGGAAAACTCTTTCAGTTGTTACCATATCTACTTTGGTTTGAAATTGACACGCCCAGATGCTTTGTAGCCCTGGTCTAAGAAGTGCACCCCATTGGAGATGAACCTAATTCCTGCCAACCCCGAAGAAGACTACTGACTTGACCCAAGCCCTACCAGCCTGTCTCCAGCTTCCAAGACCCTGCAAAAGAAGAGGACATCTATCCTGCAGCCAGTGACTTCCAGAACCACAGGAAGACAGCCTGCTCTTCGACAGACCAGAGACTCCAGAGGACAGCAGATCTGTCCCCAAGACCCCTACACAAAGGACTCCAGTGCCCTCCAGATCCGCGAGTCCTGCTCACTCTGCACAAGACGCCTCTGACCCATGTCCATGTGGCCCATCGATCAACAACAGGTTTCTCAGCGATCCGGACATCAAGTCCAGCATTGGCTGACCCCCACTGGAGTTCATGATGACGCCTTTAGCCTTAAACCAGAGGCACCCCCAACCGCGGCCGGCTTCGGTAAGAAGAATCAGACGTCAAAGGACACCCCTGCACCCAAAGCCCCTGGGCCTTGGTGAGCGGAGGGGGTCCCTACGACACTCAACATCCCAACTTACCTCTGCTAACGATGGTCTCCCTCCTGCAGCAATTTCAATGCTTCTGAAGAAAGTGAAAATCTATACCATATCAAGCTTAGTAGCTACTTTTCTTTACATTTATTTTAACAGTAAGAACTACACAACTAAATGTGTTAACTCACTTATTCACAAGTCTGTAGAGCCGTTTCCGATTTTGAGGAGGGGTGAACTTCTTACTAGAAAGTTGAAAGAGTCTGTCTGCTATTGCGCTGTAATCAAACTGGACACAAAGAAAACAATATAATCAGTGAATGAGAACATGTTACTGTAATCCTGGATGTCCATCGCATAAATCTTCACTGAAGTCATGAACTTAGAATAGTTCTCGTCAGAGTGCAGGAGGGGCCGAACACTTCTGCCGTACCACTTTGTAGACATATATATATTTATTTCCAATGGTGGTGGACATAAAAAAAAAAAAGATCAATATGCTTCTCATCTACACACACAATTGCATTTACTAAATGTTCTCGGTCTCTGTGATTGGTATTTTTAAATAAACTACATTGCAGCATTTACCTGAAAAAGTAAGTCTCAAACTATAGAGTCTTAATCTTCTCCACCGCAATATAAAAATAAAGTGAAAGGTGTCTACATGGTTAAGGCACACAGCTTTCAACTCCCAGTATGTCTTGTACTGGCAGATTGCCTCACAGACTCAATTTGTTGGAAAGGTTTAGCATTAAGAAGAAAATAGATCTTTACTAGAGAACATATTTAACCTTCAGGTAGCAGAGATTGTTATTTAGGAATTCAGTCAGGAATCCTGAGATGAAGAACTAGGATTACAACGCATTTTCTTCTGCATCGTAGGATCCTCAGTTACTCCTAAACGTAGAAACAATTAGCAAGATTATCCCTTGAAGCGAATATCAATAACATCTAACAGATCCATAGAATATAATTTTAAATAAAATCAAAAGACACAGAGTCAAGCAAATAGGTCTTAAAAATACTGCTTGACCTACTATTAAGACAGTCCCAGTATTTTCATCCAAACAATGTTTAGGGAACACGTGGATTGATTTTTATGTGGCTGCAAGTATCTAACAAGGGGACATTTCTCAACAAAGAAGCAGTGGCTGCTTTCTTCTGTTGAAATGAGCTCTTGAATTACCCGTAATAGGTTTGTTGATCACACACACAGGAACCTAGCCATCTAAAATCTTTGTCCTAGATGGCAGCCATGTCTGTGCAGAGGCTTTCCTCTACATCGTCCGTTGATGACAATTGTTCCTTATGCGCTCTTTCTGACATAAGATAAAATGTGGAACTGGATACTGAGTAGTAGGTGGTAGACAGACCACACACATCATCTGGGCCCATAGTAGCTTTCTTCCTACCACTGGAAGGACAATTCATGAATAGTGATGGCGTTGGACAAAACTTCTTCACAATTGTAGATGGAAAAGATTGTGAAGGGATGTTAAAAACCTCAAATGAAGAGAGAAAAGAAACCAGTAAGAAAATAAGAAGTCCTTCCTTAACGTGTTCTATGATCCAGTTAGCATGAGCCAGAAAAATAATCTGAGGCTGTGATGTAAAGGCCCAGTACAAGGCGTGCCGGGAGCTGAAAGCCGCTGACTTCTTAAAGGGTCAGTGAGCTTTTTGACCAAATGCACTCAACCTTTCACTTTCATTCTATGTACAGCAATGGTGCAGTTTAACGCTCCATAGTTTTTAGGAAGGACACGTTGACAAGTTGTTTTGAACATGTTGAAGACGCTGATACTGGTTCGTTAAAATAATTATGACAAAGAAAATCAGTTAATAAAATCTGCAAATGCTGCATGCATTTTATGTGGAGATAACGTTTGTACGGGTCTTTTCTAACATAATATACACCTGTTTATATACATGAATATATACACCTACACACACATTTCTACAAAGTGATCTGGCAGAAGTGTTCCAGGACCCCAGCAAGCAGGCGAGAATTATTCTACATTAATGAACATCAGATACAGAGCAACAGGACCCGTTCCCATCTATTACCCCGCCTTTCATGACTGAACCATACCGTGTTATGGTCTAATCTGTGATGAAACATGCTGGATGGTGAGATTTTTCATTTTAGACACCAAAACCTTTTATTGGCCAGAACTTGAAGAAAGGATTAATTCCCCAAACTAAACTGAAACAGTTTTATAATAATACAGTTTGCGCTCTGCACAGTTATGTTACTTGAGAAACGTTACAGTATTTTTCTAAAATTGTGTAACATACATATGTAGAATTTCTGCATCCTCTGTGCAACAAGATGAGGAAGCCTGGAGGAGAGTTGAACACAGGGGAGTTGCACATTGAGGCAGGCTTTACATTTGCAATCTGCATCGTGCTTCATAAAGGACCCTACTTCTGCTGCCCAGATCGATAGGCAACAGATCCGAAAGGAGGCTTTATTAAACTGTTGTTAGCAGCCCATGCAAGTCCTAATAGGAAAGAAAAGTAAAATCCCCGCTGGAACTCAGCAACATACAGAAACATGATTGCAGAGACAAGTTTAAGTCGAACAACATGAAAACAGTAGTTTTTTTATGTTTGTTCTATTCCACGCGTACCTAAAAAAAAGGGGGGTAATCTGGCTTGCTACCTGCGTCCCACTGGTGGTTTAAAATGAGATCTCGGCCACAGGAACCGAATCATACAAATGGGAGGTCTGGGACGTCTAAGCTAGACAGACTACAGATACTTTTTTTTTATAAATTCTCAATACACAGTGATTAAATTATCCTTTTTCTGGTTTTTTTGTGTTTTTTTTCTTTCTTTTTTTTTTTTTTTTACAGAGTTTTATACAGCGCGAACTTGACCCGAATCAAGTATCAGAGCGCTTTACATAGCACTAGTTGCATTACATGATGATTGGTTCCTGGGACGTTCTGAAAGTGACCACAGACCCCAGGTCATATCCCTTAACACAAACACAGTGAAGCACAAACCCGCACCCTCGGCGTGTCTGGGAACATATACGGAAAATCTTAAGCGCCTTAAGTGGAGCGATGATATCAGCCCAACTATCCTACAGGTATGCATGGAACGTATAAAAGGTGGAAACGATCAAGATATCTCCCCTATCGTAATATGGACAACGCTGTGCTCCCATCTGACCAACTGTTTTCCAGTAATACAGCAGGCCCGAAGGACAACTCAGCCTCACAATTTCAAACTTTCATTACAGTCAAAGGTACTTAAGAAAGCCAGGAATAAGGCCCTGCGGTCACTTGCAAAAAATCCTGGGAACAGCGAATGTTTAAATCTCTATCAAGCTGCCCAAAAGTCATTTAGGTTGGCGACCTTCAAAGACAAACAGAACCACGAAAATCAATTTTGGTGCAAACTGGTGTGGGAGAGTAAGAGCAAAAACCCAAGAAAGTTCTGGGCCCTAATAAACCACACCAATTCGAGCACCACCAGCTTCGGATCAGCAAATATCCAAGAGTCTGAATGGGCATCATTCCTCACAGACCATTTCAGTTCCCCAGAACATCTAGGACCCATAGGATGTGGACCGTTGAGAGAGACCGCGATCGGGGCAAGCACCCAGCGGAACACACCCAATGAGCCATCAAGCTCACTCAATATGGATCTTCAGGTGTCCCAAGACAGAGTAGCGACGGTTGTGACTAAAGCAAGATCAGATGGAGCACCGGGCCCAAATGGCCTGCCACAGAACCTTTTCAAATCTGATGTAGCTTTTTGGTCAGGAACTCTAACAAACCTTTTCAACTACGCCCTGAGAACCGCAACCATCCCAGATTCATGGCGGGGTGCAATAATACATCCAATTTATAAATCAGGATCTCGCGCTGCCCCTAACAACTACAGACTCATCGCTCTTTTGGACATTGAGGCTAAGCACTATGCAGGCCTCCTCTTGGAGGACCTGAAGCATTGGGCAACGGAACACAACCGGATCCCGATGAATCAAACGGGGTTTGTTGCCAACTCAGGGACTATGACCAATCTCCTAGCAGTGTCAACCATCGTCGACAAAGCACTCTTAACATCCAGGACAGTGCTATGCTGCTTTGTCGATTTCAAAGCAGCATTTGATAGGGTTCCTAGGGCGGCCCTATGGGAAAAGCTAAGGAAGTGGGGAATCCCTGACAAACTACTGGAGGCCATGATTCAACTTCACTCTCGTACCTGGGTACGAGTGAAGTTAGGGTCCGGCACGCATCTCTCCCGGAAAATTATGACAACGAGAGGTGTAAAACAGGGATGCGTGCTGGCCCCCCTTCTCTTTAATCTGTTTATAGCAGATCTGTCACAGACCCTGGATGAAACTAATAGTCATCCTCCAAAGGTGGGCGGCACGGCACTCAGCAATCTGTTATATGCCGATGACCTAGTTCTTTTCAGCCTCACCAAGGTCGGGCTGCAAAGGCTCCTTGACACACTGCTTCGCTACACAATAGCGAATCAATTAGAAGTCAATCTAAAGAAAACCCAAGTAGTCCCCTTTGGGAAGAAACGACATGTCTGCGGTGGGTGGACTTTCAACAACATAAGCCTCGCGATTGGTCAATCGTATAAATATCTTGGTGTCCACCTGGATTCAAGGGGCAACCTTTTAAAACAGCGTCACGAAATTGCAGTTAAAGCCACGACCCTTGCAGTATCTTTAACCAAGCTTTCGAAAAACCTCTCAGGTCCAACCCTTTCGCCCCTCCTGGAAGTCATGAGAGCGAAAATCGGCCCCACCCTATCATACGGGATAGAGTCATTCAAGGGTAAATTGAATACGGCCCTAAATCAACACACCACTAAAATCTATAAAAAGGTCCTCCAGTTGCCAACTTCTGCATCTGCTGCACAGATAAGACTGGAGATGGGGCTACCAAACTATGAGGTTTTGAATATTGGTGCATATCTAAACTTGTGTCACAAGCTGAGGCAGGCTAACCCAGGCTCACTAGAATCTCTAGTCTGGCTGGAAATCTCCCAGAAAAATCCAGGTGGAACGTTTGGTCGCCTTTTTAAGGACTACATTCAACAAATGTCAGCAGGTGACCTATGGGCTCTTAACCCCAGTCAGACAGCGTTTAAAATCGCCATCAAAAAATGTGTAAGAACGAGATCATTCATCACAGACAAAGCACTCTTCTCAAAACGCAGCCATTCTTGGGCCCTTGTAAATTCTTACAGTCGGCTACTCCCCGCCGCTTACTTTTCCTGCACATATCCACTGTATCTAAAACGAACCTTTATAGCCATTAGAATGGGTGATTGGCGTTTTCTGCAAGATTTACCTCCTTGGAGACGGACAGTGGAAGATCTAACCTGCAGAGGGTGCGGTAAAACAGCCGAAACATTGCTACACGTGGTTTGCCTTTGCCCAGCCTTTAACCTCCAACGCAGGTGCAAACTAAAACCCGAATGGAATAGGTTGGGCGCCCGAACCTGCAGGCAAGCCATCATTGTGGCTCTGAACCCTGAAAACACTGACTTGAATATCAGACTCACAAAGTTCATCCAGCAAGCTTATCGTAATTTTAACTTAAAGAGGTCCTGCTAAATCCTCCCTCTTATTTCCTTTTTCTTTTTTATTACTTAATGACCCTTACGATACATCCCAAATTTCTAGGGGGATGAAAAGAAAAGAATATGAGTAGTACCCCTAGGAGAATTGGGTCGTTTTTTAGTTGTTTGATATCCAACTCAGTGAGAGTAAAGAAAATGGGGTGAAGTTCCCAGTATATTAGATTTTAACTTTTGTACTATTTTTCTTTTTTTTTCTTTTTTCTTCTGGTTTTTATCCTTTATAAAAATAAAAAAAATTTTATGGACCTAGGAGGCTGAGGATGCGGAAGACCCCTATTTTTATCATGCCTGGCTAATTGACTGTCTTGTTGTTTTTATTTTTAATAAGTTGTATACAACGTGAACTATGTAATCCTCTTTTAAAGATATCTGTGTTATATCTAAATAAAGAATTTCTACTGGCCGGGTTCCTGGGACAACTGTCACTAAACTAGTATTGACAGGTATTTACCAGTGGTGCCCATCCAAGCACATTTGGTACTATTAAGTTACTGTTGCATCTGATTTAGTACGTTCCTAATTTGTTTTCAAATTGGTCCTCCAGATATTGTAATTTCCAAATGTAACGCGTATTTTTACAGTGCATGTTCACCCAAGGGTATCTTGGCGCTGAATAACAGAGGTTTATTGTTACCAGACTCAATGGTACTCATTGTATCGACCTCAGAAGGATGAAAGGACACATCAGGATTTGAACCTGTGACCAGGAGGTTGAACACAGGCCCTACAGTGGATGCATTAGTCCAGTAAGCCACCTGACCCCGCCTCTGTGGTGAGGTAAGTTAACCAAGACTCAGTCACATGCGCGCTCTTTAAACATTGTGTATGGCAAAGCCTGCCGTGATATTTTGTCCACACACACCTCAGACACTAAAAGGGGCACAACTATTACGGACTAGTCCACTGTAAACCAATGATCCGTACAGAGGTCTCTGGCCTGAAATAAACCGCTTGTAGCTTAGCAACGACAACCAACATTTTCATGATGGACTGTCTTATTAGCCTAAAGTACAAATTTACAGTAGAATTGAAAGTAGAAATTGAAATACAAAAGTACTGTGACTGTGGATAAATAGCTGCGTACAGGGCAGGTTTAAGCCTCTTATTCACGCACCTGTAGAACAGGTCCAATGTTTCCCATTTGATCTTCATCCTTCTCAAAATCATCCTCTTCAAGTAATAGGTTTTCTTCCTTTACTGTGGTAAAAATAAAACATGTTTTAATCAGCCAATATGCCACATACATGGTAGAAACGTGAGCCAAATGGGCCAGTACTGTATGTAAGAAAGAGAAAGACACTGATGCCACTGCATTTTTAGGTCTCGCGACCTGTCAATGCGCATGCGCATTGAGCGGAGCGAGACTATAGGGGCTTAAACAGACTTTAACTAACTGGCGATTTGATGCTGTGCCAGTGCGCTTTTAGGTCAATGCGCAAGCGCATTGACCTAAAATGCGCATGCACAGCATCAAATCATCCGCCATCTGTTCCCCTGCAGCTCTTCCCGCTCCGCCCCACAAGCTTCCCCCAGCGTGCGCTCTGGCTCAGCCGAGCCGCACTCCTCCCACACCTTTGAAGTGAAGCTTCACTTCAAAGGCCCCTGCTGCTTCACACTATATCCAGGCGTGTCGCATTTCTCCTCCCCCCTCCCCACAGCAATGCCGGCCGTACTTTCACTTTGACGGCTGCAGGCCGTCTCTCGTGTTTCTCCTCCCCCCTCCCAGTGTTTTTTGTTTTTTTTTTAAACTTGTTTTACTTGCGGTGTGACAGTGCCTTCTAATTGCTGGGTGAGCTTACACTCAAAAACTTTCACTTTGACGGCCGCAGGCCGTCTCTCGTGTTTCTACTCCACCCCCCAGTGTTTGTTTTTTTTTAAAACTGGTTTTACTTGCCATCATGCATCCTAATCCAAACTTCTGCAGTTGACTGACGTTGTGTGATTCTGTGTAAAGGACTTTATTTCACTATGGCTTCAAGTGTAAAACAACCATTGAAAATGCAATAGGCCTCACCTTTTATTAAGTTAAAGCCATTTGCTTTGCTAAACAATACCATTAGCTAAGCAAATGACTAACTTAATCAAAGGCGAGACCTATTGCATTTTCAATGCTTGTTAACACTAACATCTTCTAGGGTGTGCACTCTACACAACACTAAGCACACAAGAGGCAAACAGACAGTAATAGTGTTGTATACCCAACATCCAGCAAAGAACGAGTAGTAATGAGGAGGTCAGAGCCTGCATCAGAGAAGATACGGAACGCCCAAAGCGCAGAAAAGAGGGGGCAGAAGGGAACGGTCAGACACATCTGTTTCACAATACCAGGAAGAGAGGAGGCAGGAGCCGAGATTAAGAGCTCTTGCTAGGGAGGTGATCAAATAAACAAAATAAATTATAAAAATAGAGGAAAGCTGGGGAACTCTCATTGAGAAAGAGGTTCCACGTGACAGTTCATGAAGGGAGACACTATCGATCCCTGAGGGACTCTACAGGTGGTGGGGATCTTTTGTGAACTTGGAGGTGCCCACTTAAAACTGGTGCTGGTTCGACAGGTAGGAGCTTAAGGCAGTGAAGGACATTGCTGGTGAATCCTATTTGAGACTGCACTGTGCGTATGAGGATGGGCTGGTCCATTGTGTCAAAGGCAGCTGAGAGGTTCAGCAATAAAGAGGAACGAGTCATCTTCATCTATGGTCAAAAGGGCATCGTTTATGACGTGCGAGGTAGTGGTCTCAGTGCTGCAGCGTAATCTGTGCCATAGCATCAACACGCACAGTGTAAATGCATGTTATGCAAATATACATATTCTTATGAAAGCTTTTCCCATTATTCTGAGGGATTGTTGCTCCGTAGTAAGACTGTTTCAAAGGTACCAGTGTTATTCTGGGTCAGTATCTGGAGGACAGAAAGGTGTCTAAAGCATAGAGGAAAGACAGTACCAACTGGTATTTTTCAACTGAGGCTGATGCAATTAGATATAGGAGACAGTTGCATCTATCTTGATTTCCTTAGGGATAAACCTGGAGATATTTTGGAAACCTTATGTGACTCCATGAGTTTGGGCTTCCTACAAAGACTATAACAAGTGAAATGCATCCAGCATTGGCAATGCAGGGAGGAATTGTATTAGGAAGGATGCCTTACAAAACAAGCAATGGCATGGGAGGTTATGATTGGATCTGCCCCGGACTTACCAAATTTTCGTTTGCGAGATTTGTTCTTGCTCTGCGCTGCCTCCTCTTCTTCACTCTCTTCCTCGGTCTCGTCGTCCTCACTGGTGTTCCTGTTCTGCTTCAACTCTTTCACCAATTCCTCAATGGCAAACGGAGCCTGCTCCACAATGGTCTCAAAGATGCCCCGAGCGATGGCCTGCATGAGATGGTGGCTGAAGAGACACCACCGGGTTATTTAAATAAGACGCAACAAACCCTCACACAAGGCCTCTACACACACGAAGCATTAAAAGAAGGTCACAATACATATTACCCAAGACTTACAATCTACCAAGCCGTTCTCAACTAGCGGCATGCAACGGGGGGAATGATGAGGAGCACAAGAAGTTTATGAGGGCGGCATCCTCATCAGCAAAGTACTTTACTGAGAAACCATCTCAAGTGCATGGAGGCTCTGGGGCAATAAAATGGAGTTCACATTACCTCAAAATAGGTGTCACACAAGTTTCACAAACTCTGCTGTTCAAACTCACATTTTGAAAATGCATCCTATCCACAACCTTTGACTCCACCAAACAACGACACAAAATAGCACTGGGGTCTTCGAAGCTCTGTAGTATGGAACCGTAAACCCTCAGAAAGAACAGGGAGTGCCACCTATTGTGTTGGAAAGAGACAGAAGGCCCAGAGAACGAAGAAGCCATGAAATGCCACTTTCCAGGTTGGCCTTTCGACTGGATAACCAATTAAAGGGTGCAGTTTGTTTTGGGGAATGGAGCGGTGCCTTAGGTACTGCTTTCAAAATGGAACATGATTGGTTTCATGCCAGTACCCTGTTTCTGTTATGCCCAGAGTGGCACCACCATTATTTGTTAATCTCACTAAAAGGAGAATTTTCACAATAGGGAGGTTCCCTCTAACGGAGAGATGTTAAACTAATTTCTCATCCTGTTCCTAGAAAGAGCAAAATAACGCTTGCTGAAACCATTGTGCACTATATCCCAAAGAACGGTGAAGTGGTTCACATGTGAGCAGATTTCAGTAATGTAAAGCATGGATTGTAAAAAGGAAGCTCACTCACAGTGCCATTCTGTCAAGAGCAAAACAACAGGTGATGGACAGAATGCAGAACAATGTCATACATTCACCCCAGTACAAAGATCTGGGCCTAAATCCATCGTTTTTTTGCACTCCACACCACCCCAGTTCAGACATGGCCGTATGCAAATCAGCCTTGACCCTGAGCCTCATGGGAACAGTCCAGCCCGAACTGCCAAGCCATGCCTTCCCTGGACCGGAATCAAGCATCCTAGGACCGGTTTCTGGCTATCGGCCTTCATCAGCCTGGATAGCTTGACTCCAGTGGTGTGGAGAGCATGGGACTCACGTCTGAGCATACCCATCCCACTCGGGGTGACAAATGCAAAACAACAAGTCAAGAGTCAGTCATCGGAGAAACAGCAGTGCAGAACCATAGGTAAAACCTCAGATCTGACAAAGGATTCAAGGTGCTCGATCAGATTGAAGGTATTCTTCACAATGATTACAGAACCCAAGAAGTAGACCGAGATCATAGTCTTCCAAAAGCGTTGAGACTCACAAGCTTAACTTCCTGGACAAAACCTGGGAACTTGAAAAACAATTAGGGTCAAAGTTGCAAGTCCTCCTCTCCAAGAGAGGTCTTGGGCTTACTCCATGTTTGGGCCAGACCCCCTGGAGCTTCAAGCATTCTATAGGAATTTATAATCACCAAGCGATCCTTGCCCAGAGACGTTTAAGGAGATCTTTAATCTACATTGGGTTATACTCCTATCAGAACTTATCTCAATGAAGAGTTCAAACTGAACTTAACCAGGGATCCCATAGCATCATAAAAAAAAACTTTAAAAAAATTTGAGGACACTACATAACAAGTTAAAAATAATTTTTTTCCAAACTAAATATGAGTGAATCTTAATAACTGAGCGCGTCACGCTCTCAAATTACCACAATGGATTAAGTCTGCAACGTTACCGTTGAGCCAACCTAAAGACAAGCAGAGAGAGTAATAGAGCAGCACCTACTGCAACTCTTTGCTGCTTTTGATGCGATACATCATACCACTCCCCAGGAAGCTAGATTTTAATGTCAACCAAGGAAAAGGTTTAAACTGGATTGAATACTTTGACTCGGGGAGAACTCCGTCCCCCATCATCTTGACACCCCAGATCGACCTATATTCACATTTGACCTCAGTGAGGTCAAAGGGCACATTACTGCAACGTGTACTATCCTCATTGCTTGACCAAATGAGCTCCCTTACCCTCACAGGCTGCAATTGGTCTGATGACACCAAAATCCTTCTGCAAGTTTGACAAGTTATGGACCCATGTGACAAAGGTCTTCCCTCAAGGGACAGCTCTGTCAAAAGTGATCTTTACCATCTATGTTTGCCCTCTGGTGAAACGTTTTAAGTCTTGGAACTTCCTTTTCTACAACTATACTAAAGACTTGCAGACCAACTTTACAGTTTCTTCTCCCTCTTTGAAGAAAAGTGCAGGTTTGGAGTTCTTGTACTAGAAATGGATTGTTGAAGCGCTTAAACCATATTTACTGAAAGCCGACCAAGAAGAAATCGTGCTTGTGACAATCCTGCCTAAAGACATGGGGCCTGCTAATTGAAGCCAGAGACCAGCCAGCACCTATATGGGTCTAAGTCTCTTGATACTGATTAATCGGGAGCTCATGGTCTGATTTCTACCTTCTGCGACCCAGACAAGAGATCTTTGTTCATTTAAACTTGCCACTAAAGTGCAAGTTATTTCAGTAATTTTCGCGCAGACACTAAGTTTGGAGGTAAATGCTAGAAGGCCGGCCTAGGTTGTTGTTCCTGTCACCGCTGATGTCCTAGACTAACTGCACTCTGATGACAGCATTTAAAAGTGGCTTGCAGCAGAATAAAATATTCATCGTAAATCTCTTTGCATGGTGGATAATGCTTTTCCAGTAAGGGTGCTAGCCTCTTTAACAATGCTTCAAGAAACAAACATCTGCCTACAACACAACTGAGATCTGACACTGAGGTTTTGCTTTCTATCCCAACTTTTAGACTGACCAAAAGTGCAATGTGGAACACAATTCACAGACCCCTAAACAAATAATCAAAGCCCTGTGAATATTAACTGTACTCTCAAAACCTACCTATTTCAACAAAACTTTTTACTGTAACCTCCATCATGATTTTACTCTCCTCAAAGCCACCTGTTGTTTCCCATCCCACTGAAGTTTCTAACAAGCCCAATCAAGTCCGGCAACCAAACAAACTCTAGAGGGCAAATAGGGATACAATAAGGCATCACAAAAGAGACACTCCCACGTATATCCGAAGACAGCCAGCTCTTCACTGCCATCACATGAGGTATAGCTCAACACAGCAGAACTTACTCTTTAGTTTTAGCAGCGGTTTTGCAGAAAGGCTCAATGAACTTCAGATTTTGTTCGGCCAGGAGCTGAAATTGAAAAGCAACAAAAAGGGTGTCAAACAGTACTAAATCAGTCAAGCATCAAGCCAATGAGCAATAAAAGCCAATCAGATGCAGTGGTACAGAACCAATAGGACGCTTGGAATCAAGCCTAAAGCTAGAGGCAGAAAGCTATCCTGAAACAACTGACAGCCACACAGAGATACTGAGCTAGAGAACAGATAACCAACCTAAGGAAGGAACAGCAAGCAAACCGGAGGGAGCAAGCCTGAATCAATAACCACTCAAAGCAAACTGCAGACAGAGTATGATGGGGCAGAGCACTGGAAGCTCAGAAGCTACTGAATACTAGAGTCACTCGAAGGCAGCAACCCTGAATGTACAAAGTCTGAGAGCTAACCACAGGCTGTAGGCCTGAAGCTACTGGCCACCTACTGGAGGCAATAGGTGCATAAAGCTAGAAGGAACTGGGAGCCAATTAAAGGTGGGGAGCAGGTGTGCACATGGCAGGGTGACCAGGCCTTTTCCATCAAATATTTCTGCTCGACTATGAAGAACATTCATCACTGAAGCACTGTCCCACAGCTTGCTTCACAACAGCCACACAATACAGGAGAGGGGATTTTGGGCCCATGCTGAGACCAGAGGGTGATGTGTTTCCATGGATAAGTTGATTCTTTTTGATACTAGGACAATCAAAGGTATGGACCAACTTCAGGAAAAGAAATGCTGTGTCTCGTACATCCCCCACAACTAACCTGGAAACAATGTATTGTCCAATCAGATATTGCAGAGATTGCTAGGAATACATATACTTTGTAGGGTTGTATAACAGCAACTGCATCTTGTATGAAAGAGAACAGTCTTAAACGGACTAGCGACAAGGCTGTAGTTCTCATGTGTGATGGGCAATGCTCCGCCTGGTGCCCCTCTGAGTTGGCCATCAGCCTCATCTTATCTACCCTGGTAAGAATCTGGGAATATACTCTGAATGCGACCTAACCGTAACCACTCAACCAGACTTCGAAAATGTATTTTGCATTGCTGAAAAAGTTCAGGATGGTTGTCTCTTTGCTGCCAGACTGTACCTGCGAAGATCTTATACAGTCACTCTTTACCACCCCCAGACTATGCAAACCCACAATGCCTGCCGCTCCAAACTGTTAAAAATGCTGAGTCAAATAATTTAAAGCTACCCCAGTCACTTTGTTAATTCCCGGTTCGAAGAGCTGCATTTGGGTTTGCATCTGAAAGTAAGTAGTGTTTAAAGCACTTTGCTTAACACACAGCTTTCATAATTCTGGACCACACTATCTCAGACGTAGAGTTGCTCCATTCCGCCCTTCTACAGTTCTTCTTTTGGCTACCCTTATGCGCATACCTATCAAGAGAAGTAGGATGGTGGGGGTCTATCTTGTTCTTTCCTTTCTGCCAAATGATGGAATTCCTTCGCCCCTACATCAGTCAGATTACTTCAACTTTTTGTCCCAGGAAAAGATGTGTCTGTTACCCAACAATCATGTAGATCAGTAGTAAGAATATCCCTTAGTACCAGGATGCCCTTTCCTGGGTATCGGAGCACTTTATACATTTTCAGTAATAATAATAACAATATCAACTCTTTGGAAACATTGAGCCTAAGAAGCGAGTATACTTTATGAGGAAGAAACAAGAATCAAAATATAAGAGAAGCGGCTGCCAGCACTTCTAACGCTCACCATTAGTGCACAATCAGGTGCACTGGTAGACTTTAAGTGTGTGTGTGTGTGTGTGTTAGTTTCACATGAACAGCATGATAAAGCATTCAATACTGGAACTGGGGGAGGGGTAAGAAACTATGCGACTCTTTAAGGATCTGTAGAAAGGAGGACTTGTAGAAACAGGAGGCTTTGTGAAAGACAGAACACGGCTTATAGAAATAAGGCTCAAGAAGCACTGCTCTCACCTCCTCGGACCCCACTTTTGCCAGCTCCTCAAGGTAGATGTCAAGGAGATGATACCGTACCCCGTTGGGCGACTGGCTCTCACTGTGCAGTAACTCCTTTGTCAGCAGCTCAAGGAACGGCTCGACCAGGCTGGAAAAAAGTGAGAAGGATTTTTTAAAAAGTCACAGAACACCTGTTTATCTTCAGGGCAAGCAACAACACCACATAGACAAACAAAGACAAACAGGACAAAATAAAAACATCCCTGGGTATATCCGTCCTTCCATTTTTGGTGCCGCCAGCCTCTGCATATGTGGCCGTGTAGGCGTGTTACAAGTGTACACCAGGGGACGGTGATGCAATTCTACTGCCTGAATGACAAGGTTGCTATGAAAACTCTCTTAACATTTCCTGGCCTGATGATTATGTATCATGATTAAATGTTATTATCACTGAACTGACTAATGGTCACACCAGTTAGCATTTAAAACAAAATGGCATTAAGTGCTATTGAAAAACAAGTTATTGCATACCTAACTAGTAACAGAAGAACATTAGGTAGGCAACACTCACAACCAGACAATACACGTAAGAAAGCATTAGTGAGCAGTCTACTATGCTTCCGCTCACCCTCTCCCGAGGCCTTCCAGCCGATGTAGCTGCCTCTCCATCTCTATCCAACTTGAAAAAATTTCTCCTTCTGGAAGACCAGTCAGGGGCGCCGTACAAAGAAGACCAGAACATATTGGTCCCTTTTAGAGAGATGCCAAGCCTTTCAGCACAAAATTCGTAATTGCGCTCTGGTATTTTGAGTTGGTGTCAAAAGAGGGAGAGACTGGATTTGCACATTCGTGCTCAGATGCACGTCTATCTACATCAGATACTCGCGTGATCGAGGCAATGATCAGAGGCACCAGTCAGTAGACGTTTCCCAGTGGTGGGAGCCCTACCAATCACCACCAGGCATTGCATAGGGGATTTTTTGCAATATCCACCAATAGCAAAACGTGCTGTTGAGTGGAACGGTCAACCCATTTATTGAAGTCAAAAAGGTTTACATGCACACAATTACAACACAGCCACCCATGTGTGACGCGAACAAACAAGGCAAGGTCGACAAACTGTATCTAGAGGAACATTAAACAAGTAATGTATGTGGATGCAGCTGGAACGTGGTTGTGAAGATCCTTGCAATTTGGAAAAGTACGTACTGTGGCCAAACGTACAACGGAACCGTTGAGTATATATATTTTTTACTAGAGGGCAAAACTACTAATGCATCTTTTATTGTGCATAAACCTGGAATCAGAGAGCACATCACCCGAAAATGAACTAATTCTTTGCGCCTTTATAAAAGGCCAGGTCTATACAAGTCTTTTCCATCACATCCTTGCTGATGACCCCTTCAGACTTCACTAATCTTTATAGACGGGAACGAGAAAGTCTTGGAATCAACCCTTTCGGGCCCTTGAATGAGAACAAAACGACTGGGCAGAACTTAACATTTATAAATGCAGATTTTTCAAGACTGTCTTATTTAGGGGCAGTTATTTTTACCTGACATTTTACAGCAAGTATTAGTAAAAAAACTGAGCAAAATTGAAATTACATTTTTTTCTACACAGACTGTCCTCCAAGTATACTTTTATATATGAATTTTAACTATTTATAAGGGAGCTAACCTAGCTGTGAGCAAAGGAGCGTAGCACACGGAGGCAGCAGGATGCACTAACTAGGAAGGGAGACTAGTCGAGATCTTGCCCATAATTTCTGTAACCAGAGCAGGTGCTTGACTGACATCTAAGTGGGAGGACGCTTTTATGTTCCTTCAGGTGTAAAGTCTCTATGTGGCCCCAGCCTCAGTGCCGAGGGTTATCAGCAAAGAAGGAAACAAACCAACTGCACAAGGGTTTCCAACTTAGACCCTTGCAGTAGTACCAGATTTAGACAGCCGTAACTGACCTGTCCTCCCACTTGTTCTTTTTCAGCACTTGGAAGGCTTCCCGCAATAAGAGACGGCATAGCTAGAGAAAAATAAAAAGAACATGTTAACCTTGAGGTGGGGAAGTCGAGTCATTCAAAGACAAAAGGGCAACCAGACCATTCCTACGTACAACATATGCAGAAACCTTACCTCCTAGACAGACAGGTGACCTCAATGGCAGAAAGCGGACCCTAAAGGTGCACCATTACCACCCATCCGATTGTCTTTCATTTGTGCGGTCTGGTTACCTACATGACGTGGGGCTCGTAAAAGCATCCCTGGGTCACAGGTCGGTAATCCAGTGAACCCAAGAATGCAGAATAAGCTCGAAAGCTCTATCCCCGATCGTTTGCCACCCAGGTCTTTACGCCAGTAACAACTGTCAAATGGCTTTCCTTTGCATTTTCAAGTCTGCTGATATGGATGGTTAGCTCGAGTATCCAGAGGTAAGTTTGTGGAACCCAACAGCTCCAGCCCCAACCTAGGCAGGCCACAGGGCGAGCCAGAATACATAAAGAGAACTTGACACATGGAGTATTTCAAAGCGGTGGTTCATGCATTTAGGAATAGGAATGCTTCTTACCGTATAAAACTTATCCAGCCGCAGCCTGTCTATTCCATTCCACTCCCGGTTCATTGTCTGCCAGAAGGTCTTTAGGAAGAGAAGTTCTGCAAGACAGAAATAAGAAAATTAGTAATTCGGTCAAAGGTCTGTATCGTATAGTAAAAAACAGATGCTTGAAATTGATAGTTTTATAAAACATTGGTTGGAATGCAAAATTGTGAGTGAAAGCCTCAAAATTAAAAAACAAAACACGGTTTATGGTTAGCTGTAAGGTACAAGTGGGTGTTATGGAACAGGTCTAGGGAATAAGACAGAGTGATGGTTAGACAAGGGGCCAAATTTACACAGGTAACTTACACTTTTGAGGAAGGCTACTATTTTTCAGTATTCACACTCAGTGTAAATTTACTGCAAAAGTTTATGTTACAGGTCTCCACCCTCTGGCATATATAGCAATTGGCTTACTCTTGCGTGGGTGGGTGACATCCCACCCTAAACCCCTCCCACTACTCCATCCCCATTTACAGTAAATCTGCCCCTTTTTTAAGCCACTACCCTGTGTCCCTCCCACATTTACTACTAAAATGTAATCGCGTGTGGAGACTCTGCAGTCGGGGGAGAGAACACGACACATACAGAATTTGTGAATAGCGCTTTGTAGTATGTTTTGTAGCACTAAAAGTAGCAGTTTATGAATCAGGCCCTTAGTGCTTGGAAACAGGCATGGGATATGACGATCACGAGGCAAGTAATTACTTTAGTGTAAGGGGCGAGGTTTCGCTTTAATGGTCTTTAAAGCATGGCCAAATCCTTGCAACTGCTTTTATTAATTTAAAAATCGAAATAAAATTACATTTTGGACTTTTAAACTAGTGGCCAAACTCACAGACAGCAAGTTTTTTTCGAACTATGTATTTTGCTTTACCTTTTGAACTATTGCAATTTTAACCTTTAATTTCAAGCTTCCAGCCTAGAGTTAAGAATATCACCCATGCAACCTGAAGTCTCAAAACTAAGATTATCAACAGTGTATTTTCTACACTTACAGCTGCATTTGTTTTGTGGGTAACTCACTCCGGAGGATTCTGGTGTCACTCTGGTGTCACTCTGGTTTACACAGGGTAGTCATAATAAAAAGGAAGCACGCTCAGTAGTCACATTCCGCAGCCCTATGTCCACAGGCTTACACTGCTCAGTTGAAAGCGTTCAACCTTACTAAATGCTCCCATGAAGTCTTCGGCAGCATGCTGCAGTAAGCGGCTTCACGGTCACGAAAGCAATGTTCTGTTACATACACAACTGTGTTCAGTCTAATAGCGGAACAATGGCTTCTCTCGTACACATGTAGACAATAGTACTTGACCAGCAGTCCCAACCCTGGGCTTCGATGACTTGACAGGAGGAGCACTTTGTTAGCTCTACAGAGGAGATGTTACTTCAGCAGCACATTCAGTAGGGGCGGCTTCAAGAGTTGTGTTGGGCACTCATCCTTATGGGCATTGACCTCATGCACGCCACCATCACTAGACAGCAGGAGTCTATGCAGCATACGTTTTGCTTTCCCTTCATGGAAGGTTTGCTCAAGGCTAAAATTGACACCTGAGTGGCAAGGGCTTGTGTTTTATGTCTCTTGAGGGCGTTTTCTTTGCTACCAGTGCAAATGGCAGGGGAAACCAGTACTTTAAACGCCCCAGTTTACCCTAGACGGTGTATTGCCAGCAGCCCTACTGCCACTACCATGTAAACCATCCACTCCAGGACTCTTCTGACCCATGACCACATTCACCAAAGGACTACTACTGATCAGCGAAGCACCCTCCCACCCTCAATGCCTCCATTGACTCAGTCACATTCCTGGACACCAGGAAACAAGCTACCATCACGCCCCTGCTTAAGAAACTATTTGCTGACCCACCGGCACTCCAAATACAGACACATCTCCCTCCTACCATGCCTGGCAAGGTCTTACAGAAGCTAATCAACTGACACCGTACCAAACACCTGAACAACAACTAGCTGCTTGATGCAATGCAGTCTGCATTCAGCACAGAAACTTTAAAAAACCTTGCCACAAATTACATCTGCATGATCCTGGCCAGAGGAAACACAGCAGCCCTTATTTGCCTGGACCTCTCCGCAGGGTTTGACACTGACCCACACTCAATCCTCATCAGGAACCGGCACAAGATCAGCATCCAATGAACTGTTCAACGCTGGCTCGATAACTGGTATCGTGCACCTCGGAAGCCCACAAACTAGTTTGTGGAGTGCCTCATGGTTCACTGCTCAGCCCCACCCTCTTCATTGCATACATGATCCCTTTGAGAAATGACATACATGCACACATCAACATCTTCTCTCACGCAGGTGACATGCAGCTCCTACTTTACTGCCTGGACAGGAATCTCAACACAAGAAACAAGTTTACTGCCTGCATGATCGAAGTTGCTAAGGGGAAGAAAGCCAACAGTCTCAAGCTCAAAACCGACAAGACAGAAGTAGTGATCTTCAGCAAGAATACCTTGCCACGGGATTCCAACTGGCTGCTGGCCGAACTCTGACCATCTAGACCCTGTGATCAGAGTCAATGGAGAGAAAAAAGCAGCTAAGATTTGTGAGGGTACCGCAGTGAAAGTATTTCTAGAGAACAAAGACATTAAAGTAAACAATATAATTACAAAAATTAAATAAAAAAGCAGATATTTGTTTTTGTGAAGAGAGCTTTCAGCCTATCAATGGGATGTACAGAGGGAGCCAAACATGAAAACCAATGTGGCAACAATTCCACTCGATCGGTCACAACTTACGCGCATCGGTGTTCATCAAAGCATGCATGAGCTGGGAAATGGTGTTTGCCAGGTCCTCCTGTCAGGGTCAGAAAGAAAAACATGGACATAGAATAAGAATCTACAAGCATAAGTCACTTTTAATAGCTCCAGTCTGCGCTCAAGTACCAAACGCAGCGGGTACAGGATTACAAGCGCGTGCCATTTTTATTTAACTCACCTGAAGCAGCGGTTTATCCTGCATCCACATACAATAGAAGAGTCCTTTCCATATCTTGGTTAATTCATCTTCACTGAATCCAACTGACAATAAACAAGAGCTTAATATTAGAACAGCTGTTCCTTTTTATTTAGCGAAAGATATATTTTATTGGCTTGAACACTGAGAAAGCAGTATTAACAAATAAAATTGAAACTGAAAAAATCTGGAAGTGTGGCTGCCACAAGTTCTCTTTGAGGATTCATTGCATATCGATTACAAAAGAACAAAGGAGACTTCAAGCTAAACATTGCAAAAAAAATAACACCCAAGGAAACCAATCACAAGGGCCACAATGTATTTGATGGTCAAGGTAATGAGGGAACAGTTGAAGTATAAGCAGTGCTAACAACATAGAATTATCAAAATGTTGTTTCTTTTTATCCAGAGGGTAAACAGAGAGCAGTGTCAAAAGAAGAATACCATACCAAATACATAGGGTGATATTTCCAGGTAACATCCGAAGGCCTGTGGGCCACCCCAAACCAAGGACTGGCATTGGCAGCTGGAAATGGGGATAATGCAGCGTGCTTTCCTACCCTGAATGTTCATATTGACAAGCTCTGTTAATCAAGGAGAGAGAGAGAGAGAGAGGAACTAGAGTAGCTAGTTCGTTTCCCCTGGGATATAGTGGTAAATCAAAGAGAAATAGCTATGTCTGTGTGCTATGTGTCTACATGGGAAACCATTTGGTTTAGTATGAAGGCCCTCACCCACCAACCTAGTTGGTGGCATGCTTCATCATCGGGCCCCACCCGAGGCACCGAGTGCACCTCAGGTGTGCTGCGACTCCAGATTACTGCAGAGCGGGTTTTTTGGAAGGTGAGTGTGCTGTGCAGGTGTGTTGCGTGAGGTTTTAAAATTCTGTCCTTGGGGTCCCTAACGGTTACTTTATTGGTGGGCCCCAGGCAGAGGGTAAAAACAAAGGCTTGGGACGTGTAGGGGTTGACTTATGGTCTTCCACGTCCAGTGTGGTCGACTAGTTTCAATCAGGCCTTTTTATTAAACTGGCTTTCTTCAGGACCTATGTATGGGGGTGTTACAGGGATCTATGTGATTATCAGTGCCCTGTATGTGAAGCACGCGCTAAGGTGCTGATCTATGTAAGAGGTATTTCCCCTCAGTTTGTACTCCTGTCTACAGAGGACAAAACTCCCTGGACTTCCGCCGGAGGGTCGGGACTTATTAGCACTTTGGCTGTGTCTCCAGGCCCAATGGAACACCTGTGAACCGGTCGGTTCACAGGATTGGATGAGAGGATGTTCTCCTTGGAACAGGCTGTCAAAACAAGAGAAGAGCTGGAATTCCTAAGAAAAAGTTGTTGACTTCGTTAAACCAAATTACAGGAACCATTTGAGGACACTGAAAACTGTTCTATCAATCAATCAGGGGTTTGTATAGGGCTGCTACTCACCCATGAGTGTCTCAAAGTGCGTTGGGGGGTAGGATCTTCGGATCCCTCTGGGTGCTGGGATTCAGTCAAAGAGCCAGGTTTTGAGATACTTCCTGAAATGGGACTGCAACGGGGATTGCCTGAGGTGAAGAGGCAGGGTGTTTAGGTCCTAGCGACGAGGTAGGAGAAGGATCTTCCTCTGGTATTGATCTTGTGGATCCATAGGGCGGTGGCGATGGCCAGCTTGGGTGAGGTGTCTGTTCGGTAAATAGAATGAAACGCGGTGGATCAGATATGCTGGTCCTGCATCATGATGGGCTTTGTAGGCGTGTGCAAGAAGCTTGAAAGTGATTATTTTGTTGACTGGGAGACCGTGGAGTACTCAAAGGAGTTCGGTGATGTGGCTACGGCAGGGGATGTTGAGGAGCAGTCTGGTTGTGGCATTTTGAACGTTCTATAGTTTTCTGAGGTTTTTGGATTCGGTGGGGATCCATCTCAATGTGCTCCAAAGCAGGCGAAGCATGATGAGGATACGGTGCTGATCATTGCAAGCGAGGAGTCCAGTATGATGCGGAGGTTTCATGCGTGGTCCGTGGGGGTAGGAGGAGGGGGGTGGGATTCCCAATGCAGAGGGCCACATTGAGGGCGTGAGTCCCAGGATGAGGACTTCGGTCTTGTCAGATTTGAGTTTGAGGCAATTGTCTTTCACCAGATGGCAACAGGACTTCACCCCACTGCGAAATTTGTTTCTGGCAGCTGTGGGTTCATTGATGAGGTAAAGGATCAGCTGGGTGTCATCGGTGCAGGAGACTATGTGGAGTTCAAGGCTCTGGACGATGGCAGCGAGTGGGGCCACGTAGACTTTGAAGAGGGTGGGGCTAAGGGAGGAGCCCTGGTGCATTCCAAAGCTGATCTCTGTGGGCTCTGGGAGGAACGGAGGTAGCCTGAATCGCTGTGTTCGACCGGTGAGGAAGGAGCAGATCCAATCCAGGGCCGTGTTACAGAGGCCGGCATCGTGGAGTCTCAGGATTAGGGCGCGGTGGGAGACATTGTCAAAGGTGGCCGATTGGCCCAAAAGGCTGAGACTGCGGTTTCGCCCCGGACGAGGAGGGAGTGGATGTCGTTGGTGGCGGCGAGTAGTGAGGTCTCGGTGCTGTGGTGGTTTCGGAAACCGGATTGGGAGGTGTCCTGGACATGGTTTGATTCGATGAACTTGGAGTTGGACGTTGATGGCCTTCTCAATGACTTTGGCTGGGAAGAGGAGCATGGCGATGGGTCTGTCGGGGAAGCGGATGGCTTCAGCAGGGGATTGATCTCGGCGTGTTTCCAGCCGCCGGGGAAGGTGGCGGTCTCGATGGAGCCTAGTGGAGCAGAAAGGGGGGGCCATAGAGGACTTTATGGGGTACCTCTTAAGGTCCTCCTAGGGGTAAATGACAGGGAGCTTATCATAATAAACAGAACACACACAAAGGCACTCTATATGCAACAGATGAATAGATCATCTGACTTTTACAGAAGTGCATCATTTCGAACAGAAGGAGACCGCTATGGAAGTGCAACTGGAAGAGGAGGGGGGCTTCTGCTATGAAGGGTGCAGAATACTGATGTTCCAAGACATGTCTGAACGCCTTCAAGAAACAAGAAGAGTGTTGTCAAAATTAAGGACTTCCTGATAGAACACCTTTTTGTGGCCCCACCTCTTTAGATTCTAATTTATGTGACAAACAAAGAAGTACCCGAGAACAGATACAGCACAACCTATGCAACAGAAGTGGAGGAAAGCACACCTCTATACTGAACACAGAGGCCATAACGGTAGGAAGGAAAGCAGTGTCAGAGGAGATATGGATGACGGAGACTGGGTATCACTCATCAAACAAGACCAGTGGAAATCTGCTTCTAGTAGTCAAATTACAACGTGTGTATTTCAGGAACAAATATACTGCTAATATGCCAAGGAGAATTTGATTCAATCAATGTTTTGTCTTAAGGAAACTCACAATTACTTCCAGAACTCTTCTGAAAGTATAATTGACTTGGCGTTACATGGCAATGCGGTCAACTCACCATTTTAAATAACCAGTATGGAGTTACAAGACAGATCAACTAAGGTTTTATATGGTCTACTTTTAGCTGCCCAGGTCTTAAAACAGAGAATCCTAATAATGAATTCCCTCCATTCGTTCCTAGACTTAAATGCCAAATGGGAGCAGTGAGTGGGCCCCCTGGACTGGAATGATGCGTGCATATCCCCTAGTGCATTGGTGACCCCCTCCAGACACCGGCTCATTCAATTCAAATATCTACACATTGCTTATCTCACTCCTATGCACTTATGTCGAGCAAAGCAGACTGGCCATGACGTGGCAATGTCCAGACATCAAGAAATATTAGAGGCGGGTGTTAATCTGGGGTACGGGAGAAGCCATTTTGTATTTGAATTTTTAGCAATTTGTAGAGCGCACATTCACTAGGCAGTTTCTTGGCGCTATAGGATTTCAAAACTGCGGGGATATCGGGGGCTATAGGCTAAAAGCTTGCTGGAACAGAAAAGTCTTAAGGGCTTTACGAAACTCTGTGTAGGAGGGGGAGGATTCTGAGAGGGGGGGAAGGGAATTCCAGAAGGTAGGAGCAAGTACCGAGAATTTCTGGCCTCCGGATCATTTTTTCTTGAACCGGGGGATCACTAACAAGGATTTGGTGGAGGAACGTAAATCTCTGGCAGGACTATAGTTGGTGATGGCAGAATTGATGAAGGCCGGGGCGGTGCCCGCCCGAGCTTGAAAAGTCAGGCAGCCAAGTTTAAAATGGCTCTTTGTTTGATTGGAAGCCAATGAAGGGCCAAGAGAAGGGGGGGGGGGGGAAGAGTGATGATATTTCGATAGGCCATGCACCAGACGAGCTGCCTGGTTCTGCACCAGCTGGAGGCGTTGAAGTGCATAGGCGGGAGCACCATTATAAATGATGTTCCCGTAGTCGATCTTAAATAAGACCATGGCCATTACAATCAGTTTAAGTGCAGAGGGAGAGAAAAACCGGGATACTTTCCTAATAATACGTAAAGTAAAAAAACAGGAAGAGACAACAGAACTGATATGGGAGTGAAGTGTCAAGTGGGGATTGAGTGTGATACCAAAGGTCTTAACAGAGTGAGAGGGGGTGGGAGGAGGACCAAAGGAAGAGGGCCTAAAGGAGGACGACCAGGGATTGCCACTGCCTCCAGTCAGAATCAACTCAGTTGTATCCGGTTTGAGTCTAAGATGGTTTGCATTCATCCAATCCCGGATAAACAGCAAGACGGACTGGAAGCTGGAAGTGGCTAGTGAAGGGGAGGAGAAATTAAAAATGAGTTGGAGGTCGTCAGCATAGTTATAAACTGTGACCTCCATTTGTTGAAGTGCAAAAATAAGAGGGAAGATGTAAAGGTCACATAAAAGGGGGGAAAGAGAAGAGCCCTGGGTGACGCCACATTTCACCCTGCTAGGTGAGGCCGAAAATTCGGCAAGGTGGACCGCCTGAGTACGGCCTTCCAGGAAGGAACCTATACAGGTTAGAACCTGTTCCCCTATGCCCGCCGCCTTGACATGGGACAGAAGGATGGAATGGTCTACCGTGTCAAAAGCGGTGGACAGATCGAGAAGGACCAGGGCCTGGGGGATGTTGGTATAGAGTCCCTCCCTGAGTTGGTCCATGACTGAAATGACCACCTTCTCCGTGGAGTGTCGAGGGCGGAAGCCCGCCTGGCAGGGTGAAAGGTGGTTACTGTTCTCTATAAAGGAGCTGAGCACCTGGGTGACGTGGGACTCTGCTACCTTTCCCAAATAAGGGAGAAGGGATATAGGGCGGTAATTTGCCGGGGAAGAGGGGTCAGCCCCTGTTTTTTTTAGAATAGGGAGGATTATGGCGGTCTTAAAGGAGGCCGGAACGAAACCAGAGGTAAAGCAGTTGTTCAGGAGAGTGAGGGCGGGGGATGGGCATACCGAAAAGAACTGACGGAGAATGCGTGCCGGGCCGATGTCAACTGGGGAGCCCGACTTGACACGACTGAGTAGAAGGGGCAAGGATTCTCTAGTGAGTGGGGGGATGAAGGTGAAGGAGCAGTTATTGTCAGCGGGTTGTGGAGGAGCGAAGGTGGAGGGAGGTGGGGGGGGGGGTGTTGGCTTTTATCAATAAAAAAACTCGTTAAGCGAGTCACATAAGGCCTGAGAGGGGGGAATCTTGGGTAGCGTTCTGTCCGATGATGCCAGCTCGTGGACGGTGGAAAAAATCTCACGAGGCTGGCTTTCTGCAGCTAGGATGCACCCAGAGAAATATTCGGTCTTAGCTGTCAGAATGGCTACTTTATATTCATTAAGTACGGTAATGAAGTGTTGTCTACGGGTGGGACAGTATGCTCTTCTCCAGGCTCGTTCGGCCTGCCTTAGCTCTAATTTCTTAGCTTTGAGGCCAGGGCTGAACCATTTGTTGGCATTATGGGTGCGGTTGATGGTAATCCGCTTCAGGGGGGCCACAGGGTCGCAGGCGTTGGTGAGCCACCGGTCTAATGTGGCAGCCTGGGAGTGGGGGTCCAAGCCTGAAAGATCAGGGCAGGTGGCAGCTAACGAGTTGCAAAGAGAAGGGATATCAACTTTATGCCAGTTCCTACCCAGGTGTTTTTGGGAAGAGGAAGTGATGTTTTATGGCTCAAATCCAGGGAAAAAGCAAGCAGGGAATGATCCGACCAGGGACAGGGCGAGATAGTAGGGGTGGACATAGGAATGTTAAGTGTCCAGACCTGATCAAGGATATGGCCCCGGATGTGGGTGGGGTCTTGAACGTGCTGGGTGAAGTTAAGGCTGAGGAGCAGTTGAGTGAAATCTTTAGAGACAGAATCCTCGGCAGGGTCAGTAGGCCAAAAGTTAAAATCACCCAGAACAAGGACAGAGGCACTATTGACTACCAGGGTGGCCAATAAGTTCTGAAAGGCAAGGAGAAAGCCGGGAGATGACTGAGGTGGTCGATAAATTAATATACAGGTGATAGGGGTCTTAAAGGAGGTGGATCGTACTACAAGGCAGTCGGCTGCTGGTAGTGTGGGCGAGGTCAGTGTCTGAAAATGAAAACCCTTACGAGCAATCAGGGCTACCCCGCCTCCTGCTCTGTTCTCAGGTCGATCAACGCGAAGCATGGAATAGTGGGGCAGGAGGGAGGCTAGAACGCTGGGCAAGGAGTCAGATCTATACCAGGTTTCGGTTAGAAACAGAAGGTCTGGGGAATTAGAGTCCAGAAGGTCAAATATTTCAGTCTAGTGCTTGACGGCTGATCTCGTGTTGAGAAGGAGGGCAGTAGTGGGAGGGGGGAGGAGCGGGCGTGATGGATATAGGGGAGGCAATGCCAAGCTTTTGAACATAGGACAGTGTTGCGGGATTCAGCGGCCAGCTCTATTTGAAGGATCACAGTTGGTAAGAGGTGTATGTAAGTAGACGGGCATGGTGTTGTGCCCCGTGTCCCGGTCGGTCGCGGATGGGCGCAGACGGGCTTGCCTTAGGCGCGCCTTTGGCACGCATTCGACGCGACCGCTGCGCGACCGGAATATACACATTTTTTATAGAGGATAGAAAATGGCGATGGGGGCGTGGCCTCTCAAAAGGGGGCGTGGCCTGTGTGGGCGGCGTGAATGGCGGCAATGACAGGGTCCCGCAGCAGCGTTAAACTCCGCTGCGCGGTTTGAAGAAGAGCGTGGGGGGGCCCTGGGCAAGTGAATAGGGAAGCAGATAAAAGCAACAAAATATGTGTGACACTCAAAGTATTAAAAATCGTGCAGGCCTACTCCCGGCTTCCACCTCAGGAGAAATCGCTATCAGCGTGGCGCTTGTATTCAGCGTCTTAAGTAGTGGCGATGGGGGGGTGGCCTCTCAAAAAGGGGCGTGGCCTGTGTGGGCGGCGTGAATGGCGGCAATGACAGGGTCCCTCAGCAGCGTTAAACTCCGCTGCGCGGTTTGAAGAAGAGCGTGGGTCGCCCTGGGCATATGAATAGGTAAGCAGATAAAATCAACAAAATATATGTGACACTCAAAGAATTAAAAATCGTGCGGCCTACTCCCGGCTTCCGCCTCGGGAAGTGAACTATCTGAAAATTGTGATTTAGAAAGCGTGTGAAATGAAAGGCGTCGTTTTGTTCTCTAACACATTTCAATAGCTTGTAAATGTTCTGTACAAACATTTCCAAATATATTTCTTTTTTGTAATAGGATGAAAGCAAAATCAGAATAATAACTTGGTGATGCGCAAATGCAAAATATTTTTGTTGAAACCAGATTTCCACAGAATGTATATATTTAGTTTTATCAATAATATTGCATGCAAAATGTGCTGCTAGTAAATGATAGTGCGCTTTCACATCATGCTTTAGAAATATATACATTACAAGTGAGTTTTTGGGTCAAGTACATTTCAGTTAGGTCACACCTTTTCCTTTTTTAGGATTTTTCTGTTTTTAGTAAGGCCTGTACATCTAAAACTGTGCTCTAATGACTCCAGTCTGAAAAGAAGAATACACGATAAGGGAGAAAAGCTTTATTCGTACTGTTAGCTACACAGTTGGCCGCAACTGTCGCTCGTAGAACCCTGCACACCCAATGTTCCATGCAAGGAACCAACCCCTTCCAACATTACCTACACATCTTCCTTCACAACAAAAACAAATAAGAACATTATCGAACACTATTGAATTACACAAACTATAACATAAAATATAAATAACTACAATGACACATTGAGGAATAATGCTGACGAAAGTGGAATTTGGTGCCCGGATCATATCCTATGCTGATGACACCCAGCTCCTTTTTACGTGTAACAAGGGTGAGGGTTTCGATGGCGGCCGGATCAGGGAATGCCTGGGTGCCGTCTTCGACTGGTTTCAGAGGTACAGTCTAAAATGCAACTCCGATAAATCGGAGCTGCTCTTCTTTGGATGTCCACCTGATCCCGGCTGGAAGACTTGGTGGCCCCGGGATATGTTTCCGCCTGACGCTGCTTCGTCAAAAGCCAAAAATCTCGGTATTCTGTGCGATGTGGAGCTCTCCTTCAGACCCCAGATTATAGGGCTGACAGGGAAATGTTTTGGCATCCTGAAAATGTTGCGGAAATTTCTTCCACTACTGTCTCTGCAACATAAAAAAATTATTGTTCAGGCTTTGATAGGCTCGCGTCTTGATTACGCGAATGCCCTTTACCTCGGCCTTCCCAAATATCTGTTGGCACGTCTGCAGATCGTGCAGAATTCTGCTGCCAGAGCCATTTTTGGCCTACAGCGCAGGGCCAGGGCCACGGAGTTGCTCAGGAGACTGCATTGGCTCCCAGTCTCTAAGAGAATTACTTTTAATGTTCTGACCCTTGCTTTTAAAGCCCTCCACTCGATTGGCCCAAAGTATATTGGGAAGCGTCTGGCTTTCTATACCCCTAGGAGGACTCTTAGATCGGCTTTGCTGGCCAAGGCCGACGTTCCTACAGTCAGACGTGCGCGCATCGGAGGTCGCTCCTTCCGACACTTGGCACCGCGCTGCTGGAATGAGCTTCCTGTTTCTTTAAGGAAAGCCAACAGTCTGTTCTCTTTCAGAAAGGAACTGAAGACTGAAGACCTGGCTTTTCTCCCAGTAATATTCTTTTGTCTGCGGCAGGGCGTTTTGTTGTGTACTCTTCTCTTAGTTCTCTTTGCCAAAGCGCCGGGACACTCCGTGGAGTAGCCGTGCGCTATAGAAGAGACTTTATAACATAACATAACAATAGGGAACACGGAAGAGATACGCTTGCAAAATAGACTCAGCTAGATCAATATAACCATCAACTTAATGTTAACACGGAAATCACAAAACTAAGTGAGAACAAACTGGGAAGCATGCTAGTAGGTAGGAACAATACACAATTATTTCATGACAAAATCCTTAAACTTCACAGGACAGGTTCCAGTTCTCTGTAGAACCCTAAGCTTGTGCTGGTTACACTCTGCTTGAACACACTCTTCTGTTCCCAAGCCCATCTTCTCACACACACATATATGCGGACGTCGGGCACCAATGAAACAAAGTTTTTGTTCCACACCATTCAATCCTTGAGGGCAATCACATGTTCCTTCACGTCCTATACTTGAAAAGACCCTGACAAATGGGAAAGTCCTTTCTGAACACGACCGGGTTTCTTGATCCCAGCCCAATCACCCGCCTTTACAAGCAATCTGCTGCAACCTTTGTCAAAAGTAGTATATTTCCTTTGCACTTCATGCCGCACGTCCACAATACTGCCAATCTTTACAACAGCAACACTTTTCCAATCTATCCATTCTTGGTTCATTTTCGTACCTGCCCATTAGTAAGGTAAAAGATGACATGCCTGTGCTTTATGAGGTCTGGCCCTCTTGGCCGAAACCATATCCTTCATCACGGACTTCCATTCCAACCCACTCAGCCATGCCAACTACAGCTGACATTTAGTAATAGGATTAATCCTTTCCATCAACTCATTGCTATGGGGATGATATAAAGATATTCTGATGTGTTCAAGGTCAGCAAGTTCTAAATATTCTTCCATTTCCCTCAACACCAACTTGGTGCCACTGTCGGTCACCAATTCCTCAGTATACCCTTCCCTCAGAAACTCCTCTCTGAAAAAAATAATCAATAAGAACACAAGAATTCACACTGTCCACAAATCTGATCTCAGACCACTGAGCAGTCAATCAATACACAAACATATTTAGGTGTGCTACCCAAAACACCATACGGTCCAGATATGTCAAAAGCAAGCTTATGCCATGGCGAATTCACGGTGGTTACGAGATTAGGATAAGTCACTTGGGTCTTGTCAGTCGTGACGTACACACAACACTCTCGGACAAAATGTTTCATGGCTTCCTTGTCAACCTCCTGCCACCAAAAAATGCTCATATATTCTACGCTTTATGGCATGAATACCAATATGACACTCATGAATTAAAGCTAGAACTCTGTTGCGCAAAATTGATGGAACTACCAACAGTCAATCAGAAACACTAAGAAATTGAATTAAGCTCCGCTGAAAATATTCAGTAGGGGGCCAACGACTGGCAACACATTCCATTACACTTCTATCTCACTGTCACCTGCCAATGCTTCTATCCTTTCCATTTCAGAAAGGGCACCATTCACAGTAACATCGATGGAATTCCCCACACACACCATGTGCACGCCAGTCAGTCAGTCAAATCACTTTATTAGATCCTTGTTCATAAAGATCATGAAAGTTCAAATATACAAACAGAAAACATTCATCATTATACAAAATATGAAATTAAAATATCCTATTAAAAATCATTCGTTAAATAGGTATAACAATGGTTTATGGTCCATTCTTAAAATAAAACTGCTGCCCCACACAGCATGTTTGAAATATTGCACACCCCACCACAAACAAAGTGCCTCTTTCTCTATCATAGAATTTGTGGTCTCCTCTCAAAGCACTTGAGCAATGATTTCCTCACCGCCATTGCTCCGCATCTGCAAAAGTACTGCCCTAAGGCACCGATTGTTGGCATCAGAGGAAATGATAAAGCTGTTGTAAGTATCAAACAGAATAAGAGGGAGTGCCACCACAATGTTATGCTTAATTGACTCAAACACCTGCCACACATCATTCCAAACATATTTTTCATTCTTCTAAGGCAGGTTCCTTAAGCATCTTGTATTACTTGCAAAATTTCCCACAAATATGGCAAACTCTATTAAGTCAAAAAAGATCTAACGTGATTTCTGTTGACAGGTCAACTGCTTCCAGGATTTTTACTTTCAGAGTTTTAAACCATCTTTTGACAAATTATATATATTTTCTACCCCATCCAGAGAAAACTAGCATGTGTCCTCCTTTAATATCAACCAACTTTATCTTAATATGTCAAGAAAGCACCATAACCTTTGTTCATGTTTATTTTTACCGTATACCAAGCTATCATCTTGAAAATAGGTAACTCCAGGTGTATCTTTAAACAATTTGCCCATCAACCTCTAAAAGAACAGCTGAAGTGGATGCTAATCCAAATTAAATCCTAACACAGCGATAGGCACCTTCTGGTGCGAAGAAAGACGCGAGATGCATAGATTCTTGACATCTCAACCTAGTTGTAAGCAGCGGACATATCCAATAATGTAACAAATACTGCCCCCTTCCAGGCTGTCAACCTTTCGTTAATAATGGGCAATGGTTGGCCATCAATCCAAATATTAGCTTTCACATTCCCTAGATGAACACACAAACTCAAGGACTTCTCGGACTTGCGTGCTAAGGACACGAGAACAAGAGACACAGAACCTTTATTAGGTCCAATGATACGGAGTTCACACAACCTCTCATGTTCAGAATTCAGTTCATCGTGCAACTCCAAGGGTACCCTACGCACTTTGTGCACAAGCGCTAGAGCATTGTATTTCAAGATAATGCATTGTTGGAAACCTTTCAATAAACCTAAATATTCGTTGAATACATCAGGATACTCCTTTACCCACTCACACTCTCCAACTTGACCTATAAATGCACTAACTGAATCGTACAGTCTGTTCCTTGAAATAATCCTATCGGGATGATTTTGCTCCAATACCGTGTCCAAGTCACCCTATCCATTACACCCTAAGAGATTGGAACCCTCTTTCACAACATATACTGGTCCCTTGGTGAAATTGGCCTCAAATTCCAATGTGGCATCAAATGAACCCTCTACTTCTACCCCCAACCCCCTAGTATGGAAATATTTTAACGTGTGAAGCCCTGAAACCCTTCAAAATCCTTCATATCCATAAGTGTGAAAGGAAACCATGAATCGGATTAATGACTTTTCCATTTACAACAATTTCACACAAGGTTTCCTCTGTGACACTCCTTCATAGTAGCTATTTATACGATTTCATCTTGCTTTGTAGACGTTAGCATTAATATACAATTGCCATCATCCTCACACAAGTCATCCTCCAATGACTCTACCTTCACTGAACTACTCTATTTCTCCCTTGATTTTGATTTACACACCGGTGCAAAATGTCCTCTCTTTCTGCACTTAAAACAAGTCTGGTTGACGGCACTACAAAATTTTGCAATGCTCAAGTGAGACTTGCTGCCAGAAATGTATGACGTTCCAAAACCGTCTTCCTTTTTGGATTGAATATCTTAGCAAGGGTCTTGTCGATAGACACATACTCGTCCATGACAACAAAAGCGTCACACCTCTCCCCGGATTTTGAAGGAACATCGATTACTTCCAAAAGGTAAAGGATTTTCTTTTATGCTCCTGCCTTCAGGACCCATATTGTATGTTAAAAGTGCAATTTTTCACTGTTGATTGCCTCCTAATATGCCTCAAATGCTTCCCTTCACAGTGGCCAGTTAAGTGGAGGAGTACCCAGTGCAGAAACAAAATGGTGCAGGAGCTGGTATCTTATCCATGGGTGTTGCCCACCATCGATGAGTTACTGCCATTAATACCACAGTTATCAAACAGTTATAGAAAGTTATCACAGTAATTAGGCATGCCCATCACCGTGAACACAGGCTGGTCTCCACTGTCCAGTAAACAAATTTATGCTCAACATGGGATGTTAGTTTACAGGATTATCCAAAAACCAGGTATGTGTCACTGTAAATGCAGGCTCCATGACAGAAAACATGAACAACTTCCCAAACTAACATGACCGCCAAAACGCAGTTTCTGAGGCAGAGCGGGTACAGTTTAATTGCACAAAAGCATCAATAGTTGCCAGTAGTAATGAGGAGAAATGCTAGCCACACGATTCAACCCAGATCTGTGACTGTCTGAAAAGTATCCGCACTCCATCCATCATCTCATTGTGTTGGCTAAGTCAACAAATCAAACCACTCCGAGATAAAAATGGTCCTGGGCAGGAGATATAAATAAAGAGATGGGGTGGGTGAGCCCTTGGAGCAGGAAATGTAGCTAGACAACACACAGCTAAAGCGGTCTGTAGCGGAGGCCTAAAAAGCAGATACACAACCCAGGACTCAAAAGAAGTACACACACCTGGATACTTGAGGTGGGTTATACAACCACCTTTAGAGAGACCAACTTAGTGAGCTGGAGCTCTAAGTGGCTCGTAGGACTGGACATTTTAGCAACTAGGAGCCATTTTCACATTGTGTACTAGCTGTTAGCAACAAATCAGAGAATTTAATGTATTCGCCTACTTTCACACACCATACCAACTATTTTTCAGAATCTCTTCTACATGAATCTTAGTTGTCCTCCATAAGTAAGTGAGTCAGTGAGAAGTCAGTTCTGGAAGTAAATAAGACAGAGAATGCATATTGGGATAAATATTCTAAGAATGGTTTGGAAAAGCAGCATATTTTTCTTCTGATAAATACCAGGGCTCGAAAAGTTCACTCGACCGCTCGCATTTGCGAGTCAGATTAATTAAGGACGAGCTATTTTTAGGTCCTACTCGCCCTTTCTGGCGAGTAGGAATACAAACTGACACTTGACCTCTGCCTCTGAAAGCAGAGGAAATGCGACAAGATAGCAAGATTTAAAGGCAGCTTTATTGCTCACAAAGTAAATGAGCAATAAAAATGCTTTTAAATCTTGTTAACTTGTCACATTTCCTCAATTTTCAGAGTTTGAGGTCAAGTTCATTTCAGTTAGGTCGAGGAGATTTTGTAGTTTACTAGACCTGCAGGTCTAGTGCATTTTCTATGATTTTTTGAGCCCTGAATACGACTTCCTGCTCGGGGACTCAAGACCGTTCGACAATCCCTGTCTGTCCCGTGGCCCTCCAAATGACTGGACCTTCAAATCTGTTGGGCCGTTATCAAGATCAAATTAGTGAAAATAAAAGGACAAAGGCCCCTTATCCCTTTCAGTCTGATCATCTATTGTAAGCTGAAGTTGTTTCTAAAGACTGCTGAGGCCTCAAGTAAGGCCGGGCTGGGTAATTAAAGTATATGTTCATGGGAACTGCACTCTCATCTGGGAGGTCCGAAGGGTGGACAGCAATCTTAGAACATCAAGTTAAATGAAGACTCTAGAAAGAGGCTACGACAAAGGACAAGACGACAAAGGACAAGACGTTAGGGTACACCATGTACTTTCACATTCATGATGCGTGCTAGGTGTTCCTTAAACTGCCACCGCTCTCCCCGTGGGCATCATCATCCTCTAGATACAATATCACATCCTTGTGAGATGACATTAGAAAAATCTCAACAAGCAATACTCTAGGGCAGTGGTTCTTATCATTTAGACATCTGTGGACTCCTACTTACTCAGTACAGGAATTTGTAGACCGCCACTGAGTCACTATTGGAATCCAGGGAACCCAGCATAAGCAATTTCATTGATTTGAACCACAAAAATATATACAAAATTACAGATCCAAGCATTCAAACAAATACACAAATTATGAAATATTGCATTTTCATTCACAAATATTACAAAAATGGGAAGGTTGGAGCTTTTCTAAATTTGATTGACCACCTTAATCATACTATATTCAGTTTAATGCATTTGTACTACTCCCACAAATGAATCTGTAGATACAGACTCAATTTTTAACCTCCATTTTCAAACTCCTTCACATTTACAGAACGGTTTAATATGTTTGTTTTTTCATTTTCGATCTTTAATTATATACACTTTGGTAATCTGTTTGTAAAATGGCATTTTCTTAGCAGCCGCGGACCTCCTGAAGAGGTGTCCTGGACCACAGTTTGAGAACCACTGCTCTAGGGAAAGTCAGAGCCCTTGTATCGCATTGTCAGGGTAAGAGCCAACCAAGCATCCATGAGGCTGCACAGTCCTCAGTTTAGCTCTATTCAGGATGCTGGGGCCTCACCCACTCAGGTGTATTTGTGCTTCATAGTTGAACCTGCTTCTCAGGAGGGCTCACCTAGCGTAAGTGAGTTTTGATAGTGGAGCCGTTTGAGGGTGCCATTTTCAGTTCAGATCAGTGACAAGGATCCTACATTAGCTTAAATTGCAATTAGGGAATCCAAAAAAATATAGAAGCAAACGAAATTACGCCTTTATTTCAGTGCATAGCACATAACTTTAATACAACTTTAGAATGCACTCTACCTTTGAATGCTGTGTAAATGTTTCAGACTACCATGCTCCTATGAAAGGTCTAAAGCTTTTTTTCAGGACCTTAATACATAAAAGTACGGTCTATTTAGGAGCACATGGCTAATTAAGGTTTATATATACAAATCCTCTGCACACTTTTAAAAGTAAATACATTCACAAAATATCACAATGATGCTTGTCTTTGTATTTTCAGATGTCTTTAATTCAAGATCTTAAGTCTTCTTAGCCAACACGTGTTTCGTCGCTGTTACAGGGGATTACCCCGCAACTTCTTCAGGGCTGAGTTCAGTCTCAAGTACTCTCTTAGTTCTGGTGATAATTCCAACCGGGTAGGGGTTCCTAGAATTTCTGCACCTGGAGAGGGAGACTTTTTAGTCTCATGTCCGAATATCTTAATGTGCTTCCAAGTGTAAGTAAGTTTCTTTTAGAAGAACTGCCCCATCCGGAAGTATTAGGTAGAACCCCTTGGATCTCCTCTATTTAGGAGCACATGGCTAATTAAGGTTTATATATACAAATCCTCTGCACACTTTTAAAAGTAAATACATTCACAAAATATCACAATGATGCTTGTCTTTGTATTTTCAGATGTCTTTAATTCAAGATCTTAAGCCTTCTTAGCCAACACGTGTTTCGTCGCTGTTACAGGGGATTACCCCGCAACTTCTTCAGGGCTGAGTTCAGTCTCAAGTACTCTCTTAGTTCTGGTGATAATTCCAACCGGGTAGGGGTTCCTAGAATTTCTGCACCTGGAGAGGTAGACTTTTTAGTCTCATGTCCGAATATCTTAATGTGCTTCCAAGTGTAAGTAAGTTTCTTTTAGAAGAACTGCCCCATCCGGAAGTATTAGGTAGAACCCCTTGGATCTCCAGGTCGTGGCGTTTTTGAAGTGCAAATCAAATAGTCTACTCCTCCAGGTGCAGAAATTATAGGAACCCCTTCCGGGTTGAAATTATCACCGGTACTAAGAGACTACTTGAAACTGACCTCAGCCCTGAAGAAGTCCCAGGGTAATCCCCTGTAACAGCGACGAAACATGTGTTTGCTAAGAAGGCTTAGGTTCTTAAATGAAAGAAATCTGAAAATACAAATACAAGCATCATTGTGATATTTTATGAAACTTTATGTATTTAGTTTTAAATGTGTGCAGAGGATTTGTATATATAGTAGAGTGGTCTGCTGGCCACTCACGTGGGGATTTGGTGGTTTTTCCCTACCTTATGCACCGTGCCAGATTCCATGCCATAACTGATTTATACTTATGATAGACAGAGCGTCATTTTGCCTATTGCAGACCACAGTAAATAACGTGAGTAGGGAGGGGAGGAGAGAGTACGACCAACCTGTTGCACCTAGAACAACAAATTAGGTCTGCTTCATGTTTTTTATTTCTGCATCAGAAATACGATGCATTTTGTATAGTAATATTTGAGCTAGAAACGTTTACTGAAATCAACAAATTATTTAAAATGCCATGGCCGCAAAAATTGCATTCATTCCCAATTACCATGTGTATTTCTGTTGCCTTATGAGGCAAATCCTATGCTCCGACAACCTGCGTTTCCACTCAAACAACGTCCCCTTTGTCAGAGGCCAACACATTACCATCCAGACCTGATATTTTAGCTCTCCATCAGCCAATCGGATCAACATTCAAAAGAGTGAAACACTTTGGTAGATTGCTGTGTGCTACAAGGACGACGAGCCTGGAATGCCTTAGAGGAGAACTGTAACCACATATGATTCAGGGGAATTCTAAAAACCTTACTTCTCGGCCATGCCTTCAACCGGGAATGTCCCGATCAGGGATCATGGTAAGGAAAATTGGAAATGGTCATCCCCTCGCCCTCCTGCATGCTAAACTCCCGTTCTTATAATCAAACCAAGTGCTCCTAAGTTACTGAAAGACTACACACGCTGCTACAGAAAACTTCACAATAATTCTGTTCATCTGTAGGTACAGAGAAATTAGCATAGTTTAGTCTAGCATTAACAAGTTATCCCACCAGTAGCAGTGTTAGAGCAGAGGTTACATTAATATATATATGTTTCTCTTACTGAAATGGTGAAAATAATTATGTCAACGCTTTGATTGGCTGCTGGAGCAGAGCGAGATGCTTGTCTATATGCATCCCTTCATTTAGACAACAGAGCACAGCTTGCAATGTCCGAGATCTTCGTTAGTTTTTGACAGCAAGTCACTGCACTCTCCTTAAAATCTTCAAAGTAAGGATAGGTTCGAGAAGGTTTTCAGTATCTCCTAAGCCCCGATATCAGTGCATGAAAGAGGTTCCTCCCTCTCAAACTCTAGTCTACAACAAGATGCTCATTGGAGCCCCATCGTCCCTCTCACGCCCTTTAACCCCTACGTGGAACTGCCTGCCTCCCTCAACTCTCCAAAGTCAGTTCTACTTCCACAAACAACAGCCCCCCATGCGCTGTCACCGGCTGCCAGGGCCCCCTTTGGGGTGTCACTCGCCTCTCACCAGCTGTCAGAGCCCCCTGTGGGGTGTCACTCCCCTCTCACCAGCTGTCAGTCTCCCTGCCCAGCAGGACCCACACGCTCTCCCCCACAAGGACTCGCCTACCTGCTCCCTCACCACCACTCCTATCCCCAGCTGCCAGGCTCCCTCAACTCCGGCTTCCTGCCCAGCAGGACCTACACCCAGTCAGGGCCCCCTCTGGGGTGTCACTCGCCTCTCACCAGCTGTCAGATCCCCCTCTGGGGTGTCACTCTCCTCTCACCAGCTGTCAGGGCCCCCTATGGGGTGTCACTCTCCTCTCACCCGCTGTCAGGCCCCCTCTGGGGTGTCACTCTCCTCTCACCCGCTGTCAGGCCCCCTCTGGGGTGTCACTCGCCTCTCACCAGCTGTCAGATCCCCCTCTGGGGTGTCACTCTCCTCTCACCCGCTGTCAGGCCCCCTCTGGGGTGTCACTCCCCTCTCACCAGCTGTCAGGCCCCCTCTGGGGTGTCACTCCCCTCTCACCAGCTGTCAGGCCCCCTATGGGGTGTCACTCTCCTCTCACCAGCTGTCAGGCCCCCTCTGGGGTGTCACTCCCCTCTCACCAGCTGTCAGAGCCCCCTCTGGGGTGTCACCCCCCTCTCACCAGCTGTCAGAGCCCCCTCTGGGGTGTCACTCCCCTCTCACCAGCTGTCAGGCCCCCTCTGGGGTGTCACTCCCCTCTCACCAGCTGTCAGAGCCCCCTCTGGGGTGTCACTCTCCTCTCACCAGCTGTCAGGCCCCCACTGGGTGTCACTCTCCTCTCACCAGCTGTCAGGGCCCCCTCTGGGGTGTCACTCTCCTCTCACCAGCTGTCAGGGCCCCCTATGGGGTGTCACTCTCCTCTCACCAGCTGTCAGGCCCCCTCTGGGGTGTCACTCTCCTTTCACCAGCTGTCAGGGCCCGCTATGGGGTGTCACTCTCCTCTCACCAGCTGTCAGGGCCCCCTATGGGGTGTCACTCTCCTCTCACCAGCTGTCAGGGCCCCCTATGGGGTGTCACTCTCCTCTCACCCGCTGTCAGGCCCCCTCTGGGGTGTCACTCCCCTCTCACCAGCTGTCAGGCCCCCTCTGGGGTGTCACTCCCCTCTCACCAGCTGTCAGAGCCCCCTCTGGGGTGTCACTCTCCTCTCACCAGCTGTCAGGCCCCCTCTGGGGTGTCACTCTCCTCTCACCAGCTGTCAGGGCCCCCTCTGGGGTGTCACTCCTCTCTCACCAGCGGCCAGGGCCCCCTCTGGGGTGTCACTCCTCTCACACTCTGCCAGGGCCCCCTCTGGGGTGTCACTCCTCTCTTACCAGCGACCAGGGCCCCCTCTGGGGTGTCACTCCTCTCACACTCTGCCAGGGCCCCCTCTGGGGTGTCACTCCCCTCTCACCAGCTGTCAGAGCCCCCTCTGGGGAGTCACTCCCCTCTCACCAGCTGTCAGAGCCCCCTCTGGGGTGTCACTCCCTTCCTCTCACCAGCTGTCAGAGCCCCCTCTGGGGTGTCACTCTCCTCTCACCAGCTGTCAGAGCCCCCTCTGGGGTGTCACTCCCTTCCTCTCACCAGCTGTCAGAGCCCCCTCTGGGGTGTCACTCCCCTCTCACCAGCTGTCAGAGCCCCCTCTGGGGAGTCACTCCCCTCCTCTCACCAGCTGTCAGAGCCCCCTCTGGGGTGTCACTCCCCTCTCACCAGCAGGCAGGCCCCCTCTGGGGTGTCACTCCCCTCTCACCAGCTGTCAGAGCCCCCTCTGGGGTGTCACTCCCTTCCTCTCACCAGCTGTCAGAGCCCCCTCTGGGGTGTCACTCTCCTCTCACCAGCTGTCAGAGCCCCCTCTGGGGTGTCACTCTCCTCTCAGAAGCTGTCAGAGCCCCCTCTGGGGTGTCACTCCCCTCTCACCAGCTGTCAGAGCCCCCTCTGGGGTGTCACTCCCTTCCTCTCACCAGCTGTCAGAGCCCCCTCTGGGGTGTCACTCTCCTCTCACCAGCTGTCAGAGCCCCCTCTGGGGTGTCACTCTCCTCTCAGAAGCTGTCAGAGCCCCCTCTGGGGTGTCACTCCCCTCTCACCAGCAGGCAGGCCCCCTCTGGGGTGTCACTCCCCTCCTCTCACCAGCTGTCAGAGCCCCCTCTGGGGTGTCACTCTCCTCTCACCAGCAGGCAGGCCCCCTCTGGGGTGTCACTCCCCTCTCACCAGCTGTCAGAGCCCCCTCTGGGGTGTCACTCCCTTCCTCTCACCAGCTGTCAGAGCCCCCTCTGGGGTGTCACTCTCCTCTCACCAGCTGTCAGAGCCCCCTCTGGGGTGTCACTCTCCTCTCAGAAGCTGTCAGAGCCCCCTCTGGGGTGTCACTCCCCTCTCACCAGCTGTCAGAGCCCCCTCTGGGGTGTCACCCCCCCTCTCACCAGCTGCCAGGCTCCCTCCCCTCTGGCATGCTGCCCACCGGGTCCCCACACGCTTGTCCCCCTCCACCACCTTCCCTGGACCTCCTCTGCCCCACAAGGACCCACCCGCCTGCTCCCCCCCAGCCCTCCTCTGCCCCCACAAGGACCTCCCCCACCACTCCTCTCCCCCGCTGCCAGGCTCCCTCGCCTCTGGCATGCTGCCCACCGGGTCCCCACACGCGTGTCCCCCTCACCATCTTCCCTGGACCTCCTCTGCCCCCACAAGGCCTCACCAGCCTGCTCCCCCCCAGCCCTCCTCTCCCCTCCGGCACTCACCGGCCTGCCCCCGGCTCCGCGCCCGCAGGTACTTCCGCAGCCTCCGCACGGCCTGCTGCCGGCCGCGGGGCTCGTTGTCCGCCAGCTTCTGGGCCAGGATGAGCGGGGCGGAGAGCGCCGGCGCCGCCATCGCTGCTCTGGGTCTGCTCGGTGCCCTGGGCTCCTGAACCCACGCGCTCGCCACTTCCGGCGCACACACGTGACGTCACCCGGGCAGAGCCAATGACCTGTGCGGCATGGAAACAGAGAGGGGACTATGAGGCGTGGAAAGAGAGAAGGGACAGAGAGCCACGTCTGACAGAAGCCCACGAATAGAACAAGCAGTGTCATAGACAACAGGTCTCCTTTGTGCGCATGCGCAGAACAAGCATTGCCAAAGCCAATAGGTCTGTCTTTGTGCCCATGCATGGAACAAGCATTGCCAAAGCCAATAGGTCTGGTCTTTGTGCCCATGCGTGGAACAAGCATTGCCAAAGCCAATAGGTCTGGTCTTTGTATTCATGCATGGAACAAGCATTGTCAAAGCCAATGGGTCTGGTCTTTGTGCCCATGCATGGAACAAGCATTGTCAAAGCCAATGGGTCTGGTCTTTGTGCCCATGCATGGAACAAGCATTGTCAAAGACAATAGGTCTGGTCTTTGTGCCCATGCGTGGAACAAGCATTGTCAAAGACAATAGGTCTGGTCTTTGTGCCCATGCATGGAATAAGCATTGTCAAAGACAATAGGTCTGGTCTTTGTGCCCATGCATAGAACAAGCATTGTCAAAGCCGTTAGGTCTGGTCTTTGTGCCCATGCATGGAACAAGCATTGTCAAAGACAATAGGTCTGGTCTTTGTGCCCATGCATAGAACAAGCATTGTCAAAGCCGTTAGGTCTGGTCTTTGTGCCCATGCATGGAACAAGCATTGTCAAAGCCAATAGGTCTGGTCTTTGTGCCCATGCATAGAACAAGCATTGTCAAAGCCGTTAGGTCTGGTCTTTGTGCCCATGCATGGAACAAGCATTGTCAAAGACAATAGGTCTGGTCTTTGTGCCCATGCATAGAACAAGCATTGTCAAAGCCAATAGGTCTGGTCTTTGTGCCCATGCATGGAACAAGCACTGTCAAAGCCAATAGGTTTATAGGTTTTATTTATTTATTTTATTTTATTTAATGCATTTTTATATAGCACGGACTTTACCCAAAGGTGTCGGAGCGCTCCACAGTAGAACCAAGTATGTTAAATGAGGAGAATTTTACATAGTTACCCGTTACAGAGACAAACAAGAAAGAAGAAAAAGTCAAATAAAACAATAGATGGCAGTCACACAAAAAACACATTAGGATGAAGATCGTACAGGCATAGATTACAAATTTACAATATTGAATAGGTCTCGTCTTTGGGATCAAGAGGCTGCAACACTAGTTTAATATGTTACTGTATATACATTACATATTTTATGAAAATAAAGACTTTACATTTGTTTATATTTTCAAACTCTCTTTACTTTAGTGCACTTTTATATATCAACTGGATTTCGCCAGTGCTTGGAATGGAAACACAGAAGTGCTGGTAATCGGTATCCACAGTACTTGTTTGCTTCTGAGAAGTAAACGCATTGAAGCAGTGCTAAGAAAAGCAGGTACTCTCACTTTCAAATTAAAGAAGCGCAGGTACTGCGTACCGGACAGTCTCTGCACATTTAAAACACTGGAACTGCATTTATCAACGGCGAGGCAAGATGGTAGACACGTCCATGTCCGAGTGAGGCAGGCTGTGTGTGTTTTCCACCACTAACCTCTCCTAATTCCCTCTGGCAGCTTTCTGAAGCAACGCAAAGCACACTGCTGGAGATGTGGCTTTAAGCGTCTGAAATGTTTCTATTTCTGATACATTTGTATCAGCAAGGACGGCGGTGTGTTTGGAGCCCTGTGAACTATTGTGGACTTTGGCGTAGCAGGTTCGTGGCGGGCTCCCGGCGTCGGGTAGAGCGGGTCTCGGCTGCAGCGGATCAAACGGGAAGGATATTGGAAGACCTGGGCTGGAGTCAGAAAGCAGCGATGGGACCTAAGAATGCCAGCACCAATACGAAGGGCCCAAAGATCCAAGCAGCAGCTGCCGCCATGGTGACGGCCCCCGGACACGCCGGGAGCTTAAACGCTATGGCAAACAACGAAGATGGTGGCGTTTCTGGCGTTACTCAGGAGAGCGTGACTTTCTCTCCAGGGATCATCTGGACAAATGACACTGCGGGAGATGGGACAGGTGCTGGGGCCAAGCTAAAGATTCCGGGGATTTTTAAAAAGAAAGCGCAAGTCAAAGGTAAGACCCCAGCTGTTGATCAAGTGACGGGTGCAGCGACCACCCGCAAACTGTTAAGGCTCACGATAGAGCTTGTGGCACACTTGATTTATCATACGACATACCTGGGCCCCTTACAAGTCAGAATCTACCCTTTTTTTCGAATGAGCAGGTGACTGTGGAAGAAAGGGGGGAAGCTGAGGCTGATAATATGTGTCTGGAAGCGATGGTAGAAAATGCTGCAGATATTTCCGCTCCCCCTCAGGTGACATCAGGGGCTGTAATCAATCTTCAGAGGGCCCTATCTCTAAAAATGGTCAGTGTGAATCCCTCTGAAATGCTTCAAGGGTCTTTGATCAGAGATGGGACTATAGAGGCAGACTCTGGGGACTCGGTGGAAAATTCTACTCCATGTCGGATTTGTCTAATACCTCGGAGATTGAGAGTGTTGAAGGCCATTGAGCAGATAACAGAAATCTGACTAGCTCTGCCCCCCCGGAGGATGAGGAAAATAGTTTGATAACCTCTGCCGAAAGAAGCACTGTACGGAAGGCAAAGGAAGCTAAAGAAGTAACTAACTTTCTGCCTAGAGATGGTTTCGGCAATGATAGGTCCCCTATTTTGCAACATACTGGTGTGCCACAACTTGGAGGGATGAGCGGCAGTAGGGGCGGCTCCATAGACTGCTCTGCAGGTGCACAGGGAGAGATTATTTGCCTTGGTGACCCAATAGAGAATGAGGTTACTTTAGCCACTATTTACCAAGCTATAATGTCACACCGTGAGGAGACAAAGGCTGAAGGCTTGCGGATGCAAGGTGCAGTTTGTAAGCTTCAAAACACGGTACGTCTCGTTGTCAAGACCTGCACCGAGATGTCTACCAGGATCGGGGAAGCGGAGGGTAGAATTTCCCTAATTGAGGACGAAATTGTACAGCAGAAAGCGGATGTTTCTTCCTTACACTCTCTCCGGGACGATATAAATTGGAAGTTAATTGATTTAGAGAATCGATCTAGGATGAACAATCTGCGAGTACTAGGTGTTCCGGAAGGAATAAAAGGCAAAGACATTCGCCAATTTATCATCGATTTGTTCTCCGAAGCCTTCCCTGAACTGACTCAATGGAAGTGGGAACATGAACTGCAGAGAGTACATCGATTCCCCTTTCATATCCAGGGGGGGTATTAGGGGTGCAGATGGGAAGCCTAGAGCCATACTGATCTGCCTTAATACTTTTTTGCTCCATGAATCTTTGTATGATTTAGCTAGGCCGGACCGTAAGAGAAAGGGGAAGGGATGTGAATTTTTTGTACGTCCAGATTATTGTCAAACTACAGTTCAGCAGAGGTGGCATTTGCGGCAATTGATTTAGCTGTTCCAAGCTAAAGGCGCACAGGCTTATTTACTAAACCCCTCAAAGCTCAAAATTATTCATAAGGATAAAACGCTATTTTTCATTTCTGAGATTACTGTAAAAGATTTTCTGGGTACAATTTAATGGGGTGGCTGTTGCATAGGCTGTAGTATAGGTATTTTACAAGGCTTTTTTCTTTTCTCTTTTCTCTATGCCAGGGGGATGGGGGGTCAGTGGAGGGCACTTAATCCTTTCTCTCCATCACAATAGGGACTACTCAGTCCCTTTGCCTCATTGGTGTGGGTGTGTGGGTGGCTTTTGGGGTGGTAAGGGTGGGGAGGGTGGTTGGGTTGGGGGGGCAAGGAATAGCATAGTCAGGTTTTGGTATTTGAGTTGCAGCAAGGATTGGGTGAATAAAGCTTTCATAATTGTTTTTTCCGTATTTATTGTGCCAAGCAGATGTGTGGTTAGTCATAATGGCTCAGGTATGTTAAAACAGTTTTTGTTTGAGGATGGATAAATTTTCTGTATGTTCTTGGAATATTTGCGGCCTGAATGATAGGAAAAAAAGAGGTATTATGGCCCAGATTCTTAATTCAATGAGGGTGGACTTGCTTTGTGTACAGGAGACCCATATTGCATGGAACAACAGGAGGTGGCTAAAAGATTTGGGTATGGAGCTTGTGGGCTGCACTCGCCAAGGGTCAACAATAAGAGGTGTGGCAATTTTGAAAAAATTTGGCTGGGGGGTTGCAAGCGCGTTAAAGAAGACCTGTGTTAAAGAAGACCTGTGTGGCCATTGGGTGATCATTGAGTTATGTATAGAGGGACTGTCAATGACTATTTGCTCAATATATGGCCCCAATTCAGATGACCCAGAAATGATGAATGATCTGAGTATTGAGCTTGTGCTTTGGCCATCTCCACTGATTTTGTGCGAGAATTTCAATCTCCACTTGGCAGGGAATGTTGATATAACAAGTAACCACATCTACGATGGGAAGAAACACAAAGTTTTTAAAGCCACTAGAGGTCTTATTAAGGAACTTGGGCTGGTAGATATATGGTGGGTGAAAGGAAAGGGAGCCCCAGGGAGTACCTTTTATTCTGCACCTCATCAAAAGCATGAACGCCTAGATAATTTTTTTGTAACAACAGAATATGCCAATAATGCGAGGTTCGATATTTAGTCTAAAATAATCTCTGACCATAATCCTATTATGTTAGAACTAGATATTAGTTATAGACCTTCCTTAAGGCCCTGGACATTCGAACGAAAACTGTTGCTTGATCCAGACTATTGCGAACAAATGTGTAAATATCATAGCAGAATTCTTTAAAAATAATCGTGGGTCTGCCTCCGGTCATATGGTGTGGGATGCATTTAAGTCAGGTGTTCGTGGAGAAACTCTAAGTTATTCCATTAATAAACAACGTAAATTACGGGAAGAATTATCAGATGAAATGAATAAGCTTCGGCTGCTAGAAAATGAGCTTATGGTGGCAGTTAGTAACAGTCAGGATACTGACCAAATTTTGACCGATTTAATAATCCAAAAGACGAGGCTATATCAGAATTTTGCTACAAAGCTAGCAGCGCAAATTGCAGTATATAGGTCAGAGATATAGGAGGTAGGTGAAAATTCAGGTCGAATATTGGCCAAAAGGTTACATCAAAAAGAGGTAGCCAAAAGGATTAATAGTATTCAGGATGAGCGAGAGCAAATTTTTGACAAACCAGCCGAAGTGCTAGAGGTTTTTGGTAAATTTTATAGCCAATTGTATATGGATGAGGTTATTTCAGATGTCGAAGGCAAAGTAGCGGAGTTCTGTGTAGATATTGAAACTTCTAAATTAACATCTGATCAAATGGAGGAGTTAGATGTTGATATCACTTGGGAGGAAGTGGAGGCAGCACTGACATCATTGGCGGCCGGTAAGGCGGTGGGGCCTGATGGCATCCCGCTTGAATTTTATAGAACCTTTTGGCAAGTGTTGAAAGAGGAACCTATGGCCGTCTTTTTGACAGTGTATAAGGGGAATGCACCACTGTCCTGGCGGAAATCCATCATTACTCTTTTCTTAAAAAAAGATAAACCCGCCTTATTGCCGTAATCATATAGGCCCATTTTGTTAATTAATTCCGATAGTAAAATCTATTCTAAAATACTAGCAACACGTTTAACCAGAATCATCTCATCCCTAGTTTCACAATTTCAACACAGGTTTATTCCCGGGCGTGATACTGCTGATCATGTTCGGCGCCTGATATCACTTGTGGATTGGGCACAAGCAACCAATTCTACAATGGGGGTAACCCTGTTGGATGCCGAGAAGGCATTCAACAGGGTTTCCTGGCCATATATGTGGGAGGTCTTTAGACTGAAGGGATTTGGCCTTATGATGCGGCAGGCACTGAAGTCATTATATTTGTCCCCAGTGGCCTGTATTCGAATAGCCAGTCAGGAGTCGGGCTTTTTCACAATTGGTCGTGGGACATGGCAAGGATGCCCGTGCTCACCGTTATTATTTGCCGTATATATAGATTTTTTTTAATAAGTTAAATCAAGCCAACGATATCAAACCTATTCAACTGCGGCATATAGATTATAGAGCCCTGCGGGCGACATCTTTGTCGTTACCAGTGATATTGTCACCGCAGTACCGGCAATTGAATAATTGGCATCTCAGTTTGGCTCCTTTTCGGGGTACAAGTTAAATACCTCCAAAACACAGATTCTGTTTATTGGTGGGGAACCTCCTGACAATATTACAACAGTTTCAGAAGTTACCTATTTGGGAATTAAAATCTCTCTACCAGTTAGTATTATCCCAGAGCTAAATATGAACCCTGTGCTCACCAAAGTAAATCCACTGTTGGAGAGATTGGATCACTTACACTTATCTCTTTATGGAAGATCTAACGTTTTAAAAATAATGGTACTACCTAAGTTCTTATATATGTTCAGTACGATCCCACTTGAATTTCCAGTATTATGCTTTAAGAGGTTAGAGGGGATTAGTTCAAGATTCCTGTGGGGCTATAGACGGCAGAGAAGGGCTTATAAAAAGATGGTACTGCCGAAACATCACGGTGGCTGGGGCATGCCCTATTTCTTGTTTTATTATTGGGCAGCGGTTTTGCAATTTATGAGTCCTTTGGTAGTAGGAGACAGGGCTAGAATTTTACCTTGTCATAGCCCTTCAATTTACGAATTTGGGATGGGGGATGAGGCTAGTGGGTGTCTGGTTAAAATAATAGAACCTAGTTATTTTAAGAAAACAAAATTTTAAATTCTTAAAGCTGCATATTCTGTCTGGAGACTAGTGAAGCGGCACTTGGGGATCTCGAAGCTGAATGCATATACCCCGTTTACAGCTGCCGGGCTATTGCCATTGATCTTTCGTTATCAAATTTCTAATAGATAGTACCTAAAAGGAATTCAATGTTTAGGGGATTTGTGTGATGACGGACAGCTGGCATCCTTCGTCAAAATTTGGTTTGGCCAAGCATGAATTCTTTAAATACCTCCAATTTCATAGTTATTTGAATTCGTTAGGCCCTGGTGCGGAATATCAATTGAGAAAATGTCCCCTTATTGAAAGTATGCGGAAAAAAAACCACATATTGGTCAATTCGATTCTTATCTGATTGAGCTACTCCCAGATGATGTTGAGATTTGTCAAGATAAGTGGGCCGTGAAGCTAGGTCAAGAGGGAGTTGATATCGCAGAATCTTTAAGGCTTGCCAATTACGCTCTGAGGACATGGAGGATGCGCACCCTGCATTACATGGCTATATATGATTTGTATTATACCCCAAGAAAGATTTCTAAATGGGGGACATCGGCCGGGACTAAATGTAATAGATGTGGCCTATTTGCTGCGGATGCAGTTCATATCTTTTTTTCTTGTCCCAAATTAGCTGAACTATTTTTTTCTATTGAACAATTTTTAGGATTAATAATGGGTTCATCAGTGTGTATCACTGGGAACTGGTTCTGATTGGTGTTAGCTCAGACGTTTCCACTCCTACAAGTTCCAATGCAAAGATATCTTTTTTGTTTATCTGAATGGCTGTGGTACGTGCATGCATAACGAAGGATTGGATTAGCCCCGATCCTCCCTCATTTTCGAGCTGGCGGGCAAGGTTCCTTGCTATGTACAACTTGGAATTATCCCTATATAAGACCAAGGGGAGAAGAAAGAGCGCAATGGGAGTCAAGATCTGGGCCGCTATTACTGACTGGATCTAAAGCTTAATAGGTGATAGTTTCTGGTAGAAACCTTTTGTTATGTGGAATATTTTGATCTAACTTGGCTGATGATATTGTATATTGATTAATTTTTTTTGACGCTGGGTTCTGGTTTTTTTTTTTTTTTCCTTGCTACTTGTTTGTTTGTTTCTCTTTTTTTTGTATTATGCTTTTTGACCATATTTTGTCTTTGTATGTTGCTATACATTTCTTGCAGAAAAAAGGGGAGAAAACCAAAGAAAAAAAAAAAAAGGAACTACATTTACCAAGTATCAGAAAAGTCTAAAAGGTCTGAGCTCTGAGAGACTGAGCTAGTGGGTTTTCCTCTGCTTAAATGGTTCATGCGAGCTGTGCTCTGGCAAAACTTGTGGAGCAGAAATGAGAAATAACTTTGCTAATAACTGCCAAAGTTCCCAGGTTCATATCGAGGCAATCAACAAACAGATCACAACCAATATCTAGTGACAAGGCATGCCCAATATTGGAGGGAATGAGCCAAATCCCAATATGTAAATGTAAATGTATTTGAGCTTGTAAAGCGCACTGCTACCCGTCCATAGGTTTCCTGGCGCTGTATAACTCTGGGGAACCCGTCCTGGCTTTCCCTGTGGGATGGTCCCTGCTGGGAGTCCCCAAGGTGGAGCCAGGCATCCCCGGAATTGATGGGGCCGTTGTGGAGATTAGGCAAGCTAATGCCCAGAGTTGCCGAGTGGAACCCCCGATTAGAGTAGGCACCGAAGCGAGAATTATCGAGTCCGCTGACCCAGGTCCACGACCCTGCCGCGTCGGGCATTGAACCCTGGTCCCGGGCCGACTTCTGCTCTCGGGTCTGCTGCCTCTAACCAGTGAGCCACACTACTCTACATATGCAATCTGAGTAAATCGAACCTTTCTACCATTACATACTCTCTACTCTCCAAAGGCCTCACATTTGTACCTCACTCTGGTATTAACATATTTGAGCTGTTCTCAGATCTCGTGGCATTTTTAAGGAACATTTGCCTTAAAGCATATTTAGCTGATCAGCAAACTACTTATAACACCACCAATAGATCTGGCCTTGCACCAGCATCCACATTCACCCCCACTTTAGATCAGTTAGGACCTGAAGTCACCGTATTTGAACAAGTGGTATATAAAAAATTCTTATTAGCCACTAAATATGTGCCAAAAGCACCTTATAATCTGGACCGTGACGAATTTGCTGCCCTTTCTGACCTTAAACAGACTAAGGATATCACCATTAAGTACTGTGATAAAGGTGGAGGCATTGTAGTACTAGATACTAATGAGTATATATCTAAAATAACAAAACTCCTCCAAGACACCACTTACTACATGCCCCTCAAGACTGACCCTACAACTAAAGTAACAATTAAAATATAACGCTTGACAGCCAGAGCACTCCGTAATGCACACATTTGTGAAAAAGAACATACGTATTTGAACACAACACACCCAAAGATGAGCAGTATATATGGGGTCCCTACAAAACATAAAAATCAAGAAAATCCACCTTATCGACCCATAGTCACCACAATAGGCTCGATTACGGAGCCTCTTTTGAAGTACGTTGACACCATCCTGAGACCTTATGTATCGCAAATTCCTTCACACATCCAAGACACCGGACATATCATCAATATTATTGAAGGACATACATTCAATTCTGTAACTGAACTAATGGTCACCTTAGACATAGAAGCTCTCTACAGCAACATACCTCAGCTAGGAGCCGTAGAAGCTGTACTTTGGTTTATCAACACTGATTGTGCTTCTATTTTCATTCTAGAATGCCTTAAAATTGTGCCAGAAGAAAACACCTTTGAGTTTAATGGTAACTTATACAAACAAATAAAGGGTGTAAGCATGGGAGACTTCTGTGCTCCAACGATAGCCAACATCTTCATGGCCAAATTAAAAAATGAATTAATTCACAACAAAATAGCGCCCTTTTCAGAATCAGTTTTCATATGGACAGGTCTCCCTGGGATACTACCAGAATTTGTAACCTGGCTAAATTTGTGTGACCAAAATATGCGTTTTACATCTAATGTTAGCTCAGTCCAGGTAGAGTTTCTAGATATAACTATCAAACATTCTACTGGACAATTGGATGTGGGTTTATACACCAAACCCACTGCTCGCAGTACTCTATTGCATTTTGAGAGCTTCCATCCCACCACACAGAAAGAGTATTCCCTTCAGGCAATTCCTCAGGTTACGCGCGAAATTGTAGGAATTTAGAATACTAAGACATCCGAGCACTGGATATGAAGCAGAAATTTATTCTAAGAGGCTGCCCAAAGAAATTAGTCAGGGACCCATATAAAAGAACTTGATATTATGACTGCCAACATCTACTTACCAACACTCAACCCAAAGATACACCTAAATTGGTGTTTGTAACTAGACACTCTACTCTTAATGACAAAACATGCCAAATTGTGAGTTCCAATTGGCATATTCTTAAAACTGATAAAGAACAAAACCAAAAAATCCCTAGACCCGTGTTTGCGTACCAAAACAACAAAAATCTGAAGGACCATGTAGTAACATAAAAAATGCCATCTAGTCAAAGGTCGATCCAAAAGACCACAGTCGGTATGAATCCGATAGTTGGCAATTTTAAATGCAACACCTGCAAGGTAAGCCCTCCAGCATTGGAGCCTAGCAACATATGCTTCAATGGTCACCAAATTGTTTCTAATTGCTGTTATGACTTGCAAAACTAAAGATATAATTTACCTTCTCATATGTCCATGTAATTTAGGCTATGTGGGTGAAACATTGAATTCTCTTGTCACTAGACTTACTGAGCACGGATCAGCCATTCGAACTAAGAAGCTCTCTGCCACCTCTGTCCAACATTACATGGACCACAACCATAGACCAGATGATATTCAGTGGTTTATTGTAGAAAAGATACTATCACGTCCAGGGATAGATCCTGAAGCAGTACGCAAACGAAGAGAGGTCTTCTGGATATTTAGTCTAAACATCTACAAACAAGGTCTCAATAATGAAATCCTGTGGGAGAAAGCAATTTGGTTCAACTACTAGACAATTTAGACACTCCAGTACTGTCTTGGCGGATCATCCGCTAACCAGTACCATAATGATGATTCTTTAGTTTGCTGTAGAGGGACTATCTTGCTCCCTCATGCAAGGCCAGTCTAGATTTACCGTACAAAATGCATTGCTCCCATATCTCAGGCTACATATTATTCCACGTGCTTAGTCAACATTTTGTGCTGATCCTCCATATGTAGTACTCTGTGTTCCTTATAGGACTTACTTCTTGTGTTTCTTGTTTATTCATCATTACTCCATTCTGCAGATTTGTGCTTGTCATTCACCCATCATTACCCTACATTGCAGGATTGTACATACATGGACAATCTATTTAACGTTCTGCACACAGGTTGATGATATGGTCTCAATGCCATTTTCTATACCTGTTTTTTTAAAAACATTCTTCCTTTGGTTTTTCAGTCCTTGTGCCTCTTTCTCCAGCTACCAACAGTGAGGCGGGACCACATGGTCCTTATACAATTTTAAAGCTACAACCAGGGCCTACAACCTTGTTTAACAATTGCAGGGTGCCTCTGGCTTTTGCCATTTCTAGTGGATTGGCTATTTTGGGTTCAGCATCCTGACGCTTCTTGATCACTCACACGGGCCTGTGATGTGGAGGAACTCGGCCCAGCACATGGGCTGCACACTACAGTTCACCCCAATTGGGGTTTGAACGTAGACTATGCCGACTATATTTGTGTGTAAAAGGAATTTAGTCTGCGACATCCCACTGATTATTCTACCTAGACCTGCTTCCCTTTACTCAGGGTCTCCTTTCAAACATGGTCTGCTTTGCTTTGGTCACCACTTTCCTTTTTTTTAACATCTTAATTATCCATCCACTTCCGGTTACCCGACAAAGACGTGTTTAAAATAAACGGCTATTAAGACTACGCTACCTTCCAGTCTGACAATTTTGCCACATCGCGGGTCCAAGAGAGAGCTACGTTTGAATATCAGATATGCCATTTCCTAGCACTATTTAATATCTTCTTTTTGAACAATAGTTGGGAGGTTTGTTCACTTACTATCTGTTTTAACCTTGTAGTCGTTGGGCCCAATTCACAGAACTAACTTAAGACAAAATCCTAAACTTACTACTTTTGGTATTCACAGAAGGCATTTAGTAGTAGTAAAGTTAGGATTTTGTCGTAAGTTTGTCTTAAGACTGTCTTAAGTCTGTTTTATGTTTGTCTTAAGTCTGTTTTAAGTCTGTTTTAAGTTTGTCTTAAGTCTGTTTTAAGTTTGTCTTAAGTCTCTCTTAAGTCTGTCTTAAGTTTGTTTAAGACAAACTTAAGATAGACTTAAGACAGACAGACTTAAGACAAACTTAAGACAAAATCCTAACTTTACTACTACTAAATGCCTTCTGTGAATACCAAAAGTAGTAAGTTTAGGATTTTATCTTAAGTTAGTTCTGTGAATCAGGCCCGTTGTATGTTGCATTATCCGCGTGTTTGCCTTTTTTTAGAAGGATTGTGCTCCCCCTTCCCGGCATCCTGTTTCTTTCGATAAGTAAGTTGTCTGCTGGTGACGCCTCTCTAGGGTATTTGGCATCCACATGTTTTCACATAGCATATAGTATTTTTTCATTTTTCCGGTCACTGGAGATCTGCGATATTAGCGTCTGTGTGCCCTTAGGGCCTCATCAGTTCGCTTTAATTCCTGCGAGATTAGGCAACCTGCCATACTAAAGAATATTTTAAACAATGCGCCACATTGGTGGAATCCAAAGCTGAGTAACACCTAAACTCCCCTGATTACAATAATAGTTTCAATTAATTATTCTTGTATTACATTCTGATTCTTTTTAATACCTTTTAATCAAATGGATTAAATGTCCTTTCTTCTTTTTATTATATGTATAATGCATATATTTTTTTTTATTGTTTTATTGTCGCAAGAACATATATAGTCAATATCCACAAAGTGCTTGCAGTTGCGCCTACAACCCTGGGGCCGGCATAATGAAAGCTTGGTAATTACAATCGTCCATTTATAATGCATATTTTAATGTTCTGTAATTCATGGATTTTAACGCACTCGTTCTTTTTTTAAGCTGTTATATGTATGTGCTTTAAGACTTAATTGTCGTAATGAAGCTTTTGAATTTGTTCACAATTCACATACACTCTTAATAAAGAATATCTTACTGCACTGTAGGGACCAAGTTCAACTGCGACCGTTCTCGATGAGCTTTGGAGCATGATGCTGGTGGGCAAGTGCTCTCATTTCTTGGCACTGTCGTTACAACCAATGACGTATATCGTATCATAAGGGACCACAAAACTCAAGGTACCCCACCATCTTTTATGAGGATCCCTAGTATTGAGTATAACTTTGATTAAAGCACAGATGCATTAACCATTATGCCCTTAACTTGAGTAGTTTTCTACTCCCTTTTATCCCTTGAAGAGTACCCCTTACTTGATGGGCCAGTTCTTAAGTAAGCCCGTTCTTAAGAGCCATTAAGCCAAGAAATACAATCTCCACATTGTTGGAAAGGTATTTTCCATATCCTTGTACATTTCTACTCTCTCTGACAACAGAATGCATTTGGGACCCCCTCTAATGTTTTTTTACGGCCAGGGAAAAGAGAGGACAACATCTATAATAGCAGAATAAAGTTCCCTCGTGGCCTCACTATTCTTTTTCATAAGACATAGTTCATATATTTTAATCAAAAACCTTCAGATCAGCCCAGGTACACATTTGTTTTTTGATTATTTTCAGTATTTTATTTTTTTCATATATATACATCAAAAAACCTTTTGTCCTTTTTTTCTTTACTGTATATTTTCATCCATTAATCCATAATGCTTTTTAGTCATATAAACATTAAAATTCAATACATCATTTATATGCTTCTCCGATTCAATATATACATTTTTTTATAAAAAAAGATGAAGAACGAACACCCTGTCTGACACACACCTATCAACACTCACACATTACTCATACATACATATACACACACTTCTCTTTACAACCAGAACAATCTCTTTTTTCTGTAGCTGAGGTGACACAGATAGTAATCGTGAATTTCCACGGCAGGACGACGCGTGTTTCGGTGGGCTTGTACCACCTTCCTCAGGACCGACAGAGAAAACTTTTTGCCTCCTTATAGTGTGGACACAGGGTATCTGAAATTACAAATACAATATAATGTACCTGTGACAATTCCTATAATCTAAAGGACAGTTGAATTAATCTAACAGAGTTTATTTGTACAACATTTATAGATTACTGCGAAGTACCAACATGCGCCAACATCTCCTTCAAACCATGGGGGTGTAAGAGCTATACTGGGGATGCAAGGTTATAAGTTTAATGAGGTCTAAGATACAAGGCTAGTAGCTTATCTCGCTCAATTACTTAGCTACACGAAGTGCCCAATGAAGAGCACTCGCCTAAACATTTTTAGAGGCTTTGAACTGACATAAGGTCAATACTGATTAAATATTCAAGTACACCCAACAAAGGAAAAAAGCGAGCTAGGAGGGAAATGCATTCTCACCCTCTAAACATTGTGTAGAAATGCACCGATAGGATGGTACGTGCTGCTCTATCACATAGTTTAGGTTAATACTCCTAGGAAAAAGATAATGAAGAATTGTGTTGGACTTTGGCCCTTAGGGCAGGTTCACCCCTAAACTTTTTGCTGGTAATGGTGACCTGGCAATAGTGATTTTTGGGATTCTGCGCACTTTCACTGTGTCCCAGTGGAAAGTGCGTGCGCACTCTGAGTGCATGTGCTGAGCTAGGCCTGCCCGCCCATAGGAATGCATGGGGAATGTATGTGTCCCTGGTAGTTCCTGATGCGTGGGGTGTACAGGCTTGAGTCTGGTATGTGTGAACTCGTGTGAGTGAATGCTGCGCAACGGTGTATGCAGCATGTATGTGTCTAGTAGGGAAGCGCCATTTCTAGACATGGCTGAACGTGTGCTGTGAGGGTGCTGGCGTGTGATTGGCTGGAGCTGGCTGGCATGCCAGGCTCCAGGAAGTCTGGATGGGTCTGCCCGGTGGTGAGTGGGAGATCTGCATGAGTAATGTGTGGGAGGAGTGTACCTGTGTCCTGGATGGGCTGGGTTTTCCCCACACAATGCTGGCTCCGCCCCCCTGTGGTGTGTCTAATGACCCAAGCCTCCCCAGTGAATGAAAGGGGTGGTTGGGCCATCAAGGGTACTCCCCAGCCAGCTGCAACTGGTTTCCCCCCACCCTGCACCCTGAAGACAAAGGACTTTGTACTATAAGAAGGGGCTGTGTCCCCACAGAAAGGGTTCTCTGTTCTGCTTTGGACCTTGCCAGAGGGGGCTGCTGCTGCTGGGGCCAGGAGGACCGCCACTTGGACTGTCTCCCTGCCTGGAGACCCAGTGTGCTGGCTCTGGCCCTGCCTTGCCCCTCTGCCGGCCTCCAGACCCTGCTGGAGCTGTTGCTGTGCCTGGAAGCACTTCTATTTTGATTTATAGCGCTAGGAGCGCTTTCCTGGTGCCCCAGCGCTCAATAGCGCTTTGCTTATATTTCTAGCGCTAGGAGCGCTTTCCTTTGCTCCCAGAGCGCTTGGGAGCGCTTTATCGACATTGCCGGTGCCCACCCGGCATTGGAACCGATTTCGCCGATTTTCGGCGTAGCGAGTGCCACCTCGCTTTATCTTTTAATTTGAGAGCCGGTGCCACCCGGCATTGCCCGTGTTCTTTTATTGATTTCGAGCCGGTGCCCACCCGGCATTGCCTAGGAGTGTGTGTTGCCCTGCCGGGCCGCCGCGCTGCCTGCAGCGACCCGGAAGTCCCGCCTCCTGACCCCCAGGGCCGCGCTGCCATTGGCGGCCCCGGCGGAAGTCAGGCGGCGTGCAGGAAAGACAGGTCCAGGCGGGAGGCGAAGGAAGCAGCCTACCGCGTCTCGCCGGCTCCCGAGTGGAGAGGAGCCCGCCCGCGGTCCCAGCCGAGCCGCCGAGGAGCCGTCCTGCCACCCAGAGACCCGGTGAATGCCTGCAGAGGAGAGGGGCGTCGGGACACATTGTCGGTGTCCGCCCCTCCCCCGTAGCGCGATCTTGCGCGCACTACTGTGTGAAGCCCGAGGGCTTCAGGGGGCATTTATTCTTCAAGCCCTGAGAGGCTCTGGGGCAATTTGTTTATTTAGAGCCCGAGAGGCTCATTGCCCTAACTGTATCTTTGAGCCCGAGAGGCTCCACCCGCCCGCATTGGTTCTTTAGAGCCCCGAGTGGCTCAGGGCATTTCCTTCTGCGAGCCCAGCGAGGCTCATTGCCCACATCGTTTAGAGCCCTGAGAAAGGCTCGTGGGGGCCTTACCTGTGTTGTTGAGCCCGGAGAGGCTCTAAGAGACGGCGCATTTTGTTTGTTGGAGCCACGAGGTGCCCCGGGGGCATCAAGTGAGTTAGAGCCCAGCGAGGCTCTTGGCAGGCATTGTCACTTTGAGTCCCCAGAGAGGGGACTCCCATAGAAAGGCGCTGCATTTTGATCTACTTAGAGCCCAGAGGAGGCTCCAGGGGGCATTTCCTTTTGCCCCACCAGTGTGCTAGAGCCCGGAGAGGCTCAGGGGGACAATTTAGTTCTGCAGAGCCTGCGAGGCTCCAGCGTTGGCCCCATCCTCATCTCCAGCTGCCCAGCCCTTCGTGGGCAGCTGCCACGTTTAGGACCCTGACATTGGGACACATGGACAGTCACAGGTGGTGACTTGTGAGTTTGGCGCCATTGTTCATTTTGCTTACACCTCTGAATGTATTGTGATGCATCATGTGTTTTCCTCCTTTACACCTCTGAATGAATGTTATGCATTGCATCATGTGTTATGTGCTTCCACCCCCACAGGTATTGTGATGTGTAGGTGGTTGTTTTCTCCCTAGTACAGGTGGTGCTAGTGAGGTCCTGGTTACCAGTGATTACTGGTTGTGTGCTATTTTGTGCTATATTCTATGTACTAAGTGCTATTTCTGAAAGTGCTACTTCTGATTCCTGACAGTGGCCCAGGTGGCCCTGTCTTGTAAATATCCCCTGTAAATTCTGCCCGTGCCTCTGGCACATTGTAAAGTGTGTGTTTTATCTAATGTGTTTTGGTGTAATACAAAGGCTATTTTTATATAACCTTGTGTGGAGTTTCCTTTGTGGTGGGCCTGGGGGTTGTTGCTGGGGTGCGTGCGCAAATACTTAACTTACATCGCCTCCAAGTTTAGCCTTGCTGCTCGCGCCACGTTACCTAGAGGGTGAGTAGGGGTTATCTTGGCGTGTAACTCCCTTGCCCTGACTTGGGGGTGGTGGTCTCTGACTGACTTTGGCGAAAGCCCTGGCCAGCCGGGGATCCCATTTCCAACATTGGCGGCAAGCGGTGAGGATAAGGATTTGTGTTTGCCTTGTACCACAGTAGTAACTGGCCACACCACAAAACTCTGCATTTTAGATGACCACATTTTAGGGGATTGTTTTTTGGAAGTTTCATATTTTCTTCTCCTGAAGGTATCCATTGTGTAATTGTGTCAAGTACATTTGTCCCCCACCCTGCGCCCAGAGTCGGTACCTGTGTCACTTGTGGTCAGGTTAAGGAATCAGGGGTGGTAGAAACTGCCTTACCAGTCCGAGGGGAAGGTTGTGTGTGGATGAATGGTGTGTGGCACTAGGCAAGTGAGTGTGAGTTCTCTGGGGTAGAGAGCTTGCTGATACCTTTGTGAATTGTGTACTCCTGTGTTAGCTCAGACCCCTAGGTTCCCTGTGTGATCTTGTCTCTAGAACGTCTGCCAAGATGGAGCTTGTCTTTGATTTCAGTGATCTAGATACCTACAGTACGTGGGAGCTGGTAAGGTTCTGTGACGAGAGAGACCTAGGGAGGGGTGAGTCAAACTGGTACGACCTTAGGGACCGCCTGGTCAGATGGCAAGAGGGTCACTGGGATCGTGAGCGCAGTGAGGAAAGGGTCTGGGCCCCACACCAGGATGGTGGTGGGTCTGTGGGGAGCCCTGAAGATTCAGAAGAGGAGGAAGAAGATGACAGCACCTGGACGCCAGTAGAGAGTAGAGACCCCATAGATAGGGAGTCCCTTGCTGGGTCCAGTGTAGGAGGCAGCGCCTCATCCCTTTCCCTGTCCCCAGAGGAGCTGGAAGATAGGAGGAGAGAAAGGGAGCACAAGCTGGCTTTAGAAAAGCTCAGGTTGGAGCATGCCCAGGCTATGGCGCAGCTGGAGCTTAGGAAGCAACAGCTAGAGACCGAGATGGTCTTAGCGCAGAAAAGGATAGAGGAGGCTGAGAGGGCCTCCACCAGAGGCAAAGTAGCTCTGGAGGATAGACTATCCCCTGCGCGCAGTTTTAATTTTCTGGATTCCCCAGAGAGGGCTGAGTCCAGTGGTGGCAGCTATTTAGACTTCAGTGCAGACAGTCCCCTACCCCGTGCCCAACGTATGGTCCCTTGTTCCCAAGAGGAGAAGTTAAGGTTGAAGTTCAGGGGCAGTAGGAAACCGCCTCAACAAAAGTGGTTTTTTTTTGTGGATGACTGTTCTGATGCAATGTGGGATTGGCTGGCGGCTAGCTCGGATGATGAGAAAGACGGAGTACTGAATATGTTTCTCAAGGAGCAGTTGCTCAGTGTTGTTTGTCCAAAGTTGCGCCAGCACCTGTTGAAGTCTGAATCCCTTAGTCCTTGGGCGCTTGCTGAGGAAGCAGAGCGCTGGGAGAGTGATAAAGGTTCTCTAGGGTCATTAGGGAGTGACTCCAAAAGTAGTGGTTCAGGTATCTTCCAGCCCAGCGTGGTGGAAGAGGCTCAGTGTAGCCCAGCTAGGTCCCAGGATAGCGAGGAGGGTGTAGGGGCTCACTGCCTGGCTCAGTGGAGCAGGAGTGAGGGGGAGACCGAGGTTCCCCGGACGCCCGAAGCCCTGCCTCAGGACTTGGATGGTTTCTGTAGGGAACACCAGGTTTGGGACCTAGGCTGTCCTGTTAGTCCACTTGAGGAAGATCTCTTAGTGAGTAGAGGACCTGGAGCGTCTGAAACCAGAGCTCCTGTGGTTCTAGAGGCTGGCAGTACCGCTCCGGTAGGGAGGGTACAGGAGTCCAGCGTGAGGAGTGATTGGGGGATGAGTTTCCCAGTGGATGCACCAGTGGACCAGGGACTAGCCAGTCGGGCTAGATCTTCTTGGGGGGACCCGGGTGGTGCCACTTCTGGTCTGGGGGATCGTCACGCACTGTCAGGTGGACAGAGGGCGGGAGATCTGCACCAGACAGACAGTAACACAACATATGTCTCATTTGTTAGCCTCAGGGGGATGGAGTGTAAGTCCCCAGAAGTCCTGGAGTGCCAGGCAATTGTTCCACCGAAGGTTTTAGACCAGAGGTTGGAAGGCCAGGTCCAGGATCAGCCTGACCTGAAGGGTAGGATGACTGTAACCAGTGTCCTGACCGGTTCTTCTTCCAGAGGAACCTCTCCAGGTGGGAGAGGGCAGACCTCTGGAAGGGGGTGCAGAGGGTGGGAGAGCCCACCTCTGACCCCGGTGCAACCTGAGTGGATAAGCCCTGGGTTGGAATGGCGTTCTAGGTGTACCCCTCGCCGGAGGAGGAGGAACCCTAGAAGAAGAGGTAAGGGGGGGAGAGCCTTCCCTGAGACTCCTGGTCCGCCTGAGGTTGTAGGCCCTAGGCTGGAGTACCAGTGGCAGTCTAGTCCTGTCTGGCAGACAGGAAGAGTGGAGAATGGCTCCTATGTGCCAGGGTTTACTACCCCCCGCTCTGCGAATTGGCATGGACCAGTGGCACCTGGGTGGCCCAGGGCCTGGTCCTGGCCGCGGACAACTTGGGAGTACCAGTGGGGTAGCCCAGTTGGTCCGGATAGTGGTTCTAGAAGGAATCCCATGGGTTCACCGTGGCGTAGAACAGGAGGGTGTCCCTGCAGTTGCGGGCCCGCGTCCGTGTTCTATCGCCCCAAGCAGGGAAGTCCATCACAGTGGTGATTGGTCTCCCCTGCGTTTCGGCTGGAAGGCGGTTGTGTTGGACTTTGGCCCTTAGGGCAGGTTCACCCCTAAACTTTTTGCTGGTAATGGTGACCTGGCAATAGTGATTTTTGGGATTCTGCGCACTTTCACTGTGTCCCAGTGGAAAGTGCGTGCGCACTCTGAGTGCATGTGCTGAGCTAGGCCTGCCCGCCCATAGGAATGCATGGGGAATGTATGTGTCCCTGGTAGTTCCTGATGCGTGGGGTGTACAGGCTTGAGTCTGGTATGTGTGAACTCGTGTGAGTGAATGCTGCGCAACGGTGTATGCAGCATGTATGTGTCTAGTAGGGAAGCGCCATTTCTAGACATGGCTGTACGTGTGCTGTGAGGGTGCTAGCGTGTGATTGGCTGGAGCTGGCTGGCATGCCAGGCTCCAGGAAGTCTGGATGGGTCTGCCCGGTGGTGAGTGGGAGATCTGCATGAGTAATGTGTGGGAGGAGTGTACCTGTGTCCTGGATGGGCTGGGTTTTCCCCACACAATGCTGGCTCCGCCCCCCTGTGGTGTGTCTAATGACCCAAGCCTCCCCAGTGAATGAAAGGGGTGGTTGGGCCATCAAGGGTACTCCCCAGCCAGCTGCAACTGGTTTCCCCCCACCCTGCACCCTGAAGACAAAGGACTTTGTACTATAAGAAGGGGCTGTGTCCCCACAGAAAGGGTTCTCTGTTCTGCTTTGGACCTTGCCAGAAGGGGCTGCTGCTGCTGGGGCCAGGAGGACCGCCACTTGGACTGTCTCCCTGCCTGGAGACCCAGTGTGCTGGCTCTGGCCCTGCCTTGCCCCTCTGCCGGCCTCCAGACCCTGCTGGAGCTGTTGCTGTGCCTGGAAGCACTTCTATTTTGATTTATAGCGCTAGGAGCGCTTTCCTGGTGCCCCAGCGCTCAATAGCGCTTTGCTTATATTTCTAGCGCTAGGAGCGCTTTCCTTTGCTCCCAGAGCGCTTGGGAGCGCTTTATCGACATTGCCGGTGCCCACCCGGCATTGGAACCGATTTCGCCGATTTTCGGCGTAGCGAGTGCCACCTCGCTTTATCTTTTAATTTGAGAGCCGGTGCCACCCGGCATTGCCCCGTGTTCTTTTATTGATTTCGAGCCGGTGCCCACCCGGCATTGCCTAGGAGTGTGTGTTGCCCTGCCGGGCCACCGCGCTGCCTGCAGCGACCCGGAAGTCCCGCCTCCTGACCCCCAGGGCCGCGCTGCCATTGGCGGCCCCGGCGGAAGTCAGGCGGCGTGCAGGAAAGACAGGTCCAGGCGGGAGGCGAAGGAAGCAGCCTACCGCGTCTTGCCGGCTCCCGAGTGGAGAGGAGCCCGCCCGCGGTCCCAGCCGAGCCGCCGAGGAGCCGTCCTGCCACCCAGAGACCCGGTGAGTGCCTGCAGAGGAGAGGGGCGTCGGGACACATTGTCGGTGTCCGCCCCTCCCCCGTAGCGCGATCTTGCGCGCACTACTGTGTGAAGCCCGAGGGCTTCAGGGGGCATTTATTCTTCAAGCCCTGAGAGGCTCTGGGGCAATTTGTTTATTTAGAGCCCGAGAGGCTCATTGCCCTAACTGTATCTTTGAGCCCGAGAGGCTCCACCCGCCCGCATTGGTTCTCTAGAGCCCCGAGTGGCTCAGGGCATTTCCTTCTGCGAGCCCAGCGAGGCTCATTGCCCACATCGTTTAGAGCCCTGAGAAAGGCTCGTGGGGGCCTTACCTGTGTTGTTGAGCCCGGAGAGGCTCTAAGAGACGGCGCATTTTGTTTGTTGGAGCCACGAGGTGCCCCGGGGGCATCAAGTGAGTTAGAGCCCAGCGAGGCTCTTGGCAGGCATTGTCACTTTGAGTCCCCAGAGAGGGGACTCCCATAGAAAGGCGCTGCATTTTGATCTACTTAGAGCCCAGAGGAGGCTCCAGGGGGCATTTCCTTTTGCCCCACCAGTGTGCTAGAGCCCGGAGAGGCTCAGGGGGACAATTTAGTTCTGCAGAGCCTGCGAGGCTCCAGCGTTGGCCCCATCCTCATCTCCAGCTGCCCAGCCCTTCGTGGGCAGCTGCCACGTTTAGGACCCTGACATTGGGACACATGGACAGTCACAGGTGGTGACTTGTGAGTTTGGCGCCATTGTTCATTTTGCTTACACCTCTGAATGTATTGTGATGCATCATGTGTTTTCCTCCTTTACACCTCTGAATGAATGTTATGCATTGCATCATGTGTTATGTGCTTCCACCCCCACAGGTATTGTGATGTGTAGGTGGTTGTTTTCTCCCTAGTACAGGTGGTGCTAGTGCGGTCCTGGTTACCAGTGATTACTGGTTGTGTGCTATTTTGTGCTATATTCTATGTACTAAGTGCTATTTCTGAAAGTGCTACTTCTGATTCCTGACAGTGGCCTAGGTGGCCCTGTCTTGTAAATATCCCCTGTAAATTCTGCCCGTGCCTCTGGCACATTGTAAAGTGTGTGTTTTATCTAATGTGTTTTGGTGTAATACAAAGGCTATTTTTATATAACCTTGTGTGGAGTTTCCTTTGTGGTGGGCCTGGGGGTTGTTGCTGGGGTGCGTGCGCAAATACTTAACTTACATCGCCTCCAAGTTTAGCCTTGCTGCTCGCGCCACGTTACCTAGAGGGTGAGTAGGGGTTATCTTGGCGTGTAACTCCCTTACCCTGACTTGGGGGTGGTGGTCTCTGACTGACTTTGGCGAAAGCCCTGGCCAGCCGGGGATCCCATTTCCAACAAATTGGCATTACAATATCCTGTTATGATGTTTATAAAAGTGGGACAGGTATTGAATGGATAATCATACCCAGGGGCAATTTGGATCTACGGACTTAGTAGCCAGTGTTCTCTTCTTCCTTCGCTCGAATTTTCATAAATATCGGTTTTGATGAAGTTTTCTAAAGTGAAATGTAAGGGTATAAGTCTCTCTATCATACGGTAGTCACCAATCTTAAATCTTAAGTTACCTAGAAGTGTGTTAGGACTAACCTTATTACAGTCTGGGGATTAGCACCTACAGATCCAGTTATCCAATTTCTTCCGTAGTATACTTATTTTTTGTTCTTTTATTCCAATACAAATCCTTATTCAAGACGACCTAGGATGGAAGATTAGAGCGTGAGTATTTACTTAATGAGCTGCGCTATCAACCTATTTATACTCTTATATAAACCTTGCCTATTGATGTTCTGCAATGAGCAGCTTGACAACAACTACCAAGAGATTAATTATATGGACGATTGCCGCTCAGTGCTAAGCATAAGACAATATGACCTATAAAACCATGTATCATAGTTCCGCGTTATTAAGCTAGCGCGTTATGATGTTATGCAAAAAGCCGCCTGACAACAACTATCAAGAGATTGATAATATGGACGATTGCCGCTCAGTGCTAAGCATAAGAAACGACGAGCTACTATGACTAGACCAGCCGGTAAAGCCATGTATCGTAGTTCTGTGATATTAAGCTAAGGCGCTGTGACTGTTATCTTCACATATGAGTTATTGAAAAAGCCCTAATCTCTCCAGCGTGTGACTCGCAGATTGAGAGATGAGTGCTACGGCTCCTCCATATAGTACTGAAACAGCCCGCAGGGTCACACTCACCTCTTCGTTCTTATTGGCGTCTCACATCTAACGCGCCCCATTCGTTCCGGTCAAAACCACCGTAGTGTGTGTTGCTCGCTATCGAGCCAATTTACATACCAACGATGGCGCGAAAATGCTGCCTCGCAAGTGGTCTGACCCGGAAGTGACTTGATATCAACAAAACGGATTACCTTACCGAAATACGATTGCCATCTTGTAATGGGTTGCGATAATATAAACAATACTTGCAGCATTTTACGTGCTTAAATCATGTGTGAGGGATGTTTGTCGCAACGGAAGATTGAAGTTACCAATATACTTCCCACCAAAGCTATTTGGTTTATTAAGGCAAAAGCGAGAAGGTGTCAAAAAAGATTTTTTTTAAACAGAATAAGTGGAGTGACCCGTTTAAAAAGGACCGAGTCACAGAGTTGCAAAAATTAATCTAATGACTCTCTGTCTCTTAGGTTGTATATACCAATGTGGATGTATGTGTATAACAAAGTCGAGCCACAGGTCATGAAGATAGTAAAAGGAACATTGTCTCCAAAATTGTGTGCCATCTTGGAGTGGTCAAGGTGATCTATTACAACTGTACAGAGTGCGTCTTTTGTCAAGAAATAATTATTTGATCAGCCTAGTTATTTATCAATGGTATTATTACTGCTTAGATGTAACATAAATGGCCAAACCAATAGCAGTACTCAGGTGGATAGGCCATACTGCTGTTTTAATCCCATAGAGAGTTATAAAGATATATAATATATGTATATGTTCTATCCCCGGCGATAGCACTAATCAAGATGGTAAGGTTACACTAAGAGCTAATAGTTATTCAGCAAAAACGTGTATCAAAGATTTATCATGTATTCTTGGTAACATACCATATATATTTTCATTGAGTCCTTTACGAACACTGTCTAGATGGAAAATCCAAAAACTCTCACGTTTTTAACCGTATTTTCCATTAGTTGCCCCATTTTGTGCTTTTTCAAGTATGCACCATTTCAGGTCCAATTCACTGTGTTTACTATCCAGACAGTGTTGTACAATTGGGGCTGATGTTCTTTTCATTCTCACAGCTGACTTATGCTCACTGAATCGTATACGAAATTCCCACAAAGTCTCCCCAATATATGCGAGACCACACAGGCATACAATGAAATAAATGACATTACTACTTCTGCAATTAGTAAATGATTTTAGATGAACATTCATGTTGTTATAATTGATAGAGTCAGTTATCATTGCAGCATCACATGCGTGGCATGATCCACATCTATGGTTGCCCTGTACAGTAGGAAGTCCAGTGATGGATGTCTGGATTCCCCCTGGTTTGCACTTATTCCTGGTATGGACCAGACGGTCTCTTAAATTTCTATTCCGTCTGTATGCTATCAGAGGTTTTGGAAGATGGATTACAACATCCTCTGTGTCAAAGATTCACCAGTTCTTATTTATGATGTTTTTTATCTTGTAATTCAGTGATGAATGATTAATAACACACGTAATTCTATCCGAGGGTTTGCATTTAGAGCCACTCAGTAAGGAGTCTCGGTCATAGTATTTAGCTCTCTTAAATGACTGACGTATCAGTCGATGAGGGTAGCCTCTTTTTAACAGTCTCTCCTTTAATGCTTCACCATGGCGTTGATATTCCGTCAGATTTGTACAGTTACGGCGTATCCTAAGGAATTCTCCAAAGAGAATTGAGTCTTTCTGGCAATGTGGGTGGAAGCTTCCAAATTGAAGGATGGTATTTTTAGCTGTTGGTTTTCTAAATAAACTTACTTCCAAAAAGCCACTCCTTCCATTAATTTCAATATCAAGAAATTCGACTTTCTCAGTATTATGATTTAAAAGTGAATCTCAAGTTCGGATCACTTGAATTTAGCCATAAAATGAGGTCTTCCAATTGTGTCACATCACCTCGCCATACAAAAAAAATATCATCAATAAACCTACAACATAAAAAAACATTCTCAAAAAAAGGGGCGGCTTCATTGTACACGTTCTTCAGTTCCCATTCGCCCATGTATGTGTTCACTACACTTGGGGCCCAATAAGCCCCCATACTCGTGCCCTTTATCTGTTTAAAAAGGGATCCATCATAGTCGAAAAATGTATTAAGGAGAACAATCTCCAAACATTGCAATATGAACATGTCAGGTCTGTTATTAGGGTACCTATGCAGTAGGGAAGCTACTGCATGTAACGCTTGACACTGAGGAATGTTGGTAAACAACGCCTCAATGTCAAGCGTTACTAATATATCTGTGGCTGAGTTGAATGCAATACCCTCCGTCTTGGTAATCATATCACCCGTATCACGGATGAAAGACTCATATTTCTGTGTCAGAGGACATAAAAATGTGTCCACATATTTGAACAGTGGCTCAGTGCTTGAGCCTATCGTAGAGATTATTGGTCGCATAGGTGGTTTACATTCATTCTCATGAGTCTTAGGTAGACCGTACATTGCTGGAACGATCGGACAGGTTTTATTCAGGAAGGTGTATTCCTCGTCACAGATAAAGCCTTCTTCGAGTGCTATTTGTGTCACCTCTTTTATGGTTGTATTTAGTCGTTGTAATTCCCTTGGATGTGCTGGCCTATAATGTTCTTTAACATCCAGCATTTCTAGCATTTTTCTGTCATATTCAGATTTATCAAAAATAGTAATGCCCCACCCTTATCACAGGGTATAATTACCAAGTTTGTATTGGTTTCGATGTTTTTTAGGGCAAAACTTTCTTGTTTTGATAAATTAAAACATGTTTTATTGGTTCCTGTCAAAAGGCGTGTAATGTCTTGTATCACTCTACGCTCAAAAATTTGGACTTCAGGTCCTACTATGTCTAGTGTAGGCGTAAAGGTTGTAGGGGGTTTACATCCCGATTGGTTATCAGTTTCTTGTTCCATAATTCTGCCTTCAAAAAACTTTTTTAATCTAACCCTTCTGAAGAAAGCAAAGAGCTCTTCATGAAGTTTGAATTTATTGAGTGAGGTGCATGGGACAAACGACAACCCTCGACTTAGTAGCGTGGATTCCTCATTACTGAGACTCGTCGATGATAAATTGTAGATGGGCAATATGTCTCTAGGACTTCCTACTGTCTCATTCTGATCTGGGTCTACCACCAACTTTTCTCTGTCGGTCCTGAGGACGGTGGTACAAGCCCACCGAAACGCGCTTCGACCTGGCGTGGAAATTCACGATTACTATCTGTGTCACCTCAGCTACAGAAAAAAGAGATTGTTCTGGTTGTAAAGAGAAGTGTGTGTATATGTATGTATGAGTAATGTGTGAGTGTTGATAGGTGTGTGTCAGACAGGTTGTTCGTTCTTCATAGTTTTTATAAAAAAATGTATATATTGAATCGGAGAAGCATATAAATGATGTATTGAATTTTAATGTTTATATGACTAAAAAGTATTATGGATTAATGGATGAAAATATACAGTAAAGAAAAAAAGGAAAACAAGTTTTTTGATATATATATGAAAAAATAAAATACTGAAATTAATCAAAAAACAAATGTGTACCTGTGCTGATCTGAAGGTTTTTGATTAAAATATATGAACTATGTCTTATGAAAAAGAATAGTGAGGCCACGAGGGAACTTTATTGTGCTACTCTCTCTGACAATACTGCATGCTAAGGATTGACCGGATAAGTACCCGATGAGTCAAACCAAACTTACAATAGTTTCACCTTTTTCGCCATATACTGGGTTCAAAATTTGCTGATTATCTATTTCTTTTCTATTCACGATCACGGATGCAATTTTCTTTCATTTTTATAGTAAAGCAGGAATCTGGTGTTGTGTTATTCCGGGACTTCACACATTATGCTTCAAATTTTCATTATACATTTTTTATTTATATTAGATGTTGTGATTATTGTAACATTTATCCTGCGGGTACATTATAAATGTAGCATAACATGTGCCATCATTCTGCTCTTATGTCCTTTCACAGATACTTATGTGTGATGGCTTCCTGAGGAAGGCGCTGTTGCGGAAACGTGCATAGTAACTCCATCTTCAAGCCCTCCCTAACACAATTTTGTTGTTCTGTTTTCTTGGTTATTATTGAATTTTCGTCATGAGTTATATATGAAATATATCAAGGCATATTGTGAGACGATTTTATCACCATTTATTTACATCAAATTTTCCTACTGCATGTATTGGAGATACTAACTCCTGTATGAACAAGTGTAAAGGACATCTTTGTACTGTTGCCGATTTATGACATTTTAACCCTTTTTTCATCGCTTAACTAATAAAATGTTTGGTTATCTTGAATTTACTACATTTTTAGTATATAGTCAATTTTTTGTTTAATCTATATGTATTTTTTCTAATGAAAATTGTATGCCCGCATGTTTTACTGTACAGGTTCTTGTCTAAGAATTTTTCAAAACTGTAAATGTCAAAAATGAATGCAGACAATATTAAAGTTCTGTTTAAGTAATGTGTCCAGGCCTCTGCAAAATCTTCAAATGCAAATCAATGGCCAGTATTTTTGTTGGGGAAAGGTGACAACCCAATACACCACTTCCTATGCAGCATCTCTTGGAGGGCAGGAGCACAGCTAGTAATACATGTTGGCAGGTGTTGAGTGCTTCAGTGAAAGAGAGCCATGGATCTGACCTCATGCACTGTGACACCCCATGCTGTGATTGTAGGTCCCTGGCCTCTTGTTGCGACCACCCCCTTTAAAAGTGGAGCTGCAGTATTTGTTCCCTGGCAAAGTTGATCCAAAACTCATATAGGTCATTTAGGGGCATATGCATCAAGCCCTTTTCCCGTTCGCAAACGGGCCGATTGCGAACAGGAAAAGGCCTTTTTGGATTTATCATCCCAAAAGGGCATTGCAAATTAGAGAATAGCAAAATTTGCGATTCTCTATTTTGCGATTGAATTTAAGGAATCGCAAATTGCGATTCCTTAAATGCGATGTAGAGAGCACCTAAGTTATGTGAATTTGGCATAAGAAATTGCAAATTACCACCAACTGACAGTTAGTGGTAATTTGCAAATTTTTTGAAAAAAGCACTTTTTTGCTTTTTTCAAAGTGCCATGTGGCACACATACATGCCCTCAGGGCATGTATGTGTGCCACATGTGCACACATGCACATTTCAGGGGTACAACAGGGTGTCCTTTTGGAACCCTTGCACCCTTGAAATTGCATGCACAATTTGCGAGTACCTATTGGGTACTCGCAATTTGCGCACGCAATTTCCATTCATTCCTATGGGCCTCTTGGCCCATAGGAATGCATGGGAATGGATTCATTAATTGCGAGTCACAATTTGCGAGTCGCAATTAAGGAATATGAGGGAATCGCAAAGTATTTGTGATTTTTTAACTAAATATCGTTTTGTGATTCTCAAATAGCGATTCTCTAAAAATCGCTATTTGGAAATCGCAAAACCTTTCATTGATACATATGCCCCTTACTCCCTGGCAAAGCAGATTCAAATATCACCAGCTTTTGTAGAAGTCAGAAGTGAAGGGAGAAACACATGCAAAGCACAGCAATGTGGAGTGTGGGGGGTTCTTAGTAATGGGGTTCCAGGAGGCAGGCGCATGGAGGATGGGGTGGGATGGTGCAACAGGAGGGTGGGGGTTGAATCAACACAGAGAGCAGGGTGGAAGCAATATGGGGGAATGAGTGTGGGGAAGCAACACAGAGGCTGCAGGAAAGAAAGCAAACTAATGTGGAGAAAGATCAACAATTAGCGCGAGGTGAGGAAAAGTACATGAACGACAGGGCAACGTGGAGTTGGGAGAAGAAGCACACGAATGAGAAAGCAACACAGGGCAGAAGCACATGAGGGCAAGTGCATCATGGCGGGGGTGTGGGGACCAATGTTAAGCCATGGACAGGCTCTAACTCACAATGAGCTAACAGCACATGTTGAAGCAGACAGAGCATGTGTTTAAAAATGCATAAAACAAAAGTGTATGCATACCGCCTTGGAAAGATGACATATATGTGTCTATAAGACACAGAGTTCCAGTACAGACTAGAACACCATTTTTGTATTGTATCTTTATTTAAGTACCACCTTCTCCTCAGACGAGCCACAGCACGGCTGTTATTTATTTTTGTAGTTTTTATGTAGCGCAGATTTAGCCCAACAGCATTGGAGCAGTTTACAAGATTGCTGAAAAAGTTTTTGTTAAAAAATATCGTAAAGCAATCTATTAGTAGAAAATCAGGGAACAAACAATTCAACCCAGCAGAGACGTGACAGAAATATTTAGCTAAACATCAAGTGAAATCAGCAGCAAGTAACCAGGAGAGCAGAGAGAACAAACATTGTAACAGATAAGAAAGGTTGCTACACTGAATACATTTTGACACCTCTCTGACCTCTGTCTAGGTCCTTGGATTACTTGCGCTATGTCATGAAATGAGTCGAACGTTGATATGGATCCAAAATCCTCGAACTCCATTTCTCCCAGCCTTGAGCCGGCTGGCCATAATGCTTTCAGAATCATATATCGCCCTAATCTATCAAAAAATGCAGCAAAAAACTTTAAACACAGATTACTTAAAACCCACCAGAAACCCTTATCTCAGATCCCTGCTTCTCCATCAAAAAAGGTGTTACTATAAATTATCTCATCTTCTACACTAAACGACATGCGTAATGGCGTGAGGCCATCTATTCACTGCTCAAGATCTCCACTTTCCTGAAGACTCCACATGGTCTTAGATGGATGGTTGCGCCCTCTCCGGCTCTTAGAGGTGAAGCCACCATCTCCCTTTACAAAAATGGAACCATCCTTATACAAGCTTCAGACTGCAACCTAGTGGTATTTGACGGATGTTTCCCATCTTCATGAATACAGTCGCTAACGTCAAATCCGCCCCCTCCCCAGGAGATACCGGCTCCCCTGAGGTCGCCCAGTCTCCCCAAAGACTTAATGAGATCTCTCTTTGCCTCCTACACCTTAAGGCAGAGGTACGTAGCCTACTACGTATAACCGTGGAACTGTCAGTTAACTCGAGATTAAGCCGCTCCACAATGACTAATCACCCGATTCACACATAAGTCGACTTATCCGCGGCATTCGACACGGTTGACTATTCCATTCTGGTCAACCGTGTCGAACAGGCGGGCCTCAGAGACTCTGCCTTAGCCTGGTTAAAATCGTTCATCTCCGAACGTACTCAATCGGTTCGCTTAGGCTCCTTTTCTGCCGCCAAGGTCAAGTCTTTCTGTGGGGTGCCCCAGGGCTCCTCACTATCCCCCTTGTTGTTCAACCTATACATGCGGCCCCTCCTCTTTGCCCTAAGTAAGCATAAAGTCACTGCATACAACTATGCAGATGACTTACAGCTTGTCTTTGTCCTCAACTCTTCTGACGCGGTGGAGGACTTCCAGGCCACCATGACCCTAATTCAGAGCTGGATGTCCTCAAACCACCTCAGACTAAACCCAGGGAAAACTGAGTTGATCCTGCCCGGCAAGAGCGAAATTAGTTGGAGCCCTAACTTCTGGCCATCGGACATGGGCCTCCCCCCTAAAAAATCTTCCACTGTGAAAAGCCTAGGGATAACCATCAACGAGGACCTCTCGCTAAAATCCCAAATTGGCACCGTGGTCTCCTCTGGATTTTTCCAATTAAGGAAAATCAGGAAAATCGCCCATTTCCTCACTCCCTCCGCCTTAATCCAGGTGGTCATGGCCCTGGTACTCTCCCATATTGACTTTTCCAACAGTTTATACCTAGGCCTACCCGCAGGACAACTCAAGAGACTTCAGTACCTGCAGAATCAGGCCGCCAGGCTGATCTGCAAAGTACCCAAATGGGAACCTATCAAACCAGGCCTCGAGAGTTTGCACTGGCTCCCCGTGGCTCAAAGAACCGAATTTAAAGCCGGATGCATTATCTTTAAGGCTCTGCAAGGCAAAGGACCCCTATTTATCAGACAGCTGATCGGTAGATACGTCCCCCCACGGAATCTAAGATCTGCCCACAAAGATCTTCTAGAAGTTCCTCGTTTCAAGAAAAAACGACAAGGCGGCAGCTGTTTTCACTTCCTTGCAGCCACCCTATGGAACTCCTTACCTCTTGCCCTCAGACAGAGTAGAGACCTTCTTGCCTTCAGAAAGGCTTTTAAAACACATCTTTTCATACAAGCTTACCCGAAATAACTCCTCCGCCAGACTCTCCTCCTGTTATGTTTTTTATCTTACCAGCGCCAAGAAGCCCTCGGGCGTACGCGCGCTTTATAAATTGCCAATAACATAACATAACATAACATAACAGACCTCTAGGCATTCAGACAAGTATAAAGTGAACTGCTGAAGTATCACACTGGGCTAATTCTCAAAGGGACCTGTCTGGTCATTCCTGACTCTCTTCGAGACCAAGTAGTAGACATGGCTCATGAGGGTCACAGCGACATAGTGCCGAATAAACCCTTACTTCAGGTCTGGCGGGCAAATCAACATTTGGCAGGTGGAGGTCACCCAACATCCCAAAGGACTTACCTCCTTTCGCCAAACTCTACATCAGGCCCAAAGTTCTGTAACCACGAAATATGTCCATGCTATCATCAATAAGCTGAGAGAAGTTGGGATTGACTTTTCTGGACTCATTGCAGGACACAACATCTGTTAGGCGTGATGGAAGAGTGCTCTTGTTTTCCTTAAGTGATGGCTGTCCTTGAACAAAATGTTCTCCACCTTTGGTTTCCCTTCTTTGGTGAAACCAGACAACGGACTCTCATTTAATGGAAAAGAATTCCAAGACTTTGCTACACTGCTGGGTTTCTAAAATCAAAAAATAACTCCAGTGTAACCTGAGGCTAATGAAAACATGGAGAGATTCAAGGCGATACTGAAGCAAGTGACCAATGACTGTAAAAACATTGAAGTAATTTGTGTTAGCTTTGTATGTTTTGTTTTTATTTCACATGATTTATTAAATCTTGTATTGCCTAACATTGTTTTTTTTAATTTTAATTTTTTATGTTTTTATTAACCTTATCAACAAATCGGCAATGATGACAATACACAGAGAATCAAATATTAGAATCAGCATATGTGAGTCCACAGCCATATCCAGTTCAAACCAACAGTACATTCTAAAAAGATGTGACAATCCTATCCTTGATGCTATCCTCTGCAGCCCCCCACCCTATCAATCTTCATCTGAACTATCTCCATCGGGTTCTGGCAGTGGGTCGCATATGTCCCCTCGGTATGTATTCCAGGCTGTCCAAATTTTTGTCCATTTACGGGGGCTACCTCGATTGGCATACACTGTGCGTTCTGTAACATAGTCAGATCCATGTCTCGACACCATGCTGTCAGCGAGGGCAACTCCGACGCGCCCCATTTCTGTGCGATGTTCCGTTTCGCCACCGTTAGTCCCAGTGTGACCTACATTTGACCATGACGCGAGAGATCGTTAGGTTCCCATATGTTAAGTAGGCACCTACGCGGCTCTGGCATCAGGGACACCTCCATGACTTGGGATATTGTTCGCATTACCTGCCGCCAATATTCTGCCAACACTGCACATTTCCATATGGTATGTATGAATGACCCCTTCTCTCCACACCTTCTAAGGCAATATGGATCTTGTGCCCTGTGTATTTTATGCATGAAAAGTCTGGTGTAGTAGATTCGGTGTAAGATTTTAAGTTGTATAAGTCGGAGTCGCGCAGGGATTCCTACCTCCCTGGGTGAAGCCAGGGCTTCCTGCCATTCTGAGTCCTCAATGTCCCCCAAGTCTGCCACCCACTTGCCCCGTAAAGAGGTCGTCGGATCTGGTAGATTACTGATCAACTTTCGATAGGTGAGAGATGTGGCTTTCTTTTGCATGTAATCGGTCAGTAGTCGGTCTTCTAATGGGGAGGCCTCGGGGACTTCGGTGCCTGGCGGGATCACTGCCAGTAACACGTGCCTAATCTGCACATGATAGGTCTCGGTTGGTCCCAGTTCATATTGTTGCTGAAGTTGGATAAATGATATCACTGTGCCCGTGTCCCATAAGTCTCCCTCTGTGGAGATCCCTATGTTATCCCACTGTGTAAATCCTCTGCTGTTTCGCAATTGTCCCAGTTTTTTTGTGTCCCAGAGTGGGGTGAGTTTGGTTATAACCCCTCTCCAACCCAATCGTGTGCGCGCCGTATGCCATAACACAGCCGTGTGTTGCGCGGGGCCCGTTAGTTTCAGTGTTAATTTCTTTATTATAGAGGACCGCTAGTATGTTATGGTCACCTAACTGCGCTCTATCTGCCTTATATGCCGGGTCATGTTGGGGGGCATGTATCCACTGGTTAACAACCTTGAGGTGTGCCGCCCAGTAGTACAGTTGCATGTCGGGGAGCGCTATTCCGCCGTCATACCAGCTTTTATGTAGCTTCGTCTGGGCTATACGAGCAGGCCGGTGTCCCCAGAGAAGTGTTGAGACCTGCGCAGCTATTTGTTTGAAGTATCGGGGTGGGACCGAAAAAGGGCGTAGAGAAACCGGGGTAGGGCCATCATTTTATACAGTGCTGCCTTGCCGAGGAGTGTAAGGGGCAAAGACGCCCAATGGACCACATCTCTCCTCAGGGGTGGCACCAGATTCTTCAGTTGGAATTCTGCTATGTCTTGGGTAATGTGAAGTCCCAAGTATTTAAAGGAACTATTAGCTATCACCAACTGGCAATTTATTGGCAGTTGTGGCGGAGGACCCTTAAGCATGTAGAGTGTCGATTTGGACCAATTTATGGTGTAACCTGAAACCATCCCGAAAGCATCACAGATATCAAGGAGCACTGTTATAGAGTGTTCTGGTTCCGTGAGGTACACCAGTATATCATCGGCGTACAGGGAGATACGATTTTCCCATCCCTCTTGCCACCTAATGCCTTTCAACAATGGAGCCTTCCTAATCAGCGTCGCCAGTGGTTCCAGCACAAGCGCAAACAAGAGCGGCGATAGTGGGCAGCCCTGGCGTGTCCCTCTTGCTAATGGTATTTCACTCGATAAATGCCCATTAGCCGTCACCCTGGCTGGATGTTTCGTGTAGAGGAGTTTCACCCAAGCACAAAATTTTGGACCGAATCCCAGATGCGGGAGGATTCCAAATAGGTATCGCCATTCCACCATATCAAACGCCATTTTTGCGTCTAGTGACACCACCACCGCCGGCTCCGACAATGAGGGAGCTTTTGCTAGTGCTCCATGTAGTCGTCTAAGATTGAGGGATGTGTTCCTGTTAGGCATAAAACCCGACTGATCAGGGTGTATTAGGTGCGGCAAGTGTGCCATCAGTCGGTTCGCCAACAGTTTGGCTAAGATTTTGGCTTCTGCGTTCAGCAGCGATATAGGGCGGTAAGAGGTGCATTCGGACGGGTCTTTACCGGGTTTTGGGATTGCCACTATTGTCGCAATGCGCTGGTCCAGTGGCAGCTCACGCCTTTCCAAACTCTCGTTATACATTGCCAATAGATGTGGACTCACGGTCTCTGCTGTTTGCTTATACCATTCTATGGGAATCCCATTGGGTCCCAGTGCTTTTCCAGACTGTATCGATCGAATCACTAACTGTAGCTCTTCAATTGTTGGGGCTGTTTCTAAGTCTAAGGAAGCTTCTTGTGTCAGCGTTGGCATCTCTACTGATTGCAGAGATTCCACCACCTCTTCCTCTGTTACAGTTGAAGTCGGTGTGTAGACTATTCGAAAGTGGTCTGCCAGTGGGGCCACTATTAATTCCGGGTCTGTCGTGAGTTGATCCCCTCTTGTCGTATATGGCGTATACCTCTGGTGCCACTCTCTCGTTCATCCAGCCAGGCTAACATTTTCCTAGCCTTATCCCCTATGTCATATATTCTATGTTGGGTTGCAGTCAGATTAAGTCTTGCCCTCTCTTGCAGGTGTTCTTTGTATTGCTGCTGCCGAAGATGTAAAGTGTGTGCCTTATCTGGTGTGGGGTCTACCGAGTAGTCCGTGTCCGCGGCCTGTAGTGCTAAGTCTAGGTCTAACAGTTCCTTCTGTTTTGCCCGTTTGTGCCCTGTGATTGACGCTATTGCCTGTCCTCTAAGGACGGTTTTGTATGCCTCCCATAATGTGGAGTGCGACGCCACCGATGAAGCATTTTCTGCAAAGAAATATTTTGTGGCCTTATGGAGTTCTTTTTTAATCTCAGGGACACGAAGATGACCAGGGTGTATAGGGTATAGTCTCTGGCGGGATCTGTGGCGGTAGGAGTAGGTTAGTATCACTGGGGAGTGATCCGAAATGCCACGGGGCTTGATATCAACCTCCTCCACATATGCCAAGTTGGTACTTAGTTTCAGGAAGTAATCCAATCTAGATAAACTGTTGTGTACAGTGGAGTGGTATGTGTATTGGTAAGCCGTAGGGTGCATGTGTCTCCAAACATCAATGAGTCCCATCGCCTCCACGAAGCCCTGGAGGCGAGAGGTGCCCGCCGTCAGTTGCCTAGCTGGATATTTGTCTACGGTGGTGTCTAGTACTGCGTTGAGGTCACCCCCGATAATAAGGTCCCCCTCTGGTAGTGCCAGTAGAAAGTCGCTAAGTGCCAGGAGTGCCACTGCGTGCAGTGCTGGTGGAATATATACTGATACAATAACAATGAGTCTTCCCTCCCATTGACCCTGTAGTGGTGCAAACCGTCCCTGGTCGTCGGTTTTAGTTTGAAGGACCATGAAGGGGGAACTTTTCCTTATTAAAATACCTGTTCCTCTTGAGCCCGATTTGAACTCAGAGTGCACTGCCATTTTATACCCCCATCTGTCCAGCGCCTTACATGTCGTCCCTGCGAGGTGTGTCTCCTGTAACAGCGCCAAAGTGGGGCCCTTTTTATTTATTTTGTCCCCCAGTCCTCGAACATTCCATGTCACAATCTTTAGAGGGGCGGTCGGAACACCCAGGGGTGCATCTAGGACCCTGTCAGGTTGTGTAATCGGTGCCATAGATGTGGTGTATGGATATTGTGTAACGTAGCTTAGTCAACTCCCACACTGAGTCTCTGGTTAAACATTCCCCTGCTCTATCATCACTGCCTCTACAAGTTAAAATTATGCGAAACAAAATCAAAACTTCCCCAGCGAAACTCCCCTCCCCTCCCTGCCTCCCTGCTTAATAGGCAAAAAAACGCCCACCTCCCCAACTCAGCAGAGGGCTCTCTCCCCACCCCAACCATAGTACTTGCTTGACGGGGATAAAGAGTCCAGCGAAGGCCTTAGTCCTTCATCCCCTCCACGGCCTGCCTCAGTCTGGTATCCAAGGCCGGCACGATTGTTACTCTGTTCGGATAGGAATGGTCTCCCCGGCAGAATCAGGCTCGGGGGATTATCCCTGGCCGGTCATTTCTACTTCTGACCATGACGAGTGGGCCGGGTCCGGGCTTTGCATTGTGTGGTTGCTTGCGTTTTCTTCCTCTTCTTGGTTTCGACGGCCCCTACCGCCGCATCGTGAGTTATCAACTCGCCGCCGGCCCTCCAGCCAGTTATATGCCTCCTCCGGGGTCTCAAAGAACTACGTTTTGCCCTCAGCCACTACTCTGAGACGGGCTGGTAACAACATAGAGTAGGGCAATTCGTGTGCTTTCAGTGCTTTCTTAACCTCCAGGAAGCTACGCCGATGGCGGGATACAGCCACTGTGTAGTCCGGAAAGAAGGCAATTGACGAGTTGTTAATCCGAATTGGTGGAGAGACTCTCGCTGTTTGTAAAATGGCGTCTCGGTCGCGCAAGTTAAAGAGTCTGGCAAGTACTGGCCTGGGCGGTGCACCCGGTTTAGGTCTCCCGCCCGGGACCCTGTGTGCTCTTTCCACGGAGAAGAAACTGGAGAGGCCTTTGGGTTGTAGTTGTGTTTTGACCAACTCTTCAACGTAAAGGTCCATGGCTTGGGTACCTTCGCTTTCTGGTATGCCAAGAATTCGTATGTTGTTACGGCGTGAGCGCCCTTCGTGGTCATCGAGCTTCTCCGTTAAATGTTTGTTCTCTACTTCCATCCGGGACAGAGCTTTCTGCATCTCTGTGGTGTCCGCCACTAAAGATTTGGTTACTATTTTTACTTCTTTTACTCGGTCCGCCATTTTGTGAAAATCCGCACGGAGCAACGTGACATCCGTTGAGATCGCTCCCACTGTGGTCTGGACGCTCGAGAGGGCCGCCACTCTCCGCACCTTTATCCGTGGACGTGCGCCCCTCCTGCAGTGGCGGCGAGCCTTTTTCATAGGCATACTTGTCCAGTTTGGAGTGGGTGCTTTGATTACGCGGACCTCTGCCCAACATGGCGTCGCAGGAAAGGGCTCTTTTATTTTTTTGCGACGAATCGCGTATCCGTGGATGTTGTCACGGCGCGTGATCTTTTCAGGATGGCTAGCGCAGATTAATATAATGACGCTGTTGCAGGGAGGGATAGTAGCCCGAAATCGCGTGGTCCCGTGGGTGTCTGATCTGGGAGTGGGGGCCTGCCTTGATGTCTGTGTACAGGCGCCGTCACTTGTGCGTGTATTATTATTCAAGCTCTCTCCTATCCTCCGTATCGCATCAGCTGGGAAAGGGGTCTCTCACAATATTTAATCTGCAAAACAGGTTCCCCACCGTCACACTATGCCAACCTCCGACTGGGGTAAGGCACTAAGTATTAGTCTCAGTGCGGCTCGCGCCGACAGTATGCAGGCTCCCGGTCACTCGTCTGGCGAACTGGTCTTACCGCAATTGTGCTTGTTGCCTCCTGATGGCTTGGGGCTCCCGGGGGAGGTGTCAGGTAGAGCTTTCGCAGGGTGTGTCGGTTCTGGGTCTTTCCCTTACCCACGGTGCACCACTCGTCTCGGCCGCTGTTTCCCCTCTATAATCTTAAAGTGCAGAAGGCACCGGCCCCCGCACCGCCGGTGGGTCGCCTTGGGCTTCACGCGGCCACTTGCACTGTCCAGTTACTCCAGGGCAGTAAAGCAATAGATGTCTGCCGCTTTCTCTCTGTGCCCGCAGCTACTGGGGGGCTGATCAGTGTGGCACTGTTGTTGTGGCAGCCACGTACCTCGTCACTACGCAGACTCCGGTCTCACTGCCTGGGGGCTGCTCCTTTCGTGATTGCACACGCCGCCGTTGCTCAGTTCCGGGCCCCCTGGGGGCAGTGAGAGTGTCTCTGGGTGTGGCGGCGCCGGACCCTTCCCCTCACCACGGGGCAACGCTCGTTTGGGCCGCTGCTCCTCCGTCTTACTCGCGGACCTCTAAGTACACCAGGCCCCGGTCTTTGTGTGGCTGGTAGGCCGCGCTGGGCCTCACTCAATCTCTGGCACTTTCCGGTGTCAGATTCAGTCCGGGTTTGCGTCGATGCGTGTCCCCCGGTCCCAGACCTCCGCTCAGGTCCGTGGAGTGTCAGGAAGTTACGGATTAATGATCAGATTAACGTGAAGGGCTGTACCCTAGCCGGAGCTCTTCAACTAGGCAGCCATTCCGCTCGGCCGCTAGCCACGCCCCCCCCATTGTTTGGTTTTTAAACAATATTTTGTTTTTGTTCTTTCTTTTCGGGCAGCATATTAATCTTGTATAGTGCTTAATGTGAACTGAGTCATATCTAAATGTTGGTGTTCGTTTGTGTTGTGAGCGGGTGTTTATAACAGGCCACAATTGAGAGCTTTGGAGTTGAGGCGGAAGACACTGCAAGTTTCACACAGTGCCTGACAGTGGGTCATAACGGGGTTCAGCATGTGTATTCATCCACACTTTGGCCTTGCTCAGATCACACATGGCAATGGTCTTGTCTGCCAATTGCAACTGTGATTATATATATAGGCCATGTCTCTTACAAGTTACATGTCTTACGCCCCCTTTTACAGTCTCCTCCTCCCATCTTTTTCCATCCCATTTAAAGCCCCGGCTGCCTGGATTGTTCTGGCATCTCCGTGCTTGCTCTAACCCATAGGTGCGTTCAGTAATCCACCTTGGAGACCTGGAGCAAGGACAGTGGCAGGACAGCAGAATTCAACGGGCGCGAGGAATGTCAAACTTGGGACTCTTCCTCATTTGTAAAACGAAAAACATAAATTCCAGGGAAGGTGTGTCAACAAACCTTATAATCAAGCCTTTCGAAGAAGGTGTTCTGTCTATAATATATATTATTCAAGTTTCCTAATCCAATATGTAGTTTTCTTTTCACTGTGATGTCAGATCCTGTTTGAAGCATATATAAGGAAGCAATCACAAGTGGAAGATATGTTGCAATGAATACATAGCCTGATTTTTCTTTCTTCGCACTTTTGCTATTTTGCTCCCTGATTTTTGCGTCCAGCAGTTATAACTTCTAATGTATTCTACTTCTGGACATTGAACCTGTTTCTTTTGCTCTCCCTGATGTCAGTGGGAGTTTGGTGTCTTGCTGTTCAGTGTTTATCAATATCAACTTAAGTATTCTGTTCCTTAAGCTAAGCTTAGGAGAAGAGAAGCTCTCCATTGGCAGGTCCCTTTAAAATCATGTGCTTGTAGGAACAATTGCCCTCACTCACCCGAGGGTGACAAGCTTCATCATAGGGCTATGCTCCTCGCTGGGCCGGAATGGCAATGCCCGGCGGGCCCCAGGATAAATACTGGAGGTCTTTTTTCAACAGAAGCCTGAGGAGCACAGATGGACAGAAGGTGATATGTCCAGATGGTGAGAAGATTGGCAAAAGAGTGAATCTAAAATCAACTAAGGACCTTGTATCTCAATGTATTTAATGTGATCTCTCTCGTCAGAGATGAGATTGAAACAAAAGTGACAGAGGCATTTGGAAATAATGGTTCCTACCTCTGTGCACAAAAAAAGTGATGGTCACCTACAAACCTGCTTGTTGGCCAAGGTCTACAAATAAGGTCAACATGTTTCATGCCTTCAATAGTCGAGGAGCGATCTGTTTGCGTTTTGTCAGAACCAAAAAACAGTCTGATAAATGTGACTTAATCTTCTTCGCTGAGTGAGGGGCTCAGTTCAAACCCCACCCAAAGCATTGGTGATAGTGCGCCGATTGACATTGGACTACCACTGGGGAGCACTGGTTGACAAAGTGCTCAGAATGAGGTAACCCTCCTCAGAATCTGAGTAAATTGACCTATCAGATAGTGTGGACATCACAAAAGGGAGCGACTTGTCGACTCCGGCCTGTGGGACCGCAAAAATGCTTCGTACATGTGTGCCTTAGCCACTACAGACCTGTGCGTGTGTCATATTCTGAGTTATCTTACCTGCGTTCCATTTGTGTCAGCTGGTGTCTAACTGTCATTTGGGAAGTTGGTGATGTCCCTTGTGATTTCTTAATTACAATTAATACAAAATAAGGGTCCCCCCTATCTGGCGGAGAAGTTTATTCCTTATGCTCCAGCACGTGCTCTCCGTTTCAGTAACAAACTTCTTCTCCAAGTTCCCTCTATTAGAAGGGTTAGACTGGGAGGTAAAGCTCTTTCTTACCTTGGGCCTCGTCTCAGGAACGAGCTTCCCGTCACCCTTAGAGTATGTACAGAACATCTCACTTTTAGGAAATTGTTAAAAACTTTTCTGTTTCAAACTCAGTGAATCGTGAATACCATCTCCTTTCCTCCTCCATCCGCTTTGAGCGCAGAGATACTCCTTCACATCTGAACCTAATGGGTGGGGCAAAGGAGAGGCCTGTGAACTCGGGCAATGACAGTCCAGAAAGTCCTGCTGCAGAATGAAGAGCGCCTCATTGAGTTCATTCTTATGAATACTGCTCTGCACTTTCCTTTTGTGATCCTGTGCAGTAGAAGTATGTATAAATAAAAATACTGGCCCAAAGAGGAGCTGCCTGATGATAAATCATGACACCCTTCAGGGTGTGTGAGGGCCAATTCCCCTAAGGGAGCACTTCCTCCACCTGCCTCTAGATAGACCTTGACTCCTTGATAGGATCTGCATACCCTTGTTTACAAATTACCTGTAGGGGCACGTACGCTGGACCTTGGCTGTTTCACAATGGGACGTTCTTGAAAAGCATCCGTTTGGCACTCCAGAGATCAGCAGGATCCTTGCCTGCCATATCTGAGTCTTCTCCTTCATCTTCCTCATTTGTTTTAGCAACCTAAATAGCTTGCTGTGCGACCACATAGCCAGTATACACTTATATGAACCTGGCCATGGAAGAACACCAAGGCTTATCTGTTGATGACGACATTGTATCAGAAATTTTGAAGACCCCATCTCACTTAGGAGCAGATGGTACCACCCCCTCAGGCAGTCAACATGAAGACTGGCCCTCACTAATGTCTCTCAAGAGACAACTTGTCAAAGTTACCCCCCCCCACGGTATATATTTAGGGGCCATTTTCTCCCCAATGGCCTGATAGTCATTAACGTGCCATGCATTTTCTTGGAAGATCCCATTTTCAAGAAAGACCGGTCTCTGGTAGCATGGAAATGCATCAGAGACTGGCTCATCTTGAGAATAAATACTGCGAAACGTCTGGGGGCTGCCCTTACTGTAGAATCAATATAGCGGAAAATGCACTGAAGACAGGGATCCCAATTACAGCTTACAAAACCAAGCTAGCAGAGGTTAACAAGATAAATAAAAATAAAGAATATTTGATGAAGCAGAAAATCAACACGCTTCAAAAAGATATCAAAAAATGTGTTAAGGAGAAAGTCCTCCTATTGGACTTGGCCCTTTTTGTAGGGTCATCCCTGAACTTTTTGTCTTCCTCCTGTATTTTGTCTGAACTGTTTTTGTTGGTTTTATGACTCATGTCAGAGTTAGACCATTGATGGGCCGCTGATCCGGCATTGGCGCTGACACGGAGGCACGGTGCATAATGAACTACAGCTCCCGGCATGCCTGGGAAGGATGGCCCGTGCTTGACGCAAGGAACGCAAATCCAGGAAGTAAAGTCAGCACCGGAGAGGATGGCGGTGCCGATAATTCTTGCAGATCCCTGAGAGTTCGGTTGGTATTTTCCAGGCTGCCGGTAAGCACTGTTAATATGTACTAAGCTCTGAATTCTTGGAACCCCGTTTTGAATCGAGTAAAGGCATTTCTGAAACACGAGGTGGATATCACCTCGTGGGTGCAACTATTACCGAGGTGATTCTCTCGGATGAGAGAGCAGCTTTTTCCCCGTTGGGTGAGACAGGCAATCTGCCGTCTCGTTGCGGGGAAATTCAAGGCATGACAAGAACTCCCTGTAGGTTGAGACAAGTGCCTAATGTCTCCGGCAGGGCTGGTTTTTGATCAAGTGATTGTTTGAATGGAACAGTTGGCTGACTCACATTAACTATTGCCTGACTTTTAGAATGGTCTAGCAGTGTCTAGACTCCGAAGCATCTCAGAATTTTCCTTTCCAGCTGGCAACATTAAGAGCATATTAACCCGGCCTGCTGTTTACTTATACTTTCTCTCTACAACACTGTTCATCTTTGTATCCTAGCACAGGAGTGACGATCAAGGGGGAGAATCAGAGGGAGTTATCTAACTACAGAAGTGAACACATGTATAATTAGGTATGTTGTAGACTAGCTCGTAGAAATAGCAATGTACGTAATGATATGAGAGGTCCAACGCCTGCCTTTTGTTCTTCTGTTACAGTTGGTTAAATCCCTGGTCTCACCCCATTCTTCTCTCCTGATTTACGGCCTCAGTATTTTCCTTTACAGGTAGGGACGAGGATAGTACATTGTTCAGTAAGGAAAGGACGTTGTGGGTTTTCTACTGTGTGGTTACAGAGCGTATATTCTAAGTGTCTGCTCTTGTCATTTCAGATCTCCCTCCCTGCTGTCCCCTTCCTTTCCTTCCCTCGCCTGACTATCCTAGCAGTCTGTGTATTCTCACCAGACTCTTGGGGACGTCGTGAGGGGGAAGCCATAGGTATTTCAGCACAATCCCGAAGAGACGAGAAGAAGGAGCCTGACAGAATTATCGGTCCACGAATGCTTTTATCTTCTTGATTGTGCTGAAACAGAAATGGCTACCTTAGATGACGTTATAACTGCTTTGGCGTTGGTTCAAACGGAACTAGCAGCCTCCAACAGGGAAGTAGCTGCTTCTAGAGCAGAAACCACCCAGCTACGGGCTAGAATAAACAGGATCCAGGCAAACCCTTTTGATGCAGGGGGAAGCACTACCCCACCCCCCTCTGTGGTTGTAGAGATGCCCACAAATACCCTTGCCCCCCCAAGAGGTTTTATGGGGATAATAAGAAGGTGCAAGTATTCATGACCCAAGTATTACTGCACTTTATGTGCAAACCTAAAATGTTTTCTACCAATCAGGCTTGGGTGGCTTTTTTGATCTCATACTTAGGGGGCGAGGCAGGGGCGATCCCTGTAGTTAGACGTGATGACCCTCTTCTATATGACTGGGACGAGTTCCGTACAGAATTCGAGAAAACATTTGATCGAAGGGCTGAAACCTTTACTGCTGATCGGGAGCTGCTGGCCTTGAAACAGGGCAACGCTGACTTAGTAACATACCTTAACAGCTTTCATCGATTGGTGGCCGAGACCGATTGGCCTGAAGCCAAACAATCCGCCCTGTTTTATCAGGGCTTGAATGATGAACTAAAGGATGTGTTGGCACACATCGATCCCCAACCCTGCACGTACTCAGCTCTCATCGAACTTACACTACATCTGGACCATAGGATGAAGGAGCGGAAAGACCACAAGACAAAAGATCGGTCTGTGGTGCCTTATGATCGTGTAGGACAAGGGGAGAAATCATCCGTATCACCAGAACTCATGGAAATCGGAGCAGTAAGGGCCTCGTTGACGCTGAGTGAAAGGGAACACCGAAGAAAGCAAGGCCTCTGTCTTTATAGTGGCAAAAAAGGGCACTACCTACGTGACTGTCCAGTGAAACCTAAGCCTGGAAGATTCAGAAACGGACAAGCCGCTGCAGGAATAGCGAACAAGGGGCCGGAAAACTACCAAGCTTGAGGGTGGACGAAGGGGAACCATCAAGCAAACACATCATCCCTTCCGTAACGCCCGGTGGTATTCAGGAGAAGAACCACTTGTTTCTTGACATGTCCATGGTTATCGCATCTGTAGAAAAAGACATCAGTGCAATGGTGGATTCTGGCGCGACAGGTTGCTTTATGGACTTTGCGGAAGCCGAACGTCTGGGAGTGCGTCTTATTACTAAGAATCATCCCAAGACGGTGTACGCGGTGGACGGAAAAGAATTGGAAGCCGGACCCATAAAATATCACACCCCTGAGTACGAACTTACCCATAATGGATACCATCGTGAAAGAATGTCATTTAATATCATCAATGCACCGCAATACAGCGTCATCTTGGGACTCCCCTGGCTACAAAAACACGAGCCCTTCATACATTGGACCTCCGGGACTGTACAATTCACATCCGCATATTGCATGGAACATTGTGTTCCAGTGCTTGACGGCCCCTCGAGGGCTTTAGCCTCTATACAACACATAGCCACCGCGGCCAAAAAAGATGTGTCATTACCGTCTTGCTATCTAGCATATGAAGCGGTGTTCAGCGATACCCAGGCCGAGGTGCTCCCGCCCCACAGGGCGTATGACTGCAGAATAGATCTTGTCCCAGGGGCTGTAGTCCCAAATGGAAGGATTTATGCCCTCACGGTGCCAGAGAATGAAATCCTACGTGCCTACCTGGATAAATACCTTGCGGTGGGATACACACGGCCTTCAAGATCTCCGGCTGCATCACCGTTGTTTTTCATCCCGTAAGCCAACGGGGGAAAAAGGTGCTGCATCGACTACAGGGCTCTCAATACCATTACAGTGAAAAACCAGTACCCGCTGCCACTAATCCCTGTTTTGTTGGAACAAGTACGAGCCGCCAAGATATATACCAAGCTTGAGCTGAGGGGCGCCTACCACCTTGTTCGCATACGTCAGGGTGATGAGTGGAAAATGGCTTTCAAAACGCGGTATGGGATCTTTGAATACCGGGTAATGCCCTTTGGGCTATGTAATGCCCCGGCCGCATTCCAATACTTCTTAAATGAAGTATTGAGGGAGTATCTCGACCGTTATGTTGTGGTATACATTGACAACATCTTGGTCTATTCAAATACAACTGAAGAAAACGAAGAACACGTGAGCCGGGTGTTACAAGCCCTATTAACTAACCATCTGTACTGCAAGATCACCAAGTGTGAGTTTCACGTTACCACGGTGGAATTCTTAGGCGTAATGCTCACACCTTCTGGTCAGGTCATGGCCGATATAGACGTTTCATTCGGGGATTCTCTGCTATGGTAACACCTTTGACCAGACTCACAAGGAAGAACGTTCCGTTTATATGGGATAGAGCAGCACAGGATGCTTTCGACCAGATGAAAGCCGCCTTCTCAACAGCTCCGGTCCTGACGCACGCCAATCCTGAAACTCCTTTCAATGTGGAAGCCGACGCATCCGAAGTTGCGTTAGGAGATGTGCTGTCCCAAAGAGAGGAAACCACCGGACTCCTGCATCCGATCGCTTTTATGTCTCGGAAACTGATTCCTGCGGAAACAACTACGCGATAGCCGAGAAGGAGTTACTGGCGATTCGAGATGCGTTCATAGAGTGCAGACATTGGCTGCTGGGTGCTAAACACCGAGTGACGGTGTATACAGACCATCGGAATCTACAGTTTATGAGTGTGGCACGTCATCTTACTCCTAGGCAATTAAGGTGGATATTGTTTTTTGAGGAATTCCGGTTCATCGTCACATACAGACCTGGTGTTCAAGATAAGAAGGCGGACGCTCTAACCAGACAAGAAAACCCGGAGATGCATACCACCAAGCCAATTAGGGCTATAATTGAACCTTCCAAAGTCCTGTGTGTCACTCATACAGGGGATTTTTTGTTGGGCGTAAAATCAGGAGCGCAAACTTGGGTCTAGAGAACCTGGCTGAGGCATCACACGGAGTGGAAAGTGAAACAAGGCGTACCTATGAAAGGCACACAAGTGCTCGTGCCTACGAACGCTTTGATGAGAACAGTGTTTTCTTGGTGTCATGATTCCCCTTGTGCTGGTCACACGGGGTATGTGAAAACTCTTGAAAAAGCATTGAGACAGTTCTGGTGGCCTTCCATTCGTCCTGATCTTCGCCGATGGGTAAAGGAGTGTACTAAGTGTGCCCGAATGAAATCAGATCGTCAACAACCGCAAGGACTGTTACAACCTATGCCCACGCCCGAAAACCCATGGGAGAGATTCTCCGTGGACTTTATTGTTGGACTCCCCAAAGACCAAGGGAAGACAGCCATCATCATAGTCATAGATTACCTTACGAAAATGGGTCACTTCATCGCATGTAACCAGGTCCCCACAGCGGGTCAATTAACTCACCTCCTTTTAGTGAACATAGTCAGGTTGCATGGGCTTCCGATGGTTATTGTTTCAGATAGAGGGGCCCAATTTACCGCTCGTTTTTGGAAGACCTGGTGTTCTGAGTTGCAAATCGCGTCATCCCTCTCCACCAGTTTCCACCCTCAGGCTGACGGTCAGACAGAGAGGCTGAACCAAACTCCTAAACAGTTCTTACGCTGTTACGTTCAGGAAAACACAGATTCATAGGTGAATTGGTTATGGGTGGCAGAAATTGCCTATAATAGCACTCAGCACTCCTCCACGCTTCACACCCCTTTTTTTTGTTCCTATGGGCATCATCCTAGATTTAACCCCCTATTACCCCCAACTACCAACGTCAGACTACACGACGTCAAGGAAAGGTTGTTGCATGTGAGCAATATACTCCTTGCCACACGCAAGAATCTTGTACAAGCCAAAGCTAGGTATAAAACACAGGCAGACAAACATCGCAGGCCTTGTCCTGTGTACAAGAAGGGTGACCTGGTTTGGTTATCCACGAAACACATAAGATTTCAGAGGCATAGTGTGTTTAACCCTAGATTCATTGGGCCTTATAGGGTTGTGAAACACATAAACCCGGTGGCTGTGCGGCTGCGCTTGCCTACTCACTTTCGGATCCACCCGGTTTTTCATGTGTCCCTCTTGAAGCCCTCTCACAGTCCGGTTCGGCGTGCTCCTCTGCCCATCTGGGTGCACCAAGACCTGGAATACGAGGTTAGGGGGGGTCCTTGACTCCAAGTGGGTGAGGGGGCACTTGCAGTATCTGCTTTCCTGGAAAGGCTATGGCTTGGAGGGGAATTCATGGAATTCGTGCACGCTCCTGGTTTGGTGGCGAAGTTTCACCGTATGTTTCCGGATAGGCCTGCTGCCGGTCAGCACCCCTTGTAAGGGGGGATGTACTGTCAGAGTTAGACCATTGATGGACCGCTGATCCGGCATTGGCGCTGACACGGAGGCACGGCGCATAATGAACTACAGCTCCCGGCATGCCTGGGAAGGACGTCCCGTGCTTGACGCAAGGCACGCAAATCCAGGAAGTAAAGTCAGCACCGGAGAGGACGGCGGTGCCGATAATTCTTGCAGATCCCTGAGAGTGCGGTTGGTATTTTCCAGGCTGCCGGTAAGCACTGTTAATATGTACTAAGCTCTGAATTCTTGGAACCCCGTTTTGGATCGGGTAAAGGCATTTCTGAAACACGAGGTGGATATCGCCTCGTGGGTGCAACTATTACTGAGGTGGTTCTCTCGGATGAGAGAGCAGCTTTTTCCCCGTTGGGTGAGACAGGCAATCCGCCGTCTCGTTGCGGGGAAATTCAAGGCACAACAAGAACTCCCTGTAGGTTGAGACAAGTGCCTAATGTCTCCGGCAGGGCTGTTTTTTGATCGAGTGATTGTTTGAAAGGAACGGTTGGGGCTCCAACCGTTGGCTCACTCACATTAACTATTGCCTGACTTTTAGAATGGTCTAGCGGTGTCTAGACTCTGAAGCATCTCAGGATTTTCCTTTCCAGCTGGCAACATTAAGAGCATATTAACCCGGCCTGCTGTTTACTTATTCTTTCTTACCACAACACTGTTCATCTTTGTATCCTAGCACAGGAGTGACGATCAAGGGGGAGAATCAGAGGGAGTTATCTAACTACAGAAGTGAACACATGTATAGTTAGGTATGTTGTAGACTAGCTCGTAGAAATAGCAATGTACGTAATGATATGAGAGGTCCAACGCCTGCCTTTTGTTCTTCTGTTACAGTTGGTTAAATCCCTGGTCTCACCCCATTCTTCTCTCATGATTTACGGCCTCAGTATTTTCCTTTACAGGTAGAGACGAGGATAGTACATTGTTCAGTAAGGAAAGGACGTTGTGGGTTTTCTACTGTGTGGTTACAGAGCGTATATTCTATCTGCTCTTGTCATTTCAGATCCCCCTCCCTGCTGTCCCCTTCCTTTCCTTCCCTCGCCTGACTATCCTAGCAGTCTGTGTATTCTCACCAGACTCTTGGGGACGTCGTGAGGGGGAAGCCATAGGTATTTCAGCACAATCCCGAAGAGACGAGAAGAAGGAGCCTGACAACTCATCAGTGCTAAAGTGCATATGCTCTCCCTATGGTAAAATTGATGTATGGATTAGTGATTCAATGATTTGCTGGTTTGGTTTACCTGTCAGACCCTAGTACAGTGCACCAGGAGTGCCCAGGGCTGGTAATCCAAATGCTGCTGGTGGGCTTGCAGCACTGGTTGTGCCACCCACGGAAGCAGCCTGTAAAAGTGCATCTAAGGCTTGCCATTGCAGAGCATGTGTGCAGTCTGGTACTGCCATGCTGACTGGGAAAGTGCACCCCCTTGCCAGTCCCTAACTCTTCTTCATATCAGACACCCCTATGGTAGGCCCAAGGGCAGGGTGCATTGTAAGTATAAGGTAGGACATGCCCTGGTGTGTGTCGCATGTCCTAATAGTGAATTCCAGCCATTTTCGTTTTTCACTATTGCAAGGCTACCTATTTCCCATAGGCCAGAATGGGTAGTTTGATTATTACATCTTATAATCCTAACTGACTCAGGGAACATGGTAGAAATTCGAGTTTAGTATGCCTGAACTCAGAATGATAAAATGCATCTTTTAGTGCAGTAGGTTTTAATATTATGTGTTTGAAAATACCACTTTTAGAATGTAGGTATTTTCTTGTCAACTATCCAAGCCTGCCTGTGCTGTGTATTCCTTGCCTGGAGTTTGAGTGACAAGGGATGGGGGATTCCAGGAGACAGGGTGAGGCAGCCCAGTGGTGAATAGAGAGATCTGCATCTAGATGAGAGGGAGGAGTTGCACCTGGGACCTGAATAGGGCTATGCCTTCCCTCCACAATGCTGGCTCCACCTCCTGTGGTGCATCTGATGTCTCTGCCCTGCAAAAAGAAAGAAGGAGTCATGTCAACAGAGTGCTCCAGGACTGTCCAGAACTGGTTTGGACTAGGCAAAGGCCTCTCTGCCTTCAGAGAACAAAGAGAAACTGTGTATAAAAGAGGGGACCCAAACCCCAGAGAATTAGATGACTTTTGGACAAACAAGAAGAAACCTTTGCTGAGGAGAGGAACCAGAAAAAACTGAGGAGAGACTATCCCTAAGCTGAAGTGCTGCTTGGGGGATTGGCCTGCAGTGGTTGCCTGACTGCCAAAGTAAGGAGAAAGGAACTTTGTGTTCTTTATTCAACTTGTAAAGGATCTCCAAGGGCTTGAGAGAAGAGCTTTCCTCCTGCTGAAGTCTCAGGGACAACAGACTTCAACCCCCAGCCTCCCAAGAGTTCTTTGGAAGTGCCTGCTGCTGTTTTGGGCCTTCTGAGGACTGCGTGTCACCACAAGGACCTGGAAGCGTCTCGCAACGAAGAAGAAGCGTGTTGCCATCGCAGTCGCTGCATCATGGATGTCGCTGCTGTAACTGCCGCATTGCACCGCATCGAGAGGAGCGTCTGGCAACGAAGAAGCGTGTCGCAGGCGCTGCTGCCGCATCATGGATGTCGCCGCTGTAGCTGTCGCATTGCACTTCATCAAGAGAAGCGCCTCTCATCCACGGAGAAGCGTGCCGCCGTCGGAGCCGCTGTTGTCGCATCACGGAACAAGGGTGTCGCCGCTGCAGCTGTCACATCAAGCTGAAGCGTCTCGCATCGAGGGAGAAGAGTGGCACCGCCAAAGCCGCTGTCGTCGCATCACGGAACAAGGGTGTCACCGCTGCAGCTGACGCATCGAGTCGAAACTTCACGCAACATCGGAGAAGCGTGCCGCATGAAGGAGAAATCGAAATTTTTATTTCTTTGCATCAAAATTTCATCGCATCGCGGCGTTGCTCGCCGCATCACCCCGGAAACGCAGTAAGGAATCAACACATCACCATCCTTGCAACACTTTTGTTACCCTGTGTGTTGCATCTTAAGGTACATTGACTCAAAGTGTCGCATTTTAAGATCTGAAGAAAACTACGCTAATTCTACCATTTTAAGTACAGTATTGTGGATTTTTGTCATTTGTGGTCTTGTGTTAAGTCTATATAAAGAATACTTATTTTTAATATACAATGTGTGGTGTCCATCTGTAGTGTTGTCACTGGATTACTGTATGTGTTCACAAATGCTTTACACACTGCCTCTGAGATAAGTCTGCTCGTGCCAAGCTACCAAGGGGGTGAGCAGGGATTATTTTAGGAGTGTACCCCCGTACCCTGACTAGAGGCAAGGGTCCCTATTTGTCACAAGTACCTACCTGTGCCAACTAGAGACCCCCAAATCTAACATTACCCTTATTTACGGGAGGACTTTAACAGAGGGGGGACTCCTCGTCTCATGAAATCAACTCCTCATGCAGATATAACTCCTCCTTTAGTGGCAACTCCAGTGCAGGAAGTTAGGACAGCATAGTCAACAACCACCTCCTCTTATGGGATATGGAATGCCTCCGTTCCAAGGCCCCCAGTGGGTTGGTCCCACCCATACCAGGTGTATCCCTTAGGACCGCCACATGCTTTTCCCCAGCCCTACTTCCCTCCTTTTTTAGGCACAGGTTGACGCAGAGGAAGAGGAAGAAGAGGCACACAAAAGAAACATGTACAGTGACAGGAGCCACCAATGGAAACCTTACGACAAACAGAGTCAAACAAGCAACAATAAAAACTGTTAGTCATCTATCTGAGAAACCACTACACTGGAAATAGAGACCAATGTCTTAATGACAGGCTTGGGCTTTGTCCCTACCCCCAAAGATGACAAGTTCCGCACTGCCCACGAACTCCCCTAATTCTTCTGGAAAATTCGCTTATAAGCATTTTTCTGCAATAAGTTACGCATTGAGAGTACACAATGCATCAACCTTTACTCCTTCAGCAGGGATGATCCCCCATGAGGTGTTGTTTTCAACAAAAGGGGAATGGGGCAAGGCACAACGAGAATTCTCCCTGTGTGCCAGGTTTTGCGAATTTACAGCTCATGCAGGGGAGCGGAAGGTCCAGTCCTGGTGTTTGCCAGAAGTACCAATTACAAGAGGGGTGCCAGGCTGTTCCTAAAGGAGTGCTAGTTTGGTCGGAGACAGGTTAGGGATGCTGTAGGGCAACGTGGGGTACCTACAAAAGGGCATCCATTTTGTTGGATGTAGTGGCCTCACACACCCTTGCGAGTGTCATGCTTCATCATCGGCAATGCTCCTCGTTGGGTCGGCGGTGCAATACCCAACGGGCAACACCTCAAAGAGGGGCTCTTTGGCGGAGATCTTTTTCCAACTGCCGTATGGGTGAAGTGCGGGTGTGGGGCCAGGAGAGTGTAGACGTAAAAGTGGTTTAAAATGGGGGCAAGGGTACCAGGATCAATTTTATTCTGGAGGTCCCTTGGCTCCAATTAAAATTTGAACAAGGACTAGACTTGTAGGGAAATAATGTACCCTAGTACAAGGCTAACCTGGTATGTGACTGGGTCGACATGTTTCTCGCCAAACAGTCAAATTGACTGGCGATTCATCAGGACCAGTGTCTAACTATGTTGTTTAAGAGACAACTATCTACAGTATAGCTGTTCCACTATTTTGCATTGTCAAAATAAGGAGAAGTCGTGTACCTGTGTTGCGCTCTGTCTTCCTATCAGGTAGTGGTATGCTACAACAACAGTACCCGGCGGTTAGAACAGCGGGTGAACCTCATAGTGGACAGGTTTTGTTATCCCGCGTATTCTTGGTTAGACCTACCCCTCACCGCCGGTCCCGGCATCTACCCGGGACCACGACTTCTCCTTATTTTGACAATGCAAAATAGTGGAACAGCTATACTGTAGATAGTTGTCTCTTAAACAACATAGTTAGACACTGGTCCTGATGAATCGCCAGTCAATTTGACTATTTGGCGAGAAACATGTTGACCCAGTCACATACCAGGTTAGCCTTGTACTAGGGCACATTATTTCCCTACAAGTCTAGTCCTTGTTCAAATTTTAATTGGAGCCAAGGGACCTCCAGAATAAAATTGATCCTGGTACCCTTGCCCCCATTTTAAACCACTTTCACGTCTACACTCTCCTGGCCCCACACCCGCACGTCACCCATACGGCAGTTGGAAAAAGATCTCCGCCAAAGAGCCCCTCTTTGAGGTGTTGCCCGTTGGGTATTGCACCGCCGACCCAACGAGGAGCATTGCCGATGATGAAGCATGACACTCGCAAGGGTGTGTGAGGCCACTACATCCAACAAAATGGATGCCCATTTGTAGGTACCCCACGTTGCCCTACAGCATCCCTAACCTGTCTCCGACCAAACTAGCACTCCTTTAGGAACAGCCTGGCACCCTTCTTGTAATTGGCCCCCATGAGGTATTACCATTTGAGCAGGCTGTCCTGAGAGATGTGAAAAGGTGCACACAAAAACCCACCTTCCACAATATGTCAAAACTGGAAACAACCGTCATGCGGGCCTTAGCTACTGACACTACCTTTACAATCAAACCTGTTGACAAAGGTGGTGCAATTGTGATTATGAATACTGGTGACTATGTCATGGAATGCCAACGACAATTGGCCAACAATGACTAGTATACCCCTTTTACACAGGACCCAACCAAAAGACTGGGTACACAGATAACCTCATTGGTCACCTCGAAGGAGGCACATGGTTGGATGAGCAAAAAGGAATCAGAGTTCTTAGTCAATATGAACCCTAAGATCCCCTAGTTGTATGCCCTCCCTAAAATACATAAGGGCATCAATCCTCCACCAGGAAGACCGATTGACTCCAGCATAGAGTCACCTTTGGAGCCATTGTTGCAGTTCTGTGACCACTTCTTACATCCTTTGGTGAACAAGACTCCATCCTTCCTAAGGACACTACAGATGTTCTAAACCTGCTACAAGCAATCAATGATAACACAAACATTGACTTACTGGTTACCTTAGACGTTGAGGCACTCTATACCAAACAGCCCCCCTGGATGCTACCCTGGATGTTATAGAGAATACCCTCTTATCAGAGGAATGGACTTCACCGACTCCAGTCAGTTTCATATTTGAATGCACCACCCTTGCACTTACTGAGAATTTCTTCCAATTTCAGGATCAACTATATCATCAAACACAGGGGACATCGATGGGGAGACCTTTTCCCCGAGTCTGGCCTGTTTGTACATGGCCAACTTCAAAAAACATCAGAACCTACTCTACAGTAACCCTTTTTTTTAGGTCTCGCCTGTCGATGCGCATGCGCATCGAGCTTGCGAGCCTATTGCGGCGTAAACAACTTTTAACTAAGCAGCAAGGAATCGTGGCGATTCCTTGCAGTGCCCGTGACTTTTAAGCTCAATGCGCATGTGCATTGAGCTTAAAAGCGCGTGCACAGCCGCAATCACCGTCAGCCGCATTCCTCCGACACCTTTTGAAGTGAAGCTTAGCTTCACTTCAAAGGCCCGGCTTCTTAACACCCACATGCCGCTCTCCCCGCTCCGCCCCCTCCCCTGCCCGCCTTGTGCATTTCTTTCTCGGCCTTTAGTCGTCACTCTCCCTCAGAGCCTCCTCTCCACCCCCTCCCCTGCTGCTCTTTCACGCCCCCTCCCCTGCTGCTCTTTCACGCCCTCTCCCCTGCTGCTCTTTCACATCATTTTGAGCGCAAGTGAAAATAGGGCTGGAAATTTTGTTGCAGGGCTCGTTTTCATTGCTCATCATTGCGCACCTTTTTATTAGCTCAGCAACGAGCCCCACAGTTTCTTTTCAGCATTCAAGGACTCTGGCATGGGAAGCCTCAAGAACAGCGTGCGATGGCAACTCCTCCCGGTCTGGCCTTTGCACCCTATTGTGGAATTTGCGTCCCACCGAAGCCCGCCTCACCGGCTCTTCCAGCAGGCTGCTTCATGTAAAATCCCCCCTTGCTCTACTTGTAATCACTTGACTGTAAGGGACGTCTGCAAATAGCAGTACACAACACAGTAAAACCAACATGCAGGGATTGGCAATTTAATTAAACTCACAATCTCGGATGTGCAGCTTGGGGCACTGCATGGTCTTTTGTTATGAGAAGCCTCGAGAACAGAACGCGGTAGCCCTTTCACCCAATCTGGGCATCGCAGCCTAGTCATGGAATTTGCGACCTGCTGAAGTTCCACCCAACGGCTCCTCATGCTGGCTGCTTCACAGGAACAAGCCTCTGCTCTATTTACAATCACTTGTTTATTTACATGACTGCCACGGGAAAATAAAGACGCCGATCAAAGGGGGTGAATAGAGAGGACCCTATTCCATTTACTGCTTGTTCTGAACGCCAGTTTCACTTTTGCGGTTGCGTCACTTTCACGGCCGCGCAGCCAATGCTTGTTTTTGTGAGCTTGGGAACTGAAGACACTGATTGCTTGATATTTTGATTTTATTTGTATTATGTTATTTATAGTATGTGCCTTTCCTTCCAGCTATCCGCTGCAGAAAGCCTGCATTCTTCCTTGTTTTAGCATTCTCCATTGTGTATCTCTCCTCTCGTGCTGCTGCTTGTTCCCGTGTGCGCCTCCCCACCCCATTCCATGTTGCACTTGCCCGTATACTTCTCCATGTTGCTTCCACCCTCCCCTGTCGTTCTGTGCCCCCCTGCCCTCCCGTGTGTTGCTTCCTTGTGTCACCCTCCACTTGTTGAATCCATGTCCCCCGCCTTCCCTGTGCTACTTGCGTGCCCGTCTGCCCTGCCCATGTTGCTTCAGTGACCACACCAGCCCCCATATTGAGTCTGATCCCCCTGTTGCTTCACCCCATTACTTCTGCTCCTGTTGCTTCCTCTCCATTTACACCCAATTAAAAAAAGTGTTTTGTTTTTAGTTATTGATTTGAATTTCTACAGTAACTAAAAAAAAAATATTTTTGTAGAGAGGATGCAGACTGCTATGTAAAAGTTTTTTGTTTTACTTCAGCCATGCTGCACAGCTTCAATGATGCTGCACAGTGTGGTATTCAACCATTGCCAAAGCCAATAAGTCACAACGATGATACCTATTGACTTTGCCAGTGTTTGTTGCAGTTGCCTTTATACAATGTTTAGGTTACAGTGTAGCATTGTAACTTTGAACAAGGAGTGCTTGGTTAGGTTGTGATTTAACCTCGTCGCATTCAAAACACAATACTCCCAATAAAATTTGTGCGCTTTTAGTTAAAAGCATGAAAATGTAACCAGCCATAAAAGAGAAGGCTCCGAGATAGGTTAGCGAAATATCACAGGAACATCAAAAGTGCTGAGGGGGCCAACAAGCATATACATGCTCTACAGCACCCACCCAACGACCAGGAAAGCACTTTTTATACTTTAATTTTTAATATGCTGGTCCTTAGTACACAAGTGGCATACAATAGTTTACTTGCACCTGCATCCTTCAGACTACAACTCCCTTTCAGGACTAGTTACATTTGCGTCTCTAACTGGATCTGCCCTTAACAGTACCAGTGTATACTTTCTGTCCATCTGTGGATTCCTTTGGCGTTTTACACCCCAGCACACTGCCCTCCAAGAAGCCTCGCTCCTCAATGAAGGGCTGAATGCCAGGGGTTGTGGCAGTGGCGGCTGGTGGATTTTGGAAGTTGTTTTGCTGGGCATACAGTAGCAAACGCCTCAGAGTTCAAAAGCACTCCATAGCACCCAGCTTCAGGCTTTGCCAACCCCTGGGCCGTGTACCTTCACAGGCTTTCAAATCATCCGTGAGCACATACCCTTAAACACGAGCTCAGGCATGCAAGCTAACATACACAGACACAGTCGCAGGCACGCACCCACACAGAGACAGTCATACAGACATACTCGTGCACTCCCCAGCACACAGATAAATACACACGGGCTGTTAAACACAATACGCATTAGCATAGCCAATAGGTCTCGCCTTTGGGACCTTATAAGTGTTTAACCATGCAACAGTTAATGTTGTTGCACCAAGGATATTGTGCTGCATAGCTAAATACTTATAAGATCCCAAAAGCGAGACCTATTGGCTATGCCAATGCAACGCCACTCAGCCACGCAACGCCACTCAGCCACGCAACGCCACTCAGCCACGCAACGCCACTCAGCCACGCAACGCCACTCAGCCACGCAACGCCACTCACACACGCAACGCCACTCACACACGCACCGCCACTCATCCACGCAACGCCACTCATCCATTTGCAAAACGAAAAATGTCAAACTCTTCTATTGAGAGACCTATTGCATTTTCAATGCTTGTTTAACAATATCATCATCTGCAGTCGCTTCATCGAAGACATACTTATCCTCTGGCAAGGTACTGGAGAGACGTGCCACACATTCTCTGATTGGGTCAGCACTTTCAACCCATACCTGAGGTTGACGAAAAACATTTCAGCCAAGAGCCTACCATTCTTGGTTTTGTTGATATCTCTTCGAGATGGGAGGCTGCACACGACAACATCTTGAACTGATTGTAATAATTTGCTTAGGTACAACAGACACCATCCCGAACATCTTAGAGACAATTTACCTTTTGGAAAATTCTTGCGACTACGCCGTAATAGTAGTTCCATAGATGATTACAACCAGCACGCAGAGGCCCTGACTACGAATCTGGTAGAACACAGATAACCACCTCAAGTGGTAAAGACAGCTTGCAAAAGAGTGAGAAACAATAACCAAGCAGCACTACTGGAACCGCGCACACAACCTGAAAGTGAAATCCTGACTTGCATTACATCATTCAATCCCAACTCCAACCAAATACAGAAAATTATCAGGAAACATTGGTCGATACTCCATACCGGGTCCCTTACACTCACCCCACCACGTTTTGCCTTCAAACGAACAAATAACCTTAAAGACACTATTGTACATACTAGGCCCAAACCCGACAACACAGTACGCCAACAATCCCTCCGGAGGCTCCGCCCAGCGACAGGCCACTATCCCTGCGGATCATGCAGTGTCTGCACATTGACCAAACATTCAAAAGAGATCCATCTCTGCCCCACATCTCCATTGACACAGAAATCTCATACTAGTTGCAATACTGAACATTGCATTTATATGATCCCCTGCCCTGTCACAAACAATACATAGGCATGATGACCAGGGCGGTCAAAACCAGGATCCAATAACATCGGAGAAATGTATGCTGCAGGAAAATAACAACAAAGATGAGTACCCACTACATGGAGTCAGGTAACACACATGACGACCTACACTGGACTATCCTTGAGGCCCACACACAAGTACATCGGGGTGCCCTATTCCACAAAGAACAAGGGATTTTCTGTCCATCTACACATCTAACAGGGCTAACCAACGAGATACCTTGGGGTGAGGTGACTATATAAACTGTGACTGCATACTAGCCCCACAGAACCACCCCTCTCTTGTGATGCGAATCTCTACATGACTTTTCAGCCTTTCGGCAACTGGCCACCAACCACTACCACAAATGCAATACCTTCAACTTCAGGTCCAGTAGCATAAGCCCTTATGATGTTGTGCTAGGTATTATATGCTTGAATCCCCTTTGTTTACTCTTGACTGACTCCTTGACACCCCTTGTCTACCCCCTACCTTTGAGCAAATGCCAGCGATGTGTGACTCTCCGACCAAAACACACCCCCTTTTTGGCCAAGTGTTGTGGAATATATTCTGCAAACTTGTGAATCGCAACAGCACAATTCTTTGAAGGGATAACCCCAATATAAATTTGCCCTTTGGAACTATATGCTGGGGCACTCAATGTATCTGTGCTTTTTATCATATGCTGGTGGGTTTAAGTCCATCCCACCCACTTGTGAACTACTCAGGCTGTGCATCCTTCACGTGAACAGCAAAGCCTGTCTCCTTGCCTTTCTATCAACTGTCAGTGGGTACATGTTCAACCAAGACAGTGTGTTCCCTACATGATTCACTAGACCTTCTCCAGGGGGGTTCCCCAGACGAAAAACTAACCTTTCAGGCAACATGCCAAAAACCGCATATTAAGTTAACCATTACAATCTTTGCTGTCACTGATGACGCGGCGGGAGCCTCTCCACAACCAAGATGGCGCCCAATATGGGACTCATCAGTATGCATCTCCCACTCTATCTTCAGATCTCCTTTGGCCGAAGTCCATTTTTAAAAAACTTGCCACCCTGGGAGATTCACTTCCTTATTGGTGGAACAAGGGGTAGGTCGGCCGCTAGAAGCTAACACCAACACATGTAAGTAATCTGTTTTTCCTCCGACATTGATTACGCCTCAACTGGCACACTAACCTAAGCTCCGACATTGGCAGGACCCTTGCAAAAATGTTCGCCTTTTATTTAACTTTCTAATTATGACTTTTGGTATTCCAGTGAGTGTCGGTTCTGGCCCATACGACCCGGGGGTCGGGGGATCCACATCCCCCGTGATTTGGTAAGTCCTGTCCACGGGACCATCATGCAGTTGCCTTTAATTACTCTGCGCTCTATCATTGGGCATACGCTACCAGTTGTGTGATATGTGTGACTGGCTGACATAGTACTTTTAATTACTGGGGTGGATTTTTCTACACCTATGACGCAATAATGGTGATAATTACCTGCATGCCTGTATTACTGAGTTACTTTGTGTTTAATTTCTGTGGCTTATATCCCCCACCAGCATTGAGGGGGATAGCGGCCTACATGCCTCTGTTTGCAAATGGCACAGCATGATGATACTGTATTTTAACATTCTGTTCTTTCATTACCTCTTCCCTCTATAGGTCTTTCCCCAGAAGGTATACTATATATCTGTGTGATTTATTTAGGGTATGGTACTGTCTACACACAGTGGTTTGCCATCACCACACGAGTAGATAAGGGTTCTTTGGCTTGATGAAATGCCATGATCTTTTAGACAGTAACAGGCATGAAAAGTTAGGACCCACTATTTTCTTATAAACACAACCTAGTGCTGGAGTGAACCATTATATCCATCTCTCGTCTGACTCCACATTTTTACCCATAAAAAAGGAACCCAGTGATTAAATAGCATTTTTGTTTTTTTTGTTTGTTATTTTTGCTGCACATTTTTTCCAATCTACTCACACGTATTCACACACTTCACCACCATACAACAAAAAGAACTCCTGCAAAGCGCCAGCCCAACGAGGAGCTGCCCGATGATGAAGCACGAAACCCCTCGGGTGTGTGAGAGCCTTGCTCCCAGGGCCGGCTTTAGTACAGGTGGCGCCCAGTGCGACAAGGTTTGTTGGCGCCCCCCCATGACCACCTTGCCACACAGTCCCTCACTACCGCCATTTGACAATGCCCCCTAAGTCTCCATAACCACTGTCTCTTAGATTTATTTCGTTTTATAGCGCCACTCATACATGTTTAAGGTGTCAGAACACTTTACATCACACATACTTTGCACGGAGACAATCATACATGTGTAAATCAGTGTATAGGAAATGTTATATAAGACAGTGGACTACAGGGTGTAGGAGTCACGTGTCTTCCATACTGGTAGGCAGTATAGTGTAAGAGTACTTGGTCTGGAAAAGCACAAATTCTGAATTTAAAATGTAACACCATTTTAGGGGTTTTGTTTAATAAATTATTTTTTTATTTCTACCCAAATGAACCCTTTTTGCAATATTAGGAAAAGGAAAGTCTGAGCAAAAACATGTAGCTGTAATATAGTCCTTGCCGTTTGCATGCAGCTCTTTGACCACAGTTAATAGCTCACTACTCTATATTAGGATTTGTTTTACTTTTAAACTGCAAGTAACAAAAGGATCTCTCTTACTAAAGGGTGACCCATTTACCTATTTATAGCCAATGCACTTTGTGATCTGAATGGGACACGGTCTACCCGTCAGAGTTCCGGTCCCTCTAGAGGAGGAACATTAATCACTGGAGTTATGGAGACGTTTTTATTGATGCTTGAAAATTGCTGGGACAAGGAACGTGGCATCTAGTACTTTTAGAATAAACATGGCTCCCCCACCCCAAGTCAGCGCCGGTGCGGTGGCACAAATCACATCGCCCTAAAGCCGGCCCTGCTTGCTCCTAAGGGAGCACTCCCCCCACCTGCCTCCTGGTAGACCTTGACAGGATCTGAGTCCCTTTTTTATACATAAAAAGTATACCACTAGATGAGATCCGGAAGGCAATTTATACATCTTAATTATTTCAGCTAACACATTTAATGTATTCAGCAGACAAGCTTGTGTGCAGCATTGCTGCCAGTTGGAATTAACTCCAATCACAGCTGTACGGGACGTGTTTTCTCAAAAATTAATAGCCTTCAAAGACTTGCAGGTAATTATCTTCATGCTCAGGGAGGTGGGTTCAATCTACAGCTTTTCAACAAAGCAGTAGGAGGACTCCGAAAAATCTGTAAAACTGTCAGCGGGTCCCCTAAATCAGTAGGGTTAGCTAGCGTGACTCAAGTGTAACATGAACTCTGAAAATGTGGCAGCCAACTGGGCGGAATGACGAAGCTTGAGCCTGAACATTGAACACCTGCAGTCATCTGATCCTAGAGGGGGTGAAACGAGCCAGAGCCCAGCCAATGGTCTTGCTCGACTCGTTGAGCCTGCGCACGAGCCAAGCCCTGAAAATGTTTGCAATGTACATCATACAACAAACATCACATAAAAGTTGATAAAGTCTCTTAGAAATTCAGTGTATTTCTTCTACATGTGGAAACTTTGACATTAATGCCTCACTTTATAGCACTGCACCAGAATTACTGATAAATTCTAAATATGAAGTTATACTGAACTAAAGGCAAGGCAGTTGTCATGTAAACCGCAAATGTGGCCCAGACTTTTATAGAGCAACATTATAGTGTATTAAATTAAACACAATAGATTTTTGAACAACTAGTATTCTGAACTCACATATTTGAAAGTGGTTTCTTATGCAATAATGAAGAAAAAGGAGTTTTTGTGAAATAAAATATATGGAAAAATTATGAGCGAAACCGCAATTTAGCCAGGTTTTCACTTTATACATATCAGCTACAAAATAGGTATCTAATTGTCAGTCTTTTTTATGTTAACACTTTGTTTTTACCTCTCTGTGTCGTTTTCACAATGTTCAAATTCGATCCGAGGGTATTGGAGCGCATTAAGTGACCACATTACATTACTGGAAGTCATGTGCATTTTTTAAAGGCACCGGGAGATAGTTGATTTACCCAGAATCACACAATGTTGAGCAAATGCCGAGACTCCATCCTGGTTTCCCAGGGCACCTGCACCCATAAAGCCATAGCCTGGGTAGAGGGAGCCACGCCAGAGTGAGGATCAAGCCTGGTTCGAGCTTTCAGCTTTCCACCTCTAGCTGGGCGTACCAATGAAGCTTGAGCCTGAACACGCAGGAGCCAGGTAACCCAATTGCTAATCATCGGGTGAGACTTGACACGGCCTGCGCTCAGATGTTTGCACAGTGTGAGGCCAGGGCCTGCACATCGCTTGGTATATAAGACTGACAAAAGACCAGCATTTCACGCTCATGGACAGGATTTTTATGGTAATACCAACAAACACATTGGGACCTGACGAGAGTAAAAACTGGTATTTCTCACCTGCTGTATATTATCTTAAACCACCCAATACAATATCACTGCGAAAGTAGATTGGAATTGTGGCAACTATGAATTATTACTGATGCAAACATGGGCAGAACCGCCTCGTTAAAGAAGCACAGGGCGGACTTCACACCTTATGTTCCTCGAGAACAAAGCTCTGCCCTTCCAGAACCTCGGCCATGAACCTCCTTCAGCCTGGGTGAGCAGCCGACCCTGTGCCCCGCACCGACGCAGGGCTGGGTCCTGCTCCGGGGGTCGCTGCTCGGCCTCCGGCTCCGCCGCCGTGAAGCCCGGGGCCTGGGCCTGCACCAACCGACCATGTGCTCAGCCCCGCCAGAAAGAGACGAGTGTGCGCATGCGCGGGAGGTGACGCGGTACGGCCCGGGCGGGGTTCACTCTCGCGCTCGCCATACGCCGCTTGTTAAACAGCCGTGAGAGTCAGTGCGGCCCAGCGTACGGACACGGGCCTGAGTGTCCGCGCGGCGTGTGACGTAGTTAGGGCTCGAGCAGATCCGCGTACCGAGAACCAGCCTGAGTCTCCGCGCGGTGTATGACGTCGGTAGTAGTCGCGCGGACAAAGCAGCAGCGTGACGACGGCGCGTAGGTATAGGACGTCGGTGGTGAACGCGCGGACTCGCGTCCAGACAGTAGCCTGACGAGTGCTTGCGCGGTGAGTGACGTCTGTAGGGCTCGCGCGGAGCCGCGTGCCGAGCCCCAGCCCGACGACTGGTCGAGTGCACGGCGTGGGAAGTGACGTTGGTAGGAGCCGGGCGGCTCGCGGCGCCGTGGAAGGGCACGGTCCAGTCAGGTGGATCCTGCTTCCGGTGCGGCCTTCACCGTGTCCGGGGCCTTCATCCGGCGCAGCCCCGGGCGGCGGCTCCACGAGGGGTGAGGCGGCCATCGAACTGAAAGTGAGCGGAGGGGCAGCTTCAGAGTCAGGAGCAGCACGGGGTGGGGGAGGTGGACCGGCCATGGGGGGGGGCGTGTGGAGAGGGGGTATCCCCAGATGGAGGCCCATGGAGGGGCTGAGAGAGAGGGAGGGTATCCCCAGATGGAGGCCCATGGAGGGGCTGAGAGAGAGGGAGGGTATCCCCAGATGGAGGCCCCATGGAGGGGTGAGAGAGGGGGGTATCCCCAGATGGAGGCCCATGGAGGGGCTGAGAGAGAGGGAGGGTATCCCCAGATGGAGGCCCATGGAGGGGCTGAGAGAGAGGGAGGGTATCCCCAGATGGAGGCCCATGGAGGGGTGAGAGAGAGGGAGGGTATCCCCAGATGGAGGCCCATGGAGGGGCTGAGAGAGAGGGAGGGTATCCCCAGATGGAGGCCCATGGAGGGGTGAGAGAGAGGGAGGGTATCCCCAGATGGAGGCCCGTGGAGGGGTGAGAGAGAGGGAGGGTATCCCCAGATGGAGGCCCATGGAGGGGCTGAGAGAGAGGGGGGTATCCCCAGATGGAGGCCCCATGGAGGGGTGAGAGAGGGGGGTATCCCCAGATGGAGGCCCCATGGAGGGGTGAGAGAGGGGGGTATCCCCAGATGGAGGCCAGTGGAGGGGCTGAGAGAGAGGGAGGGTATCCCCAGATGGAGGCCCCATGGAGGGGTGAGAGAGGGGGGTATCCCCAGATGGAGGCCCATGGAGGGGTGAGAGAGAGGGAGGGTATCCCCAGATGGAGGCCCATGGAGGGGCTGAGAGAGAGGGGGGTATCCCCAGATGGAGGCCCATGGAGGGGTGAGAGAGGGGGGCATCCCCAGATGGAGGCCAGTGGAGGGGCTGAGAGAGAGGGAGGGTATCCCCAGATGGAGGCCCCATGGAGGGGTGAGAGAGGGGGGTATCCCCAGATGGAGGCCCATGGAGGGGCTGAGAGAGAGGGAGGGTATCCCCAGATGGAGGCCCATGGAGGGGTGAGAGAGAGGGAGGGTATCCCCAGATGGAGGCCCGTGGAGGGGTGAGAGAGGGGGGCATCCCCAGATGGAGGCCAGTGGAGGGGCTGAGAGAGAGGGAGGGTATCCCCAGATGGAGGCCCCATGGAGGGGTGAGAGAGAGGGAGGGTATCCCCAGATGGAGGCCCATGGAGGGGCTGAGAGAGAGGGAGGGTATCCCCAGATGGAGGCCCCATGGAGGGGTGAGAGAGGGGGGTATCCCCAGATGGAGGCCCATGGAGGGGTGAGAGAGAGGGAGGGTATCCCCAGATGGAGGCCCCATGGAGGGGTGAGAGAGGGGGGTATCCCCAGATGGAGGCCAGTGGAGGGGCTGAGAGAGAGGGAGGGTATCCCCAGATGGAGGCCCATGGAGGGGCTGAGAGAGAGGGGGGTATCCCCAGATGGAGGCCCATGGAGGGGTGAGAGAGGGGGGCATCCCCAGATGGAGGCCAGTGGAGGGGCTGAGAGAGAGGGAGGGTATCCCCAGATGGAGGCCCCATGGAGGGGTGAGAGAGGGGGGTATCCCCAGATGGAGGCCCATGGAGGGGTGAGAGAGAGGGAGGGTATCCCCAGATGGAGGCCCATGGAGGGGCTGAGAGAGAGGGAGGGTATCCCCAGATGGAGGCCCATGGAGGGGTGAGAGAGAGGGAGGGTATCCCCAGATGGAGGCCCGTGGAGGGGTGAGAGAGGGGGGCATCCCCAGATGGAGGCCAGTGGAGGGGCTGAGAGAGAGGGAGGGTATCCCCAGATGGAGGCCCCATGGAGGGGTGAGAGAGAGGGAGGGTATCCCCAGATGGAGGCCCATGGAGGGGCTGAGAGAGAGGGAGGGTATCCCCAGATGGAGGCCCATGGAGGGGCTGAGAGAGAGGGGGGTATCCCCAGATGGAGGCCCCATGGAGGGGTGAGAGAGGGGGGTATCCCCAGATGGAGGCCCCATGGAGGGGTGAGAGAGGGGGGTATCCCCAGATGGAGGCCCCATGGAGGGGTGAGAGAGGGGGGTATCCCCAGATGGAGGCCCATGGAGGGGCTGAGAGAGAGGGAGGGTATCCCCAGATGGAGGCCCATGTTAAGTAGGACACTCGAACACTTTCATGAAAATCCTATATTTAAGTAGAGGAGCTGAACAGACATCTGGCAGCTTCATCAGCAAGCATAACTCAATTTTACAACAGTAATAACAGTTATTTTATGTATTTACAGAGCTTATTCAAAACAGATGACAGTAAATCAGTGGAGTTGTTTGCAGTGTATTCTTTATTTCTTAATTTTTCTTCCAATAAAAAGACCGCAGCCAACGCTTTTCGTCCTTCACAGACTTCTTCAGGGCAGAAGATATAACTGTCTGTGGTCTTTAGCGAATTCTTTCAATATCTCCCCATGGGATCCAGAATAGTTCCAATTTGCCCTAAAAATATTTTTTCCTTTTTTTTTTTATATTTTCTGTATAGCGGCAGTATAGAGATTCTCGAACTGGTTGATCAGTTCCAATAAGTTGTCATCATTCCCCCATGCATTCAAATACATGATTTTAGCCGGCTCCGTGGCGTGGCATCCTTCGCGCTCAACAGCGATGGACGCCACAGAGTCGGCTAAAATCATTTATTTGAAGAAAAATGAAGAAATAAAGAATACACTACAAACAACTCCACTGAATTACTGTCATCTGTTTTGAATAAGCTCTGTAAATACATAAAATAACTGTTATTACTGCTCTAAAATTGAGTTGTAATTACAATCTAGTGTGCTGGACCCTTGTATGTTGTGTTTGGAAAATAAGACACTAATGTCTTGGGAGGTTTAGGGGTTTTGAATCTCCGGTTTGCTGCACCTAAGTTTTATACAAAGGAATCACTAAGGATAGGTGCAATTGTGCTTGGCCCCATTCCCCACCCTTCTTGTATTGCAACAGCAAGCATAAACTGTCCAACTTCAAAAACATACATTCTAAATGACAGTAAGGAATTCTACATGACAGAATAATTCTACACTAAGCTACATCATTTAGAATGTACTAAATAATAAGATTACAACAAGGCACCATGGAGGGGTGGGAGAGAGAGGGGCTCCCCAGATGGAGGCACCATAGAGTGGTGGGAGAGAGGGGCTCCCCAGATGGAGACACCATGGAGGGGTGGGAGGGAGAGAGAGGGGATATCCCCTGATGGAGGCACGTTGGAGGGGTGGGAGAGAGAGGGAGAGGGGCTCCCCAGATGGAGGCACCATGGAGGGGTGAGGGAGAGAGGGGTTATCCCCTGAAGGAGGCACCATGAAGGGGTGGGAGAGAGAGAGGATATGCCCAGATGAAGGCACCATGGAGGGATGAGAGAGAGAGAATCCCCAGATGGAGGCACCATGGGACGCGGGCTGGCAAAGTGGATGTGCTGCTTACTTCAGAAGCTACTCTGGGCACTTCTAACTTTGCGTTCTTGCACAGTCCTCTACATGGTTTTTTACTTTGAGAATTGTTTGTTTTAACCGCTGCTCACCTGTTCTTGCACACTTGATTGTGGCCATTTCTCCCCGGTCCACCGCAAGACTAGCTCGATTTTGTGGAGGGCGTTCTGACCCACTTCCGGTTGCGAGGGAGGTTGGCGTTCTGGCAGTCCAACCCCCTCTACAAAATCGGATGCTCCATTCGCTACGCAGCGGACGCGCGCTGGCAAAGTGGGTGCGCTACTTACTTCAGAAGCTACTCTGGGCACTTTTACCTTTGCGCTCTTGCACAGTCCTCTACATGTTTTTCAAGTCTTGCCTACGCAGCGCGCATGCGCTGCATAGGAGACCTTTAGTCATCGTTCTGCTCTTTTTCGTAGCACATACTCCGCTTGTGGCGGCATCCACCTTGCGGGAGCGAGCAGGAGCGCGCCACAAGCCCAAGTATGTTGTTCGAAAAAGAGCAGACTGTGCGCGTACGCACGCACCATTCTCAAGTCCTTGCACTGCAGAACAACCTCTGTCCACTCTTGCTGGATGCCTCCCGTAGGTCTTGGTCTAATGCTGCCTCTGTTACCATGTTAAACAAACCTACTGCCACTGCTTGTCGTCAAAGGTGCCATTTGTGCAGGTAAAATAAGTTTTCTTTAAAATAGGCATTACAAGCTGATCTTTGATTTGTTGATTTTTATTGGGTTTTTGGGAACTACAGTGACAGCATTCACCCCCTGGCATATCAGATGCAAGCCAGACAGACCTACCAGCATCCCCAATCCTTAACTAAACCGTCTACAGAAGCATCACTTTCCTCCACGTTTTCTGAACAATTATCCTGAACCTCATTAAAAAAGGCAATTTTTAAGAACTACCCTCAGTAACTTCATGATCATACAATAAAAGCGTTTTCTTCTTCAAACTCAGCTCACGTGCGCTAACAAGGACTTTTTCACTTCTCTGGACAAAGCTCTACTGCAAATAGAAAATCCTAACACATACGAATTTAGCACTTAACAGTTACAGCGAGATTGTATGATGCATGAACATCGAGCTTTCTGGCAAGCTAGATGGTAAAGGAAGAAAATATGAAAGACCGTGTGGGGCATGTCCTTGGTCTGGACATTATTAACGAGAAGCTAATGGTACTGCTGAAACGTAGCTATACCACCAGATGCGTGACAGACACTCGACTTGCTAAGGATGACTTTAGATACAAACTGGTTGAGTGAGCGGTCTTCTGAAAACTTGCTCACAGCAGTAAGTTAGGAATCGGTTTTACATGCAAGGAAACGGCTTTAAAAAAAAAGAATAAAGAAAATGAGCATAGTATCAAACAAAACATCTTTCAATATAGATGGAGAGTGGGAGACACTCCAGGCAAAGCACACAACGCTGGGAGCGAAGTAAATGACATATGAAGTGACACGGCTGCAATGCTAAAGCAACCATTTTACACCATCTTAATTACCACCTAGTTTTAAAATGAGTACTTGCAGCAATGTCGTAGCACAGCTCAGTTCAGCTCAAAGACCACTCACTTCAAAGATGGATTCATTAAATCTCAAAAATACAACTACTAGTCCCGATGCAAGGCATCTTTAATCCGCGAGCACTGCATTACCAAACACTAAGCTAAAGCTTTGCCCAGAGTCTTTTACGGATGTTACTTCCACACTACCGTTGTTGAACTTATTAAGAATGTTTATGTTGATTTGTTTACAAAGTGCATTTTTGTAACGCCTCATGGCAATATTTTGATGCATCTTAATTCTGACCGACCTGGAACAAAAATCGTGAAAGATACTACGATCATACAACAAAACGGGGGGCAGAAAAACTTAATTGATTCCAAAGACCGGTCTTTAACGGCTTCCAATGTTTAGTAAATAAAGGGCCACTTCTTTGGTTCAGCAATTGTTAAAGCTCCGCGTCAATGGGTACAGATCTAGGTTTTGGTACAACCAATAAAGTACCATTCAAATATCAGCCATGGACCTAGGGGATCCTGGTCACAGTTTTCTGTAAGATTGTCACATATTAGACCTGAACCAGAAGCCAATGATGGGGCATGAGGACTGAAGAGAGATGGTCCGGTTTTAACAGCCCTGTGAGGTGGCAGACAGCAGCATGCTGCAAAAGCTTCAAGAGTGAGGCCAGGAAGACTGATTTGGTGTAAATCAGTCTAGTGAATCAAGGGATTCATGACGGGAACAACTAAGTGCCCCTCAATTACAAGACCGATGTTTTTAAAAATCTTTATGTGAGTGAAGCAGATATTAAAGAGCACATTTGACCACCTTTATGTTAAATGCTAAATTAGAGCCCAAATAAAAGCCAGGGCTGTGAACTGTACTTGACAGAATAGGCAGCTGACACGTAATAGGAAGTTCTGGCAGTTGGTAAACATTCAAGAATGAGTGACACTAAATGTAGTTAAATCTGGACAGTCTGGGTGGGTTTGGGTCACATTCGAGCGTACGAAAATAAGTTGTGTGTCACCGGCGTACATAAAGTAATGGCCCACAACCTAGAGTAGTTTGCCTAAAGGCTGCACTTACAAACTGAACAAGCATTGGCCTAGCCCATAGGTCTCACCTTTGGGACCTTATAAGTGTTTAGCCATGCAACAGTTGATGTTGTTGCACCAAGGATATTGTGCTGGATAACCAAACACTTATAAGGTACCAAAGGAGAGACCTATTGGCTATGTCAATGCTTGTTAACTTTGGGAATTGTTTGTTTTAACAGCTGCTCACCTGTTCTTGCACACTTGATCATAGCCATTTCTCCCCGGTCGCCGCGAGACTAGCTCGATTGTGTGGAGGGCGTTCTGACCCACTTCCGGTTGCGAGGGAGGTTGGCGTTCGAGCAGTCCAACCCCCTCTACATAACCGGATGCTCCATTCGCCGCGCATCGGACACTCACTGGCTAAGTGGATGCGCTGCTTACTTCAGAAGCTTCTCTGAGCCCTCTTACTTTGTGCTCTTGCGCAGTCCTCTACATGGTTTTTAACTTTGGGAATTGTTTGTTTTAGCCGCTGCTCACCTGTTCTTGCACACTTGATCTTGGCAATTTTCCCCGGTCCACTGCGAAACTAGCTCGATTGTGTGGCGGGAGTTCTGACCCACTTCCGGTTTGGAGGGAGGTTGCCGTTCTAGCAGTCCAACCCCTCTACATAACCGGTGAGGAGAGCGACCCTTGACTTGTTTTCAGGTTAGTCCGCTCCCCATGCCACACAGCACCACCACAGTGTGTGTGTCTCCCAGGCCGCTGCTGCCGTCGTCGTACGTACGCTGCCCCCAGCAGCCGTATTGCCTCATTTTGTGCCTCAGTTCCTGTCTTAGTTTCCTGAATTTTGTCTTGGGGTTTTGTTGCCTTTTCTGTTTTCTGTCTCCATTCCTGTGTATTTATTGCTACCCCCCTTTTCTTGCCCTCCGTATCCCGCTCGCTCGGTCCTCCCGCCGCTCAGTCCCCTGCGGACCTGCGCTCCCATTCGCCGCCCCGCTCCCGCCTCCCAGCTGTTCCTCCCTCCCACCTCCCCTTATATGGCGGCCGCTGTATGGCCGCGCCAAAGGCAAGCCCGTCTGCGCCCATCCGCGCCCATCCGCGCCCATCCGCGCCTGGACCCTGCCCAGCATCAGGAACCCTGGCCCCCGCGAACGCCATGATGACCGCCTCCGCTACGATGCCAGCACCCTCCACGCACTCAACACCGGGCAATCACACGCCTGCTTCCTGGCCACCCGAGGCGCACCCAAGGACCCTTCTCCTGCCGGAACTGCACCTTCACCAGCATCCAATCCGCCAATCCACCCACCGAGAAAAAACGCAACCACCTCAGATGCATTCTACTCAACACCCGCTCCGCCCGCTCCGCCCGCGAACACGCCATCGAACTCTGGGAACTACTCTACTCCACCTCCCCAGAAGTCACCTTCCTGACGGAGACCTGGATGAACCCCTCCTCGGCACCTTACATCGCCATAGCCATCCCTGCCGGTTAGAAGATTACCCACAGGGACCGCACCAATGGAACAGGAGGAGGAATCTCCATTGTCCACAGGAACACGCTCCGAGTCTCGACCAACACCGACGATACCCTCAGCACCGCCGAACACCTGCACTTCCAGCTCCACACTGACCCTAGCACCACCCTCAGAGGAACCCTCGTCTACAGACCTCCTGGACCCGGGCCACAGTTCAGCGACGCCATCGCCGACTTTGCCAGTAGGCACGCCCGCGCTGCCACAGACTACATCCTCCTCGGGGCCCTGAACTTCCACCTCAAGAACAACACCGACACCAACTCAACCACCTTGATTGACAACCTCGCCAACCTCGGACTCAGACATCCCGTCACTACGCCCACCCACTTTGCCGGCAACACTCTTGACCCCATCTTCTCCTCAAACTCCCACGTCTTGTTCAGCCACACCACCGAACTCCACTGGACCGACCATCGCTGCATCCACTTCACCTTCCGGAAACCCACCACGCACCACCACACCCAACAGATCCCTTGCCGATGCTGGACCAAAGTCACCGAAGACCAGCTAAGCACCACCCTCACCCGAAGCCCACCCGTCGACCCCCCGACCCTGACACCGCTGCCCACAACCTCAGACAGTGGATCGACGACTGCGCCAACACTCTCGCCCCGATCAAGAAACCCTTCAACAGACACACCAACAAGAAAGCCAGCTGGTTCACCACGGACCTCCAGGCCTCCAAGCAGACCTGCTGAAAACTAGAGAAGAAATGGCACCACGAACAGACACCGGACAGCTACGCAGCCCACAAGAACGCCGTCCGCAGACACCATCACCTCATCAGATCCGCCAAAAGGACCTCCTTCAAAGACCGCCTAGACAACATACACGCAACAGCAAAGAGCTCTTTAACATCATGAAGGAGCTCTCCAACCCCAGCTCCAACACCAACGACATCTCACCGTCGCAAGACCTGTGTGACACCCTCGTCACCTTCTTCCATCGCAAGATCACAGACATCCACAACAGCTTCAACACCCTGACCACCCCGACAACCACCGAGACCTCCGACCCCACAGCCACTAACCTCACGATCCCCTGCTCTCCTGGACCAACATAAATGACGACGACACAACCAGAATCATGAACACCACCCACTCCGGCTCTCCGTCAGACCCATGCCCACACAACATCTTCAACAAAGCCAACGCCACCATCGCACCCAATCTCCACAAGGCCATCAACATCTCCTTCGAGACTGCAACCTTCCCGGATAGCTGGAAGCACACCGAGATCAACGCCTTACTCAAGAAACCCAAGGCCGATCCAAAGGATCTCAAGAACTTCGACCCATTTTGCTGCTCCCGCCGAAGGTCATTGAGAAGGCCGTCAACAGACAACTAACCCACTACCTCGAGGAGAACAACATCCTGGACCCGTCCCAGTCCGGGTTCCACAGCAACCACAGCATCGAAACTGCCCTCATCGCTGCCTCCGATGACTTCAGGATCCTACTGGACAACAGCGAAACCGCGGACCTCATCCTCCTGGACCTGTCAGCCGCCTTCGACACTGTCTGCCACCGCAACCTATGCACACGCTTCCACAACACAGGGATCCGAGACAAAGGACTGGACTGGACCACCTCCTTCCTCTCCGGCAGAACCCAGAGCGTCCACCTCCCCCCTTTCCAATACGAAGCTACCAAGATCATCTGCGGCATACCCCAAGGATCATCCCTCAGCCCGACATTGTTCAACATTACATGGCGCCTCTCGCCCACGTCGCCCGACTACACAACCTCAACATCATCTCCTACGCCAACGACACCCAGCTGATCCTCTCCCTCAACAAACCCCTTACCACCAAGGCCAACCTTCACGAAGGAATGAAAGCAGTCGCCGAATAGATGAAGAACAGCTATCTGAAGCTGAACTCAGACAAAACGGAAGTCCTCGTCGGCGCCAACCCCTCAGCGTGGGACAACTCCTGATGGCCGACTGCACTGGAAGCAGCACCAGCACCCATCGACCACGCACGCAACCTAGGGTTCACCCTTGACTCAACACTCTCCATGAACCAAGCAAGTCAACGTCTCATCCTCCTGCTTCAACACCCTCCGCATGCTCCACAAGATCTAAAAGTGGATCCCCCCCAAACAAGAACAGTCACCCAGGCCCTCGTCAGCAGCCGACTAGACTACGGTACCGACCTCTACGCAGGAGTCTCGGCCAGACTCCTGAAACGACTACAACACGTACAGAACGCCTCAGCACCCCTGATCCTCGACATCCCTCGCCGCAGCCAGATCACACCCCACCTGAAAGATCTACACTGGCTTCCCGTCAATAAGAGGATCACCTTCAAGCTCCTCACCCACGCACACAAGGCACTCCACAACACCTGACCGGCATACCTCAGCAGAAGACTCACCTTCTACACCCCGAACCGCCAGATGCGCTCCGCATACCTCGCCCTTGCCACCGTCCCCCGCATCCGAAGAACGACCACCGGCGGCAGATAGTTCTCCAACCTCGCTGCCAAAACCTGGAACACCCTCCCCATCCTCCTACAGCAGACCCAGGACCTACTTACCTTCAGGAGACTACTAAAGGCCTGGCTATTCTAAGAGTAACAGCACCCCTTTCCCTAGCGCCTTGAGACCCACACGGTGAGTAGTGCGCTTTACAAATGTTTGATTGATTGATGTGCTGCTTACTTCAGAAGCTACTCTGGACACTTTTAACTTTGCGCTCTTGCACAGTCCTCTACATGGTTTTTAACTTTGGTAATTGTTTGTTTTAACCGCTGCTCACTTGTTCCTGCACACTTGATCGTGGCCATTTCTCCCCGGTCCACCGCACGGCTAGCTCGATTTTGTGGAGGGAGTTCTGACCCACTTCCGGTTGCGAGGGAGGTTGGCGTTGTGGCAGTCCAACCCCCTCTACAAAACTGAATGCTCCATTTGCCACACAGCGGACTCACGCAGCCTGCGCGCCGGTGGCGCTCTAAAGGAAAGCCCGTCCACGCCCTGCCGTCGCCAGGAGCCAGGGACCCCGGCCGATTCACCTTCAAGCAGGGCTCATATCCCCTTCTGTCATATTCTAGCAAGGAGTTGCTGAAGATTAGGGCAGACTCCACACCTTCATGTTGGACTGAGACTTGGCCAATTTTAGAGGGCCCTTTCTCCTGTTGAGCCTACCAGTTCCAAGGTATTTCCATTGAGACGTCCCCTATTTAACCCTGCTGTGCTCTCCTTAATATTCACTCCCCTGTTTTTAAACCTGTCACTTCCACTAGCAATGATACTGGGAAACCTCATAATCTTTAGACGGGGGGGGGGGTAAATTTTGCCTAAGCACTCTACTGAGGTCTGGGATCTTCTCTCCTCTGTGCAGCCTAAGCTTGGGTTTCTGATCGAAATATGGCTTAAGCCCCATTCTGTTCCTTCCATTATGTTAGCCCTGCCTAAAGCTTACAGAATTATTCGGCTGGATAGACAACTAAAGGGTGGGTGGGATTGCCACTGTACACAAGGACAGCATTAAAGTTACTGCATTGGAACAGCGCTGTAATGCCATTATGGATATCCTGGTCTTCCGAATAGACTTTTCTTCCCAATTTAGTTGGAGGGGGCCCTAGTTTATCGACCCCCATGTCATTTAGCCACATTTTCGTTACAACTTACCAAACTAATAGCCCCCCAACGTGATTTCGAGCAGCAATTTCTTATTGCTGGGTGACTTCAATGTCCACAGGGAATGTACCTCAAACACTGATGCACCGAAACTCCTGGCAGACCTAGCCCTCCTGGGCTTATCTAAGCTCAATAAAGGTCCTACTCATGCAGCAGATCACACAGTGGATGTCAGCTTCTCCAACTCTTCCAGCATTCTGTGTGAACCTCCACAACGACTGATATGGTTGGATCATGCGTCAATTGAATTTTCCATCCAAGCTCCAAGGGAGATGAAAGGACTCAACCCTGTCACCTACCACACTTGCAGACAATGGCAGAAAGTCACCCCGGAGCGCTTTCAAGCCTCCTTTTTAGTGCTTTGGGACACTGCACCGGACAACATAGAGGATGCCCTTGCCAAATACTATTCTGCTGTCTCCAGCACCATTGACCAACTTGCACCATCGAAATCACTTCCTAACCTCTGTAAGCGTCCTCAGACTGCTTGGTTCTCTCCCCAACTCCGAGCTCATAAACAACTCTGTAGAAAACACGAAAGACGCTGGCGCAGTGCCCATGATGAGAGGGATAAAGACCAATTCTTGGTCATTCTGTCTGGCTACCATTAAAATATAAAAGCTCACATTGCATCTCAATTATCCCAGGCGTGCAATGCTCCTAAAGTGTTTTACCGTATTCTTCAGTCTTTCATTAACCCTAAGGCCTGCGAGAATCCAGAGGTTCCCTCGCAAAGGCTTTGTAATGACATTGCACAATACTTCTTGCAGAAAATAGAACTTATCTACGAAATAATTGTCCCGTCAGGGAGCCAGCCTCTGGTCACCATGGCATTTGATCAGCCAGAACAGGTAACCTCCCAGGTGCTAGAGAGCTTCCCCCTGTGACCTTGGCAGATGTAGAAACACTGCTCTGCACTTTAAAATCAGGCTCCCCCCTAGATACTATCCTGGCCAAAGTTGTCACCTCTCTGGCCTGTCAACTGTCTCCCTCCATCAAGCATCTTCTCAGTCTTTCTTTGAGAGAGGGTCTCGGTCCCTCAGAATAGAAAGCAGCACATGCCTAAGAACACCACGGCTCCTCTGACGGATTTCTCCAATCTTTGTCCCATCTCGTTTCTTCCATTCCTTAGCAAACTTTTGGAGAAGCACATTTACAAACATCTTTCCAACCATGTCGAACTCACTGGTAGCTTAGATCCTTCCCAGTCAGGCTTTAGGACCAAATACAGCACATAATCAGCCCTGCTAGTGGTCACAGATAACATCAGGATGACCCTAGACAGGGGCCAATCTATGATTCTGTGCTGTTGGACCTTTCTGCCGCGTTCAACACGGTCTTACATCATATATTGCTCAGGAGATTGAAGGAGATCGGACTTAGAGACTCCTCTCTCCAGTGTATGATGAGTTTTTTATCTTCTCGCTCTCAGACGGTCAATCTTGGCCCGTATCGTTCGGAGTCTATGGAATTGACCAAGGGAGTGCCCCAGGGCTTCTGCCTGAGCCCCACTTTGTTTAATATCTATGTTGCTCCCTTGGCCAACCTTCTTAGGACGTGTGGGTTTATCCCCATCTCTTACGCTGACGATACACAGCTGCTTTTCCATTTTGATAAATTTACTCCATCGGTACAGTCGCCCTTCTCCTCTGGCATGAGAGCTATCTCAAATTGGATGAGGAGTAACTTCCTCCAGTGTAATGTGGGGAAGATCGAGATCTTGCTCTTTGGAGATGCCCCCCTATTATGGACTCCCGAATGGTGGCCGGCAGGCCTCGGTGCTCCTCCTGCCCCAAAGTCCCTTGTTAAGAATTTAGGCATTCTCCTGGACCAAGCTCTCACTCTGAAGGAGCACGCTGCTCAGACAGCTGGCTCCTGTTTCCATATGCTGTGCGTACTTTGCTGAGTCTTTCCTTTGCTTCCTGATTTAACTGGGAAGACACTGACCCAGGCACTTGTATTAAGCCGTATGGACTACTGCAATGGCCTTCTGGTCTCTGCTAATGAGTCCTCGCTCAGCAGACTGCAAGTAGTCCAGAACACCGCTGCTCGATTGGTCCTCAATGCCCCGCCCAGGACTGCTTCCCTCCCTCTTCTTTGTCAGCTTCACTGGCTCCCTATATGCAAACGGGTTAAGTTCAAAGTTTGCTGCACCATTCATAAGGCTCTTTTCAATCTTGGCCCGCCTATCTTTCCAAGAAATTTACACCATACCTGCCCTCTAGGCCCCTTCCCTCGGGATCCAAGTCTCTTCTAGTGGTCCCCGAGTTAGGAAAGCCAGGCTGGGTGGGAAGGCCCTCTCCCACCTGGGCCCTCTTTATTGGAATAAGCTCCCTCTGCATCTGAGACAATGCCCCACCCACTTACAATTCAGAAAGCAGATTAAGACTATTCTTTTCTGTCCCTGATTATGTTGTAGAAGCTCAGCTTGCCCGTCGGAAGCGTAGAGATACCCCTTTGGGGGTCGATTCAGGTGCTATGTAAATAAATAAATAAATAAATGGAGTGGTGGGAGAGAGAGAGTATATGTCCAGATGGAGGCACCATGGAAGGGTGAGAGAGAGAGAGGGGTATCCCCTGATGGAGGGGTGGGAGAGAGAGACAGGGGTATCCCCAGATGGAGGCCCCATGGAAGGGTAGGAGAGAGAGAGAGTGCCCAGATGGAGGCACCATGGAGGTGTGGGTGAGAGAAGGAGAGTATTCCCAGATGGAGGCACCATGGAGGGATGAGAGAGAGTATCCCCAGATGGAGGCACCATGGAGGGGTGGGAGAGAGGGTATCTCAAGATGGAGGCATCATGGAGTGGTGGAGAGAGAGAGAGAGAGAGAATATGTCCAGATAGAAGCACCATGGAGGGGTGGGAGAGAGAGAGAGGGGGGGGGTAGATGGAGGCACCATGGAGGGGTGAGAGGGGGGGTATCCCCAGATGGAAGCACCATGGAGGGAGGGGAGAGAGGGGCTCCCTAGATGAAGGCACCATGGAGGGGTGGGAGAGAGAAAGAGAGCGAGAGAGATTGAGAGGGGGTATCCCCAGATGGAGGCACCATGGAGGGGTGGGAGAGAGAGAGAGAGAGGGGGTAGATGGAGGCACCATGGAGGGGTGAGAGAGAGGGGGGTATCCCCAGATGGAAGCACCATGGAGGGAGGGGAGAGAGGGGCTCCCTAGATGGTGGCACCATGGAGGGGTGGGAGAGAGAAAGAGAGCGAGAGGGATTAAGAGGTGGTATCCCCAGATGGAGGCACCATGGAGGGGTGGGAGAGAGAGAAAGGGGGTATTCCCAGATGGAGGCACCATGGAAGGGTGAGAGAGAGTATCCCCAGATGGAGGCACCATCGAGGGGTGGGAGAGAGGGTATCCCCAGATGGAGGCACCTTGGAGGGATAAGAGAGCGCGGGGCTCCCCAGATGGAGGCACCATGGAGGGGTGGGAGAGAGAGAGAGGGCCTCCCCAGGGTAATGCACCATGGTGGGGTGAGAGAGAGTATCCCCAGATGGAGGCACCATGGAGGGATGAGAGAGAGTGGCTCCCCAGATGGAGGCACCTTGTAGGTGCAAGAGAGAGAATTACAGGTGGAGGCTTCCTCAGAGGGATGGGAGAGAGAGTACTGCAGGTGGAGGCACCCTGGGTGGGGCGGGAGTGAGAGAGAGAGAGAGGGCATCCCCAGGTGGAGGCACCCTGTGTGGGACAGGAGAGAAAAGGTATCCCAGGTGGAGGCACCCTGGGTGGGGCAGGAGAGAAAAGGTATCCCAGGTGGAGGCACCTTGGAGGGGCGGGAGAGAGGGAGTTTACTACAGATGAAGGCAAGTTGCAGGGAACCTTGTAGGGTCGGGAGAGAGGGCTTCCCCTGGTGGATGCACCTTCAAGGGTTGGGAGAGAGGGCATCCCCAGGTGGAGACTCCCTTTGATGGCCGGGAGTGAGGGCATCCCCAGGTGGAGACTCACTTGGATGGGGGTAGAGCGCTTACCCCCAGTTGGAGGTGCCCTTGGATGGGCAGAGAGAGGGTACCCCCAGTTGGAGGTGCCCTTTGAGGGGCAGTAAAGAGGGTATCCCCAGGTTGCGGTGCCCTTGGAGGGGCAGTAGAGAGGTTATCCCTAGTTGGAGGTGCCCTTTAAGGGGCAGTAGAGAGGGTATCCCCTATTAGATGCACCCTTGGAGGGGCGGTAGAGGGTATCCTCAGGTTGAGGTGCCCTTGGAGGGGCAGTAAAGAGGTTATCTCTAGTTGGAGGAGCAGTAGAGAGGGTATCCCCAGTTGGGGGCACCCTTGGAGGTGCGGTAGAAAGGGTATCCTGAGGTTGAGGTGCCCTTGGAGGGCCGGTAGAGAGGGTATCCTCAGTTGGAGGTGCCCTTGGAGGGGCGCTAGAGAGGGTATCCCCAGTTGGAGGTGCCTTGGAGGGGCGGTAGAAAGGGTATCCCCAGGTGGAGGTGCCCTTTGATGGGCATGAGAGTGGGTTTCTGTTAAGGCCATCATGGATCCACAAGAACCCACAAATGAAGATGAGTTTAGATAATTTGTGGGTGAGGTGGAATATTACGCCAAGTTTGTGAGCAACTTTGCCGACAAAACAGAGCCATTTAGATCATTATTGAGAAAATGAAAAACATGAATTTGTTGTAGTTGTCTGGTTTTAGCATTTAGACCAGAAATAACTGATATTGCCAGTGCTGATATATTGATGCCTTTCGATATTGAGCACAAGACCATCCTCACGGTGGATGCCAGCAGAGTGGGAATTAAGGCAATATTTCCCCACATCCAAAATCATTCAGAAAAGACAGTGACCTTTGCCTCTCATTCTCTAACTGATTCTGAAAGAAATGATTCAGTGATTGAGAGTGAGGCATTGGCTGCTGCATGGGCTGTGGAATGCTTCAAGACTTATGTATGGAGAATAAATGCAACATTATGTACAGATCACAAGCCTCTTCTAAAGTGTTGCAACCTGGTGGTACGTACAGGTTGTCCACACAACTGGCCAGATTGGTGGGCAAATTACAATCTCACAGATATGTGGTTGAGTATATTCCTAGTTTTAATAATAGACAAGCCAATTGCCAATCGAGACTGTCCTTACCAGGAGGCAGGACAGATGAAGATGTGGACAGTGAAAAAGTAGTGTAGATGATGCGGTTTCAGAACACAAATGGTTGACGGTGATGAATGAAGACAAGAAGCAGGGTGAGGTAAAGAAGTTAGTTTGGAAAGGTGAGGTCAGGGAAATCTGTGTGAGTGTGGAAGCCAGACCGTAGGTTAAAATTAGTGAGTGAGGCATTAGTCCAGGGATGCTGTTACCTGATGAGTGGAAAACATTTCAGTCCACCTTGTATGTTATCGAGGAGGGTGTGCAAACTTGCCTAAGAGGGACATTTGGTTCAATCTCTAACAATCAAGCGTGTCAAGGAGAATGTTTGGTTGCCCAAAATGTATGAAGAGATCATGGAGTGAGAGTGTGGGTGTTCCGTGTGTAAAGATAAACAAAAGATTAAAAGTTGGAGGAGGTAATGAACAACATATACAAGACCATGTACTATGGTTAAAGTATGTCAAGATTCTATTGGACTAATAAACTGCCTACCAAATAACACAAGGTATGCCATGATGTTGGTGGATGAGGCCACAAGGTTCATTGAAGTAGAGTTTGCAAGTAACATCAGCACAACCAAAACCATTACGTTTTAATGACACATTTCTTCAAGGGAAGGTACTGTCATTAGTATTCAACTGACTTCAAACAAAAGGAGGAAGTTTCTGATACAGTGGGTACCCAACACACTTGAACCTCACTGTATAACCCCCAAGGAAATGGTATTGAGGAAAGGGCAAATCGCTTGGTGAAAGCTGAGCGAAATGGCTGTTAAAAGTAAATTGTACATATGGAAAACCACGGGGTTTGGGGCATCATACTTGTATCAGTAGGTACACCCGATGCACGCCTATTAGCATGATGAGGGAAAGCGGGGGAGAAACTAAGTTGGTTCCAGTGTGGTTGTAGAATAACCATGAGTGGTAAAAGTGGGCATGCAGCGTTGAGGGGTGAACAACTTGAGAGAAACTGGATGGAAGTTGGGGATTGGGTCTGGTGTAAGGTTGTCTGGTTGAGTGGGGGAATGTTCAAGTTCAGATGACCCTATCAAGTTAGTGAAATGAACAGAAACTATGTCAAGTTGACTAATGGTTAGAAGTGGAATAGGAGGAGAGTTTCCTTGTTTGAGAAAAATAGGAACAGCACAACCATATATTTAGAAGGAGGAGAGGAACATTCTAGTGGCCCGTTGTTGATGATTGATGCATTGTAAACGGTTTGCGAATAGTTAAAGTGAGAAGGACTGGTGGTAGTTTCAGAATGTGTGCGAAAGATGGGTCTATAGACATGAGAGGAGTACCTGGTGAATGTAGTGGGGAAATAAGAGAAGCACCGGTGCATAGAATGATACCGACTCCAGTCAGGTTGACTGACTGTGGTGAAGAGGAGGGAGTACCATTTTAGTTAGTACAGCCTTGTGGATTAAACTATGGCTTACTTCAATATGTCATTATGAGGTTCATTATATGTTAGTGTTTCTCACTTATACTTTGTTTATTTTTCGTTCTATAGAACTGATTTAGTCCTTTTAATTCCCTGTTTGTTTATAATGACTTTCCTTTACACACAATGTTTGTTTATTTATACTGTTCGCTATTTAAAAAAATAAAAACGATCAAGGAAGAAAGGGGATGGTTTATAATGTGAGGCTAGGACGGGGTAGATGACATCATTGAAATGTACACAAATTCCACTGAGGTCATTGGATTTTGAAAGGCAGAGTCAGCTATTGGTCGGTGATGGAGGATGCCTTCTTATCGCCTTTGGTCTGTTATCAGAATAAAGACTACATTCTAATTGCCTTCACAGTGCGCTATATTTCTAACAGTTTACTGTACACTTGGAGTGTGGCAAATGAAGAAAGTCCACAACCTGAGGGAAAGGGGTGGACAGTAGGGATGGAAAAGATATAGGAGATCAAGTAAAATAATGTGGTTGGGACAGCACAAAGTGTAGTGGGCTTGCTAAGGCAGAGGGACGATTAAAGAGTATGGAAATGTAAGAATGTTAAGGTCTGGGACAAACTTCTTGTCAAAACCTTCAGAGAAGAAAGACAATAGTTTTTGTGGTGTGCCTAATCCTTGGGTCCAGGCCTCAAGATATTTAACCAACGTGGCCCTCAGTACCTTCACAGAGGCTCACAATCCCAATGTAGCTGCGTCTCATAAATATCTACTCGTCCATGGGGCAAGTTGCTTCGGAAATCTACTTGTCCTGTAACAAAATCCACTTGTCCCTTTTGTGCCATGTAATGCAGCAATCTCATTATATAAGAGTTCTGATATAGCCTCTCAAATTATGCCAGGGCGTATACCATTTTAGGGTGTAAATACTAGCAATGACCTTAATTTGCTACATTTTCACTGATCTACATGCCGAAGGTAGCGGTAAGCAATAGTTCCAGGGTTGGATTGCCTTTTTGAGTCTATTGAAACCTACTAACTTGCATGATTTAAGGGTTTTCACCAACTCGTCTCTAATTGTTTAATTGTGGCAAAGTGGATTAAAGAAAGATGATGGATTGACCTCAGGTCTGTGCCTGGGGGTGAGTGTCTGAAAAGTTTCAGCACTCCGTCCATCATCTCCTTGTGTTTGCTTTGTTCGCCCTAAGTTGGCAGAGTATGCCCAGACGTGGTTCCCTCGCTCACTATGCCACTGGATTCGAGCTAGCCTGGCTGATGAGGGGTGTTACCCAAAAAACGGTCCCAGGATGCTTGTTCCCAGTTCATGGAAGACCTGGCTTGGCTGTTCGGGCTGGACTGTTCCCATGAGGCACAGGGTCAAGCCTGATTTGCATATAGCTGGGTCTGAACTGAGGTGGCTAAGTGAACTAAAGAATGATGATGCATTCGGCCCAGATCCGTGGCTGGGCTTGAGTGTCTGAAAAGTTTCAGCGATCCGTCCATCACCTCCTTGTGTTTGCTTAGATTATAATAGACATTGATCCTGCATATAATTGACAAAGCAGGTGAGTAGCCGATGTAAACTTAAGGGACCATGAGTACGGTATCGGCCGCATAGTTCCAGTCACTTGTGTTACTTGTAGCTTCCAAGCGAGTTGAAAAAGCAGAACTCCTGGGCTGCAGCACCTAGATCAGGGTCGGATGTTGTGGTGAGACTGCTTGTTTGTTTGCTAATTCGCTGATATTCCTTTCTCTTCACAATGGTTTCCTGCCCCACAGCGTAACTCCTCCCCCTGCCAATCTCCACTGGCCAGCCCCAATCACCGTCCTCTGGGGACACACTAAGTCTGCTTTATCTGAAAGATTCACAGGGTTGGGGGAGGCATTGGTACAGGTGGAGGGTACCCCCTATGACCCACATGCCTGAACAAGTCTAGGACCACAGCACTTCCCTTTTAGTGACACACCCATCTCAAACAGTTGGAGGAAATCAAACTGCACTGATCAGGGCCAGACGAGTTTGAGTTCCTGGACCACAAGAAGCCCCGTCTCCTCTCCCTTAAGCGTCTTCCTCCAGCTAATGTTGTAGACCAGGATCTGCAGCATTGTTTGGAGCAGCTGTGTTATATAAATGTTACAGGTCATTCCTTTATTCATCAGTAGAGGATTACTTGGTGATGTCAATGGTTTGAGCTGTGTCACTGCACTCACAGGAGGTGAGGCCATAGGGTGTGCCCCCTTACTATTGAATCAACAATATTGATGGGACGAAATATGAGGACAGAATATTTTAAATAAAATTCTGACAGGTAAGTAAGTCTAGATTTTTATGCCCAACTTAACCTATATGTACCTGCTCTGTACATTTATCTTCAAGGTACGTAGATGGTGCATTTAGGAATAGTAAATCTATATTTCCCTATATGCACTTACCTTTCAGTAGTTTGTCCGGCGATAGTATGCCGCAATATTGTCGGTGTCGATACTCCTAGTGTATTCAGACCAGAGGCGGTGTGTTTTGGAATGATTTCTCAGGTGAATGTTCAAGCACATTAGTGACACTTGGTACTCAGGGTCAGCGATTAGTGACTTCTTGTTGAAGGTTGATGTTGGCCTGCACTGCACACACAAGATCAAACAGGTTGACTGAGGACCTGAGGTCTGTGGCATCTTGTTGGAAGTTGATTTTAGAACTTAGTCTGCACCGACAGACACTCATGGTGCTGTGTCGTTTTCTGTCCTCCTTCAGATGCCGGGGGCCACTGATGAGTTTGTCAGAGTCAGGAAGCGAGACCTGGACAGACTGACAACAGAGGTTATGCAGATGCGGGACTTCCTTCCGAGGATTCTCAATGGAGATATCCTAGAGAGCTTCCAGAAGCTGGAGCTTGTTGAAGCAAGTTAGTTTCTCAATCACTTTTCTTCTCCTTTAATAAATGCTTTTTTTAAAATTATAGATCTTTAGTAAATTCTTTGCTTTGCTAAAACCTGAACTGGATTTAGAAAAGCCACAGTCTATGGAATAGTTATCAAATGGTCTTTGTAAATGTTTAAAAACTTCCTTTGGACACCAGGAGTGAGTGATCAATAGGGAACCTATGCTCTATCCTTATTCACACCATCTATTCCGGTCATGCTCAGCTCAGGAATCACTCTCTCCATTCTGTTTGATATCCATATTGTATTTGTATTTTGTATTTGTATTTGTATTTTAGACTTGTAGAGCGCCTTATCACCCCGGGGTCTCTAAGCGCTTGACAGGCGAGTGAATACTGGCAGGAGGAAAACAGACTAGATATTACCCCATGCCTCTTGGAAAAGCACGGTTTTTAGCTTTTTCCTAAAAGGCAGGAGTCTGGTTTCTTTGCGCAGATTTTCAGGCAGTTGGTTCCAGGCTTTAGGCATTGTGTGGGAAAATGTCCGACCACCGATAGTGGATCGTTTGATCCTAGGACAGATCAATAGAGCGGCGTTGCCTGAGCGTAAGTTCCTGTTGGGGGCATATGGGACAAGGCGTTTTTTGATGTATTTCGGGGCTTGCCCATATAAGGCTTTCTGCGTAATGCATAGGCCTTTGAACTTGGCTCGTTGATTTACTGGCAACCAGTGTAGCTCCCGAAGAAGAGGAGTGGCTGGTGTCCTTCTTGGTTTATTGTAAATAAGTCTGGCCGCGTCATTCATGACGATCTGAAGTCTCTTGGTGAGTTTTTTCGGGATGCCGAAATACATGGCATTGCCATAATCCAATCGGGCCAGAATTAAGGCTGACACTGCTCTTCTGAGGGTGTCTGCCTTTAAGATGGGAGCTAGCTTGCGCAGTTGTCTCAGGAGGCCTACACAGGTGCCCACCACCGCCGAGACCTGGGCTGACATAGTGAGATTTGTGTCGATGATTATGCCCAGGCTTTTTACTGCTGTTGCCGGTATTGGGGGGTTACCTAATTCAAAGGAGGGCCAAAGGAGGTCGCACCAGGGGCTAGATGAAGTTGTGATAGGAAGAACCTCCGTCTTATCCGGGTTGATTTTTAAAAAGTTTGCCGTCATCCAATTGACGGTAAATTTTAGAATATTCTTCAGTTTTTGATCAGCCATAGGGGAATTGCCTATCTGAATGATGATCTGGATGTCGTCAGCATAATTATATATATTACAGTCCATCTAATTCAGCGATGAAATGAGGGGCTGCAGATACGTGTTAAACATCAAGGGGGACAAGGCAGAGCCCTGCGGGACGCCGCATGTAATTTTAGCAGCCTCTGACACCAGGTCATTCAGTTGTACTTTCTGGACCCGTCCACCAAGGAACGAGGTCAGCCAGGCGTGGGCCGTGCCCTTGATTCCAAACTCCCCCAACCGCGACAGAAGGAGGTCGTGATTGACCGTATCAAATGCCGCGGAGAGGTCGAGTAGCACCAGGGCACAGGGATCTTTATTATCTGTTTTAAGGCGTAGGTCATCTAGCACTGATAGCATGACTAGTTCCGTGCTGTTGTGGGCTCTAAACCCAGCTTGGTTGGGTTCGAGTAGTGCATTACTCTCGAGGTGGTGCGAGAGGGTAGACAGCACGTGATGTTCCAGTATTTTAGCTAAAAAAGGCAGTTGAGATATGGGCCTGTAATTCTTTAGAATCTTGGTGTCGGCACCGGCCTTTTTTAGCAGGGGGATCAGTCTTGCCTCTTTAAGAATAGAGGGGACTAGTCCCGAGGTAAGGTAACTATTTAGGAGTGATAAAATATCCTCCTCCAGCCCTGGCCATGCTTGTTTAAATATCTGCGGGGGGCAAGGGTCCGCCGGAGAACCTGATTTAACTTGGTTCATCACTTTTGTCAGAGAGTCCTTGGTGAATAGGGGTAGGGAGGTTAAAGGCTCAGTGATTGTGGGCGGGACAGGTATCGGAGTTACCGGGCAGTCAAATCTGGGGGTGCTTTCGATTTCTATCAGAAGGTCGGATATCTTTGAGGTAAAGAAGGATTGAAATTTATGGCAATCTTCTTGCGTAAAAGAGGGCGGTTGTTCCTTCTTTTTCCTCAGTTCAGTGAGAACTTGGAAAATTTCCTTCTGGGGGTTAGGTGCTGTGGCAATTCTGCTCTCGTAGAACTCACTTTTTCTAGTTCTGATGGCTTGTTTATACAAGGCGAGCTTTTCCTTATATAGAGTTTGGCAGTTAAGATCATACCCCTTTCGCCAGGCTCTCTCGCACTGTCGCAGGGCACGTTTTAGGAGTCTCAAATCGTCATTGAACCAGGGGGCGCCTTTGCCTTTTTCCCTGATTTTTATCTTACGTGCTGGGGCAACCACCTCTATTGCAGATTCCAATTTTTGCGATAGCTTTTGAATAGCCTTCTCTAGGTCATCTTCAGGTAGTCTGTCTAAGTGGGGAGGTTGCTGTAAAGTTGATAGCAAAATATCCGGATTAATGCAGTTCCATCTTCTCACTACCCGCCATTTGTCGGATGAGATGTTTTCTTGTTTCGGAAAAGCTAGGATACCCTGTAAAAGGTAGTGATCTGACCAAATGCAAGGCAAAGAAGTGACTGGGCACAGGGCAGGAACATAAGTCCATATCAGGTCCAAAGTATGGCCCTTCAAGTGTGTTGGGCCTGTCACAATCTGGGTTAATTCTAGTGCGGTCATTGCGTCTTCGAGCTGTTTGGACGTGATGTCTCTAATGGGCTCCTCCCAGTGGAGATTAAAATCGCCCATCACCACGAGACCCTCATATCTCGTACGGAGGTCGTGGACCAAACCCAAGAAAGGTTCTAGAAATGTTGGGGGGGTTTTAGGCGGGCGGTATACAATGATTATCGTGAGGCAATTGGTTGGAGAGCAGAGCTTGACGCCTAGGATGTCTGCTCCCTCAATGCATTCAGCACAGATAGTTTCTGCTTTGAAGGCATTTTTATATAGCAGCGCAAACCCCCCCCCCCTTTTCTGCCATCTTTTCTGTTATGAGAGATAGCACCAAAGTTGGGTGGGAGGGCGGCCACTAGGTCGGGCACAGAGGAGTCATCCAGCCATGTCTCCGTAACTCCTAGAATATCTATGTTCCCCTCCTGAAGCAGGGAGAATACCTCTAAATTGTGTTTTTGGAGCGACCGAGTGTTCAGCAATCTGACACTCAATGACGTTACCGCAGCTCTCCTACTTCTCTGATCGAGTTTTTTTTGGCTGGTTCAGCTGCGGGCTTCAGGATGTTCTCCCGCCTCAGAATCTGCTGTGTATGTAGGCTAATGGAGTAGTCAGCGCTATTAAGCGCAATTAGGTTTTCCTTGGAATAACACGGCACTGAGCCGAGGGTCATGGCCCCTGGTCCCGGCCGGTCGCGGACGGGCGCAGACGGGCTTGCCTTTGGCGCGCCTTCGGCGCCCCCGCTGCGCCCGTCCGCTGCGCTGCCTGTATGAGGGTTCCATTTTATGCCCACGAGGGCGGGAGGGTGGGCGTGGCTAAGCGCTTGCTTCTTAGCCCCCCAGCCTTCTCCTCATCTAAGATGGCCGCCGCTAGTAGTCCTACCTCGAGGTCAGTGACCTGGGAGCAGGGATAGCTTCAGATAGAAAAAGCAGGTAGATTTTGAAGAGCAGGACCCGGCTTTCCGCCTCAGGACACTGCAGAAAAGAGCGATTTAGGCAGAGGGTAGGTGCTGTGCAAGGTAGCAATAATTATATATTGTATAGATTTGCACTTCTGTTGAATTGTCTTATGATTGACTTTGTTCTTGCTTCCAGCGTAGCAGTCATGTTTTCTTGTTCTTTTATATTGAAGATATGGTGTACTACTAGAATAACAGTTTTGTATATTGACTTACACAAATATTGAATGCAGAATGTCATCCACCTGTAAATTGTCAAGCGTATATAAGTAAGCATATATTTTCTATTCTGATCTCCCTGTGTAGTTCAGAATACTAAATCTAGTCTTACAAATCAACACTTATCTTGGTGATATTGTGGTAGTACATATCCTGAAGTTTTAGGAGGGGGATGTTTGTCCCTTCAATATCCTACCATAACAGCCATAGAGATATGCGTTTATCAAAAGGAAACACCGGGGACACACTAATGATTACAACAAATCCCATTTTTGCGCCCCTCACTTATTACACAGTCAGGCGTTGAGTGGAAAAGGGTCCATTTAACATGATAGCAAGTCACAAAGGTGTTGTGAGGCTCTGGTGAAGGTCGAAAAGAAACGTTCCACAAGCTGGCTTTTTTTTAATACAATTCTTGGATGATGGGCGCAGTAAAACGAAGTTTGTTTTTGTATAATCTAATGCAGAGCATTCTTTCCCTGTCAGCGGTCTATATCATGTAGAGTAGGCCTGCAGAGCTAAGTGCTTCTGCTGAGGATCAGAGCCTGGAGGTACACCCCTCTTACAGAAATGAAACCTGTATTAGGAGGCAGAATGCGGGAAGGGTGAGACTTGGACGAGCCACCTTCTTCACTCACCCAACTCAGGATGTGCGGTGTCTGTGGAGGGATGGGGGAGTGGAAGGCAAATTGAGATGAGATGCCCTAGGTACGTTTTTGGGATGGCTTGGAACACATGCATATAGATTCTTACACACCAAACATTGATGCGTCTCTCCCTTTGTGTATTTGTTTTCAGTAGTGATCTAATTGCCTCAGTGTTGAACTCCAACCAGTTCAGATTCCAAGAGACCCATGCCTGCAATCAGTAAGGCTCGGTCTACACTTCGCAAACTAAGCAATTTTCATCCAGAACATTCCACACGTTCACTATTTACTGCTCTTCCCTCTTTGATGCACTAGCATAGTTCCTCTAATGGCCTAACTGAGTCTTCATCCGGTGAATAAAAATCACTGCGCTCCGAAGAGCACCACACTGGTCATTTATGCCCATCCCCAAAACACGTTCCACAGAAACCTCTCTGCAATTTCAACACTCTTGCAACCAATCACCTAGTGCCTCTCCGGTGATGTGAAGTGCTATTAGAATGTAAACGCAAAACAAAACAAATGTGTGTACAGCATCTCCAGTTTTGGTAGCTGTTGGACCTGCGATGGGCAAGCCCAGCACAAAGGGGGTAGCTTGGCTCAAGTGACAAGGCAAGTGAAGGCTGTAGTGTTAAGCCAGCTCTGACCCAATAATAACTCCTTGTACATCCACACCAAAAAGAAGGACACCTCACCACTTCTGTAGAAAAATACGATTCCTTTATATAAAAGTTCTTTGTTGTAAATAGGGTTGACTGGGAAAGCACATATACATTTCTTTTGGTCATACAGTTCTGGTAATAAATAGTATTAATAAATAGAATAACTTCAGGGATGAGTATCACAATAAATATCAGAATAAATATCAGGATAAATATCAGAATAAATATCAGAATAAATATTGGTTCATTTAAATAAACAACCACATGTTTCTTCTGGTATCGCTGCCACCAATTAAATACTTTAGAATCATTACATGTGCAATACGCTTCAAATGGGAAAGATAACTCTTACAGTTTATGCTGTTTTCAATGACCAGGTATACGGCTTCTCTGAGCACAAAATAAGGTTTGGGACTCTTTAATAATCACTCAAGGCGTATGCGCGTATATCTAGAAGGCAAGGAAACACAGTAAATACATCATTTGCACTCGGCGGTCACCGGGATAGGATCTCTGCTTTGCCGGTGAAGTCTATGCGCGCCTACGGGCTTTAGCACCACTTGAGCACAGGCGGCACCAGTTCAAAGTCATTAGACCGACGAACGGGCTGCCGGAGAGGTCACAGAACCTTCGCGCACAGTCAAATAAATGCCGGTTCACAGTTCCTTCACAACGCTGCATTCACTATGAGCAAACGGGCCCACCTCACATCGGCTGCAGTCAAGATACGATTCAGTCGGGCACAGCACTCCTCTCGTTAGCGACGGGGCCCTCAGGGGCTCCACGGACCTCCCTCCGACTTCCGCATACAGGGGGGTTCCCGCCCACAGCTACAGCTCCCAGGTCACTGGGGAGTGGCAGAGATGCTGGTCCCGCCCAACGAAGGCCGGCCTTTCCCCGCCCCGGCGCACCACCTCACCTTCTATCTGCGCAGGAAGCGCTCTACGCTGGTGGGGCTCGGAGACGTCCGAGCTCCCCTCTAGAGGCACCTGTCGCGAAGGGGGCACAGCTGACGATCGCGGTCGCGGCGAACTTGCTCTCGCCTCGCGACTCGATAAATCGATCACAGTTCACCACCGGGGGGCGGGGAGGCACACGAATCTGGCCACAGTCTTTTGGGGGCAATGAGGTACTCGCTGGGCAGGCGCTGTAGGCGCTAGATCACTTCTCACGTAGCTGACTGGAACGCCAGTCAGACACAACGCCAGCAACCCTTTGCTGCTCTACTGCCTGCGCTACCAGCCACCTCAGGGGTCAACAGGGCAGGTGTCAATCTGGTGTCAAGTCTGGAATCTCTTCTCTAGTCTGAACTCTTCTAATCCTTCATTCAATCTAAAATGGCCGCCAGGGACTGGGCCTTATATAGCCAGTGCCCTGGGGTACTGGCACGAGCCAGAAGGTTCTAGAACCTTCTCTGGCTGTGACAATGACAAAGCACTCTTGAGGGGTATTTAGGACACTCACAGCCACCGTACTGGGGTTCTAGAGCAGCCATTTTGTGTACCTGAGGAAAATAAAGGAATTCCTGTCAGAAATGCGCGCCAACCAAAGGGCGCCAAAACCTCAAAAGGCCAGGGTTCATGAAGGCTCCAATGGGAGTCACTTCACATGAGGAAAAAGGGTGTCCACCATTTTAAGTTCATTTATACAGGTTGACAACCCCAGTTTGTAATGCCACAGGTTTGGGCCAGGCGCCTTGTAAATAGGTGCCACAAACCTTGTGAGCAACTGGGCATCAAGGAACATCTAACCCCATGAGACAACACATAAAAAGTCCTGGTAGACAAATAAAAAGCGACAAATTTTGGGAGGTACAGGGGAACAAAAGAAATCATAGTGGTGAGGGGACTCTCAGAAGCAGACGGGTCTAACAGTAGCCATGTGGCTCTTCCCTTTTACATTATTTATTTTCATAATTATCATAAATGTATAGCCTATTTTCGAAAACCCTTTATAGATATATAACGGAATAAGGGCTGTGCAAGTGACACTCCCCACCAGAACGCAGAGCAATCCTCAAATCAAATGACAGACCCATCATCGTGTTCATTCAGAGACTTGTTTTTCGAGTCACACAACTGTCATGGTGTTGGTTTGTCTGCATGATAGATTATGTTTAGGGTTGGCAATCTTTTTTTTTTTTTTTTTTTTAAACCTTTATTGTACAGAAGGCGCGCACAGATACGGGCCTACAACCCACCGGGCCGGCCACCACAATAAAGAAACATACGAGGCAATACAGGAGAGACAACAGGATTTCTAAATAGCTCATATGAAAGGCAAAGGCAGCAAGTCTTTGAGTCGCCATCACAGACAGGATAAAAGTAGGTTAATTTTATAATAGAAAAAAGGGTGTCACAGGATAATGTCAATCTATAAAGTCCAGAGGGCCGTGGTGGGCCGTGAGCAAGCCGAAGTCTCGAATACAGGAAAAGACCAACAGAACAACACATTTTGGCAAAGGCAGAACGTGAGTCCCACATCAAGAACAATCACAATCGCTGCTCAGCACCCACCCACCACTATCAGGGCACATAATAATAAAACAGCGAAAAATACGTTTACAAAACTAAAAGCCCTCCGTTACAACAACCCAAGGGAGGAAAAGAAAATGGGGTGGGGAAAAGGAAAAAAGGGGAGGAAGAGGACATCAAAAAAAGGGGAGGGGGAAAGTAAGGGCGCAGCGTCAGTGCACGCCCCCCACGGCCAACAAAGCACCCAATACTAATTCGGTACATGGAACTAGTGGCAACAGGAGAAATGAATGCGTAGTAAACCGTGACAGCAGACATACCAAAAGGGCCATGCCAGCACAAACACCCCGGGGGGCTACGTGCCGACACCGCGCCACGAAATTAGGGGATACATAAGAGCCATAGAACCAAAAAGAAGAACAGGGAAAGATACAATAAACAGACCCCCCCACCACCCCGCACAGCCCACCCTGCACCCCTGCAGAAGGCTATGGCCTACCCCCCAGCAGCGTGCCTGTCGCCCTAATTAGAACCCGAAATATAGAGAAATATAAGAAAGAAAGAATCACTTAGATTAAAAGGGGGGGGAGGGGAAACAGGGAAAAAACAGCGGGAGAGGAGCCACATAATCAAAACCCCTTCAGCTCCCACCCCCCCGCCCGAAAATACTCAGAGCCCACGGGAAGATAATAAACACACGGATAAGCTCCAGGAACGTAAAGACGTATCAAACATAATCATACAATTATGAACGGATCACCCAACCATACCACAAAATAACAGTCCACAGAGGCAAGATCAGCTCAACCCTGTCCTCGTTTTTCGTAAGCTGTAATCGTCCAGCGCACCAGGAACCAGATCACATAAAACAGGAGGTGAATAACAGGGAGTCGAATCAAAAATACACTCAAGTTGTAGCGATCGTGACCCGGATGATCCAGAAAGTACAGTAACCACTTCAGGCAAAGCAGGCAAAGTTCCGATGAGAATACGGAGAAAGCCGGTCCAGCGGCATCGTCACAGGATCTTCGTACGGCCATGTGAGGCAAAAGAGGAAAAGGAGACCCATCGAGGTCGGTCCAAACGGGATCCAGCTGGAGAGCCTCCGGAGCAGAAGGAGGCACAGGACAAAGAAGGGCAGCGGACCCCCGCACATCCACACCATCAGCAGCCTCCAGGTCCACGACCCCAAGGAAAGTTCCAGCAGCACACAACAGAGATGAAGCCGCACAAACCGAGGGGGGTCCGGCAGGCCCAGCAAAGGGACCCCCCTCCAGGATAGCGGTCGGTGCGGTCATGGGTGCCCCCCAGGAGCGCAGGGCGGCGAGGATGTCGCGGAGCGTAGGCTCACCTTTACAGTATTCAGCAAACGTGCCGCGTGGCGGACTCGCATCGCCGGACCCCGCAAGGCCGAGAATCATGGGGCCGGCCGCCATCTTAGAAGCCCGGCGGGGCCGCTGCAAACACCGACCCCCGCCCGGATATCAGCGGGGCAAAACAGGACACCGGCAACCACCAGCGGAAGCGCCACCAGGGCAGGAAGGGGAGCCACCAGAAGAAGGCGATGCGCCGGCACCCCACACGCCGCCGGCACCGTTCTCCGAGTCCGGGCGGAGGAACTCAAAATGGCCGGGCCGGAGAACAAAGGGGAGACGAGCCAGACATGGAAGTCAGCTCCCCAACACCAGGCCGCAGGATCGCCGGACCAGGCCCGGGAGGCCGCAATCGGTCTATTAGCACATCGGCCCTTCCGACCGACTCCACACCACCACCAAGGGCCGGCCACCGCGCCTCGTCCAGCCCGGGCGCCGCCAAGGAGTGCCAGGCCCGGCCGCTCCGGAGGCCCCGAAGCAGACAGGGGCGTAACTCAGGATCCGTGACACCCAGGAATCACCGGAGCAAACGGTAAGTGCCTGTGAGTTATCGTCGTTCCACTGCACATCGTGGAATACTTCCCGGGGCAGGATAAAGTACAGGATATTTGTTGCAGACAGGAGAGTGATCGGAGCCGAGCTAAAACGCGGCCATCTCGGACGCGAGCTTGGCTCCTCCCCAGGGTTGGCAATCTTGACTCTCGTGTTATAGCTAGCAGGTGTCAGAGTGTACAGGGAGCAAGAGCAGGATTGGTAGAGCAGACTTAGATGCTTCTACCCTACTAAAGAAACTAGAAATGTCTTGGTCACCAGTTCAAGCATTATATCCTTGGTGAGTATTAGGGCACTGCAGTTGACGAAAGCCCTAGTCTTAGTGACTATGATGCTAGGTTAAGAGAATTAAGGCATTTACCGTACAAGAATCCCTTTCTTTGACTATGCCTGGTGATTTGGAAACCCGGCCATACCTACTTTTCTTCCAAGATCTTCACTGATTTCCATCTAAATCAGACATTGTTCTCAGTTCAGAGAACTGTCTGCACTTGATGGTTCTCCCATACATTATTTGCCTGTGAATAGAGCAATGAGCACCTTGACCATGTATCTTAATTTCATTTTTCAATTCCCTATTTATTGCCTTTGGTACAGGTCACAATAGACTAAATTCTCCTATTGCCACCTGGTGTAATGGATCGACATAGTTGCCCCAAGGACACATGACCACACTGAATGAATGAAGGGATTTATAGAGCGTTGGACTCACATCCGAAGGGGTATCTCTGCGCCATAAACTGAGGTTAGGAGGCTGGAACAGGTGGTCAGTTGTTGAAGAGTTACATTTTCAGGAGTTTCCTGAACGTAGGAAAATTTAGGCACCTGCGTAATTGAACGGGGAGTGAGTTCCAGTATTGAGAGGCAAGATAGGAAAAGGTTTTGCCAACAGACCGGAGTTTGTAAAACCGAGGGACAACAAGCAGAGCCTTCTCTCCAGAACGCAAAGATCTGTTTGTACCTCTGTCTAAGTGGTTCTACAGATTGATTCAATGTCAATAGCTCAAAACTCGCATAACTGCGAGACCTATTGCTTTGCAAATGCTTGTTGTTCCTAGGAATGGCTGCAGCCCACCCGCTACATAGAGCTCGCACGGAGAAGGGAAGGGTTCTATTTTGTTCAAGTTAACACCAAGGTCAAGCAGGGTCAGCTGGGCTGTACTCTAATCTGCTGCCTAGAATGCATTGCTGACTTGTATCAGGGCCAGTAACATTGTCCAAAAAGCAATAATGATATGTCAGTTGATGATTCCTCTCTCCTTACCCCACACACATCCTACTGTCTCAAAGCAGCTTGTGTCCTGTGTGCATCTAGCCAGTGAACCTTCACTAAACTATTCAACTTACATAGAGTATCTTGTTGGGTAGCCTTCGGTACATTATCCCACCAGACAAGCCTGAGCCAGGTGTGCAAGCACAGAGCATTTTAGTAAGCTATGGAGCCAGGTTGCATTTCTCAAAATATCTAACCAGGCGTGGTTTGGTAGGCTGGGGACATGAAAGGTAGGAGTCATGCAGGAGGCTATTCAGACAAGTAACGTACAGCCGATGTCTACCCAGCTGGTGTCCCTAATCTCAGAGCATGCAGGGGGGTTTCTAGCCAGGCAGCACACAGAGCGGCCTCTGGTTAGGACGCATGCAGTGGTATATCTTTAAAAGAATGCAGTTTTGTCTCCAGCATGCAACATATAGCCAAGAACTTGTAAGGCAGGAGACATCTGGGTATCCCATGCAGAATTACACCAGTATATTTGGTAAGGAGGCCTACCTCAGAGTACCCAGTAAGGTAGCAAGGAGCAGGGTGTCCAGAGAGGTAGCTCATATCTAGCTGGGTATCCAGCAGGGTAGCACGCGGGGGCATGCTCTAGCCTGACATACCTCTTGCGTGAAGAGGATGGCGTTGTCGTGGTGCTCGTCGTCCAGCTGGTTGTGCTGATGCTGCCACTTGCAGAAGTTCTTCAGGGTGGTGGCGGCGTGCTTGCTCACCTTGGGGCCTTTGTCCTTGTCAGACAGCACCACCACCTTGACCACGGCCAGGCGCACCAGGTTCTCCATACTGGCATGTCCGTAGAGGGAGGAGGTGATGGAGGCCAGGGTGAGCAGGTAGTAGTGCAGCTCCTTTCAGTACTTACTCCAGTATTGGAACTTTCATAGATTCACATGCCCGAATCATTCCCCGTGGTCGAGACGGGAGTCTCCGGTATATAAAAAAGCAATGCTTAGTAGTATAGCAAACTGAAAAGAGGCCTAGGCCCATTTCCCTTTTGCAACCCAGAGCCTTTGTTATGTAAAAAAGGCCCAAACTTTTCCCTGAATCAATCAGAGCTCCTCACCCTCTAGAACACTCCTGAGAGAACCTTCTGCCCCTCAGATTTTCTACCGCACGTTGGGCTAGGGAGTCTCCTTTGAGCTCTGCTCAAACTCTTCACTTCAACAGTATTTTGACTGAGATTTGAGGTCTCTCATCTTCTAATTTCTTCTTATTGGAATTCCTTATTCATCTACCATGTCTGAGAAGGAGAAAAAGGGATTATTTAGAGCTTGTTCCACCTGCTCTAAGAAGAGACTTTATACAGATGACCCTCACAAAGATTGCATATACTGCCTCTATCCAGACCATAAGGCAGAGGATTGTAAGGTATGTCTAACCTTTTCAAATAAAACCTTGAGGAATCGCGAGGGAAGGTTGCTAATTTGGCTCCAGAAAGTGAAAGCCAGGAAAGAAATCCTCTCAAGTGAGAGTGAGGAGGAGTCTGGATCGTCTAAGAGATCTCAAAAGAGAAGTAGATCTCCTCAGACACATTCCTCAGGGGTAGACCTGAGAAGGCCCCAAAAAAGACCACCCCAGGGTCTTCAGGGCGCAGTCCCTCAAAATCCCCTTCAGGCAAAACTAAGGGGAAGAAGGGTTCTGCTTCTGAGGTAAAGCAAGAGAAGTCCGCCTCAGAACCTCCAAAATCGCCTCATAGAGTCAAGATTACCATCAAGAGAACTTCCTCTACGCCTTCTGAGGAGAAAGGAAGTGTTTCAGCCCTGTTGACGGGACCGTCGACGAAAAAGATGTCATCGTCGATGACAAAACCATCGACGTCGTCGGCGAGAAAGGAAGTGGTAAAAGCTAGTGAAAAGGCAGCGTCGACGCTTTCACCGTTGACGGCGATATCATCGACGGTTTCATCGTCAACGAGGGCGTCGATGAGAGTTGCTGTATCTACATCGTCAACGGCAGCGTCGACGACGGGATCGTCGACGAGGACGACGGCCGGAGCGTCGATGAGGACACCGTCGACTGTAACTACAACGTCAACGGTGGCGTTGACGACGATAACATGGTCGACGACGGGGATCTTGTCGACGGGCTCTTTGTTGATGGAAAAGACACCAGAGAAAAGATTGGTTCCCTGGAAAAAGCCTATAACACCAGAGGTTACATCGCCAAGCAAGGTGTCTCCATTGGTTCCATCTCACCTGCTGGAAGAGGAAGATTCAGAGGACGAGGATGACGAGGGTCCTTATGGTTTTGCGAGTAGCCCTTCGCAATTACAAGTCAAGTACCAGGAGGTCGATTCTGAGGAGGAATATGGGGGTTTTCAAGAGCATCCCCAAGAACAGCACCAATATCGCCAACAACAACGTGAGGATATGACAAGTGCACCATCCTCTTTGGTGAAAGACCTCCAGGGCATGTTGGAGGATTATAGGAGAAGATATCCAACGACTCCAGCCACTCAGGAGGTACCAGAGGCTACTCCGCGTCCACGGTCTGTACCAGGGACGCCAGTGCGTAGGAGGGAGATTTTGCAGGAGCCTACTGCTAGGTCTCCACCACCAGACTCACAGCACGACACCACGGATGATGACCACGAGGATGGAGAGATTGCGTAACCGAGTGCAGAATGGAATGACTATCTCATCCCCTCACCTTCAACTCCTACGCCAAAGCCAGTAGATACTCCACCGGAGGACATTGGTGGTTTTCATAATTTAATGGAAAGAGCCACTAAGAGATTTGCACTCACCATGACTGAAGATAAAGCCGAATGCTTTTTATATGACTTCAAGGAATCGTATCACAAATCTGTGCGATCCTTGCCTATCGTGAGTCATATTTGGGAGGAAGGTTTAAAAGTCATGGAGACGCCAGCTACGGTGACACCGGTTTTGGCCAGACTAGACAAAAAGTATAAGTCGCCTATAGATGCTCCAGCTTGTCTTTTGGGTCATCCCAAGCCGGATTCTGTGATTACTCAGGCGGCACAGCAGAAGTCCAGAAACCCATCTGCTCCAATCACGACACCTCCGGACAGAGAGGGCAGGAGACTGGATAATGCAGGAAAACGTTTTTCCTTAATGTCGGCGCTGCTGGTTAAAGCCGCTAATGCCCTCGCTATCTTGGGAAGGTACGACAGGCAAATGTGGTGTGACCTGTCTCCATACATTAACCAGGTGCCGGAACCAGAGAAGCAAGAGGCCAGGAAGATTCTCCTCGAAGGGGAAAGGACTTCGGCTGAAGTCATAGACTGCGCTATGGATATAGCGACAACGGCATTTAGATCTTTGGGAGGAGCAGCAGTCCTGCGCAGGCAGGGATGGCTAGGAGCAACGGCTTTTAGGACGAAAGTTCAAAACAAGATTCTAGACCTCCCATTCAATGGAGACGATCTATTTGGGAAGCATATTGATGATACTCTGCAGAGTATCAAGAAGGATACCGATACTGCAAAGGCTTTGGGAACACTGCAGTACAGAAAAGCCCCTTTTCGTGGCTCCAGAGATAGAGGGCAGTCCTCTTATAGAGGAGGATATCAACAAGGGAGATTTTCCTCTTATTCTGCCTCATCGCAGCCTTACCGTCAACAGTACAATCCGTGTCAATCCGGAGGATATACGAAATCAGCTCCAAGAGGAAGGGGTGGCCGTCAGGGGAAGGACAACACCCGACGGCAATGACAACCTCCATCTTCCGGCTATGTCAACATTTCAGAGATCAAGTGCTCCCCTGGGTGGAAAGATTGCGCACCATCCTCAAAATTGGCGAAAAATAACAACGGATCAATGGGTCCTCAAAATTGGTCAATTCTGCCACACCCTGGAATTTCTTCAAACGCCCCCTTGTATGCCACCGATGCATCAGAAAGCCAACCATCTGCATCAACTCCAACAGGAGATTCGGACAATGCTCCGAAAGGGAGCAATAGAACCGGTACCGAATGCCCAAGAGAACAAGGGGTTTTACTCCCGTTTTTTTCTTGTCAAGAAAAACAAGCTCCAATGGCGTCCCATTCTGAATCTCAGATCCTCAAACACCTATCTCAAAAAGCAATCTTTCAGGATGGTGTCTCTACAGGACATCCTTCCGTTATTGAACCCAGGAGATCATATGACTACATCAGACCTACAAGACGCGTATTTCCACGTGCAGATCCATCCCGCACACAGACAGTACCTTCGGTTCTTAGTAGCCGGAAGACATTACCAGTTCAAGGTACTGCCATTCGGCCTAAAGTCAGCGCCGAGAGTGTTCACAAAATGCCTGGCTCCAGTGGCGGCTGTGTTAAGGAAACAAAAACATCAAATATTTCCTTACCTCGACGCGACGACTGGTTAGTCAAAGCACCATCGAAAGCACAAGCCAGAGCGTCAACACAGGCCTGCATGGATTTGTTCGCCAAACTGGGTTTAACTCTTCACGAAGGAAAGTCAAACCTCCAGCCAACAAGAGTGATCACATTTCTGGGGGCAATACTAGACACGGACTGCAACAAGGCGTTTCCCTCCAAAGAAAGGCAACTGAGGATTGTGTCCCTCTTCCAAGACTTTGTAAAAAGAAAGTCTCTTTCAGTCCGCAGGTACAAATCCTTGCTGGGCATGATGTCGTCTTGCATTTCCCTGGTGCTTCACTGCAGATTAAGGATGCGCCCATGGCAGGAACAGATCGATCTTCAGTGGCGTCAAGCGGAGGGATCCTTCGACGACACAATACGAGTGACACCAGTGATGGTACAGGCAGCAGCATGGTGGATTCAAAAAGAAAATATATCTCAGGGTCTGACTTTTCTTTCAAGAGTGGCTCCATTAGTGGTGACGACAGATGCGTCCCTAGAAAGATGGGGAGCTTTCCTTCAGGACCTTCAAGTCAGCGGTCGTTGGAAGGTACACGAGCAGCGATTGCACATAAATCTGCTGGAACTCAGGGCGATCCGCTTGGCGTTGCAAGCCTTCCTACCACGAATACGAAGTTTGCCGGTGTTAGTAAGAACAGACAACACTACGGCGATGCACTATTTAAACAAGCAGGGGGGAACAAGATCTCTCCCTATCTCAGGAGGCCCAGGAGATATGGGAATGTGCTCTTCAACAAGGAATATCATTGTCAGCGGAACACCTCCCGGGAGATCAAAACGTCAAGGCGGATACTCTCAGCAGGCTCAAATCGTCCTGCCACGAATGGGAGCTGGACCAGGGGACCCTGGACAGCATCTTTCAAAGGTGGGGAACACCAATAATGGACCTCTTCGCCACAAGAGAGAACAGGAAATTCCTGTACTTTGCCAGCTGGCTTCCCCAGAAGGGATCTTGGGGGAATGCGTTTTCCATGGCATGGTCCGTCGTCTTTGCCTACGGTTTTCCTCCAATTTCTCTTCTCCCCCGCGTACTGGTGAAGATCAGGAAAGAGCCGTGCAGGCTGATCCTAATAGCCCGTGGTGGCCCAGACAACACTGGTTCACGGAACACCTGCTGCTGTCGGAGGACCGTCCAGTTCGGCTGCGACCAATTCCATCGCTTCTGACAATGTCCAGGGGTCAGGTGCTCCATCCGGACCCGAAATCCTTGCGATTAGCAGCCTTTCTCCTGAACACTGTGAGTTTAGTCATCTAGACATCGCACACGAATGTAGGAAAATCCTGTCCAAAGTTAGAGCAGCCAGTACCAACAAAACCTACAGGATGAAATAGAAGAGGTTTTGTCTGTGGTGTAAGAGACATAACATTCACCCTCTTACTGCTGCACCTCATCAAATTATACTTTACATTCTGCTGTTAGCAAAGTCAGGATTGGCACACGCTTCCATCAAGGTGCATTTGGCTGCGTTATCCCGCTACAGGAGGTCTTCATCAGGCCCGTCTTTATGGTCATCAAGGATCATCAAACAGTTTATGAAGGGATTATTCAGGGTCTTTCCTCCAGTAAAGCCTCCACCACCACTATGGAATCTCAATATAGTACTGTCACAGTTGATGAAACCACCGTTTGAGCCGATACACAGAGCGGACCTTAAGTTCTTGTCCTGGAAAGTGGCTCTTCTCATTGCACTAACTTCAGCGAGAAGAGTAGATGAACTGCAAGCGCTCACAATTCATGAGCCTTTCCTACAGTTTCAGGAAGAGAGAATGATCCTTAGGACTAATCCAAAATTCATTCCTAAGGTGCCAACTGATTTTCATCTGAATGAGCCGTTGGTGTTAAAGCGTTTCTTTCCTCATCCGTCAACAGCAGCGGAAAGAGTGTTACACTCACTAAACGTTCAAAGATGTATGAAGTTCTACTTAAAAGAAACTAAGAGCTTTCGCAAATCTTCTCAGCTCTTCGTCGCTTTCAGCGCTCCCAGGAAAGGTTTCCCTTTATCTAAAAGGGGAATTGCCAGATGGATTTCCAGTGCAATTGTCTACTGTCATCAAGCTGCTGGAAAGCCTCTAAATGCACGAGTTCGTGCTCATTCCACGAGGGAAGTGGCCACATCCACTGCACTGTTTGGAGGGGTGCCAATCCAGGATATCTGCAGAGCAGCGACCTGGGCATCTACGCACACCTTCACCAGGCACTACTGCTTGGAGGCAGCCTCATAGTCGGATGCGGCGGTGGGAGAGGCGGTACTCCGGATCATCATCCAGTAACGGTGAGCCTTCTTTCCATCCCTCCATCCGTAGTTTCTCTTGTTTTACAAAGTCACATTTTATATGTGTATATATATATATATATGTATGGTATTCTTCTTGATTTTCAAGTTGTATTACATGATTATGAAATGTATCAGAGAAATGTGCTTTGTAATCTCACTGCTCGCTATTCTGATTCAGGCATGTGAATCTATGAAAGTTCCAATACTGGAGTAAGAAAACAAGTTACTTACCTGTAACTTTAGTTCTCCAGTATTGGAAGCTTTCCTAGATTCACATGCACCCACCCTCCTCCCCTAAGAGGCCCACCTTGGATTTAGCACCACAAGTGTTCTGGATGCACAAGTGCGCGAAAATCTGAGGGGCAGAAGGTTCTCTCAGGAGTGTTCTAGAGGGTGAGGAGCTCTGATTGGTTCAGTGAAAAGTTTGGGCCTTTTTTACATAACAAAGGCTATGGGTTGCAAAAGGGAAATAGGCCTAGGCCTCTTTTCAGTTTGCTATACTACTAAGCATTGCTTTTTTATATACCGGAGACTCCCGTCTCGACGACGGGGAATGATTCAGGCATGTGAATCTATGAAAGCTTCCAATACTGGAGAACTAAAGTTATAGGTAAGTAACTTGTTTTCTTCTTGGCCATGGACTTGTCGGCCCCCAGCAGCAGCTCCACGTGCCGGGCCTTGGACACAGACCTGCGGCTGCGCCTCTGGGTTGCCGGGGATGGGGCTGCGGTAGTGGTGTTGCTCCGCTGGCCAGGGGTCCTGCAGCTCTCCAGCGGGGGAGGCAGGTTCTGGAAGCTGAAGCGCCCCCTTGGTGAAGACGTGCAGCAGCGGCCCGGAGCGTTCCCAGTAGATGCCGCCGTCTGCCGCCCTGCCCAGGGGGCGCACGGTGTAGTGGGCATGCTTCATGGCGAAGAAGCCGTCCAGACCCCCACACAGGCTTAAGACAGCCGCGGACTGCCGTCCACCGTGCCCCGGTAGAGGCAGCGCCCCCTACGCCTGCCCGCCAGGCGCTGCCCGAGGCAGGCGGTGCTGAAGTGCAGCGATGCCGGGGACTCGTCCCGCGTAGAGCTTGTCGATGCGCTGCACGATGCCCCCGCGCCGCGGGGAGGGGCCGATGGAGCCCGGGGCCTCCTCATCATAGGCAGGTGCAGCCCGCGGGATCTCCGGCAGAGGGGTTGCCAAGTTCAAGCGCAGCATCCCGAACAGGAAAAGCAAAAGCACGCCATAGGGAGAGAAAGCGAAAGCACGCCATCCCGAGCTGAGCATGCGTGCTGACAACCTTGCCTGTGACATGGGCGGGGCATGGAGCACGCAGCAAGAAGTATCCAGGGCTCGCGTGAGCTGAAGGAGCCCCGCGTGTTACAACCGGCATGAAGGAGCCCACTCCGCAGAGGGAAGTCCAGCGAGAGACATGATAAGCCAGCCACAGAGCAGCGTAGAGTCCCCCGGTGAGTGGGGTTGAATGGGAGGCATGCAGCAGATTGCATGGCGTGCGGGGACGGAAGGGGGACAGGAGATGGGCACATCGCATGACTGTAATTGGTGAACGCGCGCGTTTACATTTCCAGTCTGTCCTGCGCGTGCCCATCTCCTGTCTCCCACGAGAGGCAAGTCAGTGACAATAGATCTCGCTGGCGACAGCGCTTTCACGCTGCGTCGCCAGGTGAGACCTAAAAAGGGTCCCAGACCGGCCCCTGCCAGCTTTAGGCAAATCGCACTGCTAGATGCGACCGGAAAATTGTTTGCTTAAAGCATACTTTTGCATCTCCCGGATTGGGTTTTTGGAAATAACTTCGTCCCGGCAGAGCAAGCAGGGTTTCCTAAGCATAGCGTTACATTAGATAATATTACTACCTTGCAAACCCTGATTGAAAAATACCCAGTGGGTATGGGAATAGCCCTGTAACACTGCATTTATAGATTTCTCCACAGCTTTCGACCGGGTAGACTGTAGAGGAAATTGGCTGCAATAGGGATCCCTATGCATTTGTCGTGTCTGATTATAGCATTGCACTCCTCAACTTGGATCAGGTTTTGATAGGGGGTAATCAGTGCCTGTCGAATAAAGTAGAGACTCGCAATGGGTTGAAGCAAGGGTGCCTATTATCCCCTCCCCTCTCTTTATATAAATGACTTGCCGAGTAGGGTTGGGCTGTTTAAAGGGGATCCCCCAAAATGAGGAACGATGAAATTGAGTTGTCTGCTTTATGCGGCTGACACCATCCTGATGGATCTAACCCGATAGGACTTCAAAGGCACCTTAATGAGTTAGCCTGCTATGCTGATGATCATTTAAAAAAAGAAAAATTTGGATTTTTAGATATCAGGGTTGTAGAGTCAGGAAAAATATGCATTGGTTCCTGGAGAAAGGCAAAATTGATGTAGTGAAATTGTACCTGTACCTAGGAAGAATTTTTACAAGCAGATGTTCTAGCAGTGATCGTACTGACCAATGGAGAAGTAAGGCAATATCTCAGGCATGCGCAATAGGTAGATTTTACGAATGCTGCGGGCAAAGACACTTTGAACACGTTTTATCAGTATACAAAATTAAAATCCCGCCAGTACTGAGTTACGCTTGTGAACTAGTGGACGAACAGCAGTGGGTTCACATTTGAGAAGTGGAAGGGTGTATTCGGCGCCAGATCTGTAATCTGAATAGAGCAGCCCCCATAGCAGCGATCAGGCTTGATTTCGAGCTCCTCTCGACCTATGTGTTTGCCATGGCCGAATGTGGGAGGTGGAGTAATGCTTACTGAACAGCGATGAGAACCCTTTACGGGCAGCGCTAAGGCAGGAAACATTTGCAAGCCTGAAGGGGAAAGGCGTTGTTTTTAGGAATTATGTGAAAGCGGCAGGTTTATTTGGGATTGGGCTAAGTAGCGTAGGCTCTTCACCAAAACAAGCTTTGAAAATCCTAATTAAAAAGACCATTTATGAAGTCTGTTGTAAAAGAGTTACTGCCTTCGGCTTAGGTCAATGATACAATAGCTGGGAGTAGTATTTATAAACAACCTCAACCGTATGTTGTATGGAATGTCCCTCACGGAGTGCACAGAACTATCCTGTTAAAGATCAATCTGCTGCCCCTACGAAGGATAACAGGGTGTGGGAGGGATTAGCAAGGCATTACAGACTTTGTCACAAAGCTGGGTACAGGATTTATATAATGTCTTATTTGTCTGTCCGCTATTACAACCAATACGACGTTGTTTGCTGAGGCCATTGTATTTAAAATATAACATCGCCACAGTCGAGGAGGCCCGAAATTTCCTTTTGGCCCCCCCTCTGAACAAGTATGTTTTAAAATCTATCTTTTTTAAAGAATTTTTAATTATATTTTAGATAAGAACTAATGTGAAGAAGTAGGCTGTGGTATGCTGTAAAAGGTCCTTTATGAACAATATTTCATAGAATTTACTGGTACAATCTGAATTACACCTCTCTAGTTAGTTGGCTCCCTAAAGGATCAAAGGATTAATGGAATGGGTATAGTTGGTATGCACTTGCGATATCATGTATGCTGCCACATAGGCTGCTTCGCATAATGAATGTATTTTGCATCTTTTAGGCTACTGCTTGTATTTTTCCCTGGGGTCCGGCTGAGCAAGATTCACATTTTATTTTAAAAGAAATTGTTACAGGATGTTTTTGCATTTTCACTTTTAATGATCTTGTGCGCACTTATGAATTTAGTATGTACTGTGAAAACTGAACGGTTAGGTCTCTGTATATACCTTGCAATTAAATTATATATAGAATTGTAAGACACTGTATAATGAAGTTAAAGTTTTTAGAGTATCTAACAGTACAGTTCGACCCAAACTGTCTTTATCAGTATTCCATTACAATGGTGAAATTGTTCTAATATTCGCATACTTGCACATTTAGTTTTAGTCAGCTGCTTGTATCTCGAATTGCTATGGATTTATTTTGTTACTGTTATTATAGCTCTGGATGATTTGTTAAATCAGAGCTTTTTTATTTGTATATTTTCATGTGGAACTCTTAGGAGATCCAAATCATAATAAAAAATGGAATTGAATTGTGTAGCTCTCCAAACAAAAAGCAAGGGAAGCTCTTTGTATGCAAATATCTGTGTTCCCAAAAGAGAACAGAGAAATTGTAGATGATTCAGGCAATCTTTGAGATTTGCTCAACCATAATTGTTTATTGTATGGCACAACAGGACTCGTGAATCGAAAGGTGAAAGCTTGTGGGCTCACAGACCTGATTAGCCACAAGCGTCCCAGGAAGTCAAATTGCGCGGGCAGGCGGTGTTTCACTTTACACCAGGATGACTTACCAAAGATGCACTCAAAGTACAGCATAGGTCACTGGCACAGCTTGCTACTAGCCTCGGGTAGGACATGTACTGAGGATTTGCACAGATGACAAAGCATGCAAGGCACTTTTCTAGCTCATCTTTGTTTCTGTTTTTTGTTTGGTCCTGGATAGCACAGCTGTAGATCCTTTTAACTCATTTGCTGGCTCCCAACAGTTCCTCATCTGCAGGCAGAGAACAGTAACTTTAGCTGGTCCTCGTGTCCCATTAGGCTTGGTTTGTTCTTTAGTGGGAGCAATAAAAGAGGGCCTGAGCTGCTGTCAAACAGACTCCTTCTCGAAGTCTAAAGTGTCCCCAAGTAGTGGTCGAGAGGGCCAAAGTCGAAGACACTAACAACAAGCCAGTGTCATATCAAAGTTCATCACTTATTGAGATTTTGACCTGTAAAGCAATCGGAGCAGTAGCCGGTGGGTGGGATTGTTCACAAGAGATCTTACTCGGAGAGAAAAGGATGGACTGGTGGTTCATCCTCACTCGGGCATCAGCAGATCAAGTGGGGTGTTCTTGGGGGGTTGCAGAGACTGTTGCTCGACTTAGGAGAAGGCTAGAAGAGGATTCTAACACACTCCCCACCAGGTGAACAATGTAACAAGGTCTCCAAGCAATAGGCCACAGTGACGGATACAAGTAAAAGATCACGTTCACAAAGACTGATCCTAGTAAAGTAAACTACGATGTTGTGTTGCAGTCATCTTGTACATGTCAAATTACACAATCTTTACAATCTCTACTACACATTTAAAAAATATCAAAAGTCCCTCATCACTTACAAAGGGGAAGTCCATTAAAAGGGCATTGAATACATTTTTGCCTCAGAAGGCTAAATGCCCCATGAGGTGTGTAGGTAAAAAAGCACGTGACCTTCAATACCGATCGACTGCCAACAACGATCAGTCTACTGCCATAACCTGGTGACGAGAGTGCTACGGAGTAGGATTGGGACACATTGTATGTACCACCAATGCAGCCGAGTGTAGGCCTCTGCTGAGGAGAAAGGAATATCATGGAGCTAGTCTTCCAAGCATCACAAATCTGTGAGTCACTGGAGGGCAAAAAAAGAAGGGAACCCAGGACGACGGAAATGGTTCAGTGGTGGTATAACTGTCTGCACAAGCGGGGACCTTTCTCTCTTACTGGTATGGTCATTTCGCCGACATACATGCTTTCCTGGTTGACGTATTCTTGCGTTGTAATTCATTTGTTCCTCAATTCTGCTTTTTTGTAGAATAACAATTTTAATTGACCATATACCCCCTTTTTAAACTCCACACTGTAAGCTCGTCTGTGCTCTTCGATACTCCACTCTCTGAAAAACCTTAAATAACTGAGCATAAAGTTTTGTTTTTTTTGGAAAATGTTTTTATTAACATTATCAACAGAGCGGCAATGATGACAGTATACAGAAAGCCACGCAATATAGTTAGGGTACGTAAGTCCATATACATTTCTGTTATAAACAAAAGTAAGTTGCACAAAATGTAATAATCCCTTCAGCAATGCAGTCTCTCCCAGGCCTCTCACCCTGTCCCTAGTCTTCATCTGAACTATCCCTATCGGACTCTGGCAGTGGGTCACAGATGTCCCCTCGGTAAGTATTTCAGGCTGCCCAAATTTTTGTCCATTTGCGGGGGCTTCCCCGACTAGCATACACTGTTCGTTCTGTGATCATAGTCAGATCCATATCTCGGCACCACGCTGTCAACGAGGGTGGTTCCACTGCGCCCCATTTCTGCGCAATATTCAGTTTCGCCACCATTAGTCCCAACCTGACCCACATCTGCCCGTGACTCGTTAGATCATTTGGTTCCCATATGTTAAGTAGGCTCCTACGCGGTTCTGGCAGAAGGGACACCTCCATGACCTGTGACATTGTTCGCAGTACCTGTCGCCAATATTCTGCTAATGCTGCACACTGCCATATGGTATGTAGGAACGAACCCTCCTCCCCGCACCCTCTAAGACAATATGGATGTTGTGCCCTTTGTAATTTATGCATGGTGAGTCTGGTATAGTATATTTGATGCAAGATCTTAAGCTGTATAAGCGGGAGCCGTGCGGGGATTCCCACCTCCCTGGGCGATGCCAGGGCTTCCTGCCACTCTGAGTCTTCTATGTCCCCTAAGTCCGCCACCCACTTGCCCCGCAGAGAGACTGTCGGGTCTGGTAGATTATTGATCAATTTTCTGTATGTAAGAGATGTGGCGCTTTTCTGCATGTAATCAGTAAGTATCCGGTCTTCCAGCGGGGCGGCCTCGGGGACATCAGTATCTGGTGGGATCGCCGCTAACAACGCATGTCTTATCTGTACATACCTATAGGTCTCAGTCGGGCCTAGTTCATATTGTTGCTGAAGTTGGGTAAATGGTATCACAGTTCCTTTGTCCCACAAATCCCCTACCGTGGAGATGCCTGTGTTGTCCCACTGTGTAAATCCCTTGCTGTTCCGCAGCTGTCCCAGTTTCTTTGTGTCCCAGAGTGGGGTAAGTTTGGTTATAACCCCTCTCCATCCCAACCGTGTTTGCGCTGTGTGCCATAATGTGGCTGTGTGTCGTGTAGGGCCCTTTAGTTTCAGTGTTAGCCCTTTATTATAGAGGATCGCTAGTATGTTTTGTTCTCCCAATTGTGCTCTATCTGCCCTATACGCTGGGTCATCTTGGGGCGCATGAATCCACTGGTTAATGACCTTGAGGTGAGCCGCCCAATAATATAATTGTATGTTAGGGAGCGCTATCCCGCCATTATACCAACTTCTGTGTAGTTTTGCCTGTGCTATGCGAGCGGGCCGGTGGACCCAAAGAAGTACTGACACTTGTGCAGCTATTTGCTTGAAGTATCGGGGCGAGACCGGAAAGGCGTATTATCAAGGGCGTAAAGAAACGGGGGTAGGGCCATCATTTTATACAATGCTGCCCTACCGAGGAGCGTAAGGGGCAAAGACGCCCAGTACATCACATCTCTCCTTAATCGCTCCAGAGGGGGTGCCAGATTCCTGAAGTGGAATTCTGCTTCGTCTTGTGTAATATGTATTCCTAAGTACTTAAAGGAATCACTAGCAACCACCAACGGGCAACTTGCCGGGAGTTGTGGCGTGGGTCCCTTCAGTACATAGAGTATCGATTTGGGCCAATTTATTGTGTACCCTGACACTGTCCCGAAGTTATCACAGATGTCAAGGAGCTCTGGTATTGAGTGGTCTGGATCTGTGAGGTACACCAGTATGTCATCGGCGTATAATGAGAGACGATCCTCCCATCCCTCTTTCCACCGAATTCCTTTTAGCAATGGGGCCTTCCTAATCAGTGTCGCCAGCGGCTCTAGTACAAGCGCGAATAAGAGCGGCGATAGAGGGCAGCCCTGGCGCGTCCCTCTTGCTAACGGTATCGCGCCCGATAAGTGCCCATTAGCCGTCACCCGGGCTAGAGGTCTCGTGTATAAGAGCCTCACCCATGCACAAAATTTGGGACCAAATCCCAGATGTGGGAGAACCCCAAAGAGATATCGCCATTCCACCATATCAAATGCCATTTTTGCGTCTAGGGACAATACCACCGCCGGTTCCAACAACGAGGGAGCCTTTGCTAGTACTCCATTTAGGCGTCTGAGGTTGAGGGCCGTGTTCCTGTTTGGCATGAAGCCCGATTGGTCAGGGTGTATTAAGTATGGCAAGTGGGCCATCAACCTGTTCGCTAACAGTTTAGCTAAAATCTTAGCTTCCGCGTTTAGTAGAGATATCGGGCGGTAGGAGGTGCATTCAGACGGGTCCTTACCAGGTTTTGGGATCGCCACTATTGTTGCTATTCGCTGGTCCAGCGGCAGCTCACCCTTCTCTAAAGTTTCGTTGTACATTGCCAATAGAGGCGGGGCCACAGTCTCTGTTGTTTGTTTATACCATTCAATGGGAATCCGGTTGGGTCCTAATGCTTTGCCGGACTGTATTGATCTAATTGCTAACTGTAACTCTTCGGTCGTTAGTGCTATCTCTAATTCCAAGGAAGCTTCCGGTGTCAGCGTTGGCATCTCAATTGTTCGCAGAGATTCCGCAACCTCTGCCTCTGTTACATCCGAGGTCGGTGTGTAGACTACTCGGAAATGATCTGCCAGCGTATTTACAATTATTTCTGGGTCTGTCGTGAGTTGTCCCCCCACTTGCCGTATATGTCGTATACCCCTAGCGCTACTCCCGTTTATCGAGCCAGGCTAACATTTTCCTAGCTTTATCACCTACATCATATATTTTATGTTTGAACGCTGTCAGGTTGGTCACCGTCCTCTCTTGCAGGTAGTCCTTATGCTGCTGTTGCCGAAGTTGCAAAGTGTGTGCCTTATCTGGTGTGGGGTCTGTTGAGTAATCTGTGTCAGCAGCCTGCAGTGCTAATTCTAAATCTATCAGTTCCCTCTGTTTTGCCCGCTTGTGCCCTGTGATCGATGCTATTGCCTGTCCTCTAAGGACGGTTTTGTACGCTTCCCATACTTGGATTGCGACACAACCGACGTAGTATTCTCTGCAAAGAAATATTTTGTGACTTTACAGAGTTCTTTTTTGATTTCGGGGACATGGAGATAACCGGGGTAAATGGGGTATATTTTCCGGCGAGCCCTTTGGCGGTAGGAGTAAGTCAGTATCACCGGGGAGTGGTCTGAGATGCCTCGGGCTTGATTTCTACCTCCTCTACATTTTCTAGGCTGGCATCTAGCATCATGAAGTAGTCCAATCTAGATAGACTGTTATGTACAGTGGAGTGGTACGTGTATTGGCAAGCCGTAGGGTGTGTGCACCTCCAAACGTTAACGAGTCCCATTGCCTCCTCGAAACTTTGGAGGCGAGAGGTTCCCGGTGTCGGAAGCCTAGCCGGGTATTTATCTACGGTGGTGTCTATTACTGCGTTGAAGTCTCCCCCAATGACAATGTCCCCCTCTGGCAGTGCCAGGAGGAAGTCGCTGAATGCTGGGAATGCCACTGTGTGCAACGCTGGTGGAATGTATACTGACACTACATTAATGAGTCTGCCTTCCCACTGACCCTGTAGTGCTGCAAACCGCCCCTGGTCGTCCGTCTTAGTCTGAAGAACTATAATGGGGGGGGTTTTCCTTACCAAAATGCCTGTCCCCCTTGAACCCGAGGAAAACTCGGAATGCACTGCCATTTTATATCTCCATCTGTCCAGTGCTTTACATGCCGTCCCTGTGAGGTGCGTCTCTTGCAGTAGCGCTAATGCAGGGCCTTGGCGTTTCAGGGCCTGCAGTACCAGACCCCTTTTAATTTTATCTCCCAGCCCTCGGACGTTCCACGTGACAAATTTTAGAGGGGTTATCGGAGCATCTAGGGGTACGTTCGTGGCACCTTCAGGTTGTGAACCTAATGCCATGGGTGTGGTGTATGGATACCATGAATTGCTGCCTAACCAACTCCATCAATAAGCCGCTGGTCAAACGTTTCTCTGCTCTATCATCACTGCCACTACAAACTAGAACTATGCTAAACAAAATCGAAACTTCCCTCTCCATTATCCCCCCTTCCCTCCCTGCCTCCCTACTTAACGGGCTGAAAACCGCCCGCCACCCCAACTCAGCAGAGTGCTTCTCCCCAACCATAGTACTTGCTTGACGGGGGTAAAGAGTCCAGTGGAGGTCCTAGTCCTTCTTCCCCTCCATGGCCCGCCTCAGCCCAGTGTCCAAGGTCGGCACGACCGGTGCTTTGTCCTGATGGGAGTTATCTCCCGGGAAGTATCGGGCTCGCATGATTATTCCTGACCGGTCTCTTCCGCTTCCGACCGTGGTGAGTGGGTCGGGTCCGGGCGGCTTGCTGCTTGGTTATTTGCGTCTTCCTCCTCTTCTCGGCTGTGACGGCCCCTAGTCCCGCGTCGTGGTTTGTCAACTTGTCTCCAACCTTCAAGCCAGTCGTATGCCTCTTCCGGAGTCTCGAAGAACCATGTTTTGCCCTCTGCTACCACTCTGAGCCGGGCGGGAAACAGCATAGAATAGGGCAATTCCTGTGCTCGCAGTGCTTTTTTCACCTCCAAAAAACTGTGCCTACGGCGGGCAACCGCTACTGTATAGTCTGGGAAGAAGGCAATCTGTGAATTGTTGATCCGAATTGGTGGGGAGACTCTCGCTGTTTGTAAAATGGCGTCCCTGTCTCGGAAATTGAAGAGTCTAGCGAGCACCGGCCTGGGAGGTGCCCCCGGTTTAGGCCTCCCGCTCGGAACCCTGTGTGCTCTCTCAACCGAGAAAAAACTGGAGAGGCCTTTGGGCTGCAGGTGCGTTTTCACCAAATCTTCGACATAGAGGTCCATAGCTTGGGCACCTTCGCTTTCCGGTATACCAAGAATACGTACGTTGTTCCGGCGCGAGCGCCCTTCTTGGTCATTAAGCTTCTCCGCTAATTGTTTGTTTTCCACCTCCAGTCGGGACAAAGCTTTCTGCATTTCCGTGGTATCCGTTACCAAAGACTCAGTGACTATTTCTACTTCCTTCACTCGGTCCGCGATTTTGTGAAAGTCCGCTCGGAGTAGCGTGACATCCGTTGAGATCGTTCCCACTGTTGTCTGGACGCTCGAAAGGGCCGCCATAATGTCCTCTAGTGTCACCTTTTTTGACCCCTTGCCTTCTGCCCCCTTACCTGTGGAGGCGCGCCCCTCCGGAAGCGGCGGAAGGCCTTTGTCGTAGGCATATTTGTCCAGTTTGGCCTGTGTAGTTTGATTTCGCGGGCCTCTGCCCGACATGGCGTCGGTGATGGCGGGTTTTGCGACGTAGTACGCAGCGTTAATCGCCTTCGTGGCGTGCGGTCCTTGCCGGTCGGTAGGTGCAGGTTCATACACTGGTGCTGGTACGTGGAGTGATAATGGCTTATAGGGGTGTGTCCCTGCGATCTTGTATTCCGAGCCTGGAAGCCTGTATCAATGTCTGATTGCAAGTGTGGTCTCTAGTCTTGTGCTCACTGCTCCCCTGTCCCCTGTAGCACGATGGCCGATCAAGGGGTCTCCCAGTGTCAATATTTTATATCAGGCATGCTGGTTATCCAATGTGCCAGTATCCGAGGGAGGGGGTGGGAGGGGGGACCGGGGCGGTCCACTACTCCCGGTGTTGCAAGCACCCCCGCAGTTGCTGCCACGCACTTTGCTGCCACTCTATTTGGGACGAGAGTAACCACGACCTGTCCCGATCCGGGCCCCCAGACAGTGTTCGAGCTCCCGGCCTCACCGCACAAGTGCCGCTCCTCCTGCAATGCCGCTCACCGCCGTCAGCTAATTCAGGCCCCCCGGGGGGTAAGTGGATCACCGTAAGTCGCGTTGGCGCCGGATCCATCCTCCGCCCACGGGGCAACACTCGTCTTGGTCCGCCGCTCCCCCGCCTCAATCGCGGGTCTCAAATCACGCCAGGCCCCGGTCTCTGCTCAGATGGTAGGCCGCCACGGGCCTCACACGATTGCAAGCACTTCCCGATATCGGGTTTATTCCGGGATTTCGCCGATCCGTGCCTTGGAGTGTCTTGGGATAGCGGATAAATGGTCGGGTTAACGTGAAGGGCTACACCGTCCCCGGAGCTCTTCAACTAAGCAGCTATTTTGATCGGCTGTTAGCCACGCATCCCGAGCATAAAGTCTTTTGACGGTTAAGTAAGTGTTGAGACTTTGTAGTTGTGGAAAATTAAGACAACTGTGTGTAAGTCTTGCTTGATGTTGGCTCTGGCCCACAATACTGTTAGTTTGTGCACATTCACAAATTATGACTGTCATGTTCTCACCATGAATAGAATGACTGGTTTATTTCTGTCAAGAAGCCAGCACAAAAGTGATGGGAGGAGCACTTGATTTAATTCCGACCACTAGTAATCACTAGAGTCCCATTCCAGTCCATTGTTTTTTTAGCTTGGCAGGGCCATGATTAGGAAACAGGAACTAGCTAGCTGTATTCAGATCTGCCTTGGCCCTGTTTCCAAGTTACAGTCCACAACTAGACTTCTAGGCATCTGAGCTGGATCACAAGTCACCTCAGACCAGTTTCTACTTTTTCAAACTCATATATATGAAAGAACCGCTGATTCCCCTTATGGTCCCATTCCTGGTTTTAAACGAATTATATTTACATCCGGCATGCTCAAAATTTAGACGAAGCCCAGTTAAGAAATTATTTATCTCACTGATTGATATTGTTCTATATGAAGGAGTGAGCAATGCCCATGTTACTCCTGAAGAACTTTGCAATAATTTCTCAATCCCACCGATACATGTTAACCTATTTTGAGTGCAGAATCTGTTTAACATTATGTTATCATGGATGCGTCGTTTTCTGAGACATCATGTATCTTGTCAAATGATCCAGAGCTGATCGGCACCACTGCAATACACATATGCTGGTGTCTTATTTCTCTCTCTCCTATATATTTTTTACATATTCGTTAGTTTTTCTCTTTATTACTTGGATTGAATATTGTCTGTTTTATTATGTGCTATTGATTGTATTAGTTAAATGCCAGCTGTTTTAAAAATAATCTTTATTGTACATCAGTATTGCCTGATAATTGCATTTATATATGTGAACATTGATTTGCTTGGATTTATTATGGAGTTCATATACATTTACCAAACTGTGCTTCAGAAGCTTGAACAGCCACAGCATGCCAGATCTACTGCTGGACGTCTTTGTGATTTTCAAAACGGACAGAAATAAACTTCAAACATTGGCATACATTGACTGGAGCACTTTTCTAACTTTAGAACTAGGCGCGATGAGTCTGCATGCCGTTGTAAACGTGCTCCAAGTGATGTTATGCATTCGATTGCGGAAGGAAAGTCACTTCCTCTGCACATCTCAACAGCTGTATTGTCTTTAGAAGACCTACAACTCTTGAATCTATAGAACCTCAATTTGGTTTATTCCCCTGCGTATGTTCATTTTGATGCTCACCTTGCTGCCCCTGGTCATACTGATTTCACATGTTCACCATGTTCTTCTTTTATCGGTAGTATCATGTCACAGCCTCCTCTTGGTTCCCCTTTCACTGTCTTGTGAGTGTGACACAATTTTCCCCTTGTCAGCCGTAGAGAAGAAGGAGAAGGAGGTGGAGCTGCTGAGGATGGACTGTGAGCACTTCCGATCCCGCCTGGACGCGGCACAGGCAGAATGCATGAAGGAGAAGAAGGTACTTTTGTAGTTGCCTTTGAAGCCTGTTGACTATTGAGGATTGGACAGGTAGAGGAGAGGGATATGGAAGCATGCAGTTTATGCTGGTAATTACAATTCATTGTTAAAAATTGTGTTTAACAATTGTGGTGCCACATGAGTTGATTCTCTGATCGTTGCACTTCGTTGAGAACGCAGTGAGATCGAAGAGGAGCTGGCAGCTAAGGTATGTTTATGTGTAAATGAAACTGACATTTATTATAATGGTTATAACTCTGAGGAAGTTTGAAAGATGTGGCATGATCAAGAAAGAAGTGTTTAAAAGGCTGCAGATTCTGACCCAGTCTTACATCCTCAAAATGACCAATAATAAAGGTTCTGGTATGTCTGTTTGTCTCCTGCCTGGCTAGATCCCAAAACCTGTTATGACATCATTCACCAGTTGGGTCTTTAAAGTAGCGAATAGAATAGCATGCTTCCAGGTTACTGTAATCCTAAAGAGAAAATATGATTAGGGATGTGATCGACGTAGTGTTCGCTAGCCCTTCGTTTATATTTATTAGGGTTTTTGACTTAGCACTCCATCCTGCTTCAAGGCCCCTTCAGACCATGAAGTGTCCAGTCGACTTGAAATCTTTATTAAATCCCTTTCCAAGCAGTAAATGATCTCAGGCGTTCTTGATTTGCAAAAGCTGTGCACAAAACAGGATCCTACTGTCGTAAGGATTATTTGTTGAAATAAATGAGGGGCAGAGACCCCTACAACATGGGATTTTAAAATTTTGTTGCTAAGGTTTTCAACTGAACCACATAAACTAACAGCACTACTGATACAGAGTAGTCTGCGAAGGATCAGGCAAATGTACAATTCCCCACTCTGCAGCTTATCAGCTTGGTCATTTGTTGTCTTGCAATATCACTTTTATTGAGGTTCGACTCTAAAAACATTTTTAAAGTTTGCAGACGTCAGAAGATCAATGTCAGTTTAGTAGTTATGAGAAATTGTAGCATAGCCAGCATCAAAAGAAGGTGTCCGTCAACCAGACCACTTTTAAGAACAGTAGGAGCATGTGGAAGTGTAAACCAGGCAGTCTGTGGGTTTGTTACTCCATTGGTAGCCTGGGGAAGTGTAAAACAGGCAGATGGTTCAGGAGAATTATTAGTAAAATTGTTTGTTTCCTGTCTTCAGGACCGGAATGCATGAGCCAAATCTATACCAGGTGCAAGATAGGGTGCTACGCAGCGATGTGTGTTTCTCCACATTCCCCTAAACCCGCCCCCTTCATTTTCGGTAGTGACTTTTTTTTTTTAAAACAAAGTTTATTCGTCTGCACATACAAAGAATGCATAGCTCCATACCCCGGAGTCTGCTGCACACAGTATTTAAGCAATGATGGCATCGTCAGACGTTTTTATAAAATACAACCCCCCCAGACCCCTCCCCTCAGTTGCGCTGCTGCCATTACTGATTAACAAAAAAAGCAATATCTAAAATAAATACACGCTAAGTCCATCAAATCGTCACCTGAGCATAACCAGAGGTCCATCGGTCAGATTGTCGGGAGGGCGGCCCTCTCAGGTGGGGGGTCCAAGTCCAGCCCCCAATAGTCAGCCCACCTCTTCCATATCTTGAAGTGCTTGCGGGGGCACCCCCTGGCCAGAAAGATGGGTTGCTCTAATCCCATACAAAGTCCATGCCGTTCTTCCAGGCGGCCAAAGGCGGGGCCTGGGACCCCTTCCAAGCTTTAGCAATATCTCATTTCGCCAATGTCAGCCCAAGTAACAACAGATGGCGTTTATATCGATTATCCCCTACCCCCTCCATAACATGCAGCAAGGCCATTTTCGGGTCCCGGGGAAGCTCCCAAGCCAACACCTCGGATAAACATCTGAAACCCCCCGTCCAGAATCTATTTAGCGCTGAACATCCCCATGTAGTGTGTAAGAGTGTGCCCACCTCTGACCCGCACCGAAGACAGTCGGGGAGCCTATCATGACCGCCCTCTATAGACGCTCCCTGGTGAAATAGGTGTGGTGCAGGTATTTAAATTGTATCAGTCGCAGGCGTGTGGAAATCCACCCAGTCTTCTTCTAAGTCCCCCACATCCCCCACCCACGCAACCCGAAGTCTCTGCAAATCGGAAGAACAATGCCGAACCAGCGTCTGATATATACAGGAATGTTTTTTGTCTGGCAACTCCCCCATGAACAGCTTGGCTTCCAGCGGACTGAATTCTGGGAGTTGCTCTAGGCCGGTCACATATGGCGTCAGTGCATGCCGATACTGGAGGTACTGAAAAAACTGGGAACGGGGCATCCCGAATTCGTCCTGTAGGTTTTGAAAGGACTTCAGAAAGCAGCCCGACATCACGTCTCCTAGTGAGGAGATTCCTATCGCATCGCACCCCCTGAAGCCCAGCATAGCATCTAATTGGGGCAGGCGACCATTGTGCCAAAGAGGGGTTTCTTGAGTAAGCACATTCCACCAACCCAATCTGCGCAGCGTTTGCCTCCAAACAGAGAAAACCACTTGTGTGGCAGATGGAAGACCCCGCCGAAGCGGCGCCGAGTATAAAAATGTATGGACGGACGCCGAGCCCATAAAGTGCCGCTCCACTGCGTAGCCTGGATCGTTCCTGTCCCCATACCACCAATCATTTAAGACCAATAGGTGGGCCGCTTCATAGTAAGAAAGTACATCTGATGTGGCAAGTCCCCCCGTATAAGAAGATAAGAAGCACGTCCGTAACGCCACCCGTACCATCCCCCCCTCCCATAAAAACCCACCTAGTGCTGAGTTAACTTGTTGAAACCAGCGAGGCGGAATCAGATGTGGGTGATTCTGTAATTGATACACGAGACGCGGGAGCGCAACCATTTTAAAAATAGCTGACCTCCCATAGATGATCAATGGCATGCGGGACCACGCCCTCATGTCCTCGCGCGTGCGGTTGTGGTCCCGGGAGACAACCGCTTCCTCCGACAAATATACCCCCAGGTACCTCATCCCTCCCGACGCCAACTGCAGGTCTGACGCCCAATCTCCAACTCGCTGCTGTCCACTGAGTATCCACAGCGTTGACTTACCCGGGTTCACATAGAGGCCCGAGGACTCACCAAATATCTGCAAAATGCGCAGCAGCCGCGGCCCCGACTGATCCGAGTCGGTAAGGAAATACAACACGTCCTCCGCCTATAGTGCTATCCTGTCAGTAAGACCGGAGGACCACCGAAAGCCTTTGAGCTGGCACGCCACCAGGGGCTCCTTCGCGAGCGCGAACAGGTAGGGGGAGAGGGGACAGCCCTGCCGCGTTCCTCGCCGAACCGAGAAGCACCTAGAAACCGCACTCCCAACACGCACAGAGGCCGTGAGGTCAGTGTACAGCAGCTGTACATAGGCCAAGAAGCGCGGGCCCAAATGAAGGCGTCGCAACAAGGCAAACAAATACGTCCAACTCAGGGAATCAAAGGCACGGTCCATGTCCTCCAAAAATAACGCTGTCTGCTCCCCCAGACTCCTCCAGGCTGATATTGCTACTTGGGCACGCCTAATATTGTGTCGAGTCGCCCTGCGGGGCATAAAGCCCGCCTGGTCCGAATGGACCAGATCTGAAATGTGAGGCTTAAGTCTATTGGCCAGAGCCTTAGCCAGGACCTTGGCCTCCGTATTGAGCAGCGAGATCGGACGATAGGACGCATGGCATTCCGGGGGTCTACCCAGCTTCAGAAAGACCACCACCTCGGCGTGTCTCCAATCCGGGGGGAGCACGCCACCTTCACGCGCCTCCTCAACCACCGGACGCAGGCGGGGACACAACTGCACATAAAACCGCCGGAAACATTCGCAAGGGAAGCCGTTGGGGCCCGGTGCCTTACCGGGATTCAGCTCGCCCAGGGCCGTGCCCAGCTCTTAGTCAGTGAGGGGCCTATCTAAGAGTTCCCGCACCTCGTCCGAGACCGACCGCGGGGGAGATCATCTATGAATCGCTGGACGACATCGACCGTTAAGCATTCCTGAGGTGCATACAGCCTCTCATAATATGCAGCAAAGCTCTCCGCAATTGCCGGGGGCTCTAGAACAGGCGTCCCCGCCGGGTCCAACAGCAGGGGCAGTGGCTGGGCGTGCAGAGTGCCCTGATACAGCCTGTGCAACATCTTGCAAGATTTGCCCCCCATCTACCGGCCTCCTCCCGACTCTTGCGCTCCAACACCTCCAGGTCCGCCTCTCGCCGCACCAAGTCCCTCCGCCGCTTCCCACGAGCCGCCGCGCACCAGGAGATATCTACCCCCGCAATGTGGATTTTAATGCTTCCCAGAGGGTAGTCGGGGAGTCCACGGAGCCTTCGTTAGAGGTCAAAAATCAATTTCTCTGGTCATGTGCTCCCTGTATTCATCCTGTGAAAGGTGCCACCCCGACATGCGCCACCGGAACGGCTGTCTGGCCGGGCCTATGCTAAACGTGAGGGCCACTGGTGAGTGATCGGATAAAGCTCTTGGCAAGATTTCTGACGATACTATCCTATGGGCCAGTCCCCTCGATACAAATATGTAGTCCAGTCTGGAGAACGAGTCGTGCACTGAGGAGAGATATGTATATTCTCTACGTGAGCCATGCCTATACCTCCAGACGTCCGTCCAGTCTAGTCCCGCGGCTAGGGCGTGCAGTTTAGTAGTAGGTCCCCCCACTCCCCTTCCCCCGTCAGTCGCCCCACTCCGCCACCTATCACTACTGAGGTCCATTACATCATTCCAATCCCCCCCAACAATGGCGAGAGTATCCGCCATGGCACTCCAAAGGGTCATAATCTTCTCCACTAAGGGCCACTGCAACGGCGGCGGGGCATATACACTGCCAAGGGTCACCCTGTTCCCCCCTCCCCCCCTGCCCTGGACAAAAATGTACCTGCCCTGGGGGTCAGACCAAAGTTTATCATGTACATAGGAGACCCTACGGTGTATAAGGATCGCGACCCCCCTGGAGCCCCTCGTAAACCCAGAGAGGTAGACCTGTGTAAACCCAAAGTGTTGTAGGCATAGTGCCTTTGTACCAAGTAAGTGAGTCTCCTGAACATGAGCCCCGGCCCTCTTGGCAAACTGAAGAACCGCCCCACGTTTCACCTTATCCAACACTCCCCGCACATTCCAACTCAATATGCGCAGGGTGCCAGGGGCTACCCGCCCTCCCTTTTCAGCAACTGACATGTGAGGATAACACTATGTAAGCAGCGGGTAACCCAATAGCCACGCATGCAGTGAACATGGCAAACATACAGCAGCAAGATAAGCGCAAACAAAAAACCCCAACCCCAAACCAACCCACCAACCCCCTCCTCCCCCCCCCCACCTTCCCCCACCCTGCACCTCCCAAACGGGGAAGCACCTGTCGCGGTCGGATCGCGGCCTAGTCCACAACGGGGGACCATGAACCACCCCCTCCAATGGATCCCCTGGTAACCACCCATAACAGGGGAGCTGCCCCTCCCACCCGCCTACTCCTACGGGGCAGGTACCCAGCCCAAATACAGCGCACCTGAGCATCAAAGATTGCCAAACATACAGTTCAGTGTGGAAGTGGCAGTCCTAATTTCACTTAGTGTTGCTGTTCCAACGCCGGACCTGTCTGCGGAGGCGCTGAGCCAGAGCGCAATGTGCATCCAGAGCCCGACCTCCTACGGCGTCGCTGCTGACTCCTAAGTCCCTCACGGACCACTCCGCTCGAGGAGGAATCCGATTCTCCCCCCTGGGACACGGTGACTCGAATTTTCACTGTCTCATCCGTCCATTTGAACACCTCCTCCGGGTAATCAAAGAATAGCGTGCGGGACTTGTAAATAACTCACAGCCGCGCTGGGTAGAGCAAGGCATATTGAAGCTTGAGACCCCGAAGGCAGGCCTTGGCTGCAAGGAAGGATTGTCTCTGCTGCTGGACCAACCTTGTGTAGTCCGGGAAGATGAGAATAGTGGCATTGCCATGCATGAGAGGAGCCTTCACCCTCGCCTGCCGCAGGATGAGGTCGCAATCCAAGTAGTTCAAGAACTTGGCGATGATTGGCCTCGGGCGTGCTCCAACAGGGGGCTTCTGCATCAGGGCCCTGTGGGCCCGCTCCACCACGAAGCAGCGGTAGAGAGTGTCCGGGGGAAGCCAGCCCTCCAGCCACTGGGCCAGAAAGCGCTCCACATTGTCCCCCTCACAGCCCTCCGGAAACCTCACGAAGTGCAGGTTGTTCCGCCGAGCCCTTCCTTCCGCGTCCTCCACCCGCATGGCCAAGCCTTTCTGTATTTTTTCCATGGCTGCGACCTTCTTTTTAAGTGCAGTCACATCATCTTCCACCTCGAAAATGCGGGTCTCCGCACCAGTGATTCTCTCCACCGCGTTCCGCAGATCCTGGCGGAGCAGCGTAACGTCCGCTCCCAACGCCCCAATCTTGGCGTCCAGCATATCCCTGGACTGCGTTATCGCAGCTAACAGTGCCGCGTTGTCCGGTGCTGGATTTTGCGAACCCGTGGCGCCAGTCGCTTGACTCGCCTCCGTGAATTTGTCGAGGGTCCCCTGCTTGGAGTGACCGCCGCTCGTGCGGTCTCGTGTAATCGCGGCTGCGGCAGGCGACACCGGCGATCGGCTTCCCCGCCCCAATACCTGTCTCAACCTGCAAGTCCACGGTCAGGCAGGGCAACAGGTAAGTCCGCAGGCCAACCTCCACCGCCCGCAGACTGCCTGGGCGCAGATTCTCAGAGTCACAGATTCAGAATCAAATTTGCAGATTGGAAGCAGACCAGCAACAAGGGCCCCAGACCCCGCCACCGGGACCCCCCGGTCAGGAGAGCAAGGCTCGCCGGCCCCTGCCGCAAACCCAGTGGGCCCCCACTCGAACGAGACCCCACCGGTCGTAAATGTAAATGTAAATGTAGTTGAGCTTATATAGCGCACAGCTACCCGCTGTGGGTTTCCCGGCGCTTGCTTAGGGAACCCTTCCTGGTATTCCCCTGTGAGATAGCAGGGTATCCACAAGGTGAAAGTCAGGCATCCCGCCGCGAGGGGCCGTTGTGGAGATTAAGCAAGCTATTGCCCAGAGTCGCAGAGTGTGAACCCGTGAGTCGAGGAGGCACCGGGGCGAGAATTATCGAGTCCGTGGAATTTTCAGCCCAAGACCCGCCGAGGCGGGGAATTGAACCCTGGTCCAGGACCGATCTCAGCTTCTGGGTCTGCTGCCTCTAACCCCTGAGCCACACTTCTCCACAGTCGTAGGGCTTCGCGATCCTTCTCCGGGGCCCGACCCGGCCCCCGAGCCCCGCCGCGGGGGGACAGCACTATAGTCCAAAAAGGAGAGAGGCGGAGAGGAGGGGGGAAGACGGGCCAACACCCCCACAGTGCTCTGCTGGCCCCACCGCCTACCGCAGTCAGCAGGTTGTCTCTGATGCCGCCGGCAGCCACCACCAGCACAGCCAATCAACGAGGGGCCAGTCAGCCAATGTCCCACTCCGGGGGCCACAGTCAGCAAGGGTGCCGCGGGCTCAGCAGCCTCTCCAGGCCACTCGGGGGCCGACACTGCGCCTCAAAATGGCGGCCGCTGCACTAGGTCGCCTCAGAATGGGGGCCTCCTCCGTCCTTCCCAGGGGCCGTCTTGCGCCATCCACAGCTCCCGGTGTGCCGCTGCCCCCGGTCCATCCAGGATCCTGGGCGCGCTCTGCTCCGTGTGCAGTGGAGCGAGCCGCGTCCCGCCCGTGCCTGACTCGCTGTCCCGCGGCCGCCGCCGATGCTGGTGACTTCTTCCGGGCCTCGCGAAAATCGAGGCCCCTGCGTTTAGGCTCGGCGGCCAGGCAGGCCTCTCCCCTTTTCCAGGGCTCCGCTCGTCGCTTGGAGCCCGCAGTGTCAGCGCCGCAGGCACCGGACAGTGCCCCCGGAGCAGGCGACTCCGCATGTGAAGCCAGCGCCCTTAGAGATGCTCAGGGCAAGGATGGTTTGACAGGATAAGCGGTGGCTGGTCGGAGCTCGCGCTCTACACGACCGCCATCGGTGCCAGTTAGGCCACGCCCCCTTCGGTAGTGACTTTTAGCCTTCCTGCTGTACAAAGAGGGCGAGATAGGGCAGCATCGTAGTCCAGCCAATCCTCGAATAGAACCGTGATTCTGACAATATGATAATCTCATAAAATAGCTGACCAGGAGTGACCTAAGAAATGTAACATCTGCAGCTTGGAACTCCAGAGGATTGCCAGTGAACCACTCCTTACTATTCTTCACCTTGTGCGGGTTGGTCTCTGCTCATTTTCTTTTTTTGTAAAACTTTTTATTTGATTACAAAAGCATAATGGTACAGTAATATATGCATGACACAGATACAGATCATAAACAATGCTGTGACGGGGCGGGACGTTCCTATGAGGGACAAGACGATACACGAGACTGGAGGTCAGCTGTCCCCTTGTCACCCGTTTGTTTCCCCTCTCAGCAGCGTGACTCTCCTTATCTCCATGAAGAATGGCATCCCAAGGACGGACAACTTTGGGAATACGAGGACGGCAAATAACCGGGTGCCTTTAATTCCGCGCTCCTACCCGACGAGACTCCCCCCCCCCCTCTGGAACGTCATCGAGTCAGCTGAGTCAAAAGGAGTCGGAACCCGGAAAGGAACGGACGGCGTTTCCCCGGAGGATGAAGGTGTTGCTGAGCGGAGAGGGAGTGTGCTGACGAGAGACCTTAAAGAAGCAAAGGAAGACGAGGACGAGACGAGCCCAGGCGTTTTCATCAAGCCAGGAGGGCAACGTCTCCACGAGCCGCCCCGCCACGCTCCCGCAGGACGAGCGTGGCTATCACAGGTACGGGGCAAAGTAGCGGGTTGGGTGGGACGGCGAGTCCAGCCTGCAGAGTAGAATCCTGCCTGTAAACGTGTATATAATTGTACAGTCATCCGATTCCCTTCTCCCCGCACGAGCACTCGAGCACTATAGTTCTACTGTACAAAACACCGGCGCACTTGGTTTCCTCACTCCTGGTCCCGCTTAAACATATCCCGGACTTCCCAGTAACTCCCCTTTCTTGCTTTGCTTATATTCTTTGGGATCACCGGTCGACACGGAGAACCAGTCTTGTCCGGCGTATCCAACCTGGAGCCCCTCAAGAACGTAAAAACTGACCCTGCTGAGTTTGCAAGAGAAAGACTGACAAGCAGAAGGAGAAAAGCTTATATAAAAATAAAGCCTTCATTGAAATCGTTAATCAAGGTATCCGACTCTGTTACTCCCGCCCCACCTGCCCCATTACAACTGGTGTCAGAAGTGGGATCAACACCACAGCCCATCTGCGATAACGAGATGGACGCCCTGATTCAACACATTATAAAGGGGCAGGATAAACTGGAGTGGGCAGTCGAGAGACAGCTTTCATCAGCACAAGCAGATCGCGAATTGTTCAAAAATACCATCCCAGCCCAGATAGAAAGCCTCCAGAAAATCTTGCCGGTTCCAACCGTGCCAGTACCTGTAGAAGGCAGGATTCATGTCCCTAACCCCTCGGGGATTGCTTTACAAAAATACGTGCAGGGAGAGGACCCTGACGCGTTTCTACTGAACTTTGAGAGAGGCGCAAGAGCATTGGGGTGGCCAGTGGAGAAATGGCTCTTTTTCTTAGCCCCGTTGCTGACAGGCGAGGCACAGTTCGCTTATCAGATGGCCAACCCCGTTGGCAATGCTCCATACCACCTGATTAAAAACGTAATTCTGGATCATTTAGGACTTGACTCGGAAGCATACAGAATCCGATTCAGAAAAGAAAAAGGGACCCCTGGAGAAAATCCCCAAACTCAGTTTTTTCGACTCAAAATGGCCGCCGATAAGTGGTTGAAACCACAGTCTAGCACCAAGGAAGACGTGATGGCCAAAATCTATTTGGAGCAATTTATGGAGGCACTGCCATATGGCTCTCAAAGATGGTTGAGACAACACTCGGGACTTACTATAGAACAGGCCATCGAAATGGCGGCTAACTATGCTAGAGCACAACCCCGTGTCGCGGGTTGGGAACAAGAGAAAATAAATAAGAACACGCCCCGAGCAAAATAGAAAAGAAAACCAAACCCCTAATGGAACAGATAAGACCCAGACCACCTAGGATGGAATCTCCTCTTCTGCGCGGACCCCAGTGTTTCGAGTGTGGCGAATGGGGTCACATCGCCCGCTTGTGCCCCAGGAAACGTCCAACTGAAGAGCCGATAGAAGTGGGGTACCTCCCCAAAACGGTTCTATACTCGGCAGAAATGGGAACCTCCTTCTATGTGAGTATGAAGATGAATGGCTATGAGGTGAAAGCCCTTCTAGATTCTGGGTGCAGACAGTCACTGGTCCAAGAACGTTTTGTACAACCCAGTCAGTATGTTCCCGGGACACTGGTACATATACGTTGTGTCCATGGAGATGATAAGCCCTACCCACTAGCACAGGTATCCATAAGTACTAAAGACAAGGAAGCATGTGTAGTAAACGTAGGGGTGGTTGATTCCCTTCCAGAGGAGATAATACTAGGAGTAGAGAACCCTGAGTTTTTGGCTCTATTCAAAACGACCATTTATGGACAACCCCTGACTGTAGACGGGCCCAAACCGACACTCATAACCCCAGAACCCTGGATCATAGATCGCAGTTTTAGATTCACTCAAGAAGACCACAAGATGCTATACAATGCATGGGAAAACGCACACATATCACAAAACAAACATCCACAGACTTATCCCCGATTTGTCATAAAAAACGATCTGCTTTACAGAGAAGCCGAAGAAGGGGGACACGTCCAACTCCTCGTGCCTTTGTCCTTCCGTGAACAAGTATTGTTCTATGCCCATGCCCACCTCACGGCTGGACACTCAGGAAAGAAAAAAACGACTGAAAGTATACTCCGCTACTTTTATTGGCCTGGGATCTACAAGGATGTGCAGACCTATTGTATGAAATGCGACATCTGCCAACGGAAGAACACCCACCGACCCCCGGCCGCCCCATTACAACCACTACCCATCATAGGCGTACCTTTTGAGCGAGTGGGGATGGACCTAATTGGTCCTCTGCCGAAATCATTCAGGGGGCATCTGTATGCCCTCGTAATTGTGGACTACGCAACAAGATTTATAGAGGCTTTTCCCTTGAGAACCCCCAACACAGCCAACGTTGCAGAGAAGTTTGTGGAATTGTTCGCTCGTGTTGGTTTCCCGAAAGAGGTCCTAACCGACCAGGGTACACCTTTTACTTCTCGCCTAATGAAGGAGGTCTGTAAATCATTAGACATCCGTCACATAAGGACATCGGTCTATCATCCCCAGACCAATGGTCTCGTGGAGAGATACAATCAGACCTTGAAATCCACGTTGAAGAAAATGTTGTCCGTCGAGGGCCCTGAGTGGGATCGCCTGCTTCCACTGGCATTCTACGTACTCCGGGCACAAAAGCAGAGCAGTCTAGGCTGTCCGGCCTTTGAGCTCCTATATGGGCGTCTTCCGCGGTCCTTATTAGAGATGACGAAAGATGCGTGGGAGACAGAAGAAGAACAAGAACAGAAAACCCTTCTAGAATATACACTCCAACTGAGGTCGAAATTAGGAAAGTTACGAAGCCTGGCGTATACTAACCTAGAGCAACAAAGAGAGAAACAGAAGAAATGCTATGACCGGGGTAAGAAGCTTCGAATCCTCCAGGTCGGCGAATGGGCACTGGTCCTCTTGCCATCCATTTCCAGCAAGAATGAATGGGTGGGACCCTATGAGGCAATCGATACAATAGGAAACACTACCTATAGACTACGACTCTCCCCTACTAAAACCCAATGTTACCACATTAACCTCCTAAAAAAATGGATTGGTCCTGTTCCGCGTGGAGCCAACCTGACTATCCCCTCGATGTCGGAAAAGATGACTACGGTAGAGCACCTGGTCATGAATGACAGCCTTTCGGAGAAAAAAAAGAGGGAGTTTACCAACGTCTTACTCCCCTTTTCTGACATCTTTTCTGACCTCCCTGGGAAGACGACCTTGGTTGAGCACAACATTGAGACTCCACCAGGAAAAACTGTAAAACAACGGCCTTACAGGATCCCAGCAGCCAGACGAGAGGCAGTGAGAAAAGAAGTCAGGGATATGCTGAGACTCGGTGTGATCCGCGCTTCAAAAAGTAGCTGGGCCTCTCCGATTGTGATGGTGCCAAAACCCGATGGATCCAACAGATTCTGTATGGACTTCAGAGCCCTTAATGCCATTTCTACCTTCGATGCGTACCCTAACAAACGAGTTGATGAATTGGTTGAGAAACTCGGGGATGCCGTGTATATTACCACCCTGGATCTCATGAAGGGGTATTGGCAGATGCCCCTCCGCGAAGAAGACCGAAAGAAGACCGCCTTCATCACAGACGAGGGATTGTATGAGTTCACGGTTCTACGGTTCAGACTACATGGGGCACCTGCCACCTTCCAGCGCCTCATGAACCACGTTCTGAAACCATGCCCCTCATTCAGTTTGGCCTACTTGGATGATATAGTGATTTACAGCCGTACGAGGGAAGAACATCTGAGACATGTACGCATCATTCTGACTGCGTTACAAAAAGCAGGATTACACATCAACTCGAAGAAATCTCTGGCAGCCTTCAACAGAGTCAACTATTTGGGATTCGTTCTAGGAGATGGTACCATTGCACCCCAGAAGGAAAAAGTGAAAGACATTAAGGATACTACTTTCCCGACCAACAAGAGAGAACTACGAGCCTTCTTGGGACTGGTTGGCTATTACAGGAGGTTCATCCCTAGATTTGCTGAGGTAGCCGCCCCCCTCACTGATCTCCTGCGAAAATACGTCAAACCCCGGGAGATACAAGCTTCCTCTCGGGCTGCACAAGATACCTTTGAGGGTCTAAAACATATCATTACTACCGCCCCAGTACTAGAATCACCCATTTTCTCCAAAAAGTTCATACTTGCTACTGACGCTTCGGACGTAGGGATTGGGGCTGTACTGTCGCAGGTGGGAGACGATGGGTTGGACCACCCTATTCTCTATACTAGCCGTAAACTGTTTCCCAGGGAAAATAAATATTCCACGGTAGAGCATGAATGCCTAGCGATAAAATGGGCCATTGACAAGCTTCAGTATTACCTAGAGGGGAGGCCATTCATCCTTCAAACTGATCATGCTCCATTGAAATGGATGTACCAGAATCGGAGCCTCAACCCAAGAGCACTCAGGTGGTTCCTGTCCCTCCAACCTTATTCGTTTACTGTGCAGCACATGAAAGGTACTGAGAACGGGAATGCGGATTTTCTTTCGAGGGTCTTTCCTCTCCCCGATCCGGAGACTCCGGGGGGAGGAATGTGACGGGGCGGGACATTCCTATGAGGGACAAGACGATACACGAGACTGGTGGTCAGCTGTCCCCTTGTCCCCTCTCAGCAGCGTGACTCTCCTTATCTCCATGAAGAATGGCATCCCAAGGACGGACAACTTTTGGAATACGAGGACGGAAAAGAACCGGGCGCCTTTAATTCCGTGCTCCCACCAGACGAGACTCCCCCCCCCCCCCCCCGCCCCCCCCCCCCCCTCTGGAACGTCATCGAGTCAGCTGAGTCAAAAGGACTCTTTCCCATGCCCTCTTCAATGTTTCTGTGGGGTCAGGTCTATTGTTAATGATTTTTTTATACGTCGTCGATATCGCCTTTTTTTGAAGGTGGTCAGTCAGGAGGCTATCCTCCAACGGCGAGGGCTCCTCTGGGGTCTCGCCAGGCAGTAAAGCCGATGTCAGAGCTTGCTTAATTTGTATATAGCGGAAGCGTTCCGTCTCAGCAAGGCCATAGGTGGCCTGTAATTGCGCAAATGAAATCACCATTCCCTTCTGCCATAGATCTCCCACTGACGAGATCCCAATGTTGTCCCAATTCCGAAATCCTTTAGAGTTACCCAGTCTGCCCAGCTTTCGGGTGTCCCATAATGGCGTTGCCAATGTAATCACTCCCTCTCATCCCAATGCGCGCTGCGCCATAAATCAGATGCTAATCGTATGGAGTGTCGGTCCGGTGGCCAACTGCTTACGTCTCTTATTATATAGGGCATCCATAAAATCATCTTTCTCCAAAATATGCCTGTCTAGCCTAAACACTGGCTCATCTTGGGGGACATGTAGCCATTGGTTAATCGGAACAAGGTGTGCAGCCCAATAGTAGGCCCTAATATCAGGTAAAGCTATTCCTCCGTCAAACCAGCCTCTATGCAGTTTCTTCATAGCAATGCGAGGTGTCTTCCCTTCCCACAGCAGCGTGGTCATTTCTGCCTCTATTGCTCTGAAATATGTAAAAGGGACCAGGAACGGGGCGTTTTGTAACGCGTATAGAAATCTCGGCAACGCCACCATCTTAAACAGCGCCGCTCTGCCGAGGAGCGTGAGGGGCAGTGAGCGCCAATGCTGGACATCCGGCTTGAGTCGCCGTAGCGGCTGCATCAGATTTGTATCAATAAATTGTACCCTGTCAGGTGTAATGAAGATCCCCAAATATTTGAAGCCATCTGTAACTGTCTGTAGCGCACACCGTCTTGGCAATCGAGGTGGCGGGCCACGGAGGACATATAATAGCGACTTGTCCCAGTTTATCATATAGCCAGATGCTCTTCCGTACGCCGCACAGATGTCCAGTAAACAATTAATAGACCTCCTTGGGGAGGTGAGGTACAGGAGGATGTCGTCTGTGTTTAATGAGATTCGATCTTCCCATCCCATCGCCCATCGTATGCCCTTTATCATTGGGTCCTGTCTCACCCATGCCGCTAACGGCTCCAAGAATATAGTAAAGAGCAGGGGGGATAGCAGGCACCCCTGCCGTGTCCCTCTTTCCAGGCCGAACTCTCTGGATAAACATCCGTTTACCACCACCCTTGCCAGTGGCTGCTCATATAATAACCCCACCCACTTACAGAATTTAGGGCCAAAGCACAAATGCTGGAGGACTGCAAATAGAAATGGCCATTCCACCAGATCAAATGCCATACGCGCATCCAGGGAGAGGATGGCTGCGTCTTCTTCTAGCTCCTCGCTCCGTTCTAGCACACCGAACAACCGCCGCAGATTGAGTGCCGTGTTGCGGTGGGGCATAAAGCCCGATTGGTCCTGTGGATGATGTCGGCCAGATAGGGCTGGAGTCTGGTTGCCAGAGCCTTCGCTAATATTTTAGCCTCTGCATTTAACAGCGAAATTGGCCTGTATGAAACACATTCCTGCGCTGGCTTGCCCGGCTTGTGGATTGCAACTATAGTGGCCAGACGTTGGTCCCTCGGAAGGCCCCCTGCAGTCGGCTTTCCTTGTACATGGCTAGCAGGAGCGGCGCTAGCTGCGCGTTTCCCAGCTTATAGAATTCTATGGGGATGCCATTTGGTCCCAGTGCCTTTCCCGGGTGTAGTGCCCTAATTGCTTGCGCTGTCTCTTCCTGTGTCATGTCTTTTTCAAGTGCAGAGACTGCTTCTTCCCCCAGCCTGGGAGTCTGTATGTCATGTAAAAAGGCCCTATTATCTTCCACTGTTGCCGTAGCTACTGGATGGAATATAGATTCGTAGTGACGTGCTAGTTCGTCTGCAATCTGCTGTGGGCCCTGTACCAGTGTGTCTTCCCGCGTACGTATTTGCGTTTCCAATGTTTTTCCTTTCTTTCTTTCCTAACCATGCCAGTAGTTTCCCTGCCTTGTCTCCCTGCCCGTAAATAGTATGCTGGGTTTTTGTAAGTCTGTCAGCGACCTCCTCTCGTGTGTATGCCATGTATTCCTCCTGTGCTAGCTTTAATGCATGTGTCGTGTCCTCAGTAGTATCTATTGTATGCGCCCTCTCTGCCCTGTCTACTGCTTCCTCGAGGTCTCCTATATGTTTCTGCTGATCCCTCTTTTTGCCTGTAATTTCCGAAATAGCCTGGCCTCGCAAAACAGCTTTATATGCCTCCCACTGTGTCGATGGTGAGGTGACCGAATGCTCGTTTTCCTCAAAATAGCGCTTGGTTGTCAGGAGTAAAGCTTTCCGAATCGTCTCATCTTGTAAATGTCTCTGCTCATTTTCATTTTGATAGCACACAGTTGTTCCTTCTCACCTTAGGCATTAGGGTGATATTCTCTTGAGTGAGTCCAGTTGGCATCCCGCGCCCTTTTATCCATCTCTGCGATATTGGAGTTTGAAATCAGGGTGTACGCGCACTGTAAACTAACAACATATATGTGTACAGGCCATGGATGGGGAGAATCGGAGAGCCCTGCATCGTCAATGCAGTCAGAACAGCCCTAGTCCTTGGTAGAAAGCACATTTAGAAGCAGGCTTTCAAATCTTCATGGAAGAAAATGTAGCAAGCATTTAGCAAAGGTTGAGTAACATCACAACACGGGAAACATTTAATTTAGTCTCAATCACATACCATTAGCAATACATATGCCAAACCTAAATCCTCACATCCACATGCATCATCATTACCTTGTACAAGAGCGGCACTTCGAGCATGACATTGATGATTCAAAAACAATCAACTAGGATGAAATGTAATTGGTCAAAGAGCACTAAACAAACACCATGACAAATTGGGAAACGAATGATTCCATTTCTCACAAAAATCAGGAGGTAAAAAGGCAGATTTGTGTTGAAAAAAATGCATTCCAATTGCCTATACAGTTTTTCCTAACTCAAGACAGTGCATTCAAATACTATTTTTTAAACAATTAATATGTTCGAATCCATTTACAGTGGGTAGATTTCGAAATTAGTTGACCGAGGAATTGTCAACTCCTCTCGGAGTGTGAAATAGCAATGCCAATCTCAGTGTGGTGAGCCCATTCTTTATATAAAAAAAAATCATAATAATAAATGGAGGTGTAATGGGTTGGAGGCGAGCTAACCAGCTTGTAGGGACGGGAACAGCGCAGAAGGACCATTAGTCACCCCGATCCAGTGAGGTGACCGTCACCCACAAGGCCAGCTCTCACTAGAAGTGTGCCTGTGGTAATAGGGTGATAACGCTGAGTTCCACTTCTTTTGAAAACCGTCTAAGAATCGAACTTCAAACAGGTCAACAAACATCCTCTGGAGAAAAGTTACATTGCTTAAAACAAAAAAGCTGCTGAAGGGTTTCACGACTACTGCACAGGCAGTGCTGCCCTGTTTGCTGTGGTGACCACCTCATACAAGAGTCATTCACATAAAGGTAGACGTCAATCCTGACATGCGAGACCAGCCTAGTCCCCTCCGCCTCCATTCCCGCAGCCACCAAACATATGAGATGCAATGCCTACCGAGGACTGACTGCCTCCAGGCAAACTTCCAGATGAAATAAAAGTCATTTTTTGACATACAGAGTGGAACACGTTTGTGCCTACAATAGTGAATATTACCCCAAGACCACTGTAGCTCCAAGAAGAGCAGATCAGGGAGAGTCTCTGTGTGTGTTTCTTTTAAGCAGGTGCCTGGTGCAATACGCAGCATTATAAAGTGTGAGCTAAATCAGAGTGCAGGGCATTAAGTGTGAGAAGTTGGCCTGGTATATGGTGTTCACTATTCTAGTGAGCACCCTGCACCAGTCTAATCGACCCTTATTGATGGTGGTTGTAAAGTCAACCTTATAGACAAGCTATCCTAGTGGTAGCATGAACCAGCAGTCTTAGGCTAAAACTTCAGAGAGCATGTGAAGCCAGCTGTTTTACCAAATTTAACCCCTTGAATACCAAATGAAAGGACACCTCACAAGGTATATATCAAATATATATGTATTTATTACTAACACAACCCCTCTGCACTCTTTATGAGGTCAGAGTTCGAGATACAGCACAAGTTACTCAATCAGCATACTATAAGTTGCACGAAATACAGTTATGCCCTAGGGGCCTCACAAACCATATACTAAGTAAGTGGTACAAGAACCACTTCAGAAAAGGTGAGTAGGCCTACGGCCTAGGGAATCGCTGGGGCTACGCAAAACAACCAAAGGGAAGGAAGTAGGAGACCCACGGGAGACGCGTGCAGTGTCTAAACACACACGCGGGTTCTCATAGGGATACAATGGGAACGCAAAAGTTAGGAACTAGTTGATTTAGTACACTTCCGGTTGGACTAGATAGAAACCCCTTTAAACTATGACACTTGGATAGTCAATACCCACAGGAGCACCGAAGTACTCGCGTTACCTCACCCAGGGAAGCCGGGTGCATAGGTGTGAAGTCGTGCCGGGTTTCGTCGTCGAATCCTATGGAGATCTGCAAAAAGATGCTGCAGGCGACCAGGCGGAAGATGTCCGGGTGGATCCAAGGGTGGATCTAGGATGTGAAGAACCTGAAAGCAGAAGGGACAGAGTCTGGGTCACTACCCAGTGACCAGGATGGAACCAGGAAGGAACCAGGCGATGTCGGGTGCAGTCAGGTGAAGATGCGAAGCTTGTCTCTGCAGCCACGTGGACCAGGAGGCGTCGGCGACGACCAGGAGCTGGATACGGACTGTCCCACAAAGGATCTCGCTGTTGGCGGTGTCGGCTTCCGGATTGGAGTCAACAAGCCTTGGCAAAGGCAACCCACGCAGGAAGTGAAGATTGGCTTCTGTTCAGACCAGCAAGGTCTGGGGAGCTTCTCCTTTTCAGGGAAGCAGGAGCAAGCCTGGAGCAACCAGGCAAGCGGTGTAGATTAGATGGATCGCCTTTAAAGGGGCAACTAGCCAACGGGCTAGTAACCGGAAAGGGGCGTCAAGCTCAAATGCAACAGCAGGCCCCACGCGGCACTCGATGAGTGTGGAGGGCTGTGCGTCGGTGCAAATGGTGCTCGGGGCTGGGGCTTCTCAAACCCCAATGCATAACTTCGAGGGTGCCTCAGAGGCTGCACAGTTAGCAATAAGCAGGTTTTCCAGGGTATCCGGTCCCACGTCTCTCGTCGCCGCCAGGGCTCTCAGCTCTGCTGTGGATGTGGCTCGGCGTCAGAGAAGTCTAGAAGTCCAGTTCCTGTGTTGCTCTGTGCTCGGGCTCCGGCGGGAGCGTCGACAAAGCAAACCGGCAAATCACTGGTGGTGCCTGTTTGCACAGGGTGGTCACTCCTTGACCACAAGGGAGATTCTTCAGTCTTCTAGTTGCAGTAGAATGTCGAAGGTCCAGAGTTTCGTTTCAAGTTTCAGTTCAGGATAATCTAAAGTCTCTAGACTCAGCTCCTAGCTTTATACTGATTAAAGGGGCTGGATTACCTGCTAGGTCCCTCCTATGGGTGGGACCAGGGAAGGGGGTGGTTACACCCCTTTCCCTTAGTCCAGTTTCGTGCCAGAGCTGGGGCTGGAGTGCCCAAGCAACTGGTTTGAACCGGGCTATGCATGGAGCACCTTGTGTGCCCCAGGCAGTGCCTCATTTCATTCAACTCACCATGCCCCAATACACTATGGCCTGTCTGGGGAGGTGCTAGCACCTCCCAAGGCAGGAAACCTATTGTCCAAGCCTCCCTCGCTGGAAGGACTCCCAGCAGCAGGAGGTCAGACTTGTGTCTGTGGCAGCAGCATCCATTTTGTGATGCTGAGGCTCTGTTTAACTTTAACCGGGATTAACAGTTACTACATGTCTTCTCCCTCTAGAAGGGTGGAATGCTACCCCCGTCACCAGAACTGGCGAGGGGGTAGTATTCCAAAGTATTTGACACCTTACACGACATGTTTCGATAATGCCAAAACAAAGTTAGCATTAACCGCGAGGATTATAATGCACTTAATAGTATATGGTATGTCTATATCATAGAACAGCTATAAGGACATGGTTCCGAAAGCTGCAGACAGGCTCAGCTCATGCTAGAGCACCATCTCACATAAAACCAAGCACTCTGCCTCCAGGATTGTTAAGGCCTGCCATAGGAGTGACTTATAGGTATATATGTGTCTATATATAGGTTAGATATAGGTATCTAAAGCAAAGGGTGATTACACCACCTTGCCCCAGCTGAGTGTGGTGTCAGTTTGGATGGCCAGCCAGGGGTGGCATAATATGTGCTGCAGCCCCTGGTAGGCCTTGGATGCACCTATGCCCTGGGTACCTATGGTACACTATACAGGGGCTCACAAAGGTGACCCAATTCCCAATTAGGTATGTACCTAAAGTACATGGAATCCATTTTACAGTGAGAGCAGATAGCCTGGGGCCCTGATTAGCAGGATCCCAGGCCAGCTAAGTCGAAAACCAGCTAAACACTAGGCAAAAAGTTGGGGTAACCATATAGTCAGATATCCACCTTCCTACACAACCGCCCCCACCCCCAAACGAAAGGAGATAAGGCTATCCTCGACCAGGTAAGCCTATATTGCCTAAGTGGCCATATAAGGAAGTACCTGCACTAGCATGGTTATCCCCTGTCTCATGGTCCACTAAGCAATCCATCACCCTAAATGTATCATAGGGTCTCCACCATAGGGAATCTCTACCTGTGGTGTGTTTTGGCAAAGTAAAAGGCTGGTGTTGGGATGGAGTACTGAAGTGAGGCTCCACTAATGTAGGGCTCAGCTTCCTCCAATCACTTTCCACCATGTATGCCTTTCTTTCCAGGACTGAGTTGCACTGTGCTCTCAGGGTCAACCTCTGGCTGCCTACAGCTGGAGGCTGGGTCCCTTTTGTTGGACTTCTGGAGGGACAGGTCAGGTTTGGGGCCACTGGGTCCCAGGTTTGCCTGTGCCCAACAGAACTTATCTGGGGGAGTGTCCTACCCAAGGGTAAGGGGGATCCCTCAGAGGTTTCATGAATTTGCACCTGGCTAGGGCTGCTAGACTGGGTGCCCCTAATCTGCTGATGGTGGGGGTTCCTCTGGACAGGGGGCCCTTTGGGGTCCACTGTTTTCCCTGACCTCTACAGCCCTGGGCTGACTGAGGCAGGGTAGAGAGGGGCAGGTTACCTGCTCCAGACTGGGTTCCACCTTGGAAGGGTCCACTGACATCAGGGGTTCTGTCAGGCCAGGCCTGGCTACCTCTGGGGCAGTTCCTTCACAAGGGGTAGGGTCAGTTAACTGAGGAGGCTGACTCTCACCTAATGTCTTGTGGGAGGGAGACTTTTCTTCCTCCCCAATACTCTGTCTGAGTGGAGTGATCCACAGTTTCAGGCTTCACAACACTAAAATCTGTTTGAGTTTGGGCTGTGAAAATTAGAACCTCTGTACTGACCTATTACTTTTAACAACTATGAACACATCTAATACATTTCTCTAGAGATACAACATGGGTGTAAATATTCACATACACATAAAGTACTTTAGTTTGTTATTTATTGTTGTTTAACAGTTAAGATCAACGAAATATTTCATCATTTTGTTCATATTTTATACATATTTTAGTGCAAAGAACATGTTACGCAAGTGAAAGTAAATTAATTCGGATCCCACAACGAAAAAGTACTATCAAGCAACCTCAGGCATTCTTCATCATTCATTCCTAGTCTGACATACTCTCAATTGTGACATGATGTAAAAAGAAATACATACAGAAGACAACAGTACAGCTGAGATCCCAAAAGGGTTATTTACAAAATTAAGAGTCCACATTTTTCATCTCTGACAGTTTCCAAGTGCATAAATCATTTGTTCTTAGGTTTCTCTCTCCTTATAATCTTGTTATATACGGGTCTCAGATGTATTAGGCCAACGTACGTTTCGGTGAACTCGGTAATATCACCTTCATCAGGGCCAACATTGAACATAAACCAATACAAACATAAATATAATTAAAATATGGGGGTCCTTTATATTTAGTATAGAATGGAGTCGCATTAATGAGTCCAAATAGTAGGTATGCGTTATCCAAGGAAAAATTGTATTGTTCCGCTACATACTAATTATTCTTGATTAGTAAGGGCTCTCCAGAAGTCAGCTTACAGAATCAACGGGGTGCGGTCAGTACTTGTCAAATGGTGTACTGATATATTCGACGGTGTCTAAAGGTAACTGCTGTAGCAATCGATTTGAATTTTTAGCTGTTTCACTTTAAAGTTGCTCACAGATTAGATAAGGCTCCAAGTGATGAGAACCTGTGTGCGGGCTAACAAGCCTCGAAGCCGCCCCAGCTATCTCCCGTGACGTAGGTAACTAAAGGTAACGCTACAGCAGTTACCTTTAGACACCGTCGAATCTATCAGTACACCATTTGACAAGTACTGACCGCACCCCGTTGATTCTGTCAGCTGACGTCTGGAGAGCCCTTACTAATCAAGAATAATTAGTATGTAGCGGAACAATACAATTTTTCCTTGGATAACGCATACCTACTATTTGGACTCATTAATGCGACTCCATTCTATACTAAATATAAAGGACCCCCTGATTTTAATTATATTTATATTTATGTTTATATTGGTTTATGTTCAATGTTGGCCCTGATGAAGGTGATATTACAGAGTTCACCGAAATGTACGTTGGCCTAATACATCTGAGACCCGTATATAACAAGATTATAAGGAGAGAGAAACATAAGAACAAATGATTTATGCACTTGGAAACTGTCAGAGATGAAAAATGTGGACTCTTCATTTTGTAAATAACCCTTTTGGGATCTCAGCTGTACTGTTGTCTTCTGTATGTATTTCTTTTTACATCATGTCACAATTGAGAGTATGTCAGACTAGGAATGAATGATGAAGAATGCCTGAGGTTGCTTGATAGTACTTTTTCGTTGTGGGATCCGAATTAATTTACTTTCACTTGCGTAACATGTTCTTTGCACTATAATATGTATAAAATATGAAAAAAATGATGAAATGTTTCGTTGATCTTAACTGTTAAACAACAATAAATAACAAACTAAAGTACTTTATGTGTATGTGAATATTTACACCCATGTTGCATCTCTAGAGAAATGTATTAGATTTATTCATAGTTGTTAAAAAGTAATAGGTCAGTACAGAGGTTCTACTTTTCAGGTTTTTGTCCTTACTCCCCCCTCTAGACCTAAAAATTAATACTGGGAGTACCCTTGTCCGAGTTTTGAGTTTGGGCTGTGACCATCACAGCCCTACCAACCTTTTCAGGAAGGAACTCTGTTTGAGTGTGGGCTGTGACCATCACAGCCCTGCCAATCTTTTCAGGGAAGTCAGCTTGAGCTTGGGCCGTGACCATCACAGCCCTACTAACCTTTTCAGGGAGGCCTACCATTTTGGAATGGGTTTCCTGTTCTACCTCATCCCAGGCTGAGATCTCTAGATGATTTCCCAGTAGACAATTTACAGGCAAGTTTGTAGACACTGCCACTCTCTTTGGGCCAGTGACACCTCCCCAGCTGAGATTTACTACTGCCATGGGATGATCTTTCTTTACTCCATCAATATTGACCACCTGGTATGTGAACCCATGTAAAAGCTGTCCTGAGGGGACTAATCTTACAGTCACCATAGTGATGCTAGCCCCTGTGTCTCTATAGGCTTCAGTTTTCTGGCCATTGATGAGGGGCTCCTGTCTATACTTGCCCAAGGTATTGGGACAATCAGTGAAGTTGGCAAACCCCATGCCATTCTCACAGACAAGAGTAGCTGCAGTAGGGGACCTGGTTAGGCCAGAGTCCACCTGAGTTCCCCAAGTAAACCCAGCCAAATTCTTGGGGGCACTCCCACCACCCGGGGATTACTACTAATAGTAACAGGAGGTTTGGGAGTAGTACTTGGTGGAATATTTTCCTTATTGCTGGCCTTGGGGCAACTGCTGTCAGTTTTCCAATGGCCAGGCTGCTTACAGACATGGCAATAAGGTTTCTTAATGGTAGAGGAAGGAGTTTGGGACCCACCCCCTCAGAGGATTTTTGGGGCCCTGTAGTGGATTTATCTTTAGATGTATCCCCATCTTTCTCTTGACGCTTGGTAGAATCTTTCTTCTGGTCACTACCCTGATTTTTAGGCCTAATCCTGGTTCTGATCCATTTGTCTGCCTTCTTACCCAATTCTTGGGAAGAGGTCAGATCAGAGTCCACCGGGTGCTGGTGTAGAAGGAGGTTTTGACAATTACTAAGGATCTGCTCCCTCATAATCAAATTATACAATCCTCTATAGTCATGTACTTTGCTGCCCAATAATCAGCCTTTCAGAGCCTTAGTAGCACAATCTACAAAATCAGTCCAGTCCTGAATCTGTGTCTTCTGGGTATCCCTGAACAGCAACCTGTACTGTTCAGTGGTTAAGCCAAACCCATCAATGAGAGCACTCTTCAGGACTTTGTAGTTATTAGCATCCTCATCACTAACTGTGAGAAGCTTGTCTCTTCCTTTTTCTGAAAAGGAGAGCCATAAGATTGCTGCCCACTGACTTTGGGGTACCTGCTGTACTTTGCAAGCTCTCTCCAAAGCAGTTATCCATTTGTGGATGGCATTCCCACTCTTGTAGGGAGGGACAATCTTGCTCAGGTTTCTAGTATCATAGGACCTGTCTCTATCCTTAGGGATATTGCTGCCACCAGTGGAATCTAGTCCACTTAACGTTTGCTCTCTTGCAAGAGCAAGTCTCTCTTTGGCTAGGGCAAGTTCTTGCCTCTCAATCCTCAGATTGACTTCTTTCATTCTGGCCTGTTGTTCTCTTCTCTCAGGGAAAGACATTCTCCTGACAGCAGAGGCATCAGAGCCCATTGAACCATTAGACTGGCGAGACTCCCTGGACAGGGATCTCCTACCTCTAGGCCCAAAGTTAAGCCTGCTTGAGGGTCTGTATGGGGCTATGCCTCCTCCAGCCCCATGTAGGCTTAGGTTGGCCTGGCTAAGTTCTACCACTTGGACCTGGCCTGCCTCCACATCTGCATCATCATCATCATCCTGATTTACATCAGGGAGATCCTCTGTTGATGGATGACCCTCCCCTGTACCATCTGAAGGACCTGGGTTAGGTGCTTTCCTAGCAGCATACTCCTCTACTAGTTCTATCAAATGCTTAAGGGTAGGATTTGAGCCCTGTTTCAACTTTCTAGTTGTGCACAAGTGTCTCACCTCATGGAAGTTAAGGGTATCATATCTTGAAGGTTCCCTGGGAGGGTCAACTTCTGCTGGGAGGGATCCACTTCTTTCTCCTCTCAGAGACATGATTTAGTGAGGTGTGGTGTGTTTACCTACCTACACTAAGTGTTATCTACTAAACCTCTAGGAGATGTAGTCAGGGTGTGCTAGGCCCTTTGCTCAACAACAACTAAGTTCAGTAGAACTTAAGTATTCTAAAGCTTGTTTTTATATGTACCTCAAGGTACCTTAATGTGATCGTTCAAATGATATCTTAAGATTATATGGTAAAATAACAGCAAGCTCTTATCCCAACCGCTGCACACCAATGTGAGAAGTTGGCCTGGTATATGATGTCCACTATTCTAGTGAGCACCCTGCACCAGTCCAAACAACCCTTATGGTGATGATTGTAAAATCAACCTTTTAGACCAGCTATCCTAGTGGTAGCATGGACAAAGCAGTCTTAGGCTAAAACTTCAGAGAGCATGTGAAGCCAGCTGTTTTACCAAATGTAACCCCTTGAATACCAAATGAAAGGACACCACACAAGGTATATATCAAATATATATGTATTTATTACTAACACAACCCCTCTGCACTCTTTATGAGGTCAGAGTTCGAGATACAGCACAAGTTACTCAATCAGCATACTATAAGTTGCACGAAATACAGGTATGACCTAGGGGCCTCACAAACCATATACTAAGTAAGTGGTATAAGAACCACTTCAGAAGAGGTGAGTAGGCCTAGGGCCTAGGGAATCGCTGGGGCTACGCTGGACTACCAAAGGTTAGGAAGCAGGAGGCCCACGGGATGCGTGTGCAGTGTCTAAACACACACGCGGGTTCTCATAGGGATACAATGGGAACGTAAAAGTTAGAAACTAGTTGATTTAGGACACTTCCGGTTGGACTAGATAGAAACCCCTTTAAACTAGGACACTTGGATAATCAATACCCACAGAAGCACAGGAGTACTCGCGTTACCTCACCCAGGGAAGACGGGTGCATAGGTGTGAAGTCGTTCATGGTGTCGTCGTCGAATCCTATGGAGATCTGAACAAAGATGCTGCAGGCGACCAGGAGGAAGATGTCCGGGTGGATCCAAGGGTGGATCTAGGATGTGAAGAACCTGAAAGCAGAAGGGACAGAGTCTGGGTCACTACCCAGTGACCAGGATGGAACCAGGAAGGAACCAGGCGATGTCGGGTGCAGTCAGGTGAAGATGCGAAGCTTGTCTCTGCAGCCACGTGGACCAGGAGGCGTCGGCGACGACCAGGAGCTGGATACGGACTGTCCCACGAAGGATCTCGCTGTTGGCGGTGTCGGCTTCCGGATTGGAGTCAACAAGCCTTGGCAAAGGCAACCCACGCAGGAAGTGAAGATTGGCTTCTGTTCAGACCAGCAAGGTCTGGGGAGCTTCTCCTTTTCAGGGAAGCAGGAGCAAGCCTGGAGCAACCAGGCAAGCGGTGTAGATTCGATGGATCACCTTTAAAGGGGCAACTAGCCAACGGGCTAGTAACCGGAAAGGCGTGTCAAGCTCAAATGCAACAGCAGGCCCCACGCGGCACTCGGTGAGTGTGGAGGGCTGTGCGTCGGTGCAAATGGTGCTCGGGGCTGGGGCTTCTCAAACCCTAATGCAAGACTTCGAGGGTGCCTCAGAAGCTGCACAGTTAGCAATAAGCAGGTTTTCCAGGGTATCCGGTCCCACGTCTCTCGTCGCCGCCACAGGTCTCAGCTCTGCTCTGGATGTGGCTCGGGGTCAGAGAAGTCTGGAAGTCCAGTTCCTGTGTAGCTCTGTGCTCGGGCTCCGGCGGAAACGTCGACAAAGCAAACCGGCAAATCACTGGTGGTGCCTGTTTGCACAGGGTGGTCACTCCTTGACCACAAGGGAGATTCTTCAGTCTTCTAGTTGCAGTAGAATGTCGAAGGTCCAGAGTTTCGTTTCAAGATTCAGTTCAGGATAATCTAAAGTCTCTAGACTCAGCTCCTAGCTTTATACTGATTAAAGGGGCTGGATTACCGGCTAGTTAACACCCCTTTCCCTTTGTCCAGTTTCGTGCCAGAGCTGGGGCTGGAGTGCCCCAGCAACTGGTTTGGACCGGGCTATGCATGGAGCACCTTGTGTGCCCCAGGCAGTGTCTCATTTCATTCAACTCACCCTGCCCCAATACACTATGGCCTGTCTGGGGAGGTGCTAGCACCTCCCAAGACAGGAAACCTATTGTCCAAGCCTCCCTCGCTGGAAGGACTCCCAGCAGCAGGAGGTCAGACTTGTGTCTGTGGCAGCAGCATCCATTTTGTGATGCTGAGGCTCTGTTTAACTTTAACCGGGATTAACAGTTACTACATGTCTTCTCCCTCTAAAAGGGTGGAATGCTACCCCCGTCACCAGAACTGGCGAGGGGGTAGTATTCCAAAGTGTTTGACACCTTACACGACATGTTTCGATAAAGCCAAACCAAACCTAGCATTAACCGCGTGGATTATAATGCACTTAAGAGTATATGGTATGGCTATATCATAGAACAGCTATAAGGACATGGTTCCGAAAGCTGCAGACAGGCTCAGCTCATTCTAGAGCACCATCTCACATAAAACCAAGCACTCTGCCTCCAGGATTGTTAAGCGGTACAAAAGGGGTGTTTGATTGGTTCAGATGCTCCGTCCATCACCACCCCCTTTTGTACCGCTCCAGGATTGTTAAGGCCTGCCATAGGAGTGATTTATAGGTATATATGTGTCTCTATATAGATTAGATATAGGTATACTATATCTAAAGCAAAGGGTGACTACACCACCTTGCCCCAGCTGAGTGATCAGCCAGTGGTGTCAGTTTGGATGGCCAGCCAGGGGTGGCATAATATATGCTGCAGCCCCTGGTAGGCCTTGGATGCACCTATGCCCTGGGTACCTATGGTACACTATACAGGGGCTCACAAAAGTGACCCAATTCCCAATTAGGGATGTACCTAAAGTACATGGAGTCCATTTTACAGTGAGAGCAGATAACCTGGGTCCCTGATTAGCAGGATCCCAGGCCAACTAAGTCGAACACCAGCTAAACACTAGGCAAAAAGTTGGGGTAACCATATAGTCAGATATCCACCTTCCTACATTAAGCACAATGTCACCAAACAACAATTAGCAACTTCGGGTGAATTAATTTACCAATTCTAATCAAATAAGCTGGCCGAGTAGGGACTGAAGCTGAGCTATCTGCCCCAAGCCTGAGCCCTCTTCCTGCTGAGGGGAGCCGTACTTCCGCATTAAATGAGCTCTCCTTCACAGCCACCAACTTCAACATATCTCTCCTGATCCCCCTACACAGTTGTATTGATCTGTGCGTTTTGTTAACCACCGACATTGCAAAGTCAATATCATTTCAGAGGAAGCACTAGATGAGGCAAATAAATAAAAAGCGACTGCGCAGCAAACCCTCCCCCCTCCTCCTGGCGAGTAGAGTTTGGCTTGGCTTACATCATTTTAGAGAAAAAATATATCAGAAAGTAGATTTAAAGGTGATGGAATGCTATACAACTTATGTATTTGGTGTCTACCATAACATGGTGCTGTGATGCTAAGCAGTTTATATTAAATATACCTTACACAATTTATGCTCATAGTTACAATAAACACAAATTCTGTGTAATTTAATATATAAAACAGCGGCAATAACACACAATTGACATTTCTGAGCTAAAGAACATTATAATGATTGTTACTTGTAGAAATCATTGCAGGCCGAAAGGAAATAACAGCAGTTTAAAATCACAGGTAGAAGTCAGTCGGGGGTGTAACCGACAGGGATGTGGCGGGTGCAGTTATATGACGCACATAGGTGGCGGAGTCATATCAATGTTCTTGTTAGGCCATCTTTGGATAGCCCCAGTGATATCCTAAGTCAGCCTCAAGCGCTGTCACAGAGACTAGAAGGGCGCATGCTCATGAGAAAGGAGGGAGCAAGAATGGAGAGGGAGAAGATAGTTCGTGTTCAATGCTTGTTTAGTGCTGCTGTCAGACGGCCTCTATGCACTCCAGGGGAGAAGAGCAGGGATGAGCGGGGGAAAGCAATGGAGACAGAAAAGAAGGTTTTAGGGTGTGAGCAGTCCCCAATTCGTAATCCTTGTCAAACATAGTGAGAATCTATGTAACATTCTTGCACACATGCTTTTTTCTGGGCACTTTTCGTTTGGGGCATGTTATTGCTTTATATAAACAAGCATTTGCAGTGCAATAGGTCTCGCATTTACGCAAGTTTAAGCCATTGGCATTGTAAATAACAATGCCAATAGCTTAAACTTGTGTAAATGCGAGATCCATTGCATTGCAAATGTTTGTTTAACTTTAAAACAGCGCGGCGGCGCTTCAAGGACACTGCGCTTGATTTCTTTATTTTTTTTCTACTTTAACACTGAGCGCAGTGTCCTTGAAGCGTGCGCTGCGCTGAGTGTTAAAGTTAAAAAATAAATAAAGAAACCGAGCGCGGTTTCCTTGAAGTGGTGACGCACTCAGTTTTAACCCCTTGACCGAGGTGCAAATTCCGCCGCGGTGCTGGGAAAATAATGAGTGGGCGAGGTTCGGACGACGGAGGGCCGTCCGCACACGCCCACCGTGACGCATGACGGCTCCCGTAAATAAACAAACCGAGCGCAGTGTCCCTGAAGCGGGCACTGTGCTCACTATGAAAGTAAAAAAAAAAAATTAAACAGAGCGCGGTGTCCCAGATGTGGACGCCAGATGTCGACCTTGGGCTCCCTGACCTGTGGAGTCCCACAGGGCTCTGCCTTGTCTCCACTCCTATTCAACATCTACCTGCAGCCCTTGGTAGAGGCACTCACGGGCAGGGAGTGCCAGGTCTTTAACTACGCTGATGACACCCAACTCTTGGTTTGTCTTGAACATACCAGCCAGGTACAAGAATCAGTGAGAAACCCTCACTGGTTCACGGTTAACTGGATGGCAGCCAATTCGTTAAAAATTAACCCAGAAAAAACCGAGGTGCTCATTGTTCCAGCCCAAAATAGCCCTTGGTGTGACCTGTTCTGGCCCTCAGAATTAGGGGTGGCGCCGACCCCAGCACCAGTAGTAAAGAGCTTGGGCATGAAGATTGATTCCGACCTATCAATGTCTAGCCAGGTATCAGCAGTGGTGGGTAACTGTATGGGCCTACTTAGGCAACTGCGTAAACTTGCTCCACTCCTCTCCATTTCGGCCCTACAATCAATTGTATCAGCTACGGTTATTTCCCGGCTAGACTATGGGAAAGCCCTCTTCTTAGGCATTTCACAGAGGCTATTGAGGAAGCTGCAGGTGGTGCAAAATGACGCAGCCAGATTAATTTTCAGCCTCCCTAGGCGTACGAGAGCCACCCCTTTACTGCATAAATTGCACTGGCTGCCTATCGAACAGCGGGTGCACTTTAAGAGCTTGTGCATAGCCCATAAAGCCCTTTATGGAGATGCGCCAAAATATATAAAAGACAGGGTACAAAAGTACGTGCCAGAACGGGCTCTGCGCTCCACAGAGGCATGTAAACTAGCCTCCTCTATATACAATCTCAAGACCAAAGGAGGCAGAGCGTTCTCGGTCTTCCTGCCACGGATCTGGAAAGGCCTACCTGAATCCTTGCGCAGAGAATCAGCTCTGCTCCCCTTTAGAAAGTTGTTAAAAACCCACCTGTTCAAAGAAACACTGACATCTGTTTAATCCTCCGTCCAGCAGTCATGCAGGACCCTGCTCCTTCTTTAAGCGCTTAGAGACCAGTGGTAATTTGCGCTATATAAAAATAAAATAACATAACATAACATAAAGCTGCTGTTCTCAACCTTAAACAACTTGCCATCTTGGTACTCAATGAACAGAAAGCTTCTTTCGACCATTACTTCTCCAAGTTCAAGGTCAAGTCTTTCTCAGGCCTCTTTATCAGTCGTCTTATACAGACAATGAGCCTTTCAGTTGCTTATAAAATAATAAACCTGTAGGAAAATGAAAAATCATGTAGGCAAGCAAAATACATTTCAAAGGAGGCCTGTAGACAGGATAACTTTAATGAACATTTTATCGTGCACTTTGATTACATGCCTATGCATGCAAACGTGTAACTTTAATAGGCTACAGAGCATGAGCAAAAGAATACATGCTTACATATGGAATTGTAACTTTAAGTGTAAAACGTAAATGAAGAATACATGATTCATGTTTAAACTTGCTATCACATACAAGCAACTGCTGCCTTGAAATTTCTCTTGAGGAACTCTGGGCTTTTTGTACTCTGTCAGGATGTAGTGTTGTCCCTCTGCCCTATCCTGGGGGATAGGGGTATCCAAAGATATTGGAGTAAACGCCTCACTCACTTATTGTGACATACTTCATCATTGGCGCCTATCCACACCTGGGTAAGATGATACTACCTGGGCGGACCCAACCAGAGATGGAATGGGAGTTTTTAGATATAGCAATGCTGGATAAGCGGGGATCCAGATGAGTGATTGTTAAAAATACCTCAAGGTATATCCAAATGCTATGCTTTATTTGGTGTGTACCCGGGGTATGGATAAAATATGAATTTATGTGTTTTACTGAATTTAATCGCTCAGTTGTACCATTGTTACTGTGCCAACATGTTTCAACCCTCGCTAGGAGCCCACATGGGTCTGGGGCCTTCACCAGGGATTTTTTACATTTTACTTCGTCCCTGCTTCTTTGTTGTGCACGCACACCATGCACAAACGTGAGGCCTAATGCGCTCACCTGTCTTGGTTATGTCTTCAGTGGATTTTCTAAGAAAGGGAAGAGATGAAAAGGCCATCATTACTTCTCTCACTCATCCTGACGATTGAATCGTATCTCATCCATTCATAATGTTGGACTGTGTTATTGTGTTCTATGCATATCTTTAATTTGTGCTTAAACTTAACATTAGTTCAGTTATATAAATGTCCACGTTTCTACAGTTAATACATTTCTATAATGCACTTCATTGCTTTAAGATTAAGGCACACAGTGACTATAATGTCCGGTGCACATATATAACTACACTTCTGTGACGTGTCAGGGTGGAGTCTAAATTAGGCTGCTCCAAAGGTGAGGGTTTTGGCTTCAGCTTTGGTCAGGTGTGAGGCTAGTCAGGTCACAGGCGGAGCTGCTGGAGCTGTGTTAATCTAGACCTAGTGAGCACAAATGATCCTTCCTGTTCCTTTCAAATTGGTGAGAATTCAAGCCAGACGGTTGAGCTTGGCTTCACAAAGGATTCTACTGCAAGTGCACTATCGACGGAGCAGCTCATCTGACTATAAATAAACCCAAGCAAGCACCCAACAACTTTAAGAGGCTACATACCAAAAACACTCTCATGTACACAACATACAGCTAGAATGAACTGGGGTCACCAGTTATGGCATACTATGCAGAGTTACCAGAGAACCCCCGGATGCAGTATCCCCAGTGAGATTGTGTAAAAACTCCTGCACTTCACCACGATAATCAGCTTATCATTAGCAGTGGCTTGGTCTGGTCATGGCGGCAGAAGCTGTCCACGTCAAAAGAAGCATTTTGGATGTACTCTGCTATCCAACAAAGTATTGCACTCAGATAGTGAGCAAAATACAAATTAATTGTGGAACACTTGTCAGGAGGATTATGAAATGAGCCCTGTGCACAAGGACATATACTTGATCAACCACAATGAAGAAATGAAGAGCCGGTTGTCACATAAACACTGAGCCAAGGACTTCTTTCCCTACAGATTGCCTGTGTGTGCTTTTGAGTGACTCTCTTTGGACTTTCCTTGCTGGTTCCTAATATTTTGAACTCCAGTCGGGTGAGTCGTTTTCCCCAGGTCCCTGAGAAAGTAGGGCATGCTTAGATGTATCAAAGCAGAGGATATATTACTATATCTGTGTGGTTCATTTCCCCTATCAAAGAGATCATACTAAGACTTTGAGCCAAATCTGGAGCCAATAGTCTGGGTTTTGAAACATGTTGATACGACTTGACGCGCCAAACACTAGATATGCAGCATGGAAGTAGTGACTGAAAGGTTTGATTAACAGTAAACTTTGCTTAGTTGTTTTAGGTCATTTTGTGTCGGCTACAGAAATTTCTGAGCTTTAGGCTTTGTGTGGTATCCCATATTTTAACTACTAGACTTTGCTATACATATAAAAAGATCAAATAATTATAATATAAATCACTCTCTCTCATTTGACCCTGAGTTTTTTTTTTAGTTTGTGTTATGCGGAATTTTGAGTTTCAAACTCTTCATCAGTGGAGTAAGCCATGACAAGGTGCAAAAATGGGAGCAACCTGGTGGCGACTTGAAGTGCAGTCGAACCCAGATGCCTGGCACATCATTGGTGAAATGCAGCACTCACAAAGAACACTACTCAGTAACCACAGATTCTCCGAGGACCTAGAGAAATAGCTTAGAAAGTGCTTTATACAAACTCCGACATTTCCATTCATCAGTGTCATATCTGTTCTGTTCCTTAGGAAAAACTGGTCCTGAGACAGCAGCTGAACGAGGCACGACAACAGTTACTGCAGCAGGCTGAATACTGCACCGAGATGGGAGCAGCCACATGCACCCTTCTCTGGGGTGTTTCCAACAATGAAGATGTTGTGAAGAACATAGTGGGAGCGGTAAGGGCATTTTGATGCATTCAGAAATTGTTCTGCAGCATGTTTAAGTTCATGTACAGGTTTTAATTTGCTCTGGTGTGTGCACAAGTCATTTTTCTCCGAGTTTGTTCACCGATTTGGCTGCATCAAACTGCTCTTTCTTTCTGTAGGATGGAGTTCTCTGGCAGATATGGGGGTCACCCTTTTAGCCGCATGGAGCAATAATCACATCTCTTTCTCTACCCCATAGGGTCACATTAGAGCTGTGAGCTTGGAACTCCTCTAGGGCTTGTTTACTGATGGAAAGGTGGATGGTTAGATCTGTCTTCCCAGAGAGTAAGTTTCATGTACCGAATTCGTGGAGGGACTTATTTGTTCTGTGGAGAGGAAGCATGCCGTTAGTGCTTACCCGCATATCACTTTGTGTTATTCTTGGACCACCTCATGTAGCCTCAGAGGCTTGGCTGCCTGTGGTGTGGCTGTAAATCTTACTTGGCTTTGGTACCTCCCATGTTCTAATCTTGATTAGTATTCACTGTCTTTTTTTTAATTACTGATGACTTTTGAAATATAGAGTCTTGTCTGTGTTTATTCTCCAGTGGTTTATTTATGTTAAGTAAGTTAATGGGTAGCTTTTGGAAGATAGGTGTTCTGTGAACTCCTGGGTTGTGGTTCCACGCAGACATGCATAGTTTTGGGGTGACAGCCTCACAGAGTGGTTTTTTTCTTTGAGAAGCCAGTATTTCCCTGGAGAATGTAGTCTGCATCCTAGTCCGAATATGTCAACATTGTGTGTAGGTACATGATCTCCGAATGTTAAGATTCAAGGTTGCTGTACATTGTTATCCAGTATTGGGGTATCTTTCATAGATTCACATGCCTGAATCATTCCCCGTCGTTGAGGCGGGAGTCCCACGGTAAAAATATATACAATAGCAGTGCCTAAAAATTTCTTGTAGTAGGCTGGCAAAGCCTAAAGGCCTAGCTAGGCCCAAAACTTAGCAGCCTATCTACCTCATTATGTAAAAAGACCTGAAATAATAGCCTCAGCCAATCAGCTGTCCTCACCCTCTAGAACCTTCCTAGCTCAGGCAGTTCTCCTCAGATTTTCACCGCACTTCGGGTGTAAGGGAGTCTCCCTGAGTGCCTACTCAGTTTTTGTCTCTTTTTCTTCAAAATGTCTGAAAAGAAGGCTCTTTTCAAGGCTTGTGGAACCTGCTATAAGAAGAGGGTCCATGTGGATGACCAGCAGTCTGACTGCATCTATTGTCTGCACCCCTCACATGTTGTGAAGGATTGTAGGATTTGCCCTACCTTACCTTCAAACACTATCAGGGATAGAGAGGCAAGGGTTCTTTTGTGGTTACAATTATCTTCCACAGATGATGAGGACAAGGCCTCTACCTCCAGCAAGAGAGCCAGATCCAGGGAGAGCTCTTCTCCTGAGAGGAGGGAAAAACTTAAACCCTCTCAAAGAGTCTCAGAACCCTCAAAGAGTGCATCGTCTCCTTCAAGACCGTCCACTGTGAGTACAGCCCAGACTAAGACTGTTTCTCAGGTGTCTATTCATACTGCTACTTTGACTTCTACCTCTTCAACTTCTTCTGCTACGGTCACCACTTCGGCTATTACTTCTCCTCTGGTGTCTGCTAAAATGTTGTCGTCGCCAGTGAAACCTTGTTCGACGAAGGGCCAGTTGCCATCAAAATCATCGTCGACGCCCCCGTCGACAAAGGCCCCGACGACGAAAACAACTGGCCCGTCGACGAAGGACTCGTCGACGAAGGCACCATCGACGACCTCGTCGACTAAGGACTCGTCGATGAAGGGCTCGTCGACGAAGACACCTCGACGACCTCGTCGACGAAGGACTCGTCGACGAAGAAACCATCGACGACCTCGTCGGCGAGGGACTCGTCGACGAAGACACCATCGACGACCTCGTCGACGAAGATTTCGTCGACGAAGGTTTCGTTGACGGAGACACCAGACGGCCCCGTCGACGACAACATCAATACCGTCGACGACAGTTCCATCGACGGAAAAGCCGTCGACAGTCCAGTTGACGATAATTCGAATGACAACGGGTTTGTCGTCATCGACTACTACGAAAACAATGGCATCCGCTCATCTGTTGCCCAGCTCACCTCCAACAAGGGTTCAATATACCCATTTCCAAATGAAAACTTATCAGAGGCGAGACTACTCTCACATTTCTCCACTTATACCATCACACCTTTTGGAGACATATGTGGAGGATGATTCGGATGACGGTGAAGAGGATGAGGGACCTTTTGGGGTTGACCGTCACCCTTCTCAATTAAATATCAAATATCGAGAGGAAGATGAGGACGATGACCAAGGGCATTATGCAAATGAAGACTTGTCAACGCCATATAATTCGCCCCATACCAGACCTCCTCGATCAGAGGACACAAGTCATCTGCTATCTACTTTAATTCAAGACTTACAAGCTATGTTGGCAGACTATCGCCAGAGATTTCCTCCAACTTCAGTTGCACCTTGTACGCCGCCTGCTCCAGTTGAAGTGCCAAGGCCTCCTTCACCGCAAGCATCATTGTCACCGAGGCAGGATACTGGCCCTACACCCCAAGGTGACACGGATACCTCTTCTCATGATGAGGATGATGGCAGGGAAGAGGGCGAATTGCCAGATATTACACCTAAGGATCCGTGGGAGGATTATTTCATTCCTATGCCTTCACCGCCTGCGCCACGCCCGTCAGATTCTCCACCTGAGGATATTGGCGGATTTCATAATATTATGCAACGTGCGGCTAATAGATTTGAATTGTCTGTCACAGTTGAGCAGTCTGACTGCTTTTTGCATGACTTTAAGGAGGGGTATCGCAGAGTTACCAGAGCTATCCCCATTATTGATTTCATATGGAAGGATGGCCTCAACATAATGAAAACGCCCGCTTCCATTCCGGCAGTCCTTCCAAGAATTGAGAAGAAGTATCGTGCACCATCTAATACTCCATCTTGTTTAATAGGACACCCTCGACCAGACTCTGTCATCTCCCAATCAGCACAACAGAGGTCCAAGAACCCTTCTGCACCTATTTCAACGCCACCTGACAAGCAAGGCAGGAGACTAGATGCCATTGGGAAGAAGTTCTCTGCAAATGCAGCAGCCTCCATTAAGGCAGCTAATTCGTTAGCTATTTTGGCCCGTTATGATAGACAGATGTGGTCAGATCTGTCTGAGTTCCTTGATCTGGTCCCTGAGGATCGTCAACAGGAGGTGCGCAGGATCGTGCAGGAGGGTGAAAGGGTGGCTTCGGAAATCATTGATTGCGCCCTTGATATTTCAAACACCAACTTCAGGCAATTGGCAGGGGCAGCAGTCCTCAGGCGTCAAGGTTGGCTCAGGGCCACCACCTTCAGACCTGAGGTCCAAACGAAAATCTTGGACATGGCGTACGATGGGGATTCCCTTTTTGGAAAACACATCGATGACGCTTTGCTTGCAATTAAAACGGATACGGACACAGCTAAATCCCTAGGTACCCTACAATACAAGAGAGGGTCCTTTAGAGGAGCAAGAGGCCGTGGTTACTCCTCCAGAGGGAATTATTCCAACCAGCAAAATCGACAGTACCAGTCTCAGTACAAACAACCGTACTATCAATCATCCTACAGACAGCCTGCCTCTGGTAGTTTCTCTCGTCAAGGAGGGAAACTGCGCTCAAACAATCAAGGGCGTGATTCCAACAAGCGCCAGTGAGCTTTGCCGGACGTCAGTCATTCATCCTCCCCTTCCTGTGGGCGCCAAAATTTCCGCCTCTTACCAACAGTGGCGGAAAATAACTTCGGATCAGTGGGTCCTGGATCTTGTCAGGAATGGACACAATCTGGAGTTTTTGCAGAAACCACCAACAGCGCCGCCCAGGGGTGCCCCTCCCCCTCGTCTTCACTTACTCTTCAAAGAGGCCTTAAAGATGCTACACAAGAATGCGATAGAACGAGTTCCAGCTTCTCAGAAAGGGAAAGGATTTTATTCTCGCTTCTTCCTCGTAGAGAAAAATTCAGTCCAATACTAGATCTGCGCAAGCTCAACAAATATCTAAAGAAACAATTTTCGCATGGTAACGCTGACGGACATTCTGAATTGTCTCAACGAAGGGGACTTTATGGCTTCTCTGGATCTGGAAGACGCTTACTTCCACATCCCTATTCACCCAAAACACCGCAAATACCTAAGATTTGCAGTGTCTGGCGTCCACTTTCAATTCAAAGTGCTTCAGTTCGGCCTGAAATCGGCCCCAAAGATATTCACCAAATGTTTAGCCCCGGTGGCAGCCATGCTGAGGTCACAGGGAATACAAGTCTTCCCATACCTCGACGACTGGCTATTAAAAGGACCATCAAGAAACTCCACGATGGAAGCGGTCAAGAGTTCCCTTTCCCTCTTCTCAAATCTGGGACTGACCCTCAATTCAAACAAATCTCAACTTCAACCTCGCCAGGAGTTGACCTTTCTGGGAGCGGTGTTGAACACATGCCACTGCAAGGCGTTCTTGACTCAGGAGCGGCAAAACAAACTTTTACAACTAGCAAAACAAATATTTGCAAGAAGGTCACTTTCATTTCGAACATTTGCTTCCCTTCTAGGGATGTGCTCGTCTGCGATCAGCCTCATCCCTATGGCGAGACTCAGAATGAGGCTGCTGCAGGAGGAATTACTTCGCCAGTGGAGGCAAGTCGAGGGATCGTTCGACGACCGCATCAAAGTAACATCCAGGATGAAGCAAGCCCTTCTTTGGTGGTCGAAGGTGCACAATTTGTCACCGGGCCTCACTTTTCTCCACGACATACCAGAGTTCACCCTAACTACGGACGCTTCCATGGAAGGTTGGGGAGGACCTTCAGATTCAAGGAGGATGGTCTCGTCAGTACCGGCAGAAATACATCAACAGCCTAGAGCTGAGAGCCATTTTTCTGTCCCTACAAGCCTTCCTTCCAAGGATTGCGAATTCGTCCGTGCTGGTGCACACAGACAATACCACCAGCATGTACTATATCAACAAACAGGGAGGAACGAAATCTCTCACCCTGTCGCTGGAGGCTCAAGAGATGTGGGAATGGGCCATACGCCATGGCATATCCCTCAGAGCAGAACATGTGCAAGGCGTCCAGAACTCTCTAGCCGACAACCTCAGCAGGACTTTCACGGGCTGTCACGAATGGGAGCTAGAACAACATCAAGTGGAGAGGATCTTTCAAACATGGGGAACACTAACACTGGATCTGTGCGCCACGCAGCAGAACAGCAAATGCCTGTTTTATGCCAGCAGGTTTCCTCAACAAGGGTCAAGGGGAAATGCCCTTTTGATGAGATGGTCCGGAATATTTGCATACGCTTATCCTCCGATTCCGCTCATTCCGAAAGTACTGCAAAAGATGAAGAGGGAACATTGCACTCTCATCCTCATTGCTCCCCGTTGGCCAAGACAGTTTTGGTTTCAGGAGCTCCTTCTACTCTCTCAGCAGCCTCCACTTCGTCTCAAACCGACAGTGTCAATGTTAACAAGGGAGGGAGGCCAGATCCGACACTCGGATCCTCAGTCACTGCACTTGCACGCTTGGCTCCTGACTTCCTAGAGTTCAAGGATCTTAACATCTCCTCAGACTGCAGGGCGATTTTATCACAGGACCGTGCGCAAAGTACCATCAAGACATATCGTTTTAAGTGGAAACGATTCTGTTCCTGGTGTGGAGAAAATAATGTTCATCCAATTCAAGCTCCACCTGAAGCCATCCTTCCTTATCTACTGTCTTTAGCTAGGGCTGGACTGGTTTTCTCGTCCATTAAGGTACATCTGGCGGCAATTTCCAGATTCAGGAAGAGTTCCAACAGACCATCCCTATGTTCATCATCTTTGATTAAACAATTCCTTAAAGGGCTATTCCGAGCTTTTCCACCCGTTCGTCCTCCTCCTCCTGAGTGGGATCCTAATATTGTTCTGTCTCAACTTCTAAAAAGGCCTTTTGAACCTATTCACAAGGCGGAGCTAAAGTTTCTAACTTGGAAAGTGGCTATCTTACTGGCTCTCACTTCAGCCCGCAGAGTCAGTGAGATACAGGCCTTCACCATTGCACAGCCTTTCTTACAATTCTCTAAAGACTTTGTGACGCTTAGAACCAACCCAAGATTCATCCCATAAGTGCAGTCACAATTCCACATCAATCAACCTGTCAAGCTCAAGACTTTTTTCCCGGATCCTAAAACTCCGGCGGAGTAGGTTTTACATTCCCTAGATGTGAAACGGTGCCTTAAGTTTTATCTTCAAAAAACAAAGGACATCCTCAAATCTAATCAGCTTTTTGTTGCTTATGGTCAAGCCACCTTGGGTCAAGCTGTAACGAAAGCAACTATAGCTAGATGGTTGTCTTCTACGATTATCTTCTGTCATGACAAAGCCAACAAACCTTTAACAAGAAAGGTTAAAGCGCATTCCACCAGAACAATGTCAGCGTCGACGGCCCTTTTCGCTGGAGTGACGCCGGAGAACATTTGCCGAGCTGCTACGTGGAAAAGTGTGCACACTTTTACGAAGCACTACTGTCTGCAGTCGGCAACTCATGATGATACAGCAGTTGGAGAAGCGGTGCTGCAGCATCTTCTTCACTAAGGTTAGACTTTTTATAGTCTTTTATTCTTCATTTGACTGTTTAAGCATATCTTTTCATTATGATGTAAAGCATTTTCAACCGCTGTCCTATGTATAATGTACTTATGAAGGTTTTGATGCATATGTTATATTAACATGTTTGTTCTCTATTACCTTCCTGGTTGTGTGGGGGTATATATGGTTTATTTTTGTCTCCCACCTTCCTCTAACAACAGACATGATGTCACTGCTTGCTACTGTGATTCAGGCATGTGAATCTATGAAAGATACCCCAATACTGGATAAGAAAACAAGTTATTTTCCTGTAACTACGGTTATCCAGTATTGGTTTCTTTCATAGATTCACATGCACCCACCCTCCTCCCCGGCAGGGCAGTTCTGTTTTATGGATACTTATTCTCACTTGTGCTGGGAAAATCTGAGGAGAACTGCCTGAGCTAGGAAGGTCCTAGAAGGTGAGGACAGCTGATTGGCTGAGGTTATTATTCCAGGTCTTTTTACATAATGAGGTCGATAGGCTGCTAAGTTTTGGGCCTAGCTAGGCCTTTAGGCTTTGCCAGCCTACTACAAGACATTTTTAGGCACTGCTATTGTATATATTTTTACCGTGGGAAATGGGATCCCTGGCTGGCCAAAGTCAGTCAGAGACCACCATTCCCAAGTCAGGGCAAGGGAGTTACACACCAAGATAACCCCTGCTCACCCTCTAGGTAACGTGGCGCGAGCAGCAAGGCTAAACTTGGAGGCGATGTAAGTTAAGTATTTGCGCACGCACCCCAGCAACAACACCCAGGACCCACCACAAAGGAAACTCCACACAAGGTTATATAAAAAATAGCCTTTGTATTATACCATAACACATTAGATAAAACACACACTTTACAATGTGCCAGAGGCACGGGCAGAATTTACAGGGGATGTTTACAAGACAGGGCCACCTGGACCACTGTTAGGAATCAGAAGTAGCACTTTCAGAAATAGCACTTTCAGAAATAGAGCACACAACCAGTAATCACTGGTAACAGGACCTCACTAGCACCACCTGTACTAGGGAGAAAACAACCACCTACACATCACAATACCTGTAGGGGTGTAAGAACATAACACATGATGCAACGCATAACATTCATTCAGAGGTGTAAGGAGGGAAAACACATGATGCATCACAATAGATTCAGAGGTGTAAGAAAAGTACAATTGTGCCACTCTCACATAAGTCACCACCTGTGACTGTCCCTAGGCCAACTGGCCTCTCTAGGGCTAGGACGCCCTGTGTCCAAAGTCAGGGGGGCCTAAACGGAGCAGTTGCCCACAAAGTGCTGGGCAACTGGGTAGCACAATGATGGGGCCAACACGATGGGGGAGCCTCACAGGCTCTGCAGAAATGATTGTCCACTTGCCCCTCAGGAGCCTCTCTGGGCTCTTAATGAAGATGTGCCCCTTGAGCCTCGCTGGGCACTAAACAAACAATGGGGGCACTCAAGAGAAATGTGGCACAAACGTTGGAGTCCCCCCTCTGGGGACTCGAAATCAATAAATGCCCCTTGAAATGTAGGAGCCTCTCAGGGCTCCTGAATACCTGTGGCGCTGTTGAGCCTCTCAGGGCTTTGAAAACAACTGCGAGCCTCTTTGCTGGAGTCCCCCTCCTGGGGACTCAAAAAGGCAATGACCCCTCCTCTGATGCTTAGGCACTATCTTTAGGGCCCAGGTACTGTGTTTTCGAAGTCTGGGCCCTCTGGAACGCTCCTGCGTGCTCCCTACGATTACCGGCAATGGACCCTACCAAATCTCACGCATCTGGCGTGAGATGCGTACACCGCAGCCGGTCCAGACAAGGGAAGGGGTACGCTTGGGGGCCTGGAGGGGCAGGCACTGGCAAAGTGCCCCGACGCCCTCCTCGTTGCTTCTTGACACCGGCCCCCCACTCACCGGCTTGTAGGCTTCCTTTCTCGGCTCCGGGCTGTGTTGGGAGAGACTTCCTGCCCCTCTCTCTCTCTGGGCATGGGCTGACTCTGCAGCCAATAGCAGAGCAGCCTCCCTGACGAGCCTCCCTCCTCGGCTCTGGTCGCACTGCTGAGGCAAATACCGGGGAAAGAAGCAGAGGGTGAGAACTGCCGGGTGGGCACCGGCCCAAGGTGAGAAAAGCGCTCCGAGCGCTAGCAGGCCATAAAGCTCCCCCTGGTCTAGGGTTGCAGCAAAGGCCCAAATGAAAATAAAGCGCTCCCAGCGCTAAAGGACATAAAAGCGCTCCCAGGCGCTAGGACGAAATAAAGCGCTCTCAGCGCTATAAATCAGGAAAGGACCCAGCAAAGTCCTTGTAGGCAGGCAGGGGGCAAGGCTGGGCCCAGAGCCAGCACACTGGGTCTCCAGGCAGGGAGACAGTCCAAGTGGCGGTCCTCTGGCCCAGCGACAGCAGCAGCCCCCCTCAGGCAGGATCCTAGAAGAGAACAACTTCTGTGGGGACACAGCCCCATTTTTATACACCATTTCCCTTTGTCTGAAGGTGCAGGGTGGGGGCGGAACCAGTCGCAGCTGGTTCTTGAGTACTCTGTTTACCTCAACCACCCTCTCTATTCACTGGCAGGGCTTGGGTCATTAGACACACCACAGGGGGGCGGAGCCAGCATTGTGTGGGGAAAACCCAGCCCATCCAGGACACAGGTACACTCCTCCCACACATCACTCATGCTAATCTCACACTCACCACCGGGCAGACCCATCCAGACTTCCTGGAGCCTGGCATGCCAGCCAGCTCCAGCCAATCACATGCCAGCACCCTCACAGCACACGTACAGCCATGTCTAGAAGTAGCACTTCCCTTCTAGACACATACATGCCGCATACACCATCTCGCAGCATTCACTCTCACGAGTTCACACATACCAGACTCAAGCCTGTACACCCCACGCATCAGGAACTACCAGAGACACATACATTCCCCATGCATTCCTATGGGCGGGCAGGCCTAGCCCAGCACATGCACTCAGAGTGCGCACGCACTTTCCACTGGGACACAGTGAAAGTGCGCAGAACCCCAAAAATCACCATTGCCAGGTCACCATTTAAAAGCAAAAAGTCTAGGGGTGAACCTGCCCTAAGGGCCAAAGTCCAACACTAGGCCTTTAGGCTTTGCCAGCCTACTACAAGACATTTTTAGGCACTGCTATTGTATATATTTTTACCGTGGGACTCCCGCCTCGACGACGGGGAATGATTCAGGCATGTGAATCTATGAAAGATACCAATACTGGATAACCGTAGTTACAGGTAAGTAACTTGTTTTCTTCTCCGGGGTTGTGGAATTCAGCATGCTGGCGGGCTGGAGACTCATGCCTGCTCTGTAGAGCAGGAGGTTAAACATGGTTTCTGATGTTGAGAATTTAAAGTGCTTTCTGGAGAGAAGAGAAACCTCAACATTATCTTTTAGGGCTGAAGAGTCAAGCATGCTTTACAGTTTTGTAGATTTCAGTATTGGTGTCCAGAGCTCACCATTCAAATGCAGTACTAGAGTGTCTGCAGAATCAAGTCTGCTCTGTAAAGCCGGAGAGGTGGGCCAGTTTCACAGGTCGAGAAATTCAAGGGATGTATGACGTTTCAACGCATGCTTTTACAACGCATGCCATTACGACGCAGGTTTTACAACGCAAGTCGTTACAACGACTTACGTTGGGGGGTGCTGGATAGTGAATAGTTTAATTTACTATTCCAACTCCAGTCCCCGTGGATAGTAGGGAAGGTGTTGGATAGGAATTAAACTATTCCCTATCCTAGAGCGCCCCCCCAGCGCAATGCGTTGTAATAACTTGCGTTTTAAAAGTTGCGTCGTAATGGTAGTGCGTTGTAAAAGTTGCGTTGTAAAGGATGTTCCCCAAATCAAGCCTTCTCTCTGTGACATGAGAATCAACTGTCCTCTTAAAGTCTAGCGATATAATGTGCTATTTGTATCTGAAGCAATGAGCCTCAAAGTGTCTTGTTGGGGGATGCACTACTGCATCACAAATGTGACTGATATCCTGTCCGCAATATTACAAGAGCCATAGGCTACAATGCACTTTTAATATGAGGGAGGGAGGAGGCAGGATATCTGTAGGAAAGTGCCTCTTTTTGTATGGTTTCCCCCACTTTTTGCCTGTCATCTGATGCAACATTGACTTGTTGTGCCCTGGGTCCCTGCCAATCAGGTACCCAGGGCCTGTGTTCTTTCCCAAAACAATACCTTTGTTTCCACAATTGGCACATCTCTGGCCACAGGTAAGCCCCTTGTTAAAGGTACCATGGGTACCAAGGGCACTGTGACCAGGGAAGGCCTCTAAGGGCTGCAGCACCTATTTTGCCACCCTTAGAGGTCCTGTAACTTAACACCCACACACTACCATTGCAGGCTGCGTGTTTTGATGTAGAGAAAAATGAAGAGTCGACATGACACACAGCCCTGTGTGCCATGCCTACAACCCACTGCCTAGGGAAAATGTAAGTCACCCCTCTAGCAGGGTGCACTGGTCCTCAGGTGAGGGTACAGAGGTGTAGTAGTGGTTCTCAGCAAGGCCTACCAGTGCTAGGAGTTCTCCCTTCTCTGCACAGAGTCCTCACACCATAGAATAGAAGTTGGCACAGAAACTGGAATAGAAAAGACAGAGTTTATTAAACCTCATGAGGTGGAACTACATTCACACAGCACCCTTCGGTAATGTATGAAGTAGCACACCGAACAGAAGGAGCATGGTCCTTTTATACCCACACAGGGGCTCAAAAGAAGGCGGTACAAGTACAGAAGAGGGTTTTATGTACATATAAGGTCATATAGAAATGCACAGTCGACAAGTAGGCGGAGTTAACAGTTTGCCAATGCTAGTAAACACATCCTGACAGTTACATACTACTGGAAAAAAGCTGAACCTTCTCGCACTCAAAAGTTCTAAGTTTGAGGTTACATACTACTAACAGCTGCACGGATGGCTGCAAACTCAACTGAGTATGTGCGAAGGTGAAAGATGCTAAATATATCTCGTCTCTAGGCAGATTTCAAGTGCAGAGAACAGCGAGGTAGGACAGAGCACATGGCGAGCACATGGTAGCACATGGCAAACAAAATGGCTGATAGAAATACAAAATGGATTCCACAAAACGGACAAGATAGCCTCCAAATACAAGATGGCTTCAGCCAACGCTAACACAATCGATGCCAAATTACAACAGACTGCCCTTTTAGCCTTAGCTGAAGACATTCGTTCATTTGGGGTAATCTAAATATTCATCCCGTACATCTATTAGCATTATTTTGGCCACCTCTTTATTCAACATTTGTTGGGCCTTTGTTTCTGCAACATTCCTTTTGGCAGGTATACAAGCAGAGATGCAAATGGAGCAAAGCATTGGACCACATTGGATACATACACAGCATCGTAATCATTATAGACAGGATAGTCAGTAGCTTCCAGCCCCAAGCAGAAACAAGAGTCCAAAACCATCCAGCAAAAGTCCAAGTACCAGTCTCTGGATGAATTTCTGCAGCAATCTTATGCAGTTTTGATATTGCGTCATATACTGTAGGTAAGTGATCCGTTATGAATACGCAACAGCTGCTACCGATGATGCGACATGCACCACCTCGATCAGCCAGAACCACATCTAGAACCATTCGGTTCTGGAGAGCTACAATTCTTGCAATTTGCAGCTCCTCTGTAATGTTCCCAAGTGCCATAGCTGTCAGATTGGTAACGGCTTCCACAACTCTAGTCAATCGTCTTATTTTCCTACTATGTAATGCGGCACCCAAAAAGAAGAACAAACCTAAATTAAAATCGACATATTGTTGCAGAGTAGTGTCAGTTTGGTCTACTTAGTCAGCACTTATTGTCCTTTTGTATCTATTTCTAGAGATATCGTCAAAAAATTTAAGGTCCCGATGATATGATGCAGGTGCCAGAAACACAGGGGGCAATAGAAAGGACACATAGCACACACCTGACCACCCAGCATGTAGTTAATAATATACTTGGCTACCACAGATAAAATAAGTATTATGTAAGGCTATAAACCTACTGTTATTAACACCTTCAATAGTCAGAATTACAGTACATTCACTTTTCCCCACTGGAATTCTCCCAATACTACTTATACATAGGTCTGCTTTAGCTCTGGTAACAGAAATCACAAATTGTTCATTACTGGTAAAAGTTCTCATATTTGTGAAGACATATGGTGTTGAAATATTGTCCGGTTGATACTCTTCCCATTCCCATTTGGTCCCTTTGGTTTGAGGATAACCATCTTTATCTTGGTAGCATACTTTATTGAGGCGAAAAAGAAGCCCGCCTACTGAACGTCTTCCAGATGCAAACAAAAGCGCATACCAAGCTTGACAAGTACCATTATGAGAAAATGGAAGAGGAATAAAAGGTGTTCCTCCTTTCTTTTAATGTGCAGCTATCATCCCACACACCCAACAGTTGGTAGTATTTGTGGCATTATGAGTATGATGCAACATCTGGATAAAGGTATTATTTAAGTAGGATTGTTAATGCTTCTGCTCATGGTATGGAAGCGTGAAGTAGTGATGTACTGGAGTAGTGGCAACAAAAAGCTGCAGAGCAGGAGCCACTTTCTTAACAAACCAGGTGATTATTCCCATAACCACCAGAGCAACAACAAACCCTACAGCACAAATGATTCATTTGTTATGCATTTTAGCAACAGTGATAATTGATCTTTCTACAAATTCGTTGAAACAATCGTTGGAGCTCTTATCCCTGGGCAGCCGCTGATTTCTTCACCGAGGGTCAAGACGGGTGTCACTACACTACGCAGGACTGATCCCCCCCCTTGCCATATCGGTGTTCCATTTCACTAACCCAGGGCGGTAGCTCAACCAGTCTTTTTCGGCAAAGCAGATTCTTTCCTTGGTCTCAGTTGATATCGGGATTCTCCAGCGATCGTGTGGTCCTGGAAGACCCCTTCAGACTCGTCAGGTGAAATAGCCTGGCCTTTCTCCGTTTCCAAGATCTCTCGATGGTCGGTCAACACAGCAGGTTCCACCAAGGTAGGCGACACACGTTTGCAGTGTGTGCTGTGGATCCAGTTCTTACGGTTTGTCACTCGAACTGCAGTCCTCGTCGCAAGGAGCACTTACTCTGGTCCTCGCCACCTCGGCTCCAAACTGTTCGATCTGTCGAAGACCTTTATCATAACCTGGTCACCAGGTCGGAGTTTGTGGGCCTCACCTGTAGATCTGTCAGGAAGAGCTTCTCGAACCTGTTGATGAATAGAGATCAAACTGTCGGTTAACTGTGCCAAATAATCATTCATCAGAACACAAGGTACATCATGTATGGGGCGTGGCTTAGGAACTCCCCAAATGTTCATCGGTCTCCCAAATATCACCTCATATGGTGTACGGCCAGATCGTGAGTGTGGCACCGATCTTATGGACCAACAATGCCAGAGGTAGTGCATCTGGCCATTTCAGAGACGTGGAAGCCAGGAATTTTGCCAACTTTAGTTTCAAAGTAGCGTTGTACCTCTCCACTAATCCTGCTGATTGTGTGTGGAAGACTGCATAGAATTTCTGCTTGATCCCTAATCCTTTCAGGACATGCTCAACAACTTGCCCAATAAAATGAGGTCCGTTGTCACTCCACAAAAGTTTACAAACACCGTATCTACGGAAAAACTCCTTAAGAAGCACCTTAACTGTAGTGAGAGCTGTATTATCCTTTGTAGGGTATGCCTCTATCCATTTGCTGAAGGCACATACCACCACTAGGTCATATTTTAAGTTATTGCAGGGTTCAAGTTGAATGTAATCCATCGGCAAAACTTCAAAAGGTGCAGTCGGTGTAGCAAACCCTCCTGTAGAAGTTTGTGTCCCTTTACCAGGATTATACTGCCAACAAATCAAACAGGACTGTACTACTCTCTTAGCTGTGCCTGCAATCTCAGGATGCTCCCAAACTTGTGTAAGCAATTTCGTTATCGCTAGAGCTCCAACATGTGTTGTGAACGTATCTAGGACCCTATTTTAATATTCCCGATTTTTTGCCCTTATGTGGTTATAACAAATCATATCCTTATAAATGCATAAGAATCATATCCACTTTAGCTATTATGTAGTGTAGGAATTAACATAAAAGTAAAATGGCGAGGACATCGACACTGTTTTATTGTTATTTGAGGCACGATTGCGCTTTTCCTTATTAATGTATGTTTACTCCTGTGCCGCCCTGCCTCTGGGATGTGGGCCATACACGGCTCTGTATTGATTCTGGGACTTTCTGTTCCTATTGTTTACATGAGTGCTGAGTCAATAATTGTATATTTTGTGCCTTCTTCCTATCTTCGCCACAATAAAAACAATAAAAAAAAAAAAAAAAAAAGAATCATATCCATATTAAGTCATAGCCAATGCAGTCCAAATACGGCAAGGCTACTCCCATAGACTCCTAGAAAGTACAACGCGTTCTTAAACAAACCAAGCCTCCAGTAGCCCGGGAATCCCCCCTGCTTCTGTATTGATTTGTCCTAGAACTCCTGGAGTCCTGAAAGAACTGCGAGTTCTTAACGACGTCTTATGTCCAACCTTACGTCAAACACGGCAGCTTCCAGGTATAAATATACCAGGATCTGCCCTAGCAAGACACACGGTGGTTTGGAGCAGATCGGCTATCTACTTACCCGACACCCTGCTGAAACGAGTGCCGAAGGAAGCCGACCCTCCCATTGACGCACTGAGAGAAATCTGCCGAGAAATCCAGCTCCAGTGTTTTCCGGTCACCTTTGCGGGTTGCTGGGAGATCGAGTCCTGAAGAGAGATACAAGACCTCCTTCATTCTATAACCAAGGTACGGAGCTGATTAGACCCTTAGAGAATTCTTGATTCAGATTCTTGGCAAAACTATCTTAAACTCAAAATACATCTCACTTACTCCTTCCCACGTACTAGGGTTAGGTTAGGGACACCGGGGTAGGCGTAGTTTAGAAAAACCAGTTGAGTACGTTTAGTCAACTTTTATCATTGTATGTATTTTATCCGTTTTAAGTATCTTATGGCTTAGAAACCATATAAATGCTTTTACAGTATTATTTCATAATACTCCTTTTACTGTACGCACTTTACTTTATGACAAGTATTGCAATTGTGGCAATTCACTTCTCTTGCATGAGAAAGAAGACTGCTCAATAAATAACCACTTTTATTGAAAACGCCCGTCTCTTTATTTCTCTGCACTCCTGGTGAAACTAAGCATGCACGATTGACTGAGTGAAATAGCCATCTATTGTTTCCGCGACTCTGGAGGTATACTCCTCATTCTGGAGGGAGCAAAGTTGTCATGTTTATGCGGTTGTCAGAAACTAATCCCTTCTTGTCCATTCAGGAAAGTTAACACCTTCCTGTTCACTCGAGAAAGTTTCTAGTGACCTCTGAGCTAGCTGGCATTCATAATTAAGTCTAACATATTCAATAGAGACCTAGTTGACCTCAGTCCTACGTCTAAACTATCGTTTATGTTATTCCAATGCGCAGAGCCTATTGGGAATATAGGAACTACACTACACATGTGCCAGCCCATGTGCCATATGAACCATAGGTTGTAAATAAGCTGCAGGCAGTTTCCATCTATTCATGTCTTTGTTGCGCCAACAACCCTCATCGTCCAATATTCCTTCTTTGGCCCATTGCTCAAGTTCTGCTACAGAAGCTTATCTCTGTACATCTAGTACTTCCTCTCTAGCATCATGCCATCGCTCAGCTTGTGACTTCACTACGTACATGGAAGTAGTGCTCCGTTGCATCGCAGTCTCTCGAGCTACGCAATCTGCAACGGCATTACCTTGTCCTATCTTATCAGTCACTTTCTTGTGTGCGCTACACTTCACAATCGCTATCTTCTTCGGATATGTAGGTGCAGTCAAAAGGTTGTGCACTAATTCTCCATGCATTATCTGCATCCCGTGGGATGTAAGAAAGCCTCTTTCCTTCCAAAGCAGGCCAAAATCATGGGCCACTCCAAAAGCATAGCGGCTGTCTGTATAGATGTTCACATGCAAGTCAGTGCTAAGTTCACACGCTCGTGTCAGAGCTATTAGTTCAGCTGCTTGGGCTGACTTCTGTGGTATGCGAGCTGTTTCCACTACTGTCTGAAATGTGGTAATTGCATATGCAGCTGAGGTCATGCCATCTAGGAACTGTAAACAGGACCCATCACCCACAGTTCCCCATCTACATCTGAAAGGGGCGTATCTTGCAAATCGATGCGACCCTTTGTCTGTTCCTCAGTAAGGAATATACAATCATGAGGCTCCTTTGACTGAGACCGAGTCACAGGATATGGCAACAAAGTGGCTGGGTTTAGTGTTGCACATCTCTTCAAGGTAAAATGAGGTGCTAACAGTGTCAATTCGTATCCTGTCAAACGGGCACTAGTTAAGTGTTGTGTCTTGGTCTGATTCAAAAGGGCATCTATTGCATGGGGTACTAGCACCAACAGTTTGTGTGACAAAACTATCGCTTCACTCTGATGTATGGACACAGCTGTTGCTGCAACTGAATGAAAGCACCCAGCAACAGGATCCAGAACCGCTGAAAAGCATGCACAGGGACGCTGCTTATCACCATGTGTCTGCACTAAAACGGACAATGCGCATCCATCTTTCTCATGTACATAGAGTGTAAAACCCTTAGTGTAATCTGGAGTGCCTAACACTGGTGCAGAACAAAGAGCTTGACGTAACTGATGAAAAGCATTCTGACATTCAGTTGTCCATGGAGGGGCACTGGCGTGTCTTTGGTCAAAAGCGCTAACAGAGGTTTGACAATGTGCGAAAACCCTAATATCCATTGCCTACAAAACGAAGTCAGACCAATGAATGCACAAACATCTTTCTGAGTAGAAGGTACTGGTGTATCTAAAGGGGAACATCCTTTACAACGCAACTTTTACTCCGCACTACCATTACGATGCAGCTATTACAACGCAAGTCGTTACAACGACTTGCGCTGTAGGATAGGGAATAGTTTAATTTTCTATCCAACACCTTCCCTACTTTCCACGGGGACTGGAGTTGGAATAGAAAATTAAACTATTCCACTATCCAGCGCCCCCCAACGCAAGTCGTTGTAACGACTTGTGTTGTAAAAACTGCGTTGTATTGGCATGCGGAGTAAAAGCATGCGTTGTGATGTCATACATCCGCATCTAAAATTGCTTGAATGCGATCTGAGGTAAGTGCACGGCCCACCTTAGACAGAAGGTGACCTAAGTAGGTTACCTTCGGTCTACAATATTGCAATTTCTTTCGTGACACTTTGTGATGGTACGATGCAAGAAAAGAAGGTGACCTAAGTAGGTTACCTTCGGTCTACAATATTGCAATTTCTTTCGTGACACTTTGTGATGGTACGATGCAAGAAAAGAAAGTAAAGGCAAAGTACATTCCTCACACTGTTCAGGTGTATCGGCTGCCAACAAGATGTCATCGACATATTGGATGAGAGCCACTCCTTTAGGTAAAACAAAAGAATCAAGCTGTCTTTTCAATGTTTGGCTGTAAATACTAGGACTCTCAGTATACTCTTGAGGAACTCTACAAAATATGTACGATCGATTATTCAAAGTGACGCCAAACAAATATCTGCTATCAGGATGAATAGGGATCGAGAAGAAAGCGTTCTTCAAATCAATCACGCTAAATGTAGTCGCTGTCGGGAGGACCAAAGTAAGTAGTGTTCAATGTCAGAAACCACTGGGTATTGTGGTACTACAATCTTGTTAACTTCAAGCAAATCAATAATGAATCGGTAAATCCTAGTATCAATATCTTTTTTCAGAATAGGAGGAATCGAACTGTTACAAACATTGTAAGGAACTTCCTCAACAACCCCCACTTCAATGAGATCATGGACAATACGTACGAGTGCTCTTCGCCTTCCTGTGAAATTTTGTATTGAGGCAAACGTGGCATCACAGCGCCCTCCTTGATACTAATATGTACTGGTGGAATAACCATTTGCCCTACATCAGTATCTGAAGTAGCCCACAAAGTACTAGGGAGTGAAGCTAATGCAATATCCTCTTTAACAATACAAGCTCTCTCCATCACAGGAAAGTTGTCATTCAAGATAACACGTACACCTTCTGGAGAACATCGTATCATAGCCCTGAAATACTTGAGCATATCAAGACCCACAATATTGTCCAGTGTATTCGGGGAAAGAAAAAACGGACATGGAGTAGTAAATTTATCAACATGGAATGCAAGTGGTTGTGACAGTGGGCTAAGGGAAGGTGTTCCATCGAAACCTATCGATGTAATGGTTCAGCCAGACAGGGGAGCCCTTGGAACCAATTGTATAGACAAGGCGCTACGAGTAGCTCCTGTATCAACCAGAAACTGATCAGTAGAACCCAAAACATGTGCTCTAACGTAGGGACCCTTCTGATCTACTAGAACTTAAACTGATCCCTTACCCCATCCTAAGCAATCCTATGCATAAGCAGAATCTTGAAAATCAGACGGCACATAGTCAGACATTTGATATTGGTTCCTTCTATCAAAAGTGTTAAACCCATCTGCCCACGTCTATTAGCATCAAACCTAGCACGATCATTCGTGCTTCCTCTAGGCCCTGAATATCCTGAACGACTTCTCATTTGTCCCCGACCACGTGAACACTGCTGAGCACGCAGCACTGGACAATCAGAAATCCAATGTCCAAATTTCTTGCAGTACTCACACTGGTCAACAGACAAATTCAAACGAGTATAGGAAGGAAAGGACGAACCATAAGATCCACGTCCACCTCTATCATTACCGCTAGAAGGCGGACCATAAGCCTGAGCCAACATAACCTTTGTTTTCAACTCTTTAGTCTTTTTATCCTCATTACCCTTCGCTTCTAATTCCTGGTGTTCATAATACTGAGCCATAGTTAAGAGAGAAACCGGAGAAGAGGTAGTCCATGAACTCTCACTGGCCTTTAGGTGACTATCTATTCCTGGCAAAAGGTTTGCGACATATTTATCAACAAACAGATGCCTATCCTTGTCATCTGTCAGTGTTAGAAAGGCGACTCCGGGGGAGGCAGAAGATGTCTGACTGACCACCCCTAGGTCCACCTCTCCGTCGAGAAGTAGCCGAGCGTTACCGAGAGGCCTCCTGAATGAGGGCCCTCTCCTAGGATCGTACAGCAGAGTAATCACAACACTACAAACGGACACCACACAGGAGGTAAAGTTCTCAAGCTTTTATAAGTAATAAAGGTTGCGGGTTCTTGGCAGTATATACAGGCGGATCGAGGGATCCGTAAAGTCTCGAAAAGGGGGGTAAGGTAGCGGGACAGTCTCACTCTGGCGGGGAAGGGATACCCTACGCACAGCTCTCAATCCTCGAGCTGGGGGGTTCCGAGAGGTTCGAGCCGCGGCAGCGCCAGCAGGCTTGCAAGGTGATTCAGCGAGGTAGGCCGCGGCAGCGCCAGCAGGCTCTCAGATGGTTCAGCAAGGTAGGCCGCGGCAGCGCCAGCAGGCTCTCAGATGTTTCAGCAAGGTAGGCCGCGGCAGCGCCAGCAGGCTCTCAGATGGTTTCAGCAAGGTAGGCCGCGGCAGCGCCAGCAGGCTCTCAGATGGACGTCGGGTTACAGGAAGGATGAGTTTGTCTGGTGTCGGCCGTGACAGCGTCAGCAGGGCTTCCAGTCCAGGATACAACTGGCGTCCTACTCCGGGGCTGGCCCAGATATAGGACGGAGGTCCTTTGATGTCCGGACCCTCTCGCCTGGGGGTCAGAGGGGCCGGGATGATGGTGTCCAGACACCCAGCAGGGGGGTGGAGCCAGCGCCCAGGGCGGCCGGATGGCGATCGATACCAGGCGTCCGGGGACGGCTGGAGGGCCATCGAAACTCCTCTTCCTCCGGGATCTGTCGAGTGGCCACTCGACCACCTGGGTGGATCTTGGTGCCTCGATGTCGGGGCTTCGCTGGGGCCTGGGCCGGGGCCGAGGCCACGTGGTCGTGACGTGGGGGACCCAAGATGGAGTCGGGCACGGCCTCGTGCTTAGGTCGTGATGGGCCTACGCTGGAGCCAGGCCGGTGATGGGGATCCGGGATGGTAGCCGGACCTGTGGTGTTGGGGCGTGCAGGGTCGAGCCAAAGGGGCCGCCCGAGGTCCGGAGGAGGGCTGATGTCGTCCTGGGCCCGCCATGCGGGAGGGGTAGGACCACGTCATGAGGCCGGGTCCAACACGCGTCCCCCCCAGCTGAAGGCAGGGGAGAGTCACCCATCTTCTTGGGGGTTCTCCTCGCCGAGGCGGAAGAATCTGGACAGGCCGTCAGCATTGGCGTGGTCGTTGCCGGGGCGATGCTCCGCAGTGAAGTCCATCCCCTGCAGTGAAATGGACCAGCGCAGCAGTTTCGGGTTTTCTCCCCGCATCTGCATCAACCAACGCAGGGGCTGGTGGTCGGTCTGGACTCGGAAGTGGGTGCCGAAGAGGTAGGGCCGGAGCTTCTTGAGTGCCCACACCACGGCAAAGGCTTCCCTCTCGATGGTGCTCCACCGCTGTTCTCTTGCCAGGAGGCGTCGGCTGATGAAGGCCACAGGCCGGTCGATTCCTTTGGGGTTAACTTGGGACAGGACTGCCCCTATGCCGTGCTCCGAGGCGTCGGTTTGGTCTACAAACTCTCTGCTGTAGTCGGGGGCCTGGAGCACAGGGGCGGTGCACATGGCAGTCTTTAAAGTCTCAAAGGCTGTTTGGCACGCAGGGGTCCAGTGCACTTTCTGGGGTAATTTCTTTGAGTTCAGTTCTGTGAGGGGCCCCACAATGCTCCCGTAGTCTTTTATAAATCGCCGATAGTATCCGGTGAGCCCCAGGAAGGCTCGGACGGCGGTCTGGGTGACCAGGGGCTCCCAGGCCCGGATGGCGTCTATTTTTGGTTGGAGGGGAGCTACTTGGCCGCTCCCCACTTGGTGTCCCAGATAGGTCACGGACCCTTGGCCTATCTGGCATTTGCTGGCTTTGATGGTTAGTCCGGCCCGCCGGAGGGCCGTCAGGACCTTCCAGAGGTGGGTCAGGTGCTCATCCCAATGAAGGCTGTACACCGCAATGTCATCTAGATAGGCGGCGCTGTATTCCTCTAGTCCGGCCAGCACCTGGTTCACTAGTCTCTGGAAGGTGGCCGGCACGTTTTTCATGCCGAAGGGCATCACTTTGAAGTGATAGTGGCCATCAGGGGTCGAGAAGGCCGATCGTTCTTGTGCACCAGGGGTAAGGCCGATCTGCCAATACCCCGCCGTGAGATCGAAGGTGCTGAGGTATTTGGCGGCCCCTAGGCGATCGATCAGTTCATCCGCCCTGGGGATGGGATGGGCGTCGGTCCTGGTGACTGCATTCAGTCCCCTGTAGTCAACACAGAACCGGAGCTCTGGAGCTGTTCCGGGGGTGGCGGCTTTAGGGACCAGGACAACGGGACTGGCCCAGGGACTGTTGGAGGGTTCGACTACCCCCAGGGCCAACATCTTGGCCACTTCCGATTGGATGCAGGCCCGAACCCGGTCGGGCACTCGAAAAGCTCGGTGTTTTACAGGTGGGCTGTCTCCGGTGTCCACACCACCGGGTGACCCCCGGCGTGAGGGAAAACAGATCCGCAAACTGCCCCAGCAGCTTCCAGCAGTCTTGTTGCTGCTCTGGGTCAGGGTAGAGGAGAGCCGGACCCCTTCGAAGGAGCCGTCTTTCTCTGTGGTGCTGAGGAGATCTGGTAGTGGCTCGGAGTCGTCTTCTGCTCCGTCATCGATCGCCAGCAGCAGACTCAGTTCAGTGCGTGCAAAGTGCGGCTTGAGCCGGTTAGCGTGTAGAACCCGGACGGGGTTCCTGGGGGACTCCATGTCTACCAGGTAGGTGACGGGGCTCTTGCGCTCCACCACTTTGAAGGGCCCCGTCCATTTGTCCTGGAGGGCACATGGTTCAACCGGGGACATGACCCAGACTTGCTGGCCCGGCTCGAACTCGATGGACGAGGCGTTCTGGTCATACCAGCGTTTCATCTCCTCTTGACTAGCCTCCAGGTTGGCCTCGGCAAGTTCCCGGAACTTCCGAGTCTGATTGCGGAGTGTCAGGAGGTACCGGTAGACATCCGGTGGGGCATCTCGAACTGCTGTCTCCCAGCCTTCCTTGACCAGGCTGAGGGGGGCTCGAACCGGGTGTCCGTACAAGAGTTCAAAAGGGCTGAACCCCAGGGATTTCTGGGGTACCTCTCGGTAGGCGAACAGGAGGCAGGGCAGCAGGACATCCCATTTGCGCCGGAGTGGCTCTTCTAGGCCCTTGATCATCCCCTTCAGTGTTCTGTTAAATCGTTCCACTAGTCCATTTCCTTGGGGATGATACGGGGTGGTGAACTTATAGGCGACCCCGCACTGTTGCCAAAGGGACCGCATATGCTTCGAGATAAAGTTGGAGCCCCGATCACTCACGACTTCTCGGGGGAAGCCGACTCGGGAGAAGATGCTCATGAGGGCTCGGCCCACCACGGGGGCCGTGATGGTTCGGAGGGGGATGGCCTCAGGATAGCGGGTGGCATGGTCCACCAGGACGAGGATGAAGCGGTGTCCCTGCGAGGTGCGGGGGTCCAGGGGCCCTACGATGTCTATTCCTACTCGCTCGAAGGGGGTGGTCACCACGGGGAACGGCTGGAGCGGGGCTTTGACTTTCCCCCCGCTCTTCCCGCTGGCTTGACAGGTCGGGCAGGTTCTGCAGTGGTTATGCACATCGGTGCGCATTTTTGGCCAGTAGAAATGGGTCACCAGGCGGCTGTAAGTTTTGTCCTGCCCCAGGTGCCCGGCGAGGGGCACATCATGTGCTAAGTTCAGGAGGAAGTCTCTGAATCGGAGGGGTACGACCAGTACCCGGCCGGCCCCTAGCTCAGCAATCTTCTGCTCACTGTAGAGGAGGTCGTTGTCCCAATAGATCCAGTGGGACACCGCGGGGTCTCCAGCGGCTTGAGTAGCGGCTTGCTGTCGAATCCCCTCGAGGGAGGGGCAGGTTTTCTGTTCCTGCCGGAACTGTTCGCGGGTGGGGCCAACTTCTTGGCGCCATTGAGCGAGTTCTGGAAGGTGGTCGAGCTCGGTGAGATCTTCTTGGTCAGGCCCTTGGGGGCGTGTTCGGGGTCGGCGTCCTCGGGGAAGACGGGTGGCGGAGGTGCGGGCCACTCTGGTTCCTCGGTCGGAGCTCCCCCCGCTGGGGTGGAGGCTCGGGCGGACATGGAGCGGGTGGTCGCACAGACCCACTCGGGAAGGCCTAGCATCCCCAGGTGCTCTTTTCGTTCGACGCCAGCCCATGGGGAACTTTCCAGGTCGTTCCCAAGGAGGCAGTCTACGGGGGCATCGTCGCGGACAGTCACTTTCAGCATGCCCGACACTCCTCCCCACTCGAAGGGGATGCGGGCCATCTGGCACAAAGTCTCTGAGTTATCTGCGGACCGGACTGGGCACAGGACGTTAGGAAGGATCTGTTCTGGGGTCACCAGATGGCAGCGGACCGCTGTCACGCTGGCTCCAGTGTCACGGAGGGCTTCGGTCCGGCGACCATTGATGGTGACCCACTGGCGGTATTTCTGGGTGTTGCCGGGGATCGGACCTCGAGGGATCAGGTCGTGGGTACCCAGGCATGCTAAGGTCATGGCGGCGGGCTCCCACTCGGCCTGCTCGTGGTCGTCGTCCTCTTCCTCACTTCTTTCTTCACCCAGGGCAGCTGCCGCGATCTGGCGGGCTGGGGGCCCGGTGGTGCCGGGTCGCTGATTCATCGGGCAGAGGGGGTCATTCGCATAATGACCTTGTCGCTGGCACCTGTGACACGTAACGTTTGGGCGGGGCCCCGGTCTGGCTGGGGGGCCCCCTCTCCGGCCCAGGGATGGCGACGTGGAAGTAGGGGAGGACCCCTGGGGGGCGTCCCGTCCCCGGCTCTGGCCTACTCCGCCGCCTCGTGGTCGGTGGTTCCCCAGGGATCCCCGGCCGTAGTCTCCCATCATGCTCCGGGGAACTCGGGTGCTCGCCCATCTATCCGCCTCGACAGCGAGTTTTCGTGGCTCAGTCAATTTGCTGTCGAGGAGGTGCTGCCGGAGTTCGACAAAACAGGTATTGGACAGATGCTCCCATAGAATGAGGTCGACCAACTGCTGGTAGGTGGTGACCTGGCAGCCTCGAATCCACCCCTCGAAGGCTCTGCTGTAATAGTTCACGTATTCCACCCACGTGGTACCGGGGATTTTTTTTGCAGTCTCGGAATCGCTGCCGGTACATCTCGGGGGTGAGTCCGTAGCGAGTGAGGAGGGCGGTCTTCATGTGCTCGTACGAGGTCATCTCGGTATCAGGGAGTTCCAGTAGGGCGTCTCGCCCTTCGTTGATAAACTTCCCCCACAGGCCGGCGCCCCAGTCCTTGAGGGGTACTCGATGGGCGGTCATGGCGACCTCGTAGGCTTTGAACCACTGTTGGATGTCGTCGTTCTTATAGTACTCCTTGACGACATCCTTGGGTATGTGCACCTTAGTGTCCACCGGGGGGGGGGTGAGGTCTTGGCCCCGGAGGTGCCGGTCTCGTTTGCCTTGGCTTTAAGTTCCATTTCTTTGAGGACGCGCTCGTGCTCGAGCATGAGTTTTTTCTCCTCGAGGGCTAGCTTCCTCTCTGCCAGTTGGATTTCTTCTTCTTGTCGGAGTCGAGCCAGATCCAACTCGTGGAGCCGGTTCCTCTCTCGTTCTTGGGCGTCTTCGTGGGAGAGGCCCGTGTTTGGGGTTGCGGGTCTCCCTCTCGCTGGGTTCGTCTCGGTCTCCGGGCCTCCGTTCGGGCCCGGGTTATCTTTATTTGGGGGTGGCGCCTCTCCGGCGTCCACCCAGGCCTGTAGGGCCGATTTAAAGTCTTCTTTGGTGCTTAAGCCAGTGGTAGCGATGCCTAGTTCTTTGCAGAATTGCTTTAGCTCCTTGTGACTGTAGTCTTCCATTTTCTCTTTCTGGAATTCTGTGCTCATGGTCGCAGTGGGTTTTTCTTGGTAGCGAGTGAATCACTCTCTGTACGATCTGCGTGGGCTCGGATCCCGGCGCTTGCCACCAATGTTAGAAAGGCGACCCCGGGGGAGGCAGAAGATGTCTGACTGACCACCCCTAGGTCCACCTCTCCGTCGAGAAGTAGCCGAGCGTTACCGAGAGGCCTCCTGAATGAGGGCCCTCTCCTAGGATCGTACAGCAGAGTAATCACAACACTACAAACGGACACCACACAGGAGGTCAAGTTCTCAAGCTTTTATAAGTAATAAAGGTTGCGGGTTCTTGGCAGTATATACAGGCGGATCGAGGGATCCGTAAAGTCTCGAAAAGGGGGGTAAGGTAGCGGGACAGTCTCACTCTGGCGGGGAAGGGATACCCTACGCACAGCTCTCAATCCTCGAGCTGGGGGGTTCCGAGAGGTTCGAGCCGCGGCAGCGCCAGCAGGCTTGCAAGGTGGTTCAGCGAGGTAGGCCGCGGCAGCGCCAGCAGGCTCTCAGATGGTTCAGCAAGGTAGGCCGCGGCAGCGCCAGCAGGCTCTCAGATGTTTCAGCAAGGTAGGCCGCGGCAGCGCCAGCAGGCTCTCAGATGGTTTCAGCAAGGTAGGCCGCGGCAGCGCCAGCAGGCTCTCAGATGGACGTCGGGTTACAGGAAGGATGAGTTCGTCTGGTGTCGGCCGTGACAGCGTCAGCAGGGCTTCCAGTCCAGGATACAACTGGCGTCCTACTCCGGGGCTGGCCCAGATATAGGACGGAGGTCCTTTGATGTCCGAACCCTCTCGCCTGGGGGTCAGAGGGGCCGGGATGATGGTGTCCAGACACCCAGCAGGGGGGTGGAGCCAGCGCCCAGGGCGGCCGGAGGGCGATCGATACCAGGCGTCCGGGGACGGCTGGAGGGCCATCGAAACTCCTCTTCCTCCGGGATCTGTCGAGTGGCCACTCGACCACCTGGGTGGATCTTGGTGCCTCGATGTCGGGGCTTCGCTGGGGCCTGGGCCGGGGCCGAGGCCACGTGGTCGTGACGTGTGGGACCCAAGATGGAGTCGGGCACGGCCTCGTGCTTAGGTCGTGATGGGCCTACGCTGGAGCCAGGCCGGTGATGGGGATCCGGGATGGTAGCCGGACCTGTGGTGTTGGGGCGTGCAGGGTCGGGCCGAAGGGGCCGCCCGAGGTCCGGAGGAGGGCTGATGTCGTCCTGGGCCCGCCATGCGGGAGGGGTAGGACCACGCCATGAGGCCGGGTCCAACAGTCAGTAACTGGCCACTAAAATCGTGGAATGCCTCCTCAAAGCATGTAAAAAAATCTGAAACCGATTCATCTGCCTTTTGCTTACACAACGCTAATACAGTCCAATCTATCTTTTTAGGGTGAATAATCTTCTTTAATTTAACTAATATAGCTGTAGGGAGATCTAAAATCAATTTACACGGTTTCTGTGCAGGCTCTCGCTCTACATCCATTTGTTCGAACTCTTTCCATAATGCCCCAAAAGTTGCACGATCATCAACTTTACACACAGTTCTCCACAGGTCAGGCGGCAATACCAATCCGAAAAACAAATCAATATCATGCAAAGGGTAAACAGCCATAACAACGCGGGCATTACCCCGCGCTACCATTACAACGCTGCTATTACAACGCAAGTCGTTACAACGACTTGCGTTGGAGGGCGCTGTTGGATAGGGAATAGTTTAATTTTCTATTCCAACACCTTCCCTACTGTAACGTGGGCTGGAGTTGGAATAGAAAATTAAACTATTCCACTATCCAGCCCTTACAGCGCAAGTCGTTGTAACGACTTGCGTTCTAAAAACAGCATTGTAATGGCATGCGGGGTAAAAGCCCGCGTTGTAATGCCATACAACCCAGGCACAGTCATGGTACAAGAGCTAATAGCACCCTCAACTTCCTCATAAAAAGCTGCTGGATTTTTACGCAGATCAGGCAATGCAGTTTTAAGGGCCATAACATCTGCTCTATTCCAAGGAGTGTAAACCCAATTATAAATAAAATAACCCTTGGAATCAGCAGAACTCTTATCATCATCTGTTCCCTCGCCTCTAGGAGGAACATACAAAGGTGCGGCTTCCCACATGGGTTTCGCATAAACTATCATAGTCTTATCTATCCGAAGATAGAAGCTTGTGTCACGCCGGTCTGAGATGATTGTGCAGCTGTGTCTGCTGCCTTTTTCTCCTCACGCAAACGGACTGCCTCAACACGTAATTTAACCAAACGCCTGATAGAGTCAGCCACCTGAAAAAAGAGAAAAAGACCATCACGCATTTGCTTACAATCATTTGCTATATCAACACTCTCCAATTCCTCAGAATGTTTCCTAAACCGTTCAACTACTTCTGCAGCAAACACCTCTGTAAAATATACTTGCTCCCTTTCCTGCCAATTCTTTGTCATCTAAAAGTTCAGAGGCAGAAGCAGTATTACGGGCGGCTTTGCGAGCAGCAGATCTAAGCTCAGACGCACGCTCAGCAGACAACATAGAACGAGTCTCCCGTGCTTTATCCTGTTCTTTAGAAGAGTCCTCATCTGACTCACGAGGAGCACAAGGGAAAATATACGGGGGTGGAGAACGATCTAATAACAAGAAATCATCTTGCGGTCTATTAAGGATAGGATAAAGGGGTTGCCTAACAGCGTATTGGCCAGTTACCTGTAAGTGGCGCTCCCTATCCTCTCTCTATTTTAGTTCTTTTGATTCCTTATTTTTTAATTCTAATGCTTTCACATAGATATTCTTTCGCTGTCCCTTTTCAATCAAGGCTTGCTCACGCTTCATTCGTTCACGCACTTCTTTCTCCCACATTCGTACACAGTCAAACATATCTAGCCTTGTCTTTTGCCCAAACACACATTGCTCCACATACTGAATCTTTCGTAAATCAAATGACCCATGCATAGGCCAATGCAACTCAGGATCCTTACGAGTGTATTTATTCCATAACGTGCTGTACATTATAGAAGAAATACCATACTTAATATACATGTCCCTATTAGGCGTCCCCTCCGGGGGGGCTGGTTGTGCTTCATCGAGTCTCAAACTGGTACCCCTACAAAAGTAACACATCCTACGAACTGTGCTAAAAACAGGCATGCCAAAAATAGTGCAAAATATGCAGTATTATAATCAAAGTAGCGCTTAAGATACTCTTCGTACGTTGCGCTGTTCAAACAAATTAAGACAGAGAAAAATCTCCTCATTACCTGCCTATATAAATTGAAATCTATATATACCTTACAAACAAATCAAAAGTTGGCCAACGCGAATCCAAGCCACAGTAAGTGTTACTAAAACTACCTTACCAATCCAAGGCATCCAAAACCCCAACAGCAAGTGCCGCAGAAGGACTCTTACCAATCAAATGGTGTCCAGGTTCCAACTGCCAAGTTCTCAATCGACCAAATGGTCACTGCACGGCGAATCAACAGAAGAGATCTCAGTCGAGGACTGGCACCACCTGGATGGTCAGATCAGAAAGAAAGGAAAAGCGCCGTGGTTGCCAAGACTCCGGTCTCCCCAGGCAGCGATCGCGTCCAAAACGAGATTCCAATCCTTGGTTTCGACCAGTCCTTTGGGCATCCGAGTTGCCGATGAGCCCCGCGTTGGAGCGCCAATTTGTAGTAGTGAGCCTCAGCAAGGCCTACCAGCGCTAGGGGTTCTCCCTTCTCTGCACAGAGTCCTCAGACCATCGAATAGAAGTTGGCACAGAAACTGGAATAGAAAAGACAGAGTTTATTAAACCTCATGAGGTGGAACTACATTCACACAGCACCCTTCGGTAATGTATGAAGTAGCACACCGAACAGAAGGAGCATGGTCCTTTTATACCCACACATGGGCTCAAAAGAAGGCGGTACAAGTACAGAAGAAGGTTTAAGGTCATATAGAAATGCACAGTCGACAAGTAGGAGGAGTTAACAGTTTGCCAATGCTAGTAAACACATCCTGACAGTTACATACTACTAACAGCTGCAAGGACGGCTGCAAACTCAACTGAGCATGTGCAAAGGTGGAAGATGCTAAATATATCTCGTCTCTAGGCAGATTTCAAGTGCAGAGAACAGCGAGGTAGGACAGAGCACATGGCGAGCACATGGTAGCACATGGCAAACAAAATGGCTGATAGAAATACAAAATGGATTCCACAAAACGGACAAGATAGCCTCTAAATACAAGATGGCTTCAGCCAACGCTAACGCAATCGATGCCAAATTACAACAGAGGCATGAGCCCTATACCCTTACAGTGTCTAAGTCCATTCGTAGACATTGTAAGTGTTGTAAAGCCATAAAGACGATATGGTCTGGGAGTTGGTCATTACAAGCTTCACAGCTCCATAATGGTTTTACTAAAACCTGGGAAGTTTGGTAGCAAACTTCTCAGCACATTTAACCCACACTGATGCCAGTGTGGGATTTAATGTAAAATGCACCCAGGGGGCATCTTAGAGATGCCCCCTGAAAAACGACCAGCCCTGGTGTGGTTCATGAATGGCTGCCCACCATTTGCTACCACCAACCAGTTTCTGGACCCCTGGGTAGAGAACCTCTGCTCTCTGAGTTCAGAAACAAAGCTCATCTTGGGCAGAAGTGTCATGCCTTCTCCCCCTAGATGGGCTGGATCCCTGAAGGGGAACCTTCAAAGGCCTACTGCCGTTGTAAGCTGTCCCTGGCTTTTGCTGCCCCCAGCAACTGACGCCCACTGTATTTGTGTCCTCTCCCCCCCCACACACTTTGGCATGATAATTGGTGCGAAAACCAAGCTAAGAGGGAAGGTGTGCCCACCTTTGCCAACCCTGAGGTGAGGAAGGCAAGGTGAAGCATCTGAGTCCCCGCCATCTTGAAGATGAGGGGATCCAGCCAGTTAGGGAGAGACTAATGTCTCCTCCCACTGGAGGGTGGAATAAAAGGGGGTGTACCCACCCCAAAGAAGGGACCCATTGGTCCCGACCTGCACACCCCTTTAACTTCCCTACATTTTGTATTAAGGGCAACCCTAAACCTTGCCTCCTCAGATTTGAGCAAGAAAGAAGAAGGACCAAAGAGCCATGCTGACGCAGGAAGAAGAGGACACCTACTGGTTTGGACTCCCAACTGTCCTGTCCCACCTTCAACCTGCCACAGCAAGAACCGTGGTGAGTCTGGCAGCCAGCAACCCCCAGAGACCGGAGGGCCTGCCCTGTACACATGTAACAGGCTCTGTTCCCCGTTGTTAGATTTGGGGGTCTCTGCTTGGCACAGGTAGGTACTTGTGACAAATAGGGACCCTCTCCTCTAGTCAAGGAAAGGGGGATTACACTCCTAAAATAGCCCCTGCTCTCCCTCTAGGTAGCGTGGCGAGAGCAGCCAAGGCTTATTTCAGAGGCGTTGTAAGTTAAGCAGTTGTGACCACATACAGTAACCCAGTGACAACACTGCTAATGGACAACAAACAAGTTTTAGATAAAAAATAAGTAGACTTTATCTAGAGTTACCACAAGACCATAAACAATAAAAATACACACTATAAATACTTTAAGATGGTAGTTTTAAGCTTAGTTCAGTTCAGTTCTTAGATGCGACACTCTGGGTCAATGTACCTTAAGTTGCGTTGCGCTTCCACGACAAGCAATGTCGCAGCGATGGGAAATGCGGCAAAGTTCAGGTGCAAAGAAATAAAGACGTGAAGATCTTCCAGATGCGGCATGCTTCTTGGGGATGCGAGAAGCTCCTCGGTTCGATGCGTGGACTTCAGCGGCGACATCCAAGATGCGACGGCAGCAGCTCCAGCGGCAACGCTCTTCTCCCACGATGCGTGAAGCTTCCGCTCGATGCGACAACTACAGTGGTGACATCCAAGATGCGACGGCAGCAGCTCCGACGGCGGCGCGCTTCTCGGGGATGCGAGGTGCTCTTGGTCGATGCGGTGCAATGTCTGACAAGTAAACCAAATAGCCAAACATGGAATCACTAATCCATACATCAATTTACAATAGGAGCACTTGCACTGTGGCACTGGATAGCAGTGGCACAGTGCCCAAAGCATCTAACACCATCAAAAATACGTGAGGCAACAGCAAAAATGGAAGGGAGACCCACGCCAATGGTGCCAGGCATAACACCCGTGAGCACCAGATTTGCTCAAGCCAAGACGCACCCACAAAATCCAGATTCTAGCGACTCCGCGATTCTGCACCCGATGCCCACGGCCAGAGTTCGAGTGGCCCAGCACCACGAGGCGGTCTCCCCAGCGCTCCTGACCTGGGATCTGCTGATCCCTGAACTCCCTCAAGCTTCAAGACGATGCCTGCAGCCTCAACCTGATGAGTGCCCCCGACTGTGATCGGAGCTTGAAAAAAACTCAACGCCAAAACACCCCTGTACACGACGCCTCAAGGAAGGGACCCACTGGTCCCGACCTGCACTTGGGTGGCCCGATGGACTGTGTCCAGGCATCCTCCAAGAACCCATCTTACCTCTTCAGCTGGTGGTCGCCTTTAGAAAGTTTTCCTGCCCGAGCCTGCAGCAACTTTGCAGAACCGAAGTACTCCATTGTAAACCACAGGGTCCCGACATCTTCTTGGCACCCTGCACCCGGCCGCCCCTGTGCCACTGGTGGTGCCACTCCTGTGCTGAATGATGACCCCTGCAGTGCTGACCTTATCCCCAGGAGCTTCGCTCCCACACCGAGTGGCCTGCTCGTTAGTCTTTGACCGGAGGCCCCCTTAGCCCCCTTGGCTAACATTGGGTCCCTGCACTCTGCACCCGGCCACCCCAGTGCCGCTGGTGGTGCAACTTGAGTGCCTACCTAGACCTTGGGGAACCTTGGTCCTAACCCCAAAAACCCCCACATGTAAATCCAGTACTTACCTGTCCAGTACTTACCTGTAAAACCGATAACCATTTTTCTCCCATAGGAACCAATGTTACGCGTTTTGCCCCTAAAAATGTTCTAAGTGTTGAACTGATGTTTGTATGGAGAAAAAGTAACTAGACTGCAAATCCTTAAAAGTATAACTTACCGTGTATTGCGAGATCCCCGGCATGGTATATAGGTATACCACCGAGTAGTCCATGTAATCTAAAAGTAATCACAAAGTATTTTCAAAGTAATTACTGTATGATGTAAAGTGCTTTTTAAACCAATACAAACCTGTAACGATTGCAAATCCATTCTCAATTGCATTTCTGCGTACAGCCTTGCATTTGAAAGTACATTTTACCTACCTGTACCAAGTCCTGCTTAGTTTTAGAAATAAAACATAAGTATTCCTTTTTTATACTTACCCAGTTGCTCTGGATTCAGTCTCAGAGTGTGTGTTATCAATCCTTGGTTTAGTGAATACAATATATGCTTAACACACCCGTAGCATAAGCCTAACTGCTCCCCCACACTACCACAGAGAGCTGTTACTACTTACCTAATTTAGTGTCTGCAAACCTCTGGGGACTCCCTGGACTCTGTGCACACTATACCTTACTTTGGTATAGTATATACAGAGCCAGCTTCCTACAGTATCCACCACATTTGTGGTGGATTAGCCCACCAGCAAAACTCTCAACAAGACCCTAAATCTGTAGAAGTGAACATGCTCTCCAAGACTTTATTGTTAAGTGCGTCCTCCAGAACTGATAAACTGAGTTTGGTTTTCAGGACCAGGGAGTTTATCACGCACTGTGCAAGCTGGAGAACCAGTTATTCTCTGGAACTAGAGAAAAGGATAATTCTCTGTTGGGCTGCAGAATCTCTTAAGCGTTTATGGTTTGGAGAACATGCTCAGCTTTTTTGGGGTGGACGACCAAGCATGTCCTCCCCAATGCTTGAGGATTGACTGTTTGAAGACTAGGATATGAAAAAGGTCGGTGAATACACTTGTGGCTTCTCAGTTGAGCATCTGATCCACTGTTAGAACTGAGCACTGGCTTGGCCTGGAGAATAGATTTAGTACTATTTAACTGCAGCATTAGGTTTGCTTTATGGGGCTAAAGAATTGACTGTACACTTCGAAGCTTCACAAACTAGCTTAAGTGCTGTGAGTGATGAAGCATACATTATGAGGTAAAGGTCCAGGGTGCTTGGAATTGCAGCATTATTTAGCTTGTGATTTATGCCTGAAAACCCTACGAATATCCTCCATATGGAGATTTGTAAATGAATATTAAGGAGAGAGACTCACTACCACAACCTCGAAAAGGGGGAAGGAGTAAGGGAAAAGAGACCGAAAGCCACTGCTTTCACCCTAATCTGCCGAACGTCAGCAGCTGGATGATGCCAGCAAGGTGGAATGTGCTTTTTCAACAGTAGAGTATAATCTTGAAATAAGAGTATGGATTTAAATGATAGGTTGATAAGAATCAACAACCATAAGCTCTCATAATTCAGAAGACTTACCCTACATTTGAGATTACGATCTTTGACAAACCCGGACAGTATTAGGAGACCCTCTGAGTCTGGATCACACGCTGCAGCGGGGTGACAAAATGTAGGTCAGTGCCAGATGGAACACACATCAGACTGCTGGAATATTTAAAGAGCAGAAACACGAAGGAAAGGGAAAACAAAACAAAGATACATGAACACCAACATGAACAAACTGAGAGGAATGGGAGCCTTACAACAAATAACATTGCTAGGTGCCCAGTAACTCCTGCTGTCTCTACTTGAAGTCACTTGCAAGCACCTGCCTTAACCTGTGTACTGGGAGAATAGATCTGATTGGTTCCTTTGGTCTGTCAGTCTTTCCTTCTCAGTCCGCTTCCACATGCCCATTCTCCACCTTCTCCACACTTTTTTTTTTTTTTTTAAATTCTTTTTATTGTTGCATCAGGTGAATCATTAGTACCATGAACAAGACATCGCGGGGGAGCGTCAACATTCCGCTCTACCCGCCGTTACGCAACTTTTTAAATAGACAGTTACATTGCATTCATCCTGACGAACTTATTATTTTTCATTTTCACCCCGAACTCCCCCCCCCCCCCATCAACTATAAGTAAAGGCAGTAACTGAGGGACCTCTCCTCGAAGCCCCCCCCACCCATCTTCCCCTCCCCCCCCAGCAGCATGAACCCTTCCAACCACTCCCTCCCCCCCCGCCCCTCATGGCTCTCTCGGTCCTCAAAGTTGTGTGTCAATGAGTATAAGCCCTCCCCATGGCCCGTAGCCTTCAAGTGCACATATGCTGGAATCAGCGACCTACACACCATGTCTGTGCTTCATCCTACCACCCGCCCACTTCCCCCCCCGGTCCCGCCCTCCTACTCCAGTCCATGGTAGTGCCTCCACTTGGCCCATATTTTTCTAAATTTTCGGGGGCACCCCCTAGCTTTATACGTAACACGTTCAGCTGCCATATACATATCCAGGCCTCTTCTCCATTCCTCGAGATTTGGTTTCCCAGGCGCCCCCCACAGTCTTGCAATGTCCCTTTTTGCGACCACCAGGGCCAGCAGCAGAAAAATGAGCAAGTATCGCGTGATATCCACCTCCGTGGACATTCCCAAGAGCGCCAATTTGGGGTCCCTGGGTATCTCCACCTCCAGTATCTCACTCAATTCATTGAAAATCTCGTCCCAATATTCCTGTATCACTGTGCATCCCCAGATGATGTGGAAGAAGTCGCCCGTTGGGTGCTGGCATCGTAGACATGCGGTGTTAGTAACCCTCCCCATCCGGAAAAGCCTCACCCTGTCAAAGTATGCCCGATGAAGGACCTTAAACTGAATGAGGCGAAGCCTCGATTTTATGGCCACTTCTCGGGGGTGCATGAGTATGAGTTCCCAGTCTAGGTCCTCCAGCGTGCCCACATCCGCCTCCCACCTCTCCCTGAGGACCTGTAGATCACCCAACATGTTATTTGTCAGTGTTTTGTAGGTCATGGATACCGCCCCCCTCTGCATCTGTTCTTGCAGTAGGCGGCCCTCAAGTGGTGCAAACTGGGGAATGTCAGTGAGAGATATGTGTTGGGCTCCCCATGCATGTCGCAGCTGTATGTATTTGTAATATTGGGTTCTCTGGAGTCCAAACTCCTGTTGCAGTGCTTGGAATGTTTTAAGCTCCCCCTTTGCTATGACATCCCCAACTGTGGAGATGCCAATGTCATCCCACCTTTGAAACCCGCGCAACTTGTTCAGTTCAGTCAGCCACCTACATGCCCATAGGGGGGTTTGGCGGGTGAGCCTTTCATGCCAACCCATTCTAACCGACGCTCTGCGCCACGCCGTCAGGGTGATCCTAGTCGCGGGAAGAAGCTGGCGGCCTCCCCTCCCCCCATATAAAAAGTGGAGCACCGTCTTATTGCCCCATTTAGACCTCTCTAGTGCATAGGTGGGGTGGTCCGCCGGGGCGTGTATCCAATCGTTGATCGGGGTGAGGTGTTCCGCCCAGTAATAGGCCTCCAAATTAGGCAATGAGAGACCCCCACTATATTGGTGGCGCTGCATAGTCGTGAGTGCCACCCGGGCCTGCTTCCCCAGCCACAAGAAGGAGCGGAGATCGGTATGGATTTTCCGCAGAGTCTGAGCCGGGAGGGGATAATACTCATTTTGCAGGGCGTATAAAAACTTTGGGAGTAGGATCATTTTATACAGGGCAGCCCTGCCCAAAATGGTGAGCGGGAGCGGCCGCCACCTATCCATCTCCGCCTTTGCCGCCACCAAAATTCTATCGACATTGTCCGTGTAGGAGCGCTGCACATCTCGGGTGATAAAGACCCCCAGATACCGGAAGCCTGCCGTGGTGTGAATGAGCAGCTCAGGCAGCTCCTCCCCTCGCGGGGCACCTTGTGGGTCGTATAGGACCGACTTATGCCAGTTTATAGTATGGCCGGCTACCGCCCCAAAGTCGTCCAGTTCCCTGAATAAGGCCGGTATCGTCGTGGCCGGGTCGGTCACATACAGCAGCACATCATCGGCGTAAAGGGAGATCTTCTCCTGGTCAGTGGCCGATTCCCCCCAGTGGAAGCCAGTCACAGCTCGGTTGAGCCGGATGCGGATCGCAAGGATCTCGATCGTGAGGGTAAAAAGGAGTGGGGATAGCGGACACCCCTGTCGCGTCCCCCGCTCTATCGCGAACTCTCTCGACATTCGCCCGTTTACGCGCACTCTAGCCCTAGGTTTCGAGTATAGAAGTTTCACCCAGCGCTGGAACTTGGGCCCAAACCCAAACCGTTCAAGGGTCCCCATTAGGAAAGGCCAGTGGACCGCATCGAACGCTTTTTCCGCGTCCAAGGAGAGGAACCAATGTGGCTCCCTCCTGTCACAGACTTCTTGGAGCCAGTTGTGGGCGCGCCGCAGGTTGAGTTTGGTGGCCCTGTCCGGCAGGAACCCGGACTGGTCCGGGTGGATCAGGCCCGTAATTACCTGACGCAAGCGCCTTGCAAGAATAGTGGCTAGGATTTTGGTCTCAATATTTAGCAACGAGATTGGGCGATAGGAGGAACAGTCTCCAAGGGGCTTGCCTTCCTTGTGGATCGGGATTATGGTAGCTAGGGCCAGGTCCGGCGGGAGGCCTCCGGAGGCAAACGCACCCTCATACAGCGACTTCATGTGACACGAAAGGAGGTCCCCCGTTCGTTTGAAGAACTCCGCCGGGAAACCATTAGGTCCCGGAGCCTTCCCCGGTTTCAGGGCAGCCATCGCCTCTGCAATTTCATCTAGGGACAGGGCGGCTTCCAAAGCCTCACTATCTTCAGGGGTCAACTGCGGAATGTCCACGCTACCCAGGAACGATCGCGCCACCTCGCAGTCCCCTAGGTCCCTCGCCCTGTAGAAGTCTTCGTAATAGGTCGCAAAGGCCTCTGCAATGGCGCCGTCTGTGGACGCCCGCGCCTTACTAGGGAGCTCAACCCAATCCACCCACCTGGCAGCTCTCTCGCGCCTGCTCAACCATGCCATGAGTTTACCAGATTTGTCGCCAACATCGTATAAGCGATGTAGGGTGGCCAGCGCCTGTGTACGCGCCTCGTCCGTACTTAGTTCTCTATACAGCCTTTGCGTATCTAGCAGTAGTCTAAGATCAACCTCCTCCTTCGTTCTGTGATATTCTGCCTCTCGGGTCAAGATGTTTGCCTCCTCCTTCGCTATGGCTTCCGTGCGTTTCCTTCTGGCCTCCCCTACCCTGGATTGGAAGCGGTCCCTCAACACCGTTTTCATGGCTTCCCACAGTGTCACTCCGGACTGTACCGATCCCTCATTTTCGGCCATAAAAACTTTGATATCCGCTCTTATGCCCCTTAGAATTTCAGGAGTCTGTAAATCCCATGGCGACATATGCCACTGTGCCTGGCCTCTCCCCCTTCCCCGACCTATGTGTACGAACAGCGGAGAATGGTCCGAGATACCCCTCGCCCTATAGTCCGCCTCGTCTCCCGCCGAAAGCTCCTGCCTAGATGTGAAAATGTAATCTAGCCTAGAGAAGACCTTGTGGGCCCCAGAGTAAAATGAGTAAGCCACGTGGGCAGGATGTAGCCACCGCCAAACGTCAGTAAGACCGATCGTGTCCATTCTGCGCGCCAAAGCCGTCTCTGCAGCCACTGTGTGGGGGTTCCCAGATCTATCGCGCGTCGTGCTCATCACGTCGTTGAAATCCCCCCCCACAATCTGTATTGTGTCCGCCGTGTCTAGCAGAATGGCCGTGATCTCCTGCATTGTTCGTGTTTGTAATTTGGGTGGAGCATATACCGACAGTAGAGTGTACCTGCGCCTCCTCCATGTCCCCTGCACCCCGGCAAACGAGCCCTGTGGGTCTAACCATGTACGTGTGACTGCGAAAGGTGCTGTTTTCCTAACTAGTATTGCCGTGCCCCGTGAGTCCATGGTGTAACCCGCGTGTGCCAGAACTGTGTACTGCCCGCGCGCTAAAAAGGCACAGCGGTTCCCCCTCAAATGTGTTTCCTGGAGGAAAACGATGTCAGGTGCCACTCGTTTAATATATGCAGTGACCAGGCTCCTCTTAATTTTGGAACCCAGTCCGTTTACGTTCCAGGTCAGCGCCTTAACCCCAGCGCCTTCACCGTGGGGTGTAGCTAGTGTACTCGCCATTGTTCCACTTGAGGACTATCCAGCACCGGGCCCCAGGGCCGGGACGGTGGCAAGGGTAAACTTTCCCGAACTTGCTGCTGCTGCTGTTTTTTGACGAACTTCCCCCCTCCCTCCCCAGCTCTCTCAACAACCCCAACGTGGGGTAACATGGTAACAAAGCCCCATCCCGCTCCCCCCACCCCACCTCCCTCCCCTTCCAGTTGCATCCCCATCCGGGTCTCAACTATCCACGGGAGTAGGCCTGTCGCCCTCCCACACATCCCACCCTCAAGAAACCTCAACCAGTGCTAAAAAACACAAAAAACAGTACTAGGGGGGTGCCAACTTGCTTGCTCTGCATCGCCGAGCCGTCATCTTTTCCCTTTCCCAGTGCATCGTTGTTCACGAGTGTGAGTCTTGTGTGTCCATCCGTTCCTCACGACCTGTAGAGTCTTGCTCCAGCTGCCGGATCTCTTTGGCCAGAGGGTGCAACGAATCACTCCTTGTATCATCCTCCTCTCCTCCGGATGCGCGGCCCTCCGATTCCTCTATTTCTTCTTCCTCCGAGCGGATTCCATTTCTCAGGCTACCAAACCTCGAGCCTGCCACGGAGTCGGAGCCCGGTGACGCCGACCTGCCTCGCCTCCTGTCCTGCTGGTTGCTGGTCCTGTATGGAGTTTGCGGCGTCTTGTGCTGTGTCCTCTTCAATCTCCGTCTTTGCGGCTTCGGCCTCTCCCATGTCGGACGTTCCCGTAGTGACCGGTCTAGCTCTGCCCGGCCCGCCGCCTCCCTACTATTCAGGATAGGCCGCTCCTCCAGCCATTGCCACGCGTCGTCCGGGTGTGCAAAAAAGATGGATTTGTCCTGATAAATGACCTTGAGCTTGGCCGGGAAGAGGAGCATATACTGGATGTTGAGGGACCTCAGCTTTGCTTTTACGGCGTCAAAGGAGCGGCGTTGTTTGGAGACTTCCTGACTGTAGTCCGGGAAGATCATTATGGTGGCGTTTTCAAAGCGGATCTCACCCAGTGTCCTGGCCTCTCGCAATATCAGATCTCGATCGGCAAAGTTCAGAAACCGGGCTATGACCGGTCTTGGTCTCGCACCCTCCGGTGGTTTGGCCAAGAGCGCCCTGTGCGCCCTCTCTATGATAAAACACGGGGAAAACCGCGCCGTAGGGAAGGTCTTTTTGAGCCAGTCAAGGAGGAAGGCGGTCATACTCCTTTCTTCAATCCCTTCTCTAAAGCCCACGAAGCGCAGGTTGTTCCGCCTTGACCTGTTCTCGGCATCGTCCACCTTCCACAGAAGTTGACGGTGGGAGGCCTGGAGCTCTGCCATGTCCTTCCTTAGCTCAGCCACCGACTTCTCATTGTCCGTCAACCTTGTCTCAGTCACCGTGACCCTGTCGGTTAAGTTACGAAAGTCCTGGCGTAGCAGCGTAACCTCGGATCCTACCTCCCCGATTTTGGTTTCCAAGGCCGCTCGTGAAGCTTGGATGTCCGTTCTAGACGCCTGTATGGCCTCCAGCAGCATGTCCGTGTCATTGCGTGCTCCTGATTGCACGGGCCGTTGTTCCACCGCGGGTCGCGGAGCAGCGAAATTGTCCATTGGGCCTTGCCCCTTGGTCTTGGGTGCCGTTGCATTCTTACCCATAGCGGCGTTGTCTAGAGGCCAGGGGCTTCTGGGATGAACTTGCCTCCCTCCGCGGTATCGCTGGGCTCGGCCGTGCGCCGGGAACAGAGGCAGAGTGAAGTAGCGCCTCGACAACGCAATGCCCTTGGGCGGCCCCTAATTATGGTCCTGGGAACCTCTGGGCCGGGGCCCGCGTACACTCCCTGTCCTGACGTGGAGCGCTGGGGCCGGGCTCTGGTCGCAGATTCACCCCGGCTGCAATACTGGAGGGGGCCCCGTCTTCACCCCTGTCCGCGCCGCGGGGGCCAGGGGGTGCTCCTCAGCCTGTGCCTCGTGCGCGTCCCCCCCGGGATTCTCCCTGTCGCAGTGCCGGATCACCAGGCGTGGGCACAGGCAGGGTGGTGCCGGCGGCGACAACCAGCCGCTCCCGAGCCGGAGCGGGCCACAGGAGTTCCAGGGCAGGAGGAGCAGGCCTCCGTAGTCTGTCGCGGCTCGAGGGCCGTCTCTCCGTGGGTCGTCAGTGCGCGGCCGCCATCTTGGTAAAGGCGGGCGCCGCCACCGAGATCAATCCCAGTGCCAGGCCCAGGACAGGTGCGGCCCTCCTCACCTCGGTGGAAGGCTCACCGGCCCTCCGTCTCTGCTCCCAGGCACAGAATCTGCACAGCGTCGGAACCAATGCGGGGATCTCGCCGTCGCTACCTCTCCATCGCCACGACGGTCGCCATCTTGAGTAGGTGGTCGTCGGTCACCTCCGTCCTGCTCCCGCTGTCCGGCGGCGGCGGTGTGTGATCGTCCGCCCGGTGGCCGAGCACCCGATCAAGCCTCCATCAGCCCGCAACAGCTATTTGCGGGAATGCCGGCACTTGGCGCGCTCCTCTTCCTCCCGTCTCCCAGGCCGTCAGGACGATCTCCGGGGCATAGAGGAGACACCGTCACGTACAATGGCCAGGCGGGGTCGGCTCCGTTTCGGGACTGCAGCAGCCCTTGGCAGGTGTCCGGGCGTCAGTTCCTCACTTTTGGTGCCGGTTCTGGGTCTTGGGGGATAGTGAATGCCGGATAATAAGCAGGCTCGGCCGGAGCTCTGTTCAGGCACGTCTAGTCGGCCATGTTGCTGGCCACGCCCCCCCACCTTCTCCACACTTGACCTATTATTTGTCACTTCTCTATTTTAATCTCTTCGTGCACCAGCTGTTTTCTCCAATTCTTGCTCGAACTTCCTGACACAATTTATCCATAGAGGGTGCCCTTACCCTGTCATTGGCACCTTCTTGGTAGGGGTGATGCGGGGCCAGCCACATGGTACAGGGATATGTAGGGGGCACCATAGGTGCTCCCTAACGCCCACTACTAGGGGTGAAGGGGAGGGGGGGATCCCCAATGTCCCTTTCCATGGCGGGTAGCCCGCCATGAAACAGCTGGTGGAAAGGAACATTGTAATCCCTTCAGCAGTGCCTACAGGCACCGCCAGCTTTGTAGGGACTACAAGCCCCTCCGCCGCACCGGCGGGCTCAAGCAGCCCGCCACATGCATTGCGGTCAGTGTTTACGACCGCCACATGTCCGCCCGCCATCATAATATGCTGGGCGGTAAAGTTGGTTACGATGGTGGGGAGACCGCCATTTTAATCATCCTCTTATTTCAGGGAATTTGCTGGATAATAAAACTTAAAAACTTAATATTCCAACTCCATACTAACTAAATTCAGGGAATTCAAGGATGTTAGGGTATAGATGCTGTGATCCATACCCTGAGAATGGAGTGTGTGTCTGGGGATGGAGAATTGAGGGTACACTTAGGAGTTGGAGAATCTTTTGTGCTCTCTGTGATACTGAATCAGGTATGCCCTAAAAGTCTGGGGAAGACAGTGTGTGCACTGAGGCCGGAGAATCGAGCATGTTCCCTGGTCTTGGAGAATCCAACATGCACTCATATCCTTTGGAGGTACACAATCACATGTGTGCTTCAAGACTGGAGAATCAAGTGTCCGTTTCAGGGAGCCGAGATTTTACAAGACATTGCAGTCATGTTGACACAGCAGCATTGAATCTTTTAAAACGGGGTGAGTGGGAGAGGGGGGGGGGGCGTTGTCTGAAAAAATAGCTTAGAAAAATGTAGGGGTGAGGACTGATTCAACCAGTTAAATGACCACACAACTGTTTGCCATCAGCTGGCATTCACTTCAACAGCAGTGCAACAGCAGTGCTTTTAATCACAACTGCGGTACAAAAGGGGGTGGTGATGGACGGAGCATCTGAACCAATCAAACACTCACACCCAGTCAACAGATCTGGGTTTAATCCATCACCGTTCTTTAGCCCACTCTGCCACCCCAGTTCAGACATGGCCATATGCAAATCACTGACCGTGTGCCTCATGGGAACAGTCGAGCCCGAACTGCCAAGCCATGCCTTCCCTGGACCGGAAACAAGCTTCCTAGGACCGGTTTCTGGCATTACAGCCCTCTTCAGCCAGGCTTGCTTGAATCCAGTGGCAAAATGAGCAAGGGACTCACGTCTGAGCATACCCTGCCAACTTAAGGCGAACAAATCGGTACAAAAGGGGGTGGTGATGGACGGAGCATCTGAACCAATCAAACGCTCACACCCAGTCAAAAGATCTGGGTTTAATCCATCACCGTTCTTTAGCCCACTCTACCACCCCAGTTTGGGCTGGACTGTTCCCATGAGGCACAGGGTCAGACTGATTTTCATATGGCCATGCCTGAACTGGGGTGGCAGAGTGGGCTAAAGAACGGTGATGGATTAAAACCAGATCTGTTGACTGGGTGTCAGTGTTTGATTGGTTCAGATGCTCCGTTCATCACCACCACCCCCTTTTGTACCACTTTAATCACAACTGCAGCACAGATAGGCCTGTCTTTCTGATTGCCTTTATTTGTAAAGCTTTCCATATACCATCTCAACATGGCCATCTTGCTCCTCCTTCAAAGGAGATCCATGTGGTTGTGAACATTGTAGTCCAACACAGAGTGCCTGTTCCATGCAAATACAGAAAAACAAATCTATTCCATCGCATAAGTTAGACTTTGTGCAAGCCTTTTCTATTCCTGACCTCTTGTGTCCATAGAGTTACGAACATGTCAGCATCCTGCACCTTTCTTAGGCATGCAAAGAGATAGCATACAGAGACTGGATACAGGTTGAACTGCCCCTAATGCTGAGAAACAAAAGGTTTCAGCTCGTGATGAGTCTCATCTCAGTCTCCATGGCTGAAGAACGAGCATGCATTTTGGGCATGGTTTAGTGAGTGTGATCTCTTTCGATCGACTATCAAGCATATGCTTTTCTGGATTGGCAAATTAACTGCATGCTCTTCTAGCCTGGGCAATTAAGGGCAGGAGATGTGAGGTTTCTCTGTGGGTTAGTTTGATCTCTGCTCCTGGTGAATAAAGTTTGTACTCTGGTTCTGTAAAATGGAACTTGATCCCTTAGTCTTGAGAACTTAGGCCCCAGCCTTGGAGAATGAACCTGAATCTCAGGAGCTCGGCAGTGTATGATGCAGTCTAGACCTAAAGAATCAGGCTTTATTTCTCAGTCTGGGGATCTAGCATGTTCTTAAGGTTTGAAGAATAGAGAAGGCTCTGGCGAAGCAGGCTTGTTCTCTGGATGTGGTGGGTTACGTAAATAGGAGCTTAGCTAATACTGTATCATCCTTACTACAAGCGTATGACTAGATGAAATGGAGTGCTGCAGTCTATAGCTTGAAACCTGTTGCCTGGGTCTAGAACATTGCCTAGTCTCAGGTTATGATGATTTCAACAAGCCACCTCGTTTCACTTCTTAAACATTTGCTACAGTTATGGCGATAACGTCTGTTCTCTAGAACCTCGACAAGCCAACTGATGTATCTGATTGTTCAAGAGCTCCAGTTCCACTTGATGAAAAATGTTTTTTGCATTTCATTCCTCCTTGTTAGCGATGATTTTCTTTTCTTAATATTTCTTTACATGTAAATGATGGCATACCAAACAGACATAGTGTTATCTTTTGCATTTGCAGAGTAAAGCGGTGAGATTTTTCACCCTCGCTGGGCAGACAATAGAGAGCTTTGTGAAGTCCCTGACTGAGGTCATCAAGGAGCCGCAGGACTTGGATTCAGATGAGCAACAGTTTGTGCTGGGCCTGGCCGGGGTTGTAACCAGTAAGTGTCCACTGACTATTTTTGATCAGAATATTTTGTTGACGATAAACCGCTTCAGTCGAGTTTCGTGAGCCAGTGAGTGAACGGCTGGTGCGGTGGAGGCACTTCCTTTGCCGGGTCCACCACTAGCTACTCCCTTAGAAAAAGAAAGCTGATGGAGATGGGGTCAGAAGTTGCATCCTAAATAGGATGGGCCTTTCACCAACATGTCCAAGGCTGATTGTTCAGTAGAGAGGGATTTTTTGCCAGCTCTGTCATCAGGAAAACTGCCATTGACTGGTGTCTAAATTGTGAGAGGTAGATGATAGAATAGCGGATATCCTCTAACAGCTAGCAGCAGCCTTTTATCAGGGAGTGTGAGGTTATTGGAAGGATGTTTCTCATTAGTAGTGAACCGACGACCACAATCTTTTCTTTGATTGATAATTGATTTAACACTGCAGATCCATTCACAAAGGTGACTCAAGAAATCTAAGCAACAGAATTATGCTCATCGTTCCTGTCCTTCAAGGTGGGTAGTATCAGCATCAAGAGCGTAATATTTGTCCATGTAAGCTGTATCGCTCCTGTGGTTCCTATTTACAATAGATAGTCCAAGGTAAGGGAGCTGAACAGAGACAAAGACAGCCCAAGATGTCTAGGGCCCAGGACAAAAGGTCCTGAGCCTATTTGGCATTGCTTTGAACTCTTCTAAAAGCACCTCTGCAGTGGCTCAGAACAAACGTGTCTTTATGACCATTTATAACTTTTAGGCCCTGATTACGAGTTTTTGGCAAAGCGGTGGTGCAAACCCCCATGCCACTGCTCTGCGAAAACCCGCGCCGCCCGCTAAATTACGATTTTTATGTGGTCTTGCAGGCTGGCAGCGTGGTGGTCCCATGGCGGTGCCTCTTTTAAAGGTGGTAGTGCCATTAAAAAAGGCATCGCATTGGGACCCCAGTACAAGGTTTCTGCACGGCATGGACTCGAAAGTCCATGCTGTGCAGGAACCTATGAGCTTACCCACAGGGGGGCACATGTTATGGGCCCCTGTGTGCATCCACATGTGTTTGAGGCACAGGGGGACCCTGTAGGGCACCCACACCCTTTGTTCCGTCCCGCCAGGGTTTTCATGGGAACAGCCTCGAAAAGCCTGTCTGAGAGGAAACTCTTAATACGCTTGGTGGGACCATGGCGGTCCCGCCAAGCATAATGCAGCCTCTGACCGCCACACTTGAGCCAGGGAACGGCGATATCATTATCCAATTTCCCTTTCCTCACTTCTACTTCTGCCTTTCATATTCTTGTTGTACGTGGTCATCGGTGGTGATTGTGAGAGACAAAGAGATCAACAAGATTATTGCTTTTTGAGAAGAACCTAGCCGAAAGGCAGCATTGCAGTGTATACGATCAACCACAACGTTAGAGTCAAGCTGTGGTAGGATGATAGCTGGTTTGTAGACTATTACTGCAACATTATGTATCTTTCCAAATTTTGATTAATTAGAGTCCTCAGTGCAGTGATAAAAAAGGAGAGAAGAGCCTCTCCATCTGAGGATGCACTAAATATTTGCACCTCTAATATGTTATACATTGCTTGAACAACAGTATGCCACCTTTACTCTGATTCATTTATATAGACTTACATTTACATCAACTTTTTGACAATGCCTGTCATTTACAAAGAGTTACATTGATATCACATTTTTTTGCAATGCGACCAAATAATCGAGCATAAACCAACAAAAATATATGAGATGAGTGTCAGTGTACCCTGTTGAACATCCTTATAGCTGTTTTTGAAGAACTAGATATTAATCCACGTTTAATGACTCCAATTTTAACTCCTCTGAATCTGTATATGAAGTGTAAATCCTTAATTGTTTTCAGCGTTAATCACTTTGCATCCTCTTCTGATGCAATTATATCTTCAAGTTTGAACCACTTCAAATCACTCTTTGGCTGGGTTGCGTCCTTAAAGTGGGTCATTAGTTTTATGGTCAGTTCTTCTGTTTTATTGTGCTAATCTTAAACTTTGCGTTATGTGCCATGCCAGTCTCGTAATCACTCACAAAATCTCCTTTCCTCTTCTATCTTTTAATTAACCTCTACGGTACTGTGTTGCAAACTGTTTTTATTATTGATAGAGTATGACAATAACCTGCCTACTTCCTAGTAGTATGTGCCTCTTCACTTGCAGTAGTTGTAAGCTGGCATAGTAGGTATTTTCCAGGAGAAAGGGGGAATGGATCAAAGAGAGATACAGAACCAGTGCAAGGCTTCTCCGAGGCACCCAAGTAGAACGCAGGAGGATTGTAGCAAAATAGGCAAGCTGGATAACATCAAGCATTTGATCGTGTTTCTTTCTACAAGACATTTGCTATCAAGAGGTAGAGATGAACAATTGTACAATAATATATATATTTTTTTTAAATCTTTTTATTGAAGATATATAAAGAGACAGCAGCACTGTTACATAGATGTGCAGCACAATATATAGCAACAATACACAGATTGTAGATCGTCAAACACATCACACAGGTGAATCTCTCATTTGGGCTCAAGAGGATAGGTCTTCTTCTTCTGTGGGTATCAATGGTGATTCACAGATATCACCTCTGTATGAGTTCCATGCACCCCAAATTACGGACCACTTTTTTGGACAACCCCTTGCAATATATACAGTCTTTTCTCGAAACATGTTGCAATCCATGTTTGGTTTCCACTGGATCAGTGTGGGAGGTGTATCAGATCCCCCGTGTTGCGCTAGGTCCCGTTTGGCTGTCGAGAGACTCAGAGTTACCCAGGTCCTCTCGGAGGTGGTGAGGTCAGTATGTTCCCAAATGTTAAGGATGCAGCGCTTCGCCTCAGGGTGTATGAGTTTGTTCAGGACAGACCGAAAGGTGCGGTGTACCGCTTGCCAGAACTCCTGGATATGATCACAGTCCCAAAGGATATGCATAAATGTGCCCACTTGTCCACACCCCCTACGGCACTCACCCCTACCCCCTTCACATGTCCACCATTTGTGGTCCGGTGATGTAGGTCCTATAGAGGATCTTCAGCTGGACTAGCCGTAATCGAGCAGAAATACCCACCTCCCGAGGGTATGCTACCCCCTCCCTCCATTCATCCTCATCTATTTCAAGGCCGTCTGCCACCGAATGTGTTTCGAGAGGATCAGGGGTATTATACAGGAGCTTTTTTATAAGTAACGGAGACTGCCTTTTCCGGCAAGTAGCCATCAAGGAGCCTATCCTCCAGTGGGGAGGAGTCAGGGAGTGAGGTGCCCTTCGGTATCGCCGAGTATAGGGCATGGCGGATCTGCAGATAGCGCAAAAACTCTAGAGTCCACCATTTCAAATCGCTGTTGTAGTATTGAAAACGGCACCACCTCTCCCTTGGACCAGAGATCACCTATTCGTGAGATGCCAATTAAATCCCACCTATCAAACCCTTTGGAGGTCCGCAGTTGGCCGAGTTCTGCAGAGTCCTACAATGGGGTGGCGAGGGTTAGCCTACCGCTCCAGCCCTTGCTTTTTTGGACCTCATGCCAGATCCTTACGAAATGCTTGGTAGGGACGGTGAGTGGGAGTTTCTCCCGGGGAGTGCAAAGTGCAACACCAAAGGTCCTGTCCGGCAGCAGCCATCTATCCATGGCATATCCTGGATCATGAGGGCCGCGATAGGTGGCCCGGTTAATGGCTGTCAACTGAATGGCCCAATAGTATTTCTTGATGTCAGAGAGGCTAATGCCTCCATCGAACCAGTTGAGGACCAGTTTCTTGTGCGCTATACGGGCTCCTCCGTTCCAGATCAGTTCCCTTTGGAGGTCTTCAATTTCCCTAAAATAGCTAGCCGGCACCGGGTTGGGCGTATTTTGCAGTGCATACAGGAAGCTGGCCGGGCCATCATTTAAAATAAGGCTGCCTGTCCCAGGAGTGAAAGGGGGAGCGTCTTCCAAGTGACGATATCCCTTTGCAGCTTCTGTAGGGGGGTGGGGGGTGAGCAAATTTCTTTTAATAGGCAACTTAGGGTCAGGAGTAACAAATATTCACAGGTAGCGAAATCCACCCTGTGCAATCTGAATGGGGCAATCATCGAATAAAGGGGGGGGGGAGCCCTTGAGCACATAAAGTATCTATTTGTCCCAGTTAATCGAAAACCCGGAATACCGCCCAAATACCTCAAAGATGTCAAGAAACATGAGTGATCTGCGGGGGGATGTTAAAAAAAGGAGAATGTCATCTGCATATAATGAGATGCAATCTTCCCAGTCCGCAGACCACCTCAGGCCTCGTATGACGGGGTCCTGTCTGATCCAGGCCCCTAGGGGCTCAAGGGACAACGTGAATAATAGTGGGGACAGAGGACACCCCTGGCGAGTGCAAAGGCCTTCGAGCGCTTGTTATTCACTACGACCTGAGCCTGTGGTGCCGCATAAAGGAATCTTACCCAGGAGATAAAGAGGGGCCCGAAACCTAGCTTTTCTAACACCGCAATGAGATATGACCATTCCACGGTGTCAAATGCCATTGAAGCATCCAAAGAGAGTACTACGGCATCTTCCTGTATCGTATCAATTCTACCCATCACGCCATGCACTCACCTCAAGTTAAGGGCTGTACAATAATATTTACAGTACAACGCCTTTAGAATTGTACTTACCGGCTTCTGATCTGTAGGGCAAAATGTACTTAGAGTTGTCAGCGGGGAGGGAAGCGAAAGAACCAGGTTGTGGAAACTTTTGTACAAGGAGGAGAGTCTTTGAAGCTACGGGAGATTGGTGGAAGGCAGGAGCTGAAAGAGAACTGTGTAAAGAGAGCACTCTTAGAAGTAATCCTGATGGAGCGGAGAGGGAAGAAAACGAAAGTGCGTGGCTGGTGAACGGCCTCTTACAGGACAGTCTGTGCATCGTAAGGTATTGGCAGACATCAATGCATGCCGTTACTGACCCCAAATCCTTCTCTGCCTACATTATGCTATGCTGACGACACCCAGCTCATGTTCAAGCTCACTCCAGATAGCGAGAAATTTGCCACCAATTTCTCTAGCTGCATGGCTGCGGTCGCCACCTGGATGGATAATAACTGCCTCCGTTTAAATGGTGACAAAACGGAGGTGCTAGTGGTAGGGAACAAAACCTCAATATGGTCCCAGGCTTGGTGGCCTACTACACTGGGTGAGTACCCCCACCCAGTCGAAAAAGTCAAAAACCTAGGGATAATGATTGACTCGGATTTGTCGGGAAAATCACAAGTCAATAAAACAATAGGCAAATGTATGGGCACGCTAAAAATCTTGCGAAAAACCATCGATCTGATTCCCACTGAAGCAAGGAAAACTTTAGTGCATGCACTAATAACACCCCACTTGGATTACGGAAACGTTCTCCTATTAGGGGTGAACCAAAAACAACTGCACCAGCTTCAATGCATTCAAAATGCAGCTGCCCGCATGGTACTGGGTTTACCAAAAAGATCATCCGCCTCTGCAGCCTTGTCTAAGCTACATTGGCTCCCAGTTAGAGAAAGAATTAGATTCAAGAGTCTCTGCTATGCCCATAAAATTGCACACAACAAAGGTCCTACCTATTTGAGAAATCTTCTCACTATCCATCGCCCTACCAGAAACCTCAGATCCTCGGGTATGTCACAATTTAAACTTCCCCGGATCTATAGAGCAAAACTGGGTGGTCGCTCCTTTCGATTCCTTGGAGCAAAACATTGGAATGCCCTCCCAGTTCATTTGAGAATGGAACCATCAGAAACCCTCTTCAGAGTTAAACTTAAAACTCATCTCTTCCCCCATTAACATCTTTCTGTACTCTGTTCCGGTGGGCCGTAGGGAGTTTTGTCAGCAATCAGCGCGGGGATACACAGTTGTGCAGCCATGCGCTTTACAAAACGCTTTATTATTATTATTATTATTATTGACCCAGAAATCACATTACACTCCTCACCCCATTCCAACGGCCCAGTCGCTGCAAGTCAGACCGCAAAAAATGTTGCCTTGAGCAGACATGTCCTCACTACCGAGTCGATCTGGAGAGAATGTGCAGTTTGCTTATGGAATTCCTCTGAAGGAAGACCTCCCCCAGATCTTGGCGGGTGGATTTTTTGAGAAAATCTCAAGTCACGGGACATGGTTTTGAGGAGCTGATTTCTACTACTGTACCTCTTGCAGTCTACCAGATATTGTAATTGATACTTGACCTATTGAGAATCAACAGTATCATCCAGTTCGAGTACAGGGGTATCGTGAACTATGGTCAGTGGAGAAGGTAACATAGGAGATGAAATAGCTCACACGAAAAGTGGTCAACCGGGTGATGCATCTGCAAGGAGGTGTAATAGAAAATGGTGTCATATTTATAGCCTCAAACGTGGCGTGAAATCCTAGGACGGGCTAAAAGTGGATGGAAAGCCAAATCTTGTCATCTGTAATGCAAGATGTAGCAATTTGATGATGTCTATCTGCAGATCTTTTATAGTGAGCTTTTGCTAGACGTAAATACAGTAGCATGTCAACTTACTCTGTTGCTAGTAACTTTAAGACTGTCAAAACAGAAGGAACCGAAGTGTGTGAAACAAATCATATAGCAGTATCTGAAAACCATAGAACAAAAAAAAGGAGTGACCTAGGGAACCTTGCAGTGATTTGTTGTAGGCAGATTCCGTAGTTGGTAGCCACGTGACCCAATGTTCTTGTTTTATAGCAAGGCATTGCAAATATCGCTGCAATGTCCGATTCAGATACGTTGTCTGGGTAAAAGCTGGTGGATTAATAGTTCACTATGTCTAATTAATTTCTGGAACAGCACTGTCCAGTAAGTGGGACTAAAATTATGAGGGTCCATCTGTGACAGTAATAGAGGATAACCCGTGTGGGCAGACTACTTATTAAAGAAAGACTGTGGCAAGTTCTAGGACACAAGGTATGGGAAGGAGGGCACAAAGTAGGCATATTTTGTAAAGTAACCCGCTATAACTAAATGAGTGGTATGTTGTTTGAAAAGGTGAACGTCCGTGATGGAATTCATGGATTCCTCTCAAAGGTATTTTAGGGTTAAGTAGAGCCCAGGATTTTTTTGATGTGACGTTTCAATCACTTATTGAGAGAGCCCCAGCTCTTCCGTGTCTCTCTCCTAGTTCATAAACAATGTGAAATTAACCCGTTCCATGCGTCGGACGGCCCAGTCCTACGTCACAGTGGGCCTGTGCGAAGGATGGCCGGCTGAACCCCGCCCACTCATTAATTTGCCCGCACCGCAGCGGAATTTGCACTGCAGTCAACGGGTTAAAACCCAGAAACAAACCGCATCCTCTTCAGAATCCCCAGACTATTATGATCTGCCCACATAGACATTGGGAACCTTACTCCTTCCAGATAATGTCTACTTCATTCCCACCAACTTGTGATCAAAGATTGTGTAATGACTTTCTGTGAAAGAAAGAATGGGAGAAAAAAGGAATCCGATGAAATGCTTCTGTCACAGGATCTTTGTTAAAAAGAATGTGAACTATCGTTAATGGGAAAGCATAGGTTTCTATTATAAAAGGTTGGCAGGATTCGATAAAGTAAGCCTGAGTAGGTGAAAGCCTTAAGGGCAGAGGAAGGATCCTGCCAATCGCAATAACAAAATGACAATGGCAACACTCCGGGGGGGCGGCAGCAGAAGAAGTATTGGTACCTGATCCATGTTGCACCTTTCTTGGTTATCTGATTCCCACAGTCATTAGTTGTTTTTCTCTTCCTACCGGGTAGTGTTTTCCTTCCTTTTACTTCTTCCAATCCAGTATACTCAGCCATAATACTTACGTTAGCTTAACAAATCTTATTACCAACCTTCATCGACCCCTGAATCCTAGCACTTAGTCGACTTTGCCATATTGGTGCTTCAGAGCCTGGCTGTTTCTTCCGGTACATCCTAAGATCGTTATGGGATATTGTCTTCAGAGCCTCACATAAGACTTTAGTTGTGAGAAAAAGGGTTTGAGGCATAAATGTGATCAGTGCCTATATTCACAGAGATATTCATTGTGTGTTTCGCATAAACAAACCACCATATAAGTCGGTGTTACTAAAGAGTGTAATATGTAGCCGAAGGACAAGGCATGTGAGAGATGAGCTGAAGTTCCTGTTTTTCTCTCTTCTTCCCTGTATCTCATTTTCCATTTTCCCTGGAGAGATTGTGTTACTACAGCGGTTCACTCTCCACCCTGTTCCTAGTCTCTTCTGTTGGCTGATTGAAGGATTAGCATCAGAGTTTAAGCCACTTTCCATTCAAACCCATTTAAGAGTTGTGGCGAAATAGGAGCTGAGGTGAAAGCTAGTTTTTGGTTTTGATAAACTGATTAAATGTGATGCAATAGCTAAAAAACATTGATGTGTCTATAAAAGCTAGCAAAACCCAGGAACCATTGGCTGTCCTTACCGGTCCTTGGTTATGGCATTTCGTAACATCAGCAACCTTTTGCGAATCCATGTAAATAACAAAATGGTAAAGCCAAAGATGGTAATGCAAGAGATTTCAAAACTACACTTCTATAGATTTGCAGAAAAGGCATGGTTTGGCGCTATAACACTTCTCTCAGATGTTTCCTCTGTTCTTCAAAAGAATCAGAAAAAATTAAGATGCCATCTAACTAGATGATAATGTAGGTTTCTACGATGTCACAAATAATGTTCATAAAATCGTGAAATGCCGCTGATGCATTCCACAGACCAAACAATACAATCAAGTAATCATAGTGTATGTAATGAATGTTAACCCGTTGGGTGCTCATGACGAGCTCAGCTCGTCATGAGCTACGGCGCTCCGGTGCTCATGACGAGCTGACCTTGTCATGAGCACCGGGGCGCTGTAGGCGCCCCCCAGCACAGCGGGGGAAACAGCCCCGCATCGAAGGGGTTAATGGCCTTTTTCCTTTTGTTTCCTGATTTTATTTTTACCAAATTATAAGCACCTCATAGATTTAATATGGTGAAGAATTGGGCCAGTTTGATTGAATAAAACAGAGATTAATGGTAGAGCAAAATGTCTTTTAACAGTAATGGTGTTCGACTCCTGATAGTCCTGATAGTCCACTCAAGTGATACTCCATTAGTCATTGGCACTAGTTAAGATTGTCCTTGATATATTTTCTCAAACTTTGTTCCGACTTAAGAGTTAATGGACAAATTGTTCCATGAAGTATTTTATTGCCTGCATAACAGGTTGACCGAACAATCATACTCCCTATGAGGAGGTAAACTTTCTGCTTCTTTCCGCGAATACGTTGTTAGAATCTTTATACATTTCAGTTATTAAGAAGCATGACCTTTTTGTTGCTTCCACAGTATCACAAATAATTGGTTGAATTATGATTGTGATTTCAAACTCACCTGATAGGCGGATCGCGAAATTGCCAAAAATCCACAAATTTCACGAGCGGAACGAATTTTCCACCCAGGGAGGCGATGAGCAGATGCCCACCGATGTCGGGTGATTTCAGGTGAAGAAGGTGAAGATTGACTCTTCAGCCACGAGGACCAGGAGGCGTTGACGACAACCAGGAGCTGGATTCGAGCTGTCCCACGAAGGATGTCGAGTGCCTCGGTGTCGGTATCCGGATTGGACCCAACAAGCCTTGGCAACAGCAACCCACACACGAATGCAAAGATTGGCTTTGGGGCCGACCAGCAAGGTCTGAGGGACTCACCATTTGTAGGGAAGTCAGGGCACGTCTGAAGCAACCAGGGAAGGCCAAGAAACAAAAGAGTTTCCTTCGTAAGGACCCACCAGTCGACGGACCAGGGATCGTGAAGGTGCCTGGAGCAGAAATGCTAGAAGCGGGCCCACGGAACACTCGTGGAGTGTAGGCCCACAATCTTCGGTGCAGATGGTGCTCAGGGCTTGGACTACAATTAGCCTAATACACAACTTCGGGAAAGCTTGGGAAGTCGATGCACTAGCAAATGTGCACGGTGTCCAGGAGTTCCGGTTCCACGTCACTCGTGAGGGCTGCAGGTCTCAGCTTTGCTGTGATCTTGTGTTGGCCTTGGAGAAGTCTGGAAGTCTGTGTCCTGTGTCGCAAATCCGGCGGGAGCCTTGGAAATGCAGACCGGCAAGATGCTTCTTTGGTGCCTGTTTGAACAGGGGAGTCACTCCTTGACCCCAAGGGAGATTCTTCCGTCTTTTAGTCGAAATAGAGTGTCGAAGTTCCAGGATATATGTTGCAGAGTTTCGTCCAGGGTAATCTGAAGTCCTAGGACTGGGTTCCTATACTTATACTAAGTTTAGGGGTTGGACTTACTCTAGGGTCCCACCTATGGGAGGACCCGGGGTGGGGTGGTTACACCCCTTCGTCCAGTTTTGTGCCAGAGCAGGGGTGAGTGTCCCTGCAACCGGTTTGAACTGGGGTATGCACAGGGACACCAAGTGTGCCCCCAGCACTGTCTGAAAAGCATTCTATGAATGCACCCACCCAGCCCCAATACACTAAAGCCTGTCTGGGAGGTTGTTATACCTCCCTGTAACAGGAAACCTATTGTCCAGGCCTCCCCTGCTGGAGTTCGTCGACTCGTGTCTGTGGCTGCAGCATCCCTTTTGTGATGCTGGGGCTCTTTTAAACTTTTACCGATCAGGTAAGTGTGTACATGTCTTCTCCCTCTAGAAGGGTGGAATTCTACTCCCGCCGCCAGGACTGGTGGGGAGGGGGGAAGGATTCCAAAGTGTTTGACACCAAACATAACATGTTTACATGCAGCCATTCCAAAGTTAGCATTTACCGCGATGTTATAAGGCACTTAAGAGTATATGGTCTGGCTGCATCACAGAACAGCCTCAGAGAATAGATTCCGAACGCTGCAGATGGCTCAGCTCTTGCCTGGGCACCCTCTCACACAAATCCAAGCACTCTGCCTTCAGGATTGATTAGGCCTGCCATAGGAGTGACTTATAGGTTTATATGTGTCAGTTATTAAAGGTAGATATAGGTAACCTATATCTTAGTAAGGGGTGCAAGCACTACCTTACCCAGGCTGCAGTAGCTGACCTGTGGTGCCATTTTGGAAGGCTTCCCAGGGGTGGCATAATACATGCTTCAGCCCCTGGTAGGCCTCTGGGGTACCTATGCCCTTAGTACCTAAGGTACCATATACTAGTGACTCAGAAGGGTAACCCAGTAACCAATCTGGAGTGTATCTGAAGTACATGCAATCAATTTAGAGAGGAAGCAGCTAGGCTGGGGTCCTGAATAGCAGGGTCCCAGCCAGACTAAAGTCGAAAAACGGTGAAACACCAGCAAAAAGTGGGGGTAACCATAGGAAGCAGACCCTACTCTCCTACAGGCTTAACATCACAAAATGTATCTCCTGGCATAACAGCTTCCAGGAGTAAACAATCAGATTGCAGACCTTCTCAGACGACAGACAGCAAATCCATGAGTCGGAACTTCATCCCCAAATTCTCTACCCCTACTTTCAGGAATGGGGATTTCCTAACATAGACCTGTTCGCCACAGCTCAAAACGCAAAATGCCCAAGCTTTGCCTCCAGGTTAACACACCTGCTCTCCAAAGGCAATGCCCTATAGATGAACTGGTCAGGGATATTTGCCTACACTTTGCCTCTCCCACTCATTCCATTGGTAGTTCGGAAGCTCAGACAAACATCCTTTAAACTCATTCTCATGGCTCCCCCATAGGCACGTCAGCCTTAGTTCAGCACCCTGATAGAGCTCTTAGTAGTTCCACACCAAAAGCTGCATCTCAACTCCAGTCTCCCCAGCCATGGAGAAACCAAGCATCCAAATCCCAAGGAAGTCAACTTGGCGGTTTGGCTCCTGAAGTCACAGAGTTCGGTTATTTACAATTACCACCAGACTGTATGAACATCCTAAAGGAGGCTAGGAAACCTGCTACTGGGGCATGTTATGGAGCAAAGTGTAAACGATTTGTTATCCATTGTAACAATAACAATATCAGTCCCATTGATGCTTCAGTGGACAACATCATCTGTTCTCTCTTACACCTATAGCAATCTGGACTAGCTTATGCATCCATTCGATTGCATCTTGCAGCAGTTGCTGCATACTTACAAAACAGACAACACTTATCTCTATTCAGGGTACTAGTGATTAAAGCCTTTATTAGAAGGACTAAAAAGAGTGGTACCGCCAAGGGTTCCACCTGCACCAGTATGGAACTTAAACATAGTCCTTACAAGGCTAATAGGTCCACCATTTGAACCAATGCACAGGTGTCAATTACAAATCATCTCATGGAAGGTTGCTTTTCTTATTGCAATCACTTCCCTAAGGAGAGTTGGTGAACTCCAGGCACTACCTATGCAAGAGCCTTTCTTTCAACTTCACAAAGACATAGTGGTTTTTCGATCCAATCCCAAATTTCTTCCTAAAGTGGTTTCTGCTTTTAATATCAATCAGTTGAGTTACCAGTGTTCTTTCCTCAACCTGATTCTGTAGCAGAACGAGCTCTACACACACTAGATGCTTGAATAGCTCTACTATATTATGTCGAGAGATGGATTGAGAAATGTATGCAGACCTGTTATGTGAAAGCGAAAAGAACCTTGACAATACCCCCTAGAGCGCATTCCACCGGCAAAATAGGGACAACTATGGCCTTCTTAGGGAATATTCCCCTAGCTGACATTTGTAAGACAGCAACATGGTGTACACCAGACACATTCACCAAGCACTATTGTGTAGATGTGTTAGCAAAGCAACAAGCTAATGTAGGCCAGGCAGTACTTAGAACACTTGCAGCAGCTAGAGATTCGCCACCGTTTTGGGAGTATACTGCTCTGTAGTCTATGCAAAGCATGTGATCTACAGCTCACATGCCTCCAACTGATAATGTTACTTACCCAGTAGCATCTGTTCTTGGCATGTAGAGCTGTAGATTAACATTTGTCCACCCGCCTCTCCGGGAATTTATACCTGTTACAGTTTTCTTACTTTACATACATACGCATGGACATCTCTATTCTACACTTACTAACTTAATTATCACCGTCTGCGGGAAAACAAACTAACAATGGAGTTGATGCCCATGCGCACTATCACCGAAAGGAGGAGTTACCTACCTCCTGACTGGAAAGACTTCTTTGAAGAAAAACAACTTGCAAACACCCAGACCCAACGCTAGATGGCAGGAGTATGCAAAACATGTGAATCTACAGCTCTACATGCCAAGAACAGATGCTTACTGGGTAAGTTACATTATCCTTTTGTTCATGTCTATGTATTTGTTTGCAATTAATTTGAAGAGTAAGATCAATTAAGTGTCATGACCCTGTTTGGGATGAGGAAATGACAATGCTAGTCCACCACTCTCCACCTAGTAAGAACAGTAAGCGGAGGAATGCAAATCTCCAACCTGCTGTCTCTCGGATAGTTTAGATGACTTGGACTGGCACTCTGGCTGTGAGATCTTGAAACAAATTGTATGCACCACTGGTACGGGGGAAACTGTCTTAAGCACGCATGCTGTTTCTCCATAAGCTGAACAGCGCTTGCCTTAACCACGCATATGCCTTAACCATATGCGTGGTTAAGGCATTTGGCGTTCTGTCCGTCTCAGCAGATGGGAGAGGAACTGGAAGGCATGCGGCAGGAAGGGCAGACCGGGACGTGGCTGGGTAAGTTGGGCTGGGGGGATTTGGGGGTAGGTTTTAGGTAGTGGGGCTGGTTTTAGGGTGAAGGGAGGGGGGATGGGGTCAGAGTAGTTTTAGGGGGTTCTGTGCAGTCAGTTTTAAGGGCTCAGGGTGGGGATGCTTGCGTTGTAGTAGTTTTTATTAGTCTGAGTTTTAGGGCTTGGGGCGGGTGGTGGGTAAGGGGCAGTTTTCAGGGCTAAGGGACAGTTTTTAGGGGGAAACATCCTTTACAACGCAACTTTTACCACGCAGTACCTTTACGACGCAACTATTACAACGCATATCATTACAACGCATTGCGCTGGGGGGCGCTCTAGGATAGGGAATAGATTTAATTTACTATCCAACACCTTCCCTACTATCCACGGGGACTGGAGTTGGAATAGTAAATTAAACTATTCACTATCCAGCACCCCTAAGCGCTATGCGTTGTAACAGCATGCGTTGTGAAAATTGTGTCGTAACAGCATGCGTGGTAAAAGCATGCGTTGTAATGTCATACATCCGTTTTTAGGGCTCAGTGTGGACAGGAAAGGGGCAGTTTTAGAGGATAGTGGGAAGTTTTAAGGGCTCAGGGCTGGGCACTGGGGTTGGAGTAGTTTTTTGGGGCTGGAAGGACGGGGTTTAGGTCTCAATAATAGTGGGTTAGGGTAGATTATAGGGTAGAATAAACCGCAGGAATGCCGAATTTTAGGGCTCAGGCCAGGGGTGTGATCTTTAACACACATGTCCCTTTTCCAATCATGTGTGGTAAAGGCATGCGTGGTAAAGACGCAGTTGTGGTTGCGACCGTGTGGTTCAGGCATGCATTGTTGAGTCATGCGTTGTTCCATCACACAACCCTGGTACGGCAACTCTGACTAAAAGGACTACGTCAGATGGTAACTCGTAGTAGTGTACGTAACAACCTCCAACCCAGTTGTTCTTTGCTGGTGTCTGTAAGAGCAAGCCAATAACAAAGGCAGGAAGAGGTTCCTTGACCCCAGCTTAGTCTCCATCCTCTAACCCTGGATTCACACAGGGCACTTTCTGCCCTTAATTGTGAACATTTCAATTGGGTCAGGTAAAATGTAAGATACTATAAAGTCAAGTCAGTGGCACAGATTCAAGTGTGCGGTTTGACAAATGACTACACCTGACAAGATTTAGAATAATAAAATTGTAAGAGGCAATAAATGTAATATGCGACTTTTGTGCAACAGAGCAAAATTGGGCAACAGGATGATCCATGAACCTTGAGAGGTGGTGCTATGTTGGAAATACATGGTACAAAAGGGGGTGGTGATGGACGGAGCATCTGAACCAATCAAACACTCGCACCCAGTCAACAGATCTCGGTTTAATCCATCACCGTTCTTTAGCCCACTCTGCCACCCCAGTTCAGACATGGCTATATGCAAATCAGTCTGACCCTGTGCCTCATGGGAACAGTCCAGCCCGAACTGCCAAGCCATGTCTTCCCTGGACCGGAAACAAGCTTCCGAGGACTGGTTTCTGGCATTGCAGCCGTCTTCATCCCGGCTTGCTTGAATCCAGTGGCAAAGTGAGCAAGGGACTCACGTCTGAGCATACCCTGCCACACTTATGGCGGCCAAAAGCGGTACAAAAGGAGGTGGTGATGGACGGAGCATCTGAACCAATCAAACACTCACACCCAGTCAAAAGATTTGGGTTTAATCCATCACCATCAGACTGATTTGCATATAGCTATGTCTGAACTGGGGTGGGCAGAGTGGGCTAAAGAATGGTGATGGATTAAACCCAGATCTTTTGACTTGGTGTGAGTGTTTGATTGGTTCAGATGCTCCGTCCATTACCACCCCCTTTTGTACTGATGTTGGAAATACATGGCTGAAATGTAAAATATGAATATAATGAAAACAATAGCATTATGTTACAAGTATGCAGCATTATTTTCCTTGTATGAAAAATTCCGTCCTTAAGAGAGTGCCCTGTGGGACTAGGGTTGTGAAAGGGATGTGTCTCACGAGATCAGTTTCCCACCGCTCTTACGACCACTGTGTGTTCTCAGACACCAGCAGGAAACCAGGCATAAGAATGCTGCACCGGAGAAGGGCAAATGAGCCCAGGCTGAGGACAGAGTAACCAGGTGAAATTTAGACAACAAAGGTGAGATTTGACCCGTCTAGCCTAAGACAACAGAAGAGTGAGTTACTGCTAGTACAAGGCGATCAGGGACTTTTCATGTGTGGCATAGACACAGCAGGGTACTCTGCTTTCCAGATACATCTCGCCAGGCAGACCAGCTGCACAATGCCTGAGCTGTTCTCACATTTCTGACCTTTGACTTCACCACAGCGTGCTTAGTATTAGTCTTGGGCCTTCCTGTTGTTTGTGCCAGTGCTCATAGGACAGGTGCCTCAGACCTGATCCCACTATTAAATGGGTTTCTTATTGTATGTCTCTCGCAAGGACCTCAAAGCCTCTTCTCTGACACATTATCCTGCTACCTCCACCAGTACCATCTACACTCCTAGTTAGACCTCACTAGGAATTCGAAGAACTGAAAGTTAGGTTTGGATGAATAATCATTTAAACGATTTCCCTGTCAACAGCCCCAGATAGGTTCAGAAGTTGTGTGAAGATTGTTCTTTATTTATTCCAGAGAGACCATGGACTCTTAGATTTGAGAATGTCCAACAGTCTCCATCATTGAGTTGTATCCTAATGTCCGGCGAATATGTCAGTGTGCCTTTCATGTGAGGATTGATTTTATGTAATGAAGGTGGTTTGAGTATTCCTAGCCATCTGACATTCTGATCTTGAAGGGTGGACATTATGCAAGGAAGAATGTAGCCATTCATGAAAACCCCTTCAGCCTACCTATCACCACACCGCAGAATCTGAGAGAGCAACCATGTCCAAAATTTTCAGCTGGGCTTTGTCATCAGAATGTATTGTAGTTTCACCTCTTGTTCTGCTTGCTCCTACTCACACATCCCCTCTCTTCCCTTTGCAGATGTGGCTGCTGTCACCATTGGCCGTGAGTTTCTGGTCACCTCATGCTCTGTATTGCTGGATACCTGGATGCAGCTGTTGGCAGAGCTGAAGGCAGGTCTCTGCTCCAGACTCAAAGTGTATGTGCAACACTGATTCTTACCAATGTCTGTTTTAAAAAACAAATCTTACTACTACTTTGAAGACAGAACCACACATGGCTTCGGAGTTTATTTTGGAGTCTCCATATAGCCTTATTTTTTATGGGGACTCTGTATTGTCCTGTGTGTGGCTGCCGGTCTATGCATGGCATATGTTTACTTACCCCAGTATTGGAACTTTCATAGATTCCCATGCTTTGTATCATTCCCCGTCGTCGGAATGGGAGTCTCGGTAACAAAAATACCATAGCTGTAGGTACAAAAAACCAAGGAAAAAGGCCTAGGCCTCATTCCCTTTTGTAGCATATCACCCTCTTTGTGTAAAAGAGACCAAACTTAGGCCTCAGCCAATCAGAAGTGCCTCACCCCTTAAACCTTCCTGAAGGAACCTCAGAGCCTCAGATTTTCTACCGCACGTTGTGCTTAGGGAGTCTCCTTTGAGCTCTGCTCAACTTCTACTTTTACAAAGGATTTCTTCAGGATTTCTACTTCTAAATCTTCAACTTCACTTCAGGATTGTTGGCTGCCTTCCAGGATGTCAGAAATGGAGAAGAAAAAAGCCCTTTTCAAACCTTGTTCCACCTGTGGTAAGAAAAGGCTTTTTGTGGAGGATAGGTACAAGGACTGCATTTACTGCCTCTATCCTGACCACCAGGCTGCAGACTGTAAAATCTGTCGCACCTTTTCGGCCAAGACCCTCCGGGACCGTGAGGGAAGACTCTTGACATGGCTCCATAAGCTGAAAACCAGGAAGGATACTGTCTCCAGTGACAGTGAGGATGCAGCATCGATGTCTTCTTCAAGAAGGTCAGTGAAGAGGGGTAGGGGTTCCCCTTCACCTTATATGGAAAGATCTTCCAAGGCCTCAAAAAAGACCCCCAGTGAGTCTGAGACCCCAGGTCCCAGCAAATCTCCTCACCGAGGTGTAAAGGAGAGGGTAGGACCAGATTCGCCTTCTAAAGGTGAGAAGACTGTCACAGCCTTCAAAAAACCTTCATCCCAGTCTTCTGAGAGGAGTTCCAAGTCCTCGACGACGAATGTCCCGTCGACGAAAAAATCGAAATCTGCATTGATGTCGACGATCCCATCGACAGGGGAGTCGTCGACGAAGGTACCGTCGACAGCGATTTCTTCACCGTCGACGGAGACGACGCCGACGACGAAGCCGCCGCCGACGGAGACGCCGACGAGGGCATCGCCGACGACGAAGGTGCCGCAGAAGGTGCCGACGACAAAGGTGCCGACGACAAAGGTGCCGACAACGACAGTTTCCAACACACCGTCGACGATGGTGCCAACGTCGACAATGGCGACGACGACCATGTCGACGACTACGGTCTCGTCGACGAGGGCGTCGACGACGACGACTTTGACAATGACAACGGCTGGCGTGTCGACCGTTTCCTCGTCGACGACTTCGACGACCCCGATCTCGTCGACGCGTATACAACCGTCGACGACGGAACCGGTGACGGTATTATCCTCTGAAAAGAGAATGACCATTTCTGTGACGCGGATCACGCCGGAGATGACTTCTCCGAGGAGTATGTCTCCTCTACTGCCGACCATGCTTCTGCAAGAAGGAGAATCAGAGGAGGAGGACCAGGACTCATACAGCTATGCCGATAGTCCCTCCCAACTTCTAGTCAAATGCCAGGACACTGACTCTGAGGGCGAATACGGACGTGAGGATGTGGGCCATCATCAATCGGCCCAGTTGCAACATCATACTGAGCAGGAAATGGTTACAGTGCCATCTTCTTTTCTCCAAAATCTGCATAAGATGCTGCAGGACTATAAATCTAAAGCGAGTATGCCTATTCGGGTGCCGTCAACACCAGCAACTCCCGCAGGGATGTCAGCCTCATTGGTGACGCCTACCATTCCAGCTCAAGTTTCCCCTCGGCCTCAAATGTCCATCCATCATGATTCCTCCGGGTTACAAGAGGTCCATGATGATTCCTCGGATGAGGATCAGCAGTCGGATCATGGCTCTATTCCCGATACTGAATATGACGAGTATATCATTGCGGACCCAGCATCGCCAGTCCCAGATCCGGCAGATTCCCCGCCTGCAGACATGGGGGGCTTCCATCAGCTGATGGAAAGAGCCACTGCGAGATTCAAATTGGCCATGCCTAAGGTTACCACGGATTGTTTTTTATATGATTTCAAGGAACCTTTTAGGAAGTCAACTAGGTCTATTCCTATTGTGGATCATGTGTGGAAGGAAGGCCTAAAGGCCATGAAAAACCCGGCGACGGTGGTCCCGGTGCTACCACGTCTGGATAAAAAATACAAGGCACCAGATGATGGTCCGGCAGCCTTAACGGGTCATCCAAGACCAGACTCTGTGATCTCGCAGGCTGCGCAGAGGAAATCCCGTAACCCCTCTGCTCCCTTAACAACTCCTCCGGACAAGGAAGGGCGGAGGTTGGATAATGTGGGGAAGAGATTCTCGTAGATGGCAAGTTTGCTGGTGCGAGCGGCAAATGCCCTAGCGATCATAGGTAGATACAACCGCCAGCTTTGGTGTGATGTCGCTCCATACCTAGACCAGCTGCCTCCGGAGTCTACGACTGAGGCAAAGAAGATCTTGCAGGAGGGAGAGGCAACGTCGATGGAAATCATTGACTGTGCAATGGATATTGCGACGACGGCGTTCCGTTCATTGGCTGGGGCGGCAGTCCTCCGCCGCCAAGGGTGGCTCAAAGCTACTTGGTTCAGGCCTGAAATTCAAAACAAAGTCCTGGATCTTCCCTTTGATGGTGAAGCATTATTTGGCAAACTCATTGACGACACTCTTCAAGAAATAAAAAAGGACACAGAGACTGCCAGGTCCTTGGGGACCCTTCAATACAGAAAGTCTCCTTTTAAAGGATCCAGAGGTAGAGGTTGTAACTACAGAGGGTCCTATCAACAACAACAACACTATTCCACCACGGGCTCCGGTTCCCAGCAATACCGTCAGCCTTATCAGCAGCGGCAAGGCCAGTCTACCAACTACTCCAGGCCTTACAATAAGGGGAAACAGGCTGGACGAGGACGAGATTCGTCCAAGCGCCAATAGCGGCCTCCTGGCTCTTCCTACTGGACCCTCCTTCAAGAGATCATCAGTTGGAGGCAGGGTCACCAATTACCTTCACAACTGGTCCAGGATAACATCGGACCGTTGGGTGCTCAACATCATTCGGAAAGGGCATACCTTGGAATTCACGCAAGTCCCTCCACCCAAGCCCCCCGGCAGCCATTCCATCGAAACACCAGCGTCTCCTGCGGCTCGAGGTCCAACAGATGCTCCGGAAGGGAGCGATAGAGCCGGTCCCAGCAAACCAAAGGGGACAAGGTTTTTATTCCAGGTTCTTCCTGATGAGGAAGACGCTAGAAAAGTGGCGCCCCATTTTAGACCTCAGGGAGCTAAACACCTACCTCATCTCCCTGTCCTTCCGGATGGTCTCTCTCCAGGACATCTTGAAGCTTATCAGCCCGGGGCATTTCATGGCCACGCTCGATCTCGAGGATGCGTATTTCCACGTTCCGGTTCACCCAGCACACAGAAGGTTTCTGCGATTCACAGTAGCCAAGAGCCATTTTCAGTTCAGGATCTTACCCTTTGGACTCCGTTCAGCCCCAAGAATTTTCACAAAGGTGCTGGCGCCAGTAGCAGCTTTCCTGCGAAGGAACCATTTCCAGGTCTTCCCCTACCTGGACGACTGGTTACTGAAAGCTCCGTCCAGGGAGGCAGCGCTGGAGGCTGTTCAAGCTTGTACCAATTTGTTTCAGAATCTGGGACTCGCTCTGAACAACGAGAAGTCTTCCCTGGTTCCGTCCAGGAAGGCTCGCTTCCTGGGAGCCATCTTTGATTCCAAGCTCTCAAGAGCCTTCCCTACTCAGGAAAGGAGAGACAAATTGCAAACCTTGGCTCAGGACTTGCGAACAAAAAAGTGTCTTTCAGTTCGCCGCTACAAGTCTCTTCTGGGGGTAATTTCATTGTGTATCCCACTAATTCCCCATTGCAGACTAAGAATGCGTCCTCTGCAGGAGTAACAAGACAACCAGTGGCAACAAGTCCACGGTTCATTCGAGGACAGAGTGACGGTCACTCCAAGTATGAAGGAAGCGGCCTTATGGTGGACAGATCAAGACAACTTGTCCCAAGGTTTATCCTTCGTAAGCGACCCGTCTCCTCAAGTGGTGACAACAGACGCGTCATTGGAGGGTTGGGGGGCAGTACTGCAAGACCTGCATGTCAGCGTTCATTGGTCGCCCCAGGAGAAACGCCTCCACATCAACCTGTTATAGCTCAGGGTGATACGACTGGCTCTGCAAGCTTTTCTTCCTCGCCAGGAAGGTTCACAAGTGCTTATCAGGACGGACAGCACCACGGCCATGCACTATGTGGACAAGGAAGGAGGAACCAGATCTCGTCCATTGTCGCAAGAGGCCCAGCCGATCTGGGAATGGGCGATCCTTCAGAGGATATCGTTGAGGGCAGAACACTTGCCAGGCGTCCTAAACGAAAACGCCGACAGACTGAGCAGGTCATCCTCAGTCAGCCACGAATGGGAATTGAATCAGAGAGTCTTGGAGGAGGTCTTCAACCAGTGGGGCAGACCAGAGATCGATCTTTTTGCCACTCCGACCAACAAGAAATGCCGGTCTTATGCAAGCAGGCTTCCCCATCGAGGTTCTCTGGGGAGTGCGCTTTCGATAGCATGGTCGAGGACATTTGTCTACGCTTTTCCTCCCATACCTCTGATTCCACGGCTCATCAGGAAGATCAAGGTGGAGCCGTGCAAGATGATCCTTATAGCACCTGCTTGGCCGAGGCAGTTCTGGTTCACGGAACTCCATCTGCTGTCGATAGCCCCTCCTCTTCCTTTGGAGGTTCTTCCAGATCTCCTCACGATGTCCGAGGGACAAGTTTGGCACCCAGATCCACAGTCACTACACCTGACTGCATGGCTCCTGAGCAGCGAGAATTTATGAACCTACCCATTTCAAGTGTGATTAAGGAGGTCCTTTCTCAGGCAAGAGCTCCTTCTACGAACAGGACTTACCGTCTTAAGTGGAAGAGATTTTGTTGCTGGTGCAAGAAAGAAGGCATTGATCCTTTTGCTTCCAAGCCGCATCAGATCCTTCCTTATCTGCTCTCCTTGGCCAACTCGGGAATAGCCCATTCATCAATTAAGGTCCATTTGGCGGCAATATCGAGGTTCAGGAGGACTGGCTCTGGACCCTCCTTGTGGTCCTCCAGAATTATCAAACAATTTCTAAAAGGATTGTTCAGAGTTTATCCACCAGTGAGACCACCTCCTCCAACATGGCATCTGAATTTAGTCCTTTGTCAACTCATGAAGGGCCCGTTTGAACCAATCCATCGTTCTGACATGAAATACCTTTTCATGGAAATTGGCTCTCCTCCTCGCTCTCACGTCGGCTAGGTGTGTTGGAGAATTGCAGGCCTTGACTATCCAAGAACCTTTCCTTCAATTCAAGAGAAACACTGTCATCATGAGGATGCCTAAAGTCCCCTCGGACTTCCACTTGAATGGACCGGTCATTCTGAAGGCGTTCTTTCCTCAACCGGCTACACCAGCAGAGGGGACATTGCATTCCCTCGATGTGCAACGGTGTTTGAAATTCTACTTGGAGCATACTAAGAGTTTTCGGAAAACCTCTCAAATATTTGTTGCCTTCGGAGGTCCAAGCAAGGGCCTTCCTCTTTCCAAGCAAGGCATTTCAAGATGGATCACGAGTGCCATTCTGCATTGTAACACTGCTGCAGGAAAACCTCTGACTGGCAGGGTTCGAGCACATTCTGCGAGATCTGTGGCTTCTACTACAGCCCTCTCGCAGGGGTGCAGATCAAAGACATTTGCAGAGCTGCTACCTGGAGCAGCGTTCACACCTTTACCAGGCATTACTGCTTGGAGTCCCTGCAATAAGATGATGTGGCAGTAGGACAGGCTGTCCTGAGGAACCTCTTCCAATGATTGGTGAGCTTTCCTTTCTTTCCCACCTTCCGTATTTCACATTTTGTATCTTTATGTCATGTTGCCTATTGCTATATTGTGATGATGCAAAATGTGGTTTTGTTACTAACTGCTTGCTATTCTGATACAAAGCATGGGAATCTATGAAAGTTCCAATACTGGGGTAAGAAAACAAGTTACTTACCTGTAACTTTGGTTCCCCAGTATTGGTAACTTTCATAGATTCCCATGCGCCCGCCCACCTCCCCGAGGAAAGCTCAGCCAACTACAGATATGGTGTCTAAGTACACAACGGCTACGAAAATCTGAGGCTCTGAGGCTCCTTCAGGAAGGTTCTAAGGGGGGAGGCACTTCTGATTGGCTGAGGCCTAAGTTTGGTCTCTTTTACACAAAGAGGGTGATATGCTACAAAAGGGAATGAGGCCTAGGCCTTTTTCCTTGGTCTTTTGTACCTACAGCTATGGTATTTTTGTTACCGAGACAAAACATGGGAATCTATGAAAGTTACCAATACTGGGGAACCAAAGTTACAGGTAAGTAACTTGTTTTCTTACTTTGCCTGCCACCTCTGTGTTTCTACTTATGATCTGTAGGCTAGTGTATGTAGTAAACAGACTATAGTCTGGTGGTAACTAGGAGGAGGGCAAGGAGGTGGGGAGAGTAGTTGGTTCACAATGCTTACAGATGAGAGACCTATTGGCCAGACTTTTCTGCTGCTTTAGATATATGGTAGCGGACAGAAGTCTTTTTACTCTATCTGTAGTAACCAGGCTACTGTTTACTAATACACATATTTAGCAGAAGACAATTGTGTGTTAACTAACGTTTTTGAAAACATGTCTGTAGACTGCAGCCTGCACATAAGGGAAGGCAGACATGGAAAACAAACCATTATTATGAACATCTATATTGTTGTAAACTAGCCCCCCCCCCTTCATACTGGTTGAACACATGTTTTAGAGTGGTGGGACAGCTGCATCATTTAGTGTTGCTATGTTCATTTACAGACTCAAGGGTAGAATTCCTATCCTCGAGTCAGCACTTTACAAATATTTACAGATTCAATATTTTCTCTCTCATCTTAAAGAAATGGATCTAGATGTATAATATATCCCCACATGAGAGAGACAGAGGCAGTTTTGTTAATGTATTTGATATCTTGGATCAGGCTAAAAGCTACTCAATAATGGTAGAATATATTACTGCCAGAGATACTTGGGGCACTTTTGTTGGAACCATTGACAAAACAATTTGGAAATGCATTGCACCACATTCAGATATTGAAGGTAGATCACCACACAATATATACGAGTGATGCTTGGTGCCCCCGTTGTGAGATTGAGAGGTAGTGCAGCTGTTCCAGAGTATGCAGCTTTGAGAGGGTGATTGGATCTAGTCTAGGGAATTCAAACCCTTGTCAAACAGTCAATTTACCTTACCAGGGGCAGGTATTCTGTTAGAAACAGAAGGTTATATGAAGGAATACCAAGGGGCAATATTTGCTGTGCAGTAATTGTCAGAGTCTCTATATCTAGCACAAGCACTGGCTGGAAAAGAACCCCAACAGTGGTTGAAATGGAAGTAGCTATATTGAAGTGTATGAGACAAGTAAGGTGAAGCATGAAACAAATATGATTTTCCGTCAAGCGTGGCTGTTGGAAGTGTTAGAGTAATTGAATATACAGCAATGGGATGGTGACTAATTTAATCTTGCACTGAAAAAACATGATAGCATGACATCCCCTATTCAGACATGGTTTTTCAGGCTCTCAGTGTGATTAATGTCAAAAGCTGAATTTGGTATACTCATTGGGAGTTTCTATATTTTTGTATTTTCTTTGCATTTCTGTAAAATGAAAGAAAACCAAGCCTTTTTAACAGGGTACGCTCACTCCTGCCGGGCTCATCATCATGCAGATTCCCATTGTCCATCTCCCCTCATGAACTCTGGTCCCAATTTGTCAAACGTTCTTCAGGCCCCATCAGTGCCATATCACCCAGAAACTCATACCATTTGGAGTTTGGCAGAACTACTTCACTCAAGCCTAACTCCAAGTCAAAGGAGAGGGTATTTTAGGTTCAAGAGTTCAGGGGATTTACTGAACAGGAGGTAGGGTACAATCTTGAGTCGAAGGTGGGGCGTGTTGGGTTAGGCCCATCCCTTGCGTGATGTAGAGACGTGTTTCCCTACCCTGGGTGCCGGCCTGCGTGTATATGGCATCCTGGTTTTTGATTTTGGACCTAGCCTCACACAGATCTAGTGTGTGTGTACAGAGGCTTTGATCTGTCCCTTGACATAAATAAGACCCTGGGTCTTTCCTGTGACTTGATTGATGCACCTAGCAAACCCTCATTATACTGACAGTCAGCTATTTTCCGTTTCATGGGATTAGCACACAGAGCAGTGGTGACAGCACACGGTGGTTTGTGAATCCATAGCTGTGGCCAGATCTTTCTATCGGTGTTACTGGAGGTGAGACCTACTGGCCCACTCGTGTAAAGTTATCCTTTTGTGTGTTTACCCAGATCCTAGCACTAACATCCAAACCGTACCGTGTGCATGTTTGTGTGTTCAGCCTACCTGGCATATGCATGATGTGCAGGGGTGAACCAGAGTAATGGACGTCTGTGCAATCCGTGTTGGATTGCCCTGGCATAGATGGACGTGAGGTTGTTTTTCCAGATATTGTAAGTGTGTTGCTGACATTCTTGAAGCAGGAGGCAGAAGACTTAGTGAAGTGTGGAAAGAGGAGACAGCAGCCATTTAGAAAATCTATTTGGCCTTTTGGTGAGAGGAGCTGCTGAGCAGTCTTCCTGTAGCACTTTTATATTTGGTGGAGGTGCAGAGTGGGACTTAAGTCTCTGTTGCGCAATATGAATGGACCTCTTAGGTGAGGCCAGCCTTTTCTTTCCCCTGATTATTCTTCATTATGGCTGATGATAGCCACAGGCTGAAAGCTCACACCTCTTTGTGTCTCTGTTGTGGATGCTCCAGGCTGGGGACTATCCCATCATACGGAGCATGACTCTACACAAAGGCTGTGTTTGGAGAACGGCCTGAAGAGGACACTTCAAAGGTGAACCAACTTAAACCAGTTATGAAAGTGGAGACACTGGACCCACATCTCCTGTCTGCTTCGACTGGATAAAAGTGGGACCCACTGGCCCACGTTTGGTTCCAGTTCCAAGTTCTCTTTAACTAAGGAAGGACGTGCTCTGTAGAGTACTGTTGTGCAGTCAGAGCTGGCGTCTACCTGACAGCCAGCTTTTCAGAAGTGATGGGACATCTCCTATGCCCACCCCTTGCTGAAATAACTGATTACCTGCCCCGTAGTGCCTAGAACCTAGCAGCCTGCTGAGAGAGGTAAGAAACCTGCTGTCCCTGCAGTATGAGTAACTATCCAGGAGGAGCAGGTGCAGTGTGACCCCCAGTGTGGTGGGTCAGCAAAAATGGAGGACTGCAGATAGTGACATGTTTGCCCTGCTAGTGGAGAACCCCCGATAAGTCCAACTTGTACATATTAAAACCTGCATATTTTTATGGCAGCTACAAGGTTAGTAATGGTAGACCTTCACACCCTATCCTTGGATCATTTGATGGATCTGTGCTTAGATAGAGGGCGGAGGGCTCCCAGGAACACAGGACAGGGAGGGACCTGTGAGTTTCATTGGAGACCAGTTTGGGAAAGTGGAATAGCTCTACGAGGTTTGCTCTCACACCCAAGGGCGATCAAACTTAGTTCAGCCACCAATACATGATCTTGAAAGAAAATAAATATATTGTCCCACACAATCCCACGTAATACATTGTTGATGTGGTGTCCGCGCTTTCTCAGCTATTTCCAGCCCCTAAAAAGGTTTCAGGGATGCAGTGGTAATTCAAACCCCATTGTGTGCTTCATAATATCATGCACAAGCACTGACAGACCCGCCACAAAGCCCGATGGTGCCCTTGTAGGCATGCAGAACTGTTGCATGAAATAATTCCGGATCCAGTCTGGCATTTAAGGGGATTCTAAAGGTTTGGAATCTGCTGTTAGATACTGTATGTACCAAAAAGAGCATTTCAGAAAACAAGTAATTTGTTCTTTATGTGTATCATAGAATGCTAGAATACTGTCCTGAGACTCTCTCAGAGAGCGTTGTGAAACCTTAAACTAGCAGAAATGACAAAATTCCATCACTGTCAATTGAGTGAGCATTGTGCATCATTGGGTATACTCTGGGAGGAAGGTTTCCAGGCATCCTCTCTGTAAATGCTTCATAGATGGTTAAAGGTACATCATTCCATTGACTGTTGGTGTAGGTGGCAGAGAGAGGATATAGAATATATTTGGTACAAATTATAAAAGGTGGAGCCTTGGGACATCATGTTCAAATTCCACAGATATAAATGTCTCCCTCTGGACTTTCTCAAGTGTGGGGACCTTTCGCAGACTACCGCACTATTTATCAGATCTCCTCCAATTGAAGAATGCTATAAGAAGTGGGTCTTCATGCCAGTATTTCGCCGATTGCAGCTGAACCCCTCAACACCCTCTCAAATGCCCAGATGCCACTCTGGTGGCATGCATGTAACTTATAATTGTCTCTAAAACAATGTATTTTAATTAGAAAGTACCTGAAGTTCTGACAAGGTCTGCTACATGTTAATGCAGTAGGGCTGGCAATTTGCAGGTGCACTCCTGTAGCTATAGATTTAATAAGGCAGCCCTTCTCTTTTTGTATCTCCTATGGTTTTATTTATTATTAATTAAGATATTTTACAAAATGCTAGCTTGCCATTCTATAGTTACTTTGTGACCACTGGTGCTGTTTAGTGTTATGTGTGGCTTTTCTGAGTTCCTCCCCACTTACACTTTGTAGGTAATACCCAGTGCTTTAAATGTAATTCTGTGTTACGCCTCGAGCCAGTGGCTCGTTTAACATGTATGAGAGAGTTGTTATTGCCCTTTTTGAATGCAGGGCCATATTCAAGCATTCTAGAGCAGTTATCTAGCTAATGGGAGGTAAGTACCCACCTCTATCAGGGTGAAGCTCTAAAGTCCCTAAATGAATCTGAGGTCAACCCTATGGTAGCTATGGCACAGATCTGTCAGGCTTAACTTAGAAGCAATCTGTAAAGTATTAATGCTGTCCCAAACTGAATTAGAAAAATAGAGCAAGATCTAGTAAACAAAACAGCAAAAATACAATAAGGAGAATCGGAGATGTGATTTATTTATTTATTTTTAAGTATAAATGGTGCCAGGAAGCACAAAGTGCTCAAAGGTCATGGTAGAGCATGGCAAACACAAGGAGATGACGGACGGAACACTGAAACTTTTCAGACACTCACCCCGGTCACAGATCTGGGTTGAATCCATCATCGTGTTTTAGCTCACTTCGCCACCTCAGTTCAGACCCAGCTATATGCAAATCAGTCTTGACCCTGTGCCTCATGGGAACAGTCCAGTCCAGACTGCCAAGCCAGGTCTTCCTTGAACCAGAGACAAGCATCCTGGGACCGATTTTTGAGTAATTCCCCTCATCAACCAGGCTAGCGTGAATCCAGTGGCAAAGTGAGCAAGAGACCCATCTATGGGCATATCCTGCCATTTAGGGTGACCAAAGCAAACAAGGAGATGACGGACGGAACGCTGAAACTTTTTAGACACTCACCCCCAGTCACAGGTCTGGGTGAATCCATCATCGTTCTTTAGCTCACTTCGCCACCTCAGTTCAGTCCCATCTATATGCAAATCAGTCTTGACCCTGTGCCCCATGAGAACAGTCCAGCCCGAACTGCCAAGCCAGGTGTTCCCTGAACCAGAAACAAGCTTCCTGGGGCCGGTTTCTGGGTAACACCCCTCATCAGCCAGTCTAGCTTGAATCCAGTGGCAAAGTGAGCAAGGGACCCACGTCTGGGTAGAGGGAGAGCATGACCTAGGTATAATTTGACACTGACAGCGATGGAGTGCAGCTCCGATACACTAAACAGGTTCGCCCTGGTCAAAGATTTTACCTTCTAACTTTAGTCCTTTAACTCCCAATCCACCACAGGAGTACACTTCTAAAGCTCCTTGGGATCTCAGGGGAGGCATTTAGAGACTCACTGGGTGTCAGGCAGAGTCCAGTCCAGTTCTAGTTGCCACTGATCAAGTGGGAAGCTGTAGGAAATGCCTCTTGCAGCTTGTTGTACCCCTGTAGCTTGAACAGGTCTGCCTTGTGACCATTGGAGTCCACTTCTGTGCTCTGGGTACAAGAAGGAAAGTCCTTTAGTGGTTTTCTCAGATTGCTGACATCAGGTTCAGACCTCTTCTGATCTTCCTGTGGTCGAGGAGTGTTTTGAAGTGGGCACCAGGAGATGTCACATTTATATCTGGCACGTGCTAGTGGGTGGGAATGACCCCTGAGTAAGCCCTAACCAATAGAGTAAATGTTCCTGTGGCTAGCCCTACCCCCTTTTGGCATTTTGAAGATGGAGGCAGTCTTCAACCACACTAAACTTGGGCTCTGAAGTGTGGGTGTGTGTGTGTGTGTGTGTGTGGGGGGGGGTGTTGTAGTAATGCTAGTGTCCTACCACATCTGACACCATCAGCCATTTTTAGGCAGCCCCATTACCCCCAAGAAACCCAGAGGCAGAGGTCTGGCAGAACAAAGCAGAGTTAATCAGCAACACAACAGTGGATACACAAAAATTATTTTAGCATCCAGCTCTTGCCCCTTGAAGTGTGCCCCCGCTGTGATATTTAAAACCTCAGCTGACCTGTCGTGCAGGTCTTGACACTACAGCAGGATTTCCCATGATGTCAACAAGGGCCTCCTGTGATTGGGGCTGGTCTCGCTGGGGGGACCAAAGAAGAGTTCAGGCCTGGGTATTAGCTACATCTTCTTGTGACAGGTTAGGCCTCTTTGAAGTTAAATAATTTCATGGGCCCAGCCCACCAGCATCCTGTCAGCGGCACAACAATTCTTCCTACATCCAAGGCCTTTTTTTCCTGTCTTTGGAGCAAGCTCACACCTTGTTCACACATGTTCAAATGTGAATGACACCCTGGTGAAAGTAGGAGAGAAAAATGCAGATTAGATCCCAGTTACGTCAGACAGGGAAAAGGTAACTTCCTAAAAGGTATATTTCCATCATAGTTCTACAAAATTAGATTTTACCTTTAAGTTGGATTTTGAATACCTATTAAAAAGAGACATTAAATATTTGTTATTGCTGCTTCCAAACTGAAATTAGCATAATTGTACCATGCACACTGTCTTATGAGCAAAAAGGCCTACTGTAGTATCTGGTTCTAATAGTTCATGCTATGCCAGTGGAACTCTCTATGCCAGTGGAATTCTCTATGCCTGTGGAATTCTCCCTGAATGATGTAAGATAGAATGTTGTGAGTGAGAACCTTCAGTTGGAGAAGGGCTGAGCATCATGCTGGCTGCTCCTGGTGAGGCTGTACTACTGGAATTGTAACTAATACAATAAATACTCCTCAAACACTACAATCTGTCTAGACCAAGTTACTGCAATTTTATGGCGACAAGGATGGTATGGTGCACATTTTACAGTGTTGGTGTTTCTTTATTGCAACAGTGCACAACGTATTACCTTCTCTCCAGGTTACGCCTGCAAAAATGAGTTGTTAACCTTTTTGGGTGTATGGTTTGGGGTCCAGTCCCATTTCCATAGTGCATGGTCTGCGTTACAAAGGGCGTTTGTTTATTAGGTTTCATGTTTTATTGTCAACACTATAGCCCAGTCCTGTTCTCTATTTTAGTCGGTCTTCTATATGTGATGGAGAAGAATGAGTACTCATTTGTATTTCTCTTCTTCCCTGTCTTCTTGTTTCCTCCTGCTCTGACTTGCTTCCTCGCATACCTGTCTGGCCAGTAGGTGTGCAGGTGGTAGTCATTGATGGTTTCTCCTTTCACTCTTTCTTTTCTTTGGTTATATAAAGAAGGGAGGATGGGTGTTAGATTATGTTTATCTGTTTTCATATTTCCATTGTCTCTCACTGCTCTTCTTCTCTCTGGTTCTCTTTTTCATACAACTAGCTTCTGCATCTTGTTTCTGCTTTTCTCTGTTCATCTGTTACACTGTTCTTTTCTGTTTTCCTTTGGAAAGTAGGTTATGGTTCAAATATGGTTCATGCTATGCCAGTGGAACTCTCTATGCCAGTGGAATTCTCCCTGAATGATGTAAGATAGAATGCTGTGAGTGAGAATCTACAGTTGGAGAAGGGCTGAGCAGCATGCTGGCTGCTCCTGGTGGGGCTGAACTACTGGAATTGTAACTACTACAATAAATACTCCTCAAACTCTACAATCTGTCCGGACCAAGTTACTACACCTACTTAGGGATGACTTATTAATATTTAAAAGCAAGGTTTTACCCGTCAAAAAGAGTTTATTTTAACAGGTTGAATAAGAAGTTTAAAACTGCACAGACAGGCTACAAAGGTAGGCCCGGAGAAAGGTTTGCTGGGTCATTGCAAGGAGTGGCATAATGGATGAGACAACTCCAAAGCATGGCTGGGTTAGAGTCTGCGCATGACCATCAGAGTAAACAAATTAATCAAATAGTCCCATAAGGTGCTCTAAGGAAAATGGGGAAACGGCCACCCACGTTTCCAAATATTCCTGCAGACACTAGTTTCCAGAAAAGCAATACAAAGATAAATCTTATTCCTAAGCACACATATGTCATTAGTAGTCAAAAAAAGTTCATGAGGCCATATTTGTCCAAATCCAAATCTTCTTCTTTATTTCAAAGAAGTCATCACTTCCAAATGACAAAGGTGATTCAGAGATGATTCATGTTATCACATTGACGTAGCCAACACGTGTTTCCTCTTGGGGTCATCACGCAATAACTTTCTCAGGGCATATAGTCAATAAAATATGCCTAAATCCTCATTGGGTTGTATTGTAATAGCATCTAAAGGTAACCAGTATCCACTGGTATTCGGGATAACGAGTACTTTAAAAGACATGTATCCGATCGATGGAGATACATGTCGCTGGTCCGGCAGATGTTCTCCTCAAATTACTCCATGGCCAGTGTAGAAAGCGGTGGTGAGAGGGGACACTCATGACGGTGCCCAGGCCTGTCAAAAAGGGTGCAGAAAGGGTATCTTTTCTCGGGTTTATGGTACTGCAGGTACCCTCACAACATAAACGTGGGGCGGAAGTGCATATGGTCTTGGACTGCAACAAGACAGCCCTACTCTTCTTTGTAGAACTCATTTTTTAAATCAGTATTTAGGAGCATTGCTGATTCTTTTAACTTCTCTACCAAGTCCATCAGGTGCTGATGCTGCAGGTGTGTGATGGCCTCCACCTAATTCGTCATAATGAAATCACAATCTAGTGTTGCCTCCTCCTCTTCTATTATCATGGCTCTTAGGAGACAGCTCACAAATTCCAAGATTATTTTCGGGTGGCCCTACTTTGTGGGCTGTATACCTCTTAGTAATAACTAGCAAAAAATTGTGTTACCTCTGCAGAGTCATCCCTTATTTGCAGCTTTCAGAATTACCCATCAATTGATGAGTAATCCATTACATTTCCATGATGGAAATGCAACTATGAGCCACCCACTTCCAAGCTGCTCTTCGTCATGTCTTGGGAGTCTAAACTCGTTTTAGCTCTCACATAGCTGCTGAGTTTTAAAAAAACCATTAAACCTGCAACCTAACTGCACACAAACATCTCCCTACACATCCAATTATACATTTCCAAACATGAAGCATTTTTCTACAAACTTTCCCATGTCTGGAAGGGTGTTCCACCATTATATTGTTTCCAAAATATTGTGTGTCACAAATATTGTGTCAACAATAATGTGATGAGAAGAATATTGTGCAATAGAATATAGCAGGTAAGAATATAATTTCATTAAAGTTGTGTTATTTAGTTAAAAAAAATCATGTGTAACCCCTTAACTGCTGAGGCTTTACCACTGCAGCGATGACGCCTTTTTGGCTCTTTGTTGTACTTTGTGCTTATGCCTCCATAACTTCTTTCCACATAAGGTATCCATTCCAAATATGCATCCTTTTGTCTAACATCTTGGTGATTCTAAAGGTACCCAGGGTTTGTGTATTCCCCTGGAGGGTACTGAGAATATAGCCAAAATATAGTTACATGTTTTTCTTTGTGAAAATGGGAAAAAGTGCTCTGCAAAAAAGGGTCTGGCTTCTTCCCCATACAAATGGCAGTAACAAAAGGTTTGCTGTGCTAAAATCACCATCTTCCCAGCTATGCAGAGCTGTACCAAAAAACAATTCTTTATCACAGTATTGGAATTATTCTAAGAGGTAGTTTGTTTTTCCTAATTTTTGTGCTTTCAACCTACTTACAATTTGTGGTGTAAAGTGTAAAATCCATGCGTGAAGCTAGAAATCTATACTTTTTTTTTTAACTAGACACAATTCTGAATTCAGCAAGGGGTCTTTTGTATAGATCCCCACAAGGTTTTCCCCAAGAAACTAACTGTTGAAATAAATAAATATTGAAAATGAGTAGGAACAACGTATCCATTTATGAGAAGATCTTAAGCTGTAGCTTGTTGTCATGATTGCCAGTTTGCAAAAAATCGACATATCGTTACATCCTCTAGACCCGTCAGGTCGCTGGGATGTACAGGGTTTGTAGATTCTCCAAGAATTCGAGGTGCCCAGAACCAACAAGTGAGTGGCACCGTACAATGATTTTTCACTGTGTACCAAGTACAGAGCAATTTCATATGGTTAAATATAAGAGTGAAATAGGTATGAAGAAAACCTTCTTATTCCTGAAATTTACACCAGATATGGAGTTTGGGAGCATTGGTTCTCTTCCAGGGGTATCCTCATCAAAGTCATAAGCACTGAATATTCCCGCCCATGTGCGGGACCCCGGAAACAATATAAAAATATATATGTAAAAACACATATATCTAGCTCCACATATATGTATGTACATATATTATTTTTCTCAAACCAATGCAGCCCCAAAAAAGAGGCTAACACAATGTAAAACCTTGTACATGTACTGCAATTATAAAGGAAACAAAGAACACATTAAATCAAATATCCTTTGAATTTTGTGTTTTAATGAGTAAAACCACTCATAACTCCTGAAAATTGCTCATAAAAAGACATTGTTAGCCTCAGGCTGCATTGAAAAGCAATAACATAGAAAATGAAAGCATTTTCAACAAAAAACTGGCACTGTGCCTTTAAGGCAGCCCTGACTCCAGGCTTCCCATCATGCCTCAGGGGTGACAGTTAAGTCAGTTGTTCTTTCCGGCTCCTTCTGTCAGGACCCTGGTTAACAGCTCCCACCTTTTTTTGACTTTCTGTCAGAATTACTTGGTGTTCTTCAATTTTTTGATCTCACTCGACGGGTTTTTACCCTAGAGAGATAGTTATACCTTTTTTGGGCTCAAAAAAGGTAAATTTTTTGTCAAAATGCCTAAGGCTCTTTTTGACACCTGCCCTGCCTGTGGGCATAAGAAGGCTTGGTCAGATACACATCCAGTGTGCATTCGCTGTCTACCTGACTCTCATGAGGTAGCATCTTGTGTCCACTGCCAGTCCTTGTCATCCAGAACTATCAAGGACAGAGAAAGAAGCAGGATTATGGACTTTCTGAGAGAGGTAGGTCTCCAAAGAGTCTTCAGAAGCGGTCGATGTCGAAAAAAGTTCCGACCTGCTCTCCTTCGGCATCAGGATCGGCGTTGAGGTCTCCAACGACGAAGAAGGTGAAGTCTTCAGCGTCGAAAGTCAAGAAAGCTCCGCTGCCATCAACCGGGCGATGTGCAGCGTCGAGAGAGAGGTCACCGTTGAAGCAGGGAGGCTCAACGTCGAGACCTCCGTCGTCGAAGGCTCAGGTAGAGTTTTCGACGTCGAAGCCTCCGCCGGCGCCTAGTCATCGGCGTTGAGGCAGCCTCCGTCGTCGCCTGGCTATCGACGCTCGACGTCGAGGCAGCCTCCGTCGTCGCCAGGTCATCGGCGATCGGCGTCGAAGCACCCTCCGTCGTCGCCAGGTCATCAGCGATCAACGTCAAAGAAGCGATCGACATCGAAGCATCCTCCCTCGTCGCCAGGTCATCGACATTGAGGAATTCTCCGTCGACGACCCATCGGCACTCGACGTCGAGGCATTCATCGTCGGCGAAGGACCATGGTAGTTCGACGTCAAAGCTTCCTCCGTCGGCGTCACACCATCGACGCTCGACGTCGAGGCATTTATAAACGTCTGCAGGACACTCGTCGACGAGAGGTGAACAAAGTTCGACGTTGGAAAGGCCTTTATTGACTTCACCTCCTCGGAAGTCGACGTCGAGGCATGGAACTCCAGTGGTTCAGCCTCAACCAGTGGCGCAGCAGTCTCTAAGGTCGTCTGGATCTGCTTCAGCTGCGGAGGATGACCAGGGCTCGCAAGTGAGTAACAATCACTCTGCCAAGCGGAAGAGGTCTCCAGAGCAGAGGGACTCTCGCAGTCGCTCCAGGTCTGCGGCTGGCTCAGGTTCGGACTCTGGCCCGGATTTAATTATTTATAAGTCGGGCAGCGAGGAATCCAGGCATTCGCAAAGGGATGCAACGCCTCCATCACACTCTCCAGTGACAGATTCGGCTCCAAAGTCGCCGACTGTCAGGCTTTCGCCGAGATGGTACAAGCCCCTTCATCACTGGGCTAAGGACAAGGAGACAGCGTATCGGATGCAGCAACCGCTCTCTAGGCCTCGAGAACGGTCACGCTCTCCGGTGAGGCAAAGAGAACGTCAGAGAGAAAGATCACGCTCTCCAGTTCGTCAGAGGGAAAGGTCACGCTCCCCAGTTCGCCAGAGGGGAAGATCACGTTCCCCAGTTCGCCAGAGAGAAAGATCGCGCTCCCCAGTTCGCCAGAAGGAAGGATCACGCTCCAGGGTGCGAACCAGTAGGCGTAGATCACGATCAAGAAGCACAAGGAGAGAGCGAAGAACTCCTTCTACTTCTTCCTCTACCCGCTCTCACAGAAACTACTCTCCTACCCTAACAGACTCTCCTTCAACGAGGGTATCTCCAATTGATGATATCTTCACTTTTCAGGATGTACTTGGTAGGGTAGCTCTTAAGCTGGGAGTTACCTTAAAAGCTCCGCAGATCAAGATCTCAGTAATTTTTGAAACATTACAGCATAGGTCTGCACCCAAACCTCTTCTGCCTTTGGTGCCGGGGATTATAGAGCCAGTGATGGACGTCTTCTTAACCCCAGCGACGATCCGCTATTTCCTCAGAGCTGATTCTCCCCGGACTCGGTGAGTATCGCGGCGGTGAGGAAGTCCAATGCAGTCGCCGCCTCCTCCACTGGGCCTCCAGATAAAGACAGCAAGATGCAAGACTCGTGGGGAAGGCGGGTTTGCAATACATCACCGGCTTTTCTCAAAGTTGCCAATGCGGAAGCCCTCTCGGGGCGTTATGACCGATCCCTGTGGGATTCTCTGCAGCGTTTTGTGGAGAAACTCCCAGCAGAGGACCGTAAGGACTTTGAAGAAATCCTCCTGGAAGGCAGTCAAGTCTCCAACCAGGTGATCAGCGCTGCAGCGGATGGGGCTACCCTAGCAGCTCATGGGTATGCTCATGGGGTAACGGCAAGGAGGTCATCATGGTTACGCCTAATGGCTTTGAAACCAGAAGCCCAAGCGCGCATAGTGAACTTGCCTTTTTCAGGTGGTTCGTTTTTTGGCACAAGTGCGGACGAAGAGATGCAGCGCATGAAGGCAGAGCTGGAAAAAGGCAGTAGGTCTTGAGAAGAAGAACGAGTTCAAGAAGAGATTTCGCTCCTTCAACAAGGGCTCTACAAAGCAGCGGGTTCAAATCCCGAACTGGCAGAAGAGCCAGGATCAGCAGGGGCAGCAAAAGTCCCAGTACAAAGGAAAGCGTAATTACAAGGGAGGAAGTAATCAACGCCAAGGCAACAACACCGGCAAGACTCAATCCAAGCAATGAGTCGTCTCTTCCCCCAGCTCTGTGGACCACTCCAGTGGGGGAAGCCTGGCAAATCATTTGGAAGAGTGGCAAAGCATCACAAAAGACAGATGGGTGTTGTCTACGCTTCAGAATGGGTACTGTCTTCATTTCAATCATCTGCCTCCACCTGTTCCCCCGATGTCAGCAGTTATAAGCTGCACCTACTGCAAAGAGAAGTCGCTACTCTACTCGAAAAGTCTGCTATCAAGAGAGTGCCGGTCTCTCACAGGGGAAAAGGGGTGTACTACCGTTATTTTCTGGTCAAGAAAAAAGGACAGAAGGCAGAATTCAGGCCCATTCTGGACTTGCGAACACTAAATCTGCACGTCAAAAAGGAAAGATTCCGCATGTTGGCGCTTCACCAAATATATCCACATCTCAGAAAGGGAGATTGGATGTGTTCGCTGGACCTTCAAGATGCTTATTTTCATGTTCCAATACACCCCAGTCACAGAAGATTTCTTCGGTTCAGGGTGGGGACCTCCCACTATCAGTTCAAAGTCCTACCGTTTGGGTTGAAGTCGGCCCCTCGGATGTTCACAAAGTGTGTTGCAGTGGTGGCAGCTGCTCTACGCCGCAGAGGGGTCTTCGTGTACCCATACTTGGACGATTGGCTTGTGAAAGGTCCTTCTCCAGTCAACGTAAGAAATCAGTTCCAGACTTGTATACAGCTCTGCCAGAGACTAGGGCTACATGTCAACTTCGGAAAGTTTATATCAGAACCCCTCCAGACGCTCCGTGCGCTCCAGGCGGAAAATACTTTCAATGGTTTTAAGGGGCCATCCATGCCCTCAGTAAACTGCTAAAAGAAATAAATACCAACATTCTAACAAGGCTCTTTCGAGGCGACATCATTACGTTGCCCGTTAAGTATTTCTGTGAATTCTTTTCATCTATAAATCTAAGCTTATCTTGAGGCACGAAAGCCATCGACCCTATCAGTTTGTCGTTGGATACCATGCAAGGTTTCTTTTTTATTTTGATGATGGCGTGAGATTAATCCAAACTTCCATCTATTTCCCTGGTTGATGGTTAGTCATCACGCTCTTAATTTAGCAGAAACCGTGATCAAATTGTGATTCCTTTACCAGTTGGTCGTAGATAGGCCGGCAATCTATGCATGCCTCATACGTTATGATATTTGTATCCAGTTAACCAACACTTGCTCCAAGGAATTTTTAGAATCTTCGAGTGGTTCTCCCGAAGAAGGCGTGTGTACGCCGAAACGCGCGTAGAGATTATTAATTTACCCACTTGGTTGCTTTTATGAATGTATTTGTTTTTATTCATGTATGTAAATTGTTTTTAAACATGATGGATTGTATATGCTGAAATCCTTTGAATTATCGGTCATATAACTTGTGTGCTATATGTTTTTTAATAAATTCATGTTTTGTATTAATAAATCAATAAGATCTATTTTTTGTTTTTTAGTTTATCTTTCCCGTACACTGCATTAGTTTATATTTTTTGTGCCTTCATCATTGTTGTGTCAGTATACCTGATATCCCTACAGGACCTCACAGTTGCCTAGGAATTGTTATTTTTATAAATATTGTGCCCTGACCTAGGAACTTGCCACTAGTTTCAGGGGGTCCCTTTCTTATATATTCAACTTCGAAAAGTCAGTCATTGAGCCCACCCAGAGGATCCACTTCCTCGGAGCTCTGCTAGACTCCGAAGCAGGAAAAGGGTTTCCTTCGGAGGAGAGGCAATAATCAATCACCCAGAAATGTCAACTGATTCTTCTCAGCAAGGCTCAGAAAGTGCGCAGGATTGCCTCCCTGCTAGGGTCGATGGCGTCTTGCATCTTCCTGGTCCCGAATGCCAGACTTCGAATGCGTCCTCTTCAGCAGGATCTGGAGGACAAGTGGGATCAGCAATCGGCTCGGTGGGACAATCACATCGCCATCTCAGACGCAGCTCGAGCTTCTCTTCCGTCGTGGACAAAAGCTCAGAATATGCAGGTGGGAGTCCCGTTCCACCAACCTCCCCCTGTGCAAACGCTGATCACGGACGCTTCCCTTCTGGGCTGGGGAGCGCACATGGGCCCACTGCAGGTGCAAGGTCAGTGGTCACACAAGGAAAGCACTTACCATATCAACATGCTGGAGCTGAGAGCAGTCCACCTAGCTCGCAAAGCGTTCCTCCCCTCAATCCAAGAGGCATCTGTGCTAGTACAGACGGACAACACTACAACGATGTACTACTTGAACAAGCAGGGGGGACGCGCTCCCGGACGTTGTCGTTGGAAGCGCAGAGGATCTGGCATTGGCTTCTGGCTCGCAGGCTGTCTGTCACGGCGGTTCACCTTCCAGGAGAGCAAAACGTGAGGGCAGACGCTCTAAGCCGTCATTTCGACGACAAAGAAGACTGGGTTCTTCACGACGAAGTGGTAGAGGAACTTTTTCAATCCTGGGGTCGTCCCACCATAGACCTGTTCGCGGACGACCAAAACGCCAAATGCCGAAGCTTCGCCTTCAGGTCCTACCGGCCGGACTCGAGAGGAAATACTATTTTGATCGACTGGTCAAACGAATTTGTGTACGCCTTTCCACCCCTTCCGTTGATTCCGAAGTTGGTGAGCAAGCGAACACTCGTGCACAACAATGATTTTGATTGCTCCCGATTGGCCGAGGCAGTGGTGGTACACGGACCTGCTTCACCTGTCAGTGACGCCTCACAAGAGGCTACCTTGCAGGCCGGACCGGTTGTCCAAGATGGACGGGAGGATCTACCATCCCAACCTTCCGTCACTGAGCTTGGCAGCATGGCTCCTGAGGTCATCCAATACGGCCATCTAGGTTTGCCAGAGGACTGCATGTTCATTCTTAAAGAGGCAAGGCGTCCTTCCACCAGACATTCGTATGCATGCAAGTGGAAGAGATTTTATATGTGGTGTATACAGAATAGTCATGATCCGATCAAATGTCAAGAAGAGGCAGGTCTTCCTTATTTGTTGTATCTGGCTAAAGCAGGGTTAAAATGTAATTCCATCAAGGTGCATCTAGAGGCCATAACGGCTTATAGGCGGTCACCTTCTCAAACCTCTTTTTTCCAGCTAACATCTGTCAAGGACTTCCTGCAAGGGTTGAAAAAAGTATACCCTCCAGTGCGTCCTCCTTCTCCACCCTGGGAGTTGAACCTGGTGCTATCAAAGTTAATGGGTCCGCCTTTTGAACCCATTCACAAAGCTACTTTACAACATCTTTCATGGAAAGCGGCTTTTTTGGTGGCTATCACGTCAGCTCGCAGAGTGAGCGAGATTCAAGCCCTCTGTGCATCAGAACCAATACGGTGTTCCATTTGAATAGGGTGGTGCTGCGGACGCATCCATTTTTTCTGCCTAAAGTGGTGTCAGATTTTCATGTAAATCAGACCATTTCTCTGCCCACTTTTTTCCCAACCCTTCTACTCCAGCTGAGAGGGCTCTGCATTCTTTAGACCTGAGAAGGGTTTTAAAATTCTATCTTGACAGGTCTAAAGGGATTCGTCATTCTGATCATCTTTTCGTTAACTACGGATCGATCAGGACAGGCCTTGCTGCCTCAAAGCGTTCCATTTCCAGATGGATCGTTTCATGTATTAAACTTGCTTACCAGCTAGCGCAAAAACCCCTGGGGTTTTCTCCCAAGGCATCTTCCACCAGGGGGAGAGCTACGACTGCGGCCTTTCTCAATAATGTGCCCATGTCTGAGATCTGTAAGGCGGCGACCTGACGGTCCATCCATACATTTACCAGACATTATTGCCTTGATTCTGACACGAGAGCAGATACCCAAGTAGGCCAAGCCTCCTTGCGGAATCTGTTTAGCAGCCAGGCTAGGCTGTGATGTTGGGTCTTTTAAGATAGAAGATGTACTTCTTATTTACCTGCAGGTGGTTGTTGGGCTTGCTATTCTATTCAGTGCTTATGACTATTGATGAGGATCCCCTGGAAGAGAAGGATAAGTTACTTACCTGTAATCCTAGTTCTCTTCCAGGGGTATCCTCATCAAAGTCATAAGCAACCCACCCGCCTCCCCAGGTAAATGAGAGCTGTAAGTTTTTTAGATTTGTATTTAACCCTGACATCAGGTTATGCAAAGAACAACTGACCTAACTGTCACCCCTGAGGCATGATGGGAAGCCTGGAGTCAGGGCTGCCTTAAAGGCACAGTGCCAGTTTTTTGTTGAAAATGCTTTCATTTTCTATGTTATTGCTTTTCAATGCAGCCTGAGGCTAACAATGTCTTTTTATGAGCAATTTTCAGGAGTTATGAGTGGTTTTACTCATTAAAACACAAAATTCAAAGGATATTTGATTAAATGTGTTCTTTGTTTCCTTTATAATTGCAGTACATGTACAAGGTTTTACATTGTGTTAGCCTCTTTTTTGGGGCTGTATCGGTATGAGAAAGATAATATATGTACATACATATATGTGGAGCTAGATATATGTGTTTTTACATATATATTTTTATATTGTTTCCGGGGTCCCGCACATGGGCGGGAATATTCAGTGCTTATGACTTTGATGAGGATACCCCTGGAAGAGAACTAGGATTACAGGTAAGTAACTTATCCTTATTTGTACATCTCTGAATTTGTGGGTACTGATACTATCATGTGATTCAAAGAGGGCATTTTGCAAAATGTCTTCTATCTGACTCACTGACTTACATGTGGAAAGGGCTTCTGGGGTTGAGAGTGTTGAGACCCATGCAAGTTACTCCACCCTAGACTACCGTGGTTGTCTGTTTTTCTGAAATGTGCAGGTTAGGCAGGTGTTGCCTGAGTAGCGGCCGATCATGGGCTCAAAATCCACAGTTGCACACACAGCAAAACAAACCTTAGCTTTGAATGGGAAAAAAGATTGTCCATGTTGTGTTTTGAGCCTCTTCCTATCTCACCCGCTGGGCTCATCCTCAAATATTGAGTTCAATTTTTATGTGGAGAGACGTGGGAACACTAGACGATTGGCAATTTGTGGATCACCACAGATTCCAGACATTTTCAGCACGAAATGTAAATAAATGTGTGAACCCAGCCATTTCTGCAAAGTCTGACGTTTGCAGGGCATTCTAGGAAAGTGAGTGGGATCTATGCAAGTTACTCCATCCTAGAAACTGCCAGGTGAAATGTGACGGGTTATTACTGTTCCTTCTAAGTGATACCACCACTTACATTTATTGATTTTGGCACCCCTAAAAGTGCTAGCTTCAAAGAGCAAATACTAAATAGTATCAGAATATTGGACCCATGACTGCTGGACGTGAGACATAAAGACACGTCAAGGCACCAACCACTTTACGGTCCATTTAAACGCCTTTCACGCACCCCACACAAAGATTTTCATACTGCAGGGGAAATCAATGGGAGGCAAGATGGCGACCGTGTGAGTGGCCAGGTGCGCTCTGCTCCTTCCCAGCTGTTTGAATCGTGCAAGCTGGAGAGTGGAGGCAGGTCTACGCCATGGGCAAGTGCCATGGCTGGTGTACGAAGTTCTGGCTCCAATCACAGTGATTCTTGGACGCACAAGTGGCACATAGCAGCAACTGTGTGCCATACAGTCTGGCACACCACATATGACCTAAGCCACCATTTGCAGCAACCAAATTGCCTGGCTACTTGTGAAGTGAGCGTATTCTGAAATAGGCATGGCGATTCTGTGCTCGACTCGAGACCGTGCAGTTCTGGTCCACCCTGCCCAAAAGTGGGTTGCAGCAGCGGGAGGACCAGGAAGCTGGGTCGAAAGGTTAACAAACACCAGCAGTTAGGGAACGAGACTGATAAGGCGAGCGCAATGTCATACATTCCCCCCAGTACAGAGATCTGGGCCTAAATCCATCGTGTTTTGCTCACCATGCCATTCCAGTTTGAACCCAGCCATATGCAAATCAGTCTTGACCCTGTGCCCCATGGGAATGATGATGGATTAAACCCAGATCAGTTGACTTGGGGTGAGTGCTTGCTATGTTTAACACTCCGTCCATCATCCCCCTTGGTTTCACTCTGTTCGCCCTAAGTTGGGAGGGTATGCCCAGACTTGGGTCCCTTGCTCACTTTCCCACTGGATTCAAGCTAGCCTGACTGATGAGCCAGAAACCGGTCAAAGGATGCTTGTTTCCGGTCCAGGGAAGACATGGCTTGGCAGTTTGGGCTGAACTGTTCCCATGAGGCACAGGGTCGGACTGATTTGCATATGGCCATGTCTGAGCTGGGGTGGCGGAGTGAGCTAAAGAATGATGATGGATTAAACCCAGATCAGTTGACTGGGGGTGAGTGCTTGCAATGTTCAACACTCCGTCCATCATCCCCCTTGGTTTTGCCCCATTAGCTTTAGGCAGCATTTTGAGTAGCTCATCAGAAGAACTGAGCCCCACAGCAACATCTGAGAGTGTAAGGTGCCATAGGAGGCCTCAAAGCCAAAAGTCTGCTGGGGGAAAGGGTGAGAGCTTATAGGTCACTGGACTGACATGGGTCTGGTCCGCAAGTCAGCAGGTGTATGAGGACCCACAAAACCGACAGCAGGTCTCTCCACCATCCACAAATCCGATGGGTTCACTGGCGGAGCCGAAATCGGAGTTGGGGAGCAAACCCTGGGGCTAATATATTGTTCCATTAATCAACATCAGAATGAAACTTGCTCTGATTGCTGCAAGGCAAGGATGGCAACAAACAAATTGGGGGAGCAATGAATAAGATCTCCAAGGCCTGTACCGAAATTGGAGGAAGGATTACTGTGGGTGAAAATCGAGATTTAGCCCTGGAGACACACGTGACAAGCTGAAAAGTCAGTCAGACCCTGAAGAAACCAGATTTTAGACATACTATGGAAACTTGAGGACTTCAAGAACAGGCAGCGACGAAACACTTTTTCGAGTTTTGGGTCTACATGAGGGGGTCGAAGGCAATGATATAAGATCCTTTGTGGTTAAGTTGTTTAGGGGAGTCTTTCCTGATCTGGGATACTGGAACTGGGATCCAGAAATTCATCCCTCTTATGTTAAAAAGACAAGGTCAACCACAGGGGAGCGCATCGCCAGGGGTAGGGGTGTTATCGTTTATTTTGGCACCTTAATTCTCAGACAGGCTGTCTATGAGAAAGCACGCCCTGATACATTTTGAGGGATATTCAGTTTTTTTACAAGGCTGGACTTTTGCCATGTGACTATTGTAAGACGATGGAGATTGAGACAACTTATAAAGCCATGTCAGGAGAAGGGAGCTGAAGCTTATCTGAAGAACCCTGCTCGCCTCAAGATTATTTTTAAAAATAAGACTCATGTGTTCACTTCAGAAATTAAAGCTGAGGAATACTTAGATATGAATTTGTAGGCTCAACATGAATGACAGAGATCATTGAGCTTGTAATTGTTGGTTTAATGCCACTCTTGATCTGGTCTTTTCAAATGAGTGTACTTGCATTTTATTTCTTTCTGGTTTTTTTTTCATTGAGATTAGTTATATTTGGGAGGAGGCATATGTATTTTTAGGTGTGGGTGTATACTCATGCAGTTAGAAAACTGACGATTTCACTAGCTCTGTCTAGCTCGCAGGAGCAAATGGGGGTATCAAATTGAAAAACACATAAGGAAGGAGGGCAGGCATGGGAGCCATCACTCCGACCAGTTAAGCTCTGATTGCTTCTAGTAGTAGGAGGGAGGGGCAGGGGAGGGCTGGGGAGGGCGGGGAGTGGCATTAGGGATGTGGCCGCCGGGGAGGAGTGGGGGGGGCAGGGTGTAGACAACACAAGAGGAGAGAAGGACATTGGTCAAAATCCAGCAGTTTTTTTTGGCTTCAATTCAATCACAACTTTATGATTGATTACATTGGAATATTTAGAATGTTGGGATTAGGAGTTGGAATTTTTAAATGGCACAAGTAACCAGATTGCGTTTAGCCACTATTAATATTTGTGGTTTGAACAAAAAGAATTAATGTCATAGAAGGGCTGAAACAATTGCAAGCATATATTCTTAGTATCCACCAAACCCACATTGAGGAAATATCTTCTGGAGTCCCTGGGCTTTGTGGTGTAGGGATACATTACCCATGATGGGTAGCAATTCTGGCATATAGGAATGTTTGCGGCCTCAAACATAGTATCTCTGACAAGTACGGGAGGTGGGTTATAGCTGAATGTCAGCTTGTCAGTGATGTAGTTACGCTCTGTTCTGTCTATGGGCCTAACTTAGATGACACCACAGTATTTGATTTTCTGAATACTGAGTTGGCTTCATGGCCAACATCAATCATACTCTGTCGGGATCTCAATATAAACTTATTAAGTGGACCAGTTGATCTAGCAGATGGGCATTATCTGAGTAGGAAGTTCTGGGTTTTTCGGGCGCTCCAAAATTTAAAGAGCAATCAGGGTTTGGTGGACATTGTATTACTTCTTCATGTCCCTTAGCCTGGTTACTGGGATACAAATTGAGAAATACCCACAGGTCATGTCAGACCACAATCCTTTGGTCATTGAACTTCCTTTCTCAGGTGGGTCAAGATCGGAGCAGACCTGGCCTTTTGAAAGGCAGCTGTAATCTAATGAAGAATACATTCTCACAGGAATAAATGGATCCCTGGCTTTATGGACAGAAACAGAGGTAGCGCCCCAATTGGCATAATCTGGGAGACATTGGAGGCTGGTATAAGAGGAAGACTTTTAGCTTTAGTCTAAGTAGACAAAAGACTCAATCTCTGTTAGTGAAGGACAAGTTTAGAGAATTAAGTGATCTGAGGGCCCAGTTAATCGTAGCCGCTCGAGATGAAGCTGATCTGCTGGAAATACGGCACACAGTAGCTTTAGTCAAATCTGCTATTAATAATGTCTCTGCAGGCAAGCCCGTGGAAACATGCTTGGTGTGTAGAAAAGAATGCTAAGAGTATAATGAGCGGGCGGGTCATTTGTTGGCATTACGGATGAGGCAAACAGCAGTATCTGGAGAAATTACAGAGATTACGGACAAGGGGTTCATATTGTCAGTACTCCAGCAGCTATGTTAGGGGTGTTAAGGGATTTTTATAGAGATCTTTACCAAGCCGAGGGGACGGGGGCAGGATAATGAGGAGCAAGAAATATGGGACTATCTGGACTCTGGTAGGACTGGTGGGCATCAACAAAATTCTCATGTACCATGTAGTCTTTTGACGTTGGATTACCAATATTGCAACTATCCATTTTTAGAACTCAGGAACTACAGCCCAGTTGGAAATTGAACCTGGATGGATTACATATCAGGAGGATTTTGGTGAATCCCCAAAGGTTTACTTTTCTCTTTTTTAAGATTAAGGAATTAACAGACAGTTCAGTGCCTAGGGTCTTTTGACCTCAGCCTAGTCCTTTTTGTCTTCTTGCCCGTTATCACTTCTGTCCAAAAACATGTGTTACTTATTGTGTATATTAATACTTTTTTCTTTGGATTACTTAGGTACATCTGTTCCAAACGCTATTTGGCTTTCTCTCTGGAAGAATCTTGGCTGGTTAATTTCTTATAACTATACTTTTGGGAGATCAGTACCCTCTCATGTATAGGTAACTATTATTGTCTCTGCATCCTTTCTATTGATGGTGCCCTATATACTGAGGTTCTTTTTTAGCATAAATACTCTTGACCTTATGGTCAATTTTAATGGTGAAGGTTTAAGAAATAAATCTTGCATTTCTCCTTTCAACTTTCACATTGGGAGAATCTTTGGTGATGGTGTTTTAACAGGTCTCTTGCCTATAAAATTCCTTTTTTCATTATTTTCTACCTTAACCCTTAATTCATCTTGGTGATGGTTTAGATTGGCTAAAAGGTTTTTTGTATTGCACTTTTTAATAGAAAGTATTAAGCTCGAGATCAAAGCTTTCTACACATGGGTGGGAGCACGTTTCCTTTGAAAAAACAAATACACTGAAAAAACGAATACTTCGGAATATACTATTTCAAAATGCTCATTTGTGTTTTCGTTTTCTTTTTATGTCTCACTGTATCAGCTTTAAAAACAATCCAAAGATTGTGTGAAACACATGTCGGATGAATCATCTGTTATGTGTCATTACTGTTACAACCGTATTGACTGTGTCACTGGATCAGTAAATGGTACATAATCGTCTACCACAAAATATGAAGTCTGGACTTTTTGTGGAAGAAATGCATAAGAAGTGAAAATTATTGTGTCCTATTGTTGTATGGACATTCATTAGGGTGTTGGCTATATGATTTGATTTGTTTATTTGCACATCTGGTGTGCACTGTTAATCTTTGATATAGTTTGGTCCAGGGTCAACAGACGTTGTCCGGGATCTTGGAGAAGTGTGGCTCACTGGTTAGAGGAGGCAGACCTGGAAGCAGAGGTCAGCCCGGGACCAGGGTTCAATTCCCGGCTCGGCGGGGTCTTGAGTCCTAAAATGTCCATGGACTTGACAATTCTCGCTCCGTTGCCTACTCGATTCACGGGTTCACACTCTGCGACTCTGGGCAATAGCTTGCTTAATCTCCTCAATGGCCCCTCGCGGTGGGATGCCTGGCTTTCACCTTGCGGATACCCTGCCGGGGTTATCTCACAGGGGAATACCAGGACGGGTTCCCTAAGCAAGCGCTTAGAAACCGCTCGGTGATTTGCGCTATATAAATTCCTGTACATTTACATTTACATTTACATCTTGCCATGCACGCATCTTGGCAACAGATGTGACAATAGTGTGTGAGTACCAAAAATATTTGTATTTACTAGTCTTTAAAGGTAGGGGTGTGTGACACCGATATCACAGTGGCCCTTTTTTTTATTTCCAGGAGTATACATCTCTACAACCCTGGCAGACAAATGTTCCATGGCTATCCGAATTTTTAAAAACTGTCATGATTTGGATGGTCACAGGTCAATGCAACAGAATTATCATTGAAATGCAGCATAGGCGACAATAGCAAAAACTGATCTCTGCCCATGACGGTGCAAAGCTTAGTGTAACGCAAACCGTGCGAGTAGACCAGTAGGACTGTACTCTTTGTTGTGCCCTATACCCATTTTGAGCTTAAGGCCCAGACATTTTTTCACCTTCCCAATAGAAATGGAAGTCCACCAGGGTCCCCTAGAACCAGGCCCTAGAGTTGCATCCGTGCTCCTTCAGAAACTGTTTGGCATATAATTGTGTTTGGTGCACAATTCCCTCAAGGGCTTCAACATCCAGAAAGGGCTCCGTGTATTCTGTAGGCAACACATTCTTCAATATTGACTTTACCTCCAGCATCTGCAGTAAGCTGGGATTTTGGGGCTGTTCTAAATTGAAGGTCTGTCAAAAGAGCACTCATTCTCTGTTTGCTGCAGCACATGCCTGCTCTCTGAGTTGGTCTACTCTGCTACTATCTCTCTACTGCACAGATTGAGCTTGCGAAGGAAAATCACAACTGCCATGACCATGTTCCTCAGACCCACTGGAGGACAAGAAATCCGATTAAACTCTGCGACTGAAAAATCACTTCCAGATTCTGCTCCATTTTTCTCTCCCTTGTATGCTGTCTCAGTATTTAATCCTGCCTCAGAGCTGTCCTCCATACCTCTAGTTAGAGCATGGGCAGCAGTCATGCTCCGAAACGCCATGTATGTTGACGGTCTAACACCTTCCTTCTGAAACACCGTCCTATGTAGAAGGCAGAAGTATGGTTATAAAAAAGTGGGTAGGTGGGTGCGCGAGATATGTCAAAGTGGAAAAGAACAAATGCACTTAGATTCTGGATTCTGCATTCTGAAGAACTCCTCCAAGGATGCTAAAAGTGACAAGAACAAAGTATTACTTCAGCTTGCCACGTACCCAATATTTCAGGATACTTCCAAGCACGAGGGGTCGGCCCACTCCAGCCACTGTTTATTTATTATGGCATTTACATGAAGAGGCAACTAAAACAAAGCCAAATTAGAGTCAGGAAGGGCCAAAAAGTAGGCCTGGGCCCTGCAATAAAAGTATCCCCCATTACAAATCCACTAACTAAACTACCATTTACAAAGTCAATAGGTTTGGCGTTTGCTATCAGCCTTTTGGCTTTGTCAATGCTTGTTTTGTCATGGCTTTTATGACATTTTATTGTTTAAGGGAGCTGCCGGGTCATTGCCAGTATAAAAAGAATTGCGTAAAGGCAAAAATCTAGCTTTGATCTCAAGTAGCACACTTTTACATAAAACAAATAAGTCCTACTTTCACTGGGGCAGTTTAGAATTTGTAAACACATATTGTATAGATAGGTGATAGGTGTTTTGCACAGCATGGAAAACTGCCTGTGTAGGTGCTTGCTGCGGCAATGTTTGTAGTAGTATTAGGAAAATCAACAGGAAAACATGCCCATGACATGGGGGAGGAGGGGTCAGCCATTCTTGCATTCAGGCTCATCCCCAGGTTATTGGCATGTTAACCTGTTGATTTCCCTGATAGCATATGTGGCATTTTTTCCCCTGGGGATGTGATTGCTCCCTACCCAGGGGAAAGCATACATTTATATCAAATACATTTTCCCAGGAGTTCGACCCGTGTCTTGGAAGGTGTGTACCCTCCCACGTCTGACCGCCATTTTGTTTTCTCCCCGAGGAGAAAACACTCATATTTTCCAAAATATAATTGCCAGCATGGGAATTGGCCCGAAAGCCAGGGAGGCTTTTACATGTAATAGACTTCTATTGTCCATACAGTTTTACATGTTATACAATTTATTTCAACATGTTTTAAAGTATTTTTTACATGAAAGTAATGATTTTCCAATTTTGTATACCTGAATCTATTTAGAAAAGTGCTGTAAAAATTATTTGTTTTGTAGTTTTGTTTTATATAAATTTATTTTACATTTCTTTTCAGCAACAAAATACATTGTAACATTTTACCATGTTTTTATTAAATTCATTTACAAACAATAGTAATAAATATACATTTATTCGTTCCATTGTTGGCCATGGGACTTAAGTTTTTTTTTATGTCCCCTTTCGACAATTTTTTTCTTTAACCATTTGCTTGATTTATTTTGCCGTCATAGTCATTTTGGGTTATTTGTGGACATTGTGGATGCAGTTTCACACTTCTGTTATCCGGTTCAGATAAGAATAATTTGCCGTTACTTTCTAAGCGTTTATGCTTGGAGGTGGACGAGGGGGTAAGAATTTATTTAAGATAGCATTTGTAAGTTAATGATATTTTGCTCTTTTGTTTTGTTAGTGTAATTCGTATTATCTATTATAGGTTAGTGCGATAGGCAGTGGCGTAGCTAGCCCTTTTGCCGCACTTGGCGATCCCGTTTCTGCCTGTGGCGGCCGAATTTAAGAGCATGGATTTGCCCTGACGGTCCCTTCGTTTTCTGCCCGCGACAGCAGCAGGTAAGAGTAGGGGGGAGGCCGCCAATCCCAAAACCATGCTACCCGACTGGGCTTTATTGTAATTTATAATTTTGTAAGTGTTTTACATGAATGAATAGGTATTTTTAATGATTTACAACTGTTTTTCCTTAACAGGCTGTTATTTTGATATCTGAGATTTTTTTTTTTTAACTTGGATGCGTTTTTTCCAAGGAAAAACAGTTGGTTATATTTCAACCAAAATGTTTTCATTTTCCTTGACTTTCCAGATTTCCTGCAGCATTTGTTTATTGTGTACATATCGTTTTTTGTGGTGGTTGGAGTCTCTGGATTCATTCATTCTGGTGTCATTTTGGGTGTTTTATTTTAGTGTGGTTTATTTTTTTTTTAAAAACAATTTGTATCTTTTTCATGGATAATTTTTTTTAATCGCTTTTTTGGGTCATGTAGACTTCAGGAACACATTTTTGTAAGTATACATCTTCTATATATATAAAAACGAATGTATGTCTGTCTGTCTGTTTGTCCTTTATGCATTACTACACCATTCATCCGATCGCCATGAAACTTTGGAAAGTTGTTGAGTACACTCCCGCGAAGGTTTCTGGCATAACATTTTTTTTAAATATCGGCCCCCCAGGGCCCTCATAATCTTTCGAATACTGATGTACACACAAGACGGAAAAACAACAAATCATGTATCCACAAGCACTCTAATAAATAAATAGAATTAAAATACCATTCATCCGATCGCCATGAAACTTTGGGAAGTTGTTGAGTACACTCCCGCGAAGGTTTCTGGCATAAAAATGTTTTAACCAGACGGAAAAACAACAAAACGTGTATCCACAAGCACTCGAATAAATAAATAGAATTAAAACACCATTTATCCGATCGCCATGAAACTTTGGGAAGTTGTTGAGTACACTCCCGCAAAGGTTTCTGGCATATAAATATTTAAAATATCGGCCCCACAGGGCCCTCACAATCTTTCGAATACTGATGTACGCACCAGACGGAAAAACAACAAATCGTGTATCCACAAGCACTCGAATGAATAAATAGAATTAAAACACCATTCATCCGATCGCCATGAAACTTTGGGAAGTTGTTGAGTACACTCCCGCAAAGGTTTCCAGCATAATTTCTTTTAAAAATATCGGCCCCCCAGGACCCTCATAATCTTTCGAATACTGATGTACGCACAAGACGGAAAAACTCTAAATCGTGTATCCACAAGCACTCGAATAAATAAATAGAATTAAAACAGCATTCATCCGATCGCCAGGAAACATTGGGAAGATGTTAAGTACACTCCCGCGAAGGTTTCTGGCATACAAATATTTTAAATATCGGACCCCCAGGGTCCACAAGCACTCGAATAAATAAATAGAATTAAAATGACACTTTGAAATGTTTTCCATATTAAAATGAATAAGTTTCAATAAAAATGACACAATGTAAATTGAATGTTATCATAACGAGTTTCCTTGAATTTCCTTTCTTCGGAGATCGCAGCAACACGCGATGGGCAAGCTAGTATTTATATATTTATTATTGGATGGGATATTTTCCTTTGTTTCTGTTTTTTATTTTATGTTATGTATTACTATGTGTTTGGTTAATAAAAAATATTTTTTGTGTTTCCGTAGTTGTTAATAAAAAATATTTTTTGTGTTTCCGTAGTTATAAATATTTATTGCAGTTTTGATATATTGCCTAAACAATTATGTATTGCATATTAATTTGACTTTTCAGATTACCATTTAAAAGGTGTTATAATAGTATTTATAAATACATATTAATAAAATGTGTTTTCAGTTATTTTGGAAGGTTTCAATAGTGTTGTTGCTTAGTCTGGTAGAGTTCTTGCTATTTAATCTAGATGTGGTAGGGCTTTGTTGCTAGCAAACATTAATACTTTACATTAATCCTTTGCATGCTAAAAGTTGATGCATTTGTTGCTCGAATATGAATTTACCGTGAGAAAACAAAAGATAAGAGGCGTTTCACAAAACAGGAACAGTTAGTTTAATTAAACACTTTGGCCGTGGAGCACCGTTACAGAAGTGGGTCTGAGAACTGTCTCAAAGTACATTCAAGCGGAACAAGGTTGTATACATTCCTTTGGGTATCATACAGTGTTTCCGTCAACCCTGTTTTGGTAAAAGAATGCAGGCCTTGTCTGTGGAGCCTCGACAATGTGTGTTTTATTGGGGCCAGTCTCTTTGGACCATTGTGGTGTTGCTGTGCTTATATGTGGGATTAATCTGAGTATCCTGTTTGCAGGTTTGTCTGCCGGCGACGTGCCACCCCACCTGTGACCTGTTAATCAGTAACCTCAGGTCTAGGTCTCAGAGCCTGCTTGACCACGTATTTCGGAGTCGGGTTGATGGAGAGTTTAGGAAGGGCAAATTTGATAATAGAGATGCGATTTCGCGATACATATGATTTTATCATTACAAACTTTGGCATTGATATTTAGCAATATTTAGATTTCCCCCTCTAGTTGAATTTTTAACTACATTAGCTAACCCATACTTCGTGACAGTCACATTTTTGGGAACCTGTTCTTCTTCAGTTTTGACTATTATTATTTTCCTAGTTACTTGCATTGTACCCAATTTGAGGACTGTTTTTTTACAGCAGGAAACCCCCAACTGCAGAAAGCTACACAAAAACAATAGGAATAATAAAACAGGCAACAATGACATGCACAGATCCGTCATCCACCGTGGGAGCCAGGAAAACCAGTTTGAAAACCATTCCTGCTGAAGGGCACCTCCGTCCTCACACATGTCTCTCTGTAAACGGTGCAATGCTTGGATGGCAAGAGTCAAAGTCCCATTGCCCATGTCATTGCCTGGGGTTAAGGTGCAGCAGGACGCACCGATATTCACACTTATTCCTCCCTGCATTGTGGACAGTAAGTCCAACACATATTGATGTTGCGTCACCATGAGGCGGATGGCTCTCAGTTCTTATTTGATCGCATTAAGGCCAAGCTCAGTGCTATTCATCATCAAGATGCATGGCCCTAAACTGGAGCTCCATGTCTGGGATCCATTTGTTATTAAAGAAGACAGCTCCAGAAACGCTAAGGGCCACCCTGGGACCACAGATGGAAGCCGGAGCGGAAGTGTTTGTGCATTGGTGTGGTGGTTTTGCTACTTCCAAAAATCTCTTCTCTGGAAAGTCCCGGGGCCAAACAGTATTCTTCCCTATGATGCCTCTCCTTCACATCCTATCTAGCTTAGTTTGAATGTTGCTAGGGTCAGTGAAAAGGTACAGTGCTGTGAGATTGGTCTCGTATCGGGTCAGATTTACTACTACTCTACGGGGTTCTAATCTTTTGGGTTGTATTTTGGCTCTAATCCTATGTAGGTATAGGTGGAGAAAGCATTTTGTTTTTTCGAGCTATTTCTTGAGACAAGTAATGCCTTTCTGCACCTACTGCATGCAGTATCAGCGAACAGATGTAACATGACCTGGCTGATGTCTTGGAGCCTACAGCAGTCATGTGCTGATACCAGGAGTTTGTGATTCCCAGGTGTACAGGATGCGGAGACAAAAGTGAGGGGTGGTGAATGTTTTATTTGACCTATTGGTTAGGGACAGTATATAGGTCGTGTGGGGTCCAAGAAAGGAAGGGAAGAGAGGTTTTTAAAGGGGGAACAGAAAGGGGGCTCCTCGGATGCTAGTCCAGTCAGTGTATCCCAGGGAGGGCTGCTTCGGTGATCTTCCCGCCAGGGATGAGGTTGTGGTGGTTACTGGTCGGCTCCTCCTCGTCGCTAGGACGTCTGGGGGTTTTGTACGTGGCCCGTACCCTCAAGGGAAACAAAAGGACAACAGGGTCAGCAACCAGAGGCTTGGGCTGGTTAACACACCGCCACTGATACCCACAAGCAGGAGTGTTTAAGGCTTTGAGGGAGAGTTGGACCGCCTTTATAGGCCTCGGGCTCCTGCCGGCATGCCTTCGGGCCCTGCGGGCCCGTGTCCAGATCATGTTGGCCCGGCAGCTCCGCCAACGGCGCCATAGGATCCTTCGCCGTTGGCTCCGGCGCCACGAGGTCCCCTCGGCTCACACCCTCGGCGTCGCAGTGGGTGCCGTTTATTCCACCCTTGCCGCAGTTCCAGGACCATTTTGTTTCTGCCTGGGATCCGCATTGGGAGGCAGTGTCGGTCCGGCCCCGGCCGGCACCGTTCTTGGCGCTGTTTCCGACGCCGTTTGTCCCGGCTTCGGCTCTGCTGCTGCGGCTGACCCCTTCTACACCGGAGTCAGAAGAGGACTGGGAAGGGTCCGAGGACCCTCTTGCCCAGCAATGTGACTCTGAGCAGGGTTGGGTGGACGACCTGGAGGACGCAGGCAACCTCGATGTCTCTTCTGACTCGGTGTTTGCCTCTCCCCCGCCTACAATGGAGGAGGGTGCTTCCTACACAATGGTGCTCCGTAGGGCTGCTGAGGCCCTCAGCCTTGACCTCCCCACAGTGACCCACAAAACCAACCTCCTAACTGAGGTGCTCCAGACGGCGTCTACTTCGTCGGAGCTGTCGCTTCCCTTCAATGACGCCCTTACCGAAATACCATTGGGCACTTGGTCGCGCCCGGACACAGGTGCCCCTGTGGATAAATACGTCGCCAGTCGCCGGCGCCCCCGCCTTTTTGACCGCTCATCCTATGCCTGAGAGCCTGGTCATCCATGCCTCAACGTCGCAGAGTTCCTTTCCCATGGCTCCGGAGGATAAGGACTCTAAGAAACTGGAACAGTTTGGTAAGCGGTTGTTCTCTTCGGCCAGCTTAGGGCTGCTTGTTGGGTCGCTACTCCCACGCAGTGTGGGATACCGTTGCTCAGGTATTGCCTCAGTGTCCTGAGGAGGTCCAGGCTGTCCTTTCTCAGGCGATTGCTGAAGGTAAGGATGCAGCTAAGTTCGCCATTCGGTGTGGTCTGGAAACCGCTGATTCGTTGGGCAGGGCGATTTCTGCGACTGTGGCGTTGCGGCGACACGCCTGGTTGCGTTCGACTGGGTTCTCGCCTGATGTCCAGAGCTCGCTCATAGACATGCCCTTTGATGGCACCCGCCTGTTTGGCGATGAGGCCGACAGTGCACTGGAGCATTTTAAGGACTCGCAGGCCTCGGCCAAGTCCATGGGCCTTTCTGCAAAGACCCCGGCCACTCCTGGTTTTCGTTCCTTTGGGAGCCAAGGCAGAGGCACCCAGGCACGCTCTTTCAACAAGCCTGTGCAGAACCAGCCTCAGCGTGGCCGGGGTCGCGGATTCCGCAGGAGCAGGTCTGGGAACCAGCGTGCAGGTCAGTCCACCTCTACCCCTGCTGCTTCCACCTCCAAACCTTCCTAATCCGAGCTTCATGGAGCACCCCTTGCCGGTGAGTGGCAGGATCCGCCACCACCTCCCCCACTGGCGCGATATTACATCAGACAAGTGGGTGCTGCAGATAATCTGCAAAGGTTACTCCCTTCCTTTTCAGTCCTCCCCTCCAGCCATGCCACCTTGGTGCCACCACATGTCGGGGGATCATTTGAGTTTTCTCCGACAGGAAGTCATGGCCCTCTTGGCCAAGGGAGCCATCAAGTGCGTTCCCGGGCAGGAAGTACTGAGTGGTTTTATTCCCACTACTTTCTGGTCTTCAAAAACGACAAGGGGGGCCTGCACCCCATCTTGGACCTCCGGGACGTAAATTGCTACCTCCGGAAGGAGAAGTTCAAAATGCTGAGGATCAGGTCCTGACTGCCATCGACCAGGAGACTGATTGGTAGCGTTGGACTTGCAGGCCGCTTATTTTCACATCCCCGTTCTGCCGGCCCACTGGCACTACCTGGGGTTCACGGTAGGCCAGGAGCATTTTCAGTTTGCCGTGCTCCCCTTCAGCCTGACCAGTGCCCCTCGGGTGTTCACGAAGGTGATGGCGATGGTCGCAGCTCATCCGCGCAGGTCAGGGGTGTCAGTCTTCCCCTACCTCGACGACTGGCTTTTGAAGACGGGCTCGCCCCAGGCAGTCGTCAACCACCCCCAGACTGTGGCCGACCTCCTGCATTTGCTGGGGTTCTCCATCAATGTGCCGAAGCCGCACCTGAGTCCCTCTCAGAAGCTCCCCATCATCGGAGCGGTTCTGGTTTCAACACTGTTTCGGGTCTATCCTCCCGAGCAGCGAGTCCAGGATAGTCAGGCTATGATTTCGATCTTTCAGCCTCTATCCCGGGTTTCGGTCAGGATGACCCTCCGGCTTCTGGGCCTGATGGCTTCCTGCATCCTGCTGGTGACACACACCAGATGGCATATGCGGGCTCTGCAGTGGGACCTGAAGTTCCAGTGGGCGCAACATCAGGGCAACCAGTCCGATCATGTCCAGATCTTGGAGGGCACTGCACGACAATTGCAGTGGTTGCTCACGAATCGCGATTGGGTCAGAGGCAGATCCCTCTCCCTCCCCCAACCGGAGCATACTGTGGTGACGGATGCGTCCCTCCTGGGATGGGGAGGCCACTTGGGAGAGGCAGAGACCAGAGGCCTCTGGTCTCCGGCGGAGTCCCGTCTCCATATCAACCTTTTGGAGCTGCGGCGATCCGACTTGCACTGAAGGCATTCCTTCCCTCTGTCCGGGGAAGTGTAGTGCAGGTGTTCACGGACAACACCACCGCCATGTGGTATTGCAACAAGCAGGGCGGGGTGGGGTCCTGGAACCTATGTCAAGAGGCTCTGCGCCTCTGGACATGGCTGGAACATCACGGCATTACCTTGGTGGTTCATCACCTGGCAGGTTCTCTGAACGCCAGAGCGGACAAACTCAGTCGCCGCTGCATGATGGATCACGAATGGCGTCTGAACTCGGACTTGGCGCAAGGTCTCTTTCTGCATTGGGGAGAGCCTTGGTTAGATCTATTCGCCACCGAAGAGAACGTGCAATGTCATCAGTTCTGCGCGTTGGAATTTCCAAGGCGGCGCTCGCTCTGAGATGCTTTTCGTTGCGAGTGGAGTTGCGGTCTGTTGTACGCCTTTCCGCCTATACCACTTCTGCCCAGAGTGCTGAAGATCAGGAGCGACCGGGCCCAAGTCATTCTGGTGGCTCCGGACTGGGCTCGAAGAGTATGGTATCCTGAGCTACTCAGTATGAGCGTCAATCCCCTGATCCGTCTGCCTCTTCGGGAGGATCTTCTGTCGCAGCAGCACGGGATGGTCCTCCACCCACACCTGTCCAGCCTCCACCTCCATGCGTGGAGATTGAGCGGCAGCAGTTGACGGTTTTCGACCTTCCTCCCGAAGTCTGTAATGTCATTCTGGCAGCCAGACGTCCCTCCACTAAAACAGTATATGCCTGCAGGTGGAACAAATTTGTGACATGGTGCACAGCAAAGGCTGGGGATCCCCTTTCTGCCCCTCTTTCTGAGGTTCTTCTGGTTCTTCTGTCTTTGGCCCAGAAGGGCTCTGCTCTGGGCACTATCAAAGGTAATCTTTCTGCCATCTCCGCCTTTCTGAGGCTCCCTGATCAACCTTCTCCTTTTAAGTCCTCGGTTGTTAACCGTTTCCTCAAAGGCATTCCACACACGTTTCCTCCCGTGCCTTTCATAATGCCTCAGTGGGACTTGAATCTTGTCTTGACTTATTTGATGTGCCCTCCCTTTGAGCCCCTTCATAACTGTCCCTTACGTCTTCTCACCTTAAAGACGGCTTTCCTGGTGGCTATCACCTCTGCCAGAAGAGAGAAGGAGCTCCAGGCTCTCTCTTCCAAACCCCTTTTCCTTTCAGTTCATCTGGATAAGGTGGTTCTAAGGACTCGTCCCTCTTTCTTACCAAAGGTTGTCACGCCCTTCCACATCGGGCAGTCCATCACTTTGCCCACCTTCTTTCCACCTCCGCATCCTTCCCGGGAAGAGGAGAGGCTCCACCGTCTGGACCCAAAACGTGCGCTCGCATCCTATCTGCAGCGTACACAACAGTTCCGGGTGGATGATCAGTTCTTTGTTGGCTACGTTGCTGATATTTACACCTGAGGCTTGAGCCGGGTGCTTGAAACTCCTACTGGTTTTTAAAATTACTTTGCTTTTATCCTTTGTGTCCTCTCCCTCCCCCCGGCATCAGCGCGCTACGCTGCACATTACCAAGGCGCTAGAATCACGCACCGATTTTGGGGTGCGGATTCCTTGCCCTTAAGATCTTCAATTTTAAAATTGCACTTGGCAGATTTCTTGCCTCTCCACTCACTCACTGGCCGATTTAGGGCCGTAATTTCCGAGGGACTGGGACGAGTGCTTAGTGGCGGCCATCTTAGTGAGGGCTTTCCTCTTCTGCCACTCAGGCGCCCTATAAAAACAGAAAATTCACTTCTCGCAGGAGATTGCTGATATTTACACCTGAGGCTTGAGCCGGGTGCTTGAAACTCCTACTGGTTTTTAAAATTACTTTGCTTTTATCCTTTGTGTCCTCTCCCTCCCCCTGGCATCAGCGCGCTACGCTGCACATTACCAAGGCGCTAGAATCACGCACCGATTTTGGGGTGCGGATTCCTCGCCCTTAAGATCTTCAATTTTAAAATTGCACTTGGCAGATTTCTTGCCTCTCCACTCACTCGCTGGCCGATTTAGGGCCGTAATTTCCGAGGGACTGGGACGAGTGCTTAGTGGCGGCCATCTTAGTGAGGGCTTTCCTCTTCTGCCACTCAGGCGCCCTATAAAAACAGAAAATTCACTTCTCGCAGGAGATTGCTGATATTTACACCTGAGGCTTGAGCCGGGTGCTTGAAACTCCTACTGGTTTTTAAAATTACTTTGCTTTTATCCTTTGTGTCCTCTCCCTCCCCCCGGCATCAGCGCGCTACGCTGCACATTACCAAGGCGCTAGAATCACGCACCGATTTTGGGGTGCGGATTCCTCGTCCTTAAGATCTTCAATTTTAAAATTGCACTTGGCAGATTTCTTGCCTCTCCACTCACTCACTGGCCGATTTAGGGCCGTAATTTCCGAGGGACTGGGACGAGTGCTTAGTGGCGGCTATCTTAGTGAGGGCTTTCCTCTTCTGCCACTCAGGCGCCCTATAAAAACATACAGCGATGGCTCCGCGCAGCGGACGCGTACAGCGGGCGCGCCGTTCGCGCGCCGGAGTCAAGCCAGAGTCCTGCCCGTCTGCGCCCGTCCGCGAACGTGCGGGACGCGGGGCAACACCCCCTGATCCATCTAACCGTGAGTCACTGCTGAACAAGTCAAAACACCGACTATGTTATACCAAAATGGAGCTACTGTCACTCAATCATAAATCGGACAGCAGCTGCTCCCATACGTTACTGGTTAACTCACTCCCCCCCTACTGTAAAACGTGTAACTCGACACAGCCACTGTTCAGAGGAGAGATTAAGAAAATAGCTAAATTAAAGCTGCTATTATTGAATTGTAGGTCCATGAGGAAGCATAAAGTCGAGATATATGACTTACTGCAAAATAGGGAACCGGACGCCTTGTTTCTTACCGAAACATGGTTGGATGAAACATCTTCCCCGGAGGTTCTTGAAGCTATCCCCCCTGGTTATAGTCTGTTGAGATTAGACAGACAAAAGCAACGAGGTGGGGGACTAGCTTTAATTTATAAACAAGAACTAGAATGTGCATTTACTAAAGCCACCATACCTAAAACAGAGTGCGGTATCTTCACCCTTAAAGTAGACCCCAAAAACACGGTAAACGGACTACTGGTATATCGCCCTCCAGGGAGTGCAGCTCATTTTGCAAATCAACTCTTGGACCTAGTACATCAACCAGTAATCAGACACAAAAAGTTCCTTGTCAACCAGTAATCAGACACAAAAAGTTCCTTGTCTTGGGAGATCTTAATCTCCATTGTGAAGACAAAGAGTGTAAAGAGGCACAAACCGTGATAACAGCACTGAACTCTGTTGGGCTTAGGCTGCTATCCACTGCCCCCACACATCAGCTGGGCCATACTTTGGACCCCATTTTTTCGAATTGGGAAGGTGTTGTGGTCCTACCCCCGGTCCAGTTGATCTGGTCAGACCATAGCATCGTCCCGTTCGAAATAGAAGATACCCCCCCGCCAACTAAACTTAAAGGATCCTTACCTTTTAAACGCAGGGTTTGGAAGAAATTCTCCCATGAACTATTCGAACGTTCCCTACTTAAACATCCCCTGTCCCCATGTAACACTCTACAGGAAACATGGAACAATTATGAGAACTGGATGTCTAAGGCTCTGGATGAAGTAGCACCCTGGGTGTTTAAACCTCCTACCAGGCAATCCAAAACAGCTCCGTGGTTCTCTGAAAAACTCAGATTGGCAAAAGCCAAATGTAAAACGTTGGAGCGGAGGTGGAGGCAGAACTATGCCCCTGAACTCAAAGAAGGCTATAAGATAGAGATAAAAAAATACCACAAATTGTTAAGATCAGAAAAGGGCATCTATTTTAAAAATAGAATCGAGTCAGCAGATAACCCCACCAAAGAACTCTTTGGTATTTACAGAGAACTCACGACTCCATCCAGGCTTGAGGCTCAAGATGTGTAGGAAGGTGGCTACCTGACTATGGTTACCCCAGATTTTTTGCCTGTGTTTAGCTGGTTTTTTGACTTAGTTGACCTGGTTCCCTGCTAATCAGGGCCCCAGGCCATCTGCTCTCTCTGTAAAATGGATTCCATGTACCCTAGGTACATACCACAATTGGAAATGGACTCCTTGTCAGCCCCTGTATAATGCACTATAGGTGCCCAGGGCATAGGAGCCACCAAGGCCTACCAGGGGCAGCAGCATATCTTTTGCCACCCCTGGCTGGTTCTTAAATTGACACAACTGGCTGATCACTCAGCTGGGGTAAGGTGGTGTAATCACCCCTTGCTTAGATATAGTATACCTATATCTAAACCTATATCTGGACACATATTAACCTGTGAGCCACTCCTATGGAAGGCCTCATCAATCCTGGAGGCAGAGTGCGTGGTTTCATGTGAGATGGAGCTCTAGCATGAGCTGAGCCTGTCTGCAGCTGTCGGGAACAACTCCCTAAGCTGTTTCAGAATAATGCCATACCATATACTATTAAGTGCCTTATAATCCTCGCGGTTATTTAGCAACTTTGGTTTGGCTTTATCAAAACATGTCGTGTAAGGTGTCATACGCTTTGGAATACCATCCCCTCGCCAGTTCTGGCGACGGGGATGGCATTCCACCCCTCTAGAGGGGTAAGACATGTTACTTTGCTTTAATGCGGTTGATTTCTCCAAAGACCTTAAGATCCACAAAATGGATGCCTCTGCCACAGACAAATGTCTGGACCCCTGGAGCTGACCGAAACCCAGTCAAGGGGGTCCTGGACAAAGGGTTTCCTGTCACAGGAGGGTGTCACCGCCCTCCAGACAGGAGATAGTGTATTGTAGCAGGGAGGTTTGAAAGAAACCAGACACTGCCTGGGGCGCACAAGGCTGCCCCTTGCATAATCCGGCCAAACCGGTTCTGGGGCACTCCAGCCCTCGTGCCAGGGCGGCCTGGATCAAAGGAAGGGGGTGTATCCACCCACTTCCTGGGTCCCACCCATAGGAGGGGACCTAGCAGGTAATCACGCCCACCAGATTCGAATAAGAGTGGGAGCAGTGCCAATGCACATCAGATTTCCTGGAAGAAACATTTGAAACGATATTCTGGACCCTTCGCCCTCCATCTCAACGTGGAAGCCCGAAGAATCTCCCTTGTGGTCAAGGAGTGACCACCCTGCAGCAGCAGGCACCATCCAGCCCTCGACGTCTACTTAGTTGCAGTTCCCGCCGGAACTCGAGCGACTGAGATCGACGAGATCAAGCCTGCCCAGCTTCTAACAGCCCGATCCACAGTCCCTGCAAAGCTGAGACCCGTGGAGGCGACCGGAAGCGTGGGGCACGCCATCTTGAAGTGACCACGAGACGCTGACCGTGCAGCCCACGAGTGACCCTCGAAGCTGTACACCGGGGTTTGAGAAGCCCCCACCCTGAGCTACTCCTGAGCCGAAGTTCAGCCCTCCACACTCGACGAGTGCTGCGTGGGGCCCTTTGGCACGATTTGGCTCAACGCGTTGGCCCGGTCACTTGCCAGCTGGCTTGTGGTCCCTGTGCCGACGAACTACCTAAGAAGACTTGTGATTCTGGTTGCTCCAGATCCACACCAGCTCCCCTGAAAAGGAGCCCCGACTCTGACCTTCCTGGTCCGAGTGAGAAGCAATCTTCCGATCCTGCGTGGATTGCTCTTACCAAGGCTTGTTTGCTCCAAACTTGAAGCCGACTGCACCGACGGTGAGAGCCTGCGTGGGACAGATCGTGACCTGCTCCTGGACGTCGCAGATGCCCCAGAGCCCACGTGACAGCGGAGAGAAGCTCCTCGACGACCACCTGATTGCGCCCGACATTGCCTGGTTCCGTCCTGGTTCCACCCTGGTCACTGCTGAGTGACCCAGACTCTGTCCCCTCTGCTTTCAGGTACTCTACAACTTGAGTCCACCCTTGGACTCCACCGGACACTTCGTCTTCACCCTGCCTGCAGCCCTTTCAGCTTCAAGCACCAAGAGCCTGCGTGTCAAAACCCGACGCCACTTCGACCCTGTGCACCCACTTCCTGTGGGTGAGGTAACTTTGCTCCGCCGGTGTTCCCACACTGGTGCACACCTCTAGGGTCTGTGTGTTAAGTTTTGTTCCTCTAGGTTCAGCGGAAGTGTCCTTAAACTTTAACTCTTTGACTTTTACGCACCATTGGTTAACATTGGTGCATGCGTGCGCTTTCCGCACATCTCCCGAATCCCGAGGGCCATTCCCGACTTCAGCATTGCTTGTCCTGACTGCTCCCAGCGATTCCCTAGGCCCTAGGCCTAACCACTGCTCGAGTGGCCTTTCTTATACCACTTGTTTAGTATATGGTTTGAGTGGCCCCCCGCCCTCATCCATAATTGTGCAACTTGTATGTTTAAACAGTGCTTTTGATTTAACGCTTGTGCCCCTTTATTCATAAAGAATACTGGGGATTGTTTTTAGTAATAAACACATATATTTTTATAATATATACTTGTGTGGTGTCCTTTCATTTGGTATTACAGGATTGTATGTGGTAAAACAGCTCGCTTAACACGACCTCTTAAGTTAAGCCTTTAGGCTGCTTAGTCCATGCTACCCCTAGGATAGCTTGTCTAATAAGGTTGACTTACAACCAGACACCATAAGGGGATTGTTTGGTCAGGTAGTAGGTGGTTCCAGAATTGGAAACATCCCCTACCAGGCCAACTTCTCACATTGGTGAGCAGCGGTGCGGATTTGAGCTTGCTGTTGTTTTACCATTGCAATCTTTATATCAAATTGAAAGATCACATCAAGTACCTCTAGGTACATATAAAATCAAAAGCTTAGCATATTAAGTTCTACTGAACTTAGTAGTTGTAGGTTGAAGGGAGTAGCACACCCCTGACTACAACTCACTAGCAAGGTCCAGTAGGAAAACACTTAGTGTAGGTAAGTGCACCACTTACACCTCACTAGTAACCATGTCTGACACAGGAAAAGCCTCAGGGTCTACTCCTGTGACAGTTGACCCTACCCAGGCAACTTTTGGATATGACAAGTTAACCCGTAGAGACTTGATTGCCTTGTGCAAAGCAAGAGGGTTAAAAAGGGGCAGAAGCCCCACCTGCCAAATCCTGGTAGAAATCCTAGAACAGGATGACTTAGAGAAGGCAAAGGCAGCTTCCCTAGACACAGGAAATGGAGGGAACCCCCCTGAAACTGATCCCCCTCAGGAGGAGGAGGATGATGATGACTTAGATGAGGACTCAGATGTTGAGGACTTAGAAGTTCAGGATCAGGGTAGCCAGGTTCCAGTTGCCAGGCTTAGCCAGGCCAACTTGGACCTACTGGGGAATGGAGAGGGCCAGCACCTCCCCAGAACCCAACATGTTATTCTCCCAGGCAACAGAAGAGTGAGATCTCCCTCAGGGGACTCTCATGTTTCTAGTGCCTCCAGAGAATCACAGAGAGGCATGAGTGCTTCTCAAAAGCTAGAGCATAGGGCCAGAATGAGGGCTGTCAAACTCCAGATAGAGAGGGAGGAGGTAGCCTTGGCTCAAGCTAAACTTGCCTTGGCAAGAGAGCAAAAATTGTGTGGCTTAGATGCCACTGGTGGCAGCAATATTCCTAAAGAGAAACCCAGGTCCTATGATAGTAGAAACCTGACAAAGATTGTGCCCCCCTACAAGGAAGGGGATGACATCCACAAGTGGATAACTGCTCTTGAGAGAGCCTGCATGGTACAGCAGGTTCCTGAGGAACAGTGGGCAGCAATCTTATGGTACTCCTTTTCAGAGAAAGGGAGAGATAAGCTCCTCACTGTTAGACATGAGGATGCAAACAAATACAAAGTCCTGAAGAGTGTTCTGATAGATGGGTTTGGCTTAACCACTGAACAGTACAGGTTGAAGTTCAGAGACACCCAGAAGACACAGACTCAGGACTGGACTGATTTTGTTGATTGTGCAACTAAGGCTCTGGAGGGTTGGCTACATGGCAGCAAAGTACATGACTTTACAGGATTGTATAATTTGATTATGAGGGAGCAGATCCTAAGTAATTGTCAGAACCAGCTCTTACACCAGCACCTGGTGGACTCTGATCTGACCTCTCCCCAAGAATTGGGAAAGAAGGCAGACAAGTGGGTCAGAACCAGGATTAGGCCTAAGAATCAGGACAGTAACCAGAAGAAGGAGTCTACCAAGCCTCAAGATAAGGGTGGGGATAAAAATAAAGAAAAGACTTCCCCAGGGCCCCAAAACTCCAAGGATGGGGGTGGGTCCCAAGACACTTCTTCAACTGAGAAAAAGCCTTATTGTTATGCCTGTAAACAGGTTGGGCATTACAAAACAGACAACTGTTGTCCCAAGAATAACAATAAAGAAAATATACCTCCAAAGCCAGCTCCAACACCTCCTGTTACTGTCAGCAGTAACCCCCCAGGAAGTGGGAGCACACCCAGGAATCTGGGTGGGTTTACTTTTGGAGCCCAGGAGGACCCTGGCCTATCCAGGTCCCCCTCCCCAAATGATCTTGTTTATGAGACTGGCAGGGGGTTTGCCAACTTCTCTGATTGCCCAAATACTTTGAGCAAATATAGACAAGAACCCATCATCAATGGTTTGAAAGTTGAAGCTTTTAGAGACACAGGGGCTAGCATCACCATGGTGGCTGACTGTATAGTCCCCTCTAAGCAACTTTTATCTGGCACCACATACCAGGTAACAAACATTGATGGCATCAAAACAAATCATCCCATGGCAGTAGTAAGTCTCAGCTGGGGAGGTGTCATTGGCCCAAAGAGAGTGGCAGTGTCATCAAACTTGCCTGTAGACTGCCTACTTGGTAATGATTTGGAAATCTCAGCCTGGGCTGAGGTTGAACAGGAAACCCATTCTAGAATGGTGAATTCCAATGGAAAGGTTAGTGGGGCTGTAATGGCTACAGCCCCAATTCAAGATGTCCTTCCTGAAAAGGTTGGTAGGGCTGAGAAACTCTCTGCCCCATCTTTAGCAAAAGCTCTTCCTGAACAGAATAGCAAAGCTGTTATGATAACAGCAGAAACCCAAACTGAGTCTCCTCCTGAAAAGGTTGGTGGGGCTGTGATGGCCACAGCCCAAACTCAAACTGATATGTGTGTTGTGAAACCTGAAATGATGGATAACTCCACACAAACTGAGAGCATGGAGGAGGAAGAGAAATCTCCCCCTCACCAGACTTTAGGACAGGATCAGCCTCCTCAGGGAACTGATCTTATCCCTGATGAAAGGACTGCCCCAGAGGTGGTTGGGCCTAGCCTGACAGAACCTCTGATGTCAGTGGACCCTTCTCAGGTGGGACCCAGTCTGGAGCAGGTAACCTGCCCCTCTCTACCTTGCCTTACTCAGCCCAGGGCTGCAGAGGACAAGAAGGACAGTGAGACCCAGAGGGCCCCCTGTCAAATAAAGCACCCCCATCAAAAGATTAGGTGCACCAAAACTAGTAGCCCTAGTAAGGTGAAAACTTTAAAAACTCCTGAGGGAGCCCCCTTAAAAACAGTTAGGGACCTCCCACAGATGGATTCTGTTGGGCACAGCCAAACCTGGGACCCAAAGGGCCCAAACCTGAACTGTCCCTCCAGCAAGCCAAACAGAGGGACCCAGCCTCCAGCTTTAGGTAGCCAGAGGTTGACCCTGAGAGCACAGTGCAACTCAGTTAAAGAAAGAAAGGCACACTTGGTGGAAGATAATTGGAGGAAGCCAAGCCCTAACTTAGTAGAGCCTCACTTCAATACTCCATATCCAAACCAGCCTTTAACTTTGCATAAACACACCCAAGGTAGTGATTCCCTATGGTGGAGACCCTCTAATACCCAAAGGGTGAGGGACTGCTTAGTGGACCATGAGACAGGGGGTACCCATGCTAGTGCAGGTACTTCCTTATATGGCCACTCAGGCAATATAGGCTTACCTGGCCAAGGATAGCCTTATCTCCTTTCGTTTGGGGGGGGGGTTATGTAGGAAGGTGGCTACCTGACTATGGTTACCCCAGATTTTTTGCCTGTGTTTAGCTGGTTTTTTGACTTAGTTGACCTGGTTCCCTGCTAATCAGGGCCCCAGGCCATCTGCTCTCTCTGTAAAATGGATTCCATGTACCCTAGGTACATACCACAATTGGAAATGGACTCCTTGTCAGCCCCTGTATAATGCACTATAGGTGCCCAGGGCATAGGAGCCACCAAGGCCTACCAGGGGCTGCAGCATATCTTTTGCCACCCCTGGCTGGTTCTTAAATTGACACAACTGGCTGATCACTCAGCTGGGGTAAGGTGGTGTAATCACCCCTTGCTTAGATATAGTATACCTATATCTAAACCTATATCTGGACACATATTAACCTGTGAGCCACTCCTATGGAAGGCCTCATCAATCCTGGAGGCAGAGTGCGTGGTTTCATGTGAGATGGAGCTCTAGCATGAGCTGAGCCTGTCTGCAGCTGTCGGGAACAACTCCCTAAGCTGTTTCAGAATAATGCCATACCATATACTATTAAGTGCCTTATAATCCTCGCGGTTATTTAGCAACTTTGGTTTGGCTTTATCAAAACATGTTGTGTAAGGTGTCATACGCTTTGGAATACCATCCCCTCGCCAGTTCTGGCGACGGGGATGGCATTCCACCCCTCTAGAGGGGTAAGACATGTTACTTTGCTTTAATGCGGTTGATTTCTCCAAAGACCTTAAGATCCACAAAATGGATGCCTCTGCCACAGACAAATGTCTGGACCCCTGGAGCTGACCGAAACCCAGTCAAGGGGGTCCTGGACAAAGGGTTTCCTGTCACAGGAGGGTGTCACCGCCCTCCAGACAGGAGATAGTGTATTGTAGCAGGGAGGTTTGAAAGAAACCAGACACTGCCTGGGGCGCACAAGGCTGCCCCTTGCATAATCCGGCCAAACCGGTTCTGGGGCACTCCAGCCCTCGTGCCAGGGCGGCCTGGATCAAAGGAAGGGGGTGTATCCACCCACTTCCTGGGTCCCACCCATAGGAGGGGACCTAGCAGGTAATCACGCCCACCAGATTCGAATAAGAGTGGGAGCAGTGCCAATGCACATCAGATTTCCTGGAAGAAACATTTGAAACGATATTCTGGACCCTTCGCCCTCCATCTCAACGTGGAAGCCCGAAGAATCTCCCTTGTGGTCAAGGAGTGACCACCCTGCAGCAGCAGGCACCATCCAGCCCTCGACGTCTACTTAGTTGCAGTTCCCGCCGGAACTCGAGCGACTGAGATCGACGAGATCAAGCCTGCCCAGCTTCTAACAGCCCGATCCACAGTCCCTGCAAAGCTGAGACCCGTGGAGGCGACCGGAAGCGTGGGGCACGCCATCTTGAAGTGACCACGAGACGCTGACCGTGCAGCCCACGAGTGACCCTCGAAGCTGTACACCGGGGTTTGAGAAGCCCCCACCCTGAGCTACTCCTGAGCCGAAGTTCAGCCCTCCACACTCGACGAGTGCTGCGTGGGGCCCTTTGGCACGATTTGGCTCAACGCGTTGGCCCGGTCACTTGCCAGCTGGCTTGTGGTCCCTGTGCCGACGAACTACCTAAGAAGACTTGTGATTCTGGTTGCTCCAGATCCACACCAGCTCCCCTGAAAAGGAGCCCCGACTCTGACCTTCCTGGTCCGAGTGAGAAGCAATCTTCCGATCCTGCGTGGATTGCTCTTACCAAGGCTTGTTTGCTCCAAACTTGAAGCCGACTGCACCGACGGTGAGAGCCTGCGTGGGACAGATCGTGACCTGCTCCTGGACGTCGCAGATGCCCCAGAGCCCACGTGACAGCGGAGAGAAGCTCCTCGACGACCACCTGATTGCGCCCGACATTGCCTGGTTCCGTCCTGGTTCCACCCTGGTCACTGCTGAGTGACCCAGACTCTGTCCCCTCTGCTTTCAGGTACTCTACAACTTGAGTCCACCCTTGGACTCCACCGGACACTTCGTCTTCACCCTGCCTGCAGCCCTTTCAGCTTCAAGCACCAAGAGCCTGCGTGTCAAAACCCGACGCCACTTCGACCCTGTGCACCCACTTCCTGTGGGTGAGGTAACTTTGCTCCGCCGGTGTTCCCACACTGGTGCACACCTCTAGGGTCTGTGTGTTAAGTTTTGTTCCTCTAGGTTCAGCGGAAGTGTCCTTAAACTTTAACTCTTTGACTTTTACGCACCATTGGTTAACATTGGTGCATGCGTGCGCTTTCCGCACATCTCCCGAATCCCGAGGGCCATTCCCGACTTCAGCATTGCTTGTCCTGACTGCTCCCAGCTATTCCCTAGGCCCTAGGCCTAACCACTGCTCGAGTGGCCTTTCTTATACCACTTGTTTAGTATATGGTTTGAGTGGCCCCCCGCCCTCATCCATAATTGTGCAACTTGTATGTTTAAACAGTGCTTTTGATTTAACGCTTGTGCCCCTTTATTCATAAAGAATACTGGGGATTGTTTTTAGTAATAAACACATATATTTTTATAATATATACTTGTGTGGTGTCCTTTCATTTGGTATTACAGGATTGTATGTGGTAAAACGGCTCGCTTAACACGACCTCTTAAGTTAAGCCTATAGGCTGCTTAGTCCATGCTACCCCTAGGATAGCTTGTCTAATAAGGTTGACTTACAACCAGACACCATAAGGGGATTGTTTGGTCAGGTAGTAGGTGGTTCCAGAATTGGAAACATCCCCTACCAGGCCAACTTCTCACAAGATGTCTACTCCACTGAGTTATGCGATCTTGTAGCCGATTATTTTGTGGATAAGGTGGACAAAATTCATGACACCTTTACAGCTGGTAACATCTTGCTAACCAGTCCTGGGGTTAATGAAGCTGTCCCCATACAAAAATCTCGGCTCTCATGCTTTATAACGCCAGAAAGAAATGAACTTCTGGGAATTGTCAAAAGCATACAATCCGGATCTCCATCTGACGCGTGCCCAGTGGCGCGGTGCAAAGGAATTATGGAGAGCATGCTAATCGACCATATTAGCCACATGGTCACTTTGTCTTTCCAAGAATGTCATGTACCGGAAGCATGGAAGACTGCCCAGGTCATTCCCTTAAAGAAAAAACCCAACATCCCCATTTTACAACTGCAAAACCTCCGCCCCATCTCCCTCCTTCCCTTCTGTGCGAAGATTGTGGAGAAAATTGCTAATAAACAACTTATGAAACACCTAGAAGAAGAAGCCCTTCTCCACTCATCACAATCTGAATTCAGAACTGGCTACTCGACGGAGTCGGCCGTTCTATACTCCACTGAGCGCATGAGGCAGATAGCGGATGAAGGCGAGACAGCAACATTAGTTCTACTAGATTTGAGTGCAGCGTTTGACACCGTGCTGCACTCTACGCTGCTGTCTCGTCTGACGGAGATGGGGCTGACGGGGTCGGCGCTAGCCTGGCTGAAGTCCTTTCTGGCCGATAGAAGCTTCCAGCTGCACTGTCCTCCCTTCAGATCCTCCCCACGCAAGGTAAGCCACGGGGTTCCTCAGGGCTCAAGTTTGAGCCCTACTTTGTTCAACATCTATATGGAACCCCTGGCTCGCGTGGTGGAGGATTTTGGGGTGGACATTGTTAGCTACGCTGACGACACTCAGTTGGTGTTTAAGCTCACACCCGACCGTAGTCAAGACGCCATTAACTTCTCGAACTGTATGTCAGCAGTGGCAGTATGGATGAATGACAACTGCCTACGCCTCAATGGCGAAAAGACGGAGTTGTTGGTGGTCGGGAGAGCAACATCTACATGGTCAAGGCTATGGTGGCCTAGTGAACTCGGGGACCCCCCCACTCCGAGGGAGTCGGTACGTAACCTTGGCGTTATGTTGGACACCGACCTCTCGTATAAGACCCATGTCAATAAAGTCACAGGGAGATGTTTTGGCCTACTTAAGGTCCTTCGTAAGGTCTTAGACCTCCTACCTGCAGTAGCTAGAAAAACTATTGTCCATGCTCTAGTGACTCCACACCTTGATTATGGCAACGCCATGCTGTTAGGGCTAAGCCAAAAAGCATTTCACCAACTGCAGTGCGTGCAGAATGCTGCCGCACGTCTAGTGCTTGGCCTCCCGCGCAGAGCATCAGGGAAGTCTGCCCTGGCTAAGCTCCACTGGCTTCCTGTCAGGGAGCGTATTAAATTTAAAGCCCTCTGCTACGCACATCGCATAGCCCAGGACAAAGGTCCGGATTACCTTAAGAACCCCCTGGCCATACATCGCCCTATTCGTAATTTAAGATCTTCTGGCGCGATGTTGTTTAAAACACCCCGCATTCTCAGGGCCAGAATGGGCGGACGCTCATTTAGGTATTTAGCCCCCAAATACTGGAATGCTCTATCACTGAACCTTAGGATGGAGCCATCTGAAATAGGATTCCGGAGGAAATTAAAAACACGAATTTTCCCCATTTCATAATCCCCCTGCCCAATAACATCGGTCCTCTGTAGAATTTATCAGTGATTAGCGCGGGGATACACTGTTCTTTGTGTGGCCAGGCGCTCTATAAATGATTTTATTATTATTATTACGTGGGCACCAAAAAAGGTCGGGCCTAGCACAAACGAACCATCTCCCGGTGGGTCATTCTGTGCATCAAAGCATGTTACTCCTTGGCCAAGAAGGAGCCTCCTGTGGGGCGGCGTGCCCATACGACCAGGGCAATTTCAGCCACTACTGCCTTGGGACGCGGCGTTCCCTTGCAGGACATTTGTCAGGCAGCTACGTGGGCCTTGCTGCACACGTTTACAAAGCATTACCGCCTTGACAGTCAAGTCTGGAGAGATGGCTTCTTTGGCTGTTCTGTTCTTCGTGACTTCCTGGTGTAATTTTGTTCGCAGACCCTCCACCGGGGCTGGTATTGCTGGGGTATCTATTCTAAGGTTAGGAATCTATCACTAACGTGTCTCTTTCAGATGCACAAGTTACTACTTGTGTAACGATATATCTGTAAGAGACATTAGTTAGTGATAGATTCCTTACCGCCCCACCCATCCTCCCCGTTCTGAGACCTGATTACAAGGGTTAAGGTCATCCCCTTTAGGGCCCTAATTTTATGCACCAATGGTCAGTATCTTGCATGGCTTTGCATTCCTGGCGTGGAAAGTCGCGTACAGAACTGGCGTCAGCGCGCATGGGTGGCACCTAAGTACTCTCCGTGACGTCATCTCTGCGCTGACAACGCCAGTGACGAACGCGGAGCCGCAGGATGCCACCTACTGACGCGCAGGTTTACTGCTAAGCAAAACTTTCCGGAGTCTGGCGCCTGGGGATATTCTACGGTAAGGAATCTATCACTAACTAATGTCTCTTACAGATATATTGTTACACAAGTAGTAACTTGTGCGTTAGGCCTGTCTGTGTGAGTGATCTAATGAGTTCAGCAATTTCATCAGTGGGATTTTTTCTTATTCGCTTATAACTCTCTGTACAACCAAGTTCTTTGTTGATCTCATTGATATAATCCTCAGTGTTCTGAATGACCATTGCACTGCCTTTATCGGCTGATTTCACCACAATCCGAGGATTATTGCTAAGTGAGTGGAGAGCTTGTTTCTCATCCTCAGTGATGTTATATTTGATGAATTTCTTATTGCTAAGAAGCCCCATCACCGCTTCCATCACGATCTTTTCATATGCAAGAATTTTCTCGCTCATCAGGTATGTAGATGGAAGAAAGGTTGAGGCTGGTCTAAATTCTGTAGCAGCTGACTATTTACTCCAATGTTCATTCCTCTTGAAGTAGTATTTTTGACGTATCTTCCTGAAGAATTGTTGAAGCTCCAGTTTCACATTGAAATCGTTTGGAGGTACTGTGGGGACAAATGATAGACCTTTTGACAGAATATCATGTTCACTTTGCGTCAATACGTTATTTGAGATGTTGATAATAGGATCACCAGGTGTTGGGCGGTCCTAGTTCCTTGATCAGTCATAGGTTCTGGGTCAGTATTTGTATTGGTCTCCACAGTGATGGAGGTGTGTTCAGGCAATGGTGAGACATGTGCTGGGGCGATGTTCAGGTTGGTTTCCCCCAATGGCTGTTCGTCAAGTAAATTCATGCTTGCCCCCACAATTTCTTCAGCAACTCTCACTGTTGGTTTCACCATCTGTAGGTCTGCCTCCTTGTGCTGATGTCTCCATGGTTGTCGTTTCTCTGGATCCTCACACGCGTGTTGCCCCTTGGTTTGTTGTTGCCATGGTTCCACCTCGTGGGTCTGCCCCAGTTTATGTCTCTGTTCATCCATTTTTGTTCCCCTAAAAAAGGAACGGTGCATTGGGGCTCGTTGAAGCGTTGACCCTGCTGATATGGTCTGTTGCTGGTACTTGTTGATGGTCCTTCACTGTCACTGTCAGTACCACTTCCAAAAGAGGAATTGGAAAAAGTGGCAAACCCTCGGTATCCTTGTCTTCCATGGCTGGTGTAAAATCCTTGTGCATCTTGTTCGTAGTACTCGTCACTCAAGTACAGATAGGTAACTTTTTTATCATACGTTCTTGTATGCTTTGTGAATTTATCCAATTTTTTGTTAGTGTAATGGTGTTAAATTCAGCTATTGTTTTTTCTACCCGTTCAAGGGTCTCCTTGGCATTGCTGATGGTTCTGTTGTTCAGTATCTCTTTTTTTAGGTCAGCACTTTCTTTTTTTTTTTTTCACAACTGTGTTTATTAAGGGTTTCAGGCAAATCATACATACAGTACTCCATAGCCAGGAGGACACTGCCAGTGGAAAACACATAATAGAATGCATGAACAGCCTAGACATTCAACTAACCCCCCACCCACCGTCCCGCCCCCAGCCAACAACCCCAAAAAGAAAAAAAACAAACAAAAAAAAAAAAAAAAAAGCCCCGACTACCCTCCCCTTATCCCACCCTAACCCAGTGCACGTGATCACCATCAGCTGCAGCATATAGTGTAAAGCACAATAGGCGTCCTGGAGCCACCTAGGCCCCGAGGTCACTGCCGGTAGGCAGTCCATCATCCAGGTCAACGGGAGGATCCAATGGCAAGTCTCTGTATTCTGCCCACTGCTTCCAGATCTTGTAATGTTTGCGGGGGCAGCCCCTGGCCTCAAACACAGGCAATTCCAGTCCCATAAGAAAATCTAGTCCCGCCCTCCATGCGCTGAGTGGGGGGGCGCGGTCACTCTTCCACGCCTTTGCCAAATCCCGTTTGGCGACCGTCAGGCCCAACAGAAGGAGGTGACGCTTATAGATGTTACCCCCTACTTGATCCATGATATGTAAAAGACCTAGTCTGGGCGTGCGAGGAAGGTCCCAGTGCAGCACCTCTGACAAGCAAGACCAAACCCCACTCCAGAATCGAGTCAGACCCACACACGACCACACAGTATGCAGCAGCGTACCGCTCTCCGTCCCACAACGCAGGCATACAGGGGTGGCAATGAGGCCAGCCTTCCACAGTCTCTCTCTGGTGTAATAGGCCCGATGCAGGTACTTGAGCTGTATAAATCGGAGTCTCACAGCGATGGCTGCCCCACGGGGGGACTCCAGTGCCTCCCTCCAATCATCCTCTTCCAAGGGGCCAACATCTACTTCCCAGGAGGCCTTCAACGACAAGAGGGAAGAGGAGCAGTGAGTAATTAAGGTTTGATAAATATTGGAGACTTTTTTATCCCCCAGATCCCCCATGAAGAGCTTGGCTTCAACGGGGCTAAATTCTGGGAGTTGGTCTAACCCCACTAGACTCGGCGCGAGAGCGTGACGCAGTTGTAAGTATTTAAAAAATTGGGTCTTGGGCATGTCGAATTCGGCGCTAAGGGCTTGAAAGGTTTTAAGAGTAGTCCCAGTAAGGACATGGCCTAGCGTCGAGATCCCAATAGAGTCCCATCCACTAAACCCCGACAGTGAGGCAAGTGCAGGGAGCCGGCCATTGTTCCAGAGTGGCGTTTCCGCTGTTAGGCGACCCCACCAGCCCATACGACGTAGCACCTGTCTCCAAAGCATGAAAACCACCTGAGTAGCCTGCGGCAGCTTCCGCCGCCGGCTGGCCGAGTATAACAGCGTGTGGAGCGTGGCATCCCCCATAAGAAAGCGTTCCAGGGCGTATGCCGGGTCATCACGCCCACCGTACCACCACTCATTCAGAACCAGCAGATGAGAGGCTTGGTAGTAGGATAGTATGTCTGATGTAGCGAGACCGCCACAGTACGTGGACAGGAAACAAGTCCGCAGTGCCACTCTGGAGGCACCCCCTGCCCACAGGAAACGTCCCAGTACCGAATTCACGCGACGGAACCATTGTGGGTCAACCCTATATGGGAAGTTCTGAAGCTGGTAAAGGAGTCTAGGGAGGGCGACCATCTTAAAAATCGCCGACCTGCCATAGATGTTAAGGGGCATGCGAGACCAGGTCTTGACGTCCGACTGAACTCTGTCCCACACCGGCAACACATTGCGCTCCCATGCAACCGCGGCAGATTCAGACAGGAAAACTCCCAGGTATTTTAGACCACCAACCGCGACTTGCAAGGCCGAGGCCCAGGGGAACACCTCCGATCTCCCGCCCAGCACCCATAAAGTCGATTTACGCGGGTTAAGGAAGAGTCCCGACACTTCACCAAAAATACGCATTATGTCTAGGATCCGCGGGCCAGAACGGTGAAGGTCTGTCAGAAAGAAGAGGACATCGACTGCGTATAACGCAATCCTGTCCGAGAGTCCAGCTCCCCACACAAAGCCCCGAAGTTGTGCATCAATGCGCACCCACGCGGCCAAAGGTTCCATGACCAAGGCAAAAAGGTACGGGGAGAGGGGGCACCCCTGGCGAGTCCCCCTGGCAACTGGGAACTTCTCCGACACAGCCCCCGAAACACGCACCGAGGCGGTGACGTCTGTGTATAGAAGCCGGACATACGAGACAAAAATTGGACCGAGGTTGAGTCGCGGCAAAAGAGCGAAGAGATAAGTCCAACTGACTGAATCGAATGCCCTATCGATGTCCGCTAGTAGAAGCGCCGCTTGTTCTCCCGTCGCTCCCATCGCATCGACGGCCACCTGCGCGCGCCTGATATTGTGACGCGTCGCCCTACCGGGCATAAAGCCCGCTTGATCCGGGTGGACTAAATCCGCCATATACGGGAGGAGGCGGTTCGCCAACGCCTTGGCCAACAATTTGGCCTCAAAGTTGATCAAGGATATGGGACGATATGACTCGTGTCTGTCGGGTGGTCTGCCTGGTTTCTGAAAAACCACAATTTCTGCCTGACGCCAGTCAATCGGCAGGCTACCACATTCCCGCGCTGCCTCTAGTGCCCGCCTATAATGCGGCCCCAGCTGCAAGTGGAATTTCTTATAAAATTCGCTGGGAAATCCGCTCGGTCCGGGCGCCTTGCCAGTGTTGAGTTGACCCAATGCATCGCCTAGTTCCTCCGCCGTCAAGGGGAGATCAAGGGCGGTCTTGGCTTCGTCTGTAATCGCGCGAGGGGGAAGGTCAGCGATGAACTTGTCAATAGCCTCCGGCGGGAGACTGTCCCGAGGGGCATATTGTATCGCATAATAGCGAGCAAAGCTCGCCGCAATGGCAGCCGGATCCGTCATGGCCAACCCGTCTTCGTCCACGAGGCCCGGCACAGTAACCGGCTGCAGTGTTTGTTGGCACAATCTATGGAGCATGGTGCAAGATTTGTCGCCCCATTGGTAGACCCTGCTCCTCGTAGCCAGCCAGGCCAGTCGCGCCTCGTCAAGTAAAACTGAGGCGTAAGATTGCTGCGCTTGCAGGAGCAGCCTGAGAGTTACCCCATTACCGTCAGTCCGACACCGAGCTTCCAACACCCCTACTCTATCTGACGCCGCCACTATAGCCTCACGACGACGTCGACGGGCTGCAGCACACCAAGCTATGTCGACGCCTCGCAACGTGGGCTTCATGGCCTCCCAGACCATCACCCCATCAATCTCCTCAGTCAGGTTCTCGTGCCAGTAGTGGGCAATCGCTCCGCGCATGTGAGTAGTATAGTCTGGTTGCTGGAGATGCCACGAGGACATCCGCCACCGAAACGGCTGGGGCGACCTGTGCAGCGTGATCTGTACTACGACTGGGGAGTGGTCCGACAGCCCACGAGGCTGAATCACGGCCTGCTTCACTCTGTCAAGAAAGGCCCCCGGCACAAACACACAGTCTAGTCGGGAGAAGGAGCCATGCACAGCAGAGACATATGTGTACTCACGCGACCTGGCATGCAAATGCCTCCAGACATCCACCCAGCCCAGCCCATCAACCATCGCCTTCAAGCGAGTAGGGGAGGTGGCCACCGCAGTTTCCTGCAGCCTTCGCCGATCCAGGCACACATCTACCACATCGTTCCAGTCACCACCTATCACAGCCAAAGAGTCCGGAATCTCAGCCCACAACGCAAAGAGGCGCTCAGCCAGGGACCATTGTAGAGGAGGAGGGGCATACACACAGCCAAACACCACCGGCTCCGCGCCTATCACCCCTTTGACAAAGACATATCGACCCTGGGGATCCAGCCAATGACGCTCGTGGGTATAGGACAGTCTCCTGTGTATAAGGATGGCCACCCCTCTCGAACCTCTAGAAAATCCCGCATGAAACACTTGAGTGTAGCCAAAGCGCTGTAAGCTTAGCACCTTTGTTCCCAACATATGTGTCTCCTGCAATAGCATGACATCAGCTGAGTCTCTCTTGCCCCAGCGCAACACTGCCCCACGCTTAATTTTGTCCAACATCCCCCTCACATTCCAGCTTAAAATTCTCATAGATCCACTAGTAGGTGTCAATTGTGCGGGATCAGCCATTGTCCTGACGAAAAAGTCTCAGAAAGCCCCAGGACCCGGCCCAGGCACCCTGTAGCATGCAAATCACTGTAGCCAAAATCACGTGCATCCCATCCAACACCCCCCCAGCCCTCCCAGCCCCCCCAACTGACACAACCCCACAAACCACCCAACACCCAATACTCCGCCTCCCCCCACCCCTATACCTCATGAAACCTTGAAGTACCTGTCGCGGCATGGGGAGCTTCGGGCCCAAAACATAGTGCCCAAAACCACCCATACCAATGGATCCCACTACACCCCCCAAACTAACGGGAACTACCCTTCGGGGCCGCCTCCCAACGTGAGAGGACAAGGCTGCCCATATGTCAACACCCCGAGCCCCAATGAACCACTAGTGACCTGTAACACGGTCAGGGCGAGGCAATCAGGCCTCACCAACAGCGCCCCACCTGAGACAAACCAATGTCTGGGTCTCACCACCCCTGGCGTTAGTTCCTCGGCCATCGCGGCAGTTGCTCCGGGCCTCTCGGAAAGTCCATTGATGAAAAGAGAACTGACTTAGGAAATGGAGGTCTCATGATCATCAAAGCCCTTTCCCGGACTGATCAGTGTCGGACTGTACACCATCCCGCGGGGCGCTCCCGGAATGGGAGCGTCTCCGCGACCGAGATTTCCCGCGTCTTTTACCCCTAGTGGAGGAGTCACTCCTCTCCTGCGACGATCCACGTGATGGCCCTGGGTTCAGGCCCGATTGGGCGTTCGGCCGGAGCCGGATAGTCTCATCCGTCCAACCATACACTGCCTCTGGAGTATCGAAAAAGTGAGTCTTGGACTGGAATACGACGCGTAGACGGGCCGGGTAGAGCAGTGAATAAGGAATCTTCAAACCCCGGAGCTTGGCTTTCGCATCTTGGAAGGAGCGACGCTGCTGCTGCACTTGTCTGGTATAGTCCGGGAAAATCATGATCTTATGATTATCGAACAGCAACGCGTCCGTGGCCCTTGCTTCTCGAAGTATGGTATCCCTATCGTGAAAGTTGAGGATTTTTGCGATGATTGGGCGCGGTCGTTCTCCCACAGGCGGTTTCTGCATCAGGGCTCTGTGGGCCCGTTCGATCACAAAACAGCTCGAGAGGACATCTGGGGGGAGCCAACCTTCTAGCCAACGCGTCAAGAACGCATCTATGGGCCCCTTCTCGCAATCCTCCGGAAAGCCAATGAAGCGTAGATTATTCCTGCGCGCTCGCCCTTCTGCATCCTCAACTCGGAGTGCCAGACCCCTCTGAATCTTGTCCATCTCCGCCACTTTCTTCTTTAGGGCACCAACATCATCTTCCACTCCCGTGATCCTGGTTTCAGCCTCCGTGATGCGAGCAACCGCGTTTCGAAGGTCCTGGCGCAGAAGCATGACATCAGCCCCAACGGCCCCGATCTTGGCGTCCAGTGAGTCCCTGGATTGCGTGATGGCCGCCATCAGGGCCGCGTTGTCAGGTCCCGCGTTCTGGCTGCCACCCGAGGCTCCTGACCCCCCGCTGGGTCCGGTAAACTTGTCGATTGGACCTTGCTTGTTGGGTCCAGCGCCACCCCCACCTCTTGTCATGATCAGGGGAAGTCGGGCGAACCCCTCCGCACCCGCAGTAAAGTAGACGTAGAATGCACTCGGGGGCTTAGCTGCACACCGCAGGTGGACACACCAAATCAGGGGGCACTCACAGTTCTCTGCGTGTCGCAGTCGGATCAGGCCACAGTCCACTCCTGGGCAGCAGGCGCGATCCCCAGGCTGGCGGGGATAGGTTGCACTGGACACTGCCTGCCACCGATCCACTGCCCAGCCAGCACAGCCGCAGGATCCGTAACAGTCCAGTCGCAGAGGGGCCCTCGACCCCACGCGCCACTGACCACAGCGTCGGCTCCCCCGACAGATAGCCAAAGACGGTTGCGCCAGGCGGGGACCGCCAACCTCAAGGTCCCGGCGTCCAGAGGCCCAGCAGAGCACAGCACCACTCCGGTGTCCCCGGGGGCCAGGTCCCCCAGTCGTCACAGCAAAGGCAGTCCGGGGAGCCCTCCGTCACGTCCCCGGGAACCAGGCAGCCTCAGTCCCAGGCAAGGGAATTGTACCTCCGGACCCACGCCACCAAAAGGGGGGCCAACCCACAACGCAGATGGGCCGCAGTCACGGGGGGTCTCCCGTGGCACCCCTTCCTCACGACGAATGGCGTCCTGTGGCAAGAGCTCGGTCCACCAACCCCAGGGGCACCCAGCGCCGACTCACCACCTCCCAGGCGCGGGTCAGCTCAGCGTCTCCAAAATCGAGGCCCCGGCTTCTCGGGGTCAGCATAGGCCGCAGTGGTACCGGAGCTTCCAGGGGCCACCCCGGCGTGGGAGTCCGCTCCACTGGTCACCGCCGCAGCTCCTTTCACCTCCGGTGTCGCAGGCACCAATCAGGAAGGCTTCCCACCGGTCCGACCAGCGGCCGCCAGCCGATGCCTCGAAAATTGAGGTCCCGGCTCCGCCTGCCGGCCCCAGGCCGCACCACTCCACATCCGATGTCGGCTCACCAGAGCAGCCGGGGGGACAGCGCGCCTCACCGGACAGGTCCAGATGCTGCCAGGGACAATCGCCACTCAGGTAGGGCAGGTAGCGGGCTCGGGGGTCAGGATAAATGGTAGGATTGTGTCAGGGCAGGCGGGAGCTCTACAACGCTGCGACCGCCATCATCGCCCGGCAAGCCACGCCCCCAGGTCAGCACTTTCTTGGGAGAGTTTTTCACATATTCAAGGGCAGTCTCAACCACCAGCACCATCCAGTGCCGGGAGCAGTTATTAGCAACAAATGAAAAGCCTTCACGAAATTTGGGAAAGTCTATGAAATTTGTCGGTTCGTGCCTCACTTGTAAGCCTTTCGGAATAATATTAGCCTGTAGATATTTTGTTAAAAGGTGACCATGCAAATGGGAACAAATAAGCTTCTTCTCCAATCTCTCTAATCTAGACAGTTTGCCATTGAGCGTAGAATCAATGGGAGCTATCCCTGGTCCCAGGGGATTCAGCTCACTTTGTTCTTGGATCAACCTAGCTATGTAATCTTCACTGTATGAAACTCCACAGACTGAGCATACCCAGATACAAATTGTGCACAATATTCCGCTAACCCAAGAAATGAACGAAGCGCGTCCTTGTCCCCTAGTACTTTAGCTTCACTCATAGCTTTGATTAGCGATTCCTTTAGTTTAATGCCATCCTGACACGGTATGCCCCAAATTCTCTCATTCATTGGCAGCAAACTTAAACTTTTTCAATTTTACTGTCATACCCCTCTGTAGCATAATTGTTAAAATCTTCCTCAAGATGCTGTTATGTTCTCCCAAATCTTTGGCAAATAGTAATATATCATCCTGATACGCCTGCATGCCAGCAATGTTCCCAAATAACCTATCCATCAGCTTTTGGGACATGCAGGCGGCAGACGCAAGACCAAATGGAAGTCTGAGGTCTGTATGCCCCATAAGGAGTAACGAAGGCTGTCCGTTCCTGAGACTCATAAAACAAAACAACCTGATGATAGTCAGACCTAAGGTCGATGGTGGGAAACCAAACTGCTCCACCCAGACTAGCCAGTAGATCCTGAATCTTGGGTAGTGGATGGCAATCCACGATGATGTTTTTGTTGAGCGCGTGCAAGTCAGCACATAGTCTGATCTCCCCAGTTTGCTTGTGCACAATAATAATGGGTGCTACCCACTGTGATGAATCAGTAGCTTGTATAATACCCTGAGCCAAGAACTCTTCAAGAATGCTTTTCAAATCTTCTCTCGCACTCAAGGGTACGGGGGAACTTTATGTGAAACAGGATGTGCATTGGGAAGTAACCTGATTTTATGCTTGAACCCTTACACCTTTCCCACATGTTTGTCAAACAGTGGCTTAAAGCAAGACAAAATGCTGTTAATAGACTCTTGAGGGGGTCAACCAAGGAAATGGGAACCTCACACAACACTACTGGATTGGTTGAGCCTGAGACCAGAAGAATACCTATTCTTGCTAGTTCTTGCCACCCAACAATATTTTTGTCTTTGATAGCAACGTAGACCTTAGTACATGTCTTTCTGCCAAGACATGTTACATCTGCTATGAAATATCCCAGCAATTCAATCTCTTTTTCCCCGAAAGCCTTTGGGTTAACACCTTTGGGATATAAGGCTTGTTCAACTCCCAGAAAGTATGAAATGTAGTGTCTCTCATAATGGTTATGGGTGACCCTGAATCAGCCATAACCGTCAATGTTATGTTATCAATTTGCACTTCACACATGGGACCTTTGATAGGTAAAATTTAATTAGCACACTTCAGTCAGTATAACGTTGTAAAGTGATTCAGAACATGTGACAAGATTTACATCCACAATACCAATCGCTGTTGGTTGTCTACCACTTCTGCATACGCTCTGAAAATTACCCATTTTCTTGCAAAGAGTACACTTCTTTCCAATTGTAGGACAGCTTTAAGTGTTACCAAGATGATACTTAGAGCTACATCGGTAACATGACCCAAACGTTTTCCGGCTCACGTTCTTAAATGCCTTCCCTTTGGCATTGATGGCACATAACAGCATCAGTGCCCTCCTCATTAGCCGAAATATCAGTTACCGTAGCAAAATCAGGATGCAAAATTTCTAAGGAAATAAGCGATCATTCAATGCTATTTGCAGGATCAAGAACTTCAATTAACGTGGGGTTTCTACAACTTAGAAGTCTTTCCTACAACTTTCTTGAAGCACAGTTAAAAACGAATTGATCGCATAAGTAAATATATGGATTAGTGCCAAACTCGCATGTGGAAATGGGTGGCAAACTATCAAAAATCTGCAGCACTGCTAGACCAAGACTACCAAACGGCATTGCAAATTTATCTGCAGGATTGTAGCTGGCAGCATCAATAACAACAGTATGGTTCTCAAATAACCTAAACCAATGTACCCATTTTATAGCAGGTTGACGTGGAAGACTCAAGAAAGGTGGGTGTGGGGTGACCATTGCTTGCTGTGAAGTTTTGCTGTGAAGTAGCCACGAAAAAGGTTAGAGGAGGAGGAACACTAAAATTCAAAGCAACAAATAGCAACACTGTATACATAATAAGCAGGAATGACAATCAACTATTAAAAATAATAATAAAATAAAATAAAAGAATATTCAATGCCCCAAACGATAGAGTACTTTTAGTCAATGACTCAGATTTACTGAAGTGGGTAAGTAAAGACAGGCAATCTGTAGAAATGGTGTGCCTGTCACTTTATGCACTAACAACCTAAAACAAATTAAGTACTTAGAGATATGTATATTTGCAGTGTACACAGTGCGAAGTAAAAGTTGTATCTAGAAGAAGTGGCGTGCCTGTCACTCAGCATGCAGGCGAGATGTGGAAAGAGCCACGTATAATGAGGAAGCAGCAATTGTCCTCATGAGATGGTGTGCCAGGCCGAGGTCGTGGCTAAATAACTAGGAAACAGCGTTCTTACAAACAGGATGTGGAGGCCGGCAAACGTGCATAACCACCCCTCCAAAGACAAAGTGGAGGCGACTGTGCAAGCGGAATAAGATCTTGAGCAAGGCAGCTCCGGCGGGGGGAAAAAATCACAATTCGCGAAAGTGAGGTGTAGTGTGTCAGTGAGCCGAAAAAAATGGTCGCCAAGATGAAATGAGCGAGCTGAGGCAGGCAGCAAGGATAAAACAAGGTAGGTTTATTTCATATGTTAGTGCCCATGATGCAGCGCGTCCTGCCAGCTTGGATCCCAACATCTCTCTTTCGCTGTAATGAAATCCATGCCTGCACTGGTAATGTGCACGTGAAAACACAGGTTGAACGATAACAAGCATTATAACATTACTTGACACTGAGCACGGGCACTCTTCATGGAAATAAAGAACATGGATGTCAATTTAAAGAATGCAATCAATTACACACTGTGTGAAGGGGCTGTTCAAAGCGTCATAAGAGCTGGGCCAATGGTGTCAGTTGACAGAAAGAAGAGACGAGGTGGACAAGGGTTGAGGCGAGATAGTACTTGATAGTAGTGAGAATAGTAAGAGTGCACTTTTCAGGTAGTTGATCAAATGCTGCTAGGGATATACTGTTGGGAGCAATCAGTCAAAAATCTAAAGATAATAGTGAGGGTTTTGTATCAAATACAATTTGGATTTTGGCATTCTTTTCTGGGAAGGAGGAGAGATTGGATATAAGACATGATAGGGCTTCTTCTAATTACATGAAACGTTTGACTATGGCAAAGATTTCCCGGGAGGAGTTTCAAGAGCAGTCGATTTTATTGGTAAAGTTAGATAGATGAGTTGAAAGTTAGATTGATGAGTTGAACGAATAAGATGCTGATAGTGGATAACGGCAGATCTGTAGCTTTCCTTATCTTCGGCGGAGTACGCACCTCTACATTTGCTTTCTTATGCTTTACAGTGATGCATGGCATCTCATAACTCGTCTGAGTACCATGGGGGCAGAAGGGGATTTGTGGTTAGAGGGATTGTTCTTACATGGAGCAATGATATCAAGGACATGAGAGATCCACCAATTAAAATTCACAGGTGACACAGAAATATCAAAATGATGGCCAAATGGGTTTCGTTAAGGGCAGTGGTAAAGCAAAATTATGAAACGTGCCTACATATGTATGGGAAGATTGGCAGATATTTCACCATGGGCCAACCACTGATGCACTTCAAGTGTTAGTGTTTGCCCCATGGTGCTTTTGCCGCCTCTGCCCTCTTGCTCTAGGCTTTTTTTTAATTTACAGGCAGTGCCTCCAAGTGCCCTGGCGTCTTTCTCCTTTACAGGTGCTACCCCTCCATGCCCCTTGCAGTGGCACTTCCGCACCTGCCGCATTGCTTAATTGAGTAGTAAAGTGTCAGCTGGCACTAAGATTGTGGCACAAAGGCCGCAGTCAATGTGGTAGTCAATAGATGTCAGAAATATCGTCTGACGTAAATATGTCCTAAGCATTGTTTACAAAAATATCATAAAATCATTGGATGCAGATTTTGTGTGATTGATTCCAGTGGGACAGTATTTTAGTGCCTGATTTTTAGGATACAATATTTTTGTCTGATGATATCTTGGTACCACTCTTGGACATTCTCACTGCTTAGGATCCACTAGTTGCTAGTGTTTCAACTCAGACTCACTAGGGAAACATCCACTACTTGACCTAACCATCTCTGCTGGTTCGATCACCAATATGAAGCCATATCAACTTTGCTAAAGTACCAGTGTGGAAAAGTCGTTTTTACAGGAATAAAAAGTGCTTTTCAACATTTATAAGAATGTAATTCAGGGGAACAAAAAAAGTTGGAAGATTTTGCAGCAAACAGTTTGCACTTGTCTCTGGGAAATATTGTGTCAAGCTGTGTTTTTTTTATCTGAAGCTCCAGTTTCCCTGATTCAGCCTTGGTGAAATTCAGATTGAGGGTAATTATCCTACTTCTGTTCCTTAAGGATTGTCTAGTTCAAAAGATTCTGACCGAAAGGGTCTCCACAGCGAACATTAAAAGCAAGCAGTCACCAGCCTGCGCCTGCCTGCCAGAAACCTTGAACGTTCACTCCTGTTTTGAGTGTTTGCAGACAATAAGAGAGTTGTAGGTACGCAGAGGAAGGCACTATGGAAGCTCATCTTTTAAAAGGGAACACAAAGAGGTCTTTACTTAATGATGCTTCTGAGTGTTCCCCAGACCTCTACTATTAATGAATCAAGGAGGGTTCCCCTAGCAGTAGCCACGTTGCACCACTGGTTTGCGCTGTGGCACCTTGGCAGGAAGTCAATACATGCAACAGGTAGACGCTTCTGTTGACTTCAGTGCAGCCATCAACAGGTTATCTGTGCTTTGGTGTGGAAGGGATTAGAAATGGAGGTCACCCCTCCAGTCCATTAGACATCATTCACCTTCTCTGCAGTGAAGGAAGTAACCTGTTAAGGGCTACCCAGGTCACTATTGACCACCTCTCAGCCTTCCGTACCAAATGAATAGTCAGTCAGACAGTAGAGAATACAAACCAATAACTATTTATTAATATACACTCAGAGCGGAGCCCGATCTGCCCAGTCGCTAGGAGTGCTGCAGAGAGGACTGAAATCAACAAGCATAAAGATACATTATGTACATTTCGTAACCGGGCTAAGACATGCCCACAGTGGAATTTTCCAAACAGGTGCAGCTAAGACAGTGAAATACAGAAAAAAACGGTTTCATTGCTCTTACACATAGTAACACAACCCAAGGTCGTTCCATCTGGAGCCCGTCACCAGACAAGGGGGCGAGGACCTCTATCTGGTGAGAAAGGTTTGCGCTAATATGAAAGGTGCACTCATTACTGAAACAGAGCAGAAATGAAACCCCGAGGTGAGCATTTCTCAGAATTGGACAAAATCAGTTTCGAACAGCCTGAAATGGCGCCCACATAGAAAATGGCACAGCGAATGCTAACTTAATTAGAAACAGCGTAAGCATAAACGATTTTCTATTCTAACAGCAGTTGAAACTGGGTTCAAATGTGGCTGGGAGTGGTCTGTGAATTTGCAAAAAGGATCCCGCTGTCCAATGGTCTAAAACGTGGTTGGGTCCATGCACTGTGGCTTTGGGGTCTGTGAATAGAGAGCACGTGCCTTATCAGCATGTTGGTGTGTGCGTATGACTTCCTGCTGCCTGCGAACCCTGTTAAAGGATTACAGGTACCATCAAACTTTTACAAGGAGTGTTCTAAGTAAATCTAGTCATTGGTCAACATAACTTGAACTTTAATTACGTTTTAGTTTGAAATTTTAAATAGTTTTAGGGTTGCAGTGGTGGTGGGTAGTGGAGAAGTAGTAGAGAAGTGTGGCTCAATGGTTAGAGCGGCAGACCCTGATGCAGAGGTCTAGCCCGGGACCAGGGTTCAATTCCCCGCCTCGGCGGGTCTTGGGCTCAAAATTCCACGGACCTGATAATTCTCGCCTCGGTGCCTATTCCAATCATGGGTCCCACTCTGCAACTCTGGGCAATAGCTTGCTTAATCTCCACAACGGCCCCCACAACGCTAAGGATGCCTGGCCTCCACCTTGGGGGTGCCCAGGAGTGGACACCTCACAGGGAAAGCCAGGATGGGTTCCACAGCAGTATTCGTGCAAGCGCCTTGAGACCCTTGCGGGTGAGTATTGCGCTATACAAGTATCAATTTACAATTTTTGCACTTTGAAGGCATTCACTGGCTCACACCAGTGCCCACTGTTATACTGCCCAGTACCAATGCCTCTTGAGCACTGAGGCGAGTATAGTCCTGGGGCCATAGGTTCCATTGTTTACCTTCACAGTGAACTTTGAAGGATAAGGCAAAAATCACTTTCTTTCTCTTTTGTTCCCGTTTGTCTCATGCAGATTAATGCTGATGTCGCTGTATAATGTCAGCATCAACCTGAAAGGCCTGAAGTACATCAGTGAGAGCCCCAGCTTCCTGCCCCTGCTCACACTGCTCCTGCATGGTAGGTTGTGTGTAGTCCTGCATGCTTGCCTGATATCACCTTGGGTAGGGCCTCATTTGCCGCTACCTAGGTATTGCTCTGCTTAGTATGATGAGAAATAAATGAATGCATAGGCAAATGGGAGTGGGGGGTCATATGTGGAAAGTGAGATTAAAAATACCTGCCTAGTATGTGAATTACTATTTACGCTGTCCTCTCGTCAGTATGGATAAAAGCAGGGGAGGAAGGAAGAAAAAAAGGCAATAATGTGCCTGCCTTGCTAAAAGTGGAATGGCACGGGGATCAACAAAACAATGGATTTAGGCCCAGATCTCTGTATTATGGTGAATGTATGACATTGTTTAGCATTCTGTCCATCAATTGTTCTTTTTGCATTTGTCACCCCGGGTGGGACGGGTATGCCAGACGTGAGTCCTGTGCTCTCCATGCCACTGAAGTCAAGCTAGCCTGGCTGATGAGGGGTGAAATCCCGAAACCTGTCCTTGGATGCTTGTTTCCAGTCCAGGGAAGACCTGGCCTGGCAGTTCGGGCTATACTGTTTCCATGGGGAACAGGATCAAGACTGAACCTGGAATGGCATGACTGAACCTGGAATGGCATGGGGAGCAAAAAAACAATGGATTTAGGCCCAGATCTCTGTACTGGGGACAATGTATGACATTGTTCAGCTTTTTGCATTTGCCTTTCTAAAAGGTCAACATGCTTCAATCCATACCACATAGGCTTTTCTTCAAGACCAAGGAAACTAATTTCTTGATACCACTCCTGTTATGCTGTATTAACTGCACACACTTTGCATGCCAAGAAATAAATCTACTTGTACACAGCACCTACTTGGTGTTGCTGCCTGTATCTATAAATAATGCAGAAATTATGCTTCATGGGTCCTCCGGATGAGAGGGAAGCCTGTAGTCACACTCACTCCAAGACTGCACCTCTGCTCAATAACCTACAAATTGTAGCCGGCCCGCATCTTGTTATAATTTGGATTTTTCCCTGCTCCTGCTGGGCGCTAGCAATGTTGCCCTCAAGAGTGTGGGCATGGGATAAATTTGTGCTGTCACACCTGGTGGGAGGATTTTTGCAGCTCCTGCCGGGTAGGACCAGACAAGTTTTCCCTGGCCACGCTCTTGCAGACCAGGAAACAGTGTCCGGGGGAGGGAGGACACAGCAATGGGGTCCCCGGCGCCAAGACGCCTCGGCATAAGTGCGCTCTACAAATACCCTCAGTCAGTCATTAAGGCCCAGGCCGGGGTCTCTATGGTCTCAGAGAGGCTTGGGAGTAGAGCAGCATGCCCCCTCCCCTTTATTTCTCAATCGCCCCTGGGGATTGTGTCCTCAGGGCCCGAGAGAGACTCAGGGAGAGGGACTACTTGTGGGGACACACCATCCCGCCCTGGTCCTCGGCCTCACTCCTCATAGTGCCCTGGCCCACCCCGGGGTTAATTTATTTCAAGTGAGGGAGCATGTGCTCTTTTTTAAAATTTTACTGCAGGTTCACTGATCCAAAGCAGTGCACCCCTTGGGGAGTCCGTTTGGGAACACCAAGCCTTCGGGAGTAGGGTAGGAATACATCTTTGTGTAATGTTTTGTTCGAGGCATATGAGCTGTAGATTATATACTTGCACAGATCACCATCTTTATTGAGCTTGGATGTTTGCACTCTGTTTTTGTCTCCGAAGAAGTCTTTTAGTCACGAGATAGGTGACTCCTCCTTAGGGTTATAGTGTGCATGGACATTGATTCCATCTCCATTTTGTTTTTTACCGCCGTTGGGTTCGGATGTGATTTGCTGCACTCTGGGTCGGTGTCGTTCTCGAACCCCCCTTTGACGCACAATCCCTCCCCACTTGACGGTATTGTTTCCATCTTGTTTCCCTTTTGACGTGCATCTTCAGAAAATATAAAATCCTCGACCTAGTACTTCGATGCGGGCTGTTGGGCCTATCCGCGCCGACCACGCCAGCAGTCAATGAAAAAAACTCCTTTTAAAAAATGGCCTGGGTGCTAAGTTTCCACACACAGACTTACACGAGGTTTGTAATCTCTGCCTGTCCCCGGAGCACGAAGATAAGAACTGCGAATCCTGTGCATTTTTCAGGTCGAAGAAAACCATCCCTGACCATCGGGCTCAACGTCACAAAATGTCCTGCGAAAGCAGCTCAATTCCGGACATCTTCGGAGCAGATCCCAATGTCCATCCAGAACAACAAGCTGATGAAGGAGAGATCTCCGTCTCCGAGGCCGATGAATCCGATATCGGAGACCAGACAGTCACCCCGGCTCAACGGTCCGTGAGTACCGAGACCCCTCTCCTAACAAATCCCAAACAAATGGTTCCAGTAACCCCTCCGCCCTCATGCTCAGGTCAACACCGGCAACACATTTCAGAAGCCCCACCCTCGGGCTTGGCTATGAAATCGAAAGAAAAGCCTTCCGGCTCAGGCTCGAGCCAACCCCATTCCGGTGCGGACAAGTCACTTCCGGCACGGAAGAACAAAACTAAACCTGTGTCACACCTTTCTTCGTCTGCTCCGAAAATAACCTCAACGCCAAAGCCATTGGCTTCTAAACAAACAAAGGACCAACCTACGGAGCCGAAACAGGCTAAATCAAAACCTTTGGAGCCGAAAAAGGTCTCGGAGCTCTAAACTCCTACACCAAAAGCTAAAGAGTCCAAGTACCCACAGAAAGCTTCAGAGACAAAGTCAAAGGAACATTCTGACCCTAACCCTTCGGCACCGAAAAAGGACATTGTACCCAAACAACAGTCCGTGCCAAAGCAGAAAACACTGCACATTGACCCAGAAACCGGTCATGTTACCACCAAGCCTCCCAACAAGAGATCAAGATAGGGATGATGACGCACATACGATTCCACACGATACAGACCCTTGGGATGGTTATAATACCGATCCCGATGCACACAATGACCCGGACCTCTACCCCTCTAGGCCATCACGACCAGATGATAATATTGTGTTTGTGCAACTAATTAATAGAGCTGCTCAATACCACGCAATTGCACTCTGATCCCTTAGAAGATGACTTCGTAATAAAAACATTTGCACCCTCACAAAAGTCTACACACACCCTGCCACTGCTAAAAGGCATGCTTAAAACTTGCACCAGAAGTGTTTAAAGACCCTGTCAGAGCCAGGATCCTCAACTCCAGGGTAGACAAAAAATATAAGGCAGCTCCCATCAGACTACATCAGAGGTCTGGTCTCTTTAGATTCTCTTGTGGTGTCTAATGCACGCAAGAGAGCTAATTCACAGAGCACAGGTGATGCCCCTCCTCCTGATAAGGAATCAAAACTCATAGATGCATCCGGCAAAAAAAATGCGTCACAGGCTGCAAATCATTGGCGGGTTGCCAATGCCCAAGCTTTGTTGGCTAGATAGGACAGAGATCACTATGATGAGCTTGAAAAGCTTATGCAACATCTCCCTGAGCAATATAAAAACAAAGCTAATTACCTTATACAGGAGTGTAAACTAATAACCCACACATCTATAAAATGTGCCCTTGATGCGGCTGATACATCATCTTGTGCTATTAATACCAGCGTTTTACTTCGCAGGCACGCTTGGCTCCAGATATCCCGATTCAAGCAAGAGGTGCAATCCACTATTCCTCATCAGCCTTTCAAGCAAGAGCATCTTTTTGGGCCCACAGTTTATACATCTTTAGAAAAGATGAAAAAGGATACTGAGACTGCCATGTCCATGGGGGCCTTGCAATTGCCTTTCCCCAGAGACTCTTTTCGTCGCTCCTTTTACAGGGCTTGCGTCAAAACTACTAGCTCAAAACATCCCTCTTCATCATATAAAAGTCCCAATCAAACTACCTCCTCCAGAGGATATTTTCGAGGAGGATACAGGGGTAACAACAATAAGGGAAGAGGCCACTGTAACAATACCCGCAGCTCCCCTACCACCAAGCAGTGAATTCCCTTCATTTCCCTCCGATCATTCCACTCCTGTCGGGGGACGTCTCTCACAGTTCCTACCTGTTTGGAATTCCATCACAACAGACAGGTGGGTAAAACAAATTATCCAGTATGGTTATTGCCTTGAACTCACCTTTACTCCCCCAAACATCCCTCCCAGACAACTTCCAATGTCCTCAGAACATCTGATTCTTCTAAAACAAGAGGTTCTTTCTCTATTACAAAAACATGCAATAGAACCAGTCCCCTTGCCTCATCAAGGCACAGCGGTTTACTCCCTATATTTTCTAATTCCAAAAAAGGATGTCTCTCTCAGGCCAATTTTGGACTTCAGACCGTTATACCTTTACATTCAGTCAGACGACTTCCACATGGTCACTCTCCAACAGGTGCTACCACTGATTCAACAAGGCGACTTTCTCTCCACTCTGGATTTAAAGGATGCCTAGTTTCATATTCCTACTCACAGAAAATATCTCAGGTTCGTGGTATGCGGTCAATGCTACCACTTCAAAGTCCTCCCTTTCGGGGTGACCACAGCACCCAGAGTCTTCACCAAGTGCCACACTGTAGTGGCTGCTCAGTTACGAAGACAACATATTCACGTGTTCCCTTATCTGTACGACTGGCTCATAAAAGCCAAGTCACACAGCAGCTGTGTGCAACACACATACAAAACAATTTAATTGCTTCACGACTTGGGATTCACGGTGAACCTCACCAAGTCCCACCTCCAACCGTCCAGCACACAAAAATATCTAGGAGCTACAAGAAACACTTCAAAAGCTCTAGCATACCCCAACCCAGTCAGGATACACAACATGCAACCTCTAATATCACGATTTCAGCCTGAACACTCATTACCAGCTCGAGTGTTCATGCAGTTAATCGGGATGATGGCCCCTTGCATTCTCATCATCCCGTATGCAAGACTCCAAATGCGTGCCTTACAGGAGTGTTTGGCATGTCAGTGGAACCAGGTTCTGTAGTATGGGATCTCTGTGTATAGTCATAATCTGTGAATAGTCCCGCCCATGTGCGGGGACCCCGGAGCAATCAAAATAGTCTCTTAAGTCGTCTTCTTCTGCAGTCCTGCATAGACACTTAAGAGAAAATGAAAGACAAATAATGCAGCTTTACATTAACAAGGCTAAATTGGCCAGCACTTCATCTTAAAATGAAAAGGATAGCCAAATAATATTATTAAATTTACACATTTTACAGAGTTTCACCACGTACAGAGAAACTCCCCTTCACAAAAATCCATTGCATGATAGAGAGGAACAGTTAGACAGAAAAGCCTCATAGGCTACCATTATGTGTCTGGAAAAGGGATACCGTGCCTTAGAGGAACCCTCCAGACACCCTCGGTATCCCATGATGCACAGCCAAAGGCAAGTTACTTTCAGTTCTTTTTTCCGGCTCCTGCTAGCAGGACCCTGGAGCATTGAGCTCTTCCTTAATTGGTATTACTTAAATTTTTGGATTTTTTGTGACATCTGGGGTCTTCCTCTTCCATTTGCTGTCTTTTTTAAACATATTTACCAACTCTTTCTTGTCAAAATGCCAGCTTTATTCGACAAGTGCCCTGAGTGTGGTAGGAAGAAGGCTAAGTCAGACCCCCACAGAGAATGCCTACTCTGCCTTCCATCAACACATGTGCCTGACTCCTGTGATATTTGTCAATCCTTCTCCAGGAGGACCCTGCGTGACAGGGAGAAGATCCATCTTCAAGGCCTGGAGCAGAGACGACATCAGGAAGCAGGTGGGAGTGCATCAGCCTCTGGGGGGCTCCCCAGTCAAGGACAGGCCTGGAAACAGCACCGGTCCTGGTTGACGTCGAGGGCTACGACATCGGCGTCGAGAGGTATGACGACGATGTGTTTCCCGTCGACCCAGGGCTCTGGGTCGAAGCGACGTCAACGTTCGGCGTAGAGGGGAAGGACGTCGAGACCTCGGACGAGGTCGACGTCGAGGACTTCACAGACGACGTTGACACACCATCGTCGTCGTGCTGAGTCCCGAAGAGATCGCCGCTCGCCGTCAAGGTGACACCGCCGCTCGCTGTCGACGCAAAGGTCGACGTCAACGAAAAGGTCGATGTCGAGGCGAAGGTCGACGTCAGGGAGAAGGTCGACGTCGAGGAGAAGGTTGACGTCATCCTGGACTCCACCCTCTCTATGACCAGACAAGTCAACGCCGTCTCCTCGTCGTGCTTCAACATCCTGCGAATGCTACGCAAGATCTTCCGATGGATCCCCACCGAGACCAGGAAGACGGTCACCCAGGCCCTCGTCACCAGCCGTCTGGACTACGGTAACTCCCTCTACGCCGGAACCACCGCCAAACTCCAGAAGAGACTCCAGCGGATCCAGAACACCTCAGCACGACTCATCCTGGACATCCCCCGCCGCAGCCACATCTCCGGACACCTGAGAGACCTGCACTGGCTCCCGGTCAACAAGAGAATCACCTTCCGGCTCCTCACCCACGCACACAAAGCCCTACACAACCAAGGACCAGGATACCTCAACAGCCGCCTCAACTTCTACGCTCCCACGCGCCAGCTTCGATCGACCAGCCACGCCCTCGCCGCCATCCCCCGCATCCGAAGAGCCACCACAGGAGGAAGGTCCTTCTCCTACCTGGCTGCCAAGACTTGGAACTCCCTTCCGACCCACCTCCGCCTAACCCAGGACCACCTCGCCTTCAGGAAGCAGCTCAAGACCTGGCTGTTCGAGCAGTAGCGGACCCCCCCCCCCAGCGCCTTGAGACCCTCCGGGTGAGTAGTGCGCTATACAAATGCTCTGATTGATTGATTGATTGATCAGTGAGAAGGTCGACGTCAGTGAGAAGGTCGACATCGAGGAAGGAGTCGACATCGCGACGTAAGTCAAAGAGGAAGTCGACGCCCAGAACAGTGTTTAGTGGAAGTTCATCCTCTGTGGTTAGCGTTTCCACATCAGAGAGTCCCCGGTCGCGGCGGCGCTGGCACTCTTCATCAGAGAAGTCGACCTCCAGAGCATCCCCCCCAGGGTCTGCTCGTAAGAAGAGGAGAGTAATTCGGTCTCTGGACTCTGAATACTCCAGGACCTACACACCCTCATGGCCTAGGACACCTACGCCTCCTCTTCCTCCTCTTCCGCAACTTCCTCCACCGCCTCCTCTGCCTCTGCCTCCGCCTCAGCCTCCACAACCGAGGCCTTTGATTCCGGCTCAGCCGCCACCTATTCCACAACCGCCTGTGCCGGTGGTTCCGGCGGGACCCAGGAGACCAAGGTCCCGATCCCGGGGGAGACATTGCTCTCGCAGTGGGCGCACATCTTCGACCATATCACGACATCGTCGTCGTAGGCAAAGGTCGTGGTCCAGGCATTCAAGGTACACGGACTCTTCCAGTGACAGGAGGTATTCACCTACGTTGTCAGACTCGCCTCCTACGAGAGTTTCGCCAGTGGATGACATCGTTACGTTTCAGGACGTGCTGTTGAGGGGAGCGGCGAAATTGGGGATAGCACTGACGGTGCCTACCCTGTCCACCTCTGTCATCTTTGAAACACTACAGCGTAGGCACCTCTCTCGTCCTTTACTGCCTTTGGTGCCAGGGTTGGAGGAACCGGCATGAAGCTGTTCCTGACGCCGGCCTCTGTGAAGTCTGCTCCGTCCCGACTTCAGAAGAAATACAGACCCCTGGATTCGGATCCATCATTTCTGAGAACGGATCCTACACCGGATCCGGTCATTGTGACAGCGGCCAAGAAGCAGCATTCTACTGCTACTTCGTCTACGGTCAGCGGCCACTTCCATGAAAGCAGCAAGTTCCACAGCGCTTTTGGGTCGTTATGACCGTTCGTTATGGGAGTCTGTACAACAATTCATTGAACTTCTCCCGAGGGACAGAAGGGAAGATTTTCAAGAAATCTTGAATGAAGGCATGATGGTTTCCAACCAAATCATCAGCGCGGCTGCAGACACCTCTCTCCTACCTGCCCATGGGTACTGCCATGGAGTGAATTTGAGACGCCATTCCTGTTTGTGAACCTCCCTAAACCTGGAGGCGCAACAACGGATTGCCAACTTGCCTTTTTCGGGTTCCACCCTCTTCGGGACCCATGCGGAGGAGAAAATGGCCCGCATGAAATTGGAAGTTGAAACGCTGAAGGCTGTGGGCTTGGAGAAGCCAAAGGAACAGCGGAAGTCTTTCCGTCCCTACCAGAGGCGGTATTCCTCCAGCGATTCCAGCGCGGGCTGGGTCGCAAAGCTGGACAACAGCAGCAGCAACAACAACAAATCAGAGACAGCCCTTACAGAAGCGTCTGAGAGGCAGAGGCAACTAGCAGGCCGCATCGGGGAATAAGGGCTTGGCTGGGTCTAAGCCCTGAGGGATTACTTACCCCTCTTCTGTTACCCACTCCGGTGGGGGAAAGCATACAGAATTAGTTGGCAGAGTGGAGAAAAATTACTCAGGACAAATGGGTGCTGAATATTGTTTGCAAGGGATACAGTCTTCGCTTCATCAGCCCTCCTCCAGCTATTCCACCGGTTCGCTCGCAATACCTGCTGTGCGAACTCCAAGCGGAGGCCGATACCCTGTTAAGAAAAAGGGAGATAGAAGGCGTCTCTGTGTCTCAAAGGGGAACGGGTCTATACTCAAGGTTCTTTCTTGTGCGCAAAAAGGACAAAAACGAGTTCAGGCCAATTCTGGATTTGCGACAAGCAAACAAATTGATTCGCAGGGAGAAGTTTTGCATGCTGTCCTGGCATCAGATTTATCCTCAGCTGCATCGAGGAGACTGACTTTGCGCAATAGATCTGCAGGATGCGTACTTCCATGTACCCATTGCACAGAAACATCAGACGTTCCAGCGCTTTCTAGTCGGCACCAACCACTATCAGTACACCGTACTTCCGTTTGGTCTGAAGTCTGTACCCAGGACTTTTTAGAAATGGCAGTGGTGGCAGCTTACCTGAGAAAGAACAAGGTGTTTGTCTACCCGTACCTGGACGACTGGTTGATCAAAGCCTCCACCTTCCTAGAAGCGCAATTGCATTTCAACAGGACGGATGTTCTGTTGAACCAACTGGGTCTACACATCAACATGTCCAAGTCCGTACCGACTCCTGTTCAGTGTCTGCAGTACTTGGGAGCCTCCATCCATACTCTCAGGGCAAGCCTGTGTCCTTCATAGGAGCGACGCTTATCGATCCTTCGGAAGGTTCAGACTCTCATGTCCGTTCCATCAACGACGGTGAGGACAGTGTTGTCTCTCTTGGGGTCGATGGCATCTTGCATATTTCTCACACCACATGCCCGCCTCCACATGAGACCGCTGCAGGAATGTCTGGAGGATCAGTGGGACCAGAAAAGAGGGAGCTGGGAGGACAGGATCAGACTGTCTCAGCACGCTCAACAGTCCCTGAAGTGGTGGTGTTCGGCAGAAAATCTTCTCAAGGGGGTTCCATTCCACAAGGACATTCCAATACAGACCATTGTGACGGATGCTTCTCTCCAGGGCTGGGAAGCGCATTCGAACCATCTACAAATTCAGGGGACTTGGTCCCCGGCAGAGTCCAAGTATCATATCAATTTTCTGGAACTCAGAGCTGTTCATTTGGCGCTGAAGGCCTTTCATCCGTCCTTCCGGACCAGCTCCCATCTTGTACTGAGGGACAATACGAACACAATGTATTACCTCAACAAGCTGGGGGGCTCGAGATCGCTCACACTATCTCAGGAAGCGCCAGCGGTCTGGCACTGGCTGCTAGCCAGAGGTGTAACGATAACGGCTACCCATCTACCAGGTGTGCAGAATGCTCAGGCGGCCACACTGAGCAGGCTCGTTCAGGAAAACCACAAGTGGGTCTTAAACGACGAGGTGCTAGGAAACATCTTCGAAAGGTGAGGCACTCCAGAAATAGATCTGTTCGCCACCACCGACAACAGCAAATGCCAAGACTTCGCCTCCAGGTTTTACCAACCGGGGACTCAGGGGAATGCGCTATGGATCAGCTGGACGAACAGCTTTTCCACCCATTCCCCTGATTCCGGCAGTGCTCATCAAGCTGTCTCAATCCAGAGCGTGAATGATCCTCATTGCTCCGGAGTAGCCTCGACAGTGGGGGTTCACAGACCTGCTCCACCGATCTCTCCAACCCCATCTGCGGCTTCCATGTCGGCCGGACCTTCTAACGAAGTTCGGGGGGCAGATGGTGCACCCCAACCTCTCATTGTTGAGTTTGGCGGCATGGCTCCTGAGATAGTACAGTATGGACACTTGAACTTGCCGGACAACTGCATGGAAATACTCAAGGAGGCTAAGAGACTATCCACCAGGACCTCCTATGCCTACAAGTGGAAAAGGTTCTGCATTTGGTGTGCGTCCAAGAATGCTGACCCTGCAAGGAAGATGTCATCCTTCCATATCTATTGCATTTAGCTCAATCTGGCTTAATTTCCATTCTATTAAGGTACACCTCGCAGCATTAACTGCGTATAGGAAATGCCCTTAACAAACATCCTTTTTCCAGAAACCCGTAATAAAAGATTTTTTGGAGGGTTTGAAGAAGGTGTTCCCCCCCCCCCCCGTAAGGGCGTCCTTCGCCTTCATGGGAGCTGAATGTTGTGCTGTCAAGGTTGATGAAGGAGCCTTTTGAGCCTATTCATAAGGCTACTCTACAGCATTTGTCCTGGAAGGCGGCTTTCCTTGTGGCTATAACATCGGCTCGCAGGGAGAGTGAGATTCAGGCTCTGTGTTGTCAAGAGCCCTATACGGTATTTCATGCTTCCAAGGTTGTCATGAGGACCTACTCTAAATTTTTCCCTAAGGTGATATCTAATTTCCATGTCAACCAGGCGATCACGTTACCTACGTTTTTTCAACATCCCTCGTCTACTGTGGAGAGGGCCCTTCATTCACTTGATGTGAGGCGGGTGTTGAAATTCTACTTAGATAAGACCAAGGACATTCGTAGGTCAGATCAGTTGTTTGTTAATTATGGATCAGTCAGGACTGGCCTTGCCACCTCCAAACAGTCCATATCTAGGTGGATTGTGTCCTGCATACAACTATGTTACCAGAAGGCTAACAAGACTCTAGGGGGTAAGCCTAAGGCTCACTCAACTAGAGGCAAAGCGGCTACAGCAGCTTTGCTATGTAATGTTCCCATTGCAGACATCTGTAGGGCGGCTACGTGGAAGTCTGTCCACACCTATGCTAGACATTACTGCCTGGATTCTGATGCCAGGTCAGATGCGCAAGTTGGGTAGGCTGCGCTGAGGAATTTATTTGCTCAGTAAGGGTTTTTCTTTTAGTTTTCTTCCACCGCTGGATTTGGTTGTTAGGATGGGCTTGCCATTCTATTCACAGATTTTGACTTTACAAAGAGATCCCCTACTACAGAAGGAGTAGTTTCTGTCCTTTAACTCCAGTTCTGTAGTAGGGGTATCTCTGTGATAGTCATAAGCGCCCACCCTCCTCCCCGGTGGAAGTAAATGTTTTTTCCTGGATGGTACAGACCTGGCTTTAAGAGACCTTAAAAAAGAACTGAAAGTAACTTGTCCTTTGTTGTGCATCATAGGATACTGAGGGTCTCTGGAGGGTTCCTTAAAGGCACAGTATCCCTTTTCCAGACACATAATGGCAGCCTAAGCGGCTTGTCTGTCCAACCCTTCCTCTCTATCATGCAAAGGATTTTTGTGAAGGGGAGTTTCTATATATGTGGTGAAACTCTGTAAGATTTGTGTAAATTTAATAATATTATTTGGCTACCTTTTCACTTCCAAGATGAAGTGCTGGCCAATGTAGCCTTGTTAATGTCAGGCTGCATTATTTGTCTTTCATTTTCTCTTTAGTGTCTATGCAGGACTGCAGAAGGAGAGGACTTAAGAGACTATTTTGATTGCTCTGGGGTCCCTGCACATGGGCGGGACTATTCACAGATTATGACTTACACAGATACCCCTACTACAGAACTGGAGTTGCAGGTAAGAAACTACTCCTTTAAGGTCAGCTAACGGATCTGATGTTGGTGGACAGCCCCACACCTCGCTCTCTGCAGTGGTGGAACAAACAAAACCTTTCCAAAGGGCGGCCATTCCTCAACCCAGTTCCACAGATAGTGCTAACTGCACTACGGTTACTCACCGGCTGGGGACCTCCTCTTCGAAACCGTACCATTCAGGGCATATGGACCCCTCAACAAAGACAACTCCACTGTTGTTACAACTGATGTTTGTACAATATGTTTGTATTTATTGCAGTATTTGTTTAAATTTGTATACTAAATAAGGATCATATTAATGTTGTCTCATTCACGTTTAGTATTGCACCAATGAAAAAAGAAGAAAGCCTATCATTTAAAAATGTATCCCCCCCTCAAAAAAACAGAACAACAAAAATAATAAACAAATATGAATTGAAGTTATTGTTGATTATTTGCATTAAGTTAAAACAAAGGGATAGCCCAATGGAGCTTTAATTAGCCAGTGTATATTTAGTGCTGGTCGAGTGGGAGGTACTTCTGTGCATATATATGTTAAGCATACAAGAACCATTTTTGCAAATCCATCATAACAATGTGGTTCTTAGGACTAACCCAAAACTTTTACCTAAAGTTGTGTCTGCCTTCCACCTTAACCAGTCTGTTGAACTCCCAGTTTTTTTCCCTCCACCAGACTCAGTGGCAGAACGAGCTCTTCACACGCTAGACGTTAAAAGAGCAATACTCTACTACATTGAAAGAACAAAATCCTTTAGAAAAACTAAACAACTCTTTCTGGCTTTCTCCCCACCTCATAAAGGCAATCCCATCTCAAAAGCGGGGATTGCAAGGCGAATTGTAAGTGCATCCAAATATGCTATCTTAAAGCCAAACATACATTAACCATTCCCCCTAGAGCTCGTTCCACAACCAAACTAGGGACTTCTATGGCTTTCTTAGGGAACATTCCCTTAGATGACATCTGCAGTGCAGCAACTTGGTCTAAACCGCACACTTTCACAAAACACTTTTGTGTAGATATGCCAGCAAAACAACAACCTAGTGTGGGCCAGGCTGGATTAAGAACACCTTTTCAGACCACTGCAACAGATACAGGTTAGCCACCGCTAGGGAGATAACTGCTGTATAGTCTATGCAAGTATATAATCTACAGCTCATATGCCTCGAACGTAAAATGCTACTTACCAGTATGCATCTGTTCTTGGCATATAGAGCTTAAGATTCATCTACGCCCATCAGCCTCCTTGGGTACCTCTATCTGTTGCAGTAATATCTTACTTAGAGACATTACACATGGACATCTCTTTCTTACTAACTCCATCATCACCCTTTATGGCGAAAACAATCTGGAGATGGCGTTGATGCCCATGCGCCCTATCACCCTAAGGAGGAGTCACCTATCTCGTGACTACAAAGACTTCTCCCTAGACAAAAACAAAGTGCAAACATCCGAGCCCAACACCAGATGGCGATCAGAGTGCTGCCTGCTGCCACATTGTTGTTGAAGTGATGGCAGCCAATCAGATTTCATCTTTAGATCTGTTGGCTCCGCTGATCCGCCGCAGTATGATATATGCAACTTTTTAGGCTTAATTTCTCAAAAACTACTGATGGAATATACACCAAATCACAAAAAGCACACTTTCTGGAACAAGATGTTGTTTTCTGCCAAATTTAGTGTCAATCCGGTCGGCAGTTTTGGCTGTAGCTGTTTCTACTTTTTCACATGGAAAAAGGAATGGGGAAACATGTTTTAGGACCTCCCCTTTTTCTCATCCCCGCTTGACGGATCACCTCAATACTTTCCAGCTGTAATGTATTGACCATAAGCTGTTCCACAAGGCAACCATCAGATATATCATAGTGAAATTACAAATATGTACAAACTTACAGTTTTCAGAGCAATATAACCCCCAATAGAGCTTAATAAGGATTATAAAAGTGCAAATCTTCTATCCCCTTTGTGTGTTCGAGTGGGTCACCATCACCAAAACACTTGCCTACTCAGTAATCCTTGTGCATCCACGTACTTAAATACCTGCCGACCGGCTTTAGGATGGTATGGTAACAATTCACCCTTAACAGCCTATTGCCTTTGTTATCTTATTGTATGTTATGCCTATTTGTATAGGGCACTGATCACCTTACAGGGTATCGAGGTGCTTGCAGATAGGTAGGCTGTGCCCGTCCAGAGAGTGGTTACTCCATGAGCCAGGTCTTCAGCTTTTTGCGGAACTCGAGAAGTGGAGGCTCTGTTGTGCACAGACAGGTCGTTCCAGACTTTGGGGGTGATGTGAGAGAAAGCGTGCCCTCCTATTCTGTTCTTGTGCATGTGAGGTACCTGTGCTAGTGAAAGACCTGTAGATCAGAGGTGTCTGGTGGGGTAATGGAAGTGTGTGTGTGAGTAATTTGAATTGAGTATGCTTGTGTATGGGAGGCCAGTGCCGTGCTTGAGGTGTGGGGAGATGTGGGTGCGGCAAGGTAGGTTGAGGACGAGTCTTGCTGCAGCGTTTTGACAGTTTGGAGCCTGTTGAGGAGCTTTTTGGTAATTCCCGCGTAGAGTGTTGCCGTAGTCGAGTCTTCTAGTAATCAGGGCCTGTGTTACTGTTTTCCTGGTATTCTCTGGTAACCACTTGAAGATTTTCTGTAGCATGCTCATGAGGTGGAAGCAGGCGAAGGCCACTGCATTTATCTGGGCTGACATGTCGAGTTGGCCATTGAGACTTGTGTGAAAGTTACAACCTAACACGAGTTATTACTTGTCATAATGCCCATTCAATCAATGCTTATCTTGCCCAAAGTCCTGCTTGAACAAAAAAGTTTTCAGTTTCTTCCTGAATGGAAGGAGAGTAACTTCCCCTTGCATGCTTTCCGGCAGTTTATTCCACAACTGGGGTATCAGTACTGAGAAAGCCCATCCACCCATGGTCAATGTATCAAACCGTGGGCAGGTAAACAAGTTTGCCTCGGACGATCGGATGCTTCGTCCCAAAACATATCTCCTTAGACGGTTCTTAATATAGACTGGTACCGTCCCATACAGGGTCTTGTGTGCACTACATAAGCCTACGAACATAGTCCTCTGCTGAATTGGAAGCCAGTGCAATTGTTGCAGCAATGGTGTAGCATGTGACCGCCTTGGAAGCTTGAAAACTAATCTTGCTGCATCGTTCATTACTACTTGGAGCTTCCCCAGCATCTTGTCCGGGAACCCAAAGTTCGAGGCATGTGGGCTGTTGAATTCATAGCTATTGCATTAGATCGCCGCCTAGTGTTGGGTCCGGATGATTGCGCATTGTTGTCCTGGAGAAGTCTTCGAAGTATTTTCGGGATAGGTGGCTCCTCCCCTGGACTACAGTGCGCATGGGCATCCTCTCCATCCTCAGATTGTTTTTTTCCGCCATTGGGTTCGGATGTTCAAATCTTAGCTCAAGTTAGGAAACTTTTTCTCAAAGCCAAAAGGCTTTCGCGAGCGTCGGTATCGTTTCGATCGGTATCGATAACATTTATCTACAGGACATCGACTATCGGACGGCTTCATTCACCTCTCGCATCGAGTTTCATCGACGATGGAGAGTCGAGGCCTTTTCAAAAGGTGTCCGCTTTGTAACGCAAAATATGCACACAACGACGTCCACCCCGTGTGCAACAAATGCTTGTCACCGGACCACAATGAAGACCAATGTATGGCCTGTGCCCGGTTCAGATCAAAGAAGACTCTTCGGACCTGACGCGCGGCTCGATTGCAATCGAATAGGCCTGCGCCGGAACCTGATAATATCTTCGGGACCGGAGACGAAGAAGTCGTCGAGATACCGGACCGAGATGAATCATCGGAGCAGGGATCCGTGCATGGATCCGACTATGAGGCCGATGAAGAGAAGTATCTGGAAGACGAGGAGAATTATGAAGTCGTCGACGAGGTAGGAGACGTCGACGTTCAGGCCCTTGGGGTCGAGGAAGATAGCTCAGAGGAGCTAGGCCCAACCGTCGATACGGGGGCCGATGGACATAATATCAATACGGCTCAGGTCGAGGGATCGCCACAAGGCCTTACCCAAGATCTACCTTTGAGTTCAACAGCCCCGCAACAAGGCCCGGCTTCGAACATTATCATTGAGCCATCGGTTTCGAAACCAACTTTGGTTGATCTCAGTAAAACGAAATCGAAACCGGAAGTGCAACTGGCTCTAGTCGGCGCCAAGGCCTCAAAACCCTCGGGCCGACAAAACAAATGAGGGACTTTGATGCGGGGAGCTTCCAGAAGGCCCTCGACTCGAGTAGCGGGGCGCCAAAGGCCACGGTGAAGATCTTCGAGTCGAAGACGTCGGCACCGAAGGGAGCCGCTACGCAGCTCGAATCGAGACAGAGCTCCACTCCTCGATCAATGACGGGACCGGAGACGAACGTCGGTTCAAAGTCAGATGCAGACGCGGCGCATGCAGCGCATAAGGCCCAAGACATGGCCCTACACGTCGGGGAGTCGATTCAAAGAATCAGAGACAAGGCTTTGTCGGCGGGACCGAAGAAAGTCACAACTACCAAGTTGGTCACCGCGCTCGCTACGTCGGCGCCAATAAAATACGGTTTACCACCGCCAGTGAGGCCGAAGATGTTCGAGCCAAAACAGAGCATTGACCCCATAAAAAGACCTGCATTGACCCACAGGCCTGCATACGAGACAGAGGAACGAGAACCGAGGAAGTTCATCGACTCGGAAACGGGGAAACTGTCTATCTACAAAAGGAAAATAGTCCCAGAAAAACCCATGGAGTCTTTCAGGATTCCTCTTAAGAAAAAGAGGGGATCACCTGCGTCACCAGTGATGGTCGAACACTTGCAAACATATGAGCAGGAGCCTCAATCCTTTTCCCCTACATACTCGGATGCAGGGGCATGTGACGATAATAATGATGCTGATGACGATGTGATGGACACTGGTCGTGATGATCAGAACCACCCATGGGCAGACCCTGCTGACCCAGGCAACACGCAAAATGGTCTACAATGTCAAAACATCGCCAACTGAAGACACTACAGCTTTCAACGCTCTGATTGAAAGAGCTGCGTTAAATCATGACGTTGATCTTCATAGTGATACTGTGGAAGTGGACTTCCTTGTGGACACGTTCTCAACTTCCGAAAGAAGTGTAAAGACACTACCAATGCTCATGGGCGTTCTTAAACACGCCAAGGACATTTTCAAAGAAAATACTAGAGCATGGGTAGTTACCCCGAGGATAGAAAAGAAGTATAGGCCGGCGCCCGTGGATCCTACCTATATTAAAGGTCAATTGCCTTTGGACTCTATGGTGGTTGCAAATGCAAGAAAGAGGGCAAACTCGCAGACAACGGGAGATGCGCCTCCGCCTGATAAAGAGTCAAAGATACTGGAAACATCTGGCAAAAGAGTGGCAGCACAGGCTGCAAACATCTGGCGTATTGCTAATACTCAGGCGCTTCTGGCCAGATATGATAGGTCACACTACGATACTCTGGAGACATTATTACAGCACCTCCCAGAACAATTCAAGGAAGAAGCAGAGCTGTTGGTGCAGGAGGGGAAGCTGATCTCCAACGCTTCCATCAAGTGTGCACTAGACACAGCTGACACTGCAGCTAGGGCTATAAACACTAGCGTCATGCTAAGGCGACATGCTTGGTTGAGGATATCTGGTTTCAAACCAGAAATACAGACCACCATTCTTAATCAGCCAGTTAACACTGACTTCCTGTTTGGCCCTGAAGTTGATGCCACCATAGAAAAAATTAAAAAGGACACGGAAACTGCAAAATCCATGGGAGCTCTGCAGTCGCAGCAGTTTTGGGGTGGTTCCTTTCGTCGCTCCAATACCAGAGGACCCTCAAGGGGCCAAAACACCCAAGAAACGCAGTACAACAAGGGAGGTACACAATCCACCTACAATAAAAATCCCAGGGGTGGATATAGAGGAAATAACATCAAGGGCAGAGGAAGAGGAAACAACAACTCCAGATCCTCTGCCAATACCAAACAGTGACGCCTTGTCACTGCCCCCGACCATCTAACACCTGTCGGGGGGAGACTACAACAGTTCCTGTCTGTATGGAAATCCATCACCACAGACAGGTGGGTACGAGATATTGTACAGTACAGGTATTGTCTAGAGCTTACAGCCACTCCACCCAACATTCCACCAAGACACCGTCCTATGTCCGCAGAGCACTTACTCTTATTGCAGCAAGAGGTCGTCAGTATGCTGCAAAAAGGAGCCATAGAGCTCGTGCCTCTAGCGGAGCAAGGATCAGGGGTGTACTCTCTGTACTTCTTGATTCCAAAAGAGGACGGGTCTCTCAGGCCCATACTCGACCTACGACCTCTGAACCAATACATTCTTTCAGAGCACTTTCACATGCTCACCTTACAGCAAGTCCTACCGCTTTTAAGTCAGGGAGATTTCCTCGCCACAATGGATCTCAAAGATGCGTACTTCCACATTCCCATGCACCCTTCCCACAGAAAGTATCTCAGGTTCACCATTCAGGGTCAACACTACCAGTTCAAGGTCCTCCACTTCGGAGTGACGACGGCACCCAGAGTATTCACCAAGTGTATGGCGACAGTGGCGGCACACCTAAGGAGACAGCACATACATGTCTACCCATATCTGGACGACTGGCTTATTCAAGCAAAGTCGGCCCAGCTGTGTGCCAGCCACGTGTCCCACACCATTCACCTCCTTCACGAGCTGGTATTCTCACTGAATTACCACAAGTCACATCTTCAACCCGCCCGCGTACGGCAGTACCATTGGCGCAACGATTGACACTCTGGCAGCCAAAGCTCAGCCAAATTCAGTGCGGATACACAGCATGCAATTGCTGATACAAAAATTCAGACCTCAACACTCGCTTCAGGCAAAAGTGTTCATGCAGTTGATAGGCATGATGGCCTCCTGCATCTTCATAGCCCCGCATGCGAGACTACATATGCGCCCGCTTCAGGAGTGCTTGGCACGTCAGTGGAACCAGGCTCAAGGGCAGTTAAAAGACCTAGTGTTGGTGAGCGGTCGGGCATACAACTCTCTGCATTGGTGGAATCCACAAAACCTTTGCAAGGGCCGACCGTTCCAAGAGCCTGTACCACAGGTAATACTGACAACGGACGCATCTCTCCAGGGATGGGGAGCTCATGTACTCCATTACACAGTGCAGGGACTATGGACGACACAGCAGAAGAAGATGCACATCAACCTTCTAGAGCTGATGGCAATCTTCATGGCACTAAAAGCCTTCAAAGTACATCTGTGCAACAAAGTCGTGTTGATCCGGACGGACAACATGACTGCCATGTACTACATACAGAAGCAGGGAGGAACACACTCTCCACAGTTGTCTCACCTGGCTCAGAGCATGTGGAAGTGGGCCATTCGGAGGAACATGTTCCTCATGGCGGAACACCTCCCAGGCAAGGACAACCAAATGGCGGACCTGCTCAGCAGGCACAGCCACCAGATGCACGAGTGGGAGATACATCCATCAGTACTCCAGCCGTACTTCCATCAGTGGGGTCATCCAGAGATAGACCTATTCGCCACAAGGGAAAACGCAAAATGCCGAAGCTTCGCCGCCAGGTTCCCACATCCGCAGTCGCAGGGCAATGCGATATGGATGAACTGGTCAGGCAAGTTTGCGTACGCTTTTTCCCCAGCGCCATTGATTCCGCTAGTGGCACGCAAACTGAGGCAACACTCGATGACACTCATCCTGGTTGCTCCAACGTGGGCACGCCAACCATGGTACACCACGCTCGTGGAACTTTCCGTGGTGCCTCATCAAAGGCTGCAACTAACACCCAGACTTTTGACGCAGAGCCATAGCGAAATTCAGCACCCAGATCCGCAACAGCTCAACCTGGCGATCTGGCTCCTGAGGTCCTAGAATTTGGATACCTCAACTTGCCCCCAGACTGCATGAATATCATAAAGGAGGCAAGAAGACCCACGACTAGAGCATGTTATGCGGCGAAATGGAAAAGGTTTGTCATATACTGTAACAATAATGACATTAACCCACTAGATGCATCTATTCAGAACATTATTTGTTATCTGTTGCATTTATACAGATGTAATCTGGCTTACAGTTCCATCCGCATACATCTATCCGCAGTAGCAGCCTACCTGCAAAACAGGCAGCACCTATCCCTATTCAGAGTACCTGCAATTAAAGCCTTTCTTGAGGGACTCAGAGTAATCCCTCCAAGACTTCCACCTTCACCAGTCTGGAACCTCAACCTGGTTCTCACAAGACTCATGGGGCCACCCTTTGAACCTCTATATTCCTGTGAGATTCAATTTTTAACCTGGAAAGTGGCTTTCCTAGTAGCCATTACCTCACTCAGAAGAGTTAGTGAACTCCAGGCGCTAACCATTCAAGAGCCATTCATACAGGTTTACCCAAACAGAGTTGTTTTACGTACAAACCCCACTTTTATGCCTAGGGTGATTTCGCAGTTCCACATGAACCAAACCATAGAACTGCCAGTTTTCTACCCAAATCCAGAAAATGTTGCAGAGAGATGCCTACACACATTAGATGTGAAAAGGGCCCTCATGTATTATATAGACAGAACTAAAGATTTCAGAAAAACAAAACAACTGTTCGTCGCCTTCGCTCCACAGCATAAAGGCAATCCCATTTCAAAATCAGGAATAGCCAGATGGATCGTTAAGTGTATACAAATTTGCTATGAAAAAGCTAAACGCACTTTAACGATTCCTCCACGTGCACACTCCACACGCAAGTTAGGAGCAGCCATGGCTTTCCTAGGGAACATTCCACTAGAGGAGATATGTAGAGCAGCCACATGGTCCACTATTCATACATTTACGAAACACTACTGTGTAGATGTACACTCTAGACAGCAGGCAGCTGTAGGACAGGTTGTTCTCAAAACACTTTTTCAGACTGCTGCAGCTGGCACAGGCGGCCGCCGCTAATGGAGGGACTGCTATGTATTCTATGCAATAGATATGAATTCAGCAGCCCACATGCCTCGAACCGAATATGCTACTTACCAGTATGCATCTGTTCTTGGCATGTAGGGCCGCTGACATTCATATCGCCCACCCTCCTCCCCGGCGCCTGTTGCAGCTGTAGCATTCAGAATTTCTATTTAGCATGGACATCACTCACTGTATTACACTCCATCTCTGCCACAATGGCGAAAAACAATCTGAGGATGGGGAGGATGCCCATGCGCACTGTAGTCCAGGGGAGGAGCCACCTATCCCGTGATACTTCGAAGACTTCTCCAGGACAACAATGTGAAATCATCCGGACCCAACACTAGGCGGCGATCTAATGCAATAGATATGAATGTCAGCAGCCCTACATGCCAAGAACAGATGCATACTGGTAAGTAGCATATTCGATATAGCGCCTTTCCATAGTCCCGTTGTGACACAATCAGGGCCGCCACTACAGTTCGCATTGTGGAAAAATATAGGACGGGTACAAATTTCCGAAGTTGCCTCAGAAGGCCCACACAGTTTCCTACCACTGTCGTCATCTACCCGGTCAGTGCCAACTTACTGTCCAACTTAATACTCAGACTCTTCACAATAGGCACCGGTGTCGGTGTGGCACCTAACTCCTGTGGCCAAAAATTATTTGTTCAGGGGTTGCCGTCTGGTGATTACTAGAATCTCAGTCTTACTTGGCTCACTTTGCTAACATTGCTTTATACTCCCTGAAGGCCTCCGGTTCATACTGCTTTCGCACTTTCCTTTAATATTGGCGTCATTTTTGTTTCCTTTCTCTTAGTTTCGAAGTATACCAGACGGCCCCCTTACCTCTGTTCCTTATTCTTTCTCTCCGCGCAGGGGCCAACTTATCTATGCCTTCTTGCATCCTTCCTGTAAATCTCTCGCTCTCCTGATCTAAATCCTCAATATGTCTACCTGGATGCACTGACTCTTTTAGTGCCTCCCCTAACCTGGTTCCCTCTATAATCCCAGTTTCGTACCGTCCGCCATTCTAGTGTTTAGTACATTGGTCGACTGGGCAGCGGGATTGTGAGCCTGATCAGATAATGATCTGACCAGCTACAGGGTTCAATCTCAGTTAACTTTGCAGACGGCTGAGTTGTTCAAATTAGGTCTAAAGTATGGCCCCCTTATTGTGGCTAGGGGTCTCCACTAGCTGTTGTAGTCTCAGCATAGTCATTCCCTCTCCAAACCTACTCGCCTGGGGCTCTCTTGGTTCCTGGTCGTAGTGAAAGTTAAAGTCCCCCACCACCATAATCTGTTGGAATCAATGACCACTTCCATACACAGGTTATTAAACAAAGAAGTAGGCCGGGAAGGGAGATAGACTACTATTACTACCATACAGGAGGACTTTAAACTTATTTTTACCCCCAGGACTTCTGCCCCATCCAAACTTTCTTCTATAACCCCCTCTGTGGTCAGATGCCTCCGGCTGAATCCCCCTCCCCCCCCCCTTCCCACCCTGCCGGTTATGCACCAGGATATCATAATTTGGAGGTAGAGCTGCTACTATATCAGGCCCTGAGCCATCCTCTAACTAGATTTCCGTTACCGCTAAAATGGCCGAGTCTCTTTGCAGCAGCGAGAAGACTTCCATGTTGTGTTTCTGTAGGGACCGTGTGTTCAGTACCAAGGCCCTTAGGCCCTTCTCTGGGCCTTCCTGCTTCCTTATCAGGTTTAAATCAATAGTCCCCGCACTCCTTACTTACCGGTACTGTTCATGTCTCCTCTCTGTCTCCCCTTAACCAATTAACAAATCATCCTCCCTTAACTTCGCCTTTCACCTCCTTATGCAGGGTCGGTAAACTGTCCGTAGCTCTCAACTCCCACTGTTCTTCTGCCAGATAGACCAGCCTTAGACCAGGGGTCTTGGTCCCTGGACCCAGTCAGACGCGGACGCGCGCAGACGGGCTTGCCTTAGGCGCGCCCGCTGTGCGTTTCAGCTCCAGCCTCCTCAAGATCCCATGCCAACCTACACCCACCAATCAGCCCTGCTTTGCGGCAGCTGAGTCACATGAAGCTAGACCACTGTTAGAAATGGGATCCCTGGCTGGCCAGGGCTTTCGCCAAAGTCAGTCAGAGACCACCACTCGTAAGTCAGGGCAAGGGAGTTACACGCCAAGATAACCCCTGCTCACCCTCTAGGTAACGTGGTGCGAGCAGCAAGGCTAAACTTGGAGGCGATGTGAGTTAAGTATTTGCGCACGCACCCCAGCGACAACACCCAAAGGCCCACCACAAAGGAAACTCCACACAAGGTTATATAAAAATAGCCTTTGTATTACACCAAAACACATTAGATAAAAACACACACTTTACAATGTGCCAACAGGCACGGGCAGAATTCACAGGGGGATTATGTACAGGACAGGGCCACATGGACCACTGTCAGGAATAAGCACTTGGTAAGGAAATAGCACTTTTAGAACATAGAACGTAGAAGTTTCACACATGATGCGTAGGACATGAGGTGTAAGGAACAAGGCACATGATGCATCAACAACACATTCAGAGGTGCAGCACAAGAGAACACATGATATATTAACTACACATTCAGAGGTGTAAGGAACAAGGCACATAATGTATCAACAACACATTCAGAGGTGCAGCAAAGAGCACTTTGCAGAAATCACATTAACATGAACTTACATCAAAGTCCAGGGTCCAGGTTGCGCCACTGCGCCAAGACCTAAACGTGGCAGCTGCCCACAAAGTGCTGGGCAGCTGTAGATGAAGTTGAGGGGCATCGTGGGAACCTCGCAGGCTCTGAGGAATAAATATGCCAAGGGAGAGCCTCTCTGGACTCTTAAAGCAAAGAACTGCCACTCGAGCCTCTCTGGGCTCGTAAAACTACTGTAGGCGGGGAGCCTCGTGGGCTCGAAGAACTGGGATGCCCCCTGAGCCTCTCGGGCTCTCAAGGAATGTGCCCGGCACGTTGGAGCCTCTCGGGGCTCGAGAACAATGTGGGGGCATAGGGGAGGAATGCAGCGCTCCCAGGCTCTAGGAAGGCATCTCAGCAGTCCAGGGGCTGGGCAGGGCTCAGGGAGGCAAGCCTTCCCCTGAGCCCAAGCAGCAGCACGCCCCTGGCAAGATTCAAGTTGGGAACAAGAACATTTGACAAGAGGTCACAGCCTCCTTTTATACAGACAAATCCTTTGTCTTTGGGCAGGGTGGGGGCAGAACCAGTCGCAGCTGGTCTGTGAGCACTATTGATGGGCTCAACCACCCTCTCTATTCACTGGCAGGGCTTGGGTCATCAGTCACACCACAGGGGGGCGGAGCCAGCATTGTCTGGGGAAAACCCAGCCTCATTCAGGACACAGGTACACTCCTCCCCAGCCATCAGCATGCTAATCTCACACTCACCACCGGGCAGACCCACCCAGACTTCCTGGAGCCAGGCTTGCCAGCCAGCTCCAGCCAATCACGCTCCAGCACCCTCACTTCACACATACATCAATGTCTAGAAGTGGCCCTTCCCCGCTAGACACATACAAGCCGCACATACCGTTGCGCAGCATTCACTCCCACGAGTTCACACATACCAAACTCGAGCCTGCACTCCCCACGCATCAGGAACTACCAGGGACACATACATTCCCCATGCATTCCTATGGGAGGGCAGGCCTATCTCACCACATGCACTCAAAGTGCGCACGCACTTTACACTGCGCCACAGTGTCAAAGTGCGCAAAGACCAGAAATCACTATAATTCAAGGCAAAAAGTTCAGGGGTGAACCTGCCAGAAGGCCCAAGTCCAACACAACCCCCTTCCAGCCAAAACGCAGGGTAGACCAATCACCACCGTGATGGACTTCCCTGCTTGGGGCGATAGAACACGGACGCGGGCCCGCACTGCAGGAACACCCTCCGGTTCTACGCCACGTTGATCCATAAGACAAGCACATACTTAAAAAAAAAAAACAGGCCCAACTAGGCTACCCCACTGGTACTCCTTAGCTGTCCACGGCTAGGACCAGGGCCTAGGCCACCCAGATACCACTGGTCCATGCCCATCCACAGAGTGGGGGGTTGTAACCCATGGCCTACACTAGCCATTCTCCACTCCTTTTCTCAGTGTAGTTCCAAACTACCACTGATCCTTCAACCTAGGGTCCGCACCCTCAGGCTGACCAGAGGTCACGGGCAAGACTGCCCCACCCTACCTCTACTTCTGAAGCACCCTCCAGAACACAACTCTCCCACCAGTTTAGGACCTGACTTCCTCAGCAGCAGTGACCACAGTCAGACCAGCACAAGAACGGTGTAGTAAGGCGTTGCACTTTGCGGGTTGCCAAATGCGGCGCAGGCGGCGGCTCGCGGACCGCGTCGAGACGGGGACGGCTCGCGGCATAGACTGCGCGGCCGAAGGCAGACGCGGCTCAGTGCGGTGCCTACAGGACACCAGGCTGGTCATGACAGATAGGTCACAGCTCCCTTAACTGGTCTACCACCGGGGATTCACATTCACCGGATGCACAGGGGTCAGACTCCCTCTGACCCCCTTCCAGAGTTCTGCACCCTCCCACTGTAGAACAGGGTCCCTCCACTTAAGGTAGGCCCCACCTGCTCTCAGGGTAGTACCACAACACTCAGCCAAGAACCCTAAAGATCCCGGCTAGGCCTGTACCACCCCTTCTGGGAAACACAGGGTCTCTTCACTTAAGATAAGCCCCACCTGTGTTCACAGGGGTACCCCTAGAAGACAAACCGGCCAGGACACTGGCTACAGTCGCCCTGCCGTCCAGGACAGGCAACCACCTGAACCTGGCTCCCTAACCTAGGGACGCTACCCTTTGGTTAGATGCCTGGCGCACCAGGACTTCTACAAGTTGAAAACAGAAATCTAAGACTTTCTCTCCTCCTTCAGCAGCAAGGCAACCACTGCAGGTCAATCCCCCATACAGCTTACCCGGTTCCTTCTCTTCAGGCAGGAGTCCCTTCTTGTAACTTCAAGACACTACGTACAGTTGCCCTTACGTCCAGATCCGGACACACCGGCTACTGGCTCCCCAACCGAGGGACATACCCCTTTGGTCAGATGCTTGGCGCACCAGGACTTCCTTGAGGGTGACACAACTAATGTGTCGTGCACAAGTCTGCCTGACACTCAGGACAGAAGTGGCATCACCATGGTCACTCCCTGGCGACACAACCCTTCTGGCTGGCCCCTGACCCACTGGCTCTTCCACTGGGGAACCTATCCCCCTCGCACCCCTCCATGTGGACTTCTGCACCCTCCCAACTGGAGCGGTACTGCCAGACACCAGAACTACTGGAACCCTGGTTACAGAGGTTCCACGTTCTCCAGACACTCTGGAAGATCCTCCTCAAATGACCTCTTGGTACAGCCTAGGCCCCCGACCTGACGTTCCCTTCAGAAACATTCCAGGCCCTGACACTGGGTTTCGGGCACCTGGAGACATGCAGTCCCACCCACTCCTTCTCCTCTTGAGACAGGACATGGGCCCCTACACCGAGACCTAGCTGGGCTACACTGAACCTCTTCCACCACGCTGGGCTGGAAGACACCTCAGACACTCCTTTTGGAATCACTCCATCCCCTATGTCTCCCTCCTCCCAGAACATTACCAACTCCAAAATTCCGTCTCTAAACAGACCACAGAAATCAAAAAGCAGGCTCCACTGTCTGCAGACGTTCTTGGGAAAAGTTTAACACACGGAACTTAGGTATCTGAGCAAAACAAGAGTACACAAGCATTCAGCAAGCTCCCCATCCAGAGAACTCACAAACACGTCCAGTGCCTCACACCATTCATCCACACACACCCCTCCCCAGACTGGTGAGGCAGTTTCTACCACCCCTGACTTCTCAACCTGACCACACTTGACACAGGTACCATTACTCCAGGACAGGGACGGGGGACACATGCACTGGACACACTTATGCTGCCACCACTGGATCCCACCCTTCTGGTGAATCCAGAAAACACACTGCACTTAGGGGGATGATCTACCCTCCCGAGCTAGGGACACCTAACTCAAAGTGCACAAGAAACACATTTCCACAGAAATGAAATTTTCAGCAAACTTAAAACAATAATCCCCACAATGTGATTTATCTAAAATGCAGAGTTTTGTAGTGCGGCCAGTTGCCACTGTGGTACAACGCAAACACAATCCTTATCCCACCGCTGCCACCAATGTTAGAAATGGGATCCCTGGCTGGCCAGGGCTTTCGCCAAAGTCAGTCAGAGACCACCACTCCTAAGTCAGGGCAAGGGAGTTACACGCCAAGATAACCCCTGCTCACCCTCTAGGTAACGTGGCGCGAGCAGCAAGGCTAAACTTGGAGGCGATGTGAGTTAAGTATTTGCGCACGCACCCCAGCGACAACACCCAAAGGCCCACCACAAAGGAAACTCCACACAAGGTTATATGAAAATAGCCTTTGTATTACACCAAAACACATTAGATAAAAACACACACTTTACAATGTGCCAACAGGCACGGGCAGAATTCACAGGGGGATTATGTACAGGACAGGGCCACATGGACCACTGTCAGGAATAAGCACTTGGTAAGGAAATAGCACTTTTAGAACATAGAACTTAGAAGTTTCACACATGATGCGTAGGACATTCAGAGGTGTAAGGAACAAGGCACATGATGCATCAACAACACATTCAGAGGTGCAGCACAAGAGAACACATGATGTATAAACTACACATTCAGAGGTGTAAGGAACAAGGCACATAATGTACCAACAACACATTCAGAGGTGCAGCAAAGAGCACTTTGCAGAAATCACATTAACATGAACTTACATCAAAATCCAGGGTCCAGGTTGCGCCACTGCGCCAAGACCTAAACGTGGCAGCTGCCCACAAAGTGCTCGGCAGCTGTAGATGAAGATGAGGGGCATTGTGGGAGCCTCGCAGGCTCTAAGGAATAAATATGCCAAGGGAGAGCCTCTCTGGACTCTTAAAGCAAAGAACTGGCACTCGAGCCTCTCTGGGCTCGTAAAACTACTGTAGGCGGGGAGCCTCATGGGCTCGAAGAACTGGGATGCCCCCTGAGCCTCTCGGGCTCTCAAGGAATGTGCCCGGCACGTTGGAGCCTCTCGGGGCTTGAGAACAATGTGGGGGCATAGGGGAGCCTCTCGGGCTCGTGAACAATGGGCGGAGTCCCTCTCGCGGGACTCGGTATCACTTGAGGCCTCACGGGCCTCTCAACACAACCAGGCTCGCTCTGGAGGGGAGGGGCGGGCACCGGCTATGTGCCCCGACGCCCCTCCTCCCCTGTGATGCCCTCACCGGGTCTGGCGGTGCTCGGCGGCGGTATCGCTTTGCGGGGCTCTCTCACCACATGAGAGGCCCGCCTTCCCCATGCGCCCGGCCGCTCTTCACCCGGTCCCCCATCTCGGGACCGGGACACGATCAGGAACCTTCGGGGGCTCTTTGGGCAGGAGTTTCTCTCTCTCGCCGCGATGGGGCGGGACTTCCGGTTGGGTCCGCGCTGGGATTGGCCGGATGCCCAACTGCTTCCGGGTCGTCGCAGGCAGCGCGGCGGCCCGGCGGCGACTGAACAAACTCCTGGGCTGCGGCGGTGAATTGAAGGCACACGAGGGGTGGGCTCCCTCTCTAATTTAAATATGACGCGAGGTAGGCACTCGCTCGGATGCGATCTGGGGGCAAATGCCGGGTGGGCTCCGGCTGCGAACAAAACAGCGCTCCCAGGCGCTAGGTCAGCAATGCGGCGCTCCCAGCGCTAGGACAGACAAAAAGCGCTCCCAGCGCTATAAGTGAAAAATAGAGCGCTCCCAGCGCTCCAAACAGGATAAAGCGCTCCCCAGCGCTAGGAAAGGAATGCAGCGCTCCCAGGCGCTAGGAAGGCACAAAAAGCAACAAAGTCCTTCAGTAATCCAGCATCTCAGCAGTCCAGGGGCTGGGCAGGGCTCAGGGAGGCAAGCCTTCCCCTGAGCCCAAGCAGCAGCACGCCCCTGGCAAGATTCAAGTTGGGAACAAGAACATTTGACAAGAGGTCACAGCCTCCTTTTATACAGACAAATCCTTTGTCTTTGGGCAGAACCAGTCGCAGCTGGTCTGTGAGCACTATTGATGGGCTCAACCACCCTCTCTATTCACTGGCAGGGCTTGGGTCAACAGTCACACCACAGGGGGGCGGAGCCAGCATTGTCTGGGGAAAACCCAGCCTCATTCAGGACACAGGTACACTCCTCCCCAGCCATCAGCATGCTAATCTCACACTCACCACCGGGCAGACCCACCCAGACTTCCTGGAGCCAGGCTTGCCAGCCAGCTCCAGCCAATCACGCTCCAGCACCCTCACTGCACACATACATCAATGTCTAGAAGTGGCCCTTCCCCGCTAGACACATACAAGCCACACATACCGTTGCGCAGCATTCACTCCCACGAGTTCACACATACCAAACTCGAGCCTGCACTCCCCACGCATCAGGAACTACCAGGGACACATACATTCCCCATGCATTCCTATGGGAGGGCAGGCCTATCTCACCACATGCACTCAAAGTGCGCACGCACTTTACACTGCGCCACAGTGTCAAAGTGCGCAAAGACCAGAAATCACTATAATTCAAGGCAAAAAGTTCAGGGGTGAACCTGCCAGAAGGGCCAAGTCCAACAACCACTCACTGGCAAAAACCACTGTGTGCTGGGAGCAGAAGGGCGTTAAAAAGCCTAAAACCCCAATTGCTTCTACGTAAACATCCCCTTCATAAAAACAATTGACTCGGGCTAAAACACACTTAGAAAAATTAAAAAAACAGTTTGACACACTCTAGAACATTACATTTGGTAAGTTCCAAAATTAAAACACCTAACACTGGTGGTCGTTCTACTTTCCCAACGGCTGCGTGCCCGCTCCAGCCTCTTTAAGATACCACACCCCCCTCTACCCACCAATCAGCTCTGCTGTGCAGCAGCTGAGTCTTGGGAAGCTAGACCGTTCACCAGCAAAAACCACTGTGTGCCGGAAGCAAAAGGGCTAAAAAAAAAAAAAGCCTAAAAGCCCAATTGCTTCTATGCAAACATCCCCAACATAAAAACGATTGATTCTGGGTAATATACTCTTACGAAACTTTAAAAAACTGTTTGATAAACCCTAGAGCTTTAAATTCAGCATGTTTTAAAATTAAAACACGTAACACTGGTGCTCGTTCCACTTTCTCACCTGCTGCATGTCGGCTCCAGCCTCCTGAGGACACCACACACCCCTCCACCCACCAATCGGCACTACTGTGCAGCAGCTGAGTCATGGGAAGCTAGACCGCTCACCGGCAAAAACCAACATGTGCCGGGAGCAGATGTCTTCTTTACCGAGATCACCCCTTTAGTCTTGTCAGTGTTGAGCTTTAGGCAGTTGCATCTCATCTAGGTTGTCACAGCGCACATGCATCTGGCGAAGTTGTATTTTGTTGCAGTGTCTTGTCCAACAGGGAGAGTATCAATTAAGTGTCGCCGGTGTATGAAAGAAAGTTGATGCCACGTGATCTGATGATGTCTGCCTGTGGGGTTGTATAGATGTTGAAAATGATTGGGCCTACTGATTTTACCATAACTTTATATAATAAACAAATCAAACACATGGAATCTGACATACCTTTTCCGAGCGAACCAATAAGGCCTGCAGTCTTTACCATTGAATCGATGACATAAGCAGCCTTTTGAAGTGCCCATAAACTGACAACCATCAGGCATACAGTTATGAAAGTACAGACATGTACAAAATTACGGTTGGCAAAACAATATGCAACCTCTGACGACAGGGCCGAACAAGGATTATTACAGTGAAACTCTTCTACCCTACGGGTTTGCCAGAGGAGGTGACCAGCACCAAACCTCTTGCCTGCTATGGTACTCCATCCACTAAAGCCCTATTAGCTGTAACAAATGCTGTTCACAACAAATAATCCAGGCCTACTGGTTTCTCATAACGTTTCAGAATAAATACATCAGACCTAGGGCAGTGGTCATAAGGTTTCCTAGCGAGTCGATCAAGCCGATAGCTTTATCATTAGCTTGCCTTCATAACCAATTCAGACTTATATTATTGAGAATTATATTTCCCACAAGGCAACCATCAGACATAAAGTCATAAAAATAACAAATGCATACATAATTACATTGGGTAAAGCTAGATACTATCTCTACTAAGAGGACCTAACAAGCATTAGGTGCAAATCTTCTATCCACACAGTTTGTCAGAGGGGGAAGCAAAAACCCTAGCCTCCTTACAGTAATCTGTGAGGGGCCCATTCACAGAACTAACTGAAGACAAAATCTTAAACTTACTACTTTTGGTATTCACAGACGGCATTTAGTAGTAGTAAAGTTAGGATTTTGTCTTAAGTTTGACTTAAGACAAACTCAAACTTAAGACAGATTTAAGACAGATTTAAGACAAACTTAAGACAAACTTAAGACAAAATCCTATCTTTACTACTACTAAATGCCTTCTGTGAATACCAAAAGTAGTAAGTTTAGGATTTTGTCTTAAGTTACTTCTGTGAATCGTGCCCTTTGATTGCATGTAATAAAATCTGCAGGCTTTAATAAAGAGTAGTAGTTATTAAATGCATATTGACTTTAAAATACAGATCAGGGATGTTCTTTTCTCGCCTTGCTGTTTGTGCCCAGATATATTTTCTCATCCGTATTGTTTGTGCCTATCAGTCTCTTTCTAACCCATGCTGTTCATCCCTCTCCTCTCTCCTATAGATCCTGATGCTGAGGTTTGTCTCCATACTCTGCGGCTCCTACAGTCAGTCATCCTGGAGCCAGAGGTGTTTACGAAGATGACACCCTCTCTGCAAGAGTCTCTACCACTGCAGCGCATCACAGAGTTCTCCAAGGGCCGCCACAAGGAGGTCAAGAGCCTGGCGCAAGAGCTGCTGGAGGACCTGCAATTCCTGGAGTCCGAAGTATAGCATCAGCAATTAATTTCCCCCTTTCCTTTGTTTTAAAGACTTGTGCAAGAGCTGTCAAGACGTTTAAGGACTAGCTAAAAAGACGACCATGGAGCCTGCCCATCTGAGAGGAGATCTGTCCAGGTGATACTCCAGATAGCCCTGCCAAGGAGGGTCACCTCCAGGAAAGATGGAAAAAACCACAGAGCTGCAGATGCACAATTCCAGGTAGACTCTTAGTGGAAACATGCTCCCTTTTCAACTCCAGTGGTGGAATCCTGGGCTGACAGAGGAATGCCTGTCCCTCAGGTCAGCTGCAGAATCCTTGGTGTGAAGAGAACACCCTATCCCGTGGGACCTGCTGCATGATTCAAAGCTACTTCGATGCTTTCCCATGACAAGGACGTCCTTTCCTGGGTCACTCGCACGATCCTCTGCTTGTGTGGCTCTCCTTGTTGAAGAAGGTCTACTGGTGGTGTTTACTGCATGTTCCTGTAGCCACTATGCTTACCATTGGAGGGTAGGATCTGCCCCTGGTAGGCGGCTCCCATGGTTACCATTGGTGACTACAGTCTGTCCTTGGGATCCGCAGTATGATCGTATAGCTTCTGCGCTTACCAATGGTGGGTGAATCCAACCCCAGTGTTGACTGCATAATTTGCTAGGGAGAGTCCACTCCTAATGCCAAGAGCCTGACCCAACAAGTAGTTTGATCACCACAGATGAGTAGAGTCTTCAACATGATTCTGTAGCTACTGTGCCAAACATTGGTTTGAAAGGTTTGAGCTTCTTGTCAGCTGTATGATTCTGTAGCAGTTATGATTACCTTTCGTGTAGAGTCTGCCCTCACATTGGCAACATGATCCTGTAGCTGTCACGATTACCATTGGTGAAGAAGGTCCCCTCTTTGCCTCGTGTGTATGATCTTGTAGCAGTCATGGTCACTATTAGTGGAGAAGGTCTGCCTCTTGCGTCAGCTGCATGATTGTGTAGCTATTACTGTTGGTGGAGAGGGTCTGCCCTTGCATTGGCTAGATGATCCGTTAGCTGTCACGGTTACCGTGGGTGTAAAGGGTCGGCCCCTTTTGTTGGATATATGGTCCTGCACATATCATGGTTACCGTCGGTATAAAGGGCTGGCTCACGGTTACAGTTGAAGTAAAGGGTCTGCCCCAGGTATCAGCTATGTTATCCGGTAGTTGTCACTGTTACCATTGCAGATGGTTCGTCCGTTGCATCAACTGTATGAACCTGTTGCAGTAACGGTTAAAGTTTGTGGAGAGGGCCTGCCCGTGCGTCGATTATATAATCCTATAGCTGACACCCACTGGTGGAGAGGATCCGCCCTCGCGTCAGTTATATAATCCTGTGGCTATCACAATACAGTTGGTGTGAAGGATCGGCCCCATATGATTTTGTAGCTGTCACAGCTACAGTTGGTGGTGGAGAGAGATCAGACTGGGCCCTGGAGTGCAGGATTCCAGCAACGTTTGCGTACGTGTACAAACACATGCCCATGTGGGCACAGGGCTTCTCTGAGGGTTTATAAACATGGTTACATTTGTAGGTGAACAAGTGCACTAAAGGTTTGACATGTATTAAGAGATAGGAGACCTGAGGTCAAGATGCACATTCCATTCCAAATGAGGTAGACACTTTATTGCACACACAATTAAAGGAGTGCGGATGCAGGGACAGGTGCCAACACTTAAGTGGGAGTCACATATGCATTAGTTCTCTTGGATGAGACAACTGCTTTGCTATTCTCAAGGGAGATCTTGACTGTTTGGCTATCCACATGTATTGCTAGTTCCAGTTTGCCGTGTCTCCCTCATTCCCTTCATATGACCCTTCTGCTGCCAATGGACCACCACCTGGACTCAGGCGTGGCATGTAAACTTGGCCCAGTTGGAGCCTGCTGGGTGGAATGCAGAGTAGGCACAGGGCATGTGTGCCGCCCGTTGTATTCCTCACCCTTTCAGCCATCCTGCAAGATGTGTTTGTCAGTAGCAAGGCAGACCTGGTAGTCCTGCGTGATGAAACCTGTGTTGTGTGATGATAACCATGCTCCTGTTTGTTATCGAATTACTATTCAGTTGGTTTTAGTTTGATTGCTTATAATGTTGATAAATCATAGTTGTACTGTTTCAAGATATGCTCGGCCTGTCCCATATTAACTAGTTCTTACAGAAGTCTCACTGCTGGAAGAACTGCTTTTAGAAGCTCTGGCACATCCCAGGGAATATATGACCGGTGGAGTTATTGGGTGACATTTTATAATAAACATCTCAGTTATTATCAGTTTCCAGTGGGTATTTACTTTATAATATGTCAGCCAGTCAGTCAAAAATTAACTTTATTTGGTTTATCACAACCATAAAATATACATGTACAAATTACAATTTAATAGAAAAAGATAAAATTCATTTTTTAAAAGTATATTTTCTGATTCTTTAAAAGTAAAACATTATTTTCCAGACCCCATTTTTAGGTTGTTTCAGCTTTTAAAAACAAAGTCTCTACTAGTTTCATAAATTTTACCCCGCGACATATTAAAATGTTCGAACCAGCTCTCATCCAGCTGATGACAGCCTGCCTGCAGGTGCGGATCTGAAACATTTTTAGGACTGGTTTCAACATAGTTCTTCTCTCGTCTTTTATTGACTCGCACGTACACAGTAGGTGACACAATGTTTCCATATGGTACCCGCATAGTCTACATCTTGGTCCCTGGTGTGTATCTTTCCATGACGGAATCAAGTCTTTTGAAAAATGGTCGCCCAGTCTGAAAGCCACAAATTTCATTTTTAAAGATAGCCGAAAGTGTGCCACGAGGTAAGGTTGCGGTTTTAATTGTTTATACGAATTTAATACAGTCCATGCGTGTCGACGTTTGGCCAGAGTCTTTTTATCTTCTATCAGCGATAGAGATTTTGCATTTAGTTTGCAAATCTTTTTAAAGGATGCTTCTTCCAGTTGGCTGTTCCAGATCTCTATTTTGAGGGTTTCTAAGTATGTGCGCAAATCGCCACCCAAGAATTGGGTTCTTGTTGATCATATTGTTTTTTGATTTCTAGCCAACATAGGTTATTTAGTGATCCTAATTCTGCTGATCTGAGTTTCCAGCACCATTTCGCTAAGACCGCTTTCCTTTGATATATTTGATTTTGCAGGCCAAATTCCAATCTTATTTGTGCTGGAGCTGATCCTTTGTACAGGTTAAACACTGATTTATATATTTTTGTCTGGAGTGTGTTTAAAATGTCAATTAATTTCCCGTGCCATATTTCTAGCCCATAGGAAAGAGATGGTAATACTTGGGCTGCCATTACTTTTAGGAGATGGTCATGTGACGGGCATTGCAATTTCTTTTGAAGTGTTCTGTAGGCGAAACTCAGTGACTGTGCTTTTGCAGCAATGTTTCTTTTTTGATGTAAAAAGGACATATTTTTGCTTATTGTAACCCCCAAATATTTGTATGATGTTGTTTCCTCAATAGGATTGTCCTTTGTATACCACTTAAATGATCGTTTACTTGAGCCCGCCAATCTCACCACTTTCGTTTTTTTGATGTTTAATTCCAGACCTTCACGGTCAAAATAGTCCGTTAATCTGGATATTATTCTTTGGAGACCTATCGGTGTTTGACTTAAAACCACAATGTCGTCTGCATATTGTAAAAACTGGATGCATTCGTTGGCCAATTTTGGTGGGTGTCCGTTCGCGTTCTGCAGTTGACTTTCCAAATCTGCCAAGTATATGTTAAAAAGGCTCGGAGAGAGCACGCAGCCCTGTTTAAGGCCGTTTCTTATTTTTAGTTCTGTGGATATTCGTCTCCCATCACCAAGCTTTACTTTTGCCCACGTTCAGCTATATAAGGCTATTATAATGTCAATTAGAGCCAGCGGGAGACCCCAAGTTTCAAGTTTTTTCCATAGGCGGTATCTTGGAACTCGGTCGAAGGCGGATTTCAGATCTATATAGCAGGCTAGTAGTCCGGTCTTCTTTTTTCCCGCTCCTTCGATTAGCAGTGCCAGTGCTGAAAGATTAGTTGTGCAACCCGTACCTTTCATAAAACCCGTTTGGAATTTTGGTACTATTTTATTTTCGTTTATCCATTGTCGGAGGTGAATCAATATGCAAGATGCGAATGGGATATTACACAAATGTAGACTCCCCAGTAATTACTGATAAAAAATTAATAAACCAGACAACCTTTAAGCAATGGAACAGCCTCCTGTAACTCTGCCCCCATAAATTCCCCCTCACTCCCTGGAGGCCTTTGCTAAGAGACCATGAAGTAGCCTTCCTGCACTCTTTATCTTGTACTAATTCTTCTCTTAGGAGCCCCCATCTCCTACACCTCACATTCAAAAAGCTGCAATGCTGTAATTCGCAGTGGGTGCATCCTCCGATTCCCAAACTCGGTGAAGTGAGCATTCAACGGATGCCAGATCCAGTAGAACAGCTTCCTCGTGCAATCAATTTCGTAGCAGTTTGTGAAGTCCCACTGTACACCGTAGCCGCTGAGCCTATAATGGTTCATTCCAATACTGAGCTTCACCATTCTGGCAGCCCTGAGATATCTACTGTCTTTATTAAGAAAACCCTGAATTCCATTTGATGGCAGAGATCCCAAAATGTGGACCTGTGCTACTCTGTATACCGCCATCATCCCTCACCTGATCCCATAGATGTCCCTCTCAAGGTGGAAGTGTGCAGTATTAACTGAACACTAATTTATAATGGGACTCCTGAAGAAGAACACAGTGTCAGCCGCTGCCTGGCTCTCCATAACCGGTCCTGCTCTTTTCACTGCATTGCTCTACCTAGCTGTTTCTCCCAGGCTCTCTGGTTGCCCAAGAGTGTCCACTTGACAGAATATTGTAAATATGTGAAATTAAAACCTTTAAGATCGCACACTAACAGTTATATTTCTCAAAGGGTGGAAGAGAACCAGTTACTGCCTCCTTGCTTGAGGAATGAAATGCCCACTGTCTTACCTGGAGGAGGATCCTTTCCTGTCCTGTATATTCCTGTTTGCAGTGTGAAAAGGATTTAATACCACTTGTGTTAAGCATAACCCTGAGTGCCCTACATTCTCATTATCTCCACTTCACTTCATCTCTGTGGCCAGTTTCCCTCATGTTTAGACCCATGTTCAGCCCTTACTGTGTTTTAAACATCTGGTCTCTCCTGTCTCACTCCTCTCTTGAACCCCACTACAGTTATTTAATTATGCCTAATATATACTCAACATCTGTGTCTTGTGCCATACCCTGCGGCGAGAGCTGTATTGATCTCATCCTTGCCTACTCCAGAGTAGGAAGGTGTAGTTAACCTTTGACTCGAGGGGAGTACCCAACTTCTTAAGTTCACAGAGCCACATGGCTGTCAACCATGGAGCTGCTTCTTTGAGAGACTTTGAACAGGGCAGAAGAGGGAGGGGGTCTGAGGCACAGGTTCTCAGTGTTCTCTTGTGTCGAAACTAAAATGTTATTTCATGCCTCCTATGGAAAACAGAAGCCAAACTTGTGCACCATGCCTTCACGCTAGGATTATTTTAGCTGTAATGGTCTTTTTTAAGGGTGGCAATGTCACACCCTATAGGTTTTGTTAAATATTGTCCGAGGCATGTGTGCTGTAGATACACATGCTTTGCATACTCCTGCCATCTACTGTTGGGTCTGGAGGTTTGCAAGTTGTTTTCCTTCGAAGAAGTCTTTCCAGTCACGAGGTAAGGTGACGACTCCTTTCGGTGATAGTGTGCATGGGAATGGGCTCCATTGTTAATTGTTTTTTCTGCCATCTAGTTCGGACGTGTTTTGCCGCGCTCCGGTTCGAATCCGTTCTTTGGGTTCCCCTTGGTGCGCAATCACCTCTACCCTCGGCTGTATTGTTTTCGTACGCGTTTCCCTGTTTTCCGTGTATTGAATTGGTCAACAAATTCTCCATCTACGATCGAAAACTTCATGGGCGGCCCTTGGGCCTAGCTGTGTCGGTCCAGCCTTCTGCCGATGGAACAGACTCCATTCCAATTTTTTCCTTGGTACCACACCAAATTCCTTCGCACCACCCTACATCCAGTTTGTAACTTGTCCCACTGGGCATGCGGTCCAAATGTGGCAGACTGCCATGAGGAGCCTGGGCTGGGAGGGTAAGATCACACTGGCCACCCCACTCTGGGATACTGAGTTACTTGGCAACCTAAGACTCACCAGCAGCTTCCACCTGTGGGATTTAATAGGCATTTCTAATGTTGGAGATCGATGGACGGCGTAGTCTCCTTTTCCCAATTACAGGTAGAATATGATCTTGCTAACACAGAATACTTTAGATACCTACAGATCGGACACGCAGTTCAAGCAGCGATAACAAAGGTAGAGACGCCACCAGAATCCTCCCCGCTAGAAGGCAAAGGCTTGGACGGAAATCTCCCGGAGAAATCCATAACGTTGATATACAAAAAAACGTATCAATAACATATCTGACCCCCTCCTCCGACTCATAGCTAAATGGGAACATGATGTTGCAGGACTGGAGAATGAGGAAGGGCTTGAGGCCTTAGCTTCTCCCAGAGAAACCGCCATCTCCTCTAGACTTAGACTTATACAACTGAAGATCTTCCACAGAATATATCTTGTGGGACCGTTGTTGGTAAATGCATGAGGAGATGCTGGCAGGAGGGCACCTTTGTGCATGTACTCTGGGAATGTACGGTTCTCCAGAGGTACTGGTCTGAATTGGCGGAGTGTATGGAGCAAGTAATGGGCAATAAGATTATTTGTAACATCAAGCTGTCTCTCCTGAATATATGGGACCCTACAGACTTATACACTAAAGAGAGAATATGGCTTGGAATTATTTCCAAAAGGAATATTGTGAGTTTGTGTAGGGCGCATGAACCACCAACACTGGTAGCACGGGGAAAAGACATGGACTGGTGCATGTTGGCGTAGAGGACAGCATACGATTCCAGGGGATGTCCCAATAAATGGACACACATTTGGGATAAATGGAATGAGTATAGAGGAGGAATTAGTGATCCCCACAGCCTAGACGGAATAGTGACCTGGGATACAATTGCCATAATTTGATCCAATATAAACTGAGTGCAATAGGCTATGGACTCAGGTTTGTGGTTAATTCTGTGCCAGCAAAACACCTTTGGACACATATATTTATACAATGCCTATACTGTATAACCTTGTCCTTAATAAAACAAAATTATTAAAAAAAAGGTTTGTAACTTGTGCCTCTTTCCGGAGCACAAGGAGGAAGACTGTGACACCTGTAAATCGTTTCGGTCCAAAAAAACTCTACGCGATCGTCGGTCTCGACGACGAGAAGTGCAACTTAAAAGAATTCAACACACTCCGGATCTCTTTGGTGAAGAATCCGAGCAGGAAGATATCAAAGTGTAGGCAGCAGAAGAAGAGGCCTTCTCCGTTCCAGAGTCAGATTCTGAACTCGAGATCGATCTGGAGTCCGAAGATGTGCCTCTGGGACAGAGTGCATGAGTACCAAAGAAGACCCTTTGCCCTCCAAAACCTTTTCCAAAAAGCATAAGACTATGGCAACACCTCTGCCTTCTGGCCAAGCTCAGCACCGAGACAATGTTTCCGACGCCCCGCCTCTGGTTCGGCACTGAAGTTGGCCAAAATCATCTTCGGATCCAAAACCCTCAGGTTCAAAGGACAAACCTACTTCGGAGCCGAAACCCTCTGCTGCGAAACAAAAACATGCTTTGGAGCAGAAACCTTCCGCTCCCAAAAGCAAATCTATTTCGGAGCCAAAATCGAAACATAGCCTCTCCGAGCCTCCCAAAGCAATTTTAGACCTTCCTAATGCCAAATTAGATCCTAAACAGAAGAGGATTTATATTAATCCTTATACAGGACATATTTCTGCTAAAACACTAGCCAAACGCAAACTTCCTTCAGAGGACCCCCCATATAGGGTTCCTCTGAAGAAGAAAAAGGACATGGCTACCAGCCCTGCTTATCCTTCCCCGCAATCCCCTCCACCGTCTTCTCCACATTTACCAATTCAAGATCCTTCACCATAACATCTCAGGGATCTCCGCACTCACAGCCTGAAGGTGATGATACTGATAAAGAAAACACTTGTTTGCCAGTAGACCCATGGAATGACTACACCATTGACCCTCTATTTGATACCGACCCAGACCTTTACCCTGCAAAGCCATCACCACCATTATTGTGGCTTATCAACAACTTATTGCTAGAGCAGCAGAGTATCATGGGATATCATTACATACAGTCTTTAGAGGAAGACTTTTTATTTGAAACACTTGGGTCCACACACAGGTCAAGTCAAACACTTCATATGCTAAAGGGCATGATGAGGCTTGCAGATGACCTCTTTAAAGACCTTGCGAGCACGTATTTTAACCCCCCAGAGTCAATAAAAAATATAAACCTTAATCAGCTGATCCTGTAATAATCAAAGGATAATTACCTCTCGACTCCCTAGTGGTGTCCAATGCGTACAAACGAGCTAATTCACAAACCTCTGGTGATGCAGCTCCCCCAGACAAGGAATCTAAGCTGATAGAGGCCTCGGGGAAACGAGTAGCTGCTCAAGCCACTAACCATCAGGGCCTACTAGCTAGGTACGACAGGGCACACTGGGATGAGATGGAGCAACTGCTCCAATGTCTCCTGGATGAACACAAAGCCAAGGCGCAGGAGTTAGTTCAAGAGGAGAAACTAATTTCTAACTCTTCAATCAGATGTGCTCTAGATGCTGCTGACGCCATGGCTAGGGAGATCAATGCCAGCAATCTCCTTAGAAGGCATGCATGGCGTAGGATTTCAGGGTTTAAACCCAAGGTTCAGCAGTCCATTTTAAACACCCCTGTTGACGAAGAACACCTGTTTTGTCCTGAAGTAGATCAGTTTTTTTATAAAAAATGAAAAAAGACACCCAAGTGGCAAAGTCCATGGGAGCGCTCCAGTCCACATCAAATAGAGGCTTCTTTCACCATTCTTTTTACAGAGCAGGGTCTAAAACTACATCTTCAGACCCAAATGCTTCCTCTTATAAAGGCAACACCCAATCCTCTCCCTCTCGTGGAGAAGTGTGGCTCAGGGGTTAGAGGCTGCAGACCCAGAAGCTGAGATCGGTCCTGGACCAGGGTTCAATTCCCCGCCTCGGCGGGGTCTTGGGCTAAAAATTCCACGGACTCGATAATTCTCGCCCCGGTGCCTCCTCGACTCACGGGTTCACACTCTGCGACTCTGGGCAATAGCTTGCTTAATCTCCACAATGGCCCCTCGCGGCGGGATGCCTGACTTTCACCTTGTGGATACCCTGCTATCTCACAGGGGAATACCAGGAAGGGTTCCCTAAGCAAGCGCCGGGAAACCCACTGCAGGTAGCTGTGCGCTATATAAGCTCAACTACATACATACATACATACACACAGGGTGTTATGCCCTGCATAGTTACTGTATTTTCTACACTTCATCCTTTCTTCCTGCTGCTCAGCCATAGTGCGTGTTTACTGTAGAGTGTTGGGAATGCAGTGATGCCTGCAATGTTGGGTGTCTGTGTGAGTGATGGAATGACAGTTAGAGAGAGAGGGGCTGAGCAGCAGGCGGGTCGCTCCTGGTGGGGTTGTTCCCTACTACAAGGGGTTTCCTACAACTGGAACTACTAGTTTGACTACTGGCTAATCTTCTGGCTACTTCTCCTGAACCTGTACTGCCTTGCTGATGTATCTACCTACCATCTTGCTGTACAACTGGAATAAAGGTACTTAAGAACTTTACATGGCTACCAGCGTCTACTTTCTATCAAGATCACAACATATTTTGGCGACGAGGATGGGATAACGTAGTACAGCTACCCACCTAAACAAGAGGCAACATGACAAGCATCAAAAGAGGATACATCGCAACAAAAGAATTTGTTACAGCATATTCAGCAACCCCACCAGTGTCTTGTACAACGGACAGCCCCAAAGTAAGCATGCTGTACTGTCTAGTTGCTTCAGTAAGAATGTGGAACCTGTACAAATTGTGCTTCTATGCTGCACATGCCAAGATTTTGGAAATTACTTTCAACGTGAAAAAAATGGTGTTTGGATGCAGCTCTTGTCATGTTCTTACATGGGCTTTTAATCTGCGCAAAACCCAACTTCTACTGTATGTGGGCGCAACTTTGGCGGTGCCTTGATCAATGTTCCCTCTAATTTTTTTCCTCTGTGTGCGGCAGTGGAGGGTCTCCGTGCGCTGCAACCATGGCTATGTGTGCCAGGAACCAAAGCGCGCGTGTCTGCGGCGCCAAATGCCACTCGTTTTTGATGCCCTTCTGCCCTGTGTCTCACTCGTTTTTTGTGCCCTTCTGCCCTCTGTCCCACTCGTTTTTGGTGCCCTTGTGCCCTCTGTCCCACTCGTTTTTTGTGCCCTTCTGCCCTCTGTCCCACTTGTTTTTTTGCCTTTCTGCCCTCTGTCCCACTCGTTTTTGGTGCCTTTCTGCCCTCTGTCCCACTCGTTTTTTGTGCCCTCTGTCCCACTCATTTTTTTGCCTTTCTGCCCTCTGTCCCACTCGTTTTTTGTGCCTTTCTGCCTTCTGCCTCACTCGTTTTTGATGCCCTTCTGCCCTCTGTCCCACTCGTTTTTGGTGCCCTTGTGCCCTCTGTCCCACTCGTTTTTTGTGCCCTTCTGCCCTCTGTCCCACTTGTTTTTTTGCCTTTCTGCCCTCTGTCCCACTCGTTTTTGGTGCCTTTCTGCCCTCTGTCCCACTCGTTTTTTGTGCCCTCTGTCCCACTCATTTTTTTGCCTTTCTGCCCTCTGTCCCACTCGTTTTTTGTGCCTTTCTGCCTTCTGCCTCACTCGTTTTTGGTGCCCTTCTGCCCTCTGTCCCACTCGTTTTTGGTGCCATTCTGCCCTCTGTCCCACTCGTTTTTGGTGCCCTTGTGCCCTCTGTCCCACTCGTTTTTTTGCCTTTCTGCCCTCTGTCCCACTCGTTTTTTGTGCCTTTCTGCCCCACACGTTTTTGGTGCCCTTCTGCCCTCTGTCCCACTCGTTTTTGGTGCCCTTCTGCCCTCTGTCCCACTCGTTTTTTCCTCTGTCCCACTAGTTTTTTGTGCCCTTCTGCCCTCTGTCCCACTCGTTTTTGGTGCCATTCTGCCCTCTGTCCCACTCGTTTTTGGTGCCCTTGTGCCCTCTGTCCCACTCGTTTTTTTGCCTTTCTGCCCTCTATCCCACTCGTTTTTGGTGCCCCCCTGCCCTCTGCCCCACTCGTTTTTGGTGCCCTTCTGCCCTCTGTCCCACTCATTTTTGGTGCCATTCTGTCCTCTGTCCCACTCGTTTTTTGTGCCCTTCTGCCCCACTCGTTTTTGGTGCCCTTCTGCCCTCTGTCCGACTCGTTTTTGGTGCCCTTCTGCCCTCTGTCCCACTCGTTATGTCCCTTTCTGTCCTGTGTTCCACTCGTTTTTCCCTTGTTTTTGGTGCCCTTCTGCCCTCTGTCCCACTTGTTTTTGGTGCCCTTCTGCCCTCTATCCCACTTGTTTTTGGTGCCCTTCTGCCCTCTGTCCCACTCGTTTTTTGTGCCTTTCTGCCCTTTGTCCCACTCAATTTTGGTGCCCTTCTGCCCTCTGTCCCACTCATTTTTGGTGCCCTTCTGCCCTCTGTCCCACTCATTTTGCCCCTTTCTGTCCTGTGTTCCACTCATTTTTCCCTTGTTTTTTGTGCCCTTCTGCCCTCTGTCCCACTCGTTTTTGGTGCCCTTCTGCCCTCTATCCCACTTGTTTTTGGTGCCCTCTGTCCCACTCGTTTTTGGTGCCCTTCTGCCCTCTGTCCCACTCATTTTGTCTCTTTCTGTCCTGTGTTCCACTCGTTTTTCCCTTGTTTTTGGTGCCCTTCTGTCCCACTTGTTTTTGGTGCCCTTCTGCCCTCTGTCCCACTCATTTTGTCCCTTTCTGTCCTGTGTTCCACTCGTTTTCCCCTTGTTTTTGGTGCCCTTCTGCCCTCTGTCCCACTTGTTTTTGGTGCCCTTCTGCCCTCTGTCCCACTTGTTTTTGGTGCCCTTCTGCCCTCTGTCCCACTCGTTTTTGGTGCCCTTCTGCCCTCTGTCCCACTCGTTTTGTCCCTTTCTGTCCTGTGTTCCACTCATTTTTCCCTTGTTTTTTGTGCCCTTCTGCCCTCTATCCCACTTGTTTTTGGTGCCCTTCTGCCCTCTGTCCCACTCGTTTTTGGTGCCCTTCTGCCCTCTGTCCCACTCATTTTGTCCCTTTCTGTCCTGTGTTCCACTCGTTTTTCCCTTTCCGTGCGTCAGACAGTGTAGCACCATCTTGTGGCACCATCTTGGGGTTGGCAACCGCTCATGTGAATTGTTGGTTCGCTGAGTGTCAATTTGCCAACCACGTTTTTCCACATGTGCATTGTACTCAATAAAGATTCTTGAAGCTGAAGAATGACAAGAACATCGCATTAAGGAATGAGCCCGCTGCTTCTTTGCTTCTTGTTAGTGTGCCTGGCATACTCGAAGTACAACGGTCTGCTGCAAGAGTTGAGGAGAGATATTATGAATCTTCATGGAGTCATTGTTGACTGGACGCTCTGCAGCACTTATAAGGTACATTTAAAAAACTTAAACTTTGATCTGCTTTGAGTTCTATTTCATTTGCTCACAGGTGCACGTTATTTGACTGTCTTGCCATTTCGATACATCTTCCAGTGTCTTTCTCAGGCAAGACTAATTTTTTGTATTGTGGTGTACACAAGTTGGGTACATACAGCTCGGGTGAGTAGTCGCTCACCGGCGTAGTTACTGGTTTTACTTTTTCCTACAGTAATGGCTTTTCATTGTTAGAACAAAGTGTTTGTATTGTTTAGTAACCATGCTTGAGGGATTTAAGTATACAGTTCACATGTGCCAGCTTCCACAGTTTAGGTTTTCTTGCCCAAAGGACGTACTTATCTAGTTTAGTTTAGTGGGTAGCTGCTTTACAATGTTCCCTTATTAGGGATGAGCAAGCGTTTGGGAATTATTCCTTTTTCGCATAAAGTGTTACACATAGCCCCTACAATCTAGCAATGAAGTTGATTCCCATACGCACTATCACCGAAAGGAGGAGTCACCTTACCTCTTGACTGGAAAGACTTTTTCGAAGAAAAACAACTTGCAAACACCCGGACCCAACGCTAGATGGCAGGAGTATGCAAAGCATGTGAATCTACAGCTCTACATGCCAAGAACAGATATTTACTAGGTAAGTAGCATGATCCTTCTGCTTCATGGGTGTTCTGTTCTACCACAGGTTCCTCCATCCCAGCCTGTCATCAGGTAGCATATCTCCTTCAGACATCTTCAGGATGATCAAAATCATCACTTTTGTCGAGTTTTTTTATTCTTCATTAATTTTCAAACCATTTGACATATAGTAAGTATTCTGCCAAAAACAGTAGTGTTGTAAAATATTAAATGAAAACAAATTGCTATGCCTAGAGTAGAAAAGAAGGGACTTCCACTTTAAGACATCCAGAACAACCTGGGGCCCGTAATACACTTTCACACTAATTAACACTTCAGATCTTTTATCTCTGCCGCAAGAAACTCCCAGTAATTGCTTCTGCCTTAAAAGCGTTGTTCTCTTTCAAAATTCAGTTTGGAAGCATTTTTTTTTCCCAATACTCAATTTATTTCAGGACATTTTGACTTCGGAGGTAAACACAGTTCACTGTTTTCTTCACAGTTGCGTTTCCCTCCTTTTTCCAGTCACCCTGCATAATGCAGCTCATGTGGTGAGGAAATGTCTAGTAAAGATGCCCACACATTATGTTTTTTTATTTGTTGGTCAGTCACCCTGTAGGTCCCCCCAAAGCTTATTTGAAGTTCTTGTTCAATTTTAGGTCAAGAAAGAATGCTCCCTCTGTCCCTCAGGGATTGAGCAACATTTCCACCACTGGTCCAGCCCATTGTGACGCTTCTCATTAGCGATGGATTTGGCACTGACGGAGAACATTCTCAGGCTTGACATCAAAATGTAGGTCTCCCAACCGATGATGTCTACATACCTGACGTGGAGAGGTTTTTTGCCAAGGATCCCGTTGAAACTGCGTGACCGAGTCTCTGCTTCCTGTAAAACAAATTGTGATTCAGCTGATGCTCGTCGATAGCCCAGATCTTATTCCGAACCAAGTAAATCTAGGAATTAGAGGAGAAGAGGTTAATCCAGGACACCTCAAGGTCCTTCACTGCCAGAATGCACAGCCTCAAAACTGGGTCTATTCAACCTCTCCAAGGGGGCAACACACACGGATGGATTCACAAGGACATAGCCATGCCTTCAGTGTTAAGGATTCTCCTCAGTCCAGGACCTTCTATTGATAGCTGATGACCTGATAATGCAGATAATAATCCTCCTATTTCACCACAGCTGTAATCTTGGAGACCTGGATGTCTTGAGCCTTCTGTGAAACCATTTCTGGCCCGGATGGAGCGAGGCGATGCAGGTGAATTGAAGAAAAGAAGTAAAGATGTCCAGAGTTATGATTTTTATCTGCTGCGGAATCCTGCGTCTGATTCTCGTACGGTTTCTGCAGTATGTACAAAATCCACTTGTCATTCATCTTCCAGTCGTATGGTTCTTCCCATTTTCCAGTGGGAGGATATAAAGGAGGCTGGGGATGATGGCTGGTACCCAACCAGATGCTGTGTGCTGCCAAAGATGCAGGGGACATCTCTGCCGCTGGTTATAGTCATGACCGTTCCATCATTTGATCCTTGTGGTTTCATGGTATCTGCCCATGAGACATTCCTGAATACACTTTTTCTTCCACAAAACTAGCACCTATAAATATTTTGGCCAGAATTGACATGGAAGCAGAAATCTGAGCGCCACGAAGATACGCAATTATGGGATATTTTAATAAATTCCAAAAACAGCAGGTTTTAACCACTTTACTGCCAACTGCAGTGGTTGAAACAAGGACATAATCATTGTACCAAGGGCAGAGAATCCTAAAAAGTGGAGAGGAGTATACCAGCCTTCTGTGACTTCCAGCAAAGCTGTGGCCACCAAAAACCACCTTCCCTTCTCTCTCCCATCGTGTCTCCAGACACAACTTCCAAAAATGGTAGTAGTGGTTCCCAAAAGGGAATTTTACTGCACAATCCAAAAATATCACATTACTTTACTGTGTGAGTATATTTAATCAGAACGAGGTGCCAAGTAGGTTCAGCCGCCACACTACCAGAAGGTGCTAGTTGCAAATTAGATAACTATTGTGGTTAAGACAGCAAACATATTAGAACCTTTTTTCAGTACTCTCTCAAATAAAACAAAAGACCGTTTAATCCTCAGTATATTAGCAACGTGACTATACTTGTCTCCAATATGCCCAATTCAGAACAGAGATCCAGAGTTGACGCTATAAATACTATAGTCTGTAAGGTGGTGTTCACCTCAGAATATGACGAGCTGATTAGGTGTTCGCTCAGAACCGCACTCAGCAATGCCTTGACCTCAGCAGCTGGCAGTGGTGGAACCATTCCTGGCACCGGAAGGAATGTAAGCTCCCATCTCGAAGCCGGCCTCCTTAACATCGACGCCATACCACTCCTAGCTCACAAATGACCTTTATTCTGAAAACAGCTACCACATTGTGGAATTAGCAGAGATTACTTCCAGACACAACTCAATTTTGTCTCTGAATGATCTCCTGCCAATAGGGTTTAAATAGTCTTCAAGACCAGAGATGCAAAAACAGGAGATGAAAGTTCGGTTAAAGAATCTAGATTCCCAATATTCATCATTTAACCTCATTGCTGCCCAGTGGAATCAACCCATGCAGCTCTTTCATTGAGGTGATGATATACTTATTTATTTATTTATTTTTATTTATTACATTTGTAGAGCGCACTGTCACCTAACAGGCATCCACAGGCATCCTGGTGCTTAGCAAACAGAGTACAGCTTAAGAGTGTGCCCAAAGCAAAAAAGCCAACTAAGTCTCGGGAAACAACCAAGTTTTTAATCTCCGTCTAAAAGGAAAGAGGTCACTGACTTGTCTGAGCTCCAACGGGAGTTCGTTCCAAAGTTTGGCAGCTGCCACACAAAAGGTTGTACCACCCGACCTTACTCTCCTGAACCTCGGTATCTTAGCCAGGTTTGCCGATAAAGACCGGAGACTTCTCGCAGGTACATACCACTCAAACTTTCTCTGCAAAGCGCAGGCCCCAGCCCATGAAGGGCTTTAAATACTAAACAAAGGGACTTAAACTGAACTCTCTGTCTCATACTGTCCTTCTGACTTCATTTACTCCTTCCACGATGACTATCTAGATCTGACTGTAGACCTGCAAGACTCGGCCAAGGAAATTTGGATTTTGGGTGATTTCAATTTGTGGATTGACAGACTACAATCCAACCAAGGTTATAACTTCTTCGAAAAAAAGCAGATCTTGTGCTTCACTCAGGTTATGTAGGGCCAGACTGACCTTGCTGGCTACACAAGACCTGGTACTTCTGCACATCCAATCAACTTCCAATGTGGCAGTGCAGCCACAGTAAAACACACAAGATGATGGACGGATTGTTGCACAATGGCAAGACATTCACCGCAGTCCCAGACAGATCACTTTTTAATCTTAATCCACCTCATCAATCTGTTATTGACCTTTCCCCTCTCTCCGAAAGCCGAGAACCCCAAATCTGTCTCCAACATTGAGGAATATAACTGCGGAGGAGTTTGTGTAAACCTTCCCTTCCCCTTGAATCACTAATCTGAAAAATGCATCTGACTTTGAATCCTTGCTGGTAATTCTTTATTTTGCTTCCCTCAAAGTCAGATAAAAAAATAGATGAGTCCCCATGTCTATACATGGGGTACAATGAAACAACTGTGAGGGGAAACTAGCCAGTCGCCTCCTTGGATACTAGGACAAACCCTCTGCAAGAATAAAAGAATAATAAAAGGCCTACCTGGCTAAATGCACAGGAGGCCGGATATCAAACGAGAGAGCTCTTTCACCTCTAACAGGAGATGAGTAATCCGGAAGTATTGTTTTTGCGTCTCAAAATTACCAAGAATTAAAACTCAATCCCTTTTAACTTAGTACCTTCCCTAACCCTCCCATAATTGTGCCACAACATTTTTTTGTTTTTTCATTATTTATTCTTTTTTTGCAATATTGATTTATCAGAAAATTGCACAATTGCAAGCATAGCATGAACAGCCAACAATAGAGGAACAACTGTGTCCAGGTAATCAAACAAAGGCGGCCTTGGAAGCAGAGCAGTAAGAAAGAAACAAGAGTGGCCAAACCAACATAGTGGTGCCATATACAGTCCCAAGTATCAGGGATGATGTAAAGCATCCAGGCAGGGTACAGCACAAGTGTAGAATAATAGGGGAGAGGGGAGGAGTCGCTGTATGGTTATACAGATATTAAACATGATAACATTACACGACCACAATGAACCACTGTGCTAATTATATCAACGACTAGGTAGCACTATATATTTCTGCCTCCTGTGGTAAATAAATAAATAATACCTCTCTTTTTGACTAGACATATATCATAACAGATAGCTCAATAAATAAGAGTCAAGATTCGAGGTAGTAGGAGTTTTGCAGGTTTAATATAGCATAAGGACAGGAACAGGACAACCTGCATAGGAATAGGATGGCAGGGCCCAGCAGCGCTGCTGGGGACAGGATCGGGACAAGGAAAAGGATAACTTTTTAATAACAGTACATGAGCATATATACATAGCGCAAACACATAGCATTACATTGCAATAGGCGTAGCAGTGGGTGGAGCAAAAGGCGTGACGCGTAGCAGTCGCGAAAGATAAGGGGGAAAAGAGGTGTAACAGGGCGTATACATAGACATGTGATGCAAACGTAACAGAATATGTCATGAATGGGGCGGAAACCATGGAGGGGGCTACCTGAGGAGCCGGGACCTCTAACCTGATGGTGCGCGCAAACTAGCAATGACGTGTTACTTAAGAGAAGCTGGGGGCTATGAACTCTGTGCTAGGAGCAGAGACTGAAGTCTGGAGAGTCAGGGCGACATGTACCTAAACAGTATCTAGTATCTGATGTTTAGAGAACATGTTGATATAAACTAGAAGTTAGGAGGGGAAAGGCTGACTTGATTCTAAGACTGGACCATGCATTATTCTACATGTAGTACGTGATGAAGAATATTAAATGACCATTAAATGCAGTATTTCTCTAACGTGGAGACGTGAAGGCTAGACAATGACGGAAACTATTGATGCAGTTCAGTAGCTTAGGAATGCAGAGAAGGAGGACTGAACTGATAACTGGAACTATAACATACTTTTGGCAGACTCGGAGGCAGAGCCAGGCTGAACCGGGCACTGTGAGGCAGGAAGTAAGTGAAAGGTCGAGGATACAGGTGGGGGCTGTATCGCTCCTCAGCGAGGGCTCAGGAGACAGGAGCTGAATCTGATGTCCGGGCCCTTTCGAGGCCTAGAGACGGGGACTTTATAATGGAATAACGTGCACACTGAGAAACGTGGCAACGTAGCTTTACATAGGCCTGATATTCGTAGTATTCACGAGAACTGGAAACTGGCATACTAGAGGTGGACACAACTATAATTGCGTCATTAATCGAACATGGGGAATGCATATGCATATTTAATCATGCACACATAACATATGATGGATGACACGTAGGGACACAGAACATGGCAAAATTTACTTTTCCACATTCCCTCCTTGTCACTACGTTTCCATCAGGAAACATCAATTTTCATGATACCGTCTATCATTTCATACAGTATCATTTGCTCGTCTCGAATTATCCTGGAACGGGATTTAGAACGGGACTTGGGACTAGGAATACAAGAGGTAGCACAAATGCCGCAAATCGCAGGGCCACATTGTATACAGAGACAGCAGCTGAATATGATCGCTACTGCAATACCTAGGAAGGACAATATTTTCCATCCCCATGCGGAAATTATATTCCAGAACCAACCGGACCATGTCCAGGTGCCTGGATCTTGGTGTATCAGATGGGCAATTTTATGGAGTCTGGTTATAGCTGAATAAACAGACGGCGCGTTATTTGGAATGAAAATGCAGCAACTAGATCCGATGACTCTACAGGCCCCGCCCCTATCGGCCAGTATGACGTCAAGGACGAGACGATTCTGTAAAACGACAAATCTCATAGCAGATTGCTCTTCAGTTAAGTTACCTAGAGCAGAGGCAGTCTCATTTACTACAGCTTCAAGGGTTCTGGTTAACCTGCGGATTAGCTTACTATTCTGGATAGGTCCTATAAAGAAAAAGAAACCTCTATTGAAATCTGTATACTGTTCTAGAGTAGTTTCAGTATAATCGACAATTGGGGACTCCCTTCTATGTCTAATGTGTACTAGATGTGTGTTTCTGTGATAATCAGATGGGGCTAGAAAAACAGGTGGCAGTAGGAAGGCAATGTAACAGGTTCCCTCCCAATCGAGGGGCAGACGAACATATGCAGTTTGACCACAAATAAAATAAGAATGACGTGAAGCTTTGAAGATAGATTTCCCACTGTCACTATACTTGACAATAGTAGTACAATCACTATGTCCTACATGTACAGAACCATAATTTCGGACACATAATTCACCTTTGACTGGCAGTACTGAAATAGCAGGTAAGTCTGGAGTGGAATCAGACTGAACATTCAGGACCATGAAATTCGAAGAATAATTACCTAAATTATACACTTCATTTTCTAGATCTAACCCGGTTCTGTGGGGAAGACCTTGCTTGTCTGGAAAGCATGTACTGTTAAGAAAAGACATATCTGTTGAGGATGACGTTAACGTGGACCATGCTCCACACGAACCATTATGTGAAAATGGATAAGGAAAAATTGGCAGAACTCCCTTCGGTGTCTGGAAAGGGGGGAGTCGACCACACACCCAACAATTAGTGGCATTGCTGGTCTGATGTGAGTAATGTAACATGCGGATGAATGAGTTATTTCGCATAGCGAGGCGGTAAGAGAGTTCATGAGGAGGCAGATCACTAAACGTGTGCTCTACTGTAGCATTAGCAGACTTATTTACATGAAGGACTGGGAAATACAAGAAAAATGCATAACTGGTGCAGGAAATCATAATGCTGAGAAATAATATGAAACATAGAAAAATGATACATCGGATTGAGTTTTGACTAACTCTCTCACTATGGGGGTCTATTTTATACATGTCAGAAACAGTCTAACCGTTTCACCTAGGGGAGGACTTAGACAATCAAACTGACTGACTTATTTTACTAGACCGGAGTTTTAGTTTATACTCCTGTTGCAGAGTTTTTTCTAACAGGGGAGGGGTTGTAGCAATGTCTTTTGCGGGACAGTCCTTGAGAACAATGCTTTGGCAATCCTTCAAATCCTGGGAAATGTTCTTTAAGACGGGTTTCAGTCCATTAAAAAGTTTAATATGAGAAAGGTGCACCCAGCCTTTGCGACCTTCCAACTTCACGGCTGTACGGGTGGTGAGGAGGACCTGTCGGGGCTCTTTCCAACGAGGCTCCAGCGGACTTGATCTGTCAAAGTTGCGGACCATCACCATGGATCCTGGAACGATTTCGTGCGGTGCCACCTCGGTATTGTCTGGAAATGCGGCAGCAACCTGTGAACGACATGAGTTGAGGGCAGACATCAAGGAAGCTAGGTAATCTGTCAGCATATTACTTGAAACATCGGTAATACTTCGGGGTCTAGGAGTACCCCACATGATAGGGGGGCGGCCGAAAACGACCTCATACGGGGACAGACCTGATCTGGAATGTGCGACCATGCGCATATAAAATAAAGCGACTGGCAGAGCTACTAGCCAGTCCACACCTTTTTCTTTACACACTTTTGCAATACGGATTTTCAGAGTCTGGTTATGTCTCTCTACGAGACCGGCTGCTTCAGGATGGCGTACACAATGAAACTTCCACTGGTACCCTAACAAAAGGGAAACATGCTTCATGAGTTCAGATGAGAATGGCTGGCCGTTGTCATAATATACGACTCTAGGGAGTCCATAACGGGGGAAGAACTCACGAACCAACTGCTTGGCAGTGGTCGCGGCTGTGTAATCTGGAACTGGATATGCTTCTGTCCACCTGGACAAAGCGCATACAACTACAAGGACATACTTGAAACCTCGACATCGCTCCATCTGAATATAATCCATCTGGAGGACTTCAAAAGGGTGGTCAGGAGGCTGGAATCCACCTTGTTCCACCGGGACACTTTTACCTGGATTAAACTGACAACATATCATACAGGTACGGACTTTCTGCTTGGCTGCAGCTCGTAAATGCTTGTTGAACCAAATGTTCTGGATACTGTCTAACATAGCTTTTTCTCCTAAATGTGCTGGACTATGTGCGGTATTAATAATGACTTGAACCATAGAGTCGGGGAGAAACCATGTGGCTTTACCCTTCGTTACCCATCCTTGATCTGTCTGGACCCCTCCTTGTTCGGACCATTTCTTGATTTCTTCGGGAGTAGCATGTAACTGGATATCTATGACATCTTGTGTAGGGTCCTTAACTGTCATGCATGTAATCGGATCTGGAGTGTGTGTCATATTAACTGGAATGTCTAGAGTCTGTGCTGTAAGCTTGGCTGTGCGATCTGCTAGATCATTACCTTGGGAAATAATGTCAGTAACTTTCGTATGTGCTTTGCACTTCATGATAGCGACAGATGTCGGTAAGTGTATGGCATCTAACAGAGCTTGAATAAGGAGACCATGCTGAATCTTGGTTCCATGAGAAGTCATGAAACCTCTCTCCTGCCAGAGCACTCCGAAGTCGTGTACGACTCCAAATGCGTAGCGTGAATCTGTGTAAACATTAACTTTCAAGTTCTTGGCGTGTATACAGGCTTGTGTCAGAGCAACTAGCTCTGCTGCTTGAGCGGACAGGGTATCAATACGGTGTGTTTCAATAACTTCAGTGTCAGTAGTCACTGCATACGCGGCGACTAGTTCTCCTGTACTAGTTCTTAGGCATGAACCATCCACATAAAGTGTCAGGTCGGGGTCTGGTAACGGAGTATCTGTCAGATCTTGTCTTGGCTTTGTCGTAATGTTAACTACTTCCACGCAATCATGTGTGGCTGGATTTGAAGTAACTGATGGTAACAATGTAGCAGGATTTAAAATGTTGCAGCGTCTGATTTCTATGTGTGGCTGGAACAGTGTCAATTCATAACCTGTTAAACGTGCAATTGTCAAGTGCTGAGTTTGTGTTCGGTTTAAAAGAACTTCCACAGAATGTGGAACTTGTACTGTCAAGGTATGTCCTAAGACTATGGAATCACTTTGTCTGATAGCTAGTGCTGTGGCTGCAACTGACTTGAGGCACGCAGGCAGAGCCTGGGCTACAGGATCTAATGTGCTCGAAAAATAAGCACAGGGCTTGTATTGTCCTGCTTGATCTTGTGTGAGAACAGATAATGCTGTACCTTCACGTTCAGTAACGAAAAGTGTAAAAGGCTTACTGTAGTTCGGTGTTGCTAGAACTGGAGCTTGGCATAGGGCTTTCTTTAACTCATTGAAACTAAGTGTATGTTCAGATGTCCAAGGGAGGACAGTCGATACGGCTGCCTCCTGTGTCGTTAACTGTATCAGTGGTTTGGCTAGAAATGCATACTGGGGAATCCATTGTCTGCAGTAAGAAGTAAGGCCGATAAAAGCACGTACCTCCTTCTGGGTCTTGGGCTGAGGAAGACTCGCTATTAACTGGATACGGTCTGGTGTCAACTGCCTACCCCTCTTGGACAGTAAGTGTCCTAAGTAGACCACTTGCTGGACACAGAATTGAAGCTTAGAAGGGGACACCTTGTGCCCCATCTCGGCTAGGAAATACAAGACTGTCAGTGATGCTCGCTCGCAAGCACGTTCAGAACGGGCTGTGATCAGTAGATCATCGACATACTGGAGCAGGGCAGTGTCAGTTGGCATGTGAATGTTGTCTAGTTGTCTCTTGAGTGCTTGACTGTAAATACTAGGACTTTCTGTGAAACCTTGAGGAGCTCGTGTAAACATATAGCTCCTTCCATTTAAACAAAATCCGAAAAGGAACTGGCTGTCTGGATGAATAGGAACACTGAAAAATGCGTTCTTGAGGTCTATGACAGTGAAGAACGTGGCTTCGGAATCAATGGCCGTTAATAGGGAAGAGATGTCTGGGACAACTGGGTACTGAGGAATAATACATTTATTAAGCTCTCGTAGGTCAATCACTAATCGATATACTGGGGGTGCATTTGGATCAGTACGTTTCATGACTGGAATGATCGGAGAATTACATACATTGGAGTCAGTTTCTACAACCACTCCTTGAGCCATGAGCTCGTCAATAATTTTGGATAAGGCTGCTACAGCCTCAGGTGGCAATCTGTACTGTCTGATTCGTGGTAACACTACACCTGGCTTGAGAGTCACACGATAGGGTGTGATTTGCATGTAACCTACATCAGTTGGAACTTGCGCCCATAAGTGCTGTGGAACATTAGACAGTCTTGAATCAAAATCTCGTAATACATAGTGACCCTTGAAGTCACGTAGGAACAGTCGTATTCCCTCTGGGGAACAGCATATAACTGCACCTAACTCTTTCAGTGTCTTAATGCCTAATAGGTTTTCTGGACATGATTTAGTAAGTAACAGATCAGTAGTGCGGGACAATGGACCTACTTCTAGAGTAACTGGCTTTGAAATCTCATTTACGATAGGTTTTCCTGAAAATCCAAGGGAAACATTTCTTGAGCCTGAGAGCGGAGCCCCTGGAACTTCGGCGTGACTAATTGTGGTCCTACTTGCCCCTGTATCAATCAAAAACTTTCTGTCTTTCCCTAATACTTGACTGTCAACATAGGGACCTTCTTGATCTACAGGTATCTCGATGAGAGGCAAGCCTACCTCCCTCTCTAGGCTGTTTCATGAATACTGCTGGTACTCTGGATACTCAGACTGTGCATACTGGTACATCTGCGATGTAACATGCTGTGTTGCAGCAATAGGCTGCGGTGCTGGAACTGTCTGTTGTGCATTCTGTGGCTGAGGAATCTGTGAAACTTGTTCTTGTCTAGGCGGACGTGGTCTTTCTTTAGTCTTACCAGTAGCTATGTTGTGTTTCAGAACTGCACACTCATTTATAAAATGACCTGGCTGTTTACAATAATTGCAGTTCCCTTTAACGGGAGCTGCAGGATGACTGGCTTGATTCGGACCCCTCTTCTGACTGTCTTGAGGAACAGATTGTGCAACTAGTACTTTCATTTTCGTGTCTTTCATACGTTTTCTCTCGTGTTCTTGCTCTTCTCTGATTCTATTCTGGTGGTATTGGAGCATCTGCAACATCTGGGACGGGGTATTAGCTTGCCAGGTACTTTCGACTTTCAGAACTCGATTTTTAATTGGTGGGCTTGAATTCTCGACTAATTTGGTAACAAAAAGGTGAGGGTATGACTCACTACTTGTCTTGAGGCCACTGTTGATACTAAAACACTTTTCAAATCTAGAATAAAAATCACTAATATCCTCGTCTTGTTTCTGTTTACAGGCTGAGATTGCATCCCAGTCTTCTTTTCTAGTTGTCAATAATCTGGGTAAAACTTGTATTAATAATTCCGGTAATTCTTTACATTTATCTCCAAGACCGGTACCTGGTACTCGTGCCTTGTCTTCAGCTTCTAGAACTGCCCAATCGATCTTTTTCTCTCCCACCTCCCATTCTTTTTCCTTGAGCTTTTCATACACCCCTGCGGGCAGCAGAACCTTTAACATTTTAATTATATCTGGATACGTGTATTCTCCCATACGGAGCATGTCTTTTAATTCTCTATGGAACCCTGCTGGATCTTTGTCATGACAGGGAATTAATTTCTTCATCTCGAGGAGTTCCATCTTTGTAATCGGAGTGTAAACAAACACTCGTTCTAGTTCGCCACCCGTTCCTCTAACTGGGTGGACTTCTCGTAACGGATTCTGTCTCTCCATGTAAAATGGTTTACTTTCTGGGGGTGAGACATGAACAAAATGCGGGTTCAGAAACGTTCTATATTTGTGACGCTGTTCTAGAATGACACTAATTAAGTCGGTACCTAGACCTTTCCATCTATACTGGAGTAACTCGTTCAGGACATCATGTAACGGACCTGGATCAGAGTGCTGACCCTCATACAATGTAATGAGGTGCTGAATCATATACATACCCACCAGTCGTTGTTCGGCTGGGGGCATTTTCAGAAACATTTGTGCCACTATTTCGTCTGGAAAAGTGGTAGAATCAGTAATCCATCGGACTGCTGATCGGGCTAGTTCTTGTTCATGCATGGTACTTAACTGACTGTAACCGATTCGTGATTTCAGAATGTGATCGGTAGCTTGAAACACTTGTTCTAGTGAACCTTGTTCTGGTGCTGGAGAATGAAAAATAGACTTGTGTTCTAGGCGTAAATGGCGATCTGGAAATCTAGATTTTCCTACATACGCTATTCTGGCGGGATTCTCGTCCTCTACCTCTTCAGTATCAGAATTACTTTCTTTCTCGCTTACTTGTGCTGCTTTACGTTGTTCGTGTATCTTTATTATTTCTCTACGGATTTTCTTGTACATACTCTCCATAGCACCGACGGTCTTGTGCTTACCCTCGGCTATATTATCACTCCACCTTGTCAGGGTTCTCATTTCGGCCGGATCTTTAGACGGGTAATCTTGTTCTCTTATTAGACAATTGATCAGAAACTTTAATATCATGAGCTGGATCTCGGCTTTCCTTTGAGACATGGCCTCGCTAATACTTTCTGGATCATCCCCTGTACGGATGAAACGATATATTCTGTCTAGATCTTCTTTCATATTCGGTAAGGTGACTAGATACTCGGCCACCTTTCTTACGCGGAATGAATATAAAACCATATTATCCTCGCCTGGGACTGGATCATAACCGCATTCGGCAAGGGATTTTCTTATTTCTGCTACAGTCTGATGTCTAGGCGTACGCTGTGACGCTTGTGCATGTAATTCGGCTGTCGTTAAACGCTTGTGTGGCGGCGGGGTTTGAGGAGTACCTCCCCCTGCGGCCCCTAAACTGGAGTCTAGGTCTACTGAGGCTCTTCGTCCTGGCAGAGTGGGAAATGGAAATGCAGGCTGGACTTGTATGGCGGGCTGGACCGGGGGTACCGTAACAGGTACTCCGGTGTCTGGAGAAGCGGGAAGTGCCTGATTTACAGGGACTGGCGGAGCGCGAACAGGATTTGCATATTCTGGGACTGTGTCGTCCAAATAGGACGAAATAAAAATATCAGCTGCGGTCTGTTTGTGACGTAGCTTGGTCGGAACTAATGGTGGCGGGAAATTACTGGATGCCTCTGGGGTCGCTTTTGGCAAGCCCTCGGCAAAGAGAGGATACATACCCCTATCAAGGGCATGCCTCTGTCTGTCTGATTGTTCAGTTTTAACTCGTTCACCAATCTCGATTAATTCCCTTTCTTGGGCTCGTTCCAAGGATTCTCTACTTAATTCTGACTTTCTGATTTCTTTTTCGGTTCTCTTATGAGCTTCTTTACGCCATAACTCGATGGCATCTTTCTGTGATTGTCTGGCTTTCTTTTTCCATAATGCTTCTTCTACTCGCATGATGCACTCGGCATCCCATGTACCCGATACGGGCCATCTATACTTTTCTTCTAACTGTTTGGTATACTCTACCCATAAATCTAGATACAATATGGCGCTTATGCCATGCTTCTGATACATAAAGTGACCTGGACTGTCCCTCGGCGGAACAGGAACTGCTTCTTCTAACAAACCCTTTCTAGTTCTTAGCTGACGTAATCTCGAAAAGAGAGACATTGTAAACTTGAATCGGAACACAATACAATACACGAGGAACAATAACAACTGGGAAAACAATTCAGGCATACCACGACATTGGAAATACATTGAACAACATCATAACATAACAGTTCGGACAGAATATTACCTGGAATACTGAGAACAGAAACACAAGAATTTCTCGAGAACGGAACAGACTAGAGTTACTGGATGCACTGCTGAAACAGTACGGAACATACCGGTCCCATAAAGGGACGCATCAAGACCCGTATCCACCTAGGTGAACACTTCGTTTGTGAGTCTGTGTACCACCAACCCACGGACCAGAGTCAATTTAGATTGACCCTGTCTAGATACTACCCCAGTAATGGTACTCACCGGGCAGCAAGAACGGAAGGCCTCGGACTGGACTGGACTGCTACGACGACGGACGACGAACTTCGGACTTCAGTTACGGGTGGGCCTCCGGATACCTCGGACCTTGGACTCTTGGCTTGGGCTTTGGTCGGGACTCGCCGCGTTCCTCCACCGTCTCGTTTGGATGCTGGACCGCCTCCTCCGTCTCCTCCGTGGGCCTGAGGGATACTTGAAGCAGAAATATCTGCCGGTGCACAGAAGAGTTCCGTCACGACTGCAGAGGGTCAGGGGGTCGGCGTGGCTTCACCGACGCGTGGGGAAAGGGCAAGTCCCTGTTCGGGCGCCATTATGTGGTAAATAAATAAATAATACCTCTCTTTTTGACTAGACATATATCATAACAGATAGCTCAATAAATAAGAGTCAAGATTCGAGGTAGTAGGAGTTTTGCAGGTTTAATATAGCATAAGGACAGGAACAGGACAACCTGCATAGGAATAGGATGGCAGGGCCCAGCAGCGCTGCTGGGGACAGGATCGGGACAAGGAAAAGGATAACTTTTTAATAACAGTACATGAGCATATATACATAGCGCAAACACATAGCATTACATTGCAATAGGCGTAGCAGTGGGTGGAGCAAAAGGCGTGACGCGTAGCAGTCGCGAAAGATAAGGGGGAAAAGAGGTGTAACAGGGCGTATACATAGACATGTGATGCAAACGTAACAGAATATGTCATGAATGGGGCGGAAACCATGGAGGGGGCTACCTGAGGAGCCGGGACCTCTAACCTGATGGTGCGCGCAAACTAGCAATGACGTGTTACTTAAGAGAAGCTGGGGGCTATGAACTCTGTGCTAGGAGCAGAGACTGAAGTCTGGAGAGTCAGGGCGACATGTACCTAAACAGTATCTAGTATCTGATGTTTAGAGAACATGTTGATATAAACTAGAAGTTAGGAGGGGAAAGGCTGACTTGATTCTAAGACTGGACCATGCATTATTCTACATGTAGTACGTGATGAAGAATATTAAATGACCATTAAATGCAGTATTTCTCTAACGTGGAGACGTGAAGGCTAGACAATGACGGAAACTATTGATGCAGTTCAGTAGCTTAGGAATGCAGAGAAGGAGGACTGAACTGATAACTGGAACTATAACATACTTTTGGCAGACTCGGAGGCAGAGCCAGGCTGAACCGGGCACTGTGAGGCAGGAAGTAAGTGAAAGGTCGAGGATACAGGTGGGGGCTGTATCGCTCCTCAGCGAGGGCTCAGGAGACAGGAGCTGAATCTGATGTCCGGGCCCTTTCGAGGCCTAGAGACGGGGACTTTATAATGGAATAACGTGCACACTGAGAAACGTGGCAACGTAGCTTTACATAGGCCTGATATTCGTAGTATTCACAAGAACTGGAAACTGGCATACTAGAGGTGGACACAACTATAATTGCGTCATTAATCGAACATGGGGAATGCATATGCATATTTAATCATGCACACATAACATATGATGGATGACACGTAGGGACACAGAACATGGCAAAATTTACTTTTCCACACTCCTAGCCACCCATCGCACCCCGGAAAGGTTGCGATGGGTGTGGCTGTGTGGGTTAAAACATACCTTAGTGAGCCCAGGCGGGAAAGAATAGACAACCCGTTAGGGTAGTAAATAGCAGAGAAAGAACAGGAGAGGAAAGCAGCATTGATGGGCCACCGGTTACTAAGAGGCCGGGGCTCTGGAGATCAAATGCAAGAACGCAGGCAAAAGGCAGCCTGCTGATTACAGTGAATGCCCCTGTTGGCGCTGGCCAGTCGAAGGAGGGAAGGCTTGGAGGCAGAAGGGTGTCCGGCATAGAGATATCCTCGATAACCAGCGCAGGGTCAAGACTGATTTGCATATGGCTGGGTCCAAACTGGAAGGGCATGGTGAGCAACAAAACAATGGATTTAGGCCCAGATCTCTGTACTGGGGTGAATGTATGACATTGTTCTGCCTCCTATCCACCAATTATTCTTTTTGCATTCGTCACCCAGAGTGGGAAGGATATGCCCAGACATGGGTCCCGTGCTCTCCATGCCACTGGAATCAAGCTATCCTGGCTGAAGAGGGGTGAAACCCCAAAACTTGTTCTAGGATGCTTGTTTCCAGTCCAGGGAGGACCTGGCCTGGCAGTTCGGGCTGGACTGTTCCCATGGGGCACAGGGTCAAGACTGATTTGCATATAGCTAGGTTCAACCTGGAATGGCATGGTGAGCAAAAATACGATGGATTTAAGCCCAGATCTCTGTACTGGGGTGAATGTATGACATTGTTCTGCCTTCTGTCCACCAATTATTCTTTTGCATTTGTCACCCCAAGTGGGACGGGTATGCTCAGACGTGAGTCCCGTGCTCTCCATGCCACTGGAATCAAGCTATCCTGGCTGAAGAGGGGTGAAACCCCAAAACCGGTCTTAGGATGCTTGTTTCCTGTCCAGGGAAGACCTGGCCTGGCAGTTCGGGCTGGACTGTTCCCATTGGGTGCAGGGTCAAGAATGATTTGCATATGGCTAGGTCCAAACTGGAATGGCATGGTGATCAGAAAAACTATGGATTTAGGCCCAGATCTCTGTACCGGGGTGAATGTATGACATTGTTCTGCATTCTGTCCATCAATTAATCTTTTTGCTTTTGTCACCCCGAGTGGGATGGGTATGCCCAGACATGGGTCCCGTGCTCTCCAATGCTACTGGAATCAAGCTATCCTGGCTGAAGAGGGGTGAAACCCCGAAACTGGTCCAGGATGCTTGTTTCCAGTCCAGGGAGGACCGGGCTTGGCAGTTCGGGCTGGACTGTTCCCATTGGGTGAATGTATGACATTGTTCTGCATTCTGTCCATCAATTGTTCTTTTTTGCAGCGTACCACGAATCCACCGCCAGCAGGCCAGTAAAAGTGGGGTTGTGGTGGAGAGCAAGTCCCTGATAGCAGAGGTGTGTAGAGGATGTTAGAGGGCCTGCAGTGGATCAGCAACCTCAAACAAGAAGGCTCCCCAAAACCTCTTGCAGTGATCCAACCTGTCATTGAGTTTGCATACAGTCTGTTCATGAAGGGCAAAACCATGGAGTTCTGTGGTCCACTCAGTAGGAGCGGGGCACGTGGGCTGGCCCCGGTGGCGTAGGATACATATTTTTGCTATGACCACCGATGGGTATGCGTGTGCATAACCGGTGTCTTTGACACATCATGATGGAGGGCCAGGTCCGTGGAGGGAAAAACATAGTGACGATGAAGCCTTTTTTTTATGTGACCATACCGCTGCCCAATCGGGTCGAAGTCTCGGGTAGCTCCATAGTACATGGTAGATGTCACAGTCCCCCTCCATATGTATATCACAGGAACAACCCATGGCCCCACATGGACAGGGGTATATGCACATATCAGAAAAACAAGGTCCATATAGGTAGCATCCTAAAAATCAAATCTTCAACTTAATGCAATATGTGTCTGTAGGAAAGTGCCCTTTTTGACATGCTCACCCCCACTTTTTGGCTGTTATTCAGTGTTATTTTTACTGTAAATGCCCTGGGTTCCTGCTGACCAGGTCCCCAGTGCCAGATCTCTTTCCCAAATTGTACAATTGTACCCCAATTGGCAATACCTTTAGCACCCCCTGTGAGTCCCTAGTCCGTGGTATCCCTGGTACCCAGGGCAAAGAGGCGAAAGAGGCTCTCTAAGGGCTGCAGCATGTTTTGTGTCACCCTAAAGAACCCCTCTCCAAACACATACAGACTGCCACTGCAGGCTGCGTGACATGGTGCAGACAAAAACCCAACATGGCACACTCCTCTGTGAGCCATCCCTGCAGACACTGCATCTCATATAGGTAAGTCACCCCTACAGCAGGCCTTGCAGTCCTAAGGGAGGGTGCACTTTATTACATGTTTGGGCATGTTTGCAAGAGAAGATATGTCCCGGTGCTGGTCAGTTCAATTCCTGTCAGTGGAAGTGGAAGTGATCAGGGAAGCCATTTTAACTACATGTGCTGGGTACTGAAGTTCCACCGTTACGTGATGGCTTCACTGAAACCAAAAATGTTGCCAATCCACCACACACGAGGTCTTCTGACTCGGCCAGCAGGTTGTCCGTCACAGAGCGGTATGCCATCTGGGAGGTTGTGAGGGAGATTGATGAAGGGAGGAGCTGTTCTGCACAGGGGTAGTTGTCTCCCTAAGATGATTGAGAGAGGACTGGAAATGCCCCTGTATAGGGGAGTGTGCAGGGGGCTCTACTGAGACACCAGTAGGTTAAGGGTTGTTTAGCAGTGAGGCCTGCGCAACCATGGATGCTTAGCCAGGGTCTTGCAAAGCAAACACAAGGAGATGATGGACGGAGTATTGAAACTTTTCAGACACTCACCTTCAGTCTCAGATCTGGGTTGAATCTATCATCATTCTTTAGCTCACTCCCCCACCCCAGTTCAGACACAGCTATATGCAAATCAGTCTGACCCTGTGCCTCATGGGAACAGTCCAGCCCGAACTGCCAAGCCATGTCTTCCCTGGACCGGAAACAAGCTTCCGAGGACCGGTTTCTGACATTACAGCCGTCTTCAGCCGGGATTGCTTGAATCCAGTGGTAGAGTGAGCAAGGGACTCAAGTCTGAGCATACCCTGCCACACTTGTGGCGAACAAAGAAAAACCAAAGGTGGTGATGGACGGAGCGTTGACAATACAAACACTCACCCCAGTCAACTGATCTGGGTTTAATCCATCACCGTTCTTTAGCCCACTCTGCCACCCCAGTTCAGTCATGGCCATATGTAAATCAGTCTGACCCTGTGCCTCATGGGAACAGTCCAGCCTGAACTGCCAAGCCATGCCTTCCCTGGACCGGAAACAAGCATCTGGGGACTTGCAATTCTCGTAAGTGACTTCGGAGGAATAAATGCGGGCTTGACTGAGGTTTCTGAGTGGGGGTAACAAGGCCCGCCTCCTTATCCACTTCCTCTTCCTTCTCGACCACGTCCGGCTTCTCCTCCACTTCTTCTCCTTGGGCATGTTCTCCTGGGATTGCCTTTCATCCTACCTAAGTCGATGGTTCTGCATCATTGTCAGTCTCAGTCCCTGCAAGAAGAAGATGAAAACAATTAAACATCAAATAAAGTTTTGTCACAGTACTTCTGCGCCCTACTCTAAGGACAAATGTGAACCATAAATCCTATTTAATGTGGTAACATGAAAAGAGAAATAAACATATAAAGGTAGGGGTTGATCTTTGCATGGATTTTTCACGTATAAACCACGTCAGATCACTGGCGCCAACCACGGAGGTTTCCTTTCTGGATGCCCCTTGACGTCAGCTGCTGAGCCAGGGTTTTTGTAGTTGGAGCTGATAAGATATTTCCTCATCGAGCAGCAGGAGAGAGGATTAATGTGAAATGACAGCAGCACATTTATGAATATAAAAGTGATATTTGATACAAGTGATGTCAAAGCAGTGACTAATCCATGCAATATAATCTGCACCCAGCATTGCTGACGTGTGGTGCTGGTGGCAACGTTGGCACCAGGGGCTGATGTCTGACTGTGGCAGACATGAGAGAGAAAGATAGAGGAACAAGAAACCCACAGTCATACGTCATGAGGCCATCCTGGTGGCTGCAATACAAAGTATGTGATATGCAGAGTTCTCTCTTGCAGGTTAACACATGGCCTAACAGAATCAATATAATGCTGCAATTACAATACCAGGTCCAAGGGTGAATATAAATGAAAAAGTATATCGTAATGAACACTTACAAAAGGTGTAGATGTGGGTGGACATGGGACAGACACCTATCCTGTCAAAAAGAGTGATATAGGTTTCCCCAACGCTCAAAAGAACATACAACGAACGGGGCAGATTTACAAGCCCCTTGCGCCACTTTTGCGTCAATTTTCCCATGTTAAAAATGACACAAAAGTGGCGCAAACGGCTTGTAAATCTGCCCCAATATACTTACCAGTCCCTCCTATCCGCCTGCTGTGAGTAGCCAGTCCGGTTTGGTTGCAGCGCTAAGAGCAGAGGTATGGATGGGACAACGCAGGGCCCTAAAACTAAACGCATGAGCAGAATATTTTTTTAGGAACGTAAACATAAAAATTATATTTAAGTCCAGCTATGCCCCACAATAAATCACCATTTATTAAATAAACAGTAATACATTTTCCGTGTACTGTGCTAGTGAAAATAATATCATAGGGAGCATGCCTATGTGTGGTGTAGGGTACTTTATAGAAACTGGCCCTGTGCTCCTGCTCTGCTACTTTGGATTGTGACTGTATGATAGGAAGTAGAGGGTGATAGGAGGCGGCTTTCAGATTTTAGTCTGTATGCCTTAACTCTGTGGACTTTACTCAAGTCTTTACTCCACAGTTTCAGTTAAAATAATGAAAATTGCCATTACAATGTGAGTCTTTACTCCTCACATATGTGTTTTACTGGACTACGGCAGTTCGTTGATGTTGGGGGTGAATCAGGCGGAGGCCTCTAGGCTCCAGAGGGTACAAAATGCTGCGGCACGAGCCATCGTAGGCCTCCCTAGACACTGTTCGGTGTCAGGTACCATCTCGGCCCTTCACTGGCTTCCGGTCAGACAGCGGATTAAGTTCAAGGTGCTGTGTCTGGCCTTCAAAATCCTAAAATCCTCCTCGCCGCCGGCTCTTGCTAATCTACTCACTCCGTACATCCCTCTAAGATCATTAAGATCAGAGGCGCTGTACTTGGCAGTCTGTCCCCGCTTTAAACTGAGTAGAATGGGCGGCCGCTCATTCCGGGTGCTCGCAGCGGGGATATGGAATTCGCTCCCGGTTTCTATTCGAGCTCTTAATGACCTGTTCGCCTTTAGGCAGGCGATTAAAACTTTTTTGTTTCCTGTTCTTTAATATTCTTTCGTTTTAATATGTGTTATGTTATAGCACCTGTCAAAAGCGCCGGGACGCCCCTTTGCTGGGGCAGCTGTGCGCGATAGAAATATAATTAACATAACATAACATAACATAACATAACTTCACTTATTTGATTAATTTAAAAAAAAATACTTTTACAAAACCCCTTTTTAGTAAACACCCTGTACCATATATTTATTTATATATATATATATATATATATATATATATATATATATATATATATATATATATATATATATATATATATATATATATATATATATATATATATTTATATATTTATATATATATATATGTATGTAAACTCACACATACATATGTTTTTAGAGGAGCTAGCCCCTTAAACTCCCTTTCTTTTTGTAAGAACCCTATACCTCACCTTCCTCTACCCCCTGGAACACTGACAAACCCTTTGGCCTTTTACCTCTATCCGCCTTTTAAAGCTAAAATCACCCTTTTCCTTTACCTACCATTAACCCTACATAACCATATACCTCCTATACCTCTACCCACCCCTTAACCTTGAAAGTACCCCTACACTCTTTAGCTCTCCTCAGGCGTTAACCCTAAACAACCCTTACGCCTTTACTTCTAGCCACACCTTAACCATAAGATCAGCCTTACCCACTTTACCTCTACTCAACCCGCAAACCCTAAAATGACCCTTACTTCCCTTTCCCCTACTCACCCCTTAACCCAAACTAAACTTTCCTGCAGAGAAAACCGCACACAGATTAAAGGCTCTCCGAACTGAAGACTGTGGAATAAAGGTTGCATACCTCAGTGGCGTCCTCTGTAGGTTGTTTTTAGTGTTTTACAACAGACTAGCTTACCCGCCGCGCGTTGCTGCGATCTCCGAAGAAACGAAATTCAAGGAAACTCGTTATGATAACATTCAATTTACATTGTGTCATTTTTATTGAAACGTACTCATTTTAATATGGAAAACATTTCAAAGTGTTGTTTTAATTCTATTTATTTATTCGAGTGCTTGTGGATACACGGTATTTTGTTTTTCCGTCTGGTGCGTACATCAGTATTTGAAAGATTATGAGGGCCCTGGGGCGCCGATATTTTAAAATATGTATGCCAGAAACCTTCGCGGGAGTGTACTCAACCTCCCGAAGTTTCCTGGCGATTGGATGAATGCTGTATGACTTCTATTTATTTATTTGAGTGCTTGTGGATACACAACGTTTTGTTTTTCCGTCTTGTGCGCACATCAGTATCGAAAGATTATGAGGGCCTCGGGGGGGCCGATATTTAAAATATTTTTATGCCAGAAACCTTTGCGGGCGTGTACTCAACAACTTCCCAAAGTTTCCTGGCGATCGGATGAATGCTGTTTTAATACTATTAATTTATTCGAGTGCTTGTGGATACACGATTTTTTGTTTTTCCGTCTTGTGCGTACATCAGTATTTGAAAGATTATGAGGGCCCCGGGGGGCTGATCTTTAAAAAATATTTATGCCAGAAACCTTCGCGGGAGTGTACTCACCAACTTCCCAAAGTTTCATGGCGATCGGATGAATGGTGTAGTAATGCATAAAGGACAAACAGACAGACAGACATACATTCGTTTATATATATATAGATAGCTTTACAAGAGCTGCCTCTGTAAAAGTCCTCTCCAGACTTGCTGGTTTCAACCTGGAGGCAGAGTGTGGTTCCTGGTGGCTGCAGATTCATGTAGTCTAAGAGGATGCAGTCATGGCTTGGGGTGTGGGCTGTATTTATGTGGGTTATAGTGAAAGGGTGTCAGGTGAACATTGTTTTACCTATTCACTCTCATTCAGAATTTATCTAGGTGGCATAGGTCTCCATCTCTGAGGCGGAGGATCTGCCTCGAATGCGAACGGTTCGCCCTGCATGCAAAGGTTCCGCCCTGCATCCAAAAGTCCCGCTCTTCATGCAAAGGTTCTGCCCTGCATGTGAAGGTTCCACCCTGCATGCATAGGTTCTGCCCTGCATGCAAAGGTTCCACCCTGCATTCGAAGGTCACCCCCTGCTTGCAAAAGTTCTGCTCTGCATGCCAACGTGTCTTCCTAGTAAGTGGAATGTAAAACAAGCATTTACAATGCAACGGTTTCGCCTTTGTAAAAGTTAGAGCTATTGGCATTGTAAATGACAAATTTTGATTTTGAAAACAGATAAATAAATGGCATTGTCCTTTACAATGCCAATAGCTTAATCTCTCACAAATGCGAGACCTATTGCATTTGCACACACACACAGAGCACAAACACATACACAGAAATGGGGGGGGGGACGAGGAGCAAAACCAAGGCCCAAGTGATTGGTTCTTTCTGAAATGATAGTGATGAGCTAAAACGATAGAACCGAAGAGCTCTATCACTTTAAACGTTGCATACTTACGGAACAAAATGTGAGCATATTACCGTAAACAATTACTGGTCATTGATGGTATTCCTTATAACGGCAGGCACTTTTAAAATAAAATAATCATCTGGGGATAGTTTCAAGTAAAGTCAGAATAAAAACAACAGATTCCACTAGCAGCCTCACAGCTGTGTTCACACGTGGAGGGCTACGTGATAATAATAATAATAATAATAATAATAAGTAATAAGGAGCACAAAAGGCAAAACATGAAAGTAAATAAAAATATAATCTGCTATTGTGTTGTATAATGAAAAATAAAAGTTTCACATTGGGTTTTTTGTATAAATTATTCTCAAATATGGAACTTTTGACAACAAAGCATATTGTTATATTTTTATAAACCCTCAACCGTAAAGTGTACTGGCTTAGTGGAGTAATGCCTCGACAATATGGGCCTGTGTTTCATCTTACAGTCACAGGTTCAAATCCGGTTATGTGAACTCTAGCCTTTCATCCTTATGTGTTGGACAACATTAATTTAAATTTCAAAAGGATGAATAAGCCTGTTGTCCAAATAAGGTTAACACAATGAGTACTGCTGTGAAAATCACATATGTTTTATATACCCAAATATGGCCACAGATAAATACACGTTTTATAAATACTAATTAAATAAAGAGTGCAACAAAAACTTGCCATTCAATTCTTTGTTTAAAATTGCCGAAATTATAGATTGTGACGAGTAATTTTAATTTTTTATTATATATGGATGCTGCATAAAAGGGAGGCATGCTGCATTAGTATTTTTGCGGCTTAATGGGAACGGAGTGTTATAATAAGCAGTGGTCCGAAACTAATTAAAATGAATCAATCTGTGCTTGGTCTGTGCTCCACACATTGAAAAGGAAGTGATGCCAGATCCACGCTGAGCAATTAGGAATCAGCAAATAAGACTGCCAAAAAAGGAAACAAATAATAAGCAATGGTCGGGCTCCAAGCCCTTTACTGTAAGCAACATCCCTTGCAGCAACGTGCATGTGCGCTGTCAGGTGAGACCTCACGTGAAGGCCTATGAAAATGGGCTTGGAAATCCACACGCACAGCTATGTGTAATTTCAAGGTCCATTTTCAAAACGCCTGGAATAGGACTCTCGTTGCTGCGCAGTGTACACAGAGCCCGAGCCCTAAAAAGTGTTACCATCTGAATAAGTGGTGTCAAATTATGTTTTGTTTGTGAGAAATAAAGTACCATTGTGCATTTTTAGGGATTTTTTTTTAACTGTTAGGTAAGCGTCTGACACCAAACCACAGTCACCCACAAACCTTTGGTTTGCTAAACACGATTTAATATTTCCCCATCGTAAAAATTATTTGCCATGAGGGGCGTTTATGGTTGTCAATAAAGAGAAGTTCTAGGTTCTAGATATTTTTGTCAGGTGCAGGTTCTTACGCCTAAAAAATGTTGAAGGCCTCTGGTTTAGACTTTTCAGGACCATATGCAGTATTGCCCTCAGGTAGGAGGTATTTAATTCTAAATGTTGACTATTACTCAAATGGATAGAAGTTTGTTGACCCAATGGATATGGAAACGGCCAATGAGTTGGAGTAAAATATTTTTAACAGAAGGCGCTTCCAGGTTCATTGTCACAGACAAGGTTGTGTAAGTTCATACTTATGCAAGACATATTTCATCTCAAAGTTGCGCTATACTCCCACTTCGAATGTTCTAGTGGAGCATGGCAATAACACCATGAAAGAAGGCGTACAGACAGCCATTGCTTAAAGGTTGGATGCAAGTGATTTCATTGAACTGAAGGTGTGGAAGTATAATACATCACCACACTGCACTATGGGGGGTTACTCCATGTTCTCTATTAGGGGGCAGTGAGGTGCACACATCTCTGTTCCCATCATGGTCGAGTGAGAAGAAAAATGTGGCCAAAAGTGATATGTACAGTATGGAAGAAGTATCTTCTACGTTTGCCATGAAACAGATGACAAATAAATTTGCCATGAATTATGGTTTAAGTGGTTAAGGACTTGTCAGTTGGCGATTGGGTTTTAATCATGAAACCCCTCAAAGTAAGGAAAGGGGAGTCTAAGTTTTTCATGCCAGTACAAGTCAGCAAAGTTAACTAAGGCGCTGCATTTATTGTAGGGAAAGGTTAGTGGAACAAGAGAAAACTAATGAAGGTTACACTTGAACAAGCCAACATCATGCAACAGAAGTAGTTTTCCGTGGATAACCAAGATTGGGCGCATTGGCTGCCATATGACATGTGAATGCAGCCACAATTTCTGTAAGTGTGAGTAGTGAACAAGTGTAGCCTTCAGGATCTGTTCATGCTGACGTTAGTCATAATGGTAATGGAAATGTGAGTGGTTCACGATTCAGAAAAGTTCCTGAAAGTGTGATGACTTTATTAGGTATTAAGTAATAGACATGTAAAGTTTATTTTAAATTGTTTTTGGGTCCGGAGTAATGTTGGCATGGCATCTTCTGCACTTCCACCGCGCGTTACTGTACACTGTTTAGCTCATGAGATGTATACTGTAAGTGATGTAAATTAATGTAAACTCGCACACAGAGCGGCTCCTGGGAAGGCTTCGAATGGCAAGTGAAAGATAAAGTTTGACCTCCGAGCCAGATGAACGCGGCATGCTGTGGGTGATGTCAAAAGTGGAAATAAACCAGCTTTTCTTAAATAACGCTATGTTGACTTCACTTACTTCAAAAACAGCTAAAAGATGCTACTGATAAACACTTGGAGCAGAAACTATGAAGATTTAAAAAAAAAAAAAAAAAGCTGTGATGATACAAATCTGTATTGCTTGCCTTCAGTACAGATCATAATTCCATGTATGCCAAATAGCGAGCTGAAATCGTAGCTGTTTGCATGACATACCGGGGGTCAATTAAGCAATCTGCAATACATCGGGGTTCAGTATAATGTAGCTCATAAGCTTGCCAAAGACAGCCACAACACAAATAGTGAGAATAGATTGCACTAAAGTGCACAAAATTTTAGGCAGTGGAAAAATAAAGTAACATTCTTTTGGTTTACCAAATCGTGATTCTGCAGTGTGCAGCCTAAATGTTGATATGCAGCCTTTCCTAAAGGCAGTACAGCACCAGGAGTATGTCGACAGGTAATACAAAACAATGGCCATGGAGTTTGTGACGAGAATTTTATACACAGCTTAGTCAAAGTCAAGCTTTGAATTATAGATTCTAATATACGATAGTTTAAATGTGGCGTAGCGCTTTATATTGCTTCTAATTTTAGTGGATATCTTCTAACTTTAGTTGAGAAAATAAATACGAGCCCTATTCTAAAACAGAAGAAAGTCATAAAGCAAAATGTTCTAAAACAGAAGAAAGTCATAAAGCAAAATGTTCATGTCTGGCATGTATAGGTGACAGAGCTCTCAAATTATGAAAAATTATTGTATGCGACAACTAATCATCGTATCTTAAGAACGCAAAGGAAGAGGCGTCACACATTGATACTGTTCATAAGACAGGATCCGGCAGTTTAACGATAAAACAATCAAAATGAAAGTAAAATTAAAAGCCCACACCAAAAGCTCAATATAATGTATGACAAAACTTGTGAGGCGACTCTCCTATATGTCCAAATCTGTCCCATCTTCAAATGAAAGATTGCACCCCCCTCCACCCCCTCAACCGGTGATACAGCTTCCGGGAGCCATTATGTCCATAGCAGACTTTTAGAGAGGTGCATTTAACGATCAGGTTCTAGTCTTCCAAATATATGACATTTTGCCTGCTATCACGGAGAACTGAACTAAACCGCCAGTCCATGTTTGTGAGCCCCACTCTGAATAAGGGAGACTTTATGTATCTGGGGTGACAACCCTACACAATAAAACACGTATACAATTGAACGCGCAATCCCAATTAACCCTTAAAAGGGCTTTCTGTGACAAAGCCCAGAGGCAAAAATGTGCGGAGCTGTAACCTGCTCCTTACAAGCTCAGTCACTAAGAACATGCGGCCTGAACTCTCTGCCGAGCCCTCGCTTGCGGACTACGAGTCTAAGAAAACGTAGCTGGTATGGAGACTGTTTCGGACTTTACGACGTCGACTACGGCAACTTTTTCTTCACCACGCAGACACACGACTCATTTGACTAATTCACCCGCCCGAGATCGTCCCGCACTCACCGCTTCCTGCCGCCTCCTATCTCCCCCAACGTACAATGCAACGAAATGGCGCCACCACAGGATGCTCGAGAGCACCCCTCGATTGCTCCTTTCTACACCGAAAGCAAATGGCGACTTCTGTCGTCGAGACTTGTTTCGGAAGCGCTCTCACCAGCCACGGTGCAGACTGGGAGCGTCATGGCCACGCTCCGATTTCTTTTCTGCTTTTTTCGAATAAAACTTTATGAACAAAATCAATTACAGTATGAAAGAGGCATAACACAGCAAAAAATAAACTAAAAGTCATTACATCCCTTAATTAAAAACCAGTTGCGATACATAAGTAATTAGGATTACATAAAAGATACAACCACGGAAAGAGCCTTCAAAAGAAACAAGGTCATTTTGGGATCGGATTTGGGGGCGTGTTTTTCGCCCTCTCCCCTTCCCATTGGCTGGAAGGTAAAATTCCAGCCAATGGGAAGAGGAGAGGGCGGGACTTAAAAAAAGACCCAGAAACGCCCCCGAATCGCGTCAAGGCGGGCCCTGAACTGAGTGACGCTCCTCTCCTCCAATGGCTGGCCAGCATTTACAAGGCCAGCCAATGGAGAAGAGGGGCGTGTTCAGCCCCCATACTACAGACAAAAGATTTCGGCTCCGCCCACTGCTTACGCAGTGCGACGGTAGCCGAAACCTAAAAAGATATTGTTGTAAAGTTACTAATAGCAGAACCTGTATCCCTTGATCTCAGAGGGTGGAGGTTTGGAATCCGGTTTTAAAATTTGATCCCAAATATCTACTTTTACGCCTGTCGAAAGTTGACACAAAAGAATTAAATCAATGTTTCTCCAGTTGCTGAAAGTTTGCTGCTCTCGTAACGCAAGGCTTCCTCAAGAACCACATTCAGACAGTACATGATGCTAGCTTAATCAACAGGCGCTTTGACACACCATGTTTAGAAGTGGCACCGTCTATGTGTCCTTCACTGTTACTGATGTTCCAAATCGTTTCCTTAGAAATGGCCATTATCGGTGCATTGAATTAGCTTGGATAGTCTCAAAGTGCCACTAGCAGAGAACACGTGGGTAGCAACAGTGAAAACACCTCAGACCATGCAGGCATCACGCGGTGTTGGCTTCTTATGATTGGCCAAGGGCTCTATACTTGTGTAACTTGCTGAGGCTACTGATAGACAGGAGCCGTCCCCTCTGCTTAATTTCTTAAGAGGTGTCCTAATCCTGTACTTTTACTGAACATATTTGCATGAATAGTGACTCTTTTCACTTCTGGTTGGCACCAATAAAAGGCTTTGGAAGACTCTTCCTTGTTGGACATTCAGCCACTTTGCTGTCTGTTCCCGTTCTGCACACCCTATTGATTTGTATCTTGTCTTATAATAAATTCATCAGATGTGCTGATAGACTGGTGTTTCTTTAGTAGGATTCTACATTTGGCGGAGAATGCTGTTCCAGAATGCCTGACTTATGCCACCACCAGGCGGCTGCCTTCACCCTTGTCCGGAGGTTTGAGGTCTTACCACGACGCTTTCTTGCCTTCATCATCTCTGGGAAAGGCGGGGCCGACATCGGCCCCACCGCAGGTATGGCGGGGCGCACCGTCTCCCACTTGCTACCCGCTCTCGATGTTGGGGCACGCCCCCATCGCGTCACCATGATGTGGTGGGCGCGCCTCAACATGGATTGGATCCCGGGTCCCCTAGTGACCCGGAAGTGATCGAATCACTTCCGGGTACAAAGGCCAGGCCGGTTAGAACCGGCCTGGCGGATGAGGGGTTAAAAGGACGGGGAGCGCGGGGAGTCTGCCTCTTTGACTCCGCGCTACACGGCCTGCCCCTCCAGCCTCTAGGAGGCTGTAATTCTTTTTCCCCACCCACCATCCCCTGAAGCAGATGATTGGTATTGTGTGTTCTGAAGGTTTTCACAGGTTTGTTACAAACGTTTATAGATGACAGGAGTGTCAGACTAATACATTTTGTTCCTTAGAACTTTATCCCGTTTACAGGTCATCAATCGTCGTATTTATTGCTATTCCTTGGTGAGGCGGTAAGGTCATGATTGGTGAGCAGTAAATTTAAGGTCCTTAGGGGGCGGCGCGATTCTTGAATGGGGTCGCCCAAAGGGAGGGACAAGTGGTCCCTCCTAGAACTCCTGGGGCAGTTACAGCCTGTTGGCTACATGGGTGCGCGGGAAGGGGGAGTCATGCTTTCTCTAGGCTGGCTGGCCACCCGCACGTGCACAATGACGCCAGTAAACGGCACAGAGATGCAAGGGCCCCCTTTAATTGAGTTAATAGAGCGTACGGGGGTAACCGGGGGGTAGAAGTACCCTCACGGTAAGCGGGCCCTCTGCGCATGCGCACTTCGACGGAAGGGCGTGGTTAATAGGGCGTACGGGGGTAACCGGGGGAGGTACCCTCACAGTAAACGGGCCCTCTGCGCATGCGCACTCCGACAGGAGGGCGTGGTTTAAGTGATAAGGATCTGACACCAGATAGTGACCTTGCCGTAGTCCCAAATAGGATACGCAGAAAAGAAATATTGTATAATGTGATTGATACGTTAGATTCGGATAGGAAATACCGTGTACTAAAGTTATGTTAAGGTTAGCCATCTGATATCTGTATATGTCAATTGTAATAGAATGTTGTGTAACGGAAGAGGGGGGAGGTTGTGTTTTGAGTCTCTGCTTGGGTCCCTTATCCTGTATATTATTTGATTGTCCTTTATAAATAGGCCAGTTGAGGTCTTGCTCTTGTTTCCACCATGGTCGATGCTGGGCGACTGGCATCCAGTCTTGGGTCACAAGCTGAGCTCGTCATGACCGTTGGAACGCTCGCACGCTGGGCTAATTCCCCTGCTGTGCGAGCGTTCCACACAAACAGGTGTGGTCATGACGAGCTCAGCTCGTCATGAGCACACGAGCACCGCCCCGCAACCCAGCACAGCGGGGGAAACAGCCCCGCAGCCAAGGGGTGAATAGAAGTACTACAACTCGCATGTGGTTGCGTGGCAGAGGACTTGTGTCTATTCCATGACCTTTATGAGCAATACACTAAAAGATCAGGCGTATTGTTTGGGGTTAGCCTGGGAGACCATAACATACATGATGCATATAGAGTGCCACAGCACAGGCTCTATTTTAATGCCAGCAAAATGTACAATTGCGATTCAGCACAAATAATGCTTAATATTAGGTCATAGCCAAATACAGACCTTTAGGAAGTTTATTCAAGAGCTTAATGGATACTTATTGTGGTTATAAATTCAAGTATTACATCTCCTGAGACACCTGGCACTCCTGATATTTCTGTACCCTGGGAAAGTCAGACGAGGCCACAGATGAAAGTAACTGAGTAATGTTCTGTCCAGCAAAGATTTTTGATATTACTTTAGCCTCATAGCCCGCCGTAGAGGGCTATACCGGCTATTAAAGGCCTTCTCCAGCGTTAAAGGCCCGAGCCGAAGTCAAGGGCCTTTAACAAGTGAGAGGGACTTTAATAGCCCGTATAGCCCAGCTACGAAGGGCTATAAGGCTATTAGAACATTCTGCCACTAGAGGGCAAAATGTTCGAACAAAAAAAACAAAGCCTTAAGAGAGCGCGAGGGGATTGGAATCCCCTCAGGCTCCCTGAAGCCTTTGTTTACAGCCAGAGCTGCGAACAAAGAAACATTGGAATGTTGGAGCTCCGGGCTTCTACAAGCCATTATAAGCCCGGAGCACCCCATTGTTTTCAATGGGGCTCCCAACATTCCAATGTTCTAATAGGTATTAAAGGGTTAAAGAATTTTCTCCTGGGCTGCCTTTGAATTAACGCCCCTGGCTGGCCACAGAGTCTGGGCAGTGAGCCCAGAACAAAGCAACATAATGCAATATGTTTCCTGTGGTCATGAACAGAACAGAAATTAATAGTGTTGTCTGTTTAAACACGTACTCTTCGTAGTGGAGAATGGAAAGGAACGCAAATACTTACATGTATAATAATAAAATAGGATTGACTTCTCTTACAATTTGTAGTATGTGTAAAGTTCATATATGATAGACGAAGAGAAGTGTAATTATGTATATTGTACTTTAACATGTTTTGGTGCAAATGTTTGTTTCCTAACATTTTTATTTTCAGGTGCAAGGCTGTAAGAGAGGAGATGTTTGTTTTTCGTACATGTCTATTTATGTTTTGTTTCGTGGTGTGCTTGTTGTCAGCTGATACAAGGTCCCTCACCGTTGCCAACTGCCTCCCAGAGGACATTACAACAGGCAACATGTGTTGTTTTAAACAGTGATAGATCGCATTTCATCGCGCTACTAGGTACTTAATTACGTAAGGGGGAAACGAGGCCCCTGGTTACCAGCCGACTGCTGTCCACTAGACTAAGAGCCCGATTCACAGAACTAACTTAAGACAAAATCCAAAACTTACTACCATTTTGGTATTCACAGAAGGCACTTACTCATTTCAATATTCACAGAAGGCACTTACTCATTTCGGTAATCACAGAAGGCACATAATCATTTTGTTATTCACAGAAGTTAGGAGTCCTAACTTTAGGACTCCTAAATGCCTTCTGTGAATACCGAAAGTCTTAAAATTAGGATGTTTCTCAATTTAGTAGTAGAAAACTTAGGACTCCTAACTTTAGGACTTCTAAGCTGAATTAAAATCCTAATTTTAAGACTTTCGGTATTCACAGAAGGCATTTAGGAGTCCTAAAGTTAGGAGTCTAACTTCTGTGAATACCAAAATGAGAAGGTGTCTTCTGTGAATACTGAAATGAGTATGTCCCTTCTGTGAATACCAAAATGAGTAAGTGCCTTCTGTGAATACCGAAATGAGCAAGTGCCTTCTGTGAATACCAAAATGAGTAAGTGCCATCTGTGAATACTGAAATGAGTAAGTGCCTTCTGTGAATACCGAAATGAGTAAGTGCCTTCTGTGAATCCCAAAATTAGTATACCGAAATGAGTAAGTGCCTTCTGTGAATACCGAAATGAGTAAGTGCCTTCTGTGAATACCAAAATGAGTAAGTGCCTTCTGTGAATACCAAAATTAGTAAGTGCCTTCTGTGAATACCGAAATGAGTAAGTGCCTTCTGTGAATACCAAAATGAGTAAGTGCCTTCTGTGAATACCGAAATGAGTAAGTGCCTTCTGTGAATACCGAAATGAGTAAGTGCCTTCTGTGAGTACCGAAATGAGTAAGTGCCTTCTGTGAGTACCGAAATGAGTAAGTGCCTTCTGTGAATACCAAAATGGTAGTAAGTTTTGGATTTTGTCTTAAGTTAGTTCTGTGAATCGGGCCCACAGACTTTGCTTTCAGGGCGACATCTTGCAGGAAAAGTATAAAGGTTTCTATTTGATGTCTCTAACATTCAGGAAGTGTGTTTCATTAACATGTAGAACAGTGTCTTCTGTGTACATCAGAATGTGTCAGTGCGTTGAGAAATATTCTTGTCTTGGTTTTCAAGAATGAATTTAGAGATATTTATTCTCTTACCCACCTTGACATAAATGCTTATATTGAGCTATAATATGAAGGATAAAAAAACGAGGAATAAATTGCTTAGGGTCACACAACTTGGTTAAACAAGCATTTACAATGCAACGGTCTCGGCATTGCAAAAGTTCGAGCTATTAGCATTGTACATGAACGCGAGTTTAAGGTCTTGACATTGTAAATGACAAGGTCTTTTATTTATGTTTTAAAAACCAAAACATAAATAAAAGTCACTGTCATTTACAATGCCAATAGCTCAAAGTCGCGTAATGTGTATGGCTAACTAGAGTATCCAGAGAGAGCTGAAGGGTTCTTATCGGTGACCGATGAGTCTTTTTGCTTCTTTTTAACTGCAGGAGCGTAGGCTGAGCCTGATAGATGGTGGGATGTTGTTTATGCTCTCAGAGTAAAGTGTATGGTGTAGAGTCTTGCATCTAATTCTTGACTTGGGGCAGAGCCAATGGAATGTTTTGACATGTTTGTGTTTCCAGAAAATTAAACTTGTTTATTGATTCTTCTCTCTCTGTAGTGTGAAGTGGGTAAATGGAATAAATAGTCCAGTCTACTCTTGTCGTAATTATCAATTTCAGGTGATCTATTTCGCCATGATTGGTCTAAAACAGTCCCAAATGTTAATTGCTTGACCAATGCAATAGCGGAGGGAGCCCCCATACCAGACACATGGACAGGAGTAGAAACTATCCCCATCTTTAACAAGCCTTTTTCAGCCGAGCCCTAAAAAGTGAAGTGTACGCTCATTGGTCGATGGCAGATGAGGTCCAACTTCACGCAGCAGTGGCTTTGCCGCCTAGATGCAAACTGCAGGTGATTGATTTAAAAAAAAAAAAAAAAAACTGTCTTGAGACATCCACCCCTACTACACATTACCACTTTCAAAGTTTACCAGCCGCCACTGGCTAAAGATAGACGAGGGACAGTGGGAATTGCCAGCGAGATTCCATGACTTACAGAACAGGGTCCCGGCTCACGTGCGGATAAACATCCTAGGGCCCTGATAACATCAGTTACAGAAGGTTCACAAAAACCTTGGAGCGTCTCCAAGACAATGGCTTCATCCTCTGTCACAAGCAAAGAGAGCAGCCTTTAAGAAAGTGCGTGATCCTCGCAGGGGCTAATCTCGTCCTAATTTTGCAAGAGACCCCAATAAATATGTGCGCCAGAGCCCACGAGACCCGGGGGACGATCATGGTGGAGAGGCACGCGACGTTTGAAATGCTGCCAGAGCCTGCAAACAGCTAATCGAACAGTTTGTGATGCAGCCATTAAGAACATGACACACGAGGCCTCAAGGACTTATTTATAAAAGATTTAAACAAGAAAACTTTAAACAAACAGGTAGAAATGCACAGTAAGTAGCACAGTGTAAATGACTCTGGTGTGTGTGACACCACTATATATCCAAATATTTTGTGACACGCTATTTGTATGATAAACTGGTGTGCATATCACCGATGCATGCACATTGAATAATAAGTATGGACTTGCTGCTTGTAGATAAACAGGTGTGTAAGTCACTGCTGTAACTCCCAGCAATAATTTAATTCTGGCTCTGGTGTGCATAACACCACAGTATATGCTACCAAATGGCTTGTGGCAAGCTGCTGATAAATTTAAAGGGTGTGCGTGTCACCGCTAAGCACAATGTAATATTAAATGAAGACGTGGGTAACGCAGCTGATAAGCCAGCGTGACACTGTCATAAGGCTAGTAACACATTCTGCCTCTAAAACCTGGTAACGCGCTTTGCCTCTTTAAAAGTTAATTGCGGTACCAGATGATACCATACAGCCAGTCACATGCTCTGCCTCTTCAAAAGGTAATCGGAGCACGAAATGCTGAGCCTTTAAATTTATTAAACACCACCTCAGAGCAAACTCCAATAAGTGCACAGTGATCGCGGGGAGGGGGAAAAAGTGACGCGCCCCACATGCAAGTTTCAATGAACACAACTCTGGATTATTTGACAAGTGAAATGCTGCCAGAGCTTGCAAACGGGTAAAGTTCGCGCTATATACATGGCTGCCAAAGTTTCCGATTGCTTATGTGTGACATTTTCATAATTTCAGTGTAATTATGAGTGACATTTCAACGACCATGAGTGACACTTTCTCGCGAGCAAAATCAAGCAAAAAAGACGAGGGAAACATAAATATCAGAAATTATATATATATAATACTTGACAGAGCTGTTAAATGAGGATGGAGCATGGGCTCGATATTGTTTTTATTCTAAAAAAACTCTTATTGTTATAGTAGTGCCCGCCACTGAAAAGGGGTGATTTCTGTGTTGATACATTCCTTGTGAACGGGCAGAATTCTGTCCCTCATAGCGAAGTTCGCAGGAGCTGAAATGGGCTTACCCACTGCCCCATGCTCGAAACTGTTAATTTTTGCAGTCTGTATATATGACATTTCTACGCTGTCAGTATGGTTATGTGCGATATATGAATACTTCTAATGTGACAGTGTATTCCGGGCTGACCAAAGAGGTCACGTTAGCGTAATGTGATCAATTAATGGAATTATTTCCCCTACTTGCACCATATTAGGGTATATAAAAGAAAGAATCAGTGGCAAAGTGCCTGAAGTTCTAATGCACAAGTACATAACAAAAGCATTCCTTTTGCATGCGGGACTTTTGAGCCCGTTATGTAACTTATAATGGGAAAAGTCCGAGGTGGTTTTAAATGGTAACAATTGTGCATAAGCTGAAGTAAGTTAATTAGAACCAGAGTGGGTCACGGCTACTGCTTTCAAGGACGGTGCCCAACATAAACCTTGGAAGATGACGAGACAGTGCAGCCCTGCCTGCCCCGTCTGAAATAAATGGAAGCATCCGATCTTGCAGTTCTTGCATTCCTGTGCAGTAGAACACACATGCCCCACCGTCCGATGCGGATGCCCGGCGATGCCGCAGCCTGAGCCAGCAAACATTAATATTATCCCGCTACTAGGGGTTAATTGAACCCAGTCCCCGCGCGGCTGGGACCGGCTGCTTACATCAACCATCTACGCCGAGGTTATTCACGGTGCTGCGCACTCTGTGTGAGACTCTCTGTGTGACAACATGAACAACACCCGCCCTACTACTAAAGTCAGTGGCAGGCAGGCTGCCTGGTCTAGTACTTACTTGTTCAACTTCTATAGTCAGACTCACAGTCCTGGCAGGCACTGTGCTGAGTTCGATGCGGGCTAGCTCTGTGGGTGGAGCATTCAGCCTGGTTGTGCGGCACATCAGGAGAAGTGTGGCTCAATGGTTAGAGCGGCAGACCCTGATGCAGAGGTCTAGCCCGGGACCAGGGTTCAATTCCCCGCCTCGGCAGGTCTTGGGCTCAATCTCCCCGGACCCGATAATTCTCGCCTCGGTGCTTATTCCAATCATGGGTCCCACTCTGCGACTCTGGGCAATAGCTTGCTTAATCTCCACAACGGCCCCCACAACGCTAAGGATGCCTGGCCTCCACCTGGGGGTGCCCAGGAGTGGACGCCTCACAGGGAAAGCCAGGATGGGTTCCACAGCGGTATTCGTACAAGCGCCTTGAGACCCTTGCGGGTGAGTAGTGCGCTATACAAGTATCAATTTACATCAGGACAATTCACAGGCTTCCCTTGTCCCAGGTGTGCAAATTAGACCTCACTACAATTCAGTTACAGGGTCCGCTTTGCGATGTTTGACGCGTCTTGTCCAAGGGGGGAGATGGAGACATTCCTTTATTGCAAATACGAAATGCAGCAGGGACCTTATGGTCCATACAATTGAGACAGCTCAGCGTCTGTGCCTGAAAGAATTAGAAAAAATAGAGGAAGTCACTAAAAGTATCCAAGAAAGCCAACTGGTTCCTGATGCCAAAGCATTACTTGAAAAAATTGAAAAGGAGATTTTGTCCTTTAAGGACACTGCCATAAACAACAAAACTATCCAATACGAGAGGGATTCAAAATCTTTTACCCTCGAAAAAGCATATCCGTTTTTAAAAGACGACTACTATTCTCAGGCTGACTCCAGGGGGGCACTGTATAACTATCAAGGTCGTTCCCGAAACAGGTTCAAAACCTTGTCAGAGACATCATCCTCATCAGACTCCTCTGGCCCTGATACAAGGGGTAATACTAACAAGAAGCAGGTTTCTTTTTTAGGGAAGGGCCAACAAGGAAAACCAAAACAAAAAATACCATGGGAGATGAGAACCCGGAAAAACTCCTACAAATCTTAGAGGTTCCATCGACTATAGTCAACTTATCGACCAAAGTTCTCACACCAGATGAGGAATCCGTACTAAATTTGGGATTGAAATTCGTTCCCAACCAGAAAACGGATTTCACAAAAATTAAAATGGAAATGATCACCTTCTGCCGCAAAATACGACTAAAGGCTTTTTTCAATAACCAGCCATCTAGAATTGACTATGAGACAACAGGGCTTAGGAACAAATCAACTTTTGTTCCCTACCAGAATATTCCAAAACAGGTTCATGCCTTTGAACAAGTGGTTCTATCCTCAATTAACAAACTTGAGAAAAAGAATAAGTACATCAAGCCTAATCTAAGCAAAGGCCAACAGGCAGCATTGAAAGGCCTCAGTGAGGACAAGACAATCGTAGTCAAACCGGCCGATAAGGGCGGAGCGACTGTGCTGTGGCCTAGGGAGAAATATTTGAAGGAAGGTGAATCTCATGTTAATAACCAAACCTGGTATAGGAAACTGTCAGTTGACCCAAGCAAAGAAATTCAATCAAAAATAGCTGATTTGATCCAAATGGGATTTGATTGTGGGTTTGTGGGACAGAAGGAACGGGATTTTCTTCTCAAAAAATTCCCCCGGACCCCACTGCTATACTTCCTTCCCAAAATACATAAAAACCCTGCCGAGCCCCCTGGACGACCAATCGTTTCAGGGTGTGACTCGTGCTTGGAACCATTATCGAAGTATGTTGACTACTTTTTGAAGCCTTTTGTAAGTAACCTGAAGTCGCACCTCCAAGACACCACTGACTTTTTGATCAAAACAGAGGGTGTAGAATTCAACCCCTCAACAGAGATCATGGTCACAATGGACGTGACTTCACTATACACACAAATTCCTCAAAATGAAGCACTGGAGGTAATTGAATTGTACCTGGATATGAGGGTGAGACCCCATAGGGTCCCGACGTCATTCATCCTTGAAATGACAGAATTGACATTGAAGAAAAATTATTTTCGCTTCAATGATGAGTTCTTCGTACAAGTCAAAGGGACAGCCATGGGCTGTCCTTATGCGCCGGAGATGGCCATATTGTTTATGGCAGAGTATGAGAACAAGTTCGTGGAGAACAATAACCCATACAAAAAACACATAAAGCAGTGGCTTAGATATATTGATGACGTGTGGCTCCTGTGGCAGGGGAGCCACACGGAACTGACAGAATTCCACCACTGGCTAAACAATAAACACCAAGACATCAAGTTCTCAATGGAACAGAGTGACTCCAAAATGACGTTCCTAGATGTCGAAATGAGTTGTGTGAATGGTTGTCTCAAATCCTCTCTCTTCAGGAAGAAGACTGATAGAAACACCATCCTCCACCATCGGAGTGCACATCCCAGAAACTTGCGGACTAATCTACCGTACAGGCAGCTTCTTCGCATTCGAAGAAATTGTTCAGAGGTAGAAGATTATGATGTCCATGCTCAAAGGTTTTGCGATGAAATGATCACTAGGGGATACCCCAAGAAATTGCTGAAACATGCAGGTAAAAGGGCACGATATACACCACGAGAGTGCCTGCTTGAACGTAAGGAGAAACCCGATCTTGACAAACTAGTTTGTGTCACAACGTTTGGCCCCCACACTCATCAGGTGCGACAAAGTATACTTAGTAACTGGCACTTACTAGAAGAGTTGGAATGTCCATTTCCACGACCAATTTTTGCTTTTAAGAAAAACCGGAGCATAGGTCAACACATTGTGCGGGCAGACGTAATGATGGAAAAAAACCCAAACATGACCTGCTAGCTATATGGGGCATGAAACAGATAAAAGGTCACCACAGATGTGGTAATTGTGTATCATGCGAAACAACAATTGAGGGCAGTGAATTCATCCACAGAAATATCTGGTGGAGGAATGAAGGTTTCAGCAATTGCAAAACCAAGAATGTGGTTTATGCAATTACCTGCAGTTGTGACAAATTGTATATTGGCAAAACGAACCAGCAAATCAATATCCGCATTACACAACATAGATCGCGTATCAAAAACAAAGTTGTGTCTGCACCGATGGTACAACATTTCATTGAACAGGGTCACTTAGAGATGGACTTCAAATGGACAGTCCTGTATACAATGGGGCACATGAAAAGAGTCCAGGATGTGGATGATGTTTTACTCAGAAAGGAGGCTTATTTGATATTGCGCTTCAACAGCTTGCAAACTGGGCTAAACTCCATGTCAGAAATCTCTCGCCTGTAGATTCTCTAAAAATATCAAAATGAAAGGCACATTCTCCCACTTCAAGATATTAAATACGGACTACAAATCCCAGAATTCTAAGTAGACTGTGACATTCTGAAATATTCACGCCCACACTAAACATGGCACACTGATGGAAAGCCACTGCAAGTAATGGCTGCAGACTAACCAGAGGCACCGGGTAGGTCTACATCCCGCTACTCGATCCGCTGACATAACCGCGACGTCATTAACAAGCGGTTTGTAATGCAACGCGCATTCTTTTTCAGAAACAGACCGCGCCTTTGAAATATCCAGCGGATCCCCGCTGAAGACTGTGGGAACTACACCGAAGCTGATCGCATAAACAAACAACAAGCGCTCTCCGCCCCAGTTCACAATCCACGCTATTAAGTATGAAGCGCAGGTACTTTTTCTAAACTTTGCTTGTCAAACTAATAGATATGACTTGAGAGCGTAAAAGATAGTTACCCACCATTCTTTCCCTGGGCAGGCACATGGGACCCGTGGGGCGTCTATGAACAAAGGGCGAATGTTATCCCTGGAGTGATTAGGAACACGAATAATACTTGAATAAGGTAGGAGCAAGGATGTTGTTTTTGGCGTCAGGTATCAGGCTTATCATTGGGACAGTGAATAAAATACATCCTACTGTTTTTTCTCTCCACCCCTTTCAGAAATTGCGACGGGGACCTCCGCAGTTAATTTTTTGAACCCCACCAACCGGTGACGATTATTGTAAGGTATTCGTTCACCAAGTCTATTAACTAAATGCAATATTTTTGAACTATCTAATGAGGCTATGTAACACCACAAAAGGAATTAACGTAACTCTTCCTATTTATTCATATTTTGCACACCGTCTGCAGGAAAAAGTCATAAAGCCCTGACGAGAACACGCAAAGTAAAAAGCGAGTTCGAAACGCGTCGGCACAATGGAGACAAGTACCTTAAGACAGCTAGCAATGAGTGATTCCTTGCTTGACTGAGATTCAGATTTAGTCCTTCAGTCTTTTCTTATATTGCTTTGAACACTTACCGCTTTCTCCATTTGATTTCTTCTTTATTTTTGAGTGTTCACACACTTCTTTTTAAGGAAGACAGTGTAAATATTGAATGTTTATGGTGTTGCACAAACATTTGTGCAAATGTATATATGAAATATTCAGATTGATGTTCTGTTGTTTATATTCAATGTATTTTTGTATATGTGTCTTTGAATAAGTGTATGTTAATTGTATATGGTACATCTTTTTCGGAAAAACGAATTACTAAGCTAAAAAACAAAAAGTAAAAGGGTATAAAATAAATAATACCGGACAAATTCTGAAATCTTTCTTTATTTGTCACTCCTAAGTAGGAGATCACTTATCTGTTTGGTCAGCACTTGCTTTTTTTCAAAACAAAGAAATGTAAGCAGAGCAGAGCTGCAGCAAGCCTGGCATTGCCACTAGCATTGTTGCAGGTTTTATAAACAGGGTGGCAACTGCCAGCCCCGCCACACAGAGGTGCAGTCAGGGGACGCCATACAGAAGCATGGCACACCATTAGAAGGACGGTCATCGAGGTTAAAGTAGCATCCGCCTGTCCTGTGCTTCAGGCTCCCCATCGAGCCCTCTGCTGTCCTGTGCTGCATGCTCCCTGTCGAGCCCTCTGCTGTCTTGTGCTGCGTGCTCCCCTTCGAGCCCTCTGCTGTCTTGTGCTGCATGCTCCCCGTCTAGCCCTATGCTGTCTTGTGCTGCATGCTCCCCGTCGAGCCCTCTGCTGTCCTGTGCTGCGTGCTCCCCATCGAGCCCTCTGCTGTCCTGTGCTGCATGCTCCCTGTCGAGCCCTCTGCTGTCTTGTGCTGCGTGCTCCCCTTCGAGCCCTCTGCTGTCTTGTGCTGCATGCTCCCCGTCTAGCCCTATGCTGTCTTGTGCTGCATGCTCCCCGTCGAGCCCTCTGCTGTCCTGTGCTGCATGCTCCCTGTCGAGCCCTCTGCTGTCCTGTGCTGCGTGCTCCCCGTCGAGCCCTCTGCTGTCTTGTGCTGCATGCTCCCCGTGGAGCCCTCTGCTGTCTTGTGCTGCAGACACCCCGTCAAGCCCTCTGCTGTCTTGTGCTGCATGCTCCCCGTCGAGCCCTCTGCTGTCTTGTGCTGCATGCTCCCCGTCGAGCCCTCTGCTGTCTTGTGCTGCATGCTCCCCGTCGAGCCCTTTGCTGTCCTGTGCTGCGTGCTCCCCTTCGAGCCCTCTGCTGTCTTGTGCTGCATGCTCCCCGTCGAGCCCTCTGCTGTCTTGTGCTGCATGCTCCCCGTCGAGCCCTCTGCTGTCTTGTGCTGCATGCTCCCCGTCGAGCCCTCTGCTGTCCTGTGCTGCATGCTCCCTGTCAAGCCCTCTGCTGTCCTGTGCTGCAGGCTCCCCGTCGAGCCCTCTGCTGTCTTGTGCTGCAGGCTCCCCGTCGAGCCCTCTGCTGTCTTGTGCTGCATGCTCCCCGTTGAGCCCTCTGCTGTCTTGTGCTGCAGGCTCCCCATGGAGCCCTCTGCTGTCTTGTGCTGCGTGCTCCTCGTCGAGCCCTCTGCTGTCTTGTGCTGCATGCTCCCCGTTGAGCCCTCTGCTGTCTTGTGCTGCAGGCTCCCCATGGAGCCCTCTGCTGTCTTGTGCTGCAGGCTCCCCGTCGAGCCCCCTGCTGTCTTGTGCTGCGTGCTCCCCGTCGAGCCCCCTGCTGTCTTGTGCTGCGTGCTCCCCATCAAGCCCTCTTCTGTCTTGTGCTGCAGGCTCCCCGTCGAGCCCTCTGCTGTCTTGTGCTGCGTGCTCCCCATCAAGCCCTCTGCTGTCTTGTGCTGCGTGCTCCCCATCAAGCCCTCTGCTGTCTTGTGCTGCAGGCTCCCGGAAGAGCATTCTGCTGTCTTGTGCTGCGTGCTCCCCATCAAGCCCTCTGCTGTCTTGTGCTGCAGGCTCCCGGAAGAGCATTCTGCTGTCTTGTGCTGCGTGCTCCCCATCAAGCCCTCTGCTGTCTGTATTAGTATGGCGGGGGGGACCTCGGCGGACTGAAAGACCGTCCGCCGCTTTTCAGCCCCGGTCGCCTTGCGGCCGGGGCGGAAAAAGAATAATATGGTGGCGGTGGCTATCAGACACCGCCAGCCATATTACAATGGGCATTTTACAATGCCTTGGCATGCGGTCTTCGGGCCCCCAGAGTGAAGGAGGGGTGGGGGCTGCACATGGGGGGGTACCTGTGGTACCTCCCCACATTTGCATGAACAAAGCGGCAGGCACCGCGCGGTGCCTGCGGCTTTGTTTATGCACATGCTGAAATGCATTTGTAGCATTGTGGCGGGCGGTGCTGAGAGCACCGCCCACCACAATGCTAGAAATGCAGGATGTGCCCGCCACTGTGGCGGGCACATCCTAATGCCCCCCACAGGACCCCCACCCTTATGGCGGGCGGTCCCAATCCCCGTCAGGATGGCGGGCGGGCAAAGTCCACCCGCCATCCTAATGACCCCCTAGTGTGGTTTACCCTGGCTGTTTCTTATTGTGAACAGGAAGTAGCCGCTATCACTAGTAGCGAAGAGGTAGTGGGACCCGGGGAACTACCTACAGAAACTCTAGAGCCCAACACCTAGGGGACTGTGTAGTTTTTTGTGAATGTCATATTTTTACTTTGTGTTGTAATGGTGGAATAGTTATCTTTTTTTCATAAAAGTGAGTATTTGGCTGGACAATAATGTATTGCTGCTGCTGCACGTTCACCCCCCCCCCCCATCTACCTCCCCCTCGAGGGAGCCTTGGACTGCTCTACCAGGTTGGTACTGAGAGTCAAGTGCTGGAGGGGTACTTGGCCCAGTTGCTCAGGATCCATAGTAGGTCAGGCCCTGGGACATCAGGAGTAAAAGGCCTCAACCCCCACGGTTGGGAGCAGTGGTCCCTGCAAGCCCCGGGCCCTCTGCTCTGAAAAGACACTGATTTTCCTTTTGAACTGGAACTGCTTTTATGTGTGTGAGCAGTGGCACCCCACACACAACAACAGCTCTGCTTCAAGACAGCACCATCTATGGCCCTTCTGTTCCAATACTATACAATACTGCCATCTACTGGCCACAGCACCACAGTACAACTCCTTATTATTTGAACTTTAAACCCTTTACCAGAGAACATGAATGAAAATCAGAAATACTTCACATCTGTAAATACTGAATGTACCTCCTGCATTTTTTCCTGAATCTAGTTTTCCAGTTTGGCTCACAGAGAAATGCAAGGAATAGCAGCACATTATACACTCCTGAATATTCCTGTGAACCCAGTGTGGTTTAGGAGGAATGCAAAGGGGGGTTTGAGGATTATGTGCTGGCGTTGGGGGAGGGGGGACACATATTTACTCCTTGGGGCAGAAGCAGGCAGGGTCTTGAAGCATCTTCCATCGCCCTTGGAGGAAGAGGCGAGGAAGAGGGGCTTGCTGAGTTAGAGACAGCGGTTACTAAACTCGGAAAAACTATGTGAAAAGAGAAATTAGGGGGTAGATGTATCAAGCCGTTTGCGATTCGCAAAGGCCGGAATTCTCAGAATTACCGCGTTAGCGAATCGCAAATGGTCTTTTTGCATGTTTTGGCATGTAAAAAAAAAATCGCAAAATAAGAAATCGCAAAAATTTGCGATTCCTTATTTTGCTTAAGCATTTAAGGAATCGTAATTTTGGGATTCCTTAAATGCTATGTATGTAGAATTTTGGAATTGCGAATTTAGGTTAAGAAATCGCAAATTACCACCAACTTGTAGTTGGTGGTAATTTGCAAATTCTTTTAAAAATGCACATTTTGGCATTTGTGAAGGTGGCATGTGACGCACATATATGCCCATAGGACATGTATGTGCGCCATATGCACACACATGTAATGTTTCAGGGGTGCAGCAGGGTGTTCTTGAGACACCCCTGCACCCTTGAAATTATTCTCAATTTGCAATTAGCAAATTGCGATTCGCAAATTGAGAAATATTTCACAAACATTCCTATGGGCCTCCTGGCCCATAGGAATGAATGGGAAATTATTCCTTAATTGCGAATTCGCAAATTGCGAATTCGCATATAAGGAAGAATAAGAAATCGCTAAAAAATAGCGCATTTCTACATACATCCCATTTTGCGATTTCCAAATAGCGATTCCTTAAAAATCGCAATTTAGAAATCGCAAAAAGGGTATGTTGATACATCTACCCCTCAGGTGATCAAAATGTTCATGAGCCGGGTACCGGGTGAACCGATGGAGAACTCCCCAGCAGCATTGGTGAAGGTGAAGGTAGCAGCATGCCGCAGCTACAAAACCTTCCGGGATGAAACATTAAGAGATCAACTGGTACAAAGAGAACATGACAAAAAAGTACAGCAAAAACTTTGAACACAGAGTGGCAGGTTTACAATAACTGGCGCATCCCTGCATAGAAGCAGAGATGCACCAGTTATTGTGCATCACGGCAGACACCTCTTGCGCCACCATGGATGCAATGCGGCGCACCATGGGGCAAGAATAGACAGATTGGTGACGCATCTGCTGCCGTAAAGATGACGCATTGCTGGAGTCGTGTCGCAAGCACGACGCAGCTCCAGCAAGGCACGGTGTACCCCTATGCCTAACATGCTGCGTCAATCCTTAAGCCTGCTTCAAGCAGGTGCAGGGTTTTGACGCAGCATGGCCGTAAAAGTGACTGAGTGAAATCTTGTAGATTTCACTCAGCCACTTTTAGGAGGCGTTCCTGCGCCGGAACACCCCCCCCCCCCATGCCGGAACGCACACATGTGGCACAGGGCTTTACAATGTGACCCATCTCCCTAAATGCGTCACGTTGTAAATACCCCACAGCATGGAGCTGGCTTTGCGTCACAAAAGTGACGCAACGGCGGTACAAATGTGGCGTACGGGGCATGTAAATCTGCTCCTAATAATTTACCATTACAAAAAGCTATACCAACCAAGACCTGAAGGAGACGCCTGCTGATTCCACTGGAGAGATGGCCATAGTGAATAAAGACAATAAAAAATAAAAGGTGAGAATGACGACTGGAACCCCAGGAGATTTAGTTGCAAGGGTGGGATTAAAGGACACTCGGCTCTGGTGAGACTTGTCCTGCCGTCAGGCAAATCTGCTGCAAATGCAAAAATAATGTTTATTGTGCCCGTGTGTGCTGAACCACAAGGGGTGGGATTCAGAGCAAGACCAAGTGGAACGTGAATGAAGGGGCAGATTTACAAGCGCCTTGCGCCTCATTTATGCCGCCGTTATAACTTTTGTGACGCAGCGGTGGCGCAAATCCTGCTCCATGGTGCATCTACAAGATTTCACTCAGTCACTTTTAGGCCCATGCTGCGCCAAAACCCTGCGCCTGCCTGAAGCAGGCGTAAGGATTGACGCAGCATTGCAAAGATAGGGCCCCCCAGAGCATTGCTGGAGCTGCGTCGTGCTTGCGACGCAACTCTAGCAATGCGTCACTTTTACGGCACAGATGCGTCACGCATTGTAAATGCGAGACATCCATGATGGCGGAGCTGTGGCGCACAATAACTGGCGCATCCCTGCTGATTTGCAGGGATACGCCAGTTATTGTAAATATGCCCCAAAGTGTCTAAGGGAGGGGGGAATGACGTAAAGGAGAGTTTATCCTGCAGTTTAAGGAGTTGGGAGCTAATGAAGAGAACAACGCATATTGTACCTCCAAAGTTGATGGGGGAGATGGGGGGTGATGGCAGACTTGGGGAGCACATTGCACTCTCATTGGAGAAAATCCCTGGCTGTTATTCTAAATATATGTGTTGAAACCTACAGACATAAGACTGGTGGTATATGGAAATAAACCCAATGATGTCATGAGATACTTTGGGCTTCAATTGTGGGGTTTTTTTGCTGTAGGGCAGCGCAGCAGCAAGAAAAAGGCAGGAATGTGGGGTATCCATTAGATACAGCGTATTCCTGTCCTTTTCACCTGCGTCGGCGCACAGTGGACTGCCGTACCCCAACGCAGGCACCTCTGCGATGATTATTTTTGAGCAGGAAAGGAAACCTTCCCGCACAAACCAATCACAAGAGGCTTTTTCGTCTTTCTAGATGCGCTGCAGAATGCAGAACACATAGAAAGAGGAAAAACGAGGGGAAATAAAGATATTTCCCCTTGGTGTGCCTCGCTTACACCTACCCTGGGAAGACGTACATTTTGGCGCTGCCTCAGACTTATGATTTCTCGTAAATTTGGAGAAGTGTCAAAAAGCCATGGATGTTGCTGGGAATGCCCCCAGCAACACCCATTGCACGCCCCTTTCACACAGTTTTCTGTGTGAAAGGAGCACATATTTGTAAGGCCATGAAAAGCCTCGTTACATGCCTTTACGTGGCCTTCTAAATATGCCAGTGGCACATTGTGCAACTGGAACGTCAAAAAAGGGACGTTCCGGCAGCGCAAAAGTGCTGGTAGAGCCTCATAAAGAAGGCCCTGGATCACTGAAAGAATATCGACGGACAGAATATCGACCATCAAAAATATCGTTGAGAAAATATCGACAGTCAAAATATCGAGTTTCTATCTACAAACAGGTAAGTACAAAAATATCGAGTTAAAAATATCGTTTACAAAAATATAGTTGTAAAAAATATCGTATTTACTCAAAACAGTGTTAAATTAAATTAATATTAATAATTAATTACTAAAATATACTTAAAATTACTTACATTAACTTATAATAATTAAATAATTAATGAAAATTAAATAAATATTTTTTTATTTCATATTTATTAAACATATATATATAGTAATAAAATATAATAAAATAATACCCAAAAACTGAAAACTGACCCTGAACCCTAAAAATACCCCTTTACCCAAAAACTGAAAACTGACCCTGAACCCTAAAAATACCCCTTTACCCAAAAACTGAAAACTGACCCTGAACCCTAAAAATACCCCTTTACCCAAAAACTGAAAACTGACCCTGAACCCTAAAAATACCCCTTTACCCAAGAACTGAAAACTGACCCTGAACCCTAAAAATACCCCTTTACCCAAAAACCCAAAACTGACCCTGAACCCTAAAAATACCCCCTTACCCAAAAACCCAAAACTGACCCTGAACCCTAAAAATACCCCTTTACCCAAAAACCCAAAACTGACCCTGAACCCTAAAAATAAAAACAATATTACTTCACTTACCTTAAAAACGATATTACTTCACTTACCTTAAAAACGATATTTTGGTTGTCGATATTCTGTCCTGTCGATATTTTCTCCAAACGATATTTTGGAGTCGATATTTTCTCCAAACGATATTTTGGAGTCGATATTATGTCTGTGTACCGGAGGCCCTTTGTGACCAAGCTAAGGTTTTGAGATGTAAAAGTCCCGCCCAAAGTGTACGTGGCACGTCATTTAGAGTGGCTACAGCAGCGCGATTTACATGTTTGCCTCTATTCCAAACTGCCTACCCAGGTCCTTGGAAAAGGAGCTGCTGAGGTAAATACCGTTTTTATATAATGATTGGGCAGAAACATTCCCTGAAGTATTTATGGAAAAATCAAGGTTGTTAAGGCGTTCTCACACAAAATAATTTTGAGGAGAGGGCGGTACCAATTGCACAAAAAGAGAGGAATATCTATTTGTTTATGTGTGAACCCCTGATAAGAGAGCTCGAAAGGTTATGAAAAGAAGACATAATTGAAGGCATCGAGGCTTTAGAATGGCTAGCCCCTGTAGTTTTAGCAAGAAAATCAAATTGAGAGCTCCGGCTTTGGGTTGACCTGGTGCAAACCCAAAGCTGTCATCTGAATGGATAGGCATCTCGTACCTAGCATTGGAGAAATGATGACTACAGTAAAGGGAGCAGTAATGTTCTCTACCTTAGATCTGTCATCAGTACATCACTAAATTGCTGCATGCTGAATCCAGATCTCTGACCTCATTTGTAACACCTGAGAGAGCCTGTGTGTCAGTGAGCCATACATTTGTTACTCAAATACATACCAAATTTCAGGACAATTCCCTGGTTTTCGGAGCTAAGAGAGAGGAAACTGGAGCTATTTTGACTAAAGTTTTAAATGTGTAAACAAAAAAAGGTTTAACTGCATTTCACCCAAACAGAAGTTAGTGTGGGCCTTTGCCTCAGAACAAAGACAAGTTACAGCTTGTCTGGGGTTGTCAGAATATCATTCACATTTCATATGAAATGTTTCCAACAAGACATTGTCCATGAGGGCTTTAATGTAGAAAAATGAGAAGTTTGTGTGGTGTGGGACATGCGGAGAGGAGTGCAAGATGATTGTAAAAGGCGTTATTTCTGCACCTGCACTTATTAAGCTATTTGACACCCAAGAGTGTTATAAATACTGATGCCAGTGACACAGGATTTTATCCCAAATTAGAGCTGGGAGAGAGGTCACCATTGCTTTTGCTTCAAGACTTTCAAGGGTTGCAGATAGTAACTACTCTGTGATTGAACAAGAGGCATTGGCCTGGTGGGGTGTGTTACTTGAGGAGGTATGTTTGGGGCACAGATTTTATAATTTGGACAGATCCTCGTCCTCGTGCTGAAATTTTTACCTTAACAGGAGCGGGGCATGCTACCCAAAGAATATCAAAGATGGTTATGGAGGGTTGCAAGGAGTACAGCTTTAAAAGTTGAGTACCGGCCGGGGAAAAGGGATGTTTTGGTTGATTGTCTTTCAAGGCTACCTGGATGTGAAGAAACTGAAGAGGATGTTTTTGTTGATGTGGAAGAATGGACCAGAGGTGGCTGGCGAGGCAATTTTGCAGAACGATTGGTCGGATGGTGTTGAACATGATCAGGTGTTTTCAGAAATGTGCAGTTTACTCTGCTGTCTGTGGCCAAGTATTGAAGTAGGAAGTTGAGGCATGCAGGAATGTGAGTGTAGAATTGTCATGTGAGGGAGCACTTTCATTCTGGGAGGATTTGCTGGTTGTGTCTGCAGGTTTGAGACAGAAATGTGTGACTTTGGCCCATGAAGGCCATCCGGGTATGAGTGGGACAAAGTGTCAGGTGTGAGAGAATTGTTGGTGGCTAGGGTTAGACCGTGATGTCGAGAGGAAAGGTAGGAATTGTATTCCATACACATGGAGTGACAAGTCTCAGAAAACTGTCCACTATTCCCCAGTGTTAACAGATAAAAGTTACAGACAATGGAGGAAATTAGCCTTAGACATCACAGGATGGTGGGTTCGGCCTAGTATGCCGTTGTTGCAAGAGACTTCTCACATTTGCCGGGAGTAAAGTTTGTTAACCAAGTTACCATTATGGTTGTCACAGAATCCCTGGAAGAGCTGTTTGTTAAGGCGGGTCTACCAGAGACTTTAGTGACTGACAATGGAGTAAAACTAGTTTAAAAACGAAATTAAGGAGTTCCTGCTTGAAAAAGTGATTAAACACATTAGGGTCTCTGGGCCTCATTTATGAGGCCTTGCGTCACTTTTACGCCGCCGGTGCGTCACTTTTTGTGAAGGACCAGTGGCGTAAAAAATGCACCTTGTTGCGCCATATTTACAAAGTGACGCATCTAGGTAGATACGTCACTTTGTAAACCCCTGCGCCACATTATACCTGCGCCAGGTATAATGTATGCAAGGGGGGCGTATTGACGCAAGACAGGGTCGTAGAAGTGATGCAGTGAAATCTATAAGATTTCACTGCATCACTTTTAGGACGCCGTTGCGTCAAAATCTTGCGCCTGCCTCACAGCAGGCGTAAGACTGACGTAGGCCCTTTCACATGGGGCTTGCCCCATGTGAAAGGACGCATTGCTGGAGTTGCGTCACTTTTGTGACACACTCCAGCAATGCGTCACTTTTGCGCTTACAGATACGTCAGAAATACTGACGTATCTGTAACTCCTTGCGACATGATGCGTCATACATTAAATATGACGCATCAGGAATGTCGCAAGGAGTGTGCACTGAGAAGTGACGCATCGCTGCTTTCACGCAACGATGCGTCACTTTTCATAAATGAGGCCCTCTGTTTTTACCCCCAGGGGAATGGTTTCATGGAAAGGTGGAATCAGGTCCTTCAACGGGATCTACAAATGGTGACTGGAGAATGACCATCAAGGAACTAGTATGGGTACACCGACTCACCCCGGGGAAGGATGTGGGTGGAGATCCCTTTAAGATGATGAGCAGGAGAAGAGCGAAAACTCTAGGAAGGGCTGCTGGGAAAGAGGGGTCATGTTTTTCAGAACTACTCGGAATCAAGAGAGTGAACAGGGCCTTACTACTGAGTGAAGGAAAAAAAAGTTAAATTACCCGACTGTCAGGGTTAAGACAAGGATTCGGAGAAGACGCCCGCAACCATGAGTGGAGTAGCAATGAAGTCTGGTGGGAGTATCCACCTCAATGGTGCCCAAGGAACTAGTGTGGGTGGTGGATTATCTTTTGCTGCAACTTATCTGCACTTGTTTTGTGTTGTGTGTGTTGCGAGGCACTTTTAGTTCCACCCGCTCCACCAGGATCCCGCTGCAGCAGATGTCTGAGAAGGGGCTGAATAAGCTAGCTGTGCTGTGGGGTACCAGCCATTTCATGGTAGGTACCCCGCCATGAAAAGGGTGGCAGAAATGCAGGTGAGAGGGACCCAACAAGGCCCCCAGGCAAATCTAGCAATAGACATGCGCGCAGGGGGTCACATGTTGTGCCCACCTGCAATTGCACCTTCGTGTGTGCATTGTGTGTCATGCTCGACATAGTGCATGAAACACTGTGCACGTATGTGCTGTAGACTCTCTCATGCCGGCGATATACTGTTCAGGCTCTCCTATGAGCCTAACCTACCGGCCACCATCACACCACTGCAGCCGCACTGCCTGACCACCCACCAGCCCTTGGTTTAACTCATACAACAGTGGGTGGGTTCACCATGGGCCTGGTGGTCTTCCTGGGATCGCCGCGGTGGAGATCCCAGAGGAAGAATGCCAAAAGTAATAAGGTGCTTAATACCAAAGGTAAGAATATCGGGCCCGATTCACAAAGTAATCTGAGTCAAAATCCTAACTTTACGACTTTCGGTATTCCCAAAGGGCATTTTGGAGTAGTAAAGTTAGGATTTTGTCTCAGTTATACTTAAGTTTTACTTAAGTTAAACTTAAGACCAAAACTTAAGTTTAACTGAGAGTCATAACTTTACAACTCCTAAATGCCCTTTGTGAATACTGAAAGTCGTAAAGTTAGGATTTTGACTCAGATTACTTTTGTGAATCGGGCCCATCATTTTTAGGCACCTAATAGCATTTTTTATATAATTGTATATAATAGTGTTTTATTTGAAATAGTTGTATAAAATAACGTTTTAAAACTAGTTTGTTATATATTTAATATTTTAAGATATATGTATTGTATTAACATTTGTGTTTAGTTTGTTTTAGTATACTTTATACATTGTTATATGATTTTTTCAAATGTAATTGAATTAATAAATAATGTATTATGTAATTTAGTGTTTTAATTGTTAAACATGTAAATTAATTATTCAATTGTGGTAACTCATTTTATATTTATTAATCATTTTAATTTTAGTCGTTTTAGTTAATAATTAATAAAAAATGAATCGTTTTAAATGTGTCTAATATTATTTTGTTACTATTCATTTTAATTGTTTGGCTGTGTTTATTGTTAGGGTGGTAGGAAGAGAAGTGTTTTAATTTAAATGTTATTTTATTCTAATTTAATTTTTAATTAATCGTTTTTTTAAAAATACGCTTTAATTTTTTGGGTCAGTATCTACATTTTGTATTTATAATACTTAGCAGTGGTAATAGTTAATCTGACCCCTCCATAGCCCAACATTTTCCATTGGTGATTACATTTATTTACATTTTGTATTTTTAATAATTTCAATTATATGTAAAAGTAGAGTGCAATTTTTTATTTTATAGTTTACATTTTTTGATTTATAATTTTTACATTTATCTTTGTTATATAATTTGCTTTATGTTTATGTTGTATTCTTAATCTTATTTTTTATATTTTATTGTAATTCTTAATCATTTTAATAGAATTTATTTTTATGCATTGTTTAAATCTGGTTTTATTTTTGTAAAGTGCATATTTGTATGTTTTTATTGTATCCTATATTATTTTTATAAATAGTATATCATTTTTTATTGTATTATTCTTTTAAACGCTAATACCTAAACAAATTTAAATATAATGCTATATATAGTCAAATCAATAACCTTACCTGTTTTTGTCAATATTCTAATCCACAATATTTTTGTTTTGTATGTTTTTTGTAGTTACATACTAAGAATGTAAACAGGAACTTTTGGTTCCCAGTATTTTTGGTGGTATTTGTTAAACACAATGTTTTTTTTCCTCGATATTATGTAATAGAACAGTAAAATATTTACTACCAGATGCTACAAAAGAGATAAATGAGGCACATTTATTAAGTATTAGAGTGGAGCAATCCAAAGTGCTTATAAGGTATTGGTTTTCTCTATTTGTTCTAATATTAAATTTATTTGTAGAAATCAGTTATTAAATATAAACTCATACAGGTGTGACTATGTGCTCATGAAGCTGATGTTTTCTCATGCCTCTTTCTTGCGTCGGACATTTTTATTAATTTCTGTCCGCAAATAATTTGTTGAGACAATGAAGACTAAGGGACTGATTTAGATTTTGGCGGGCAGGTTAATCGGTGACAATGGTGATGGAAATCCATCCAACGAAATATAAATCCCATAGGACATAATAGGATTTATATTTCGGCAGACGGGATTTCCGTCACCATTGTTGCGTAGTAACCCATCCATAGAAGATCTAATTCAGGTCCTGAGTTCCTAATATAATTAATTTCCCTTCTTAGAGGCAGGAATGTATCTTGAGTAACGCCCTCTCCTCTCTCTCTGAAGGGGTGGGGAGGGCTACATCTGTGACTCTCTTTTGTAACTATCTACCCTTTTATGTTATTTGTGTTGTTGGAATTGAAAATGATATTGCCCCTTGCCCGTGCGTATTACTGTGTTATGTTAGCATTCATGGCGCCATTTTATTGGTAGCCACCATTTTGCTCTGTGATTGGAACTAAGCTTCTGTCTCTCAGCTAGAAAACTGCTGTGATGCATTTTCTCTCCAAGGTTGGGCCTCGCTGTTCTGATGAATACACTGTTAGTACTTCTGCCTACCTTACCCATGAGACAGAAGCGTGCTCCCCTGACTCTGCTGTGAAGGCGGACAGAATGACCTTGGCACACAGATAGTGTGTGCCCGCTCTCAGACTCTTAGCTCATCTCTGTGCGCCCCTTCGTTCTACGCCGCTCTCTGTGGAAAGTTACTGGTTGGGTGTGTCTTGTACTCATGCTAGGTCCTATGATCTTTACCTCTATGCTTGAAAGAGTCCGTCCCTCGACGGTCTTCTCGTGAGGCTGGTCAGACCGGGCTCCACAGCTGTGTATTATTAATAAATATCTCTGGTTTGTATTCTCTACTTTCTGGCCGACTCTTCGTTGTTTGGAAGGCAAAGAGGTGGTCATCGGTGACCCGAGTGACCTGTTTTCGGGTCACTTTCTTCAGTGTGGGAGGGTGAAAGAGGGAGGAGCAGAAGGAAGCTTCATGAAACATAGAAGGGAGCCCGCCCCAAACACCGTATAATGTGTAGAACTCACGTGATGCAAACACCGGCGAGTGATTGATGTCCGCACTGCGCATCCCTCACTTGAGACCACTGGACACCAATGTTGGACCCGGCCTCATGGCGTGGTCCTACCCCTCCCGCATGGCGGGCCAGGGACGACATCGGCCCTCCATCGATCCGCTGTCGCCTCATTGGCGCTACCCTACACGAACTCTCGACAGGAGCAGCCACCCTGGCAACCCCCGGCTCTTCCCCCTGGTACGCGGCGAACCCTCCACGCCCCAACTCTGCAGGTCCGGCTACCACCCCGGACTACCATGTCAGGCCCGACGCCATCTTGGGCCCATCACGTCCCGAGCACGTGGCCTCGGCCCCGACCCCAGCGAAGCCCCGACATCGAGGCACCAAGATCCCCCCAGGTGGCAGAGTGGCCACTCGACGGATTCCAGAGGAGGGGAGTTTCGATGGCCCTCCAGCCGTCCCCGGACGCCTGGTATCGATCGCCCTCCGGCCTCCCTGGGCGCTGGCTCCACCCCCCTGCTGGGTGTCTGGACAACACGATCCCGGCCCCTCTGACCCCCAGGTGCGAGGGTCCGGACATCAAAGGACTCCAGTCCTATATCTGGGCTAGCCCTGGATTAGGACGCCAGTTGTATCCTGGAGTCGAGAGCCCTGCTGACGCTGTCGCGGCTGACCCCGAGAAGAACTCGCTACCCTGAACCTTGAACCCCTTGTTGGAGTCCTGCTGGCGCTGCCGCGGCCCATCTTCGCTGAAACCACCTTTGGAGCCTGCTGGCGCTGCCGCGGCCCATCTTCGCTGAAACCTTCTTTGGAGCCTGCTGGCGCTGCCGCGGTCCACCTTCGCTGAAACCATCTTTGGAGCCTGCTGGCGCTGCCGCGGTCCATCCTCGCTGAAACCACCTTTGGAGCCTGCTGGCGCTGCCGCGGTCCATCCTCGCTGAAACCATCCTGGGAGCCTGCTGGCGCTGCCGCAGCCCATCCTCGCCGAAACCACCTCGAAGCCTGCTGGCGCGGCCGCGGCCCAACTTCGTCAAAACCATCTTTCGAGTCCTGCTGGCGCTGCCGCGGCTCGACCCTTCGGAACCCCCCAGCTCGAGGATTGAGAGCTGTGCGTAGGGTATCCCTACGCCCAACCAGAACTGAGACTGACCCGCTACCCTGTTCCCTGTTTACGAGACTTTACGGATCCCTCGATCCGCTTGTACATATTGCCGAATCATCAACCTTTATTATTGATAAAGCTTAAGAACTTATCCTCTTGTGTGGTGTCCATTTGTAGTGGTGTGATTGCTCTGCTGTACGATCCTAGGAGAGGAACCTCACCCAGGAGGCCTCTCGACAACGCTCGGCCACTTCCAGAAGGAGGGGTGGACTTAGGGGTGGTCAGTCAGACATCTTCTGCCTCCCCCGGGATCGCCTTTCTAACATTGGTGGCAGGCGGTGCGATCCCAGCCAACGCAAATCGTACAGAGAGTGATTCAACCACTACCGACAGACACACACCGCGACCATGACTACCAAAGAAACAAGACCGACTGCAGAGTTCCAGAAAGAAAAAATGGAAGAGTACAGTCATAAGGAATTGAAGCAGTTCTGCAAGGACCTGGGCATCGCTACCACTGGCTTAAGCACCAAAGAAGATTTCAAGTCGGCCCTGCAAACATGGGTGGAGGCAGGAGCGACGCCACCCCAGAATGAAGATAACCCGGGCCCGAACGGATCCCCCGAGACCGACGCAACCCCAGCGGGGGAAAGACCCGCAGATATAGGCACAGGCCTCTCCCACGAAGACGCCTGAGAACGAGAGAGGAACCAGCTCCACGAATTGGAGCTCGCCCGACTCCGGCTGGACGGAGAACTGCAGCTAGCTGAAAGAAAAATAGCCCTTGAGCAACTACGGCTGGAAGGAGACCTTGAGGAGAAACGGAGGCAGAGAGACCTAGAAGAAAAGAAACTCACGTTCGAGCACGAACGTGGCCTTAAAGAACTTGAAATCAAGTCCAAAACGAGTGAGGCCAGCGCCTCCGGGAGCCGGAGCTCGCCTCCTCCTGTGGACACGAAAGTTCACTTCCCCAAGGATGTCGTCAAAGAGTACTATAAAAACGACGTCATCCAACAGTGGTTCAAAGCGTATGAAGTAGCCATGACCGCCCATCGAGTACCCCTCAAGGACTGGGGCGCCGGCTTGTGGGGGAAGTTCGTCAACGAAGGGAGGGACGCCCTGCTAGAGCTCCCCGATGCCGAGATGACCTAGTACGAGCACATGAAGGCCGCCCTCCTCACTCGCTACGGACTCACCCCCGAAATGTACCGGCAGCGATTCCGAGACTGTAAAAAACTCCCCGGTACCACATGGGTGGAGTACGTAAACTTTTATAGTAGAGCCCTAGAGGGTTGGATCAAAGGCAGCCAGGTCACCACCTACGAGCAGTTGTTCAACCTCATTGTCTGGGAACACCTTTCCAACAACTGTTTCATCGAACTCCGACAGCATCTCCTCGACAGCAAACTGACAGAGCCACGGAAACTCGCTGTCGAGGCTGATCGATGGGTGAGCACCCGAGTCCCCCGGAGCCCGATGGGAGACTACGGGCGAGGATCCCCGGGGAACCACCGGCCACGAGGCGGCGAAGGAGGCCAGAACAGGGGCCGAGACGCCCCCACGGGGCCACCCCCAACCTCCACTTCGCCATCCCTGGCCCGAAGGGGGGCCCCCCCAGCACGACCGGGGCCCCGCCCAAACGTCACCTGCCACAGATGCCAGCGGCCTGATCACTATGCTAATGACCCCCTCTGCCCGATGAACCAACGACCCGGCACCACCGGTCCTCCAAACCGCCAGATCGCGGCCGCCGCCCTGGGCAAAGAAAGAGGCGAAGAAGAGGACGACGACCCCGAGCACGCCAAGTGGGAGCCCGCCGCCATGTCCTTGGTGTGCCTGAGTAAAAGGGGGGGAAGAGGGAATCCGACAACAAGCCGCCAATCAAGCCGCCGGAGACCCATCGGGGTCCCATTGGGTCTATTGGGACCACGATCTCCTATACAGCGAGCAGAAAATTGCCGAACTGGGGGCCAGCCGAGTGCTGGTGGTACCCCTACGATTCAGAGACTTCCTCTTAAACCTGGCACACGACGTGCCCCTCGCCGGGCACCTGGGGCAGGACAAAACCTACAGCCGCCTGGTGACCCTTTTTTACTGGCCAAAAATGCGCAACGATGTGAACAATCACTGCAGATCCTGTCCGACCTGTCAAGCCAGCGGGAAGAGCGGGGGGAAAGTCAAGGCCCCGCTCCAACCCTTTCCCGTGGTAACAACCCCCTTCGAGCGAGTGGGGATCGACATAGTGGGGCCCCTGGACCCCCGCACCTCTCAAGGACACCGCTTCATCCTCGTCCTGGTGGACCATGCCACCCGCTATCCAGAAGCCATTCCCCTCCGGACCATAACGGCCCCCATGGTGGGCCGAGCGCTAATGGGGATCTTCTACAGAGTTGGCTTCCCCCGAGAGGTCGTGAGTGATCGGGGCACAAACTTTATATCCAAATATATGCAGTCCCTGTGGCAACAGTGCGGGGTCACATATAAGTTCACCACCCCATATCACCCCCAAGGGAATGGACTTGTAGAGCGGTTTAACTGAACACTCAAGGGGATGATCAAGGGCCTAGAAGAGCCACTACGACGCAAATGGGACGTCCTACTGCCCTGTCTCCTGTTTGTCTATCGGGAGGTGCCCCAGAAGGCCCTGGGGTTCAGCCCATTTGAACTATTATACGGACACCCCGTCCGAGGACCCCTCAGCCTGGTCAAAGAAGGCTGGGAGACTGCTGTCCGAGATGCTCCACCGGATGTCTACCGGTACCTCCTGACCCTCCGCAACCAAACTCGGAAGTTCCGGGAACTTGCCGAGGCCAACCTTGAGGCCAGTCAGGAGGAGATGAAACGCTGGTATGACCAGAACGCCTCGTCCATCGAGTTCGAGCCGGGCCAACAAGTATGGGTCATGTCCCCGGTTGAGCCGTGTGCCCTCCAGGACAAATGGGCGGGGCCCTTCAAAGTGGTGGAGCGCAAGAGCCCCGTCACCTATCTGGTGGACATGGAGTCCCCCCGGAACCCCCTCCGGGTTCTACACGCCAACCGGCTCAAGCCTCACTTCGCCCGCATGGAGCTGAGCCTGCTGTTGGCTACAGATGACGGAGCTGAGGATGACTCCGAGCCCCTACCGGACCTCCTGAGCACCGCCGAGAAGGACGGCTCCGTCGAGGGAGTCACCCTCTCCTCCGCCCTGACCCCAGACCAACACCAAGACTGCCGAAAGCTGCTGGGGCAATTTGCGGACCTATTTTCCCTCACTCCCGGGGTCACCCGGTGGTGTGTCCACGATGTCGACACCGGGGACAGCCCGCCTGTGCAGCACCGAGCTTTCCGAGTTCCCGACAGAGTTCGGGCTTGCATCCAGTCCGAAGTTGTCAAGATGCTAGCACTGGGGGTGGCGAACCCTCAGACAGTCCCTGGGCCAGTCCCGTTGTCCTGGTCCCTAAAGCCGCCGCCCCCGGCGCCCCCCCGGAACTCCGGTTCTGTGTTGACTACCGGGGGCTGAATGCCGTCACCAGGACCGACGCCCATCCCATCCCCCGGGCGGATGAACTGATCGATCGCCTGGGGGCCGCCAGGTATCTCAGCACCTTCGACCTCATGGTCGGGTATTGGCAGATCGGCCTCACCCCTGGTGCCCAAGAACGATCTGCCTTCTCGACCCCCGATGGCCACTTCCATTTCAAAGTGATGCCCTTCGGCATGAAAAACGCCCCGGCCACCTTCCAGAGACTAGTGAATAGAGTGCTGGCAGGGCTAGAAGAGTTCAGCGCCGCCTATCTGGACGATATTGTGGTGTACAGCCTCCACTGGGACGAGCACCTGACGCACCTCTGGGAGGTCCTGACGACCCTCCGACGGGCCGGACTGACAATTAAGGCCAGCAAGTGCCAGATAGGCCAAGGGTCTGTGACCTATCTGGGACACCAAGTAGGGAACGGCCAGGTGGCTCCCCTCCAACCAAAGATTGACGCCATCCGGGCCTGGGAGCCCCCGGTCACCCAGACAGCAGTCCGAGCCTTCCTGGGGCTCACGGGATATTACCGGCGCTTCATCAAAGACTATGGGAGTATTGTGGGGCCCCTCACTGAACTGACCTCCAAAAAACTACCACAGAAGGTGAACTGGACCCCCGAGTGCCAAACAGCCTTTGAGACTCTGAAGACTGCCATGTGCACCGCCCCTCTGCTCCAAGCCCCTGACTACAGCCGAGAGTTTGTGGTCCAAACCGACGCCTCGGAGCACGGCATCGGGCGGTCCTGTCACAAGTTAACCCTGAGGGAGTCGACCTTCCTGTGGCCTTCATCAGTCGGTGCCTGCTGGCTAGGGAACAACGATGGAGCACCATCGAGAGAGAAGCCTTCGCCATCATGTGGGCCCTAAAGAAACTCCGGCCCTACCTCTTTGGCACCCACTTCCGGGTCCAGACCGACCACCGGCCCCTGCGGTGGCTGATGCAGATGTGGGGCGAAAACCCGAAGCTGTTGCGATGGTCCATCTCCCTCCAAGGGATGGACTTCACTGTGGAGCATCGCCCTGGCAATGACCCCGCCAATGCTGATGGCCTGTCCCGTTTCTTCCGGCTCGGCGAGGAGAACCCCCAAGAAGATGGGTGACTCTCCCCTGCCTTCAGCTGGAGGGGACGTGTGTTGGACCCGGCCTCATGGCGTGGTCCTGCCCCTCCCGCATGGCGGGCTCGGGACGACATCGGCCCTCCATCGAGCCGCTGTCGCCCCCTTGGCGCTACCCTACACGAACTCTCGACAGGAGCAGCCACCCTGGCAACCCCCGGCTCTTCCCCCATGTACGCGGCGAACCCTCCGCGCCCCAACTCTGCAGGTCCGGCTACCACCCCGGACCACCATGTCAGGCCCGACGCCATCTTGGGCCCATCACGTCCCGAGCACGTGGCCTCGGCCCCGACCCCAGTGAAGCCCGGACATCGAGGCACCAAGATCCCCCCAGGTGGCAGAGTGGCCACTCGACGGATTCCAGAGGAGGGGAGTTTCGATGGCCCTCCAGCCCTCCCCGGACGCCTGGTATCGATCGCCCTCCGGCCTCCCTGGGCGCTGGCTCCACCCCCCTGCTGGGTGTCTGGACACCACGATCCCGGCCCCTCTGACCCCCAGGTGCGAGGGTCCGGACATCAAAGGACTCCAGTCCTATATCTGGGCTAGCCCTGTATTAGGACGCCAGTTGTATCCTGGAGTCGAGAGCCCTGCTTACGCTGTCGCGGCTGACCCCAAGAAGAACTCGCTACCCTGAACCTTGAACCCCTTGTTGGAGTCCTGCTGGCGCTGCCGCGGCCCATCTTCGCTGAAACCATCTTTGGAGCCTGCTGGCGCTGCCGCGGTCCTCCTTCGCTGAAACCATCTTTGGAGCCTGCTGGCGCTGCCGCGGTCCATCCTCGCTGAAACCACCTTTGGAGCCTGCTGGCGCTGCCGCGGTCCATCCTCGCTGAAACCATCCTGGGAGCCTGCTGGCGCTGCCGCGGCCCATCCTCGCCGAAACCACCTCGAAGCCTGCTGGCGCGGCCGTGGCCCAACTTCGTCAAAACCATCTTTCGAGTCCTGCTGGCGCTGCCGCGGCTCGACCCTTCGGAACCCCCCAGCTCGAGGATTGAGAGCTGTGCGCAGGGTATCCCTACGCCCAACCAGAACTGAGACTGACCCGCTACCCTGTTCCCTATTTACGAGTCTTTACGGATCCCTCGATCCGCTTGTACATATTGCCGAATCATCAACCTTTATTAGTGATAAAGCTTAAGAACGTATCCTCTTGTGTGGTGTCCATTTGTAGTGGTGTGATTGCTCTGCTGTACGATCCTAGGAGAGGAACCTCACCCAGGAGGCCTCTCGACAACGCTCGGCCACTTCCAGAAGGAGGGGTGGACCTAGGGGTGGTCAGTCAGACATCTTCTGCCTCCCCCGGGATCGCCTTTCTAACAACCAACCTCTAAGAAACTCCCATAACGTGGGTGAGGAACACAAATCCTCTGAGAATAAACACAGACAGTGGGTTTCTGGAAGAATACTCTCTGTTTCTGAACCCAGTACTAGTAGAACGCATACAATAGTTTGTATTAAATCAAGTGAGCACGTACAATCGCTGGCGTAACGAAAAGTGAGGGGGCCTCCCTGCACGGTACTTAGAGGGGCCCCCTCCAGGCTCAATCAAGAGCTCTCCTGCCAGAGTGCAGTGCCGAGGGTGCCCCTTGGAGCTAGAGGCCCCCCCGCACCGCGGGGGATGCGGGGGCCTGTGTTACACCCCTGCGTACAATGGAGCACAAGCCAATCACGACTGACTGTCGGCTGCAACGCAGAGCCACATGGGGTGTCCGAAGCAGCGCAGGCTTGGTGCTGCGACGGAGGCCAATATCCTTCCCTCATTTGACGGATGATATCCCATCCGTTGAAATATGAACCCCATTATATCCTATGGGATTCATCCCATCCGTTGAAATATGAACCCCATTATATCCTATGGGATTCATCCCATCCGTTGAAATATGAACCCCATTATATCCTATGGGATTCATCCCATCCGTTGAAATATGATTCCCATTATATCCTATGGGATTCATCCCATCCGTTGAAATATGATTCCCATTATATCCTATGGGATTCATCCCATCCGTTGAAATATGAACCCCATTATATCCTATGGGATTCATCCCATCCGTTGAAATATGATTCCCATTATATCCTATGGGATTCATCCCATCCGTTGAAATATGAACCCCATTATATCCTATGGGATTCATCCCATCCGTTGAAATACGAACCCCATTATATCCTATGGGATTCATCCCATCCGTTGAAATATGAACCCCATTATATCCTATGGGGTTTATATTTCGGCATATGGGATATCCGTCACCGTTGTGACTGAGTGCCCCGTCCGCAAAGATCTAAATAAGGCCGCAAGTTACACCCTCTCCCTCCCTCCTTGATAAACCCTCTCTGAGCGGGTTCCCAAATCACATCAACGTGGTGTTTCAACAGGGAGGGGGTGGAACAAGAGGAGCAGTAGCTATGTTTCAAAGGGAACTCTGCAGGAGTGACACTCAGCTCTGCCAGGTACCATTAAACATGCTCACCACAGAGAACTAGGAGAACTCTAAGCTGTACGATCTTTTGGCGCCTTGATGCCCTTGGGCTACGTTGCCCGTTACAAGTCTCCCCTCATTCATTCATTCAGGTGGCCCCCAAGTTGTCTAGAGGGTCCCCCCCCTTGCAAGAGAGCATGACATGAAATGCCCACCCAGCAGCTGCAGCTGGTGCCCGCTATGTCCCCTCACCAGAAAGGACCCACAATGTAGGACTGGTACAGACACAGAAGAGCCTCAGCTAACCCCAGACACTTGTAGGTGGTCAGTGGCCGTGTCGCGGCATTTCACCCCTCTCAGCTGAAAGGGGCCAGCTCTCCATGGTGGAGAGCTCGGTGCAGGCAGCTTCAGGTAAGGCGGCGTGTTTGCCACCTCAGGGCCTCACACTTTGCTAGAAATTAATGTTTTTATTGTGCAATTTGCAGCATCTGCCCTAATGCTAGCCTATGCTGTATAATTGGTATTTGTGTAGCACACATCTGCCACTGGACTGTAGCCTGAATCTATTAAAGTGGTCTTAAAAGGGTCCCTCTTCATCTGAAGCCAGCACTGTATGTGATAAAACCCCTGTACACTCCTGAATCTAACCCTCTTTAACTCTAACTTGCATCCAGAGCTAAACTCCACACAGTGCAAAAAGAACATAGTAATAATGGGAATAATATAATATTATATGCAAAAAACAAGAACAAAAAATCAAGAAAATATAGTACAAAATTATAAATAGTATAAACGAGCCTACACCTGTTAACTAAAAATACCTCTCAACACAACGAGCGCAGATAAGTTGCCGCAGAAGATAATCATCCCACACTGGTTTTTTGGGCACCTTTGAGCTGGGAACTCTCACCTGACGTCATTCCTACTCCCCACTCATGGTTGTGGGCGTCTTCTCCGAAACCTTGTTGTAACCCAAACAGTCGGGTAATGTAACGTTGTTTGATATCCCACAGATTTCCTTCACTCAGTAGTAAGGCCCTGTTCACTCTCTTGACCCGTCTTTCCCAGCAGCCCTTCCTACTCAGCTCTCACCCTCTCTCCTTCCTGTAACCACATGTTTCTCTAGACTCCAGCTTTACCATCCTTAGCCATCCATCCTGCCCACAACAGTGTTCAATGTTCTCCCACTCATCGTCTCAAAGTGTGACTTCGTTCCCAGGTTCGCACTCTCCCCGGCAGCTCCGCTGCGCTGTGTGCCGCATGCAAGCCCCTCCGTGCAGTGTTCCAGTCCTCCCTGCCACTGGTTCTCATTTTTTCCACATTGGTGCCTGAATTGTGCTTTATTTCCTGTGCACTGTTCCCTAACTGTATTTTATTTTCTGTCGGGTCTTCCTTGTTTTTCCGCTGTTATTCGCCGGGTGTCCTTGTCATTCTTCCCGCTGTTTTTCTCCCCGATCCCTCGTCCACCCGTAACCGCTCCTCCTGACCCCCTGCTCCAGCCTTCCAGCTACTCGCTCCCGCCCCCTCTCCTACAAAATGGCGACTGTTGCCCGATCGCGCCACTGGCGAGTCTAAGGCAAGCCCATCTGTGCCTGTCCGCAACCCGACCGCGACCAGCACCAGTACCTCTGGCTCTCCACGGCCTCACCGCTACGACTCAGCCTCCCTCCACGTACTCAACACCGACTGCACAAGAGCCTCGCCGATCACCGCCCACGGACAATTCTCATGCAGGCCCTGCGGCAAAACCTTCACCATCAACAGGAACTCCCGGCACACACCCCACTGAAATCCTGTCCTGCATCCTGCTCAATGTGCGCTCCCTGCACCGACACAACATAGAAGTCTGGGGCCTGCTCGACACCCTTTCACTCAACGTCACCTTCTTCATGGATACTTGGACAACTGCCACCTCCGTCCCGACCTCGCCTCCACCGTCCCGGACGGCTACAAGATCCAGAGAAAGGACCATCCTCGCCGACCTGGAGGAGGACTCGCCATTGCACACAAAACCCACCTCCGCCTCTCCACATCCAGCACGAGTGACCCCCACTCCAACACAGAAGACCTCCACTTCCAGATCCAGACAAACCCCAGGTCCACGCTACACAGCACCCTCATCTACAGACCACCAGGACCTCGCACCCACCATGCAGCAGCCATCGCCAAACTCGCCCACCCCACGCCATCATATCCACGGACTACATCCTGCTCGGTGACCTGAAATTCCACCTCAACAACGGCAACGACCCAGACTCCACTGCTCTCCTCGTCAATCTCACCAACCTAGGACTGAAACTGCTCGTCAACACACCCACTCACAGGGCCGGCCACACCCTCTACCCCATCTTCGCGGGAGGAACTAACATCTGTTTCCAGCCTATCACCCAGCCCCTCTGGGCTGACCACCACTGCGTCCACTTCACCTTCGACACCACTTCTGCACCCAAGCCCACCCATTGCCCGCCATGACGGATCTGGAGCAGGGTCACAGAGGAACTCCTCAACACCCCCCTCAACCAACACCCTCCCAGCACCACGACAGACCCGAACATTGCAGACAGGGATTTTCACTGCTGGGTCTGCCACAGCGCTGATAAGCTCGCACCCCTCCGCCCCCGCCAAACAACGCCCGCCGAAAGCCGCCTGGTTCACCACAGAGCTTCAAGAAGCCAGGCGCTCCTGCAGATGCCTGGAGAAGTCCTGGCTAAACCTGAAAACAACGGCAGCCGGAACAACCACTAGAGGACCTGCTGCCAGATCTCCCGAGGCTTCTCCGGGAGCAACGTTACTTTTAGAACCTCCTGACTTTTAACTCGCCACCTACCTGCACTGCTGCAAAGCGCCTCGGACCCGGCGCTTTGATTCTTCCTGGCTGCTCCTCTCCTGCACGCGACCAGACCGCCACTGCTGATTGCCCCCTCCTCGCCTGACTCTCGGAGGGGAACGGGCGGCTCCACCATCGTGGGCGGGTCTGGCTTCGGCGCTGCAGCTCTTTGGCTCCTCCACCCCCTGCCACGCCCCCTTGACCTTCCTTCCTCATGTGTCGTCCCTACATAACAGCCCCTGTCTTCCGGCGGCGCAGCGGGCGAAGGCGCGCCGAAGTTGCGCCTAAGTTAAGCCTGTCTGCGCCCGTCCGCGACGGGTCGGGACCAGGGGCCACACACCCTGCTCCTCACTTGGTCTATACCTCCTCTCAACTCATAGCACTCTCTGCTTTTTCCTCCCCTCCTCCCCTACATCAGCTACACACACTTGGTATTCTTTTTTCTCCCTCGCATCACCTGATGCCGATCACTCCCAATTCCTCTCCTATTACATCATCTCCGGTTGTTCGCCCCCCCCCCTGTTCTTACTGTGGCCTCTGCCTGCTTAGTTAACACCCGGTCTGCTGTTAAACATCAGACAGCACTCTTTAATCTTTTGACCACTGATTCCCCTGACTTTTTATTTCTGACCGAAACTTGGTTTTCTGCTGACTCTCTCCCTGATCTTTTAGCCATCCTCCCCGACACCTACTACGCCCTCCGAGCTGATCGCTCGGATGGTAGGGCCGGTAGAGGGGTGGCGATGATCATCCGGTCGGCACTCAAATTTCAACTTCTCCCTCACTCCCCCATACCCAACGTGGACTACCTCGTGTCCCGTTCCCTTAATCTTCCCTCTCCTCTTACTGTTGTTCTTGTCTACCGTCCCCCCCAATCGATGCCCTCTTTCGTAGCCTCCATCCAGGATCTTCTGGCCACCCTGGTAGTTAACAATTCTTCCGTTCTACTTCTTGGAGATTTCAATTTCTGGCCGGGAGATCCCAGGAAGATCTCCCTTCCAAAGATTTTTCTGCCACTCTTCACTGCTTGAATCTCACTCCCTATGTCACAGCCCCTACCCACGCTCAAGGCCACATCCTTGATCAAATTTGGTCTTCTTGCCCCCTTGCCTCACTTCCCTCTATTTCCCCTTGTGTTTGGTCGGATCACCACATCATTTCCTTTTCTGTTCACCTGGGTGTGGTCAACAAGCCCTCTCTTCCCAAAAATCTCCTGGCCCGCAATTGGAATCAGACTGACCTTGACTCTCTCTCACTTTCTCTGGCTTCTTCCGCTCCTGATCTTACTAACCTCTCTCTTGAGTCTCAGGCCAATGCTATTAGTACATGGCTCTCCACTTCGTGTGATCGAGTGGCCCCGCTAAAAAAGATCAAGGCGGTCCGCCCTCACGATGCGCACAGATGGTTTTCTCCAGAGCTCAAAGCTCTAAAACTCGACCTCAGGCGGTCGGAACGTCTCTGGAGACGGCAGTACTCTCCCTCTCTGCGCACTAAATACAAACTACTTCTCACCGATTATAAAAAAGCTATTCTTGCGGCCAAAACCTCCTATTTCACTGAGAGAGTAGCTCTCTCTACAAACAAATCTCGTGAAATCTTTTCCCTAGTTCACAATCTGGCCACTTCCGACCGTTCTTCCCCTTGTCTGGTTCCCTCTCAGTCCCTCTGCTTGTCACTTAATGACTTTTTTATAGACAAGATTGTGAAGATTAAAGCTAACATTCCGATGGTGCCCCAATTCATTCCTACTTGCTCTGTTACTCTCTCTCCTTCCTCCTTCGTCACTTTTCCCCCCATTTCTCCTGACCTATTTCACAACTACCTGCTCAAGGTTAAATCTGGCTCCCCTATGGACTGTGCACCGGTGCGCATTCTTAAAACCCTTTTCACTAACTCTTCTGCTCCCCCGCTCACTTTGCTTAATTTTTCTTTGGCCTCTGGCTCCGTTCCCTCATCATTTAAATCCGCCGTTGTTCTCCCCATTCTCAAAAAACCCGGTCTGGATCCTTCCCTCCCTGCTCATTTCTGTCCCATCTCCCTCCTCCCCTATTTAGCTAAGATCCTCGAGACCCATGTCACTTCTTGCCTCTCCTCCTATATCGAGGACAATGGCCTTTTAGCCTCCATCAAGCGGGCTTTCGCCCAGGCCATTCCACGGAGGCAGTGGTTCTCGCGGTTCTGGATGAACTCAAGAGGAAGGCAGATTCCAACCTCCCCCAAGCCCTGGTCCTTCTCGATCTGTCCGCTGCGTTTGACACGGTCGATCACTCCATTCTCCTCGACCGTGACAGCGCAGCGGGCATTCGGGCGCGGCCTTCTCCTGGCTAGCGTCCTTTCTTCGGGATAGGTACCAGGCGGTTCACCTCTCCGGTTTCTCTGCCCCCCCCCGTCCGGTCACCTGTGGTGTTCCCCAGGGTTCTTCTCTTTCCCCTCTTCTCTTTAATCTTTACATCCGTCCCCTTGTCACTTCTCTTCTTGAGCTGGGGGTCTCGGTGTATAACTACGCAGATGACCTCCAGCTCGTCTTTGATCTTTCTTCCTCTCCTGATTCTCTCCCCAAGTTCAGTTCCACCTTAATTTTCATTTCCGAGTGGATGAGCGCTAACCACCTTAAGCTCAACCCCGATAAGACGGAACTTGTCCTCACGGGTGGTCGATCTAATCCCTGGTCCCCAGCACACTGGCCCCTGTGTTTTGGTCCCCCTCCCACACCTTCCTCCTCTGTTCGCACCCTTGGCATCAAAGTCAGCTCTGACTTAACAATGCACAGTCAGATTAGCTCTGTTGTGTCTTCCTGCTTCTTATCCCTCCGTCTTATCCGGAAAATCTCGCGTTTTTTCACCACTGATGCACTCAAGACCATAGTCCTGGCTTTAGTCATTTCTCGACTTGACTATGGGAATGGCCTGTACGTGGGCATCCCCGCCTGCGAGTCCCGACGTTTACAGGCCATTCAAAACCAAGCTGCTCGTCTCATCCTTTCCCTTCCCAAATTCTCTCACATTACTCCTGTTCTTAAATCCCTTCACTGGCTCCCTATCCGCTTCAGATCTCTCTTCAAATTAGCCTGCTTTGCCTTTCGAGCTCACTCCCGCTCTGCCCCTGTCTACATCTCCTCCCTAATCTCAACCCACGCCCCCAGTCGTACCCTTCGCTCTTCTTCTCTCTCTCTTCTGCACATCCCCCGTTTCCGCAAATCCAGAACTGGTGGCACTCGTCTCTCTGTTTTGGCCCCCCAGTTCTGGAATAGCCTTCCTCTTCACATTCGCTCCATCCCCATCTACACCCATTTCCGAAAGGCCCTCAAAACCTTTCTTTTCACCCAGGCTTTTCCTTCTTAGGTTCCCCAGATCCCCTCTGTGAGCCCTGACCAGGTCCCCAGCGCCAGGAAGCCGCTTGGCCGCAGTGCGCTTTATTAAATATTTTCATTTCATTTCAGTGCCCTGAAGGAACACCACCGGCACATCAGAGACACCAAACGGACCTTCATAAGAGACAGAATTCAGACCAACACAACCAATGCCAAGGAACTGTTCAAAGTCATACAGCAGTTCACGAAACCCACATGCGAAGCAACGGACATCACAACCTCCCAGGATTTCTGCGACAAACTCAGCTCCTACTTCCAGCTGAAGATCAAGGCTCTCTACGACAACTTCAGTGAACCTGAGACGAACACCACTGCCCTACCCACCGCCGCAGATAAACCCACCATCACATCCTGGAACCCGGCCACCGCCAAACTCATCACTGTTACCATGAAGAAGACCCACTCCGGAGCCCCAACGGACCCCTGCCGACTACACATCTTCCACAGGGCCGCCACTGTCATCGCACCCGAACTAGAACGCAACATCAACGCCTCCCTCAGCTCAGGCATCTGCTCAGATGACTCGAAGGGAGCAGAGGTTAAACCCCTCCTCAAGAAGCCATTGGCCGACCCAACAGACCTGAAGAACTACCGGCCCAACTCTCTCCTCCCCTTTGCAGCCAAAGTCACAGAGAGACTAGTGAACACCCAGCTGACCGCCTTCCTGGAAGAAAACTCCATCCTGGACACCTCCCAGTCTGGATTTTGCAGCAACCACAGCACCGAGACCGCCCTCCTTGCCGCCACGGACGACATCTGCTTGCTGCTCGACCAGGGACACACCGCGGCCATCATCCTCCTTGACCTCTCCACAGCCTTCGACACCGTGTCACATCGCACCCTCGCATCCAGACTACACGACTCAGGATTTCAAGGAACCGCCCATCAATGGATCCAATCCTTCCTCCCCAGCAGAATCCAGAGGATCCGACTCCCCCCCTTCCTCTCCAAGCCCATGGAAATCACTGCAGAGTCCCCCAGGAAATCTTCACTCAGCCGCACGCTCTTCAACATCTACATGGCCCCCCTCGCCGCCATCGTCAGACAGCATGGGCTCAGCATCGTATCCTACGCCGTCGACACACAGCTCATCCTCCTACTCACAAAGAATCCCGAAGACACCAGACTCTTTTTCCAGGAGGGCATGAAGAACGTGGCAACCTGGATGAAGGACAGCGGCCTGAAGCTGAACTCAGAGAAGACCGAGGTCTTAATCCTCGGCCCCTGCACCTCGGCCTGGGACAAAACCTGGTGGCCCTCTGCCCTCGGGAGCCCACCCACCCCTACGGACCATGCTCGGAACCTCTGCATCATCATGGTCTCCTCCCTCTCCATGAACCGCCAGATCAACGCCGTCACCTCCACTAGTTTCAACTGCCTGCGCATCCTCCGGAAGTCTTTCAAGTGGATCCCCCTGACTGCAGAAGGACCGTCATCCACACACTCATAACCAGCAGACTACACTACGGCAACGCCTTCATTGCCGTAATCAACAAAACTCTCATGCACAGACTCCAGACCATCCAGAACGCCGCAGCCAGACTCGTCCTGGGAACACAGCGCAAGGAGCACATGACACATGACCCGACACCTACAAGGCCTTCGCCGGCTCCCCATCGAGAAGAGGGTCACTTTCAAACTCCTCACCCACGCCTACAAATCCCTCTACAACATCGGACCCAAATACCTCAACGAGAGAGTCTCCTTCCACGTACCCAAGAGGAACCTCCGCTCCACCGACCTCGCCCTGGCAGAGGTCTCCCGCATCCGCAGAAACAGGACCAGCGGGAGAGCCTTCGCAGCAAAGACCTGGAACGAGCTCCCTGTGAACATAAGATGCTCCCCGACCCTGCACACATTCAGGAAGGACCTCAAGACCTGGAACGAGCTCCCTGTGAACATCAGACGCTCCCCGACTCTGCACACGTTCAGGAAGGACCTCAAGAACTGGAACGAGCTCCCTGTGAACATCAGACGCTCCCCGACCCTGCACACGTTCAGGAAGGACCTCAAGAACTGGAACGAGCTCCCTGTGAACATCAGACGCTCCCCGACCCTGCACACGTTCAGGAAGGACCTCCAGAACTGGAACGAGCTCCTTGTGAACATCAGATGCTCCCCGACCCTGCACACGTTCAGGAAGGACCTCAAGACCTGGAACGAGCTCCCTGTGAACATCAGATGCTCCCCGATCCTACACACCTTCAGGAAGGACCTCAAGACCTGGAACGAGCTCCCCGTGCACATCAGACGCTCCCCCTCCCTGCACACGTTCAGGAAGGACCTCAAGACCTGGCTCTTTGACTGATCCGGAGCCCCTCCCCCCCACCCCCAGCACTTTGAGACCCTCACGGGTGAGTAGCGCACTTCACAAAACCCCTGATTGATTGATTGATTTGGACCCACATCCTTCCCCGGGGTGGGTCGGTGTACCCACACTAGTTCCTTGATGGTGATTCTCCAGTCACCCTCTTCATAATCAGCCAATTGTAGACCCTTTTCAGAACCTGATTCCACCTTTCGATTAAATAGTTACCCTGGGGGTAAAAACAGAGGCCCTAATCCATTTAATCTCTTTTTCAGACAGGAACTCCTTAATTTCTTTTTAAACTAGCTCTACTCCATTGTCAGTCCTTAAAGTCTCTGGTAGACCCGCCTTAACAAACAGCTCTTCCAGAGATTCTGTGACAACCATAATGGTAACTTGTTTAACAAACTTTACTCCCGTCAAATGTGAGAAGGATTCTCTTGCCACAATGGCATACTAGGCCAAACCCACCATCCTGTGATGTCTAAGGCTAATATCCTCCATGGTCTGTAAGTTTTATCTGTTAAGTTAACATGGGCCAAAGTCACACATTTCTGTCTCAAACCTGCAGACACAACCAGCAATTCCTTCCAGAATAAAAGTCCTCCCTCAAATGACAATTCTACAGTCACATTCCTGTATGCCTCAACTCGGACCTGGGGATTTGGGTTCGAGTCTCGTTAACGACGCTAAAACCTCCTGTGATTCTGGGCAAATCACTTAATCTCCCCGTGCCTAAAATGAATGTGTGTCCGTCCTCATGTAACATAACTGGTGCTATGTAAAGCGCTCTGATACCCGATTCGGTTCGGGTCTAGTTCTCGCTATATAAAACTCTGCAAAAAAAAAGCTCCTTTTTATGTCGAGCCTAGTGCAGCACGCATGCGCTACTCTAGGAAAATGACTTCTTGAAATCGCTCTGGGCTTTCCCGACGCTCGTGCCTGTGTTTTTTTTTCATTGGTCTTTGCATGTGTCTTTCTAAAAAAGACATCACGGAATTGGTCAAAGGCGTCTGCATGTATCCGCCCACGGCCTAAGCAAGCAATTACGAGCAGGGGTGCTCTGTGTGCCATCTGTTCGGTATCTGATTTCAAAGGCATTGAGTTCACTTTGTGGCCGCGGACGTGCAGCCGGGCACTGTTTTCTGTAAACAGCGCTTGTTCAGTGAGCTGTGGGACTCGGTTAGCATGTTTAATACCGTGAGCTGTGGGACTCTGTTAGCATGTTTAATAACATGTTTCTGCAGCAACAAAATGTGGTGCAAGGTTCATTCAAATCTTGCCTGTTACTCGCTGGTGTTTTCATTGTATTTTTTTCTCATTGTCTCATCCAACCCGGTAATCCACTTTCAAACTGGTGTGACTATGCCACTTGTCAGCCCTGATTATGCTATCTAGGAGCTGAGGCATGTTGACAGTACCTGGATGATACACGCAGCAGCTATCTGTGAACGCAGATCGTATATGCATCTCTGGGGTACGCTGTTTTTTTAGGTCGAGCCTATTGCAGCGCATGCGCTGCTTGCTCGACTTTTAGTAAAGGGGTAAAAAAAAAGTACTACCAGATGCTGCCATGGTCGGCCTAGAGCTTGAGTGCATTTGCGCGGGCGCGCGCCTTGTGTGCCTCTCTCCGGGCTTAAATTTCCTCCCCCTCCCCCACCACCGATCTCGTCACTCTGCCGGCTTCATTAAGTGCATCGCGATCACTTTCACTACCATTCCCCGTACTTCTCTTCACCTACTGCTTCTCCCTCTCACCTTCCGTCTCTTTCACTGCTTGCTCAAGCGGCTTCGGCAGACATCAGTTACCTCCTACCTGGAGTTAATCAGGGTTGGAACAAACTAAGGGGAAAATTAGCATTTAATTAGACAATGGCTTTAAAAACAAGCATTGGAAATGCAATAGGTCTCGCATTAGGAAAGTTTGAGCTATTGGTCTTATAAATGACTTTTTTTAATTTATGTGTTGTTTTTTAAAATAGCTAAGTTAATAGCTTTGTCATTTACAATGCCAATAGTTATAACTTTCGCAAATGTGACACCTATAGCATTTGTAATGCAACACGTTTTGTATTTACGTGACTTAGATGTATTGATTTTACAAATAACAATGGCTTTTAATTTTTTTAAATATTTAATACTTAAATAATTAATTTAATTTGTAATGTCAATAGCTTAAACTTTTGTAAATAACTTTTGTGAAGATTATGTTCAGTGTTTTTTATTGTGACGAAAATCCAAGAACAGAAGTGAAATATTAACATCTTTTTGTGATTTGTAATAAAGCGTGAAAGCTTGAAAACAGCTTGAAACATTGAAAGAACATATTTCTTTTTTTTTTTTTTTTGAAGACCTTTATTTAGAAAAGGGTGCACACAGCTATTCAGCCAAACATCCCGAAGGCATGGCAGCAAAATTAGAGCATCAAAGTGTTACGGTACCCCCAGGAGAGCAGCTCAGGATAAGAGAGGTCAATTTTGAAAAATAAAATGGGATATACACGGTAAATACGTAATACAATTCCATATATTGACGAAAAGAAGAGAGAGAAAAGAAAACAGGAGGGGGCCGGCTACGGGATCTAAAGTAGATACAGTCACAGGGTGGGCAGGGAAGCATGTCCAACTGTAGAGACGATTCAGAAAAGGGGGTGGTGATGAACAGAGTGCCTGAATTAAGCAGACCACTCTTACCCAGTCCAAAGATCAGGGCTTGATCCATCACCGTTTTTTAGCTCACTGCACCATCCCAGCTCAGAACTTGGCTATATGCAAATTAGTCTGTTCCTGTCCCAGTGCATGATGGGAACAGGGCAAACCAAACTACCAAGCCAATTCTTGTACTGGGAAGGAAACAAGCTTCCGGGGACCGGTTTCTGCCATTTCAGGCGTCTTCGGCCCGGCTTGCTTGAATCCTGATGGTGCAATGAGCAAGGGACTCACATCTGAGTATACCCTTCCACGCTTATGGTGGACAAAATGATTCAGAAAAGGGGGTGGTGATGAACAGAGTGCCTGAATTAAGCAGACCACTCTTACCCAGTCCAAAGATCAGGGCTTGATCCATCACCGTTTTTTAGCTCACTGCACCATCCCAGCTCAGAACTTGGCTATATGCAAATTAGTCTGTTCCTGTCCCAGTGCATGATGGGAACAGGGCAAACCAAACTACCAAGCCAATTCTTGTACTGGGAAGGAAACAAGCTTCCGGGGACCGGTTTCTGCCATTTCAGGCGTCTTCGGCCCGGCTTGCTTGAATCCTGATGGTGCACTGGGCCAGGGACAGACTAATTTGCATATAGCCAGGTTCTGAGCTGGGATGGGGCAGTGAGATAAATAACGGTGATGGATCAAGCCCTGATCTTTGGACTGGGTAAGAGTGGTCTGCTTAATTCAGACACTCTGTTCATCACCACCCCCTTTTCTGAATCGTTTTTGGCCACTATAGGTGTGGCAGGGTATACTCAGACATGAGTCCCTTTCTCACTGCCCCATCAGGATTCAAGCAAGCCGGGCCGAAGAGGCTGAAATGCCAGAAACCGGTCCCCGGTAGCTTGTCTCCTTTCTGGTGAAGAATTGGCTTGGTAGTTTGGTCTGCCCTGTTCCCATGATGCACTGGGCCAGGGACAGACTAATTTGCATATAGCCAGGTTCTGAGCTGGGATGGGGCAGTGAGATAAATAACGGTGATGGATCAAGCCCTGATCTTTGGACTGGGTAAGAGTGGTCTGCTTAATTCAGACACTCTGTTCATCACCACCCCCTTTTCTGAATCGCAACTGTAGAGACGACCACATTTTGAAGCAAGCAATATAAGCAAGCATACATTACTGAAGACTGCCGACTAATACCCCACCCGATGAATCCAATGACCGGAGAGGCTGAGCGGCCACAGTCCCAGCACCGCCCAAAAAACCCAAACAGTAACCCGATACCCTGTCCCCCAACCCAGGGAGAGAGAGAAAAAAGGAAAGTCCAGTCAAACTAAAAAGGGAAAAAGGCCATAGAAACAAAGAACGGAAAAACAAAAATACCCCACCCCCTACCCCCCACCCTGCACCCCTGCAGATGGCTACGGCCTACCCCCTTAGCAGCGTGCCTGTCGCCCAGCTACCAAAAACCCGAAATATAGTAGAAAAGAGAATTATAAAGGAAGGAAACACAAAAAAGGAAAGAAAAGAAAAGTTAAGGGAGGAGGAGAATCACACATCCCCGGTCACACTACCCCCCTCCTGCGACATACAGTCCTGGTCATTAAACCATCAGCAACCAAGCAAAGTAGAGCCGGTAGAACCCAGGAAAGACGTCCCACACCGCCCCGCCCCCAATACAAGAAAATGGCGGGTCCCGGGTCCCTCACGAACCCCTAGCATCCGAGTCGAACTGCAGTCTCACCCTTGACCTCTACGAGTGTTCACCATGAGTTCCACACACCGCACCCGCCTATTCACAGGATAAGTCATAAGTCCAGCCAGTCCCGGAATCTGTGCGGCGAGCCCAACGGATGTCCACAGTCCACCACAATCCTCAGCCGCCATGACACACGCCACGGTGCGACCAGATCCCGACCGTCCCATACTCCAACACACTGCACAGCTCACACGATCGATAAATGCCCGCTGTGTCCGTCGGGTCACAGTTTCAATAAAGTCTTTGGGGGACAAGCACGTGAACACGACCACATGCGGACTCGTCAACGTGGACGGGCGATACACCATGACAGATTCAGCCGCACACTGTGGTACAGATATTGCATTCCATGCTTCGACACTAGATGGGCCTCGAGTCACAGACCCCGGGATCAAAGTGGGAGAAACGGCTCGCTTAGGGTGACCAGACAGATCCGAGTCATTATGCGATCGGGCAGTTTCGGTGTCATCCGCGATCGACTTATGTGGAAGAGCAACCATGTAGGAGCACAGACCCTTAATGGCGGCCATCACGGTTCGCAATGATGGCTCTTCTTCACCCCGCACCCCCGAAAACTGATCAACTCCAGACATCAGCGTGCCCGTCGGGTCACCCGATTCCCCAGGGACCGAAGTGCGATGAGGGCAGGCGGGGGCAGGAGGCACACAGAACAGCGGCGATAAGGCCTCTCGGACGGGGGCCCCACCCCGGCGGGAGAGGAACGCCGAGAAAGGGGACCCCCGACCACTCAGCCCTCACAGGATCATTACACCTCCTCAATGCGGGTAAAACCGCAGGCTCTCCACCAATCCAGGGGCAGGTTGCTCTCCACTCCCATCGACCGGACCGTGTCTGGGTCCCCCGGCCGCCGCTGTAGCACTACAACCCGGCAGGGTCAGTACTCGAGGTCCCGGCGTTCGGTCAGCGTTAGGCCAAGAGCTTCCACTCGATGTAACTCCGGCAATCCGGGTCGTAAGTTTCCCAGGACCACACCGCCAGTATCAGCAACAGGTCACCCACACGGGAGCTAGGCGAAAAAGCAGGATTTGTAGCAGGATATTCAAGCAGCAGGAGGAGGTCGACGGAGCCGAGAGCTTATGCGGCCATCTTCGTTCGTCGCTAGGCTCCTCCTCATAATGAAAGAACATATTTGAACCAGTGATGCTGTGGTGGTGCTGAGTGAGGCTGTTGTTGCGCTGAGTGATGCTGTGGTTGCGCTGAGTGATGCTGTGGTTGCGCTGAGTGATGCTGTGGTTGCGCTGAGTGATGCTGGGGTGGCACTGAGTGATGCTGGGGTGGCGCTGAGTGATAATGTGGTGGTGCTGAGTGATAATGTGGTGGTGCTGAGTGATGCTGGGGTGGCGCTGAGTGATAATGTGGTGGTGCTGAGTGATAATGTGGTGGTGCTGAGTGATAATGTGGTGGTGCTGAGTGATGCTGCGGTGATGCTGAGTGATGATGTGGTGGTGGTGAGTGGTGCTGAGTGATGCTGGAGTGGTGCTGAGTGATGCTGTGGTGTTGCTGAGTGATGCTGTGGAGGTGCTGAGTGGTGCTGTGGTGGTGCTGAGTGATGCTGTGATGGTGCTGAGTGATGCTGTGGTGGTGCTGAATGATGCTGTGGTGGTGCTGGATGGTGCTGTGGTGGTGCTGAGTGGGAGATGGGGTGTGGGTGCAGAGTGTGTGTGGGTGCAGAGTGTGTGTGGGTGCAGAGTGTGTGAGAGTGCAGAGTGTGTGTGGGTGCAGAGTGTGTGTGGGTGCAGAGTGTGTGAGGGTGCAGAGTGTGTGAGGGTGCAGTGTGTGAGTGGGTGCAGAGTGTGTGTGGGTGCAGCAATGGTAGTTGTACAGAGTAGGAAACCTTTGAAAGTGCATAGGAAAGGCTCCGTGTGAATGTAAAATGTTTAACTTAATGCGTGCGAGACAGGAAGTCTGTGGCTGAGATGCAACCACTTTGTGATGCTGCTATGTTTTGTAGTGTGTGAGTGGGCAGTGTGTGAGTGGGCAGTGTGTGTGTGTGTGGTTGTGTGTGTGTGGGGTTGTGTGTGTGGGGGGTTGTGTGTGTGTGGTTGTGTGTGGGGGGGTTGTGTGTGTGGGGGCAGTGTGTGAGGGGGCAGTTGTGTGAGGGGGCAGTGTGTGAGAGGGCAGTGTGTGAGTGGGTTGTGTGTGTGTGGGTATGTGTGTGTGTGGGGTTGTGTGTGTGGGGGGTTGTGTGTGTGGGGGGGTCGTGTGTGTGGGGGGGTCGTGTGTGTGTGGGGGGGTTGTCTGTGTGTGTGTGTGTGGTGTTTTGCATGTGTGTGTGGTTGTGTGTGTGTGTCCTGTTGAGTGCCACTCACAAGGCTGGGAAGCACCACATATACTGTTGATGTCACCTCTGACACAGTTAGAGGTGTCTGGTGAGATGTGAAGCGCTAGATGCAGTATTGCCATGCAATGTGACGCAATTGCAATAGGCTAACAGGGTGGCATGAACTGGATGTATATATTTATTTACATAGCGCCTTACTATTCCTGTCGAGATGTTAACTTGTGCTGTAAAGCACAGGCGGCTAAAAAAGCACAAATATGCCTCTCAGGTGACAGAGATGCGAAGCACTTGTTGGAGGAGTGTCCTGTAGTTCATAACAATTGAAAGTCCGACTTCACTATTTTTTGCCATTTATTTATGCCTGTCAGCTCTTGATAGCATCTGAACTATCTTATTAGAAAGTGAGGCTGAGATTTTGCACAGTAGGTCGTGTGACGTAAAGCGACATATACAAAAGTGTTGACCATATTTCGCAGGCAAAGGGTTTTTTTGTGTCAAAAATCGATACCAGCGCAGTGCTAAACATTATTGTGACATGAAGCTCAAAACCACTATTAATGTATGTCGAGTGTGCGTTCTGTAAGGCAAATGCGCGTAGCACGATCGCAAAACAAACAAAAAAAGATCTTGGCATTGCTGTGTGGGGGGCGGGGGAGGGGAGCAGGGCAGCGAGCGAGTGGGAGGGAAGTGGGAGGGAAGGAGCATATGGCGAGCGGCGGGGGAGCAGCTTGAAAAGTGTTGACCATATTTCGCACGCAAAGGGTTTATTTTGTGTCAAAAATCTATACCAGCGCGGTGCTAAACATCATTGTGACATGAAGCTCAAAACCTCTATTAATGTATTTTTGAGAACTAGAAATGGGGAAAGGGGTTATATACACGATTGCACCTATCTTTTATATCGCCTTAGTTATTCTTGATGGTGACACGGATCGGAGATTCTTTGCCCCTAAATCTCCTAGAACAAAAAAAAATAAAAAAAAATTTGTTCTAACCTGCAACTTTTTTTAGCAATACTGATCCAGCACACAAAGTTATTGTTTTTAAGAATCTGTACAATAGTATACACATTTCGTGAATTACAATGTGAAGACATTCAGTAGCAGAGTCGTTAGATGTTTTTTTGGACGTTCAATCTTTATTGAATTCTTCAGAAAATGTAGCCAACGCGTTTCGTCCTCCACGGACTTCTTCAGGGCAATTAGAATTAACTTTACGTCAATATGCAGGGATTCTTCTTTTCGGTTTAGCGGTAAAGAAATAATTTTAAATATAGAAATTCTTGTCTTAGTAAGTTTCAGACACACGAGTTCGAATCTCTCGAGTTGGATTTGCCCAATATAATAGTGGTTCAGAGCATAGTTCTGGCGGCTCCATCGCATGGCGTCCTTTGTCGAGGCTAATTGCCCTGAAGAAGCCTCTATTAATGTATGCCGAGTGTGCGTTCTGTAAGGCAAATGCGCGTAGCACGATCGCAAAACAAACAAAACAAGATCTTGGCATTACTGTGTGGGGGCGGGGGAGGGGGAGCAGGGCAGCGAGCGAGTGGGTGGGAATGCTTTGTATAGTGTGTTATGCTCACAAACATAGGAAGCCTCATGTAGACATGGCTTAGAAACAGAAGCGTGGGTGGGAGAGGCTCATTAATATGGAAAACTAGTGCGAGATGCTAACAAATGAGCCATGCATGCGAGATACTGAGTGTGATTTTACCACACACGAGAACCCTGGTGTGAGGTACTCACAAAAGTGTACAGTGTGAAATGCTCACAAACATGAGCAGGCATGATGTATAAACCCAGATAAGGCAGTGTTCGGATGTGAAGGTGTTCTGGCTGGGGTTGGGATGGGGGGGTGGGGAGGGTGAAAAAGGCGGAGCGAGTGAAAACACGAGCACAAGTATGGACTGCTCAAACACAAAGAAAACAAGCGAGAAAAGCCAGAAACACCAGGGGGGCGGGGAAGCAGATTGCCTTCAAGCATATGGGGAAAGCGAGGCACAACAGAAAGGCGAGCGCGTGTGAATAATTAGGGGAGGACAAATGCAGACACGGCCTGGGGGAAGCATAGAATAGCGTGCAATAGAAAGCATAATAGAGGCCGTGAAAGTACGGCCGGCCGGCCGTGGCAGAACTCGGAAAGTTAAAAGAAAAGGAGACACGGCCTGGCGGCCGTGAAACTGAAAGGGGAGGAGAAATGGCTGAGTCAGAGCGCACGCTTTGATGCAGCAGGGGGCGGAGCGGAGCGGGAAGAGCTTCTGGCGGCACCAAGCTGGGGAACAGATGGCTGGCGATTTGATGCTGTGCACGCGCATTTTAACTCATTGCGCTTGCGCATTGACCTAAAAGCGCACGTGCACTGCATCAAATCGCCACTTTGGTTAAACTCTGGATAAGCCCCTATATCTCTCGCCAGCTCGAATGCGCAAGTGCATCGGCAGGCGAGACCTAAAAACGAAAACAAAAGGCAGAGGAGCAGATGCAGCCAGTACTGGTCGGCAGCACAAAGGCTCATAGGCTGCATTTGTTGTCGGGGTCTGGTGTGCCTTGTAAATCCCGCCAAGTAATCCCATATGCTAATTTATCTCGTTTCTTTCCTGCTTGCTGTTCTACTTCATAAAACAATGGCTTCTTAAAACCAATTTACTTGCAGCCCAAGGCGCGCGCACGTTTTCGATGTCCTTTGTGTATTGCATGTGGGTCTATTACGATGAAACAGGTTTAGATTAAAGCATATTGACTCGTGTGTTTTTGAGTCTTACAAGAACTGGACAGAGCTCGGAGCGAAAATATAGCTGAAGCTAATTACCAATTCCCTCGGGACCCCGGAAATTCAGTCCAAAAACGACAGCGATTTGATTGACCTTCTGCTCACGGCGGCCGTTAAAACCATCCTAACGAACTGGAAAGACACAGGGAAGGCATCCTTCAAAGGCTGGTTCAACTGGATCACCTTCCTAAGGTGGGCGGACAACATAACCTCTAAACACTCAGCCAACTCCACCACAAAAGGTGAGATGTGGTACTCCCTAGACAACTACCTGAGCTCACACAAACCGCCTCAGGCAGGCCAACTAGACTCGGTACCCTCACATCCAGCCTCCTCACATCGCAAACTCGGGAAGTTTTGGCGGCTAACTACCGCGCGACCCATCCTGTCCTCTTTTCCTTTCTCTCCTTTCCCACTGTTGTTTCCTTTTCCTCGAGGGCAATGCATAAGACCAACAATGACAGCATACGCCAAGATCGTGATTACCTAGCTATTTCTGTACGTGCCACCATTATGTCAACGATATGCCTACTGTAACCCCATCGGCGTACGATGACACCAGTATTGCCTTCACTATATCTGTACTGTATATATAACATTTTTCCTCATAAAATATTTTGAAATTAAAAGAGTGCGCTTCCTCACGTGCTTATTTGGCGACAGAGAGAAACCTTTTTGACCCAGGATGGTTTTGTGCCCTGACCCAGATACTCTTGCAAATTGCTGCAATCAAGCTGTGTGAGATTAAAAACCCTGTAAAAGGTGCAGAAGGAATACCTTTTCTAACATCAGAGAGGACACTCAGTCGGCTTTAGTGTGTGCAATGTTCACAGTGACACTTGACTAAGAGGAATATTAAATTCAACACTATTTCTATCTGTGTCATTCTTTTGCCCCTTAGTCACTGTTTTCAGGTGTCTTGGTTTATGTGAGTCACCTCAAGTGAGTTAACACCACAACTCCCACAATGCATTTCAATTGATCAATGAAAATCCAGGAAAGGAGTGATTCGTACCTAAATGCATGGATGAATTTGGCAACCTTGACAGTCGTACTAAGGTTGGTTGATATGCTTTATTTCGATACGTAAAAATATCTTAAAAGCAGTATGTACAACAAATATTTTAAGAAAAAGGCATTCACCAACTGTACATTACGAAACATCCAAAATTTTAAAAAAGGCAATAAAAACATTCAGATAAATACAATTAAAAAAGGATTAAATTGATACAGAAAGCCTATTTGCACGGATCAACCAGGACCATTTTAAAAATTTTGAGATGCCACAAACTACTAGGGCAGAAGTGTCTGTTAGTAAAATCCGTAGGGCCACTAATTATTGGCGGGTGCCAAATGATCTGCACACTGGTTTGAGCCAACTCTTCCTTGGGTTACAATAGTCTGGGCATTCAAAAAGGATGTGAGCAACCGTCTCCACTCGCGTGGAACATAGGGCACAATAGGGGGAATACTGGGTGGTCGATTTCCATCTAGATAACAAATTGTCTATTGGTAGAGTGCCCACCGTGAATCTAAAGTACAATGCCCTGTCGAATGCGATGGAAACCAGATCAAGATAGGGTTCGTAGGCCACCACGTCTTTAATTCGTAGAAAAGCTGAAGTGGAATTGCAGTGACGTGGGTTGCTAATGAGTTTGTGAGCGACCCAATCCCAGTACAGTTTCTTCAGGGTGGCTTTGGGTGGGGCAGATCGAGTAACCCATGCTTCGCCCAATCCCAGCTCCCCCAAAAGGCTTTTGACATCCCTCAACCACTTTACCTTGTGTCAACCCCCCAAGGCCATCACCTTGGACAGGCCCTCGGCATATGAGGTGAGTTCGGGGACCCTCCACAAACGAGCCCATAGCACCAGGGGCGTACTCGTGCCTGATCCACAATCGATCTACATCCCAGGTCCAGTAGTACGGGAACTGTGGGTGTGCTCAAAGGGAGAGCCATCAGGTCTTTCAAAAATCTGCTCTCCACTTTGGCTAATGCCTCCAAATTACAAGTGCCCCACAGCTCTGCCCCATATAGTGCAGCGGAGACCCCTCTAGCTTTATAAATATCAATAACAGGGGCCACACAATGTTTGGGGGAAGAGCAGTGTTCCCTAAGTAACGCACCACCGGCCCTTTTATGGCTGAGAAGCATTTTATTAATATGCGGAGTCCAACTCATGGAATCACTAAGCCGTACTAAAGTTTAGCAAGTCACAAGTCACAAACCAGTTTGCAATGGCCAAATGTGTATGTACTAAGGACTGGAAAAGGTCAATTTGCTGACTCTGCACAGCTTCCTATTTTTGTATATCAAACAGAATAACTAAGAAACCCTGATTTCTCAATCTCCAAAGAGTGATTTTCTACTTGCAATTTCCAAAAAGGGAACCGTACAAGTTATGTTCCAAGCATTCACAAATTGCAAGTTGTAGCAAATGATAGTAACTTTGTAGTTTCCATTTCACACCATAAGAGAGTAGCTGGTAAACTTGCAGAAACTATAGAAGTAGGAACAAAACATTTTTGCATTCGAAAGGGCCTCCCTATGTGTGATGTCCAGAAGTGTATGGCGCTTGGTAAAGCAGCAGAGCAGAACAAGCATTGGCATGGCCAATAGGTCTCGCCTTTGGGACCTTATAAGCAGGGCTTTAAGTGAGCCGGGTCTCAAGGGGTCTGAGCACCGGCAGTTTTTTAAAGGGGGCAGCGAAACGGGTCTCTATCGGGCTCTGTTTTGAGCCCTGGCAAAGGTGGTCTGTTTTCTTCCCCGACTGCCGTGACAGCAGTTCACTGCAGTCCAGAAAAAAGTGCCAGGGCGCAAAACAGCCCGATAGAGACCCGTTTCGAGACAGCAGGTACATCGATGTGCGCTGCTCACACTGCTCACTTCTCACTGGTGGAGAAGTTACGTCATGACGTCATGACGTCATGTCAGGGGAGCGTTGTAGGGGAAGGGAAATCCTTTAAAGAGTCATTTTCGCTCTGAATTTCCCGTCTTTTTTTGAAATTCAGGAGCAGCAACATTGTGGTAGTGTCACCAGAGCTTTATTTGGAAGCTTTGCCAATATTATATGTAACAAGCCATAGTTGCTGCTTCATTAACTTTTGCAACTAATAATGATTGACAAAGCCAATAGTCCTGACTTGTTGTAGGTCTGATGTTACTTGTTGTATCGCATATCTGGATGCCATGACACAAACAGCAAAATACAATTGGGGTGGTACACAGATTTTTAGCATAAGTGTTTTAAAGCCACGCCCCTATTTGCACTGGCCACGCCCCTTTGAGAGACCCCCTAGTTTTTTCATCCCACTTAAAGCCCTGCTTTTAAGTATTCAGTTACGCAGCACAATATCCTTGGTGCAACAACATCAACTGTTGCATGGCGAAACACTTATAAGGTCCCAAAGGCGAGACCTATTGGCTATGCCAATGCTTGTTTATTTTGGCCACGGAGAATAGATGAGACTGCACATTTCTGGCAAAGCCTGATCACGTTCAGCACCGTTCGACCAATCGTTCTGCAAAGTGCGCCCCTGCAGCCAGCTCTGGCCACTCTTCCACATCAACTAAAATATCCTCGTCAGTTTCCTGACATCCGGGCAGCCTTCCGTTACGCCACAGTCTATATCGAAACCTCACAGGCTGTGATAAGGAGTGACGTCACAGAGGGTCCACATCTGGTGCCAGTTGTTCAGAAGGATGTGATAAACAACGGGGAGCTGTGACGTCAGAGAGGTTTCTGGGCCTCGCAGCTGACATGGGTGTGACGTCAGAGAGGTTTCTGGGCATCGCAGCTGAGATAGTGACGTCAGAGAGGTTTCTGGGCTTCGCAGCTGAGATTGCTCTGACGTCAGAGAGGTTTCTGTAGCTGTGACGTCAGAGAGGATTCGGGGCCTCGCAGCTGAGAGAGCTGTGACGTCAGAGCGCCATCAGTGCATCATTTGCTCAGAAGGCTGTGACAGAGAATGTGTCGGGGTAACTCTGACGTCAGACATGGATCTGGGCATCACAGCCATAGCGGCTGTGGTAGCTGTGACGTCAGAGAGCGCACAGCGGTGCGTCATCTGCTCAGAAGGCTAAGATGAAGAATGTCCCAGAGGAGCTGTGACGTCAGAGAGGTTTCTGAGATAGTTGTGACGTCAGAGAGGTTTCTGGGCATCGCAGCTGAGAGAGCTGTGACGTCAGGGAGCGCACAGCGGTGCGTCATTTGCTCGGAAGGCTCAGATGAAGAATGTCCCAGAGGAGATTTGACGTCAGAGAGTTTTTCTGAGTATCCGTAGTCTCGTGATCTATGATTCCTGTGACGTCAGAGAGCCCCCGTGCACACGCGCCCTTCCATGCCCCCCCACCCCAGAGCACAGCCTGTTCCCGCTGGAGCCGGGACGCGGCTCAAAGGAGGGCAGCACCGGAAGAGGGACGGGGGGGGCACCCCTCTCACATTCGGAGAATCCATCCCTCCTCCCAGCCAGGAAGCGAAGCCCGACCCCGAGCCAACGCCACGACCCGTCCATGAGCCAACCAGGCGCTACAGGCGCTAGGAAAGGCACAAGGGGCAGGCAGGGCCTGGCCTGGTGCCAGCTCTGAGACCCCTCAAGGTGAGGGCTGAGGGTGAGAGGTGCCCCTCATACAGGGAGCTGGGCCTGGCCTGGTGCCAGCTCTGAGACCCCCTGAGGTGAGGGGCTGAGGGTGAGAGGTGCCCCTCATACAGGGAGCTGGGCCTGGCCTGGTGCCAGCTCTGAGACCCCTCAAGGTGAGGGGCTGAGGGTGAGAGGTGCCCCTCATACAGGGAGCTGGGCCTGGCCTGGTGCCAGCTCTGAGACCCCTCAAGGTGAGCGGCTGAGGGTGAGAGGTGCCCCTCATACAGGGAGCTGGGCCTGGTGCCAGCTCTGAGACCCCTCAAGGTGAGGGCTGAGGGTGAGAGGTGCCCCTCATACAGGGAGCTGGGCCTGGTGCCAGCTCTGAGACCCCTCAAGGTGAGGGGCTGAGGGTGAGAGGTGCCCCTCATACAGGGAGCTGGGCCTGGCCTGGTGCCAGCTCTGAGTCCCCTCCAAGGTGAGGGCTGAGGATGAGAGGTGCCCCTCATACAGGGGGCTGGGCCTGGTGCCAGCTCTGAGACCCCTCAAGGTGAGGGCTGAGGGTGAGAGGTGCCCCTCATACAGGGAGCTGGGCCTGGCCTGGTGCCAGCTCTGAGACCCCCTGAGGTGAGGGGCTGAGGGTGAGAGGTGCCCCTCATACAGGGGGCTGGGCCTGGCCTGGTGCCAGCTCTGAGTCCCCTCCAAGGTGAGGGGCTGAGGGTGAGAGGTGCCCCTCATACAGGGAGCTGGGCCTGGCCTGGTGCCAGCTCTGAGTCCCCTCAAGGTGAGGGCTGAGGGTGAGAGGTGCCCCTCATACAGGGGGCTGGGCCTGGCCTGGTGCCAGCTCTGAGACCCCTCAAGGTGAGGGCTGAGGGTGAGAGGTGCCCCTCATACAGGGAGCTGGGCCTGGCCTGGTGCCAGCTCTGAGACCCCCTGAGGTGAGGGGCTGAGGGTGAGAGGTGCCCCTCATACAGGGAGCTGGGCCTGGTGCCAGCTCTGAGACCCCTCAAGGTGAGGGCTGAGGGTGAGAGGTGCCCCTCATACAGGGGGCTGGGCCTGGCCTGGTGCCAGCTCTGAGTCCCCTCCAAGGTGAGGGGCTGAGGGTGAGAGGTACCCCTCATACAGGGAGCTGGGCCTGGTGCCAGCTCTGAGTCCCCTCCAAGGTGAGGGCTGAGGGTGAGAGGTACCCCTCATACAGGGAGCTGGGCCTGGCCTGGTGCCAGCTCTGAGACCCCTCAAGGTGAGGGGCTGAGGGTGAGAGGTGCCCCTCATACAGGGAGCTGGGCCTGGCCTGGTGCCAGCTCTGAGACCCCTCAAGGTGAGGGCTGAGGGTGAGAGGTGCCCCTCATACAGGGAGCTGGGCCTGGCCTGGTGCCAGCTCTGAGACCCCTCAAGGTGAGGGCTGAGGGTGAGAGGTGCCCCTCATACAGGGAGCTGGGCCTGGTGCCAGCTCTGAGTCCCCTCCACGGTGAGGGCTGAGGGTGAGAGGTGCCCCTCATACAGGGAGCTGGGCCTGGCCTGGTGCCAGCTCTGAGACCCTCCAAGGTGAGGGCTGAGGGTGAGAGGTGCCCCTCATACAGGGAGCTGGGCCTGGCCTGGTGCCAGCTCGGAGACCCCTCAAGGTGAGGGCTGAGGGTGAGAGGTGCCCCTCATACAGGGAGCTGGGCCTGGTGCCAGCTCTGAGACCCCTCAAGGTGAGGGCTGAGGGTGAGAGGTGCCCCTCATACATGGGGCTGGGCCTGGCCTGGTGCCAGCTCTGAGACCCCTCAAGGGGAGGGGCTGAGGGTGAGGGGTGCCCCTCATACAGGGGGCTGGGCCTGGTGCCAGCTCTGAGTCCCCTCCAAGGTGAGGGGCTGAGGGTGAGAGGTGCCCCTCATACAGGGAGCTGGGCCTGGTGCCAGCTCTGAGTCCCCTCCAAGGTGAGGGCTGAGGGTGAGAGGTGCCCCTCATACCGGGGGCTGGGCCTGGCCCGGTGCCAGCTCTGAGACCCCTCAAGGTGAGGGCTGAGGGTGAGAGGTGCCCCTCATACAGGGAGCTGGGCCTGGCCTGGTGCCAGCTCTGAGACCCCTCAAGGTGAGGGCTGAGGGTGAGAGGTGCCCCTCATACAGGGAGCTGGGCCTGGCCTGGTGCCAGCTCTGAGACCCCTCAAGGTGAGGGGCTGAGGGTGAGAGGTGCCCCTCATACAGGGAGCTGGGCCTGGTGCCAGCTCTGAGACCCCTCAAGGTGAGGGTCTGAGGGTGAGAGGTGCCCCTCATACAGGGAGCTGGGCCTGGCCTGGTGCCAGCTCTGAGGCCCCTGAAGGTGAGGGGGTGAGGGTGAGAGGTGCCCCTCATACAGGGAGCTGGGCCTGGTGCCAGCTCTGAGACCCCTCAAGGTGAGGGCTGAGGGTGAGAGGTGCCCCTCATACAGGGAGCTGGGCCTGGTGCCAGCTCTGAGTCCCCTCCACGATGAGGGCTGAGGGTGAGAGGTGCCCCTCATACAGGGAGCTGGGCCTGGCCTGGTGCCAGCTCTGAGACCCCCCAAGGTGAGGGCTGAGGGTGAGAGGTGCCCCTCATACAGGGAGCTGGGCCTGGCCTGGTGCCAGCTCTGAGACCCCTCAAGGTGAGGGCTGAGGGTGAGAGGTGCCCCTCATACAGGGAGCTGGGCCTGGTGCCAGCTCTGAGACCCCTCAAGGTGAGGGCTGAGGGTGAGAGGTGCCCCTCATACAGGGGGCTGGGCCTGGCCTGGTGCCAGCTCTGAGTCCCCTCCAAGGTGAGGGGCTGAGAGTGAGAGGTGCCCCTCATACAGGGAGCTGGGCCTGGTGCCAGCTCTGAGTCCCCTCCAAGGTGAGGGCTGAGGGTGAGAGGTACCCCTCATACAGGGAGCTGGGCCTGGCCTGGTGCCAGCTCTGAGACCCCTCAAGGTGAGGGGCTGAGGGTGAGAGGTGCCCCTCATACAGGGAGCTGGGCCTGGCCTGGTGCCAGCTCTGAGACCCCTCAAGGTGAGGGGTGAGGGTGAGAGGTGCCCCTCATACAGGGGGCTGGGCCTGGCCTGGTGCCAGCTCTGAGACCCCTCAAGGTGAGGGCTGAGGGTGAGAGGTGCCCCTCATACAGGGAGCTGGGCCTGGCCTGGTGCCAGCTCTGAGACCCCTCAAGGTGAGGGCTGAGGGTGAGAGGTGCCCCTCATACAGGGAGCTGGGCCTGGTGCCAGCTCTGAGTCCCCTCCACGGTGAGGGCTGAGGGTGAGAGGTGCCCCTCATACAGGGAGCTGGGCCTGGCCTGGTGCCAGCTCTGAGACCCCCCAAGGTGAGGGCTGAGGGTGAGAGGTGCCCCTCATACAGGGAGCTGGGCCTGGCCTGGTGCCAGCTCTGAGACCCCTCAAGGTGAGGGCTGAGGGTGAGAGGTGCCCCTCATACAGGGAGCTGGGCCTGGTGCCAGCTCTGAGACCCCTCAAGGTGAGGGCTGAGGGTGAGAGGTGCCCCTCATACAGGGGGCTGGGCCTGGCCTGGTGCCAGCTCTGAGTCCCCTCCAAGGTGAGGGGCTGAGGGTGAGAGGTGCCCCTCATACAGGGAGCTGGGCCTGGTGCCAGCTCTGAGTCCCCTCCAAGGTGAGGGCTGAGGGTGAGAGGTGCCCCTCATACCGGGGGCTGGGCCTGGCCCGGTGCCAGCTCTGAGACCCCTCAAGGTGAGGGCTGAGGGTGAGAGGTGCCCCTCATACAGGGAGCTGGGCCTGGCCTGGTACCAGCTCTGAGACCCCTCAAGGCGAGGGCTGAGGGTGAGAGGTGCCCCTCATACAGGGAGCTGGGCCTGGCCTGGTGCCAGCTCTGAGACCCCCTGAGGTGAGGGGCTGAGGGTGAGAGGTGCCCCTCATACAGGGAGCTGGGCCTGGTGCCAGCTCTGAGACCCCTCAAGGTGAGGGCTGAGGGTGAGAGGTGCCCCTCATACAGGGGGCTGGGCCTGGCCTGGTGCCAGCTCTGAGACCCCTCAAGGTGAGGGGCTGAGGGTGAGAGGTGCCCCTCATACAGGGGGCTGGGCCTGGTGCCAGCTCTGAGTCCCCTCAAGGTGAGGGCTGAGGGTGAGAGGTGCCCCTCATACAGGGAGCTGGGCCTGGCCTGGTGCCAGCTCTGAGTCCCCTCAAGGTGAGGGGTGAGGGTGAGAGGTGCCCCTCATACAGGGAGCTGGACCTGGCCTGGTGCCAGCTCTGAGTCCCCTCAAGGTGAGGACTGAGGGTGAGAGGTGCCCCTCATACAGGGAGCTGGGCCTGGCCTGGTGCCAGCTCTGAGACCCCCTGAGGTGAGGGGCTGAGGGTGAGAGGTGCCCCTCATACAGGGAGCTGGGCCAGGCCTGGTGCCAGCTCTGAGACCCCTCCAAGGTGAGGGCTGAGGGTGAGAGGTGCCCCTCATACAGGGAGCTGGGCCTGGCCTGGTGCCAGCTCTGAGTCCCCTCCAAGGTGAGGGGCTGAGGGTGAGAGGTGCCCCTCATACAGGGAGCTGGCCCTGGTGCCAGCTCTGAGTCCCCTCAAGGTGAGGGGCTGAGGGTGAGAGGTGCCCCTCATACAGGGAGCTGGGCCTGGCCTGGTGCCAGCTCTGAGACCCCTCAAGGTGAGGGGCTGAGGGTGACAGGTGCCCCTCATACAGGGGGCTGGGCCTGGTGCCAGCTCTGAGACCCCTCAAGGTGAGGGGCTGAGGGTGAGAGGTGCCCCTCATACAGGGAGCTGGGCCTGGTGCCAGCTCTGAGACCCCTCAAGGTGAGGGGCTGAGGGTGAGAGGTGCCCCTCATACAGGGAGCTGGGCCTGGCCTGGTGCCAGCTCTGAGACCCCTCAAGGTGAGCGGCTGAGGGTGAGAGGTGCCCCTCATACAGGGAGCTGGGCCTGGCCTGGTGCCAGCTCTGAGACCCCTCAAGGTGAGGGGCTGAGGGTGAGAGGTGCCCCTCATACAGGGAGCTGGGCCTGGCCTGGTGCCAGCTCTGAGACCCCTCCAAGGTGAGGGGCTGAGGGTGAGAGGTGCCCCTCATACAGGGAGCTGGGCCTGGCTAGTGCCAGCCTCACTGCTGCCAACGCCAGGAGCTGAGTATGAATTGGTGCCACTCACTCAGAAGATTAGCCATGACCCCAAACCAGCTCTGGGATCCTGGCCTGCCCCCCTCCCCCACCCCGGCTAGCATGTAACCCCCATATCTACCCAGCACTCTCAGGCAAAAAAGTATATTTATTAAGTATATGCCCCTGTCACTCGCAAAACAGACAGTCAATACACAACCTGGCAGAGGCACACAGAAAGGTTGAACAGGAAAATAGCCACTTTCTAAAATTGCTATTTTCAAACTTAGAATTTAAAAACCATCTGCACTAAAGGATGTGTTATTAAATTCTGAGTTCAGGGATACCAGATTCCATATGTCTATCTTGCTGTTATGGGAAGATATGCAGGTAAACATGTCACACAGCATTCCCCATGTTTTCCTATGGGCAAGATAGCCTTCCGATAGTGAAAAACGAAATTGGCAGTATTTCACTATCAAGACATGTTAGCCACACTAGTAACACCAAACAAAAACCGGGACGTCTGGTCACCCTACCTTTGACCTTTGAGGCCCAAAAATAGAGCCTGCCTAGAGCCCCCTTTTGAGGCCCCCCCAAAAAACCGGGGGGCTCAGACCCATCCCCCTTATATTTCTGTTTCAAAAACAGCACATAAATAAAAGGCATTGTCATTTACAATGCCAATATCTCAAACTCTCATAAATGCAAGACCTATTGCATCGCAAATGCTTGTATATAAACGTGTTACAGAACCTCGGAGTGGTGTGACACCCCCTGTCACTGTCTCGGGGAGAGAGTCACCAATTAAGATTACAAAATAAACACGCGGTCAGAGACAGCAACACACACCGCCCTCCGCGTGGAAAGAGACAACAGCTCTTCGGCAAACAAAGTCCCTTCCCTGGGACAGTTTGTACTTGGACGGCAAATGTGCCAACACTAATAAATAATGCATTTTATATTGTTAATTCTCCACATGAACTTTATGAGGGACATTGGAGCGCGCCGCAGCCCCCGCCCCCACTTCCTGCGCCGCTGAGGTCCAGCTTTCTCACACATTTTCGTAGATTAACACGGGTTGCAGCTATAGCAGGGACAGATTATTTCATTTTAGGGGCCTCATTTATAAAAAGTGACGCATCGCTGCGTGAAAACATCGATGCGTCACTTTTCAGTGCGCCCTCCTTGCAACACCAATGATGCATCATATTTACAGTATGACGCATCATTGCTCAAGGAGTCACAGATACAGCAGTATTTCTGACATATCGGTATGGCGCAAAAGTGACGCATTGCTGGAGTGTGTCACAAAAGTGATGCAACTTCAGCAATGTAGCCAATCACATAGATTTCACTGCGTCACTTCTGCGACCCTTTCTTACGTCAATACGCCCCCCCTGCATACATTATACCTGGCGCAGGTATAATGTGACGCAGGGGTTTACAAAGTGACGCATCTACCTAGATGCGTCACTTTGTAAATATGGCGCAACAAGGCAAATTTTTTACGCCACTGGTGCTTCACAAAAAGTGACGCACCAGCGGTGTAAAAGTGACGCATAGCCTCATAAATGAGGCCCTAGGTATCTAAACTCTCACACTACCACTTACCGAGGCGCTGGCGGTGTTACGTCGACAATGCAAGGTAGCGGAGAGAGTATGGCGCGCGAAATATGACCCAACGGCTAAATTAGCTTACAGGTCCTTGGTGAAAATTTATCATCAAGACATCCTCTCTGAGAAGAAGGGATATTTCGCGAGAAAAATTGAAGCTGCCTCTAACTCTTGTAAGGAGCTTTTTGCCATTGTGCGGGAGTTTACGATGTCGCGCGTTGCGTCGACTCAGTCCCCCCCCTTGAATCTTGGGTCAGCGCAATTGCTGACTTTTTCACCTCTAAGATTCGACTGATCCAGGATTCTCTCCCTGTGCAGGAGTCCGAGGTGCCCGACCTGGCGGAGAATGCTCCGGCTATCCCGTTCAGTGCAGGCTCGGTTCTGGCAGTTTTTCCCCTTCTTTCTATGACCTCTTCGCTGGATTTGATGGAATGTCTAAAGTCTGGCTCCCCGCGGGATGCCTGTCCCGCCAAGTTTGTGGCGAAAATGGCTGCAGCCATTAATCCATATGTGAACCCCCTGCTGAACTGCTCTCTTGCACAGGGTATGGTTCCTCAGTCATGGAAGCAGGCGATGATTATTCCCCTGCTTAAAAAGCCCGGACTGGATGAGGAGGTACTGGCGAACTACAGGCCTATCTCGCTTTTGCCTGCTTTCGCTAAGATTATTGAAAAACATGTGCATAAGGTGCTTACCGATTATCTGGAGTCCCATGATCTACTGCACCCCACTCAGTCTGGATTCCGCTCTAATCTCAGCACTGAAACAGCACTCCTGGAAGTTTCAGAGGCTATTAAGGAGGTGCTGGATCCAGGTGGTAGGGCGATGCTGGTGATGTTAGATCTGTCGGCGGCCTTTGACACCGTCCCCCACGAGGGTCTCCTCGCAAGACTTTTTGAGATCGGTCTGAAGGGGACGGTGCTCAATTGGTTTAGTTCATTCTTGACAGACCGCCGACAAACGGTCTGGGCCTCTGCTTTCTCCGCCGAGATGTCGCCATTGGGTGTCGGAGTCCCCCAGGGCTCAGTTTTGAGCCCGACTCTATTTAACATCTTTATGACCCCTCTGGCGGCTCTGGCGGAGTCTTTCGGGGCTCAGATCGTTTCCTACGCGGATGACACCCAGCTCCTCTTCACCTGTGAGAGTGGTGCGGACTTTGATGGAGGGAAGATCCGGGGTTGCCTTGAGGCTGTTTTTCAGTGGTTCCAACACAACGGCCTCAAGTGCAACTCGGATAAATCCGAGGTCCTCTTCTTCGGGTGCAGTTTAGATCCGGACTGGAAGGTGTGGTGGCCTCAGAACATGTTTCCACCAGTAAGTTCGTCCCAGGTGGCTAAAAACCTAGGGATTAAAATTGACAATGGCCTGACATTACGCTCCCAGATAATCGGCCTCACTGGCACTTGTTTTGGCCTGCTCCGGATGTTGCGCAAGTTCCTCCCTTTACTATCGGAGGAGCATAGGAAGATCACAGTGCAGGCGATAATTGGCTCGAGAATTGACTATTCGAACATTCTTTATCTCGGCCTGCCAGAATATCTGCTTCAGCGGCTGCAGGTGGTCCAGAACTCGGCAGCACGGGCAATCTTTGGACTGCCTCGCCGTGCCAGAGCCTCGGGCCTCCTGCAGGCGCTTCACTGGCTTCCCGTCCGGAAGCGGATTATCTTTAAGACCTTGACTCTGGCGCATAAAGCTCTGCATGCCTCCGGAGCAAAATACCTTCAAAAAAGGTTGGCCTTTTACCATCCAGCCAGGCCCCTGAGGTCAGGATCTTTGTTCCTCGCCGTAGTTCCTCGGGTCAAAAGGGCACGTATTGGAGGCCGCTCTTTTAAACTTTTTTTTTTAATTTTTTTTTAAAACTTTTAAACTTTTAAACTGTCGATACGCGACCTCGACATCTCACGCCAGACTCCATTCTTTTAGATTGCTGGCCCCCCAGCTCTGGAATGCGCTGCCAGTGACCCTGCGCAGTATTCCAAACCTGCTGGCCTTCAGAAAGGGGCTCAAAACTTGGCTTTTTACTTCTTAGCTGCTTCTTCGGGTTTCTTCTTCCCCTTTGTCTGGATTCTTTTCTTTGTTTTTTATGTTGTTATGTTATTAAATAGGTGTGCAAACTAAAGCGCCGGGACACTCTTTGAGTAGCCGTGCGCTATACAAAACCAAGTATAACATAACATAACATAACATAACCTCATTTTCATATTGTTTTTGCAGAGGTCACGTGATTTTTTGCCTACGCCTTCCCCTGTTTAGTTTCTTTTTTTGTAATGTATTGTGTGCACACAAGAACTGTGAGAAACGCCACCTAAATGTGAAGAAATGTTAAATGATGTCATTAAAATATATTTGAAATCATTTGGTTTGGGTATTTTATAAAAAAACGTGCGTCTGTCTTTTTTTGAGTTTGGCAGGATTTTTTTTGTTTCTGTAGATTCGGTGATATAAGTCATAGGATACAGGAGCCTATAGGTAATTACACTCGGTATTTTGGAAAGGTCCTAGGTAGAAACGATGCTTATAAGGGTAGAGAGAACCTGCTGCCTCTCTAGGGGCAGATGTATCAAGATACACTTTTGCGAATCTCAAATAGCGATTTTTAAGGAATCGCTATTTGAGAATTGCAAAATGGTATGTATGTAGAAATTCGCTATTTTTATGCGATTTCTTAAAATTCCTTAATTGCGATTAGCAAATTGCTAATCGCAATTAAGGAATAATTTCCCATTCATTTCTATGGGCCAGGAGGCCCATAGAAATTATTCTCAATTTGCGATTCGCAATGAGAATAATTCTCAAATGAGAATAATTTCAAGGGTGCAAGGGTGTCCAAAGGACATCCTGCTGAACCCCTGAAATAAGCATGGGTGCACATGTGGCACACATACATGCCCCAAGGGCATGTATGTGCATCACATGGCACTTTGAAAAATGCCAAAATTGGCATTTTTCAAGAAATTTGCAAATTACCACCAACTTGAAGTTGGTGGTAATTTGCGATTCCTTAGGGACAATTAGCAATTTTTTTTGCATCATACATTGCATTTAAGGAATCGCAAATTTTGCGATTCCTTAAATGCAATCGCAAAATAAGGAATCGCAAATTTGTGATTCCTTATTTTGCACTGAAATTTGCTACATACATACCATTTTGCTCAAATGAGTTCGCAAACGCCAAAAGTTCGGCGTTTTCAAACCCATTGGAGCTTCATACATCTGGCCCTGGGTTCTGTAGCAAAAGCAACAGGACATCATAAAATTTTGCGCTGGGACGCCTCGTCGCTGAGGCAGCCATGCGCACTATAAATCCTATATAAATAAATAAAATGTATACCCTAGCACAAGTAAAATTCAACTGGTATATTCCAATGTAAATCACACCAAAAACAATGAATCAATCTGTTGATTTTTCCTCTCTTTCTTTCTTTTCTTTTATTTGAACTTCAAGCTTTCAGTAAGTGGAACAGTTCCCAAGCCAACACGGGTTTTGTCGTCTCAGTAAAGTTGTACATACGACTTGTTCACGGCGGAACAGATTCACTGTAATGTGGTTTAGAGTATGGCGATAATTCCAAGCCGCACTTATCGTGTGGCAGGAGGCGAAATCCCGATAAAGACTGCTGGGCACCTTCCCGAGATCGTTTCAGTACTCTGTAATACGAGTTTCAAAGTCTGTGAAAATGGAAAAAAGAGAGCTGTCGATACGCGACCTCGACATCTCACGCCAGACTCCAAATGCGAGTGGCAGGATGCCCACTTTATGACCATAGGTTGGAGACAGCCTCAAAATAGACACATCCGCACAGTCAACAATAACCTTTTCGATGCTGATGACGGAACCGTTCCGTCATCAGCCGCAGTGGCGCTGTGCTGATGACGGAGCGGTTCCGTCATGGCCCGCCCGACACGCCTGCGCGGCGCTGATTTCGTGCCTGCGTGGCACGTTCTATTGAGTGGGCGCGGCCATGACAGAACCGATCCGTCATCAGCACAGCTCAACCGAGGCTGGTGACGGAGTGGTTACGTCACCAGCATGGGCGCGCTGCGCGGCCCCCCTGCCCCCTTAGCGCTGCGGCGGAATAGCCGCCGCAGCGAAGGTGTTAAAATACTTATGAACAGTTTCACATGTTATAACAATAAACCTGCCCAGCCATTGGCCGATATTTACCAAATTCTGTTTACAATTATAGTCTGTTCCTTCTGGCTTCATATCTGCTGCATTCCACAATCGAAGTCGTTTTATGTAAGTTTTGAACATTCAAGACCCTTGCGCCACTTTTGCGTCATTTTTAACATGGGAACAGTGATGTACGGGTGGAGCAAAAGGCTAGTAAATAAGACCCTCAGTATTTTGGGATCACCTGACCGGGCTAAAGAACGGTGATGGATCAAACCCAGATCTTTTGACTGGGTGTGAGTGTTTGATTAGTTCAGATGCTCCGTCCATCACCACCCCCTTTTGTACCACCTGACCGTTTGGCCTCACCCTGCTGACGGGTGAGTTCTGGCCACTTCTGGCCATGAATCCAGGATGTGGAAGCCGCAGGGGTGTGTTTAGTAGCCCACCTTTCTTCATGGTGTAAGAATGGGCCACTGTCGTTTGCGCACAGATCGGGGAGGCCTTTGGATGGCCAAGAAAGAGGTTTAATAGGAGCTGAGAGCCCGCGACCTGAAGACAGGACGAGCCGGGTCCAGGGGCCACAGCAAATGCCGAACCTAGCTCCTAGATGCAAGAACCAGTCAGCGAGCGCCTTCCGTAACCTGGAACACACAGAGCAGCAGGCGTGTCAGTGATGTGAGCCGGTGATGCAAGGTGTAAAGGGTCGGGCCTTAGGTCTCCAGACATAGAAAGTAAAGACGGACTCAGCTATACGGTATCTGGAACTGGCTCAGGGCACGTGCGCACGGACCCTTTTATTGGCGGGGTCACATGTCCTGTGATGGGTAGGTGTGGGGTGATGGTGTGAGGCAGCCCTCAGGGTGTGGCTGGCACAAGCATACAATTAGAAACACTAGAACAGTGACTAGCTGGACACTCCATTCCTCCCAAACATAACTGAAAATGGAACGAGTCCAAACTGTGGGAGAGAACAAAACAATAAACCAAAACTTCACAGAGTCTGTCAGGCTGCCTTCCAGACAGGTGCAGCTGGGAGCACCAGGCGTCATGGCGCGCCTCTGCCGTTTTAACCAGTGGCGGAGCGCCCCACTGAACAAAAGGAAAACTAAAACGATAATAACTATTGTTATTATCATCTTAGTTTCCCATTGCAATCAGTGGCTCTCAGGGCAGGGCGGGGAGAGGAGTGTTTTGCACTCCTTAACCCCTTCCCAGGGGGGCTAAGTCCCCCGCGGTGCAGGGGGGAGGGGGGCCGCGCACGGCCCCGCGGTGCTCGTGACGAGCCAAGCTCGTTACGCTGCACAGCGGAGCTGTGCTCATGACGAGCTGAGCTTGTCACAACTCCGCCCACTCAATGGAACGCCGAGCACAGGAGGGGAATTATCCCCGTGTGGGCGTTCCGCAGCGGTTATGACGGCTTGAGCTCGTCATGAGCTCGTCATGAGCACAGCTCCACTGTGCCTCATGACGACTGAGCTCGTCAAGAGCGCCGAAAGGGTTAAGTGGACATGATTGCTTGACCGGCCCTACACTCATGCGCACTTTGCATCTTCCCACCAGGCTGCAGTACATAGCCCAGTTTGGAACTTGCAAAACCTCCCATTTCCCATTTGAGCGCCGATCCACGGCACTCAGACCAATCACAAGGCTGCATTGCAGGGTTGTGATTGGCTCAGGGGAACCTTGGAGCTGGGTGATTCCTGCTGCCGGCCGGGACTGCAGGAAGAGAAGGAAGATGACGGAAGACGGAAGAGAGGCGGCAGCCAGCTGTTTCAGGTAAGTGTTTTTAAAAAAAAATGTTTCGTCTTCATCCCTTCTCCCCCATCTCTCCCACCGCCCCACCACCCGAAACCGGAAGCAACCACTACTGCGTTTAACCAGACTGCTCGGGGCACGAATGACAGTGTAGATGAACTCTGGATTTCTCACTCACCGGTTTGAAAATTGTGGGCCCGATTCACAGAACTAACTTAAGACAAAATCCTAAACTTACTACCATTTCGGTATTCACAGAAGGCGCTTACTCATTTTGGTATTCACAGAAGGCACTTACTCATTTTGGTATTCACAGAAGGCACTTACTCATTTTGGTATTCTCAGAAGTTAAGAGTCCTAACTTTTTAGGAGTCCTAAATGCCTTCTGTGAATACCGAAAGTCTCAAAGTTAGGATTTTTCTCAGTTTAGGAGTAGTAACCCAGGTTGCAAGTGCAAACATGTGGTGCCATTTTGGAAGGCTTCCCAGGGGTGGCACAATACATGCTTCAGCCCCTGGTAGGCCTCTGGGGTACCTATGCCCTTGGTATCTAAGGTACCATATACTAGGGACTCACAACGGTAACCCAGTGTTGGAAATGGGATCCCCGGCTGGCCAGGGCTTTCGCCAAAGTCAGTCAGAGACCACCACACCCAAGTCAGGGCAAGGGAGTTACACGCCAAGATAACCCCTACTCACCCTCTAGGTAACGTGGCGCGAGCAGCCAGGCTAAACTTGGAGGCGATGTAAGTTAAGTATTTGCGTACGCACCCCAGCAACAACACCCAAAGGCCGACCACAAAGGAAACTCCACACAAGGTTATATAAAAATAGCCTTTGTATTACACCAACACACATTTAGATAAAACACACACTTTACAATGTGCCAGAGGCACAGGCAGAATTTACAGGGGATATTTACAAGACAGGGCCACCTGGACCACTGTCAGGAATCAGCACTTTTAGAAGTAACAATACAATACTTGTAGGCCTAGAACTTAGAACATAGCCTATCAGACAGTATCTTCCGTCCTGGTTGCACGGGATAATGCGAGTGACCTCCTTAGTAAACTTGAGCGGGCGGCCCAGCGAAGCGGCGCGGCTCAGGGGAGAGCGGCGCGGCTCGAGGCTTGGGCGGGCGGCCGGCAAGGTACAAGCGTTTCTCTGGGGTGACCAATGTGTGCGGCTCAGAAGAGGAGGGGAAGGCAGGATGCGGGCGACCCAGCGAAGCGGCGCGGCTCAGGGGAGAGCGGCGCTGCTCGAGGCTTGGACGGGCTGCCGGCATGAGCTGCCGAGGGGAACGAGCGAGGCACACTTCAGCGAGGCCCCAGGGGTCCAGGGAGATCAGACAAGTCCCATCAATTTGGCAGGGAAGGCACCATAGAGTCCACTGGTCCTGGGACTCTGGTCAGGGGGCAAGCTTAGTATCAAGCCCTTGGGATCACTTATAACAGAAGATCACTGTAACACAAAATAGGACATAGCACAAAACCAGTACCCACTGGTAACTGGTAAGTCCCCCCTACGCAATCCTAACCACCCTAGGAACAGGTCACGCAGGGAACCAGGACCTTACTAGCACCACCTGCACTAGCAAGAACAACCACCTCAGTATCACAATACAAGTAGGGGCATAGACCTGGGGACAAAACACATGATGCAGAACCTACATTCAGCGGTGTAAGGAACACATGACGCATCGACACACGTTCAGCGGTGTAAAGAACAGGGCACATAATGTATCAACAACACATTCAGAGGTGCAGAAAAGAGCACTTTGCAGAAATCACAGTAACATGAACTTACATCAAAGTCCAGGGTCCAGGTTGCGCCACTTGCGCCAGACCTAAACGTAGCAGCTGCCCACTACTTGCTGGGCAGCTGAGGGACAGGACAGGGGGGCCTAAACGCTGCAGCTGGCACTAAGTGCTGCGCAGCTGGGGAAAGGCCAGGGATGAAGGAGTGCGCCTCACTCCTAAAGTCCAGAACATATCCCTAGAAAAGAAAAGACCTACACGGTGCAGCTGCCCACTAATTGCTGGGCAGCTGGAATCAGAACTGCGACAGGGCTCTTACTAGCCCTCTGGGACAAAGATGCGCAAGACGTGGGATCCCTCTAGGATCTTGGAATTAATACTGCGCAGAACGGTGGAGCCCTCTGGCTCTTTAAAGAAATAAATGGCCCCATCGTTGGAGCCCTCTGGCTCTAGGATCAACTGGCTCCGAAATACTGATGCCCCGAAATGTGGGAGCGGCCCGCTGCCATCGGGGGCCGCTCAGTGCATGAGGACTGTGCACTGTGCCTTGAAGGCACCAACAACATAGGGCCCCCTTCACTGGGGCTCTGCAGTGGACAACCGTCGGGGCAGCCCTCTGTCGAGCGGGGCTGCCCTGGAAAGGAAGCACCGACCAGGTCTCCCGCTCCCCCCCGCCCCCCCGGGCAGCTCTACTCACCGGCTGCTCTCCGGAGGCGGCGGGGGACACCATCTTCTTTTAGCAGTCTGCCGGGGCTCTCCCTCGCTCACGGGGGCCTCGGCAGACATCTTCTGGTAGGAGCGGGGCTCTCCCTCACCTCATGGGAGCCCCGCCCGCTCTCTCCTTCGTCTTCACCCGGTCCCCCATCTCGGGACCGGGACTCAGCTCCAGGGTCAGTCTCCCTGACGGCGCTGGCCAATCCCAGCGCGGCGGCGGGCGGGACTTCCTCCGGCAAACCGGAAGTCCCGCCCCGCGTCAGGCACCGTCGTGCCTGACTTCCTGTTTTGCGGCGCTCGGGCCGCGGCAGTGAATCTCGGGGGCATTTCAAAGGGGTGGCACCCTCGAGATTAAAATAAACAGCGAGGCGGGCACTCGCTCGTTTTAAGTAATAAACAGGGGCAAATAACGCCGGGTGGGCACCGGCTGAGATCAATAGCGCTTCCAAGCGCTAACAGGCAAATAAAGCGCTCGCCCAGCGCTTGAGGCAAAGAACAGCGCTCCCAGAAGCTTTAAGGCAAATAAAGCGCTCCTTGCGCTAGGAGGGGAAAGAAAGGACTTTCAGGCGCTGGGAGGGTAAATACAGCGCTCCCCAGCGCTATGGCAAACAAAGGTCCAGCAAAAGTCCCTCTGGCATCCAGGAGCTGGGCAGGGCAAAGAAGCCCCACAAGTCCAGGAAGAAGCACAGCAGAGAAAAGTCCTCCAGGGCATCAGTAGTCCAGGGGCTGGGCAGGGCTCAGGGAGGCAAGCCTTCCCCTGAGCCCCAAGCAGCAGCACGCCCCTGGCAAGATTCAAGTTGGGAACAAGAACCTTTTCCAAGAGGTCACAGCCTCTTTTTATACAGACAAATCCTTTGTCTAAGGGTGCAGGGTGGGGGAGAAACCAGTCGCAGCTGGTTCTGGAGCACTCTTGATGGCCCAACCACCCATTTCATTCACTGGGGAGGCTAGGGTCGTTAGACACACCACAGGGGGGCGGAGCCAGCATTGTGTGGGGAAAACCCAGCCCATCCAGGACACAGGTACACTCCTCCCACACATCACTCATGCTAATCTCACACTCACCACCGGGCAGACCCATCCAGACTTCCTGGAGCCTGGCATGCCAGCCAGCTCCAGTCAATCACGCCCCAGCACCCTCACTGCACACATATCTCAATGTCCAGAAGTAGCACTTCCCTTCTAGACACATACATGCCGCATACACCATCTCGCAGCATTCACTCCCCCGAGTTCACACATACCAAACTCGCGCCTGCACTCCCCACGCATCAGGAACTACCAGGGACACATACATTCCCCATGCATTCCTATGGGAGGGCAGGCCTATCTCACACATGCACTCCAAGTGCGCACGCACTTTACACTGCGCCACAGTGTCAAAGTGCGCCAAGACCAGAAATCACTATAATTTCAAGGCAAAAAGTTCAGGGGTGAACCTGCCACAAGGCCCAAGTCCAACACCCAGTAACCAATCTGGTGTGTACCTAATGTACAGGATATCAATTTAGAGAGGGAAACAGATAGGCTGGGACCCTGGATAGCAGGATACCAGCCAAACTAAGCCTAAAACCATCAAAACACCAGGAAAAATGTGGGGGTAGCCATATAGTCAGATTCCACCTTCCTACACCAACCATCACGTGGGTGACAATTCAGATTATTTCAAGCCCTCAAAGCTATAAGGATGGCTTGGGCTGCAGGTAATAGTCATTTTAATATATATTAAATAAAAATTAACTCTTGTTGTTGTCATCTCTAAATTAGTCATACAGCGCCACCTTGTGGCAGACTGTCACAAGTGCTGGTGTAGACAATTAAGTGGGGTACTGAGCCACTGGAAACCACAGCTCAAATTTAGCACTGCTTTATTTGCTGACCATAGAGGGATTTAAGCTTAGGTCACCACCACCTGGATGTCAAGCAGTTACAGGCGTGCTTCAGAAACGTTTGCAGCAGGTGCATTACCGAACAATATAACTGCAAAACTGTCTTTTATTGCTGGGCTTCGACCTGAGTGATTGCCTCGGCTCCGCCCTGCTCTGCTGGGACACATAAATCTCGCACAGGGCGTGACAGCCGGGTGAATTTAGCACTTCCCAGAAGCTGCTTTATTTATTTAACTTTTCATTTATTTAACTTTTAAGGTGCACAGCTACCCACACAGGGTTTCCCGGCGCCAAGGCATAGTTTAAAAGAATGAAAAGAGAACAAAAAACAGCTTATTGCAGAAAAAACCATGTCTTGAGGCCCTTACGAAAGTTGAGATAGATGGTTTCAGTTTTCAATGAAGTAGGCAGGGAATTCCAGATCTTAGGGCCTAAGTGGAAGAACGAGCGACCGCCCATTCTCACAACTTAAATCTGGGAATCACTAAGTCACCCTTAAAGGAAGACCTGAGAGAGCGTGTGGGGTGATACGCATGAAGGAGTTACTGTAAATATGAAGGAGCAATACCTTGTTTGATCTTAAATATATAGCAAAGTGCCTTAAACTTAACTCTGCTTGCAATCCTGAGCCAATGGAGGTTCAGGAGCGACTGGGAAATGGAGAGCCTGCGCGGGACATGGCATAGAAGTCGGGCAGCCGCATTCTGCACAACCTGAAGCTTTCTAAGAGCTTCCTGGCCAACCCCCAAGTAAAGGACGTTGCCATAATCCAGGCGCGAGATGACCAAGGCCTGGACAACCGTCCTTTTGGTGCAGTCAGGGAGCATCCAAAGGACTTTATGAAGCCATCTCAAGATGGTGAAGCATGTGGCGGCCACCCTCACCACCTGCTGCCGCATAGAGAGGTTCTCATCGATAAGAAAACCAAGGTTGCGGACTTGGGCAACGGTTTGAGGGGGAGGACCCATTTCTTGGGGCCAGTGTTGGGGGCCCCATAGGTCCTTGCGTTTGCCCAAGATGACGACCTCAGTCTTGTCCCCGTTCAGCTTCAAAAAGTTATTAGCATCCATTCTGAGACTTTATGCAGTCCCTGTTTAAGGACTGAGATGTTATCGTCTTCCATAGCGGAAAGAGAAAAGATGATTTGAGTGTCATCAGCGTACGAAAATAGAGAGAGACCAGCCTCCTCCACAATGGTGGCCAGGGGTCTAACGTAGATATTAAAGAGTAAAGGACTCAAGATAGACCCTTGGGGCACTCCATACGCCGAGGAACAGATTTTAGAAGAAGGTTTCGAGGAAAAGACCTGAAAAGTGCGGCCACTAAGGAAGGAGTCAAGCCAGGCCAGAGCGAGACCCTCCACTCCCAAGGACCGGAGAGAGGCGAGGAGAATGGAATGCGACACAGTATCGAAAGCCGCACTCAAATCAAGTAATATGAGTGCTGTTGTCTCTCCGCGATTCATACAATGACGCAGTCTCTCAGTGACTCAGAGAAGAGTCGTTTCTGTAGAGTGGTTGGCCCTAAAGCCCGATTGGGACGGATGCAGGAAACTCAAACTCTCCACATAGTGAGTTAACTGATTGTTGACATGTCTTTCCAAGATCTTAGAGAGCGCAGGAAGCAAAGAGATAGGCCTATAATTTGACAATATAGAAGGGTCAGCTCCAACCTTTTTTAAGAGTGGAAAAACCATTGCGTGTTTCCACTCAGGCGGGACAAAGGCATCTCTCAGTGAAGAACTAAGAAGCTCTTTTAAGACTATAAGAGAGTCAGGGCGGAATTGACACAATATTTTAGTTGAGAAAGGGTCACGTGGAGAACCCGATTTAATACTTGCCAAACATTAATAAAAAGATTTTTCGTCGAATCGTAGCCAGCTACATAATTTGGCTGCAGGGTCAGGCTCACTTACGTGAGTGGAGTCAGAAGTCAGCATGGATCTGACGGGGAGGGAAGATGAGCCCAAAGTACCATAGATACGCTCAACCTTCTCGATGAAGAAATCAGCAATTTTATCACATTGGACCTCACCGAGGATCGGAGGAGATGGGGTAGTGTCAGAGCCTGTCAACTTCTTTACCACCGGAAAAAAGAGCGCGTGAGCAATTTTGGGCCTGCGTGACAGTGCTAGCAATGTAAGTGGCTCTGGCCATTTTGCACAATTTATGATAATCTTTAAGGGTTCTTTTATAATCAGCTTTATGGGTAGGAGAGTAGGATTGCCTCCATTTCCTCTCAAGGGCTTTACACTTAGATTTAATGGCTTTAACCCCTTCGATGCTTGTGACGGAACCGTTCCATCATCAGTCACGGCTGAGCTGTGCTGATGACGGAACGGTTCCGTCATGACCGCACCCTGTTCTGGAATGTCCTGCACAGGGGCGGAATCGGCGCCGCACGGAAGCGGTTAAGATTATCCGTGAACCACGGAGCCAGTTATTGTAAATCTGCCCCTGGGTTCAGAGTTGGGGCCCCTGCAAGTACTTTGAACAGGGGCCCCTCACGTTTCATTGCGCTGCTGAATGCACTTACAGACCCAGAGCTCCAAAGAGTTACGACAGAAGCTTCTCGTAATGTTGAGCCATTTGTGTAACTGTTAAAGTAGCAACTCTATTCAATCTGGGGAGAGGATGTGGTCTGACGGCTAGACTGCTGACCGTGGAGCTGAGAAATCAGGGTTCAAGCCTCGGGGTCGCGTCCACATCCTGTGATTCTGGGCAAATCACTTCATCTCCCTGGGCCCGATTCACAGAATGAACGTAAGACTCAATCCTAAACTTACTACTTTTGGTATTCACAGAAGGCACTTACTACTTTTGGTATTCACAGAATGCACTTACTACTTTTGGTATTCACAGAAGTTAGGACTTTGTCTTAAATTTGTCTTAAGACAAACTTAAGACAGACTTAAGTTAGGATTTTGTCTTAAGTCTGTCTTAAGTTTGTCTTTGTCTTAAGACAAACTTAAGACAAAATCCTAACTTCTGTGAATTCCAAAAGCAGTAAGTGCATTCTGTAAATACCAAAATAGTAGTAAGTTTAGGATTGAGTCTTAAGTTCATTCTGTGAATTTGGCCCCCTGTGCCTAACAACAACAAAAATTCATGTAAGGTAACTGGTGCTCATGTAAAGCGCTCCAATATCTTCGGGTCGAGTTTGCGCTGTATAAATCTGCAAAAAAAAATTAAAAAAAACTTGCGTCTGCATATTTCTTTTTTGCCACAATTTGTCAAATCAATCCGTTTAATTGCGGCAGAGAAACACGCAGTCAATACTACGGTAATGGGGACACCAAACCAATGAATATTTAAGTGCCAATGCATTGCGTTATATTAACAGCTAATATTTACAGAAATAATTAAATGATGACGCGGACAGCGAGGGAATGGGCGATACAACAAACGCGGTATTTAGAGTGTTTGGAATTTTTAATTAGTTGCACCAGTCATGCGATCCTGTAAGCGCGTGCGCGCTGTTGAAGGCGTTTAGTCCAGGCAGCAGGAACACTCTCCCGGGGTCCAGTGAGGACAGGCATGTTTTTATTTGTCCACATTTACGACTGGGCGGCAGCCTGATAATTATTCATTTCGGAATGCACGCTCTGTAATTTTAATGTGTTTTTCTGATTCTGCAGTGTTCCAGACTGAGGGCATGATTTAGATCTTGTCAGATGGATTACTCGTCACAACCCGTCCGTCGAAATATAAATCCCTTAGGATATAATGGGATTTCGAACATTGGAATGTTGGGAGCTCCATTGAAAACAATGGAGTGCTCCGGGCTTATAATGGCTGATATAAGCCCGGAGCTCCAACATTCCAATGTTTCTTTGTTCACAGCTCTGGCTGTGAACAAAGGCTTCAGGGAGCCTGAGGGGATTCCAATCCCCTCACCCTCCCATAAGGCTTTGTTCTATTTTGTTAGAACATTCTGTCCTCTAGTGGCAGAATGTTCTAATAGCCTTATAGCCCTTCGTAGATGGGCTATACCGCTATTAAAGTCCCTCTCCCTTGTTAAAGGCCCTCGCCTTCGGCTCGGGGCCTTTAACGCTGGAGAGGGCCTTTAATAGCCGGTATAGCCCTCTACGGCGGGCTATGAGGCTATATTGTAATTCAGTGGACAGGATATCTGTCACCATTGTGATGAAGTAACCCGTCCGCCGAGATCTAACTCAGGACCGAGTGTAGCACAGTATCCTGGCTGTCGCCTGCGTCATAATAATATTATCAAATGGCATTGAATTGTACGGTGGTGAGAGGAAAAGAACGCATGGGCAACGCAGACGAAAGGCTTAAAGTTGACAGAAAGATGAGAATGGTCCCAAGAGAAAAAGTCAGGTCGCATTGAACAAGAGAGGAAGATGAAATGGCTTTTCTTTATTGAGAGACAATGTTTATTTTGTAAAATCAAAGCACTTCTCAATTCTGAGAGGTTTCTACCGGTACAGTGTTGTGTTTATAGTAAATTTGACAATATGCAACAAGGAAAAAAATATAAGCTTGGTTACTATCAGGAAAAACACACTGAGTAACTTGACACGTGCAACCGTTTGCATAGCTCACACTGAAAAAAATGTCTTGGAAATTCAGAGGATTATTTACCAGCGCTTTGCGCCGCCAGCGCGTCACGTTGAGTGATGCACCAGGGGCACCACCTGCTGCGTGATATTTGCAAGCACACTTAAAGCCACCCTGCATGGCTTTAAATGTGCTTGTAAATATCGCCCCTTTTCATGCAACACTTTGCGTGTTAGGGGCGGTACATGGGTGTTGCTGAGGGTGTTCCCACGCAACACCCATGTCCACTAATGCATTTCCAGATTCACGAGCAATCGCAACCCTGGAAATGCATCAGAATGCTACGCCTCCCCAGGGGTGGTGTAGGGAGGCGCAACGGAGAGAAATGTTTTCATTTCTCCTAATTTTTTTCCTATTTCAATGCGTGATGCATTCTTCAGTACACATTGGAAGAGGACATCACCTCAATTGATTGATTTTGTGCAGGAAGGTGCAGGAAGGGGGTTTGATAGGTTGAGGGCACTCGGAGATCCCCCCCCCCCGTGCACCGCATGGTCAGCCTAGGCATGCAGGTGTCACATGAGTACTTTGGTATGACCAGGCCTCGGTCTTTCAACATGGCTCTTGTTATGCAGCTCATCTCTAAATTACATTAGCAGCGCCACCTTGTGGCAGACTGTCCTAAGTGTGGTGTTGACAATTAGGTGCCTGTGCCGCGCACCAGAAACCAATTAGGTGCCGGTGCTCAGCACCAGAAAGCACCGGCTCAAATTAAGCACTGCCACTGGTCTGTGTGTGTGTATGTGAGATGGAAGCTAGCACTGCTCTGAATATGAGTGAAACTTACACTGCTTCTTCTCACATTGTACCTGATGTGTGTGAGGGAAGCTAGTGCATGAAGGAAGCTTGCACTGTTGCTGCCTCTGCTGTACCTGGTGTGATTGTGTGTGATGGAAGCTTGCACTGCGTCTCTTCATATACCTGCTGTGCGCGACGAAAGCTTGTGCTTGGGGGATGCTTGCACTGTTGGTGCCTGTGCTGTACCTGGTGTGTGTATGTGTGTGTGATTGTGTGTGATGGAAGCTTGCACTGCGTCTCCTCATGTACCTGATGTGTGTGAGGGAAGCTTGTGCATGGTGGATGCTTGCACTGTTGCTGCCTGTGCTGTACCTGGTGTGCGTGTGTGATTGTGTGTGATGGAAGCTTGCACTGCGTCTCTTCATGTACCTGCTGTGCGCGACGAAAGCTTGTGCTTGGGGGATGCTTGCATTGTTGGTGCCTGTGCTGTACCTGGTGTGTGTATGTGTGTGTGATTGTGTGTGATGGAAGCTTGCACTGTGTCTCCTCATGTACCTGCTGTGTGCGAGGGAAGCTTGTACTGTTGGTGCCTGTACTGTATCTGGTGTGTGCAAGGGAAGCTTGTGCTTGACGGATGCTTGCACTGTTGCTGCCTGTGCTGTATCTGGTGTGTGTGATTGTATGTGATGGAAGCTTGCACTGCATCTCCTCATGTACCTGCTGTGTGCGAGGGAAGCTTGTGCATGGAGGGTGCTTGCACTGTTGCTGCCTGTGCTGTACCTGGTGTGTGTGTGAATGTGTGTGATGGAAGCTTGCACTGTGTTTCCTCATGTACCTGCTGTGTGCGAGGGAAGCTTGTGCTGAAGCATGCTTGCACTGTTGCTGCCTGTGCTGTACCTGGTGTGTGTGTGATTGTGTGTGAGTGAAGCTTGCACTGCATCTCCTCATGTATCTGGTGTGTGCGAGGGAAGCTTGAGATTGAAGAATGCTTGCACTGTTGCTGCCTGTGCTGTATCTGGTGTGTGTATGTGTGATTGTGTGTGATGGAAGCTTGCACTGCATCTCCTCATGTACCTGCTGTGTGCGAAGGAAGCTTGTGCATGGAGGACGCTTGCACTGTTGCTGCCTGTGCTGTACCTGGTGTGATTGTGATTGTGTGTGATGGAAGCTTGCACTGCGTCTCCCCATGTACCTGCTGTGTGTGAGGGAAGCTTGTGCTTGAAGGATGCCTGTGCTGTTGCTGCCTGTGCTGTACCTGGTGTGTGTGATTGTGTGTGATAGAAGCTTGTACTGCGTCTCCTCATGTACCTGCTGTGTGTGAGGGAAGCTTGTGCTGAAGGATGCTTGCACTGCTGCTGCCTGTGCTGTATCTGGTGTGTGTGTGATTGTGTGTGATGGAAGCTTGCACTGCGTCTCCTCATGTACCTGCTGTGTGCGAGGGAAGCTTGTGCTTGAAGGATGCTTGCACTGTTGCTGCCTGTGCTGTATCTGGTGTGTGTGTGATTGTGTGTGATGGAAGCTTGCACTGCGTCTCCTCATGTACCTGCAGTGTGCGAGGGAAGCTTGTCCGTGAAGGATGCTTGCACTGTTGCTGCCTGTGCTGTATCTGGTGTGTGATTGTGTGTGATGGAAGCTTGCACTGCGTCTCCTCATGTTGTACCTGCTCTGTGCGAGGGAAGCTTGTGCTTGGAGGATGCTTACACTGTTGGTGCCTGTGCTGTATCTGGTGTGTGTGATTGTGTACGAGGGAAGCTTGCACTACGTCTCCTCATGTACCTGCTGTGTGCGAGGGAAGCTTGTGCTTGGAGGATGCTTGCACTGTTGCTGCCTGTGCTGTACCTGGTGTGTGTGAGGGAAGCTTGTGCTTGAAGGATGCTTGCACTGTTGGTGCCTGTGCTGTACCAGGTGTGTGTGTGATTGTGTGTGATGGAAGCTTGCACTGCGTCTCCTCATGTACCTGCTGTGTGCGAGGGAAGGTTGTGCTTGAAGGATGCTTGCACTGTTGTTGCCTCTGCTGTGTCTGGTGTGTGTGATTGTGTGTGATGGAAGCTTGCGCTGTGTCTCCTCATGTACCTGGTGTGTGCGACGGAAGCCTGTGCGTGAAGGAGGCTGCACTGTTGCTGCCTGTGTTGTATCTGGTGTGTGTGTGATTGTGTGTGATGGAAGCTTGCACTGCGTCTTCTCATGTACCTGCTGTGTGCGAGGGAAGCTTGTGCGTGAAGGATGCTGCACTGTTGGTGCCTGTGCTGTATCTGGTGTGTGATTGTGACTGTGTGCAAGGGAAGCTTGTGCTTGGGGGATGCTTGCACTGTTGGTGCCTGTGCTGTATCTGGTGTGTGCGTGTGTGATTGTGTGTGATGGAAGCTTGCACTGTGTCTCCTCATGTACCTGGTGTGTGCGAGGGAAGCTTGTGCGTGAAGGATGCTGCACTGTTGGTGCCTGTGCTGTATCTGGTGAGTGATTGTGACTGTGTGCGAGGGGAGCTTGCACTGCGTCTCCTCATGTACCTGCTGTGTGCGAGGGAAGCCTGTGCATGAAGGATGCTTGCACTGTTGCTGCCTGTGCTGTATCTGGTGTGTGTGTGTGTGATTGTGTGTGATGGAAGCTTGCACTGCGTCTCCTCATGTACCTGCTGTGTGCGAGGGAAGCTTGTACATGAGGATGCTTGCACTGTTGGTGCCTGTGCTGTATCTGGTGTGTGTGATTGTGTGTGATGGAAGCTTGCACTGCGTCTCCTCATGTTCCTGCTGTGTGCAAGGGAAGCTTGTGCATGGAGGACGCTTGCACTGTTGCTGCCTGTGCTGTACCTGGTGTGTGTGATTGTGATTGTGTGTGATGGAAGCTGGCACTGCGTCTTCTAATGTACCTGCTGTGTCTGAGGGAAACTTGTGCGTGAAGGATGCTTGCACTGTTGCTGCCTGTGCTGTATCTGGTATGTGTGTGATTGTGTGTGATGGAAGCTTGCACTGCGTCTCCTCATGTACCTGGTGTGTGCGAGGGAAGCTTGTGCTTGACGGATGCTTGCACTGTTGCTGCCTGTGCTGTACCTGGTGTGTGTGTGATTGTGTGTGATGGAAGCTTGCACTGCGTCTCCTCATGTACCTGGTGTGTGTGAGGGAAGCTTGTGCTTGACGGATGCTTGCACTGTTGCTGCCTGTGCTGTATCTGGTGTGTGTGTGATTGTGTGTGATGGAAGCTTGCACTGCGTCTCCTCATGTACCTGCTGTGTGCGAGGGAAGCTTGTGCTTGACTGATGCTTGCACTGTTGCTGCCTGTGCTGTACCTGGTGTGTGTGTGATTGTGTGTGATGGAAGCTTGCACTGCGTCTCCTCATGTACCTGGTGTGTGCGAGGGAAGCTTGTGTATGGAGGATGCTTGCACTGTTGCTGCCTGTGCTATATCTGGTGTGTGTGTGTGTGTTTGTGTGTGATGGAAGCTTGCACTGTGTCTCCTCATGTACCTGCTGTGTGAGAGGGAAGCTTGTGCTTGACGGATGCTTGCAATGTTGCTGCCTGTGCTGTATCTGGTGTGTGTGTGATTGTGTGTGATCGAAGCTTGCACTGCGTCTCCTCATGTACATGCTGTGTGAGAGGGAAGCTTGTGCTTGACGGATGCTTGCACTGTTGCTGCCTGTGCTGTATCTGGTGTATGTGTGATTATGTGTGATGGAAGCTTGCACTGCGTCTCCTCATGTACCTGCTGTGCACGTGGGAAGCTTGTGCATGAAGGATGCTTGCACTGTTGCCGCCTGTGCTGTATCTGGTGTGTGTGTGATTGTGTGTGATGGAAGCTTGCACTGCGTCTCCTCATGTACCTGCTGTGCACGTGGGAAGCTTGTGTATGGAGGATGCTTGCACTGTTGCTGCCTGTGCTATATCTGGTGTGTGATTGTGACTGTGTGCGAGGGTAGCTTGCACTGCGTCTCCTCATGTACCTGCTGTGTACGAGGGAAGCTTGTGCTTGAAGGATGCTTGCACTGTTGCTGCCTGTGCTGTATCTGGTGTGTGTGTGATTGTGTGTGATGGAAGCTTGCACTGCGTCTCCTCATGTACCTGATGTGTACGAGGGTAGATTGTGCTTGAAGGATGCTTGCACTGTTGCTGCCTGTGCTGTATCTGGTGTGTGTGTGTGATTGTGTGTGAGTGAAGCTTGCACTGCCTCTCCTCATGTTCCTGCTGTGTGCAAGGGAAGCTTGTGCGTGAAGGATGCTTGCACTGTTGCTGCCTGTGTTGTACCTGGTGTGTGTGTGTGTGATTGTGTGTGATAGAAGCTTGCACTGCGTCTCCTCATGTACCTGCTGTGTACGAGGGAAGCTTGCACTGCGTCTCCTCATGTACTTGCTGTGTGCGAGGGAAGCTTGTGATTGGAGGATGCTTGCACTGTTGCTGCCTGTGCTGTACCTGGTGTGTGTGTGTGATGAAAGCTTGCACTGCGTCTCCTCATGTACCTGCTGTGTGCGAGGGAAGCTTGTGCTTGACAGATGCTTGCACTGTTGCTGCCTGTGCTGTATCGGGTGTGTGTGTGTGATTGTGTGTGATGGAAGCTTGCACTGCGTCTCCTCATGTACCTACTGTTTGCGAGAGAAGCTTGTGCTTGAAGGATGCTTGCACTGTTGGTGCGTGTGCTGTATCTGGTGTGTGTGTGATTGTGTGTGATGGAAGCTTGCACTGCGTCTCCTCATGTACCTGCTGTGTGCGAGAGAAGCTTGTGCTTGACGGATGCTTGCACTGTTGGTGCGTGTGCTGTATCTGGTGTGTGTGTGATTGTGTGTGATGGAAGCTTGCACTGCATCTCCTCATGTACCTGCTGTGTGCGAGGGAAGCTTGTGCTTGACAGATGCTTGCACTGTTGCTGCCTGTGCTGTATCGGGTGTGTGTGTGTGATTGTGTGTGATGGAAGCTTGCACTGCGTCTCCTCATGTACCTACTGTTTGCGAGAGAAGCTTGTGCTTGAAGGATGCTTGCACTGTTGGTGCGTGTGCTGTATCTGGTGTGTGTGTGATTGTGTGTGATGGACGCTTGCACTGCGTCTCCTCATGTACCTGCTGTGTACGAGGGTAGGTTGTGCTTGGAGGATGCTTGCACTGTTGCTGCCTGTGCTATATCTGGTGTGTGTGTGATTGTGTGTGATGGAAGCTTGTGCTTGACGGATGCTTGCACTGTTGTTGCCTGTGCTGTACCTGGTGTGTGTGTGATTGTGTGTGAGTTAAGCTTGCACTGCGTCTCCTCATGTTCCTGCTGTGTGCAAGGGAAGCTTGTGCGCGAAGGATGCTTGCACTGTTGGTGCCTGTGCTGTACCTGGTGTGTGTGTGATTGTGTGAGATGGAAGCTTGCACTGCGTCTCCTCATGTACCTGCTGTGTACGAGGGAAGCTTGTGCATGGAGGATGCTTGCACTGTTGCTGCTTGTGCTGTATCTGGTGTTTGTGTGATTGTGTGTGATGGAAGCTTGCACTGCGTCTCCTCATGTACCTGCTGTGTGCGAGGGAAGCTTGTGCTTGAAGGATGCTTGCACTGTTGCTGCCTGTGCTGTATCTGGTGTGTGTGTGATTGTGTGTGATGGAAGCTTGCACTGCGTCTCCTCATGTACCGGCTGTGTGCGAGGAAGCTTGTGCTTGAAGGATGCTTGCACTGTTGGTGCCTGTGCTGTATCTGGTGTGTGTGATTGTGTGTGATGGAAGCTTGCCCTATGTCTCCTCATGTACCTGCTGTGTGCGAGGGAAGCTTGTGCTTGAATGTTGGAAAGGCGACCCCAGGGGAGGCAGAAGATGTCTGACTGCCCGCCCCAAGACTCACCTCTCTCTATGGAATAGGCCGAGCGCCATAGGGAGGCCTCCTTGGCGAGGCTCCTCTCCTACAATCGTACCAGCTGAGCAATCACACTACTACAGACGGACACCACACGACGGAATATTCACAAGTATCTTCATATAAGAAATGAAGGCACGTTCTTAGCAGGTTAGCAGGCAGGGATCGAGGGATCCATAAAGTCGTGGTTTCGGGAATAATGGGGTAGCGGGACAGTCTTGGCACCAACTAGTGCGTGGATAGTTCAAGGGGTCAGGCCGCGACAGCGTCAGCAGGGCCTCGAAGATGGTTCAGCTCGGTCAGGCCACGACAGCGTCAGCAGGGCCTCGAAGGTGGTTCAGCTTGGTCAGGCCGCGTCAGCGTCAGCAGTGCCTCGAAGGTGGTTCAGCTTGGTCAGGCCGCGACAGCGTCAGCAGGGCCTCGAAGATGGTTCAGCTCGGTCAGGCTGCGACAGCGTCAGCAGGGCCTCGAAGATGGTTCAGCTCGGTCAGGCCGCGACAGCGTCAGCAGGGCCTCGAAGATGGTTCAGCGTGGTCAGGCCGCGACAGCGTCAGCAGGGCCTCAAAGATGGTTCAGCTCGGTCAGGCCGCGACAGCGTCAGCAGGGCCTCGAAGATGGTTCAGCGTGGTCAGGCCGCGACAGCGTCAGCAGGGCCTCGAAGATGGTTCAGCTCGGTCAGGCCGCGACAGCGTCAGCAGGGCCTCGAAGATGGTTCAGCGTGGTCAGGCCGCGACAGCGTCAGCAGGGCCTCGAAGATGGTTCAGCTCGGTCAGGCCGCGACAGCGTCAGCAGGGCCTCGAGGTTCCAGGTACCAGGTGCAAGAGTTCTCATCAGGATCAGCCGCGACGAGGTCAGCAGGGCTTCGACTCCAAGATACAACTAGAGTCCTAATCCAGGCCTGGCCCAGATATAGGACTGGAGTCCTTTGATGTCCGGACCCTCGCGCCTGGGGGGTCAGAGGGGCCGGGATGAAGGTGTCCAGACACCCAGCAGGGGGGTGGAGCCAGGGCCCAGGGAGGCTGAAGGGCGATCGATACCAGGTGCCCGGGGATGGCTGGAGGCCCATTGAAACTCCCCTCCTCCGGGATCCGCCAAGTGGCCACTCTACCACCTGGGAGGATCTTGGTGCCTCATTGTCGGGGCTTCGCTGGGGCCGGGGCCAGGGATGGCTGCGGCCACGTGCTCGGACGTGATGGGCCCAAGATGGGGTCGGGCCGGAAATGGTGGCCTGGCTTGGTCGCCAGACCGGCAGTGTTGGTGAGCACGATCCGCTGGGGTCCCAGGGGGGAGAGCCGTGGGTTGCCCGGGGGCTGCTCTCGTCGATGGTTCGTGTTCAGGGGGGTCGACGGCGGGTCGACGGAGGCCGCGGTCGTCCCGGGCCCGCTATGCGGGAGGGGAAGGACCACGCCACGAGGCCGTGTCCAACACACGTCCCCTCCAGCTGAAGGCGGGGAGAGTCACCCATCTTCCTGGGTATTCTCCTCGTCGAGGCGGAAGAAGCGGGACAGGCCGTCAGCGTTGGCGTGGTCGTTGCCAGGGCGATGCTCCACAGTGAAGTCCATCCCTTGGAGGGAGATGGACCATCGCAGCAGCTTTGGGTTTTCACCATGCATCTGCATCAGCCACCGCAGGGGCCGGTGGTCAGTCTGGACCTGGAAGTGGGTGACGAAGAGGTAGGGCCTGAGTTTCTTGAGGGCCCACACGACGGCGAAGGCCTCTCTCTCAATGGTGCTCCATCGCTGCTCTCTGGCCAGCAGCCGCCGGCTGATGAAGGCCACAGGATGGTCAATCCCCTCGGGGTCAATCTGAGATAGGACCGCCCCAATGCCGTGCTCCGAGGCGTCGGTCTGGACTACGAACTCCCGGCTGTAGTCAGGGGCTTGGAGCACAGGGGCAGTGCACATGGCTGTTTTCAAAGTCTCAAAGGCCACCTGACACGCGGGTGTCCATGGTACTTTCTGTGGCCGGTTCTTCGAGGTCAGTTCAGTGAGGGGACCCACAATGCTCCCATAGTTCTTTATGAAGCGCCGATAATATCCAGTGAGCCCCAGGAAGGCTCAGATGGCTGTCTGGCTGACCGGGGGCTCCCAGGCCACGATGGCGTCAATCTTGGGTTGGAGGGGAGCCACGTGGCCGCTCCCCACTTGGTGTCCCAGGTAGGTCACGGACCCTTGACTTATTTGGCACTTGCTGGCCTTTATTGTTAGTCCGGCCCGTCGGAGGGCCGTCAGGACCTCCCAGAGGTGCTTCAGGTGCTCGGCCCAGTGGAGGCTGTACACTGCAATGTTGTCTAGATAGGCGGCGCTGAATTCTTCTAGCCCCGCCAGCACTTTGTTAACCAGTCTCTGGAAAGTTGCTGGGGCGTTTTTCATGCCGAAGGGCATCACCTTGAATTGGAAGTGGCCATCGGGTGTGGAGAAGGCCGATCGCTCCTGGGCGCCAGGGGTGAGGCCGATCTGCCAGTACCCTGCTGTGAGGTCGAAAGTACTGAGGTACTTGGCGGCTCCTAGGCGGTCGATTAGTTCATCTGCCCGGGGGATGGGATGTGCGTCGGTTCTGGTAACAGCATTTAGTCCCCGGTAGTCGACACAAAACCTGAGTTCTGGAGGGGTGCCAGGTGCGGCGACTTTGGGGACCAGGACAACTGGGCTGGCCCAGGGACTGTCGGAGGGTTCGACCACCCCCAGGGCCAGCATTTTGGTAACTTCTGTCTGGATGCAGGCCCGAACTCGGTCGGGAACTCGGTAGGCCCGGTGTCGCACTGGCTGGCTGTCCCCGGTGTCGACATCGTGGACACACCAGTGGGTAACCCCGGGGGTGAGGGAGAACAGGTCCGTAAATTGCCCCAACAGCTCTTGGCAGTCTCGGCGCTGTGCGGGGGTCAGGTCGGAGGAGAGAGAGATTCCCTCGACGGAGCCGTCTTTCTCAGCGCACCTTAGGAGGTCGGGCAGGGGCTCGGAGTCGTCTTCGGCCCCATCATCGGTAGCTAGCACCAGGCTCAGTTCATTGCGGGCAAAATGAGGCTTGAGCCGGTTGGCGTGCAGAACCCAGAGGGGGTTTCGGGGAGACTCCATGTCCACGAGATAAGTGACGGGGCTCTTGCGCTCGATCACTTTGAAGGGGCCCGACCATTTGTCCTGGAGGGCACAAGGTTCAACCGGGGACATGACCCAGACCTGCTGGCCCGGCTCGAACTCGATGGATGAAGAGTTCTGGTCATACCAGCGTTTCATGTCTTCCTGACTGGCCTCAAGGTTGGCCTCGGCAAGGGCCCGGAACTTCCGAGTCTGGCTTCGGAGGGTCAGGAGGTACCGGTAGACATCCGGCGGTGCGTCTTGGACTGTAGTTTCCCAGCCTTCTTTGAGGGGACCTCGGACAGGGTGCCCGTACAAGAGTTCGAAGGGGCTGAACCCCAGGGATTTCTGTGGTACCTCCCGATAGGCGAACAGGAGGCAGGGCAGCAGGACGTCCCATTTGCGGCGGAGGGGTTCTTCTAGGCCCTGGATCATCCCCTTGAGTGTTCGGTTAAACCGCTCCACAAGTCCATTCCCTTGGGGGTGATATGGGGTGGTGAACTTATATGTGACCCCGCACTGTTGCCACAGGGACCGCATATACTTCGATATAAAGTTTGTGCCCCGATCGCTCACGACTTCTCGGGGGAACCCCACTCTGGAGAAGATCCCCATCAGTGCTCGGCCCACCACGGGAGCCGTTATGGTTCGTAGGGGGATGGCTTCGGGATAGCGGGTGGCATGGTCCACCAGGACGAGGATGAAGCGATGCCCTTGCGAGGTTCGGGGGCCCAGGGGCCCCACGATGTCGATCCCCACTCGCTCGAAGGGAGTGGTCACCACTGGAAAAGGTTGGAGCGGGGCCTTCACCTTCCCCCCGCTCTTTCCGCTGGCTTGGCATGTCGGGCAGGTGGGGCAGTGGTTATGCACATCGTTGCGCATTTTCGGCCAGTAGAAATGGGTCACCAGGCGGCTGTAAGTTTTGTCCTGTCCCAGGTGCCCGGCGAGGGGCACATTGTGTGCCAGGTTCAACAGGAAGTCTCTGAATCGTAGGGGGACCACCAACACTCGGCTGGCCCCCAGCTCGGCAATTTTCTGTTCACTGTATAGGAGGCCGTGGTCCCAGTATACCCAGTGGGACCCCGAGGTGTCCCCGGCAGCTTGGGCTGTGGCTTGCTGTAGGGTCCCCTCGAGGGAGGGGCAGGCCTTCTGTTCTTGCCGGAATTGTTCTCGGGTGGGACCACCCTCCTGGCGCCATTGGGCTAGTTCGGGTATGTCGCTGAGTTCGGCGCTGCCTTCTCGGTCATGCTCCGATGGCTCGGGCTCGGATTCTTCATTGACTGCTGGCGGTGGGGGCGCGGGCCACTCCGGCTCTTCAGTCGGGGTGGCCTCGGTTGCCGCCGGGGCCCGGGCAGTCATAGATCGGGTCGTAGCGCAGACCCACTCTGGTAGTCCCATCATTTCTAGATGTTCTCTCCGCTCGACTTGGGCCCAGGGAGAACTCTCGAGGTCGTTTCCGAGGAGGCAGTCCACGGGGGCGTCGTCCCGGACGGTCACCTTGAGGGTACCTGTTGGACAGGCCGCATGTTCGAGCTGTCCCCCCTCCCCGCAATGGGACCAGGACCCTGGCTCTCCCTGCATCCCCAGCCAGAGTCCACAAACGACCACCCGAAGTACCCTGCAATCCCTCCACTACAAGACACCAGCTCCGGACCCAGCTGGCCCGGGTCACCATCTACCCCACGACATCGACCCGGCCGCCATCTTGGGGCACTGCAGCACGAGGCCGCGTGGCCTCAACTCGACCCTAACCCCGGGCCCGGCCGGCCCCGACATCGAGGCCCCACCATCCTCCCAGGAGGCAGAGTGATCACTTGGCGAGTCAATGGGAGAAGGAATCGTCAACGGCTCTCCTCCGCCAGGTGTCGATCACCCCAGGCCGCCTGGGCGCTGGCTCCACCCCCCTGCTGGGTGTCTGGACTCCCTCATCCCGGACCTCCCGGCCCCCAGGCGCGAGGGTCCGGACATCAAAGGGGACCAGACCTATAACTGGGGCAGGGCCAGACCAGGAAGGCAGTTGTATCCTGGAGTCGAGAGACCCGAGAAGAACTCATCCGTGACTTGGCCTGCTGGCGCTGCCGCGGCCCTCTGCCTCGTGAAACCATCGTCTTGGCCTGCTGGCGCTGCCGCGGCCCTCTGCCTCGTGAAACCATCGTCTTGGCCTGCTGGCGCTGCCGCGGCCCTCTGCCTCGTGAAACCATCGACTTGGCCTGCTGGCGCTGCCGCGGCCCTCTGCCTCGTGAAACCATCGTCTTGGCCTGCTGGCGCTGCCGCGGCCCTCTGCCTCGTGAAACCATCGTCTTGGCCTGCTGGCGCTGCCGCGGCCCTCTGCCTCGTGAAACCATCGACTTGGCCTGCTGGCGCTGCCGCGGCCCTCTGCTTTATGAGACTATCACCTTGGCCTGCTGGCGCTGCCGCGGCCCGATCCACAGACACTCCAGCTCGAGGATTGTGAGCTCGCCTTTTACCACTACCTGTACCGATCCGGTACCAAGACTGTCCCGCTACCCCCTTTCCCTACAGAGACTAGAAGTGAGAGGACCCCCGGGTCCAAGATATCCTGTATCGCTGATATCCTTGCCTTAAGAACCTTATATAAAGCCTTGAACTCGACTTGGTGTGGTGCCTGTTTGTGGGGAGGGAGGTAACTTGTCTGTACGATCGCCGGAGACGGTCCCCCTCGGGGATCTCTCCCTCGGTATCCGGCCGACCCTCAGGGTCCCCGTCTAACATTGGTGGCAGCGGTGGGATCCGAACCTACGCATAATCGTACAGAAAGTCACTCGCCCCACCACACACAACAACCATGTCAATAGAGAGCGGAACAACGGAAAAATTTCAGATGGAAAAATTGGAAGACTACAACCACCGGGAACTGAAGCAATATTGCATAGAACTTGGACTTCCAACCACAGGTCTTAGCACAAAGGAAGACTTCAAACGAGCCCTAGAAGCTTGGGCAGAAACGGGTACGGCCGTACCCCGAACACAAACAACCGAAACGAGCCCCGCACCAACTAAAGAAAGAGCGGATCTCTCCCTGGAAGAGATCCGAGAAAGAGAAAAAACCAGACTCCACGAATTAGAACTTGCCCGACTTCGCTTGGATGGGGAACTCAAGCTGGCAGAACAAAAAATAACCCTGGAACACTTACGGCTCAGGGAAGAGCGAGAAGACAAGCAAAGACAGAGGGAGCTAGAGGAAAAGAGACTAGAGTACGAACATGAGCGCAATCTCAAAGCACTGGAGATCCAGAAACAGAATAAAGACCTCGGGCTCCCCGAACGACCGACCCCGTCTGCCTCGACCGAACCCAAGGTTCACATCCCCAAAGATGTCATCCGGGAATACCACAAGAACGATGATATCCAGCAGTGGTTTAAAGCCTATGAGGTGGCAATGACCTCCCACCGGATTCCCCGAAGCGATTGGGGAGCCGGATTATGGGGGAGGTTTGTCAACGAAGGGCGGGACGCCCTGCTGCAACTCCCGGACCAGCTGATGACCTCCTACGACCACATGAAGGCCGCCCTCCTCACTCGATACGGGCTCACACCTGAGATGTACCGCCAACGGTTCCGCGACTGCAAACGGATTCCGGGTACAACTTGGGTGGAGTACGTGAACTTTTTTAGCCGAGCCTTCGAGGGGTGGATCAAGGGCAACAAAGTAACCACCTACGAACAACTCTTTGACCTTATCGTATGGGAACACCTGTCGAACAACTGCTTCGTGGAGCTCCGGCAACACCTCCTGGACAGCAAGCTAACCGACCCTCGACAACTCGCCGCCGAAGCCGACCGGTGGGAAAGCACCCGAGTTGGCCGGAGCGCACCCAGCGAAGTATCCAGATCGTATCGCCCCCGAGGGGGAGGAGGAAGTCAGGGTCGGGGGAGAGACCCCGGCCCCTCGTCACCCCCCAGAAACCCCTCGACCCCGGTTGGCCGGGGAAGCCCTGCCGTCCGGGCCGGTTTCCGGGCCAACATTACGTGCCACAGGTGCCAGCGACCCGGCCACTACGCCAGTGATCCCAACTGCCCAAAGAATCCGAACACTACTCCCCGCCAAGTTGCAGCGGCGGCCCTAGGGGAAGAAATAATCCCGGAAGACCAAGAGGAGTACGAGACCGATCCCTCTGAATGGGCACCCGCCGCCATGGCACTGGTCTGCTTAGGGGAGAGAGACATGATTCCGCGGGCCCCCCTTCCCGCCAACACACAGAAGTACGGTCAATGGGTTAACATCAATGGCCGCCGGGCGGAAGCCCTCCGCGACACCGGGGCCAGTGTAACGGCGGTCCGACGCCACCTCGTCACTCCAGACCAAATCTTGCCGAACATTCTTTGCCCTGTTCGATCAGCCGACAACTCCGAAAGCCTATGCCACATGGCCTGCGTCCCCTTCGAGTGGGGAGGAGTAACAGGGATGTTAAAAGTAACTGTCCGCGATGATGCCCCCGTGGACTGCCTCCTAGGAAACGACCTTGAAAGCTCTCCCTGGGCAGCTGTCGAACGGAGGGAGCACCTGGGGATGCTTGGCCTCCCCGAATGGGTCTGTGTCACGACCCGGTCCATGACCGCCCGCGCGGTCCCCAGCCCAGAAGAGCCCGAGTGGCCAGAACCTCCTCCCGCGCTCATCCCAGAGGAGGCCGCCCCAGAAGCCATTCCCTTGACCCAAACCGAAGAAGGACCCGACCAGCTTCGGGACGTCCCTGACCTGGCACAATGGCGGCAGGAGGGAGGCCCCACGCAGGAACAATTCCGGGCCGAGCAAAAAACCTGTCCTTCTCTCGAAGGACTCCGGCAGCAAGCCCTGGCCCAGAGCACCGGGGATACCTCGGGGGCCCACTGGATCTACTGGGACCAAGACCTGCTCTACAGCGAGCAGAAAATTGCAGAACTAGGGGCCAGTCGGGTGCTGGTGGTGCCCCTTCGCTTCCGAGACTTCCTCCTGAACTTAGCCCACGATGTCCCCCTTGCCGGACACCTGGGGCAGGATAAAACCTACGACCGCCTGGTGACCCATTTTTTCTGGCCCCACATGCGGAAGGATGTCACCAACCACTGCAAGGCCTGCCCCACCTGCCAGGCCAGCGGAAAAAGTGGCCGAAAAATCAAAGCACCATTACAACCCTTTCCTGTCGTCACCACCCCGTTTGAACGAGTGGGAATAGACATTGTGGGGCCCCTCGACCCTCGAACAGCCCAAGGACACCGGTTCATCCTGGTCCTTGTAGACCACGCCACCCGCTATCCCGAGGCCATCCCTCTTCGGACTGTGACGGCCCCCGTGGTGGGCCGGGCCCTGATGGGGATCTTCTCCCGGGTGGGGTTCCCCCGGGAGGTCGTCAGTGACAGGGGCACGAACTTTATCTCCAGATATATGAAGTCCCTCTGGCAGCAATGCGGGGTCACCTACAAATTCACGACCCCCTATCACCCGCAAGGAAACGGACTGGTCGAGAGATTCAACCGCACCCTCAAGGGGATGATTATGGGTCTAGAAGAACCCCTTCGACGCCAGTGGGACGTACTGCTTCCATGCCTCCTGTTTGCCTATCGGGAGGTCCCGCAGAAGTCCCTCGGCTTCAGCCCCTTTGAACTGCTGTACGGGCACCCCGTCCGGGGCCCCCTCAGCCTAGTCAAGGAAGGTTGGGAGCAGCCTCCCCAGAAAACTCCCCCGGACATCTACCGGTATCTCCTGGCTCTCCGCAACCAGACCCGGCGGTTCCGAGACACCGCCAAAGCCAACCTCGAGGCCAGTCAGGAGGACATGAAGAGGTGGTACGATCAGCACACGTCCTCCATTGAGTTCGAACCTGGACAACAGGTCTGGGTGATGTCCCCGGTTGAGCCCTGTGCCCTCCAAGACAAATGGTCCGGGCCCTTCAAGGTAATCGAACGCAAGGGGCCCGTCACCTATTTAATCGACATGGAGACTGCCCGGAACCCCCTACGGGTCCTCCATGCCAACAGGCTCAAACCCCATTTTGTGCGATCCGAACTCAGCCTCCTGATGGCTACCGATACTGGGACAGAAGAAGACTCCGAACCCCTTCCGGACTTACTGAGGGCCCTCGAGCAGGATGGCTCAGTGGAAGGGGTCCAGCTCTCCGAGGCCCTGTCCCCGGAGCAACGCCAAGACTGCCAAACGCTCCTGAGGCAGTTCGCCTCCCTGTTCTCCCTCACCCCCGGAGTCACCCCCTGGTGCCTCCACGATGTGGACACCGGGGACAGCCCTCCTATTCGACACCGAGCATACCGCGTACCAGACCGGGTACGAGCCTGCATCCAGACCGAGGTGTCCAAGATGCTGACCCTAGGAGTGATCGAACCCTCAGACAGTCCCTGGGCGAGCCCAGTCGTCCTGGTTCCCAAGGCAGCTGCCCCGGGCGTTGCCCCTGAGCTCCGGTTCTGCGTGGACTATCGAGGGCTGAATGCAGTTACCCGGACCGACGCTCATCCCATCCCCCGGGCAGACGAGCTAATTGACCGGATGGGGGCCGCCCGCTACCTGAGCATCTTCGACCTAACAGCGGGCTACTGGCAGATCGGCCTCACCCCTAGGGCCCAAGAACGATCCGCCTTCTCTACCCCAGACGGGCACTACCACTTTAAAGTCATGCCCTTCGGCATGAAAAACGCCCCGGCAACGTTCCAACGGCTGGTAAACCAGGTACTGGCGGGCCTGGAAGACTTCAGCGCCGCCTACCTGGACGACATTGCTGTGTACAGCCACCAGTGGACCGACCACCTCCGCCACCTGCGGGAGGTTCTACACGCCCTCCAGCAAGCCGGGCTCACCATCAAGGCCAGCAAGTGCCAAGTTGGCCAAGGGTCCGTGACCTACCTGGGCCACCAAGTGGGAAGCGGGCTGGTGGCCCCTCTCCAACTCAAGATTGCTGCCATCCAGGCCTGGCAACCCCCTACGAGCCAAACGGAGGTCCGGGCCTTCCTGGGGCTCACCGGATACTACCGGCGATTCGTGAAGGACTATGGCAGCATCATGGGGCCCCTCACAGAGCTCACCTCCAAAAAGAGCCCCAAAACCGTCAACTGGACCCCGGACTGCCAATCAGCCTTCGAGAAGCTAAAGACCGCCATGTGCACGGCCCCCGTGCTCCAGGCTCCCGACTACAGCCGGGAATTCATTGTGCAGACGGACGCCTCCGATCATGGTGTGGGGGCCGTCCTCTCCCAACTCAACGCCGAAGGGGTCGACCATCCGGTGGCCTTCATCAGCAGACGCCTCTTGCCCCGAGAACAGCGCTGGAGCACCATTGAGAGGGAGGCCTTCGCCGTAGTCTGGGCACTCAAGAAGCTCCGGCCATACCTCTTCGGCACCCACTTCCGGGTGCAAACAGACCACCGACCCCTGCAATGGCTGATGCAAATGCGGGGGGAGAACCCGAAGCTGTTGCGCTGGTCCATCTCCCTGCAGGGGATGGACTTCACGGTGGAACATCGTCCAGGCCAGGACCACGCCAACGCCGACGGCCTGTCACGCTTTTTCCGCCTCAGCGAGGAGAGTCCCCAGGAAGATGGCTGACTCTCCCCGCCTTCAGCTGGGGGGGACGCATGTTGGACAGGCCGCATGTTCGAGCTGTCCCCCCTCCCCGCAATGGGACCAGGACCCTGGCTCTCCCTGCATCCCCAGCCAGAGTCCACAAACGACCACCCGAAGTACCCTGCAATCCCTCCACTACAAGACACCAGCTCCGGACCCAGCTGGCCCGGGTCACCATCTACCCCACGACATCGACCCGGCCGCCATCTTGGGGCACTGCAGCACGAGGCCGCGTGGCCTCAACTCGACCCTAACCCCGGGCCCGGCCGGCCCCGACATCGAGGCCCCACCATCCTCCCAGGAGGCAGAGTGATCACTTGGCGAGTCAATGGGAGAAGGAATCGTCAACGGCTCTCCTCCGCCAGGTGTCGATCACCCCAGGCCGCCTGGGCGCTGGCTCCACCCCCCTGCTGGGTGTCTGGACTCCCTCATCCCGGACCTCCCGGCCCCCAGGCGCGAGGGTCCGGACATCAAAGGGGACCAGACCTATAACTGGGGCAGGGCCAGACCAGGAAGGCAGTTGTATCCTGGAGTCGAGAGACCCGAGAAGAACTCATCCGTGACTTGGCCTGCTGGCGCTGCCGCGGCCCTCTGCCTCGTGAAACCATCGTCTTGGCCTGCTGGCGCTGCCGCGGCCCTCTGCCTCGTGAAACCATCGACTTGGCCTGCTGGCGCTGCCGCGGCCCTCTGCCTCGTGAAACCATCGTCTTGGCCTGCTGGCGCTGCCGCGGCCCTCTGCCTCGTGAAACCATCGTCTTGGCCTGCTGGCGCTGCCGCGGCCCTCTGCCTCGTGAAACCATCGACTTGGCCTGCTGGCGCTGCCGCGGCCCTCTGCTTTATGAGACTATCACCTTGGCCTGCTGGCGCTGCCGCGGCCCGATCCACAGACACTCCAGCTCGAGGATTGTGAGCTCGCCTTTTACCACTACCTGTACCGATCCGGTACCAAGACTGTCCCGCTACCCCCTTTCCCTACAGAGACTAGAAGTGAGAGGACCCCCGGGTCCAAGATATCCTGTATCGCTGATATCCTTGCCTTAAGAACCTTATATAAAGCCTTGAACTCGACTTGGTGTGGTGCCTGTTTGTGGGGAGGGAGGTAACTTGTCTGTACGATCGCCGGAGACGGTCCCCCTCGGGGATCTCTCCCTCGGTATCCGGCCGACCCTCAGGGTCCCCGTCTAACAGTACCTGACACCCCCCCACTCGAAGGGGATTCGGGCCATCTGACACAGAGTCTCGGAGTTGTCGGCGGCCCTCACGGGGCATCGCACGTTGGGTATGATCTGTTCGGGCATCACCAAGTGGCAGCGGACGGCCGTCACACTGGCTCCCGTGTCTCGGAGGGCTTCGGTCCGTCGTCCATTGATGTGGACCCACTGACGGTATTTTTGAGTGTTGCTCGGTAGAGGGGCTTGGGGGACCATGCCTCTTTCGCCCAGGCAGGCTAGGGCCATGGCGGCCGGTTCATACTCGGGCTGATCTTCATCGTAGACCTCTTCGCTCTCTTCTCCCCCTTCCCCCAGGGCTGCAGCAGCGAACTGGCGGGTCGGAGGCCCGGTGGTGCCAGGGCGCTGGTTCATGGGGCAAAGGGGGTCACTGGCATAGTGACCGGGCCGCTGGCATCTGTGGCAAGTAATGTTCGGGCGGGGCCCCGGCCGTGCTGGAGGGGGTCCTCTTCTGGTCAGGGTTGGCAAAAGTTTATTCTGGGGGGACCCCCGAGGCGGGCTCCGGCCCGGGGCCGACGGGAAGTCCCGGCTCCTGTTCTGGCCTCCTCCGCCGCCACGCTGGAGGGGGTGCCCCTGGCCGTTCCGTCCCGTTTCTCCTATCGGGGTCCGGGGGGACCCGGGTGCTCACCCATCGATCCGCCTTGACGGCGAGTTTTCGGGGCTCGGTCAGCTTGCTGTCGAGGAGATGCTGTCTGAGCTCGACAAAGCAGTTGTTGGAGAGGTGCTCCCAAATGATGAGGTCGAACAGCTGCTCGTAGGTGGACACTTTGCTGCCCTTTATCCATCCTTCCAGGGCCCGGCTATAAAAGTTTACGTATTCCACCCACGTGGTACCGGGGATCTTTTTGCAGTCTCTGAACCTCTGTCGGTACATCTCGGGGGTGAGGCCATACCGTGTGAGCAGGGCGTCCTTCATGTGGTCATAGGAGGACATCACTTCTTCGGCCAGCTCGAGCAGGGTGTCTCTCCCTTCGCTGACAAATCTCCCCCATAAGCCAGCACCCCAATCTTTTCGCGGGATGCGGTGCGCGGTCATGGCAACTTCATACGCCTTGAACCATTGCTGGATATCATCATTCTTGTAGTATTCCTTGACAATATCTTTGGGAATGTGGACCTTCGGGTCGGCAGGAGGTGGAGGGTCCCGGGTTATCGCGGCGCCAGCCTCTTCGGTCTTGGCCTTGATCTCTAGTTCTTTGAGGCCACGCTCGTGTTCGTACGTGAGCTTTTTTTCTTCCAATTCCCTTTGCCTCCGCCTCTCTTCCAGATCTCCTTCTAATCGTAGTTGCTCAATGGCCATTTTCTTTTCTGCTAATTGAAGTTCTCCATCCAGCCGGAGTCGGGCGAGCTCTAGTTCATGGAGCCGACTCCTCTCTCGCTTCCGGGCGTCTTCGTGGGAGAGGCCCGGTTCTCTGTTGGCGGTTCTTTCTTCCACTGGGGCTATGACCGTACTCAGGGGTACTTCTAGGATAATGTCATCGTTAGCCTGGGTGGGGTCGCTTCGGTCTCCACCCACGTTTGCAGCGCGTCTTTGAAATCGTCTTTTGTGCTTAGTCCGGTGGTAGCGATACCCAGGGTTTTGCAGAATTGTTTGAGTTCTTTATGGGTGTACTCCTCTAATCGTTCCTTCTGGAATTCTGTGGTCGTTCCGGTTTCCTTAGTAGTCATCGTGGTTGTGGGTCTCTGTTAGTAGTGGTGAATTACTCGCTGTACGATTTGCGCGGGCTCCGATCCCGTCGCTTGCCACCAATGTTGGAAAGGCGAACCCAGGGGAGGCAGAAGATGTCTGACTGCCCGCCCCGAGACTCACCTCTCTCTATGGAATAGGCCGAGCGCCGTAGGGAGGCCTCCTTGGCGAGGCTCCTCTCCTACAATCGTACCAGCTGAGCAATCACACTACTACAGACGGACACAACACAACAAAATATTCACAAGTATCTTTATATAAGAAATGAAGGCACGTTCTTAGCAGGTTAGCAGGCAGGGATCGAGGGATCCATAAAGTTGTGGTTTCGGGAATAATGGGGTAGCGGGACAGTCTTGGCACCAACTAGTGCGTGGATAGTTCAAGGGGTCAGGCCGCGACAGCGTCAGCAGGGCCTCGAAGGTGGTTCAGCTTGGTCAGGCCGCGACAGCGTCAGCAGGGCCTCGAAGGTGGTTCAGCTTGGTCAGGCCGCGACAGCGTCAGCAGGGCCTCGAAGATGGTTCAGCTCGGTCAGGCCGCGACAGCGTCAGCAGGGCCTCGAAGATGGTTCAGCTCGGTCAGGCCGCCACAGCGTCAGCAGGGCCTCGAAGATGGTTCAGCGTAGTCAGGCCGCGACAGCGTCAGCAGGGCCTCGAAGATGGTTCAGCTCGGTCAGGCAGCGACAGCGTCAGCAGGGCCTCGAAGATGGTTCAGCTCGGTCAGGCCGCGACAGCGTCAGCAGGGCCTCGAAGATGGTTCAGCGTGGTCAGGCCGCGACAGCGTCAGCAGGGCCTCGAAGATGGTTCAGCGTGGTCAGGCCGCGACAGCGTCAGCAGGGCCTCGAGGTTCCAGGTGCAAGAGTTCTCATCAGGATCAGTGGCGAGGAGGTCAGCAGGGCTTCGACTCCAAGATACAACTGGAGTCCTAATCCAGGGCTGGCCCAGATATAGGTCTGGAGTCCTTTGATGTCCGGACCTTCGCGCCTGGGGGTCAGAGGGGCCGGGATGAAGGTGTCCAGACACCCATCAGGGGGGTGGAGCCAGGGCCCAGGGAGGCTGGAGGGCGATCGATACCAGGCGTCCAGGGATGGCTGGAGGCCCATCGAAACTCCCCTCCTCCGGGATCCGCCAAGTGGCCACTCTACCACCTGGGAGGATCTTGGTGCCTCGATGTTGGGGCTTTGCTGGGGCCGGGGCCAGGGATGGCTGCGGCCACGTGCTCGAGACGTGATGGGCCCAAGATGGGGTCGGGCCGGAAATGGTGGCCTGGCTTGGTCGCCAGACCGGCAGTGTTGGTGAGCAGGGTCCGCTGGGGTCCCAGGGGGGGGAGAGCCGTGGGTTGCCCGGGGGCTGCTCTCGTCGATGGTTCGTGTTCAGGGGGGTCAACGGCGGGTCGACGGAGGCCGCGGTCGTCCCGGGCCCGCCATGCGGGAGGGGTAGGACCACGCCACGAGGCCGTGTCCAACATTGAAGGATGCTTGCACTGTTGGTGCCTGTGCTGTATCTGGTGTGTGTGTGATTGTGTGTGATGGAAGCTTGCACTGCGTCTCCTCATGTACCGGCTGTGTGCGAGGGAAGCTTGTGCTTGAAGGATGCTTGCACTGTTGCTGCTTGTGCTGTATCTGGTGTGTGTGTGTGTGTGTGTGTGATAGAAGCTTGCACTGCATCTCCTCATGTACCTGCCGTGTGCGAGAGAAGCTTGTGCATTGAGGATGCTTGCACTGTTGCTGCCTGTGCTGTACCTGGTGTGTGTGTGATTGTGTGTGATAGAAGCTTGCAGTGCATCTCCTCATGTACCTGCTGTGAGCGAGTGAAGCTTGTGCATGGAGGATGCTTGCACTGTTGGTGCCTGTGCTGTACCTGGTGTGTGTGTGTGATGGAAGCTTGCACTGCGTCTCCTCATGTACCTGGTGTGTGCGAGGGAAGCTTGTGCGTGAAGGATGCTTGCACTCTTGCTGCCTGTGCTGTATCTGGCGTGTGTGATTGATTGTGTGTGATAGAAGCTTGCACTGTGTCTCCTCATGTACCTGCTGTGTGCGAGGGAAGCTTGTGCGTGAAGGATGCTTGCACTCTTGCTGCCTGTACTGTATCTGGCGTGTGTGATTGATTGTGTGTGATAGAAGCTTGCACTGCGTCTCCTCATGTACCTGCTGTGTGTGAGGGAAGCTTGTGCGTGAAGAATGCTTGCACTCTTGCTGCCTGTGCTGTATCTGGTGTGTGTGTGTGTGTGATGGAAGCTTGCACTGTGTCTCCTCATGTACCTGCTGTGTACGAGGGAAGATTGTGCGTGAAGGATGCTTGCACTGTTGCTGCCTGTGCTGTATCTGGTGTGTGTGTGATTGTGTGTGATGGAAGCTTGCACTGTGTCTCCTCATGTACCTTCTGTGTGCGAGGGAAGCTTGTGCTTGAAGGATGCTTGCACTGTTGGTGCCTGTGCTGTACCTGGTGTGTGTGTGATTGTGTGTGAGTGAAGCTTGCACTGCGTCTCCTCATGTACCTGGTGTGTGCGAGGGAAGCTTGTGCATGGAGGATGCTTGCACTGTTGGTGCCTGTGCTGTATCTGGTGTGTGTGTGTGATTGTGTGTGATGGAAGCTTGCACTGCGTCTCCTCATGTACCTGCTGTGTGCGAGGGAAGCTTGTGCATGGAGGATGCTTGCACTGTTGGTGCCTGTGCTGTATCTGGTGTGTGTGTGTGATTGTGTGTGATGGAAGCTTGCACTGCGTCTCCTCATGTACCTGCTGTGTGCGAGGGAAGCTTGTGCATGGAGGATGCTTGCACTGTTGGTGCCTGTGCTGTATCTGGTGTGTGTGTGATTGTGTGTGATGGAAGCTTGCACTGCGTCTCCTCATGTACCTGCTGTGTGCGAGGGAAGCTTGTGCATGGAGGATGCTTGCACTGTTGCTGCCTGTGCTGTATCTGGTGTGTGTGTGATTGTGTGTGATGGAAGCTTGCACTGCGTCTCCTCATGTACCTGCTGTGTGCGAGGGAAGCTTGTGCATGAAGGATGCTTGCACTGTTGCTGCCTGTGCTGTATCTGGTGTGTGTGATTGTGTGTGATGGAAGCTTGCACTGCGTCTCCTCATGTACCTGCTGTGTGCGAGGGAAGCTTGTGCTTGGAGGATGCTTGCACTGTTGCTGCCTGTGCTGTATCTGGTGTGTGTGATTGTGTGCGAGGGAAGCTTGCACTGCGTCTCCTCATGTACCTGCTGTGTGCGAGGGAAGCTTGTGCATGGAGGATGCTTGCACTGTTGGTGCCTGTGCTGTACCTGGTGTGTGTTTGTGATGGAAGCTTGCACTGTGTCTCCTCATGAACCTGCTGTGTGTGAGGTAAGCGTGTGCATGAGGAATGCTTGCACTGTTGCTGCCTGTGCTGTATCTGGTGTGTGTGTGTGTGATTGTGTGTGATGGAAGCTTGCACTGCGTCTCCTCATGTACCTGCTGTGTGTGAGGGAAGCTTGTGCATGGAGGATGCTTGCACTGTTGCTGCCTGTCCTGTATCTGGCGTGTGTGATTGATTGTGTGTGATAGAAGCTTGCACTGCGTCTCCTCATGTACCTGGTGTGTGCGAGGGAAGCTTGTGCGTGAAGGATGCTTGCACTGTTGCTGCCTATGCTGTACCTGGTGTGTGTGATTGTGTGTGATGGAAGTTTGCACTGCGTCTCCTCATGTACCTGCTGTGTGCGAGGGAAGCTTGTGCTTGAAGGATGCTTGCACTGTTGGTGCCTGTGCTGTACCTGGTGTGTGTGTGTGTGTGTGATGGAAGCTTGCACTGTGTCTCCTCATGTGCCTGCTGTGTGCAAGGGAAGCTTGTGCATGAAGGATGCTTGCACTCTTGCTGCCTGTGCTGTATCTGGTGTGTGTGTGTGTGTGTGTGTGTGATGGAAGCTTGCACTGCGTCTCCTCATGTACCTGCTGTGTGCGAGGGAAGCTTGTGCTTGAAGGATGCTTGCACTCTTGCTGCCTGTGCTGTATCTGGTGTGTGTGTGATTGTGTGTGATGGAAGCTTGCACTGCGTCCCCTCATGTACCTGGTGTGTGCGAGGGAAGCTTGTGCGTGAAGGATGCTTGCACTGTTGCTGCCTATGCTGTATCTGGTGTGTGTGATTGTGTGTGATGGAAGCTTGCACTGCGTCTCCTCATGTACCTGCAGTGTGCGAGGGAAGCTTGTGCTTGAAGGATGCTTGCACTGTTGGTGCCTGTGCTGTATCTGGTGTGTGTGATTGTGTGTGATGGAAGTTTGCACTGCGTCTCCTCAAGTACCTGCTGTGTGCGAGGGAAGCTTGTGCGTGAAGGATGCTTGCACTCTTGCTGCCTGTGCTGTATCTGGTGTGTGTGTGTGTGTGTGTGTGTGATGGAAGCTTGCACTGTGTCTCCTCATGTACCTGCTGTGTACGAGGGAAGATTGTGCGTGAAGGATGCTTGCACTGTTGCTGCCTGTGCTGTATCTGGTGTGTGTGTGATTGTGTGTGATGGAAGCTTGCACTGTGTCTCCTCATGTACCTTCTGTGTGCGAGGGAAGCTTGTGCTTGAAGGATGCTTGCACTCTTGCTGCCTGTACTGTACTTGGTGTGTGTGTGTGTGTGTGTGCGAGGGAAGCTTGCACTGTCTCCTCATGTATCTGCTGTGTACGAGGGAAGCTTGTGCTTGAAGGATGCTTGCACTGTTGGTGCCTGTGCTGTACCTGGTGTGTGTGTGATTGTGTGTGATAGAAGCTTGCACTGTGTCTCCTCATGTACCTGCTGTGTGCGAGAGAAGCTTGTGCTTGAAGGATGCTCGCACTGTTGGTGCCTGTGCTGTACCTGGTGTGTGTGTGATTGTGTGTGAGTGAAGCTTGCACTGCGTCTCCTCATGTACCTGCTGTGTGCGAGGGAAGCTTGTGCATGGAGGATGCTTGCACTGTTGGTGCCTGTGCTGTATCTGGTGTGTGTGTGTGATTGTGTGTGATGGAAGCTTGCACTGCGTCTCCTCATGTACCTGCTGTGTGCGAGGGAAGCTTGTGCATGGAGGATGCTTGCACTGTTGCTGCCTGTGCTGTATCTGGTGTGTGTGTGTGATTGTGTGTGATGGAAGCTTGCACTGCGTCTCCTCATGTACCTGCTGTGTGCGAGGGAAGCTTGTGCATGGAGGATGCTTGCACTGTTGCTGCCTGTGCTGTATCTGGTGTGTGTGTGATTGTGTGTGATGGAAGCTTGCACTGCGTCTCCTCATGTACCTGCTGTGTGCGAGGGAAGCTTGTGCTTGGAGGATGCTTGCACTGTTGCTGCCTGTGCTGTATCTGGTGTGTGTGATTGTGTGTGATGGAAGCTTGCACTGCGTCTCCTCATGTACCTGCTGTGTGCGAGGGAAGCTTGTGCTTGGAGGATGCTTGCACTGTTGCTGCCTGTGCTGTATCTGGTGTGTGTGATTGTGTGCGAGGGAAGCTTGCACTGCGTCTCCTCATGTACCTGCTGTGTGCGAGGGAAGCTTGTGCATGGAGGATGCTTGCACTGTTGGTGCCTGTGCTGTACCTGGTGTGTGTTTGTGATGGAAGCTTGCACTGTGTCTCCTCATGAACCTGCTGTGTGTGAGGTAAGCGTGTGCATGAGGGATGCTTGCACTGTTGCTGCCTGTGCTGTATCTGGTGTGTGTGTGTGTGATTGTGTGTGATGGAAGCTTGCACTGCGTCTCCTCATGTACCTGCTGTGTGTGAGGGAAGCTTGCACTGTGTCTCCTCATGTACCTGCTGTGTGCGAGGGAAGCTTGTGCATGAAGGATGCTTGCACTGTTGGTGCCTGTGCTGTATCTGGTGTGTGTGATTGTGTGCGAGGGAAGCTTGCACTGCGTCTCCTCATGTACCTGCTGTGTGCGAGGGAAGCCTGTGCTTGAAGGATGCTTGCACTGTTGCTGCCTGTGCTGTATCTGGTGTGTGTATGTGATTGTGTGTGATAGAAGCTTGCACTGCGTCTCCTCATGTACCTGCTGTGAGCGAAGGAAGCTTGTGCTTGAAGGATGCTTGCACTGTTGCTGCCTGTGCTGTATCTGGTGTGTGTGTGTGTGTGTGATGGAAGCTTGCACTGCGTCTCCTCATGTACCTGCTGTGTGCGAGGGAAGCTTGTGCTTGACGGATGCTTGCACTGTTGGTGCCTGTGCTGTACCTGGTGTGTGTGTGTGATGGAAGCTTGCACTGCGTCTCCTCATGACCTGCTGTGAGCGAGTGAAGCGTGTGCATGGAGGATGCTTGCACTGTTGCTGCATGTGCTGTATCTGGTGTGTGTGTGTGTGTGTGTGATGGAAGCTTGCACTGCGTCTCCTCGTGTACCTGCTGTGTGCGAGGGAAGCTTGTGCTTGAAGGATGCTTGCACTGTTGCTGCCTGTGCTGTATCTGGTGTGTGTGTGTGATTGTGTGTGATGGAAGCTTGCACTGCGTCTCCTCATGTACATGCAGTGTGCGAGGGAAGCTTGTGCTTGAAGGATGCTTGCACTGTTGCTGCCTGTGCTGTATCTGGTGTGTGTATGTGTGATTGTGTGTGATGGAAGCTTGCACTGCGTCTCCTCATGTACCTGCTGTGTGCGAGGGAAGCTTGTGCTTGAAGGATGCTTGCACTGTTGCTGCCTGTGCTGTATCTGGTGTGTGTATGTGTGATTGTGTGTGATGGAAGCTTGCACTGCGTCTCCTCATGTACCTGCTGTGTGCGAGGGAAGCTTGTGCTTGAAGGATGCTTGCACTGTTGCTGCCTGTGCTGTATCTGGTGTGTGTATGTGTGATTGTGTGTGATGGAAGCTTGCACTGCGTCTCCTCATGTACCTGCTGTGTGCGAGGGAAGCTTGTGCTTGAAGGATGCTTGCACTGTTGCTGCCTGTGCTGTATCTGGTGTGTGTGTGATTGTGTGTGATGGAAGCTTGCACTGCGTCTCCTCATGTACCTGCTGTGTACGAGGGAAGCTTGTGCATGGAGGATGCTTGCACTGTTGCTGCCTGTGCTGTATCTGGTGTGTGTGTGTGATTGTGTGTGATGGAAGCTTGCACTGCGTCTCCTCGTGTACCTGCTGTGTGCGAGGGAAGCTTGTGCTTGAAGGATGCTTGCACTGTTGCTGCCTGTGCTGTACCTGGTGTGTGTGTGTGATTGTGTGTGATGGAAGCTTGCACTGCGTCTCCTCATGTACCTGCAGTGTGCGAGGGAAGCTTGCGCTTGAAGGATGCTTGCACTGTTTCTGCCTGTGCTGTACCTGGTGTGTGATTGTGTGTGATGGAAGCTTGCACTGCGTCTCCTCATGTACCTGGTGTGTGCGAGGGAAGCTTGTGCTTGGAGGATGCTTGCACTGTTGCTGCCTGTGCTGTACCTGGTGTGTGTGTGTGATTGTGTGTGATGGAAGCTTGCACTGCGTCTCCTCATGTACCTGCTGTGTACGAGGGATGCTTGTGCTTGGAGGATGCTTGCACTGTTGCTGCCTGTGCTGTACCTGGTGTGTGTGTGTGATGGAAGCTTGCACTGCGTCTCCTCATGTACCTGGTGTGTCTGAGGGAAGCTTGTGCTTGGAGGATGCTTGCACTGTGGCTGCCTGTGCTGTACCTGGTGTGTGTGTGTGATTGTGTGTGATGGAAGCTTGCACTGCGTCTCCTTGTGTACCTGCTGTGTGCGAGGGAAGCTTGTGCTTGAAGGATGCTTGCACTGTTGCTGCCTGTGCTGTATCTGGTGTGTGTGTGATTGTGTGTGATGGAAGCTTGCACTGCGTCTCCTCATGTACCTGCAGTGTGCGAGGGAAGCTTGTGCTTGAAGGATGCTTGCACTGTTGCTGCCTGTGCTGTATCTGGTGTGTGTATGTGTGATTGTGTGTGATCGAAGCTTGCACTGCGTCTCCTCATGTACCTGCTGTGTGCGAGGGAAGCTTGTGCATGGAGGATGCTTGCACTGTTGGTGCCTGTGCTGTACCTGGTGTGTGATTGTGTGTGATGGAAGCTTGCACTGCGTCTCCTCATGTACCTGCAGTGTGCGAGGGAAGCTTGTGCTTGAAGGATGCTTGCACTGTTGCTGCCTGTGCTGTACCTGGTGTGTGTGTGTGATTGTGTGTGATGGAAGCTTGCACTGTGTCTCCTCATGTACCTGCTGTGTGCGAGGGAAGCTTGTGCTTGAAGGATGCTTGCACTGTTGCTGCCTGTGCTGTATCTGGTGTGTGTATGTGTGATTGTGTGTGATGGAAGCTTGCACTGCGTCTCCTCATGTACCTGCTGTGTGCGAGGGAAGCTTGTGCATGGAGGATGCTTGCACTGTTGGTGCCTGTGCTGTACCTGGTGTGTGATTGTGTGTGATGGAAGCTTGCACTGCGTCTCCTCATGTACCTGCAGTGTGCGAGGGAAGCTTGTGCTTGAAGGATGCTTGCACTGTTGGTGCCTGTGCTGTATCTGGTGTGTGTGTTTGATTGTGTGTGATGGAAGCTTGCACTGCGTCTCCTTGTGTACCTGCTGTGTGCGAGGGAAGCTTGTGCTTGATGGATGCTTGCACTGTTGCTGCCTGTGCTGTACCTGGTGTGATTGTGTGTGATGGAAGCTTGAACTGCGTCTCCTCATGTACCTGCTGTGTGCGAGGGAAGCTTGTGCATGGAGGATGCTTGCACTGTTGCTGCTTGTGCTGTATCTGGTGTGTGTGTGATTGTGTGTGAGTGAAGCTTGCACTGCATCTCCTCATGTACCTGCTGTGTGCGAGGGAAGCTTGTGCATGGAGGATGCTTGCACTGTTGCTGCTTGTGCTGTATCTGGTGTTTGTGTGATTGTGTGTGATGGAAGCTTGCACTGCGTCTCCTCATGTACCTGCTGTGTGCGAGTGAAGCTTGTGCTTGAAGGATGCTTGCACTGTTGCTGCCTGTGCTGTACCTGGTGTGTTTGTGATTGTGTGTGATGGAAGCTTGCACTGCGTCTCCTCATGTACCTGCTGTGTGCGAGTGAAGCTTGTGCTTGAAGGATGCTTGCACTGTTGCTGCCTGTGCTGTAGCTGGTGTGTGTGTGTGTGTGATTGTGTGTGATGGAAGCTTGCACTGTGTCTCCTCATGTACCTGCTGTGTGCGAGTGAAGCTTGTGCTTGACGATGCTTGCACTGTTGGTGCCTGTGCTGTATTTGGTGTGTGTGTGATTGTGTGCGAGGGAAGCTTGCACTGCATCTCCTCATGTACCTGCTGTGTGCGAGTGAAGCTTGTGCTTGACGATGCTTGCACTGTTGGTGCCTGTGCTGTATCTGGTGTGTGAGTGATTGTGTCTGATGGAAGCTTGCACTGTGTCTCCTCATGTATCTGCTGTGTGCGAGGGAAGCTTGTGCTTGAAGGGTGCTTGCACTGTTGCTGCCTGTGCTGTACCTGGTGTGTGTGTGTGATTGTGTGTGATGGAAGCTTGCACTGCATCTCCTCATGTACCTGCTGTGTGCGAGTGAAGCTTGTGCTTGACGATGCTTGCACTGCTGGTGCCTGTGCTGTATCTGGTGTGTGTGTGATTGTGTGCGAGGGAAGCTTGCACTGCATCTCCTCATGTACCTGCTGTGTGCGAGTGAAGCTTGTGCTTGACGATGCTTGCACTGTTGGTGCCTGTGCTGTATCTGGTATGTGTGTCATTGTGTGTGATGGAAGCTTGCACTGCATCTCCTCATGTACCTGTTATGTGTGAGGGAAGCTTGTGCTTGAAGGATGCTTGCACTGTTGCTGCCTGTGCTGTATCTGGTGTGTGTGTGATTGTGTGTGATGGAAGCTTGCACTGCGTCTCCTCATGTACCTGCTATGTGTGAGGGAAGCTTGTGCTTGAAGGATGCTTGCACTGTTGCTGCCTGTGCTGTATCTGGTGTGTGTATGTGTGATTGTGTGTGATGGAAGCTTGCACTGCGTCTCCTCATGTAGCTGCTGTGTGCGAGTGAAGCTTGTGCATGGAGGATGCTTGCACTGTTGGTGCCTGTGCTGTACCTGGTGTGTGATTGTGTGTGATGGAAGCTTGCACTGCTTCTCCTCATGTACCTGCAGTGTGCGAGGGAAGCTTGTGCTTGAAGGATGCTTTCACTGTTGCTGCCTGTGCTGTACCTGGTGTGTGTGTGATTGTGTGTGATGGAAGCTTGCACTGCATCTCCTCATGTACCTGCTGTGTGCGAGGGAAGCTTGTGCTTGAAGGATGCTTGCACTGTTGCTGCCTGTGCTGTACCTGGTGTGTGTGTGTGATTGTGTGTGATGGAAGCTTGCACTGCGTCTCCTCATGTACCTGCTGTGTGCGAGGGAAGCTTGTGCATGGAGGATGCTTGCACTGTTGCTGCCTGTGCTGTATCTGGTGTGTGTGTGATTGTGTGTGATGGAAGCTTGCACTGCGTCTCCTCATGTACCTGCTATGTGTGAGGGAAGCTTGTGCTTGAAGGATGCTTGCACTGTTGGTGCCTGTGCTGTATCTGGTGTGTGTGATTGTGTATGATGGAAGCTTGCACTGCGTCTCCTCATGTACCTGCAGTGTGCGAGGGAAGCTTGTGCTTGAAGGATGCTTGCACTGTTGGTGCCTGTGCTGTATCTGGTGTGTGTGATTGTGTGTGATGGAAGCTTGCACTGCGTCTCCTCATGTACCTGCTGTGTGCGAGGGAAGCTTGTGCTTGGAGGATGCTTGCACTGTTGCTGCCTGTGCTGTATCTGGTGTGTGTGATTGTGTGTGATGGAAGCTTGCACTGCGTCGCCTCATGTACCTGCAGTGTGCGAGGGAAGCTTGTGCTTGAAGGATGCTTGCACTGTTGGTGCCTGTGCTGTATCTGGTGTGTGTGTGATTGAAGCTTGCACTGTTGGTGCCTGTGCTGCACCTGGTGTGTGTGTGTGATTGTGTGTGATGGAAGCTTGCACTGCGTCTCCTCATGTACCTGCTGTGTCCGAGGGAAGCTTGTGCTTGAAGGATACTTGCACTGTTGCTGCCTGTGCTGCACCTGGTGTGTGTGTGTGTGTGTGTGTGTGTGATGGAAGCTTGCACTCCGTCTCCTCATGTACCTGCTGTGTGCGAGGGAAGCTTGCGCTTGAAGGATGCTTGCACTGTTGGTGCCTGTGCTGTATCTGGTGTGTGTGTGATTGAAGCTTGCACTGTTGGTGCCTGTGCTGCACCTGGTGTGTGTGTGATTGTGTGTGATAGAAGCTTGCCCTTTGTCTCCTCATGTACCTGCTGTGTGCGAGGGAAGCTTGTGCATGGAGGATGCTTGCACTGTTGCTGCCTGTTGCTCCCTTCCCCCCAGCCCCTTAGCACTGCCGCAGAATAGCCGCCGCAGTGAAAGGGTTAATTACCCACCCAGGTTCTGAGGTTTACAGGGTTACCCCATTACACTGAATAGCCTTAGTAGCTAGGCTGTGTGTGGGAGTTGTCATCTGACAAGGGTGCTGCAGTCCGAAAGATGGGGGAACAAGGGGTAAAAGCATAAAAGGCTACAATGGAACAAGAGTACTTGGCATCACCATGATCCAGGAAAATTCAAATTTGGAAGGAACAGGTAAACCTCCACTACTGGTGCAGTACACGGTTATCAGGGTGAACCCCCAAAGTTTGGGAATGAGCAAGTACGGGGGTAAAACAAAGGGCTAAGGCTTCAGGGCTGAGGTGCACTGGAGCACCATGTGTTAAAATGTGTGCACCGCGACTTCTGAGCAAACTAAGCGCAATCTCGCGTCGCACCGTGTGCCTATATGTGTACAGTGTGATTTCTGATGAAGCTAGGTGCAACCTTGTGTGAACCTATAAAATTGTACGCAGGGTTGTGGGGCTACTACTCGGGTGGGGACACCAGCATGGAGCCACAGCCTCTGTCACAAGACTCCACCCTGCCCCCGCCCGATGACCCTCTCCAGGGGGTCCATATTTTTTTTGGGTGCCGCTCATGGTTATGTTATGTTATTCGGGGTTTTTTAAACGCGTCGATGCTGATGACGGAACCGCTCCGTCATCAGCCACGGTGCCGCTGTGCTGATGACGGAGCGGTTCCGTCATGGCCTGCCCGACGCACCTGCCCGGCGCTGATTTCGCGCTTGCACGGCGCGTTCTATTGACCGTCATCAGCACAGCTCACCCGAGGTTGGTGACGCAGCGGTTCCGTCACCAGCGTGTGAACGCCGCGTGCTCCCCCCACCCCCTTAGCGCTGCGGCGGAATAGCCGCTGCAGCGAAGGTGATAAAGTGCACAGATACTCTACTGAGTGTCCCGGCGCTGGGTGAGTGTGACTGAACTAGACATGAAAGGGAAGTGTGCAGAGCGCAAAGTGTTATGTTATTGCTGAAACAGCCATGTTTTTAGGGCTTTTCTGAAGGCAAGGAGATCCTGAAGACGTCTCACAGCAAGTGGCAGATCATCCCATAGTTTTGCCACTCTCAGCTGGAAGGAGGGGCCACCAATTCGAGAACATGTCACCACCGGAATACAGACTAGCGCCGATGAGGCGGAGCGAAGAGAGCGTTGTGGATGATAAAAGTGAACTCTCTTCCTCAAGTAGGAGGCACCGCGCCCATGATGGCCATCAGTTTGAACCCCCAAATGTGGACTTGCCAAAGCAAGGGGGGCAACCAAGGTCTTAGTTAACCCCCACATGGAACTGCACATAAGGGTACACAGTGCACAATGGAGCACACCACGCAGAAGCCTGGTCAAGGGAAGAGCAGCAATTTTGGGCCATATTACCAAAATGTGCGCACATTTCCCTATCGCTGGATTTTATCGCCGTGTTAGCGCGTCATTATCAACGCGCAACACGTAGGCGATTTTAAATCTGGCGATAGCCGGCGATAGGGGACATTAGAGCGTGAAAACAAGCGTTGTTGTCACGCGCTAATGTGTGCCTTGATAATATGGGGGGGTGGATTCAGCTTTATGATCCACACCCCCATGTTATCAATGCCTAACACCTGATCAAAGCAGGCGTTGGGAGACCTGCGATAAACGAGTTTATCGCAGGTCTCCTTCTACCAACGCCTGCCTTGCATTTTACATGTGGTTGGACGTGGGAACGCCCACTTTGCATGTCATTAGCGATGTTTCTCGCTGACATGCAAAGTGGGCTTGAGGCAGGCTTTTGCATGCCCTTGTTATTAGGGCGCTAGAAGTAAAAGCGGCGATACTTCACCTTGGTAATATGGCCCTTTATTTCTAGGGTAATATCTCTGGCTGGCGCTGTACTCCCATCCAACGGAGGTCAGCGGGTAGAGAGAGGGGTATTGTGTTGGCCACGATTAATAACTGTTAGCAATCATACTGTTGGCCTCGGAGGCGAACTCCACTATGTTTACCAGCGAATCCTTATACCAGGGACTGAGCGGTAATGGGTAAACACATGACTCTGCAACACCTAACAAGAAAGGCCCTTATTGGCACAGAGGGCACCAAAGGGATTTTTTCCTGAAAAGTGGTTAAAGTAGAGATCAGTTGTCGCAACCCCGGGAGGGCCATTGAACATGCCTGGGGGCTAAACAAAGCTGTGGTTAAGACAGTGAACAGTAGTTCCCAAGTTAAGTGGAGCCCATCAAACTTACCTACGGAAGGGTAAATAAGCCAAGCACAAGCCCACCCAGCATGAGGGCTTGGGTCAACTCTAATTCAAAATCAAATAAAATCAGAAGGGCTTGGTGAATTAGGCATCGTCTCTTTTGGTGCATACATCGCAAGGTTTCCCCGATAGGGCCGGGAAACACCTGCAGAGGGAGATGTGAATTGCCCAGCCAGAAGGACTGATAACCAGGTCAGAGGGAAATGGGGATTGTGGGGTCTGGAGAGGCCGTTGAAATTTCTCGCAGGAGGGTAAACAGCGTCATGTGCAAATTTCACGGAACAGAGGGGTTTCTGGATTTATCAGACTCGGCATGCTGCGACTACAGGATGTGTAGATATGGAGGGGTCGCCAATTGTCTATAATGGGCATGGACCTGGGTGATGCCGTAGAATCAGCGGGGTGTAAGTAAGAAAGCCTGCCTTGGTGGAGGGCTCTGGGTATGGCGGGTGCCACAACCAGAGCTGTAGTGGAGTTACAGGGCGATCCAGAGGCGGAAAGGTACTCAGGGGTACCCTCTTCAGGAGCACAACAAGGGTGCACGTGCCAAATAGCCCAAGGAAGTCCTTACAATAGGACCCTGGAGGAACGACCGCACCCCGTTAGTCCTTCGGGCGGTTGTAAACCTGAGCAACTGGGGGCTTGCCTGGAAACGCTCCGCCCCCTCAAGGGGCATGAGTAAATGGGTGGACTGGTGGGCCACATGATGTTAGGGGTAGTCCCCCAAAATGGGTGGCACTGATTGGTTATGCCACGGTGCAATTTGGCTCATCAGGTGGGCAGGCAGCAGAGTGGCTGCCTGCCCTTGGGTCGCCCGTAAGTTGACCCACCATGTTGGCATATTTCTTATGCAAAATAAACCCGCAGCAATGTTTTCTCCAACAACCCATGTGTCTCGTGTGTTCTTTATTCTGGTATTGCTGTGTTTGCGGGTGGGGTTTGCTGCCGATATTGGCATTATGGGTTCACTTTACACTAATCTCAGTGAGTGGCTTTTTGGGGAGCCTTTGAATTGTGAGATTAAGGGGCAGATTTACTAGGTGCGCCACTTTTGCGTCACTTTTCCCATGTTAAAAGTGACGCAAAAGCGGTGCAGGGGGCTTGTAAATCTGCCCCCAAGTGTGCCCCGCTGATCGGGGCATTGCCCACTCAGTCCAATCGGGAAGAGGGCCCTGCCTCCTGCCCCTGCCCTGGTGGGGTGTGGGCAGAGGGTTCCTGGACAGCAGTGAGGTGTGAGTGGACACTCACCTGTGGGAGTGGGAGCAGCGCCAGGCTGCACAGGGCCCAGGCTTGGAGCCAGGGGCCAGTTTACAGCAGCTCGTGGGGTGAGGAGAGGGGTGGGGAGGTTCCAGGCCCGGTGCCAGTTTACAGCAGCCCATGGGCAGGGGGGGTGCCCAGGCCCGGTGCCACACGCAGTCACACCCCCTCCCTTGGCACACACTCAGGCAGCTTCCAGGGCAGCGGAACAAGTTGTTGACAGGCGGCTTCCTGGCAGCAGGGCAGGCCTGCAGAGCCACACGTACTCACAGGGCCCCCGCGGCCTCTGGCACGTCCGGCCGCCGCCCCCCTGGCACCCTGCCACGGCCCTGTGTGACCCTGGGCAGCTGCCACCGCCATGTGTGACCCTGGGCAGCTGCCACCGCCATGTGTGACCCTGGGCCCCTGCCACCGCCATGTGGGGCCCTGGGCCCCTGCCACCGCCATGTGTGACCCTGGGCAGCTGCCACCGCCATGTGTGACCCTGGGCAGCTGCTGGGGGTGGGAGGGTGAACTCTCACTCGTGCTCCACAAGAGTGCAGGAGACACTCGTCCCTCACACTCTGCGCTTGCCCGAGGCCACGCAGTGGCCATCAGGAGGGCGGGCTCCTAGTCACAGAGGGCTGCCCCCGCCCACCTTGTGGCCAGCCACTCCTCGCCTGGGCAGGTATCGCCCAGTAGGAGGTAGGCCGCTGACGCACGTCCGGGGCGGCGAGGAGGAGCCTCAGGGGGTATATGACCCCAGGGCACCTTTGTGTAGGCCTCTTTGCCGCTCCGGACGTCGCGCGACAGCGTCTGGACACTCTTTTCCCCGCCCTTCCTCGAACCCAGAGTGTCTGCTTGAGGGGGGCTCCAGGGGGAGCTTTAATGTGTTCCTTTTTTCGTTGCAGGCGGAGTTACTGGGCGATCCGGAAGAAGAGAGGTGCAAACACTGTACTTCATCGGGCACATAGGGGTGCCAGAGCCTAACCTGTCACCTCATGGGAGGCGCAGGAACTCGTGTCGGCGCCCCAGTAGTCCTTCGGGCGGTTGTGGGCCTGTGCAGCCGGGGGTTTGCCTAGTCACGCCCTGCAAGGGGCGTGTGTAGTATAATTATAATAATTGTGCAGCAGTTGGGTGGTTCGCCACTATGCTGATTGGCTCAACAGGCGGGCAGGTGGCGAGAATGCGGCCTGCCCTTGGATCGCCCGTAAGATAACCCACCATCATTACATATGTTGTATGTAATAAACCTGCAGCAAAGTTTCCCAAACTTAACACTTGTGTCTGTGTGTTATTTGCGGGTTTGGGGCATCACGGGGGCGGGGGGGTCCTGTGGCCCTGACGTGACTATGAGCACGGGGTACCCCTCCATGCCCTCCGTGCATGGCACTGCGAGGGGAGACCTGTGCATGCACCAGTGGGGGGTACTCAGTGCTGTGGACACGTGTGAGGGGGAGATGTGAGGGAGACGTGTAAATACAGCGGGGGCTACAGAGACATTACTCTGCAGGATAGGGAGACATGTGAGGGAGACATGTGAGGGAGGCATGTGAGGGAGGCATGTGAGGGAGACATGTGAGGGAGGCATGTGAGGGAGACATGTGAGGGAGACATGTGAGGGAGGCATGTGAGGGAGACATGTGAGGGAGGCATGTGAGGGAGACATGTGAGGGAGACATGTGAGGGAGACATGTGAGGGAGACGTGAACAGAAACTCGGCGCTGTAAAGAAGGGAGATGTGAGGGAGACTTAAACATGTCAGGGAGAGAAACTCAGTGGTACTGAGCTCCTAGCCTCAGACCCTGGGGCACCCCCAGCAGCGCCTGCAGTTGTCAGCTTTCCTTTGCAGCAGCGCTGTGCAGGGGGGGAGGGGGCTTCCTGTTCCATTTCCAGCTGGGCCCAAGCAAAGGCCGGAGTTAAGGGGCCATCAGAGAGCCTTCCTTGGAGTATCCTGGCTGGGAGCCCTCTGCAGACTCACACCTGAAGCAATGGAGGGGAAACAAAGGCTCACAGCTTGTTGTCACTTGACAGGTACTTACCAGAGGCAGCTTGTGACTTTTTTCAGCCCCTGTATATGTGAGACATACATGTATGCACTGTAAGAATGCCAGATGTGTTTTTTCTGTCCTACTATTTACAGGAATACCAATTTAATTCTCACTATTTTGTTTCATTTCTTTTATAGCGCTTCTCATCCCCATGCAGGGTGTCAGAGCGCTTCACATCACACATGCATATTTTATGATGAATAAATCCCATGTGTGTAAGTCAATGTACAGGATGTGATATGTAAGACAGGGAGGGTCACAATGTGTAGGAGTCACGTGCACTTTATAGCTCACTGTGCTATATTAGAAGGATTACAGCTTGTGAACTGCAAGTTACCCACTTACCTAGCTATATAAGATAAAAATCTGTCAACTGCATGTTACATTTATTTTTAAATAAATGTAATTGGCATGCACACAGCGATACGGATTCCAGTTGTGTCACAATAATCGCGACAATAGTAGAGATATGGGGAAGCAGCAAAGAAACACATGACGGGGCATATTACCAACAACTAGCGATAATTATCGCTATGTTGGCTTAGCGGCAATAATTTTATCGCCGTGTTGTGCCGATTTTTATCGCTTAGGAGGCTTGCTATTATCAAGGTTTATCTCCTAAGCGATAAAAATCGGCCGCAATGCATGAATATCGCTGTAAAGTCAGCGATATTCACGCATTACCGAGCTAATGCTCTTAGCCATGTTATCCACCTTCCATTGGATAACATGGCTAAGAACTGCTCAGGGCAGGCGTTAGCTTTTGGAGATATTCGCGCTTAGCGCGAATATCTCCAAAAGTTGGTAATAGGAGATAGCGATGTTAGCGACTGTTTCCAGTCGCTAACATCTTGGCACGCCCACTTTGCATGTCATTAGTGATAAATATCACTGACATGCAAAGTGGGGCCCAAGATGGTCGCTATCTCCTACTAGCTGTCACTAACTGGTGTTAGCGACAGCTAGGTAATAGGGAGATCATTTTATCTCCGCTTTCTTGGCTTTTAAAGCCAAAAAAGCGGAGATAAACCCCCTTGATAATATGCCCCGACGTTCCTTCATCTTCCTCACAAATTCAACAAGCCATTAGATATAAACTCTTCCTTCCCCAATCCCCCAAACTCGTAAATACCCATCTGCTCCCCCCTCCCTTCCCCAACAAGTTCGTTCCTTAATCTCATGTCCTGACGCGTTACTGCTTCACGCTGTAATAATCTCTTGCTCTTTATTCCCTGTGGAGGTGTACCCCTCATCCGCCAGTGAGAGTACCAGGGCTGCCATTAGGAGGCCACTAAAAGCTTGCCCCACCCATTGCTCCTGCCATGCTGCCAATGACAGCACCAACAACAGTTGATGGACAGAATGTAGAAGACGGCTGATAGCCAGAAACCAGTCCTAGGATGCTTGACAGGAAAGACATGGCTTGGTAGTTCGGACTGGACTGTTCCCATGAGGCACAGGGTCAGAGCTGATTTGCATATAGCCAGTGTCTAACCCAGGGTGGTGTGGAGTGCAAAAAAACGATGGATTTAGGCCCAGATCCTCGTGACTGGGGTGAATGTATGACATTGTTCTACATTCTGTCCATCAACTGTTTTTTTTGCAATTTTCACCCCGAGTGGGCTGGGTATGCTCAGACGTGAGTCCCAGGCTCTCCACACCTCTGGAGTCAAGCTATCCAGGCTGATGAAGGCTGATAGCCAGAAACCGGTCCTAGGATGCTTGTTTCCAGTCCAGGGAAGACATGGCTTGGCAGTTCGGGCTGGACTGTTCCCATGAGGCACAGGGTCAAGACTGATTTGCATATAGCCAGTGTCTAACCCAGGGTGGTGTGGAGTGCAAAAAAACGATGGATTTAGGCCCAGATCCTTGTACTGGGGTGAATGTATGACATTGTTCTACATTCTGTCCATCAACTGTTTTTTTTGCAATTTTCACCCCGAGTGGGCTGGGTATGCTGATAGCCAGAAACCGGTCCTAGGATGCTTGTTTCCAGTCCAGGGAAGACATGGCTTGGCAGTTCGGGCTGGACTGTTCCCATGAGGCACAGGGTCAAGACTGATTTGCATATAGCCAGTGTCTAACCCAGGGTGGTGTGGAGTGCAAAACGATGGATTTAGGCCCAGATCTCTGTACTGGGGTGAGTGTATGACATTGTTCTGCATTCTGTCCATCAAATGTTGGTTTTGCATTTGCCGATGACAGCACCAGCACACCTAGTAACCACCACCACACTCCTACAAGTGTGACGATTTTATCTCTGGAGGCTCAAGACCGGCTCGAGCCCCTTACCTTCAAAAGGGAAAGATGGATGGCGCAATCCTTCTCAGGCAACGCGGTGAGAATCTGGAAGTCACTTCCGCCGCAGCTCCGGACCACCACCTCTACCCGGACCTTCAAAACCGACCTCAAATGTCTTCTCTTCCAAAGGCACTTACAGAACTAATACACCCCTTTCAAGTCCCTCAAGGAAGTTCTTACAATGTTGTAAATATGTAATCTATGCCTGTACGCCTATTGTGTTTTTGATTTTTGTGTGACTGCCATCTACTGATTTATTTTACTTCTTCATCTATCTCGTTTGTATCTGTAACGTGTAGGTATGTTAATTTCCTCATGTAACTTACGTAGTTCTATTGTGAAGCGCTCTGACGCCTTTGGGTAAAGTCTGCGCTATGTAAAATTGCATTAAATAAATAAATAAATAAAATTAATTTAGACTATTCCCGGCCCCCAAAACTATAAGAATAGCCGGAGCAGCAGATAATAATCTTTTGTAATGTATTTTGAATTAATAATTAACTGTTGTTGTGTTCATTTCTAAATTATCCAGACAGCACCACCTTGTGGCAGACTGTCACAAGCACTGGCGCTGACAATTAAGCGCCGGTGCCGAGCACCGGAAACCACCGGCTCAAATTAAGCACTGGGCAAAGGCCTCGTCCACTTCATTGTAATGCCCTCTAGCTAGCAGAAAGGACAAGTCCAAAACTGTTGTCAGGGGTCTGCTGGATTGTGGGCGAGAGAAAAGGCCTAGGATCACGTGTTCAAGGGAATGATCTAACTGACGTCCTGTGACGCGCTGCAACAGGCCCATCACACCCGCCCAAACGACTACCAGCCTCCCACAGGCAGTGGCGTCTCCTCTGTGTGGGAGAGGTGTGGCGCCGCGGCCAGGGTGACTGACTCCGGAATCGGGGATCACGGTTCGATCCCCGGGGCCGGCGGCAGATTAGCCCAGCACCATGTGACTCTGGGCAATAGCTTGCTTAATCTTCCCGACGGCCCCCAGCGCCTAGAGACCCTAACGGGTGATGGTTCGCGCTTTACAAATGTAGATTATTTATTTATTTATTTATTTAAGGCGAAGAAGTGCCATCCCACTGCTCTTAAAGCAGTGAAAAAGGGAAAAATTAAATTATAGTAACTTTGGTATTATCGTTTTCTTTTTCATTACTGCGGGGCTGTGTTAGGGCGGGACTTGTGGCTCAGGGAGGAGGAGTGGTTCGTGCACACATAACTGCGCATGACTGCTTAGCTGGTCGTCTTGGTCCAGCGAAACATTCATGCCCACTTTGCATATTCTCCAACAGGCTGTAAGGCACAGCCTGGCGGGGAACATGCCGATGCTCCCTGTCCCCATCTGAGCGCCAATCCACGGTGCTCAGACCAATCACAACGTTGCACTGCAGCGTTGTGATTGCCTCAGGAGAGACGGTGTGCCCGGGAGCTTCCTGCAGCTTCTTCCGGACTGGAGTCAGGAAAAGAAAAGAAGGTGAAAAGGAGGAGAGGAGGCGGACAAGGTAAGAGTTTTGCTTTTGTATTTTTTAACCCTCCTCACCCTCCACCCCGCAACCTCGTTCCCTACCAGCCGCCACTGCCCACAGGACCATAGTGTGTTCAATAGGTCTGAAATATGGGAGCTGCAGTGGGGGAAAAGTGAGGAAGCTCCCTGGTAGATCTTGGAGATACGCCCAGGTGTGCGGCGCACTCGCTTTAATATATTGAACTGTATATATTTAAACCGTGGATTGCGGGATACCTCATAGAGATATGCCAGGGTGTGGTGCCAATCAGAATCATAGAATGAACGGCCTATGTCATCTTCCCACTTGCCTCAAAGGGAGCCTCTGGATTGGTTCCACTGTTGTAGATGTGCTTCTTAGAGCCATCACACGAGATCTGAACTATCTCCTAACATGTACACCATCTGTGTAAGTAAATTGGTGGCAAGTTCAGAGTCTCGGAACTGGAATGTGTTGGACAGAACCAGTGCTTAATTTGAGCCAGTGGTTTCCAGTGTTTAGTACCAGCACCTAATTCTTAGCACCAGCACTTGTGAAAGTCTGCCACATGGTGGCGCTGTCTACCAAATTAGGGTATGAGCAAAGCAAGAGCTGTTTATTGATTCAATATACATTAAAAATGACTATTTCCTGCCTCTCAAGTAATTCTTATAACATTCGGGGCCTGGAATAGTATGAATTGTAAGACTTGTAGGAGTGTGATGGTTGGTAGTTGTGTTGGTACTATCATCGGCAGGGGCAATAGATGGTGCAAGCTGCTATGTCCTCCTGACGAGGGCACTGCCACTTACTGTTTTACAAATCAACCACTGGACGGACCGCGCTTTAGTTGGGCATTGGTAATAAAATTGTGGAGAGCTGTGGTGGGGCTCTAGTAAAGAGAGCCCTCTGGAACAATATTATTGAGTGTAACTGATCCCTGGCTTGCTCCCCAGTAGGAAGGCCTGTCTCATAGAGAGAGGGATCCACCAGCCATTGGTCCGGCCACCGGGCTGCGCCGTAAGTAGTATTGTACGAAGACTGGGAGTCTCAATACCCTTCACCCTCAGGTAGAAGCTTAAGGGTGGACACCCGTCTCCTGCCTTTATTCCAGATAAACTCACTAATCGTTGAGTCCGGGGCACGGAAGAAGTAGCGTTTGAGTGCTACGGGGAGATTAACAAAGAAGTACAGCAGGCGCGGGAGCACTATCATTTGAATCAGCCCTACTCTTCTGGGAACTACTAGAGGTAAAGTTGTCCGAAACAAAAATCATGATTTCTGCGTTCGGATTGCCATTCCCAAATTGTTCTCCTATAAGTCTTCCGGTGAGTGGTAAATGTTAATCCCCAAACATCAAAATGTGGTCAACCCTCGATGTAATCGAGAGTCCAGTTGGAGGGGTAGAGGAAGTGTGTAGCCGGCATGAAGGGGGAAAATACTAGGGCTGGGTGGTAAATTCCGTTCCGCTTGTGGAATTTGCAGAATTTGGGCAATTGCGCATTTCGTGGATAACGTGGAATTTGCAAAAATTCTCCGATCCGCAGCGTTGCAGAATTTTTTCCTTGTTCGCGCTTTCAAAATGCGTGTTTGCGCACGCGGGAGGGACTTACCAGGATCCCTAGGTTTGACGATGAGTTTTCCTATCTGTTCGCGTGCGCCACAAGATTTTGGTAGCCGGCTGCACGATCCCGCAAGAGAGTGCATCGCGAACACATCATTCGGACGCGCCTGTGTTAGCGAACAGGAAACACGCATCGTGGGAGGGCAGGACAAGTGGAAGAAGATGGTCGCGCCAATTGGCGCCGGCATTGGCAAGTTTGCAAGATATTTCCTTCCGAGCACACAGAGTACGCGAACAGGAAAAACACATTGCGAACGGGCAGAACAAGCAATCCCGCATGTTCGCGGAACTCTGCGTGCTCGTTGAGTTTTTTTTACCTTTTCACTGAGCTTTGCGTAGCGCTACTATGCAAATTCCACCCACCCTTAAAATACAAGGTTTGGCCCAGTTGACTTTAAGACCGGAAACCGCATCAAAGTCGGACAAGAGGCAAGCTATAGAAGAGCGGTCAAGTTGAGTGTCCCTGATGGACAGGAGGACGACATTCGCGTACAAGGATGCAACATGGAGGGTGGATCTGTGAGGGATACCCTAATGTATGCCCTGCTGCCTCGGTCTGATTGCTAGCAGCTCCATCGCATGGCAAATAGTAAAGGTGAGAGCGGGCATCATTGACGAGTGCCCGCCTATAGAAAAGGAGCACAATATGGAGCGCCGGTCTTGACTCTGGCAGTCGGGCTGGCTTGGGAAGACAGATCCATTTACACCAGGTCTGACCGGCACCAATCCCGGTCAGACTTCTAGGATATAGTCCCAGCGAAGAGAATCGAATGCCAGATCTAAGGTGACGCATGCGGCTCTGGGGACTTCGTCTGGGAGGCTAGTCATGATATCCCAAGATCTGCTCAGATTGTGGGACGTGTTATGGCCGGGAACAAAGCCTGACTGGTCGAGGTGGATCAGGAGCGGGAGATTAGGGAGAAGGCGCTTAGCTAACAACCTGGTGAGTATTTTAAGGATTGAGAGAGGGCGGTAAGAGGTTGTGTCCGTCGGTGTCTTGGGGGTTTTGAGCATCGTAGAGATAATAGCCTCCTATAAGGATCCCGGGAGGTGTGTCCTGGTTCAGAAGACATATTATGGAGTTGGAGAAGGTGGGGTGCAGCGAGAGTTACGAACTCTGATGGGAGTACATCGGCGCTGGGGGTCTTCCCTCAGGGAAGATCTCGCATGGCCCCGTTGAGCTCCTGAAGCGATGGAGGGAGCTCGAGATCTTGCTGGTCACTAGCAGAGAGGTGGGACGGTGGGAGAGGATCATGAAATAGAGCTAGCGTCCCGGTGGATGAAGACGGTGGTGGTTTATAGAGAGTCTCATAGTAAATGCAGTAAGCTTAATTGATAGCCGGGTATGTAGCCAGCTTCGTGCCTAATGGGAAGGTTTCATCTGAGTGGAGCTGAAAATCAGGGTCTCGGTTGGCTAAATATGCCAAGAGCCACATGCTAATGAGGTAATCCCTTTGCCTCTGCGTCCACGCCATATTACCAATGAGGGTGCAACGGCAAAGAAGCCATCAGGAGGCGCACTGTCAGAGTGCCCCCTTCTCTAGGGGGTAAATGGGGTCCTATGGATCCCCCAGACATCCTCTTGCAGGTGGGTGCAGTCACTGACTGCACACACCTGCGAGGGGATCTCTATTCCCCTTTAAAAGTGCAGGTGGGTGCTGCCGACACTGTGAAAACACGGGCGGCTTTAAAGCAGCCGCTCCGTTTTACACATGAATGCGCTCGCTGCCCTGGGGAAGCGCGAGTTCACGGCTGCCCTTGGGGCAGCACGAGTTCACGGCTGCCCTTGGGGCAGCACGAGTTCGCGGCTGCCCGTGGGGCAGCACGAGTTCGCGGCTGCCCGTGGGGCAGCACGAGTTCGCGGCTGCCCGTGGGGCAGCACGAGTTTGCGGCTGCCCTGGGGGCAGCACGAGTTCGCGGCTTCCCTTGGGGCAGCACGAGTTTGCGGCTGCCCTTGGGACAGTGCATTCATGGTATTGTAATAGGGCGCATTTTCATTGTTTACACCGGGCGCACCTTTTTGTGTAATGTGGACCCTGGCTGTTGTCACCTCGGTCGCTTTGTCTGGGTTGAGTCCTTGAGTGATCGCAAAGAGGCTTCTAAGCGTGTAAGCTACCCAGATAACACCTTCCGAACTCCCACCACAGACTTAATACAAACTCCTCGGTGACAACCTTAAAGTCCTCCCACTCCACCAAGGGAGAGGAGGTTCTACCACCATTGTCTGCAAAGGAGGAGGCAATATGGTCTGTTAATAATGGGTGAAACACTGTGGGACAGATTTACAATAAACGAACGCAAGTCATTTTGCTGCGCCGTGGTGCGTTAATTTGGAAGCACAGGGATGCAACATATTCACAACAATATGTCGCATCTCTGTGCTTCCCCCTGCGCTGGCGCACAAACTGCTGCCATGCGCCGACGCAGGCACCTGTGCACCATGGTGCAAGGATGCCTGCGTCACAGGGATGATTGTTTATATGCAGGAAGGGTTCCCTTTCCGCACATAAACAATAAAAAATGGTGTTTTACAACCTCTATATGTGCTGCGTTAGCACACATGGAACTTGCAAAAAGTAATTGTTTAAAGGATTGTTTATGTGCAGGAAGGGGCTCCTTCCTGTACACAAACAATCACCAGAGGTGATTTCCTCTTTCTATGTTGCTGCAGAATGCGGCAAGCAGAGAACGAGGAAAACAAACAAAGAGAAATGAATACATTTGTCCTCATTACGCCGCCCTACACCGCGTAGCATTCAGACGCATTTCCAGGTTAACGATTTCTTGTGTATCTGGAAATGTGTCTGGTTCCATGGGTGTCGCGTGGGAACACCCACAGCAACACCCATGGAACGCCCCCTTTCACGCAAAGTGCTGCGTGTGAAGGGGCCGTATTTACGAGGAGAGGAAAAGCCACGCAGGGTGGCTTTTCCTGACGTAAATATGGGGCAGAACAATGTGCTGCCGGTGCGTCACAAAAAGTGACGTACTGGTGGCGCAAGGGGCTCGTAAATCTGCCCCTGCGTCCTCGAGTACTGACTTTTGAAGGTGCCAAGCCGGGATCAGCCACACTTGCCTCTCCCAGGTCTTTACCACCTGGAGGTGTTGTGGTCCGACAACGACTGAGGGCCAGATGTAGGTAATCCCCGATTATCGATTCTTAAACACCGAATCATACCGATTCAGTATTTAAGAACTGGCAATCGGGATGTAGGTATATTTACCGAATCAATTACCGAATCAGTAAGATTCGGTAATTACCGAATCGGTATTTACTGATTCGGTAATTGCCATTGATTCCTATGGGCCTTGAGGCCCATAGGAATCAATGTAAATTACCGAATCGGTAAATACCGATTCGGTAAAATTACCGAATTTACAAGGGGGACAGGGTGTCACTTTGACACCCTGTTGCACCCCTGATTCTGGCTTGTGTGCAATGTGACACACATACATGCCCTTAGGGCATGTATGTGTATCACATGGCACAGGTGTACATGCACAGATCTGCATGTACACAGGAATTCGTTATTTACCACGAAATAGTATTTCATGGTAAATAACGAATTCTTAAGGGCCTGTGGCACTATTTTAAGTGCCACCTACATCTGGAATTACCGATTCGGTAAATATACCGAGTCGGTATTTTACCGCATCTGTAAATTTACCGAATCGGTTAATTTACAGATTCTGTAAAATTAGGGCCCCCTACATCTCAATAAGCAATTACCGGTCGGTAACGGCCGAAATCGGCCGTTACCGACCGGTAATTGGCGACCTACATCTGGCCCTGAGTGCAATATAAATTTACCACCACTACGAGGGACTATCAGGTGCACCCACACATCTATTGATTCTGAAGTGGTTTCAATGCACTGGACAGCAGAAGGAGTACTAGCCATAATGTGAATTTCCAGCGCTCAAGCTAATTCCACAGGGAGTGGGAGTTGGGGGCATAGAACGATCCAAGGAGGTATCAATCTCTCAATTAAAGCCCCCCCCCCCAACACCCTAGAGGTCCCGCCCAATCCAGCAAGCAATCAGACAAGGAAGCCCAGAAGCTAGGTTGTGCCACCGGGGGGGGGGAGGGGGTATGTACCTCCTAGAATGTGGCTGTCCGCGGCTCCCACAGGGGGGCATTCCAACAGGCGGCCCTTTGGTGCCATTTGGGCACAAATGCCACCCTACTGGCCAAGGGTTGGACTCAGGCGCGAGTCCCTCGCCTTGGCGTGCTAGTCGAGTCACTTCCGGTGCACAGAGGTCAGGGGGAGGGTACTTATACCTCCCCCCACCTCTCTGGCGTCCTCTTTGCACCAGACACGCCGTCTCCCACCCTACCACTTACCCGGCGTGGGGTTGGCAGGCAATGTACGTAGAACGTTGTAATGTTTTCTCTTTTCATTGCAGGTGGAGTTACAGGGCGATCTGGAAGCAGACGGGTACAGTAAGGGTACCTCTGCGGCAGATGGGTACAGTAAGGGTTCCTCTGCGGCAGACGGGTACAGTAAGGGTACCTCTGCAGCAGGGTACAGTAAGGGTACCTCTGCAGCAGACGGGTACAGAAGGGTACCTCTGCAGCAGACGGGTACAGTAAGGGTACCTCTGCGGCAGACGGGTACAGTAAGAGTACCTCTGCGGCAGAGGGGTACAGTAAGGGTACCTTTGCGGCAGACGGGTACAGTAAGGGTACCTCTGCGGCAGACGGGTACAGTAAGGGTACCTCTGCGGCAGATGGGTACAGTAAGAGTACCTCTGCAGCAGACGGGTACAGAAGGGTACCTCTGTGGCAGACGGGTACAGTAAGAGTACCTCTGAGGCAGACGGGTACAGTAAGGGTACCTCTGCGGCAGACGGGTACCGTAAGGGTACCTCTGCAGCAGACGGGTACAGAAGGGTACCTCTGCAGCAGACGGGTACAGTAAGGGTACCTCTGCGGCAGACGGGTACAGTAAGGGTACCTCTGCGGCAGATGGGTACAGTAAGAGTACCTCTGCGGCAGACGGGTACAGAAGGGTACCTCTGTGGCAGACGGGTACAGTAAGAGTACCTCTGTGGCAGACAGGTACAGTAAGGGTACCTCTGCGGCAGACGGGTACAGTAAGGGTACCTCTGCGGCAGACGGGTACAGTAAGGGTACCTCTGCGGCAGACAGGTACAGTAAGGGTACCTCTGCGGCAGACGGGTACAGTAAGGGTACCTCTGCGGGCAGACGGGTACAGTAAGGTTACCTCTGCGGCAGACGGGTACAGTAAGGGTACCTCTGCGGGCAGACGGGTACAGTAAGGTTACCTCTGCGGCAGACGGGTACAGAAGGGTACCTCTGCAGCAGACGGGTACAGTAAGGGTACCTCTGCGGCAGATGGGTACAGTAAGAGTACCTCTGCAGCAGGGTACAGTAAGGGTACCTCTGCAGCAGACGGGTACAGAAGGGTACCTCTGCAGCAGACGGGTACAGTAAGGGTACCTCTGCGGCAGATGGGTACAGTAAGAGTACCTCTGCGGCAGACGGGTACAGTAAGGGTACCTCTGCGGCAGACGGGTACAGTAAGGGTACCTCTGCGGCAGACGGGTACAGTAAGGGTACCTCTGCGGCAGATGGGTACAGTAAGAGTACCTCTGCAGCAGACGGGTACAGAAGGGTACCTCTGTGGCAGACGGGTACAGTAAGAGTACCTCTGTGGCAGACGGGTACAGTAAGGGTACCTCTGCGGCAGACGGGTACAGTAAGGGTACTTCTGCGGCAGACGGGTACAGTAAGGGTACCTCTGCGGCAGACAGGTACAGTAAGGGTACCTCTGCGGCAGACGGGTACAGTAAGGGTACCTCTGCGGGCAGACGGGTACAGTAAGGTTACCTCTGCGGCAGACGGGTACAGTAAGGGTACCTCTGCGGGCAGACGGGTACAGTAAGGTTACCTCTGCGGCAGACGGGTACAGTAAGGGTACCTCTGCGGGCAGATGGGTACAGTAAGGGTACCTCTGCGGCAGACCGGTACAGTAAGGCTACCTCTGCGGCAGACGGGTACAGTAAGGGTACCTCTGCGGGCAGACGGGTACAGTAAGGGTACCTCTGTGGCAGACGGGTACAGTAAGGGTACCTCTGCGGCAGACGGGTACAGTAAGGGTACCTCTGCGGCAGATGGGTACAGTAAGAGTACCTCTGCAGCAGACGGGTACAGAAGGGTACCTCTGTGGCAGACGGGTACAGTAAGAGTACCTCTGAGGCAGACGGGTACAGTAAGGGTACCTCTGCGGCAGACGGGTACAGTAAGGGTACCTCTGCAGCAGACGGGTACAGTAAGGGTACCTCTGCAGCAGGGTACAGTAAGGGTACCTCTGCAGCAGACGGGTACAGAAGGTAACCTCTGCAGCAGACGGGTACAGTAAGGGTACCTCTGCGGCAGATGGGTACAGTAAGGGTACCTCTGCGGCAGACGGGTACAGTAAGGGTACCTCTGCGGCAGATGGGTACAGTAAGAGTACCTCTGCAGCAGACGGGTACAGAAGGGTACCTCTGTGTCAGACGGGTACAGTAAGAGTACCTCTGTGGCAGACGGGTACAGTAAGGGTACCTCTGCGGCAGACGGGTACAGTAAGGGTACCTCTGTGGCAGACGGGTACAGTAAGGGTACCTCTGCGGCAGACGGGTACAGTAAGGGTACCTCTGCGGCAGACAGGTACAGTAAGGGTACCTCTGCGGCAGACGGGTACAGTAAGGGTACCTCTGCAGGCAGACGGGTACAGTAAGGTTACCTCTGCGGCAGACGGGTATAGTAAGGGTACCTCTGCGGGCAGACGGGTACAGTAAGGTTACCTCTGCGGCAGACGGGTACAGTAAGGGTACCTCTGCGGGCAGACGGGGACAGTAAGGGTACCTCTGCGGCAGACGGGTACAGTAAGGGTACCTCTGCGGCAGACGGGTACAGTAAGGGTACCTCTGCGGCAGACGGGGACAGTAAGGGTTCCTCTGCAGCAGACGGGGACAGTAAGGGTACCTCTGCGGCAGACAGGTACAGTAAGGGTACCTCTGCGGCAGACGGGTACAGTAAGGGTACCTCTGCGGGCAGACAGGTACAGTAAGGGTACCTCTGCGGCAGACCGGTACAGTAAGGCTACCTCTGCGGCAGACGGGTACAGTAAGGGTACCTTTGCAGGCAGACGGGTACAGTAAGGGTACCTCTGCGGCAGACGGGGACAGTAAGGGTACCTCTGCGGCAGACGGGTACAGTAAGGGTACCTCTGCGGCAGATGGGTACAGTAAGAGTACCTCTGCAGCAGACGGGTACAGAAGGGTACCTCTGTGGCAGACGGGTACAGTAAGAGAACCTCTGAGGCAGACGGGTACAGTAAGGGTACCTCTGCGGCAGACGGGTACAGTAAGGGTACCTCTGCAGCAGACGGGTACAGTAAGGGTACCTCTGCAGCAGGGTACAGTAAGGGTACCTCTGCAGCAGGGTACAGTAAGGGTACCTCTGCAGCAGACGGGTACAGAAGGGTACCTCTGCAGCAGATGGGTACAGTAAGAGTACTTCTGCGGCAGACGGGTACAGTAAGGGTACCTCTGCGGCAGACGGGTACAGTAAGGGTACCTCTGCGGCTGACGGGTACAGTAAGGGTACCTCTGCGGCAGATGGGTACAGTAAGAGTACCTCTGCAGCAGACGGGTACAGAAGGGTACCTCTGTGGCAGACGGGTACAGTAAGAGTACCTCTGTGGCAGACGGGTACAGTAAGGGTACCTCTGCGGCAGACGGGTACAGTAAGGGTACCTCTGCGGCAGACGGGTACAGTAAGGGTACCTCTGCGGCAGACAGGTACAGTAAGGGTACCTCTGCGTCAGACGGGTACAGTAAGGGTACCTCTGCAGGCAGACGGGTACAGTAAGGTTACCTCTGCGGCAGACGGGTACAGTAAGGGTACCTCTGCGGGCAGACGGGTACAGTAAGGTTACCTCTGCGGCAGACGGGTACAGTAAGGGTACCTCTGCGGGCAGACGGGGACAGTAAGGGTACCTCTGCGGCAGACGGGTACAGTAAGGGTACTTCTGCGGCAGACGGGTACAGTAAGGGTACCTCTGCGGCAGACGGGGACAGTAAGGGTTCCTCTGCAGCAGACGGGGACAGTAAGGGTACCTCTGCGGCAGACAGGTACAGTAAGGGTACCTCTGCGGCAGACGGGTACAGTAAGGGTACCTCTGCGGGCAGACGGGTACAGTAAGGGTACCTCTGCGGCAGACCGGTACAGTAAGGGTACCTCTGCGGGCAGACGGGTACAGTAAGGGTACCTCTGCGGCAGACGGGGACAGTAAGGGTACCTCTGCGGCAGACGGGTACAGTAAGGGTACCTTTTGCGGGCAGACAGGTACAGTAACGGTACCTCTGCGGCAGACGGGTACAGTAAGGGTACCTCTGCGGCAGACGGGTACAGTAAGGCTACCTCTGCGGCACACAGGTACAGTAAGGGTGCCTTTGCGGCAGACGGGTACAGTAAGGGTACCTCTGCGGCAGACGGGTACAGTAAGGGTACCGTAAGAGTACCTCTGCGGCAGATGGGTACAGAAAGGGTGGCTCTGCGGCATACGGGTACAGTAAGGGTACCTCTGCGGCACACGGGTACAGAAAGGGTGCCTCTGTGGGCAGACGGGTACAGTAAGGGTACCTCTGCGGCAGACGGGTACAGTAAGGGTACCTCTGCGGCAGACGGGTACAGTAAGGGTACCTCTGCGGCAGACGGGTACAGTAAGGCTACCTCTGCGGCAGACGGGTACAGTAAGGGTACCTCTGCGGCAGACGGGTACAGTAAGGCTACCTCTGAGGCAGACGGGTACAGTAAGGCTACCTCTGCGGCAGACGGGTACAGTAAGGGTACCTCTACGGCAGACGGGTACAGTAAGGGTACCTCTGCGGCAGATGGGTACAGTAAGGCCACCTCTGCGGCAGACGGGTACAGTAAGGGTACCTCTGCGGCAGACGGGTACAGTAAGGCTACCTCTGAGGCAGACGGGTACAGTAAGGCTACCTCTGCGGCAGACGGGTACAGTAAGGGTACCTCTGCGGCAGACGGGTACAGTAAGGGTGCCTCTGCGCGGCACAGTAAGGGGTGTCGAGCCAAAGACCAGGAACGTCAGGGTAGGTTCCTGGAAAACCGCAACGGCGCCCCATTAGTCCTTCGGGCGGTTCGGGGCCTGACCAACCAGGAGATTTGCCCTGCTACCCTCCGCCCTGAAAAGGGCGTGAGTAATAAGGGACCAATATGTCACGTGATCTGGAGGAGGGTTACAAAAAGGTGTAGCACTGATTGGGTGCCCCACAGTGCTTGGCTCGTCAGGCGGGCGGGGCAGCATAGGTTGGTACAGCTGCCTGCCCTAGGATCGCCCGCAAGATAACCCACCATTTTGCCTGCCTTTGTTTGGAATAAACCTGCAGCAATATTTCCCAGAACAAAATTGGTCTTGTATATATTATTTATTTATTCATGCATGCTCAGACTGCGGGTGGGGGAAGTTGCCAATAATGCCACTTTTGCCTCAGGTAACTTAATGTTTGCTCTTGTAATTTGTTCACTTGTAAGTTTCTCCTCATGTATCAGTTCTGTTCCTTTTGTGAAGCGCTCCGACACCTTCGGGTAAAGTCCGCGCTGTATAAAAATGCATAAATAAATAAATAAACTATAGCTGTCTAGACTCGGGGGTGCTCCCTTACTTTTCGGGGACCCAAAATGTGGAGCTCTCGTGCTCCGATGCTGCGTGTCTGTGGCTTTTGAAGACCTCACCTGGCTATTCTAAGTGCCACCTTTAGGTTCCAGCTGTTGTGACAGCGCTTGGAAGCCCCGGCAGGGCAGTCAAGCGCTCTATGAATCAGACTGACGTAAAGTAACATCTGCCTGCTCTTCTCGCAGACTCCACCCCCCTCGAGCAGCCAATCACAACAAGCCATCTCCAGCATCCCCCAGCCTGGGGCTGGCCTGCGTCAGAGCACCCACCTGGCCTCCTTCATGCCAGGCAACATCTGGCCTTACCCTTAACGAGGTGCCTGAGCTCAGTGTGTGCCCCCCGCACACTGCTGCCCCCTGTCTCCCAGGGGCGCCTACTGCACCCCAGCACCCTTGTTGCCCCCCCCCCCCCCCCAGGGACCTCTCACCCCGATCGACGTTATAATACAGGGGCAAGCATGGTAACCAGGTTACTTATTGCAGTATTATACCTCTACTTGTATTGTGTACTCCTTTGTAACCTGCACACGTCACTTTGTATCGTTTGCTACCTCTTGTATTTTGTTTGCTTTTGATACATGCACAGTTGCCACCATTGCCTCGTGTAATGTAACGTTTGTTCTTGTGTTTTGAGTGTCTGCATTTATTGCAGTGTTATACCTCTACTTGTACTCTGTACGCCTTTGTAACCTGCACACGTCACTTTGTACCGTTTGCTCCTCTTGTATTTTGTTTGCTCTCAACTGTGAAGCGCTCCGACGCCTTCGGGTAAAGTCTGCGCTATATAAAAACGCATCAATAAAAAAATAAAAAATATCGAAAGAGTGAACCGAGCAGGGAAGGGGGGTGCCCCAGCTCACACGTGCCGTCAGCACCCATGCTGCCCCCCCTCCCCCCCCCCCCGGGGACCCCCCCTCCCCCCCCAGGGACCCCTCCAGGGTGCCCCAGCTCACACGTGCGGTCAGCAGCCCTCAAGGCCCCCCAGGGTCAGCCCCCCCCCCCTCGACCCCCCGCTGCCACAAGGGCTCCATTCTTTCCAGGGAAGGGACATATAATTGCATGTTCCAGCGCGTGACCGGGCCACGCATGACCGGTGCAGACCGGTCAGTGATGGGGGAACATTCTGTTCTGTCTGCAGCGATGCCTGGGAGGGGAGGGACAGACAGACGGACGTCTGTGCGCTCCAGGGATGGGAAGGTTCACGCACAGGGGGGGTCACGCTATGCTGAGCAGGGGGGGGGGGGGGGAGGGTTCAGCCAAGAACACCAGGCTGAGCTGAGACTGACAGGAGGGGGGGTGACGTCAGAGGCCCCGCCCCCTCGCCCTCCCACCAATCCTGAATCACTCGACTCTGCATCACAGCAGCGCCTACAGCACCAGCTGAGCACCAGGCGCCCCAGGGCTGGGCGAGTGACGTCATCAGCCCTGCACCCCCGCGGGGGGCCCCCGTCATCCACAGACCCATCCCTTTGAAACGACCTCTGCATCCGCACAAACCTGCAGTTGCACTGATGAAACTGTGGAGCAACAAAAGAGAATGTGTGGACATCGGGTTTCAGTGAATATTCATCATTTGTGCATCACAAAGTAAAGCGCCTCGATGCGTTCTCATGCTACTAAGAGCTATGTTTTCATCACTTTACTAAAGACTCTCAATTTGCAGTCAGAGAAAGACACGTGACCCCCACGCCCCCTGTTCAAAGACAGGGAAGCAATGTGTCCTACATTTGACCTCTGTCTCTGAAGAATAAAATGTCTCTGTCTCTGTTGTACCGGAAGTAACATTATCAAGACAAAGCAAATTGTCTGAATACATTCTGTCTCTTTTGAAACTTTCTGAATTTGATGTTTTTTTAACAAATGCTTTTTCTGTATTTTTTATGAATTTCTGTAGCAGGGATGATTGTGTTTTTGAATGATTAATAAATATTGTGACATATTTTAATATAGGCATCATTTTCTTTGTAAGTGCTTTAGGGCCAGCTGTATCAAGATACCCTTTTGCGATTCTCAAATAGCGATTTTTAAGGAATCGCTATTTGAGAATTGCAAAATGGAATGTAGGTAAAAATTCACTATTTTTTAGCGATTTCTTAAAATTTCTTAATTGCGATTCGCAAATTGCTAATGGCAATTAAGGAATAATTTCCCATTCATTTCTATGGGCCTGGAGGCCAATAGGAATGAATGTGAAATTATACTCCATTTGCGATTTGCAATTTGCTAATCGCAAATTGAGAATAATTTCAAGGGTGCAAGGGTGTCTTAAGGACACCCTGCTGCACCCCTGAAATTGACATGTGTGCGCATATGGCGAACATACATGCCCTAAGGGCATGTATGAGCGTCACATGGCACCTTTAGAATTTTCAAAAAGTGCATTTTTAAAAGAATTCGCAAATTACCACCAACTACAAGTTGGTGGTAATTTGCGATTTCTTAGCCTAAATTCGCAAAGCGTAAATGCTACATACATAGCATTTAAGGAATCGCAATTTGAGATTCCTTAAATGCTTGCGCAAAATTAAGGAATCACAATTTTTGCGATTCCTTAATTTTGCGGAGCGATTTTTTGATACATCGCATTTGCCGATTTTTTTGTCGCAAACGCTGCTTTTTTGCGAATCGCAGCGTTTGCGACAAAAAAAACAGATTATACATCTGCCCCTTACTGTATTATCTGTTTGATTCGTGACACGAGGTTCACGTGAGTCGAATGGTGTGGCGTGATTGGTTCTTAAGCTAAACGTACCCAAAGGGAGACCTTTCTGTTTTACTACATGGTATTAGGGCACTCTATTCCCTTTGGTTGTAAGGAGCCCCCCTCCTTGTTTTGTGATAATCTGAAGAATAAAACACATCTTTTGTGGTCACTCAGCTCACTCTGAGTTCCAGCAGGGTTCTTTCGGGGTGCTGCCGGGCCGACAGCACCCCTCCTTGGCGCCCATGTGCACCCCCTCCTGCCCGAGCCCTGTGGCCAGAAGCCATGGTCGCCCAGGTGCCTGATGCCAAGGGGGCAATCAGACAGGGGCCCCTGAGGGGGCTGTGAAGGGGCCCTTGACTCTCACACGGCGTGTGGGACAATACAACACGTCTGACCCCCCACTCCACCCCCACCCTTTAGCACCTCCAACCCCCATAATCAATGTATTATCTAGTAAATAGTTGTATTGTAATTGTATTGTAATTGCATTTACATAGCGCTTATTACCCCTGACGAGGCGTCAAAGCGCTTTTTCGGCGGGTAGCACGCTACTCCGGGACCCATAGAGGATTAGTGTTGAATTCGTATCGTGAAACATGCAAGTACATTTTAAGTGGTGGATAGGTTAGTCAGTTATTTGGATTTGGAATGATAGCGGAAGGATAGAGGAGGACAAAGGTTTGTATTTATATAGCGCTTCTTGACGCACGTTATTCAGGAAGCCTATAAAGGATTAGTGGTGAATTAATATGGTGAAATATGAGGTAATTTCAGTGGTGGATATTAGTCAGTTATTTGGAGTGAGAAGGATAGCGGAGGGATAAAAGGGGAAGAAAGACTTGCATTCATATTGTACTTGTTACCCCTGATGGGTGTTGAAGCGCTTTTCTGGCGAGTAGCACGCCACTCCGGAACCCATAAAGGATTAGTGTTGAAAATTAGTATAGTAAAGAAATATGAAGTAATTTGAGTAGTGGATATGTTATTCAGTTATTTGGGTAGTATATTAGTGCCTGGGCTCTAACAGGAGGCAGCGCTAACAGGAGAGAAGTGCTGGTGCAAGCTGCCTCCTGACGAGAGCCCCGGCACTTATTGTTCTGGAGAGGACTTGGCGTAATGGCTAGAGCTGCCGATTTCGGAGATGGGGACCTGGGTTCGAGTATCGGCATGGCTCAACATCCTGTGATTTGGGGGAAAATCACGTGTCTTCCAAATGAGTGTGTCCTTAATTGGTGCTGAGGGTTAGGTGCTGGTACCGAGCACACTTTATTCGATTTTTGAAAAATCATAAAAGGCAGATAACAATACACACAAGAATAAAATCAACAGTTCATATATATACAAGGTCAGTGCTGGAACCTGGTTTAGCATATAGGTCCAGTAACAGTAGCCAATCAGACCGCAATCGGCCATGTCCAGTGACGTGTACCAGCAGCCATGAAGGCTTCCATTCGTCCCCAATGGGCTAAAGTTTGCCAACGTGGCCAGAAGGTTTGCCTCTCTGCAGGACGAGGAATAGAGACTGTTCACGTTGCATTTGACTGCACTGACCATTGGTGACACGGCTAACTGGATGGGAACGTGGCTTCTGGGCCACCTTATCCTAAACCAGAGGATGCCAGGGCTCTGCCTTCTGTCTTGCTGGGCTGGCATTGAGGCCCAGCAGAATAGACAGCATCGCCCGCACGCCAGTCTGAGCCCGGTGAGACACCCACGCGTGATGGACCGGTGTGAGATGGCTGGTGCACGGAGGCCTTTGCAAGGATGCTTATGGCCAGTGGCCGGAGAGAAGGCACCGTCTCACCAACATTCCCGCTTCCCTCTACAGAAACCCATCAACAAGGCTCAAAGTTTTAAGCACTCACGACTAACATCTGGGCCCTGTTTAACCCCTTTCCTGCGGCTGCGATTTTGCGTCAGTGCGGCACTTCTGCAAAACGGGCGGGGCCGCGTCGGCCGTTGGCCGACGGCAGCACTAGCGAGGTAGTGCTCCCGTTGGCCAACGGCCGACGGGAGCACGCAAGGCGTCAACTAAGATTTTGCGTCACAGTTTGTTTGTTGTGACAGAAAAGTTCCCACCATGGTGACAGACACGTACCCCTGCCCTGAGCGCCCCCGCTGCAACGATGTCTGGATTCCAGGTGCTGATTCTTGTTATCATGGGTGAAGTTGGATCATGCGTGTGCCCTATGACATAGGCCTGTCTCGCAGATTGCAGTCTTGTTGGCCTGGGAGGGGCCTTCCAAGCGCTACGCTCACAGTGGCACGAGGCTACTATGTTACGCAGCACGAGCGCAGTAGTGTCAGCGTACCATGTAGTGATCAGTAGAAATGAACAGGCCTTCGTGCCTGAATCAGTGGACCGAGGCCGCCGGGCCGACTCATGTCAAGTTCGGCTGCTATGTGCCTTACTCGCCCTCGGCCTACATCGAGTTAGTATGTAATGTAGCACGCATGTGGTTGCATGTGTGCTGGGCGTATGTGTGCCTGTGAACGGTGCAGTGCATGCAAGAGTCCGGGTTCCATTTAAGGCTACATTCTGCAGTCCACATAGAAAGAGGAAAAAGCCTCCAAGAATAGTTTTTGTGCAGGAAGGCGTTCCTGTCGTGGCACTCTCCCTCTGACGCAACCAGGAACACCCCCTGCTGCATTGGGTGCAAGTTGAGTAAACATACCCCCTAGTGTGATAAATGAGCTTTGGGTTGTAATGAAGCAGGGACAACTCTGCCGCCCATCCTTCCGAAGTTGATCAACTGAGGACCGTTCAGTATGGTTCTAGCAGCCCCCGTCACTGGCAGGTGGTGAGAAACAGTTATATTTGACTATTAATGGGAACAAAAAAAATGATGATTGTTTCCATGAAATGTTTACTAGTTCACGAGTGAAGCTCAGGTTGTGGCAAAACTAAACTTCACCAGGTATGATATTTTTCCAGTGTTTTCTTCGGTAAAGTCACCCTCAGGAAACACATTTGATTCCAGAATTGAAAGCAGCTGTACAAGTTAAAACAGGGAGGTGGGGGCCAGGCTGTGCGTGAGGTGGGGGCCAGGCTGTGCGTGAGGCGGGGGGTGGGGGCCAGGCTGTGCGTGAGGAGGGAGGTGGCCAGCCAGCTGTGCGTGAGGTGGGGGCCAGGCTGTGCGTGAGGTGGGGGCCAGGTGTGCGTGAGGTGGGGGCCAGGCTGTGCGTGAGGTGGGGGCCAGGCTGTGCGTGAGGTGGGGGCCAGGTGTGCGTGAGGTGGGAGGTGGGAGCCCGGCTGTGCGTGAGGTGGGGGCCCGGCTGTGCGTGAGGCGGGAGCCCAGCTGTGCGTGAGGCGGGGGCCAGGTGTGCGTGAGGTGGGAGGTGGGGGCCCGGCTGTGCGTGAGGTGGGAGCCAGGCTGTGCGTGAGGCGGGGGCCAGGTGTGCGTGAGGTGTGAGGTGGGGGCCAGGTGTGCGTGAGGTGTGAGGTGGGGGCCAGGTGTGCTTGAGGTGGGGGCCCGGCTGTGCGTGAGGGGGGAGGTGGCCAGCCAGCTGTGCGTGAGGTGGGGTCCGGTGTGCGTGAGGAGGGAGGTGGGCAGTCAGGCTGTGCGTGAGGTAAGGACCCAGCTGTGCGTGAGGCGGGGGCCAGGTGTGCGTGAGGTGGGAGGTGGGGGCCCGGCTGTGCGTGAGGTGGGGGCCAGGTGTGCGTGAGGAGACCGGTCCCCTGATGGCGGCTCCAGGGAAACCTCCGCCTCAGCTGTGGAAAAAGTGAAGCGAAGTGAAGACGAGGAGGGACGTCAGGAGGACGCCCCCCCGGGGGGGGGGGTGGGGGGGAATGATGCAGGGACGTCAGATGGACAACCCGGGGGGGGGGGGGGGATGATGCAGGATGGAAAGGCAGCGGGGGCTGAGCTGAGCCCTGACCGGATGTCATGGAGACCCACGTCACTGCCAGGGGCCCCCTGGGGCCCTGAAGGTCACTCCGCCGCGTGCGTACCGTGGATGCGGCCCCGGGGGCCTCACCGCAGAATGACGGGGCCCTGTGCATGCCCCGTGCCAGGGCCCCCAGCCCGCACCCGACGGGGGGGCCGGTAGAAGGTGGGCACATCCCCGGGGGGGCATGTGAACCTGGTATGATGAAGAGCCGCCCAGCCCTGCGCAGACCCAGCGCCCCTTTGTCTGTGTAGAATGACGTGTTGCGCGTGGTTCCCGGCAGTGCTTGAAATGGGGAAAAATAAGTGCAGGTGCGCGTCAAAATGAGATAGAGGTGTACTGAGGGGCGGGGCTAAGGGCCAGACATGATGATACATAACAACTTCTATAATGGTTGCACCACACACCACAGCACATGAGAAATGTGTTTATCTAAACAAAGCAGGTTCACTCATTACACGAAATGAAAGAGAAATGCGATAATATGTTAACATTTCCTTTTTTTTTTTAAATAGTTGCGCCTTCTTAATGCCAGACTGTTAATTGCTGCTGTTTGGCAGAATACTATATATTTTTGAGCATGCGAGTAGGAAGAAACTGAAAATACCCCCACTTTGAACCCAAGCTCTTACGGCACCAAGCAAATGAAGCAACTATCAGAACCTTCCCCAGAAGAGATCTCTTGTCTCTTCCATGCATCTATCCATTCATCCTTTCATCCTACCTTTTCCCTGTTGATGTCCACCGTTTCACCTTTACATTCTGTCGTCTATTCAGTCTTTCATCCATCATTCCGTCTGTCCACCCTTCAACGCCAAGACGCCCCTGGGCAAACGTTCGCGCTTTATAAGTCTAAAAAATACATAAATAAATAAATAATATCGAAGCTATCCATCCATCTCCAAACCAATCCATTCATCCTTTCACTCATCCATCTCTTAATCCATCCTTGCACTCATCCTTCAATCCTTTTGCTCATCTATCCATCAACCCTTTCACCCTTTCATTCCATCCACCCTTTCACTCAATCCCTCCTTTCATCCATCCATCTTCCACCCTTTCATCCATCCTCCCTCCCTCCCTTTCATCCATCCTATCTTTCACGTATCCACCCATCATCCGCCCTTTTATCCAATCATCCACCCTCTTTCACCCATCCATCCTTTTACTCATCATCCATCTATTCATCCATCCATCCATCTACACATCCACCCTTGCTCACTCATCCATCCACTCACTCACTCACTCACTCACTCACTCACCCACTAACTACGTTATTTATGAATCTTTGCTGCCGAGCAGACATGAACACACAAAGGGCCACCCATTTTCTTTAAAATACCTACTGAGAGTGTTTTGATTCGCTCTCTCACTTTTTTTTCTCTATAGACCTGAAGGAGGCGGAGGAATGGAGCAGTGCAGTCGCCTCTCTTTCCGCCTCCCCTGAGTCTCCATAGACCCGAAGGAGGCGGAGGAATGGAGAGGGGCAGTCGCCTCTCTCTTCTGCCTCCCCTGAGTCTCCATAGACCTGAAGGAGGCGGAGGAATGGAGCAGGGCAGTCGGCTCTCTCGTCCGCCATCCCTGAGTCTCCATAGACCTGAAGGAGGCGGAGGGATGGAGCAGGGCAGTCGGTCCTCTCTTCCGCCTCCCCTGAGTCTCCATAGACCTGAAGGAGGCGGAGGAATGGAGCAGGGCAGTCGCCTCTCTCTTCTGCCTCCCCTGAGTCTCCATAGACCTGAAGGAGGCGGAGGAATGGAGCACTGCAGTCGCCTCTCTCTTCTGCCTCCCCTGAGTCTCCATAGACCCAAAGGAGGCGGAGTAATGGAGCAGGGCAGTCGGCTCTCTCTTCCACCTCCTGAGTCTCCATAGACCCAAAGGAGGCGGAGGAATGGAGCAGGGCAGTCGCCTCTCTCTTCTGCCTCCCCTGAGTCTCCATAGACCTGAAGGAGGCGGAGGAATGGAGCAGGGCAGTTGCCTCTCTCTTCTGCCTCCCCTGAGTCTCCATAGACCCAAAGGAGGCGGAGGAATGGAGCAGGGCAGTCGGCCCTCTCTTCCGCCTCCCCTGAGTCTCGATAGACCCGAAGGAGGTGGAGGAATGGAGCAGGGCAGTCGGCTCTCTTTCCGCCTCCCCATAGTCTCTAGAGACCCGAAGGAGGCGGGGGAATGGAGAGGGGCAGTCGGCTCTCTCGTCCGCCATCCCTGAGTCTCCATAGACCCAAAGGAGGCGGAGGAATGGAGCAGGGCAGTCGGCTCTCTCTGTTGTGCCTCCACCAGAGTCCCTGGAGCCCCGAAGGAGGCGGAGGAATGGAGCAGGGCAGTCGGCTCTCTCTTCCACCTCCTGAGTCTCCATAGACCCGAAGGAGGCGGGGGAATGGAGAGGGGCAGTCAGCTCTCTCTTCCACCTCCTGAGTCTCCATAGACCCAAAGGAGGCGGAGGAATGGAGCAGGGCAGTCGGCTCTCTCTTCTGCCTCCCCTGAGTCTCCATAGACCTGAAGGAGGCGGAGGAATGGAGGAGGGCAGTTGCCTCTCTCTTCTGCCTCCCTGAGTCTCCATAGACCCAAAGGAGGCGGAGTAATGGAGCAGGGCAGTTGCTCTCTCTTCTGCCTCCCCTGAGACTCCATAGACCCAAAGGAGGCGGAGGAATGGAGCAGGGCAGTTGCTCTCTCTTCTGCCTCCCCTGAGACTCCATAGACCCAAAGGAGGCGGAGGAATGGAGCACTGCAGTCGCCTCTCTCTTCTGCCTCCCCTGAGTCTCCATAGACCCAAAGGAGGCGGAGGAATGGAGCAGGGCAGTCGGCTCTCTCTTCCACCTCCTGAGTCTCCATAGACCCGAAGGAGGCGGGGGAATGGAGAGGGGCAGTCGCCTCTCTCTTCTGCCTCCACCAGAGTCCCTAGAGCCAAAGGAGGCGGAGGAATGGAGAGGGGCAGTCAGCTCTCTCTTCCACCTCCTGAGTCTCCATAGACCCAAAGGAGGCGGAGGAATGGAGCAGGGCAGTCGGCTCTCTCTTCTGCCTCCCCGGAGTCTCCATAGACCTGAAGGAGGCGGAGGAATGGAGCAGGGCAGTCGGCTCTCTCGTCCGCCATCCCTGAGTCTCCATAGACCTGAAGGAGGCGGAGGGATGGAGCAGGGCAGTCGGTCCTCTCTTCCGCCTCCCCTGAGTCTCCATAGACCTGAAGGAGGCGGAGGAATGGAGCAGGGCAGTCGCCTCTCTCTTCTGCCTCCCCTGAGTCTCCATAGACCTGAAGGAGGCGGAGGAATGGAGCACTGCAGTCGCCTCTCTCTTCTGCCTCCCCTGAGTCTCCATAGACCCAAAGGAGGCGGAGTAATGGAGCAGGGCAGTCGGCTCTCTCTTCCACCTCCTGAGTCTCCATAGACCCAAAGGAGGCGGAGGAATGGAGCAGGGCAGTCGCCTCTCTCTTCTGCCTCCCCTGAGTCTCCATAGACCTGAAGGAGGCGGAGGAATGGAGCAGGGCAGTTGCCTCTCTCTTCTGCCTCCCCTGAGTCTCCATAGACCCAAAGGAGGCGGAGGAATGGAGCAGGGCAGTCGGCCCTCTCTTCCGCCTCCCCTGAGTCTCGATAGACCCGAAGGAGGTGGAGGAATGGAGCAGGGCAGTCGGCTCTCTTTCCGCCTCCCCATAGTCTCTAGAGACCCGAAGGAGGCGGGGGAATGGAGAGGGGCAGTCGGCTCTCTCGTCCGCCATCCCTGAGTCTCCATAGACCCAAAGGAGGCGGAGGAATGGAGCAGGGCAGTCGGCTCTCTCTGTTGTGCCTCCACCAGAGTCCCTGGAGCCCCGAAGGAGGCGGAGGAATGGAGCAGGGCAGTCGGCTCTCTCTTCCACCTCCTGAGTCTCCATAGACCCGAAGGAGGCGGGGGAATGGAGAGGGGCAGTCAGCTCTCTCTTCCACCTCCTGAGTCTCCATAGACCCAAAGGAGGCGGAGGAATGGAGCAGGGCAGTCGGCTCTCTCTTCTGCCTCCCCTGAGTCTCCATAGACCTGAAGGAGGCGGAGGAATGGAGGAGGGCAGTTGCCTCTCTCTTCTGCCTCCCTGAGTCTCCATAGACCCAAAGGAGGCGGAGTAATGGAGCAGGGCAGTTGCTCTCTCTTCTGCCTCCCCTGAGACTCCATAGACCCAAAGGAGGCGGAGGAATGGAGCAGGGCAGTTGCTCTCTCTTCTGCCTCCCCTGAGACTCCATAGACCCAAAGGAGGCGGAGGAATGGAGCACTGCAGTCGCCTCTCTCTTCTGCCTCCCCTGAGTCTCCATAGACCCAAAGGAGGCGGAGGAATGGAGCAGGGCAGTCGGCTCTCTCTTCCACCTCCTGAGTCTCCATAGACCCGAAGGAGGCGGGGGAATGGAGAGGGGCAGTCGCCTCTCTCTTCTGCCTCCACCAGAGTCCCTAGAGCCAAAGGAGGCGGAGGAATGGAGAGGGGCAGTCAGCTCTCTCTTCCACCTCCTGAGTCTCCATAGACCCAAAGGAGGCGGAGGAATGGAGCAGGGCAGTCGCCTCTCTCTTCTGCCTCCCCTGAGTCTCCATAGACCTGAAGGAGGCGGAGGAATGGAGCAGGGCAGTTGCCTCTCTCTTCTGCCTCCCCTGGGTCTCCATAGACCCAAAGGAGGCGGAGGAATGGAGCAGGGCAGTCGGCCCTCTCTTCCGCCTCCCCTGAGTCTCGATAGACCCGAAGGAGGTGGAGGAATGGAGCAGGGCAGTCGGCTCTCTTTCCGCCTCCCCTGAGTCTCGATAGACCCGAAGGAGGCGGGGGAATGGAGAGGGGCAGTCGGCTCTCTCGTCCGCCATCCCTGAGTCTCCATAGACCCAAAGGAGGCGGAGGAATGGAGCAGGGCAGTCGGCTCTCTCTGTTGTGCCTCCACCAGAGTCCCTGGAGCCCCGAAGGAGGCGGAGGAATGGAGCAGGGCAGTCGGCTCTCTCTTCCACCTCCTGAGTTTCCATAGACCCGAAGGAGGGGGGGGAATGGAGAGGGGCAGTCAGCTCTCTCTTCCACCTCCTGAGTCTCCATAGACCCAAAGGAGGCGGAGGAATGGAGCAGGGCAGTCTGCTCTCTCTTCTGCCTCCCCTGAGTCTCCATAGACCCAAAGGAGGCGGAGTAATGGAGCAGGGCAGTTGCTCTCTCTTCTGCCTCCCCTGAGACTCCATAGACCCAAAGGAGGCGGAGGAATGGAGCAGGGCAGTCGGCTCTCTCGTCCGCCATCCCTGAGTCTCCATAGACCTGAAGGAGGCGGAGGGATGGAGCAGGGCAGTCGGTCCTCTCTTCCGCCTCCCCTGAGTCTCGATAGACCCGAAGGAGGCGGAGGAATGGAGCAGGGCAGCCGGCTCTTTTTCCGCCTCCCCTGAGTCTCCATAGACCTGAAGGAGGCGGAGGAATGGAGCAGGGCAGTCGGCCCTCTCTTCTGCCTCCCCTGAGTCTCGATAGACCCGAAGGAGGCGGAGGAATGGAGCAGGCCAGTCCGCTCTCTTCCGCCTCCCCTGAGTCTCGATAGACCCAAAGGAGGCGGAGGAATGGAGCAGGGCAGTCGGCTCTCTCTTTTGCCTCCACCAGAGTCCCTGGAGCCCCGAAGCAGGCAGGGGAATGGAACTCTCTGTTCCTCTTCCCAGGATGCTTGTTTCCGGTCCTGGCAGTTTGGTCTGGACTGATCCCATGAGGCACAGGGTCAAGGCTGATTTGCATATGGCCATGTCTGAACTGGGGTGGCATGATGAGCAAAAAAACGATGGATTGGAATGCTACCCCGAGCGATTGCCAGTGGTTAGACTCATTGCAAGCGGCCTCCATCGCCTCCTGTGTGTTCCACATAATCCATAAACACAGAACAATCCCTGCGTCCAGGTCTGACTGGCCCGGCCAAAAATAAACCAGATTCATTAAACCGAAGAAAGCAGAGGGCCGAGGGTTACTACAGGTTTGTGCCTCAAAAGGGAATATATGCAAAGATCCACGTTTGGTACTGTGTGCTCAGCGCTGAGTGTGTCTTTGGATGTGTAAATGCTTGTTTGCTTACATGGACCCCTCGCTCTGAAATGTGCCACATTAGAGATGCGAGTCCCTGAGGCGTCTATTCAGGGAAGTCAGCAGGTGAGGTGCGTGCGGGGAGGTCACCTGACGCCCCCGGCCTCCCTCCTACCTCTGCAGATGACGTCAGTGAAACCAAGAGGAAGGAAAGTAACAATATGTCCTGTTAGCAGGACCCAGGAGGGAAGATCAGAGCAGCTGATAACAAAGGCATCCCTCAGGCAACGACCTGACACCACCGAGGCCTGCTGATGCTGCACGTCACTGCCCTCGTGCCAGGAGGAGTGTGAAAAGGTGCATCACAGCTGTAATGTAATACCAACTCCATACGTCACTGCCCTCGTGCAAGGAGGGGTGTGAAAAGGTGCATCTCAAGTGCAATGTAATACCAACTCCATACGTCACTGCCACCGTGCAAGGAGTGTGAAAAGGTGCATCACAGCTGTAATGTAATATCAACTCCATACGTCACTGCCCTCGTGCAAGGAGTGTGAAAAGGTGCATCACAGCTGTAATGTAATATCACCTCCATACGTCACTGCCACCGTGCAAGGAGGAGTGTGAAAAGGTGCATCACAATTGCAATTAATATCAACTCCATACACCATTGCCACCGTGCAAGGAGGAGCGTGAAAAGGAACATCACAGCTGTAATGTAATGACCAACTCCATACGTCACTGCCCTCGTGCAAGGAGGAGCGTGAAAAGGTGCATCAGAAGTGCAATGTTATTACCAACACCACACGTCACAACCACCGTGCAAAGAGGAGTGTGAAACGGTGCATCACAAGTGCAATGTAATATCAATTCCATACATCACTGCCACCTTGCAAGGAGGAGTGTGAAAAGGTGCATCACAAGTCCAATGTAGGGGGCGTGGCTTAGCAAGCCACAATGGTGGCTGTGATCTGCTGAGGCTCCGCGGACGGGCGGCCAAATAGCCCGGTAATCCTCGTCTCCTCAGGGTGAAAACCATCCTCCCAGACGGCGGATCGCTGGCGGCACCAGGAGAAGCCAAGAAACTGCAGTGCCCCACGCTGCAAAAGCAGCAAATAGCACTGACTCTGGCCCGTGGACCCGAACCCAAGATGGCGGCGGCTCGCTGCTGAACGGGCCGGGTGTTGGTAGCGTGATTCGGCCGGACCAACATCCACTGGGAGAGCACTCGGCGAGTGCACAAGACCGGGACCGGCCATACGGCGGTCCCCCTGCCTTCTGCTACTGCGATCGGCGACATCGCCCGGTGCCGGCGGGCTGCTGGTGTCGCTCCTGGAACAGCGGAGGCGACTGGACGGCGGGGGACGTCGCCGCGGAGACGCGAACCACAGTGGGGGTCAGAGGTGGCCCCTACCCCCTACCTCGACACACACATCGGCCCCGGAGGAAACCGGCGGCTCATCTTCCCCCCTCTGGAGGACTGACACTTGGCGGGGGCTACCGCATCAGAACCGGCCTGACCTCAACATGGCGCCCACAGAACGGCGACGTCGGAGCAGACGGCTGTCCCGGCGGACCTGAGGGATAACATCTGGGGGTGAGTGCCACGCACCGCTGGTTTCCCCGCGGGGCCCCCCCCTCGAGATCCTCCGCCGGCCCGGACACAATACAGGTGGGCCGGCGATCGCGTCGCCACTGCCTGACCCTAAGATGGCTACCGGGGCCCATTGATCTGGACAGGGCCCGGACCTACCCCCGGTCGCACCACGGTGAGGGGTCACCCCAGGTGCTCACAGGACTTTCATTGCCGAGTTGGAACTGGATAGCTCTCGGGGGGTGATTTTCTTTGGGTGCGGGTGTGCTGGGGGGAAAATTGAAGGACCCACGGCACGCAGTGGGCCCCACCCGAACGGCACGGCTGGTGAGGCGGCGAGGCGGCCCCTGTTGGGGTGCTGGAGACCTTTTGGCGCACTACGCCCCCCTACCACAAGAAGTTGGCGAGTCATATGGCCGCCACTCAGTGGTGCGGCACCCTGAACTCATTCCCGTGCCCGAAGGAACAGAACGCGGGAACGACACCTGGGGACACCACCATGGGGCAGCCGAGGGCCACGCAGCAGACGGCGGTCCCTGAAACGGCGTCAGAAAACCAACCCCGCACCAGCACCCTTTCCAAAATGCCTTCGCCGCAACCGGGCCCTACTATCTCGGACAAGATGGACCGGGTCCTGGCAGCCATAGAACTCTCTAGGGCCTCCATGGAAGAGCGCCTGGGTACTCTCACTACGGACATCAACCTCATATGCGACGACCAGCGGAAACTGGCCGATAGGGTCCGGAAGGGAGAGAAGACTTTGGCGGATGTCCAGCCAACCCTAAAGACCCAGCAACAAACACTTCGGACAGTCATGGATCGCTTGGCAACAACGGAGGAACGGGCGGACGATTTGGAGGGCCGTTCTCAGCGCTGCAACATACGCGTGCTGGGTCTGCCGGAGGGGGTCGAGGGAGCACACCCCATCGAGTATGTGGAGGCCTTGGTAAAGTCTTTCACCCCAACCAAGGACCGCACTGCCTTCTTCTCCTTGGAACGGGCCCACCGGGTCCCGACCGGGAAACAGCTACCCCGCAGCGCCCCTCGCCCCCTGCTCGCGAAATACCTTCATTTTTAGGATCGAGACGCAGTGCTGCGGGCGGCCAGACGAGCAGGCCCCCTGCAGGTCGAAAGCCAGCACGTCATGATCTTCCCGGACTACGCCAAGGCGGTGCAAAAACTCAGGGCGTCCTTCCTAGAGGTTAAACGACGCCTACGGGCGAACGACATTCAGTACTCATTGTTATTTCCTGCCCGCCTGAAAGTCATCTATGCCGGCTCCACACACTTCTTTTCCACGGCAGAGGAGGCCTGCGACTGGGCAGATCGCCATTGCACACAAGGATCGGCTGCGGCCCAGCCACAGAAACGCAGCCACAGGACACCTCGCAACAGAAGGCGAGCCCCACAGCAAACGCAACAGCAAGGACAACAGAACTGGAGGGACCCTGCCGGGCATCTGGAAGTCGAATCCCCGGACCTGGAACAGCTCATGCAGGAGCGTCGAAAGGCCCTTCAGGCTGTGGCGGATCTTGGGGCCCCTCAATCGGAGGAGGACGTTGAAGGGGTCCCCCACCTTTTTAGGTCTCGTCCTTTACCATTCCGAAGGAATGGGAAATGGCGAGAATTCAAGTGCTCGAACTGATTGTCAAACCACCGCTTTTTTTCGTGGCGTTTTCTTCGAGTGCACGTACAGGCACGCGCTTTTGGCCCATACACTTTCATGGCCATCTGTTCCTGTTCCTCAATGTCCCTCCCACCCTTCGTTTGATCTTGCCGCGAGTTCAGGCTAATGGCCCTCCCCCTCCCCCAGCACAGAGCGCGCCTCGCGGCCGCACAGCACATCAAAGGGCTTCTCCCAGCGAGTGCTGTGCGGCTTCTCCTCCCCTAATTATGTGGCCGGCCGTACTTGTGTTTCCTGGCCGCTTCCCGGCCGCTCTTGTATTTAATTAGCAGCAGCAGCATTTCTCCTGCACCAGGCCACATCAAAGGCTCTGTGCCACTTTCACCCACACAGCAACACTTACAGACACGCAACGCCACTCACACCCACGCAAGCCCACTATCATCCACGCAACACCACACTCACCCACGCAACGCCACTCACCCAAGCAACACCACTCACACACGCAACCCCACTCATCCATGCAACCCCACTCATCCACGCAACCCCACTCATCCACGCAACACCACTCATCTAAGCAACCCCACTCATCCACGCAACGCCACTCATCCATGCAACGCCACTCATCCACGCAACGCCACTCACACATGCAACGCCACTCACCCATGCAACCCCACTCATCCACGCAATGCCACTCATCCACGCAATGCCACTCATCCACGCAACGCTACTCATCCACGCAACGCCACTCACACATGCAACGCCACTCACCCACGCAACACCACTCACCCACGCAACACCACTCACCCACGCAACGCCACTCACACACGCAACGCCACTCACCCACGCAACACCACTCACTCACGCAACGCCACTCACCCACGCAACGCCACGCACCCACGCAACGCCACTCACCCACGCAATGCCACTCACACACGCAACGCCACTCACACGTGCAACGCCACTCACACACGCAACGCCACTCACCCACGCAACACCACTCACCCACGCAACACCACTCACCCACGCAACATCACTCACCCACGCAACGCCACTCACACACGCAACGCCACTCACCCACGCAACGCCACTCACACATGCAACACCACTCACACATGCAACGCTACTCACACACGCAACGCCACTCACACACGCAACACAACGCACACGCGCAACGCCACTCACACACGCAACGCCACTCACACGCGCAACGCCACTCATACGCGCAACGCCACTCACACGCGCAACGCCACTCACACACGCAATGCCACTCACACGTGCAATGCGACTCACACGCGCAACGCCACTCACACGCGCAACGCCACTCACACGCGCAACGCCACTGACACGCGCAACGCCACTCACACGCAACGCCACTCACACGTGCAATGCGACTCACACGCGCAACGCCACTCACACGTGCAATGCCACTGACACGCGCAACGCCACTCACACGCAACGCCACTCACACGTGCAACGCGACTCACACGTGCAATGCCACTCACACGTGCAACGCCACTCACACGCGCAACGCCACTGACACACGCAACGCCACTCACACGCGCAACACCACTCACACGCGCAACGCCACTCACACACGCAACGCCACTCACACGCGCAACGCCACTCACACGCGCAACGCCACTCACATGCGCAACGCCACTCACACACGCAACGCCACTCACACGCGCAACGCCACTCACACACGCAACGCCACTCACACGCGCAACGCCACTCACACGCGCAACGCCACTCACACGCGCAACGCCACTCACATGCGCAACGCCACTCGCACGCGCAACGCCACTCGCACGCGCAACGCCACTCGCACGCGCAACGCCACTCGCACGCGCAACGCCACACACACACGCAACGCCACTCACACACGCAACGCCACTCGCACACGCAACGCCACTCGCACACGCAATGCCACTCGCACACGCAACGCCACTCGCACAAGCAACGCCACTCACACACGCAACGCCACTCACACAGGCAACGCCACTCACACACGCAACGCCACTCACACACGCAACGCCACTCACACACGCAACGCCACTCACACACGCAACACAACGCACACGCGCAACGCCACTCACACACGCAACGCCACTCACACGCGCAACGCCACTCACATGCGCAACGCCACTCACACGCGCAACGCCACTCACACACGCAACGCCACTCACACGTGCAATGCGACTCACACGCGCAACGCCACTCACACGCGCAACGCCACTCACACAGGCAACGCCACTCACACAGGCAACGCCACTCACACAGGCAACGCCACTCACACACGCAACGCCACTCACACACGCAACGCCACTCACACACGCAACGCCACTCACACATTGTGGGTGCAGATTGTGGGTGCAGATTGTGGGTGCAGATTGTGGGTGCAGATTCAGAGAAAACTCAGCAGCACCACCACCATTGCAATGCAATAGGTCTCGTTTTAACGCAAATTTAAGCTATAGGCCTTGTAAATGGCAAAGCCTTTTATTTATGTTCCAAAAACCAGAACGCAAAAATAAAGGGCATAATCATTTACAATGCTAATAGTTCAGACTCGCGTTATTGCGAGACCTATTGCATTTTCAATGCTTGTTTCATCAAGTAGTGAAGAGGACAGTAATTCGGCCCGTCCCGCAGCTGACTCTATTACTCTGCCCCCGGTCACGCCATTGATCGCTGACATTGCCCAATAAGGGTGATACCGGTCATAGCCCGGAAACATGCTCCCCGAAGGATTTCTGCGGGTGGGTACCCCGGCTGGGGGCCACCCGCCGTCCGTGTCAGGACACAATGGACACACTACACCCCGAACTGACGACCATTTCTCCTGCTAACGCCCAGAAAGGAACACGCCTCGCAGGCTCGGCCTGCCACCCCTACGATTTGACTGTTCGCTCCCTGGTTCTTGGAGCGCTAGTTTGGAAGTATCGAGCTTGCCGATGCATCCCAGGTATCGGGACAGTTCTCCCATTCAGTTGCATGTTCTGTTTACCCTGTTCTCTCACCCCTTATACGCCACAGAAGACATGAGCATTAGGGCAGATGACACACATGGAGGGGGGCACACGGGGGCTCTTTCCACGCGCAGCGCCGGCACTCTACTAGTCACACCTGTGCATCCCACGTTCGTGAACACGCACCTTGGCGCAGGTCGCCATTCACCCACCTACCTATGCAGCACGCAGACGTCAGTATACTCACCCTGAACGCGGGGCCTGCACACGCCACGCAAGAGATATACAACATATGCATATATTAAGCGCCAACGAGCCCACATCGCGTTCCTGCAAAAAACGCATCTCACAGCGCCCGAGACAGACAAATTGAGATCGCGCCGGCAGGGTATCCTATGCGCCACCTCATACTCTGCGTTCGCGCGTGGCGCGCTCATTTGGGTTCGCCCAGGCACCCCCTTTCGGGAGACGCGCAGTGTAGTGGATAAGGAGGGGAGGTATGCCCTGATGGAAGGTATACTGGACGGACAACCAATCCTATTAGGTAGCATTTACGCACCCAATGTCGAGCAGGATAGCTTCTGGGACTCCCTCTCGGGTGTGTTGGCCCAATTTGCCTCTCTCCCGTGGATATTAGGGGGCGACTACAACTGTGAACTGGACTTTACACTTGACAGGTCCCACCCACCGCCCCAACATTCTCCAGCCATTGCACGGTCATAAAGGTTCCGCCACTGGGTCAGTCACTGGACGCTAGTAGACGCATGGAGAGCTCACCATCCCCACATGCGATTATACTCATTCCACTCTATCCCACATAACCTGCGGACCAGGCTCGACAGATTTTTATGCACCCCGTCGCTAATACCTAAGGTCCAACACACCGACTACCTAGGCCGAGTAGTCTCAGACCACGATGCACATATTCTATGTATCCGTTGGAGACCGCCTCACCCTCCGGTGCCCACATGGCGCCTCCCGAAAGACTGCCTCACAGACCAGGTATTTAGGCACGATCACGCGCAGACGGTCCAAGATTACTCCACTCACAACACCGGGACCACCACCTCTAGGCTAGTGGAATGGGACGCATTCAAAGTAGTTGCACGGGGCGCTTGTATCAAACAGATAGTGGGGGCCCGCCGCACACTCAAACACACGCTCGCTGACTCGGAACGCACGCTGGCGACACTCACCCAAAAGGAAGATGCCCGGTCGGCTACGATGGCTCAGGTAGCCGAGGCGAAAACTAAATACGCTACTGCCCTAGCGGATTTGCGAAATTCAATTTCTGTGCTTATGCGGCTCGCGTACACAGAGAACGCAACAAAACAGGTACACTACTGGCGTGGTTGGCGCGCCAAGAAACAGACCCAGCACCCATTACCGAGATCCGGACATCCACGAGCACTCTGGTGCGCTCCCAACAGTACATACTAGACGCGTTCAGGCACTATTACGCTGCCGTGTACAGCACCCAGACACACTATCGGCAGGAAGCGGTAACCCAGTTCCTGGATCTGCTGCCACTTCCCCATGTCACAGAGGCGACCAGGGATACCGTGGATACGAAAATAACAGCGGCTGACGTCTCCTGCGCGATACGCTCTTTGGCGCGGAACAAAGCTCCGGGCCTAGACGGGCTACCTCTTGAGTACTACAGTACCTTCTCTGCCCTGTTGATCCCCCGGTTGACCACCATGCTCGCGGTCGCCCTCGATCGGAGGGAACTTCCAGAATCGCTGCGGGAATCGGTCATCATGTCCTTTCTCAAACCGCACAGAGACCTGCAACAACTGTCCTCATACCACCCTATCACGCTCCTCTCGGCTGATTGCAAAATCCTGGGGAAAATACTGGCTGCCAGGTACGAACAGATATTACGCGCCCTAGTTCACCCAGACCAAAATAGTTTCGTCCCTGGCAGGAACACGTCTCAGAATATCAGACGTGTCTTCCATGTCCAAGATCAGGTGGAAGACGCCTTCCCCCATGCGGCCTGCATCATACTTGATCTCGAAAAAGCTTTCGATACAGTGACCTGGCCATACCTCTTTGCAGTCCTTCACCGGACGGGAATAGGCCCAACCCTATTACAATATACTCGGCTTCTATACACCAACCTTACGTCTCGGGTCAGGCTGGGTCGCTACATCTCGTCCCCGCTGCGAGTCAAGACGGGTACCAGACAAGGCTGCCCTCTCGCCCCTGATCTTTGCCTTGGCGGTGAAGCCGCTGGTGATCCACCTACGCCAGGAGGGTACCGCCTGGGGCATTCCCATAGCGGATAAGGTCCACTGCGTCTCCATGTACGTAGATGACCTTTTGCTGTACGTCCGAGACATCACTGCGGACCTAACCCCCATAGGGACGGTCCTGTCCGAATTCGCAGAGGCATCTGGCCTCCGAGTAAACTAAGAGAAATCCCTGGTGTACCCTCTACACCATTCCCTTGACCCTCAGGAGGTCCGGATTGGTACGCAGAGCCTATCTTGGAACACGGGCGCCCCCCGTTATCTTGGTGTCCGCCTTTATCATTCACCCACCGACATCTACGAGGGTAATCATTGCAAGGTTCTCGCCAGCATCCGCACCTCGGTGGGCTTCTGAAAAAATCTCCCACTAGCCCCTATCAGTCGGGTAGCTCTGGCAAAAATGGTCATCGTCCCATCGTCCCCCGACTATTGTATTACTTCACCAACCTTCCGGTCGTACCACCCGGACGTTTCTTCCGCGAGTTGGACACGCTCCTCCGCACACTCGTGTGGGGAAACAGCCGGCATAGAATAGCCCTCACTAAACTCCAGCTACCCACCACACAGGGGGGTCGGGTGCCCCTGCCTTCGAGTCATACTTTCTCGCAGCGCAACTCCAATGGCTCTCGTACTGGACGGCGGGTAGGCACTCCGGGGAGACCTACACAACACACGGCCCTTTCCCCATACCAGAGCTCTGTCGTCTGTTGCTCCCTGGCACCAAACCCCGCCGAACCTACCCCCTGCAAGTATCAGTGGCCTGTCAGTGCATGCAACGAATTCACCGTATGGCAGCGAAGACCCCTTGCTATTCCCCACGGGTACCACTAGCGGGGTGGCAACGAGGGGACTCATACTTCACAAGCGCCATATTACGCATGTGGACGGAATCTGAGATCACAGAGGCGGAGGCACTATTTGCGCAGGGCCAGCTCCGCCCGTACGACCAACTCATGGAGGACCACGGCCTCCCCCCGGGTCAGTTTCTGACACATCGCCAACTCATCAACTGCTATCGCCCACACTGTGACCTTACAACCAGCGAGCCCGCGACACACCCCGTAGTTCACACCATCCTTTACATGGGCAGTGGTAGACACCTAGTTACTTGGCTGTATAAGTCAATCAGAGAACTCACAAACAAGCCCCTGCTCACCCTGAGGGCTGCCTGGGAGGACGAGTTTGGGCGACAACTACACGACCGGGAATGGGACAGAGCGCTAGAATTCCCAAAGAAAGTGTCGAGAAACACACAGTTCAAAAATATACAGTACTACATCTTACACAGGGCCTATCAGACCCCGGCGCGTCTCCAGCGGTTTTACCTCGACACACAGTTCTTATGCCACTCCCCTGACGCACACTTCCGACACATGTTCTGGAGCTGCCCGACCCTTCAGACCTACTGGTCAGCCATACTCGACTCCATCGGCACTCTCACAGGCCTCACAGGGCTACATTCCTGGGAGGCAGTCGCTTTGGGGATCTTTCGCAGGCCGAAGACACACAAGGTGCAGGTCCGATACGCTGCTCTGTCCCTGCTTTTAGCCAAATGGAACATAGCCATGCAATGGCGAGCGACCACCGGTCCCTCGTTCGAGACATGGGTGGGAGCAGTTAAAAAATGGGCGGCGGCAGAGGAGGACGCCCTGAGGGAGGAGGAAGCGAAAGGTCAGCGCAAACACCCTATATCCCTAGAATGGGCCACACCGTCTCACCAGTTTATGTTAGCCCACAACCGTGATACCCAGAGTACTTCTCAATGGGATGTATGACATTACAACGCATGCTTTTACATCGCATGTTTTTACAACGCGGTTTTTACAACGCATACCATTACAACGCATAGTGCTTTTAGGCGCTGGATAGTGAATAGTTTAATTTACTATTCCAACTCCAGTCCCCGTGGATAGTAGGGAAGGTGTTGGATAGTACATTAAACCTATTCCCTATCCTAGAGCGCCCCCCAGCGCAATGCGTTGTAATGGTTTGCGTGGTAAAAGTTGCGTTGTAAAGGCACTGCGTGGTAAAAGTTGCGTTGTAAAGGTTGTTTACCTTCTCAATGTGTCGCCGCGCCCCCGTTAGCACCCACGCCCCATTAGGGGGTACATAACTTGACCTCCTCCATCTCTTCAGTTCCCTCCCCCCTCGCCCCCCCCCCCGCACTCCCCCCCCCCTCTCCTTGCAGATGTGCCCTGAACAATATGTCTAATTCTGCTCCCCCTACTCAGTCTTCCCCCCACTACCTTTCCCCTCCCCCCCTGTTTTTCTCTCCCTCCCGGGGTATTTTCTCTCCTTTCCCTCGCAGTTTCACTGCTTTAGTTATCAGTCTTCTTCCTTCCACACACGGTTCCCCGTTCCTCTTCCCCTAGTTCCCCCTGCGCTCACGCTCCGTCAGTCACTAACGGCTCCATGCCCCTAATTCGCTCATTATATGAATACTGTATACATTCTGATGGCATGTTCGTATCATTGTAACATCTCTGATCGCAATATGATGTACCGTGAGAGCTTTTTGGTAAAATGTTAATTAAAAAAAATATTTTTTTAAAATCACAAGTGCAATGTAATGACCAACTCCATACGTCACTGCCACCATGCAAGGAGGAGTGTGAAAAGGTGCATCACAAGTGCAATGTAATGACCAACTCCATACGTCACTGCCACCGTGCAAGGAGGAGTGTGAAAAGGTGCATCACAAGTGCAATATAATATCAACTCCATACATCACTGCCACCGTGCAAGGAGGAGTGTGAAAAGGTGCATCACAAGTGCTATGTAATACCAACTCCATACATCACTGCCACCGTGAAAGGAAGAGTGTGAAAAGGTGCATCACAAGTGCAATGTAATGACCAACTCCATACGTCACTGCCACCGTGCAAGGAAGAGTGTGAAAAGGTGCATCACAAGTGCAATGTAATGACCAACTCCATACGTCACTGCCACCGTGCAAGGAAGAGTGTGAAAAGGTGCATCACAACTACAGTGTAATATCAACTCCATACGTCACTGCCACCGTGCAAGGAAGAGTGTGAAAAGGTGCATCACAACTACAGTGTAATATCAACTCCATACGTCACTGCCACCGTGCAAGGAAGAGTGTGAAAAGGTGCATCACAACTACAGTGTAATATCAACTCCATACGTCACTGCCACCGTGCAAGGAGGAGTGTGAAAAGGTGCATCACAAGTGCTATGTAATGACCAACTCCATACGTCACTGCCACCGTGCAAGGAAGAGTGTGAAAAGGTGCATCACAAGTGCAATGTAATGACCAACTCCATACGTCACTGCCACCGTGCAAGGAAGAGTGTGAAAAGGTGCATCACAACTACAGTGTAATATCAACTCCATACGTCACTGCCACCGTGCAAGGAAGAGTGTGAAAAGGTGCATCACAACTACAGTGTAATATCAACTCCATACGTCACTGCCACCGTGCAAGGAAGAGTGTGAAAAGGTGCATCACAACTACAGTGTAATATCAACTCCATACGTCACTGCCACCGTGCAAGGAGGAGTGTGAAAAGGTGCATCACAAGTGCTATGTAATGACCAACTCCATACATCACTGCCACCGTGCAAGGAGGAGTGTGAAAAGGTGCATCACAAGTGCTATGTAATACCAACTCCATACATCACTGCCACCGTGAAAGGAAGAGTGTGAAAAGGTGCATCACAAGTGCAATGTAATGACCAACTCCATACGTCACTGCCACCGTGCAAGGAAGAGTGTGAAAAGGTGCATCACAAGTGCAATGTAATGACCAACTCCATACGTCACTGCCACCGTGCAAGGAAGAGTGTGAAAAGGTGCATCACAACTACAGTGTAATATCAACTCCATACGTCACTGCCACCGTGCAAGGAAGAGTGTGAAAAGGTGCATCACAACTACAGTGTAATATCAACTCCATACGTCACTGCCACCGTGCAAGGAAGAGTGTGAAAAGGTGCATCACAACTACAGTGTAATATCAACTCCATACGTCACTGCCACCGTGCAAGGAGGAGTGTGAAAAGGTGCATCACAAGTGCTATGTAATGACCAACTCCATACATCACTGCCACCGTGCAAGGAGGAGTGTGAAAAGGTGCATCACAAGTGCTATGTAATACCAACTCCATACATCACTGCCACCGTGCAAGGAAGAGTGTGAAAAGGTGCATCACAAGTGCAATGTAATGACCAACTCCATACGTCACTGCCACCGTGCAAGGAAGAGTGTGAAAAGGTGCATCACAAGTGCAATGTAATGACCAACTCCATACGTCACTGCCACCGTGCAAGGAAGAGTCTGAAAAGGTGCATCACAGCTACAGTGTAATATCAACTCCATGCGTCACTGCCACCTTGCAAGGAGGAGTGTGAAAAGGTGCATCACAAGTGCAATGTAATGACCAACTCCATACGTCACTGCCACCGTGCAAGGAAGAGTGTGAAAAGGTGCATCACAAGTGCAATGTAATGACCAACTCCATACGTCACTGCCACCATGCAAGGAAGAGTGTGAAAAGGTGCATCACAAGTGCAATGTAATGACCAACTCCATACGTCACTGCCACCGTGCAAGGAAGAGTCTGAAAAGGTGCATCACAGCTACAGTGTAATATCAACTCGATGCGTCACTGCCACCTTGCAAGGAGGAGTGTGAAAAGGTGCATCACAAGTGCAATATAATATCAACTCCATACATCACTGCCACCGTGCAAGGAGGAGTGTGAAAAGGTGCATCACAAGTGCAATGTAATATCAACTCCATACGTCACTGCCACCTTGCAAGGAGGAGCGTGAAAAGGTGCATCACAAGTGAAGTGTAATATCAACTCCATACGTCACTGCCACCTTGCAAGGAGGAGCGTGAAAAGGTGCATCACAAGTGAAGTGTAATACCAACTCCATACGTCACTGCCCCCGTGCAAGGAGGAGTGTGAAAATGTGCATCACAAGTGCAATGTAATGACCAACTCCATACATCACTGCCACCGTGCAAGGAGGAGTGTGAAAAGGTGCATCACAAGTGCAATATAATATCAACTCCATACATCACTGCCACCGTGCAAGGAGGAGTGTGAAAAGGTGCATCACAAGTGCAATGTAATATCAACTCCATACGTCACTGCCACCTTGCAAGGAGGAGCGTGAAAAGGTGCATCACAAGTGAAGTGTAATACCAACTCCATATGTCACTGCCCCCGTGCAAGGAGGAGTGTGAAAATGTGCATCACAAGTGCAATATAATACCAACTCCATACGTCACTGCCACAGAGCATAGAGTATGAAAAGGTGTATTACAGGTGCAATGTAATGACCAACTCCATAAGTCACTGTGACTGTGCAAGGAGTGTAAAAAGGTGCATCACAAGTGCAATTTTATTACAAACACCACGCGTCACTGCCCCCGTGCAAGGAGGAGTGTGAAACGGTGCATCACAACTGCAATGTAATATGAACTCCATGCATCACTGCCACCGTGAAAGGAGGAGTTTGAAAAGGTGCATCACAAGTGCAATGTTATTACCAACACCACACATCACTACCCCCGTGCAAGGAGGAGTGTGAAAAGGTGCATCACAAGTGCAATGTGATATCAACTCCGTACATCACTGCCACCGTGCAAGGAGTGTGAAAAGGTGCATTACAGCTGTAATGTAATTACCAACTCCATACGTCACTGCCACTGTGCAAAGAGGTGTGAAAAGGTGCATCACAAGTGAATGTAATATCAACTCCATACCTCTCTGCCACAGTGCATGGAGGAGTGTGAAAGGGAGCATCAAAAGTGCAATTTAATGACCAACTCCATGCGTCACTGTCACCGTGCAAGTAGTGTGAAAAGGTGCATCACGGGGCCAATGTAATGACCAACTCCATACGTCACTGTCACCGTGCAAGAAGTGTGAAAAGGTGCATCACAAGTGCAATGGTATTACCAACACCACACGTCACAGCCACTGTGCAAGGAGTGTGAAAAGGTGCATCACAAGTGCAATGTTATTACCAACACCACATGTCACTGCCCCCATGCAAGGAGGAGTGTGAAACGGTGCATCACAAGTGCAATGTAATATCAACTCCATACATCACTGCCACCGTGCAAGGAGGAGTGTGAAAAGGTGCATCACAAGTGCAATGTTATTACCAACACCACACGTCACAGCCACCCTACAAGGAGTGTTAAAAGGTGCATCACAAGTGCAATGTAATATCAACTCCATACGTCACAGCCACCGTACAAGGAGGAGTGTGAAAAGGTGCATCACAAGTGCAATGTAATATCAACTCCATACATCACTGCCACCGTGCAAGGAGGAGTGTGAAAAGGTGAATCACAAGTGCAATGTGATATCAACTCCGTACATCACTGCCACCATGCAAGGAGGAGTGTGAAAAGGTGCATCACAAGTGCAATGTGATATTAACTCCGTACATCACTGCCACCGTGCAAGGAGTGTGAAAAGGTGCATCACAAGTGCAATGTAATATCTACTCCATACATCACTGCCACCGTGCAAGGAGAAGTGTGAAAAGGTGCATCACAAGTGCAATATAAAATCAACTCCGTACATCACTGCCACCGTGCAAGGAGTGTGTAAAGGTGCTTCACAATCGCAATGTAATATCAACTCCGTACATCACTGCCACGTGCAAGGAGGAGTGTGAAAAGGTGCATCACAAGTGCTATGTACTACAAACTCCATACATCACTGCCACCATGCAAGGAGGAGTGTGAAAAGGTGCATCACAACTGCAATGTAAAATCAACTCCAGACATCACTGCCACCGTGCAATGAGGAGTGTGAACATGTGCATCTGAGTCCCTGAGGCGTCTATTCAGGGACATCAGCAGTTGAGGTACATGCGGGAAGGCCACATGACGGCCCCCGGCCGTCCTCCTACCTCTACAGATGATGTCAGTGAAACCAAGAGGAAGGGAAAGTAACAATTTGTTCTGTTAGCATGACCCAGGAGGGAGGATCAGATCAGCTGATAACAAAGGCTTCCCTCAGGCAACGACCTGACACCACCGAGCCCTGCCGGTGCTGCACGTCACTGCCCTCGTGCAAGGAAGAGTGTGAAAAGGTGCATCACAGCTGCAGTGTAATATCAACTCCATACATCACTACCACCGTGGAAGGAGGAGTATGAAAAGGTGCATCACAAGTTCAATGTAATATCAACTCCATACATCACTGCTACCGTGCAAGGAGGAGTGTGAAAAGGTGCATCACAAGTGCAATGTTATTACCAACACCACACATCACAGCCACCGTGCAAGGAGTGTGAAAAGGTGCATCACAAGTGCAATGTGATATCTACTCCATACATCACTGCCACCGTGCAAGGAGGAGTGTGAAAAGGTGCATCACAAGTGCAATGTAAAATCAACTCCGTACATCACTGCCACCGTGCAAGGAGTGTGTAAAGGTGCTTCACAATTGCAATGTAATATCAACTCCATACATCACTGCCACTGTTGTTGGACCTGGCCTCGTGGCATGGTTCCCCCGTTCCTCAGCACCCCGTTAGCCTAGCCCTGCACCCACAAACCTCTGGTCGTCCCATTCCCTGTCCGCCCCGCTCCCTACATGACCCCACCAACCGACGACCAGCCCCACATTCCGCCATCCCCTTCCCGGTACCGGGCGGGCGCCCAGAACCTGCATCAACCCACAGGGCCCCCAGCCGCCATTACCCTTACCGAGGTCCCTGACTCCATAGCCTTTGCCTGACCCCGGCCCCAGCAAAACTTAGGCTTCAGGCGCGCCATGCCTGGCTGGGGGGTAGAGGGCTTCCTGAGGGAGATAAGACCAAGGAGTTTCGATTGCACCCCCGGCCTCCCCTGGGGGACTGGTTTCTCTCACACCTCTGGCCTTCCCCTGTGGGCCGGTTTCGATCACACCTTTGGCCTCCCCGAGAGCTGGCTCCAGACCCTGCTGGGCGTCTGGGAATTCCCGGACGCATCTTCTAAAAGATCAAAGGGCCAACCGACGGAACACTCCGACGACCAGCCCCGAGGCATGAGACCTCCGCCTGCGAGAGTCCGGACATCAAAGGGCCACTGTGCTATATCAAGGCCCACCCGAGAACTAGCGGGCAGTTGTATCCTGGACAAGAGAGCCCTGCTGATCTGATCGCGGCTCAACCCTTGGGGAAAAGACTGAAACTTGGAACTTATCGAGCCCTGCTGACGCTGTCGCGGCTCATCCTCGCGAAGAAGGAACTGGAACCTCGGAGCCCTGCTGACCTCATCGCGGCTCATCCTTGAACTCTAATGACATTCGTTGAACACCCTGAGCCCTGCTGACATCGTCGCGGCTCCTCAAGAACTGACAGACACTCTGTTCACTCCGGATCGAGCCCTGCTGACCTCGTCGCAGCTCGAGGAGTACTCTGGTCTGGCTGGACCATCGACGCTACCAACATGACCTGGCTCGAGAAGAAGTGAGTAGAATAGCCAGTACGATCGCCATCTTCCGTATCCCCCGGCTCGCGGATTGAGAGCTGCGCGCAGGGTACACTCTGTACTGGCCTAATACTGAGACTGTCCCGCTTCCCTTACCACTGAGACTTTGCGATCCCTCGATCGCTTGTAAATACGTGTTCATCTTGCCTACATTTCTACTGTGTGATAAAGAACTTGCTTACTGAAATCCACGGTGTGGTGTCTGCAATGAGGAGTGTGAACATGTGCATCTGAGTCCCTGAGACGTCTATTCAGGGACGTCAGCAGGTGAGGTACGTGCGGGAAGGCCACGCGACGGCCCCCGGCCTCCCTCCTACCTCTGCAGATGACGTCAGTGAAACCAAAAGGAAGGGAAAGTAACAATTTGTTCTGTTAGCATGACCCAGGAGGGAGGATCAGATCAGCTGATAACAAAGGCTTCCCTCAGGCAACGACCTGACACCACCGAGCCCTGCCGGTGCTGCACGTCACTGCCCTCGTGCAAGGAAGAGTGTGAAAAGGTGCATCACAAGTGCAATGTAATACCAACTCCATACGTCACTGCCCTCGTGCAAGGAGGAGTGTGAAACGGTGCATCACAGCTGCAGTGTAATATCAACTCCATACATCACTACCACCGTGGAAGGAGGAGTATGAAAAGGTGCATCACAAGTGCAATGGAATATCAACTCCATATGTCTCTGCCACCGTGCAAGGAGGAGTGTGAAAAGGTGCATCACAGATGCAATGTAATGACCAACTTCATATGTCACTGTCACCGTGTAAGGAGTGTGAAAAGGTGCATCACAAGTTTAATGTAATGACCAGCTCTATAAGTCACTGTCACTGTGCACAAGGAGGAGTGTGAAAATGTGCATCAAAAGTGCAATGTAATGACCAACTCCATACGTCACTGTCACCTTGTAAGGAGTGTGAAAAGGTGCATCACAGTTGTAATGTAATTACCAACTCCATACGTCACTGCCACCGTGCACGGAGGAGTGTGAACAGGCGCATCACAAGTGCAGTGTAATGACCAGTTCCATATGTCACTGCCACTATGCAAGGAGGAGTGTGAAAAGGTGCATCATAGGTGAAACGTTATTACCAACACCACATGTCACTACCACCGTGCATGGAGGAGTGTAAAAATGTGCATCACAGGTGCAATGTAATGAGCAGCTCCAAGTCACTGCCACCGTGCAAGAAGAACTGAGGAACGGTGCATCCCAGGTGCAATGCTATTACCAGCTCCAAGTCACTGCCGCCGTGCAAGAAGGACAGTGAAAATGTGCATCACATGTGCAATGTTATCACTAACACAATACGTCACTGCCAATGTGGAAGAAGAACTGAGGGAGGGTACATCACAGGTGTAATGTCATTACTAACTCCACGTCACAGTATACTAATAGCAGGTGGCTAGTCACACCATATCACCCTCAGGAAAAACAACCACAGGGGACACTGTCTTGGCTCAAATCAAGCAAACACCATTTATCGATATGTCCACATTTGCACCAGCAATTCTCAAAAATATTTAACATTTCATTACATGGAAAAGTTAAAGCATGCAAATGAAGGTGATTATTATTACAGAGCAGCAATTAAAGGTCAGTATTTAAAAATGGAACCAAAGGGCATAAATGAATCAACCGATGATTTGTACATCCACACATGCATCCTTCAGAAATGAGGACTGGCCAAACACTGACATGTTTTGGTCTTTGTTTGCAATCTATCGGCCTTCTTCAGGGTGCAATACATATACTATGTAGCTTACTTTGCACTCTTTTCTGATTTCTTTTTTTATCCAAACATATAAAGACTGCACCAAACTGTGGTGTTCTCCTGCTCCTTAAACTGTACATTTCCAGGGAGTTAAGCACTGTCACAAGACGCAGGTTCCCTATAAAAAGGTCCATTTACACATGCTGAAAAGCTACTTTCTTGCTCCGGAAAAGCTGCCTCAGTCTCATATTTGCACCCAAGCGTGATGATGCAAACTTGACAAGGTGGAAAACTCTTATACAATTCACCATCTGCTGCAACAGTGACCCTTGTGTCAACCAAGGTGTCTTTTGTGCTTCTACAAAGCCTGAAATCTGACTGCCAGTTACACAAACGTTCCTGGGCTTGCCCAAAAGTACAGGACTGCTGCATGATGTGAGCTCCAGTATCTTGCTCTGAAGCCAGAGGTTTGACATGGGTCATAGCAGGCTGACTCCTCAGGGTCTGTGGTTTATGACTTTCCAGCAGTGGCATTATAGTGCAGGATTCAAAGTTTTTGGGACTGCCCCAAGCCAGGCTGAAGAAGCCCCTAGATCTGTGGTGTTGATGTCCAAAGTGGCCTTCCATTAAAGTGCTGCTTGTTGTTCTCTGAGCCATTCGTGGATTGCCTTGTCTTGAGATTAGATTTCTGTAGTCGTAGGGCCCGATTCACAGAACTAACTTAAGACAAAATCCTAAAATTACTACCATTTTGGTATTCACAGAAGGCACTTACTCATTTTGGTATTCACAGAAGGCACTTACTCATTTTGGTATTCACAGAAGGCACTTACTCATTTTGGTATTCACTGAAGGCACTTACTCATTTCGGTATTCACAGAAGGCACTTATTTTGGTATTCACAGAAGGCACTTACTCATTTTGGTATTCACTGAAGGCACTTACTCATTTCGGTATTCACAGAAGGCACTTATTTTGGTATTCACAGAAGGCACTTACTCATTTTGGTATTCACAGAAGCTAGGAGTCCTAACTTTAGGACTCTTAAATGCCTTCTGTGAATACCGAAAGTCTTAAAGTTAGGATTTTTCTCAGTTTAGGAGTAGTAAAGTTAGGACTCCTAACTTTAGGACTCCTAAATGCCTTCTGTGAATACCGAAAGTCTTTAGGAGTCCTAACGTTAGGAGTCCTAACTTCTGTGAATACCAAAATGAGTAAGTGCCTTCTGTGAATACCAAAATGGTAGTAAGTTTAGTATTTTGACTTAAGTTAGTTCTGAGAATTGGGCCCGTAGTGCGGCTAGCTCATCCGTGTGCAGGAGGAAATGCGTACTCACCTGTGGATACTCTTGTCTACCTGCAGATTCCTCTCCTGTAGAATTATCTCAGGCGAAAGACTAGATCTGAAACATTCAAATTCATCACGTCACAGGTAGGGGGCGCTGGCTTTATATCATCATCAAAGTTATATAGTGCCCACCCTGGCGCAACTATATCAGTTTCATAACAACTCGTAAGAGAGGGTCCGAGGGAGGTGTTTAACGACCAAACAGGCTAATACCCCCTGTACAACTATCTAAATAACTAACAAAGCCTATAGGTCAAGTGGTGCTGAGATATATCAATTAACACTGGTAAGATTGCACGGAAAATGAATCAAGCAAAGACTATCAGCTGTTGCTGATTGAGTCCTATCAGCCCACCTGATGGCGTAGCCTCATCATCTAGGACTTCCAAACCCAGGTCTGTGTGCGATCACCCAGTTGTATATTAGCGACGCATCACAAGACCAAGGTATGGTCACCACAGTTGTAAGTCCAGATAGTGGGACTGATATGTGCAGTGCAAAGAATTAAAGTGAAATGAAGTGTATTAAAATGGCTATCAAAGCAAACAAGGACCTTTAATAGTGTTTGCCTGGACGTCAGATTAAAAATAGTGGACTGACAGTGTGAAAGAATCACTGTCTAACTTGCTTGGTAGAAATCAAACAAAGATCTATACAGGGCCAACATGTTTCTGCCTTAATGTGAACAATCACTGGCATTCGTCAGGGCCAAGCTATAATCTGCTACTGCAAGGGCACTATCATATGTGCTCAAACCAAGGACATAAGAAAATAAACAAAAGAGTGATCAATTAGAAACCATCCTACCACATCTTCTCAGTATTGATCTGTTGATGCAATAGGTCTTTCCCATCAGTTTGTGGGAAGTGAACCTCACCTCACCCGGCAACTGCTCGGACGAATAAGGCACCGCTCTGTCCGTCGGTACCAAGCAGCCGAAAGAAGCAGGGCCCGCTGGCGAGCTGCGTGGTGCCTTCGCGTTGATTTTACAGCACGGGACAAGCTAGACTGGACTGGAATTCCGCCGCTCGCGGAACTCCATGGATTCTCACTGAGTTTTTAGGTAACTTCACGAGTTCCGTCCACCCCTACCTATAACAATCCACCGAAGAAAGGGGCGGGCGGGTCGGTGAGGAATCGGCAGGCAGACAGAGTATCCACCAAAGAGATCGTTCCCACAGGTAAGTCCTTTGTTCTCCTGATGGATACTTCTACCTGTAGATTCCTCACCTGTAGAATGGATCCCAGAGCCGTAACCCATCGATGAGATGGTTTGATGAATGATTACACCAAGAAAATCTGCAAGACGGATCCGACAAAGCGACCGTCTCTGCACACCTCAGAGTCCAGACAATAATGCTTAGCGAACGTGAGCGGTGATGCCCCCACAGCTGCCGTGCAGATATCTGCAATTGTTACTCCTCTTGCAGGAGCAGTAGTGGTAGCTTTGGCTCTGGTGGAATGGGCTCTATTCCCTTCTGAAAACCCTTTCTTAACCAAAGCATAGCAGGTCTTTATACGCAGGATAATCTCGCTTGAAAGAGTCCTTTTCCGCACTGTTTTACCTTCCTTGGTACCCTACGAAGAGCTGGTCATCCAGTCTTGTGTTCTTGGTGGGGTTCTGGCAGTAGTTGACCACTAGCATAGGATCCAGCCTATGCAACCGCTCCTCCTTCGTGGGATTTAGCGAGGAATAGAAAGTCGGAAGAGTGATGGACTGACTGAGGTGGAAAGGAGTCACCACCTTCGGTGGGAAAGCAGCTCTGGTTCTCAACACCAACTTGTCCGGCTAAAAAACTGTGAATGGAGGATAGGAACTGAGAGGATGTAGCTTTACGGCTAGAGTGGTCGACCTCGAAGCTGGGGAATCGGGTCCGAGTCTCGGCAACGACGCTCAACATCCTGTGATTCTGGGCAAATCACTTAATCTCCCCGTGCAAAAATTAATGTGTGTTCTCATGTAACGTAACTGGTGCTCATGTAAAGCGCTCGAATACCTGATATCTTCAAGTTTAGTTTGCGCTGTATAAAACTAGAAAAAAACAAAAAACTCTGTCCCCCATCTAGTTGAAGGGATTGCCGCTAGGAAACTGTTTCTCAAGGTCAACATCCTAAAGGGATAACTATGAAAGGGCTGACAATGAGTTCCATGAGAAAAGTTAAAATCCAATTAAGGTCCCTCTGGAGAACAGCCAATGGAGTTGGAGGATACAGATTGGTCAATCCTTTTAGGAAACAGATGACAATCGGGAATTTGAGCAGCGACGGCTGGTCAAGCAGACAGAAGAATGCAGACAGTGCAGTGAGATATCCCTTAACAGCAGCAGGTGCACCCCCGCAGTGGAAGCAACAGACCAAACTCTAGGCCCTGAGATAACTTGGTCCGTAAGGCATCTAGGTTTCTGTCCACGCAGCATGCAACAAAGTTGCCCCATCTGTAGGAGTAAGACAACTTTGCAGAGCGGGTGTTGAAGAGTATGCAGCGGAGGTGGTTGGGTCCAGTCCTTGGAGGTTTGGTGGTTCTGTCGCAGGTGAAGCTGCAGGTGCGGCAGGAGAAGGGTCCGTGGGTCCGTTTCGGGGCGGCCTGGAAGCAGGTGTGGTTTCGGCCAGCGTTGAGTGCATGGAGGGTAGTGGCGTCGTAGTGGATTCTGGTGTCGTGGCATTCGTGGGGTCCAGGGGTTCTGGCACTGGGCGCGGTCCAGGCGCAGACGGGCTTGCCTCTGGTGCGCCCGCTGCGCGCGTCGGCTGTGCGGCCGCAGTTAAGGAGGGCCGCATTTAAGGCGGGTAGGGAGGATCAGCTGGGAGGCGGGCCGGTGAATCGGTGGCGAGGGGGCGGGGCCGCAGGGACGCAGTGGCGGGATTGGGCAGGGATACACAAGAGAAAAGTGGGAGGGGGCGACAAGGGAAAAAATAAACAGGGCACAAAGTACAATTGACACAACAGGAACAGAGCACAAAGTAAGATTGAGTACAGTACAGAATAGTGGCAACAGTTCACTCACTCCAGACAGCGGCGATCAGGGGAATAGCAGGCAAGAACTCACTCTCGGAGCGGCAGCTGGGGGGGGGGAGGCACTGGCACACAGGTGGAGCTGTGCGGCAGGAGGGGAGCGACCTGGCCTGCAAGAAGGGTCAGGGGTCGCCATTTAAGGCGGGCAGGGAGGGAGGGAGGATCAGCTGGAAGGCGGGCGGCGAATGGGAGGCGAGGGGGCGGGGCGGCAGGGACGCAGTGGCTGTATTGGGCAGGGATACACAAGAGAAAAGGGGGAGGAGGGCGACACAAGGGCAGAGATCGGAAACAGAGCAACAACGGTAAAAATAAACAGGGCACAAAGTACAATTGACACGACAGGAACAGAGCACAAAGTAAGATTGAGATCCCTGTTGACCGTAGCCAGTCAAACCTTCTCCGCGAGATCCCTGTTGACCTTAGCCAGTCAAACCTTCTCTGCCAGATCCCTGTTGACCTTAGCCAGTCAAACCTTCTCCGCGAGGTCCCTGTTGACCTTAGCCAGTCAAACCTTCTCTGTCCAGATCCCTGTTGACCTTAGCCAGTCAATCCTTCTCCGCGAGGTCCCTGTTGACCTTAGCCAGTCAAACCTTCTCTGTCCAGATCCCTGTTGACCTTAGCCAGTCAAACCTTCTCTGCCAGATCCCTGTTGACCTTAGCCAGTCAAACCTTCTCCGCGAGATCCCTGTTGACCTTAGCCAGTCAAACCTTCTCTGTCCAGATCCCTGTTGACCTTAGCCAGTCAAACCTTCTCTGCCAGATCCCTGTTGACCTTAGCCAGTCAAACCTTCTCTGCCAGATCCATGTTGACCGTAGCCAGTCAAACCTTCTCTGCCAGATCCATGTTGATCTTAACCAGTCAAACCTTCTCTGTCCAGTTCCCAGTTGACCTTAGCCAGTCAAACCTTCTCTGCTAGATCCCTGTTGACCTTAGCCAGTCAAACCTTCTCTGCCAGATCCCTGTTGACCTTAGCCAGTCAAACCTTCTCTGCTAGATCCCTGTTGACCTTAGCCAGTCAAACCTTCTCTGCCAGATCCCTGTTGACCTTAGCCAGTCAAACCTTCTCTGCCAGATCCCTGTTGACCTTAGCCAGTCAAACCTTCTCTGCCAGATCCATGTTGACCTTAGCCAGTCAAACCTTCTCTGCTAGATCTCTGTTGACCTTAGCCAGTCAAACCTTCTCTGCCCATATCCCTGTTGACCTTAGCCAGTCAAACCTTCTCTGTCCAGATCCCTGTTGACCTTAGCCAGTCAAACCTTCTCTGTCCAGATCCCTGTTGACCTTAGCCAGTCAAACCTTCTATGCCCAGATCTCTGCTGACCTTAGCCAGTCAAACCTTCTCAACCCAGATCCCTGTTGACCTAGATCCCTGTTGACCTTAACCAGTCACACCTTCTCTACCAGATCCCTGTTGACCATAGCTAGTCAAACCTTCCCTGTCCAGATCCCTGTTGACCTTAGCCAGTCAAACCTTCTCTGCCCAGATCCCTGTTGACCTTAGCAAGTCACACTTTCTCTGCCCAGATCCATGTTGACCTTAGCCAGTCAAACCTTCTCTGCCAGATCCCTGTTGACCTTAGCCAGTCACACTTTCTCTGCCCAGATCCCTGTTGACCTTAGCCAGTCACACTTTCTCTGCCCAGATCCCTGTTGACCTTATCCAGTCAAACCTTCTCTGACCAGATCCCTGTTGACCTTAGCCAGTCACACTTTCTCTGCCCAGATCCATGTTGACCTTAGCCAGTCAAACCTTCTCTGCCAGATCCCTGTTGACCTTAGCCAGTCACACTTTCTCTGCCCAGATCCCTGTTGACCTTAGCCAGTCAAACCTTCTCTGTCCAGATCCCTGTTGACCGTAGCCAGTCAAACCTTCTCTGCCAGATCCCTGTTGACCGTATCCAGTCAAACCTTCTCTGCCAGATCCCTGTTGACCGTAGCCAGTCAAACCTTCTCTGCCAGATCCCTGTTAACCGTAGCCAGTCAAACCTTCTCTGTCCAGATCCCTGTTTATCTTAGCCACTCAAACCTTCTCTGTCCAGATCCCTGTTGACCTTAGCCAGTCACACTTTCTCTTCCCAGATCCATGTTGACCGTAGCCAGTCAAACCTTCTCTGCCAGATCCCTGTTGACCTTAGCCAGTCAAACCTTCTCTGCCAGATCCCTGTTGACCTTAGCCAGTCAAATCTTCTCTGTCCAGATCCCTGTTGACCTTACCCAGTCAAACCTTCTCTGCCAGATCCCTGTTGACCGTAGCCAGTCAAACCTTCTCTGTCCAGATCCCTGTTGATCTTAGCCAGTCAAACTTTCTCTGCCAGATCCCTGTTGACCGTAGCCAGTCAAACCTTCTCTGCCAGATCCCTGTTGACCTTAGCCAGTCAAACCTTCTCTGTGAGATCCCTGTTGACCTTAGCCAGTCAAACCTTCTCTGTCCAGATCCCTGTTGACCTTAGCCAGTCAAACCTTCTCTGCCAGATCCCTGTTGACCGTAGCCAATCAAACCTTCTCTGCCTAGATCCCTGTTGACCTTAGCCAGTCAAACCTTCTCTGCCAGATCCCTGTTGACCTTAGCCAGTCAAACCTTCTCTGCCAGATCCCTGTTGACCTTACCAGTCAAACTTTCTCTGTCCAGATCCCTGTTGACCGTAGCCAGTCAAACCTTCTCTGCCCAGATCTCTGTTGACCTTAGCCAGTCAAACCTTCTCTGCCAGATCCCTGTTGACCTTACCAGTCAAACTTTCTCTGTCCAGATCCCTGTTGACCGTAGCCAGTCAAACCTTCTCTGTCCAGATCTCTGTTGACCTTAGCCAGTCAAACCTTCTCTGCCAGATCCCAGTTGACCGTAGCCAGTCAAACCTTCTCTGCCAGATCCCTGTTCACCTTAGCCAGTCAAACCTTCTCTGCCAGATCCCTGTTGACCTTACCAGTCAACCCTTCTCTGTCCAGATCGCTGTTGACCTTAACCAGTCACACCTTCTCTGCCCAGATCCCTGTTGACCTTAGCCAGTCAAACCTTCTCTGTCCAGATCCCTGTTGACCTTACCAGTCAAACCTTCTCTGTCCAAATCCCTGTTGACCTTAGCCAGTCAAACCTTCTCTGCCAGATCCCTGTTGACCTTACCAGTCAAACCTTCTCTGCCAGATCCCTGTTGACCGTAGCCAGTCAAACCTTCTCTGTCCAGATCCCTGTTGACCGTAGCCAGTCAAACCTTCTCTGTCCAGATCCCTGTTTATCTTAGCCACTCAAACCTTCTCTGTCCAGATCCCTGTTGACCTTAGCCAGTCACACTTTCTCTGCCCAGATCCATGTTGACCTTAGTCAGTCAAACCTTCTCTGCCAGATCCCTGTTGACCTTAGCCAGTCAAACCTTCTCTGCCAGATCCCTGTTGACCTTAGCCAGTCAAACCTTCTCTGTCCAGACCCCTGTTGACCTTACCCAGTCAAACCTTCTCTGCCAGATCCCTGTTGACCGTAGCCAGTCAACCCTTCTCTGTCCAGATCCCTGTTGATCTTAGCCAGTCAAACTTTCTCTGCCAGATCCCTGCTGACCGTAGCCAATCAAACCTTCTCTGCCTAGATCCCTGTTGACCTTAGCCAGTCAAACCTTCTCTGCCAGATCCCTGTTGACCTTAGCCAGTCAAACCTTCTCTGCCAGATCCCTGTTGACCTTAGCCAGTCAAACCTTCTCTGCCAGATCCCTGTTGACCGTAGCCAGTCAAACCTTCTCTGTCCAGATCGCTGTTGACCTTAACCAGTCACACCTTCTCTGCCCAGATCCCTGTTGACCTTAGCCAGTCAACCCTTCTCTGTCCAGATCCCTGTTGACCTTAGCAAGTCAAACTTTCTCTGCCAGATCCCTGTTGACCTTAGCCAGTCAAACCTTCTCTGTCCAGATCCATGTTGACCTTAGCCAGTCAACCCTTCTCTGCCCAGATCCCTGTTGACCTTAGCCAGTCAAACCTTCTCTGTCCAGATCCCTGTTGATCTTAGCCAGTCAAACTTTCTCTGCCAGATCCCTGTTGACCTTAGCCAGTCAAACCTTCTCTGTCCAGATCCCTGTTGATCTTAGCCAGTCAAACCTTCTCTGCCAGATCCCTGTTGACCTTACCCAGTCAAACCTTCTCTGCCAGATCCCTGTTGACCGTAGCCAGTCAAACCTTTTCTGTCCAGATCCCTGTTGACGAGGGTTCCTCTGAGGGTGGAGTTGGGGTTGGTGTGGATCCGGAAGTGCAGGTGTTCGGGGGTGCTGAGGGTGTCATCAGTGCTGGTCGAGACTCTGAGGGTGTTCCTGTGGACGATGGCGATACCTCCTCCTACTCCGTTGGTGCGGTCCCTGCGGGTAAACTTGTAGCCTTCTGGGATGGCTATGGCAATGTAGGGTGCTGAGGAAGGGTTCAGCCAGGTCTCCGTCAGGAAGGCGACGTCTGGGGAGGTAGAGTCGAGTAGGTCCCAGAGTTCAACTGCGTGTTTGCGGGCAGAGCGGGTGTTGAAAAGGATGCAACTGAGGTAGTTGGGTTCTTTCCTGGATGGTGGTTGGCGGGTCAGATGCTGATGAAGCTGCAATTCCGGCAGGAGAGGGGTCCTTGGGTGCGCTTCAGGGCGGCCAGGAAGCAGGTGTGTGATCGTCCGGCGTTGAGTGCGTGGAGAGTGCTGGAGTTGTAGCGAAGACGGTCCTAGTGGCGTTTGCGGGGGCCAGAGGTTCTGGTGCTGGGCACGGTCCGGGCGCAGACGGGCTTGCCTTAGGCGCGGCCGCTGTGCCGCCTACATATAAGGGGAGTAGAGAGGGAGGAGCAGCTGGGAGGCGGGAGCGGGCGGCAAATGGGTGAGCAGGGGGGCTGGGCAGCAGGGACGCTGCGATGGGAAGAGCGGAAAAAGAACAGGTGACGGACGGCGGGGGGAACAGAAGGCAAGCAGGGTACAGAAATTGTCAGGAGGGAAAAAAACGGAAAATAGGCGAGCTACAAAAACAAAAGTACAATCAAAGCAGTGCAGCAGTAATAATAACACCAGTACAACCGAAGCAGTACAGCAGCGAGAGGGGGCGACCTGCCTGCGAGCAGTGAGGTAAGTGATGGAATTAGCACTATTAGTGTTAGGAATACTGGTTAGGGTTAGGACCCTGTACAGCTTGGTGGGTGACAGTAACATGTATTCTTTGTGAAATGTAAACTATTTTGATTGCACTACTGAACACCGACCTGCCAGAATATCCTGGAACAATAAGGTCAGGGACAAAATATGGAAAGGTAAATGCACAGAGGGAAGTATAGATGTTCTATTCCTAACTCCCCATCCGCATACCTTAAAGATATATGTGCAGCAGAGCTACATATATGTGGAGTACGGGATAGAATATTTAGACTTACTTACCTGTCAATATTTCTTTCCGGTATTTTGTCCTCCATATTGTGTGATATTCCAGGTGCATTTCACTATTTTAAACTTTTGACTTTCAAATTTATTGGGATTCACATAGAGCTAATCTTCTGAGACCCAAAGACAACTCTGCCCCTGTACTTTAGTCCTGACCTGTAGCCACCCATGAAGAGACCCACCCATGGCTCTGTAAGGGCATCTCAAGTCACACCGGCACTGTCTCTGGCTATTCCAGTACTGAAACTCACACACAGCTCTGCTAATGCACCTCATTTCTAAGACGCGGCACACCCTACTATTCCAGTACTGAGAAGCGCACACAGTGGCAGGCCCTGCTATTCCAGTACTGTGACCTGCACACAGCGGTACGCTGTGCTATTCCGGAAGTGACATGTGCACACAGCGGCTCGCCCTACTATTCCAGTACTGAAACACACACACACATCTCTACCAATGCACCTAATTTCCTACACGCAACACACCCTACTATTCCAGTACTGAGATGCGCACACAGAAACACACCCTACTATTCCAGTACTGAGATGCGCACACAGAGACACACCCTACTATTCCAGTACTGAGATGCGCACACAGAGACACACCCTACTATTCCAGTACTGATACACGCACAGATGAAGGTCCTGCTATTCCTGTACTGAGACGCACACAGAGGCACGCCCTGCTATTCCAGTATTGAGACGCGCTCACCCTGCTATTCCAGTACTGAGACGCACACAGAGGCACACCCTGCTATTCCAGTATTGAGACGCACTCACCCTGCTATTCCAGTATTGAGACGCACACAGCTGCACGCCCTTCTATTCCAGTACTGACATGCACACAGAGGCATACCCTGCTATTCCAGTACTGAGGCGCAAACAGCAGCACGCCCTACTATTCCAGTACTGAGACGCGCTCACCCTGCTATTCCAGTACTGAGATGCACACAGAGGCACACCCTGCTATTACAATACTGAGGCGCGCACACAGCGGAACGCCCTGCTATTCCAGTACTGAGACGCACACAGCTGCACGCCCTGCTATTCCAGTATTGAGACGCGCACACAGCTGCACGCTCTGCTATTCCACTACTGAGGCGCACACCCAGGGGCACGCTCTGCTATTCCAGTACTGAGACGCACACAGCTGCACACCCTTCTATTCCAGTACTGACATGCACACAGAGGCATACCCTGCTATTCCAGTACTGAGACGCACACAGGGGCACGCCCAGCTATTCCAGTACTGACATGCACACAGAGGCATACCCTGCTATTCCAGTACTGAGGCGCAAACAGCAGCACACCCTTCTATTCCAGTACTGAGACGCACACACAGAGACACACCCTTCTATTCCAGTACTGAGACGCACACACAGCGGCACACCCTTCTATTCCAGTACTGAGACGCACACAGAGGCATACCCTGCTATTCCAGTACTGAGGCGCAAACAGCAGCACACCCTTCTATTCCAGTACTGAGACGCACACACAGAGACACACCCTTCTATTCCAGTACTGAGACGCACACACAGAGACACACCCTTCTATTCCAGTACTGAGACGCTCACACAGCGGCACACCCTTCTATTCCAGTACTGAGACGCACACCACTGCACGCCCTTCTATTCCAGTACTGAGACGCACACAGCTGCACGCCCTTCTATTCCAGTACTGAGATGTGCACACAGCTGCACGCCCTTCTATTCCAGTACTGAGATGTGCACACAGCGGCACGCCCTTCTATTCCAGTACTGAGACGCACGCAGCTGCACGCCCTTCTATTCCAGTACTGACACGCACACAGCTGCACGCCCTTCTATTCCAGTACTGAGACGCACACAGCTGCACGCCCTATTCCAGTACTGAGACGCACACAGAGGCACGCCCTTCTATTCCAGTACTGAGACGCACACAGCTGCACGCCCTTCTGTTCCAGTACTGAGGCGCACACAGCGGCACGCCCTTCTATTCCAGTACTGAGACGCACACAGAGGCATAACCTGCTATTCCAGTACTGAGACGCACACAGCTGCACGCCCTACTATTCCAGTACTGAGACGCACACACAGAGACACGCCCTTCTATTCCAGTACTGAGACGCACACAGCTGCACGTCCTTCTATTCCAGTACTGAGACGCACACAGCTGCACGCCCTTCTATTCCAGTACTGAGATGTGCACACAGCTGCACGCCCTTCTATTCCAGTACTGAGACGCACACAGCTGCACGCCCTTCTATTCCAGCACTGAGACGCTCACACAGCAGCACGCTGTTCTATTCCAGTACTGAGACGCACACAGCTGCACACCCTTCTATTCCAGCACTGAGACGCTCACACAGCAGCACGCTGTTCTATTCCAGTACTGAGACGCACGCAGCTGCACGCCCTTCTATTCCAGTACTGAGACGCACACAGCTGCACGCCCTATTCCAGTACTGACACGCACACAGAGGCACGCCCTTCTATTCCAGTACTGAGACGCACACAGCTGCACGCCCTTCTGTTCCAGTACTGAGGCGCACACAGCGGCACGCCCTTCTATTCCAGTACTGAGACGCACACAGAGGCATAACCTGCTATTCCAGTACTGAGACGCACACAGCTGCACGCCCTACTATTCCAGTACTGAGACTCACACAGCAGCACGCCCTTCTATTCCAGTACTGAGACGCACACAGAGGCATAACCTGCTATTCTAGTACTGAGACACACACAGCGGCACGCCTTGCTATTCCAATACTGAGACGCACACAGAGGCACCCCCTTCTATTCCAGTACTGAGACGCACACAGCTGCACGCCCTTCTATTCCAGTACTGAGACGCACACAGCTGCACGCCCTTCTATTCCAGTACTGAGATGCACACACAGCTGCACGCCCTTCTATTCCAGTACTGAGAAGCACAGACAGCTGCACGCCCTTCTATTCCAGTACTGAGACGCACACAGCTGCACACCCTGCTATTCCGGTACTGAGACGCACAAACAGCGGCACGCCCTTCTATTCCAGTACTGAGTCGCACACAGCTGCACGCCCTTCTATTCCAGTACTGAGACGCACACAGCGGCACGCCCTTCTATTCCAGTACTGAGACGCACACAGAGGCTCGCCCTTCTATTCCAGTACTGAGACGCGCACAGCTGCACGCCCTTCTATTGCAGTACTGAGACGCACACAGCTGCACACCCTTCTATTCCAGTACTGAGACGCACACAGCTGCACGCCCTTCTATTCCAGTACTGAGACGCACACAGCGGCACGCCCTTCTATTCCAGTACTGAGACGCACACAGAGGCTCGCCCTTCTATTCCAGTACTGAGACGCGCACAGCTGCACGCCCTTCTATTGCAGTACTGAGACGCACACAGCTGCACACCCTTCTATTCCAGTACTGAGACGCACACAGAGGTACGTCCTACTATTCCAGTACTGAGGCGCACACAGTGACACGCCCTTCTATTCCAGTACTGAGACACACACCCAGCTCTGCCGAGGCACCTCCGTCCTAGGCCCCTCAGTTGCTGCGCAGCAGGAGGGCGGTGCCAGCTGGGGGTGTTGACTCTACAGTGTCTGTCGTGTGCCCTTCCTGTCCACAGAGACTTCATTGTCCTGCTGCAGAGGATGGGAGGGGGTCGCCCTGATGAGGCCGGGGGTCACAGAGAGGTGGCAGGGGGGTGCCCCGGGTGCCCTCGGAGTGCCCTGTCTACGTGCTGAGCCGCCCGATGCCAGGCTCTATCAGCCTGGCTCATCTGCCAGCGCTGGCAGCCTCTTCCCACTGAACGTGCCACGGAGAGCCCTGTGTGTGCCATCCCGTCACCAGCTCCAGGCTTCCGGTGCCCGCCCCGGATGGCACCGCCCGGCTCTGCAGGGCGAAGGATGTTTTCAAGCACTTCCTTTGAAGTGGGACGTGCCTCGTGCCAGGCTCAGCGGCTCCCTTTGAAGCCGGATTGTACTCTTCATTTATCCAGCGCCAAGAAGGTCCTGGGGGTGAGCGAGCGCTTTATAAATACACTATGGGTTGTTGTGTGGGACTTGCATGGCTGCCAGTGGGGCACACAGCGGCCTGGGAGTGACACAGCGGCCTGGGAGTGACACAGCGGCCTGTGAGTGACACAGCGGCCTGTGAGTGACACAGCGGCCTGGGAGTGACACAGCGGCCTGGGAGTGACACAGCGGCCTGGGAGTGACACAGCGGCCTAGGAGTGACACAGCGGCCTAGGAGTTACACAGCGGCCTAGGAGTTACACAGCGGCCTGGGAGTGACACAACGGCCTAGGAGTGACACAGCGGCCTGGGAGTGACACAACGGCCTAGGAGTGACACAGCGGCCTGGGAGTGACACAACGGCCTAGGAGTGACACAGCGGCCTGGGAGTGACACAACGGCCTAGGAGTGACACAGCGGCCTGGGAGTGACACAACGGCCTAGGAGTGACACAGCGGCCTGGAAGTGACACAACGGCCTAGGAGTGACACAGCGGCCTGGGAGTGACACAGCGGCCTAGGAGTGACACAGCGGCCTAGGAGTGACACAGCGGCCTAGGAGTGACACAGCGGCCTGGGAGTGACACAACGGCCTAGGAGTTACACAGCGGCCTGGGAGTGACACAACGGCCTAGGAGTTACACAGCGGCCTAGGAGTGACACAGCGGCCTGGGAGTGACACAACGGCCTAGGAGTGACACAGCGGCCTGGGAGTGACACAGCGGCCTGGGAGTGACACAGCGGCCTAGGAGTGACACAGCGGCCTAGGAGTGACACAGCGGCCTGGGAGTGACACAACGGCCTAGGAGTTACACAGCGGCCTGGGAGTGACACAACGGCCTAGGAGTTACACAGCGGCCTAGGAGTGACACAGCGGCCTGGGAGTGACACAACGGCCTAGGAGTGACACAGCGGCCTGGGAGTGACACAACGGCCTAGGAGTTACACAGCGGCCTAGGAGTGACACAGCGGCCTGGGAGTGACACAGCGGCCTAGGAGTGACACAACGGCCTAGGAGTGACACAGCGGCCTGGGAGTGACACAGCGGCCTGGGAGTGACACAGCGGCCTGGGAGTGACACAGCGGCCTGGGAGTGACACAACGGCCTAGGAGTGACACAGCGGCCTGGGAGTGACACAACGGCCTAGGAGTTACACAGCGGCCTAGGAGTGACACAGCGGCCTGGGAGTGACACAGCGGCCTGGGAGTGACACAATGGCCTAGGAGTGACACAGCGGCCTGGGAGTGACACAACGGCCTAGGAGTTACACAGCGGCCTAGGAGTGACACAGCGGCCTGGGAGTGACACAGCGGCCTGGGAGTGACACAACGGCCTAGGAGTGACACAGCGGCCTGGGAGTGACACAGCGGCCTGGGAGTGACACAGCGGCCTGGGAGTGACACAGCGGCCTAGGAGTGACACAGCGGCCTAGGAGTGACACAACGGCCTAGGAGTGACACAACGGCCTAGGAGTGACACAGCGGCCTGGGAGTGACACAGCGGCCTGCCAGTGACACAGCGGCCTGGGAGCGACACAACGGCCTAGGAGTGACACAGCGGCCTGGGAGTGACACAGCGGCCTGCCAGTGACACAGCGGCCTGGGAGTGACACAACGGCCTGGGAGTGACACACCGGCCTGGGAGTGACACAACGGCCTAGGAGTGACACAGCGGCCTGGGAGTGACACAGCGGCCTAGGAGTGACACAGCGGCCTGGGAGTGACACAACGGCCTAGGAGTGACACAGCCGCCTAGGAGTGACACAGCGGCCTGGGAGTGACACAACGGCCTAGGAGTGACACAGCGGCCTGGGAGTGACACAACGGCCTAGGAGTTACACAGCGGCCTAGGAGTGACACAGCGGCCTGGGAGTGACACAACGGCCTAGGAGTGACACAGCGGCCTGGGAGTGACACAACGGCCTAGGAGTTACACAGCGGCCTAGGAGTGACACAGCGGCCTGGGAGTGACACAGCGGCCTGGGAGTGACACAACGGCCTAGGAGTGACACAGCGGCCTGGGAGTGACACAGCGGCCTGGGAGTGATACAGCGGCCTGGGAGTGACACAACGGCCTAGGAGTGACACAGCGGCCTGGGAGTGACACAGCGGCCTAGGAGTGACACAGCGGCCTAGGAGTGACACAACGGCCTAGGAGTGACACAACGGCCTAGGAGTGACACAGCGGCCTGGGAGTGACACAGCGGCCTGCCAGTGACACAGCGGCCTGGGAGCGACACAACGGCCTAGGAGCGACACAGCGGCCTGGGAGTGACACAGCGGCCTGCCAGTGACACAGCGGCCTGGGAGTGACACAACGGCCTGGGAGTGACACACCGGCCTGGGAGTGACACAATGGCCTGGGAGTGACACAGCGGCCTGGGAGTGACACACCGGCCTGGGAGTGACACAGCGGCCTAGGAGTGACACAGCGGCCTAGGAGTGACACAGCGGCCTGGGAGTGACACAGCGGCCTGGGAGTGACACAGCGGCCTAGGAGTGACACAGCGGCCTGGGAGTGACACAGCGGCCTGCCAGTGACACAGCGGCCTGGGAGTGACACAACGGCCTAGGAGTGACACAGCATCCTGGGAGTGACACACCGGCCTGGGAGTGACACAGCGGCCTGCCAGTGACACAGCGGCCTGGGAGTGACACAGCGGCCTAGGAGTGACACAGCGGCCTAGGAGTGACACAGCGGCCTAGGAGTGACACAACGGCCTAGGAGTGACACAGCGGCCTAGGAGTGACACAGCGGCCTGGGAGTGACACAGCGGCCTGCCAGTGACACAGCGGCCTGCCAGTGACACAGCGGCCTGCCAGTGACACAGCGGCCTGGGAGTGACACAACGGCCTAGGAGTGACACAGCGGCCTGCCAGTGACACAGCGGCCTGGGAGTGACACAACGGCCTAGGAGTGACACAGCGGCCTGGGAGTGACACAGCGGCCTGGGAGTGACACAACGGCCTAGGAGTGACACAGCGGCCTGCCAGTGACACAGCGGCCTGGGAGTGACACAGCGGCCTAGGAGTGACACAGCGGCCTGGGAGTGACACAGCGGCCTGGGAGTGACACAGCGGCCTAGGAGTGACAGCGGCCTGGGAGTGACACAACGGCCTAGGAGTGACACAGCGGCCTAGGAGTGACACAGCGGCCTGCCAGTGACACAGCGGCCTGGGAGTGACACAACGGCCTAGGAGTGACACAACGGCCTAGGAGTGACACAACGGCCTAGGAGTGACACAGCGGCCTGGGAGTGACACAACGGCCTAGGAGTGACACAGCGGCCTAGGAGTGACACAGCGGCCTGGGAGTGACACAGCGGCCTGGGAGTGACACAACGGCCTAGGAGTGACACAGCGGCCTGGGAGTGACACAGCGGCCTGGGAGTGACACAGCGGCCTGGGAGTGACACAACGGCCTAGGAGTGACACAGCGGCCTGGGAGTGACACAGCGGCCTAGGAGTGACACAGCGGCCTAGGAGTGACACAACGGCCTAGGAGTGACACAACGGCCTAGGAGTGACACAGCGGCCTGGGAGTGACACAGCGGCCTGCCAGTGACATAGCGGCCTGGGAGCGACACAACGGCCTAGGAGTGACACAGCGGCCTGGGAGTGACACAGCGGCCTGCCAGTGACACAACGGCCTGGGAGTGACACACCGGCCTGGGAGTGACACAACGGCCTAGGAGTGACACAGCGGCCTAGGAGTGACACAGCGGCCTAGGAGTGACACAGCGGCCTGGGAGTGACACAACGGCCTAGGAGTGACACAGCCGCCTAGGAGTGACACAGCGGCCTGGGAGTGACACAACGGCCTAGGAGTGACACAGCGTTCTGGGAGTGACACAACGGCCTAGGAGTTACACAGCGGCCTAGGAGTGACACAGCGGCCTGGGAGTGACACAACGGCCTAGGAGTGACACAGCGGCCTGGGAGTGACACAACGGCCTAGGAGTTACACAGCGGCCTAGGAGTGACACAGCGGCCTGGGTGTGACACAGCGGCCTGGGAGTGACACAACGGCCTAGGAGTGACACAGCGGCCTGGGAGTGACACAGCGGCCTGGGAGTGATACAGCGGCCTGGGAGTGACACAACGGCCTAGGAGTGACACAGCGGCCTGGGAGTGACACAGCGGCCTAGGAGTGACACAGCGGCATAGGAGTGACACAACGGCCTAGGAGTGACACAACGGCCTAGGAGTGACACAGCGGCCTGGGAGTGACACAGCGGCCTGCCAGTGACACAGCGGCCTGGGAGCGACACAACGGCCTAGGAGTGACACAGCGGCCTGGGAGTGACACAGCGGCCTGCCAGTGACACAGCGGCCTGGGAGTGACACAGCGGCCTAGGAGTGACACAGCATCCTGGGAGTGACACACCGGCCTGGGAGTGACACAGCATCCTGGGAGTGACACACCGGCCTGGGAGTGACACAGCGGCCTGCCAGTGACACAGCGGCCTGGGAGTGACACAGCGGCCTAGGAGTGACACAGCGGCCTAGGAGTGACACAGCGGCCTAGGAGTGACACAACGGCCTAGGAGTGACACAGCGGCCTAGGAGTGACACAGCGGCCTGGGAGTGACACAGCGGCCTGGGAGTGACACACCGGCCTGGGAGTGACACAGCGGCCTGCCAGTGACACAGCGGCCTGCCAGTGACACAGCGGCCTGGGAGTGACACAACGGCCTAGGAGTGACACAGCGGCCTGCCAGTGACACAGCGGCCTGGGAGTGACACAACGGCCTAGGAGTGACACAGCGGCCTGGGAGTGACACAGCGGCCTGGGAGTGACACAACGGCCTAGGAGTGACACAGCGGCCTGCCAGTGACACAGCGGCCTGGGAGTGACACAGCGGCCTAGGAGTGACACAGCGGCCTTGGAGTGACACAGCGGCCTGGGAGTGACACAGCGGCCTAGGAGTGACACAGCGGCCTGGGAGTGACACAACGGCCTAGGAGTGACACAGCGGCCTAGGAGTGACACAGCGGCCTGCCAGTGACACAGCGGCCTGGGAGTGACACAACGGCCTAGGAGTGACACAACGGCCTAGGAGTGACACAACGGCCTAGGAGTGACACAGCGGCCTAGGAGTGACACAGCGGCCTGCCAGTGACACAGCGGCCTGGGAGTGACACAACGGCCTAGGAGTGACACAGCGGCCTGGGAGTGACACACCGGCCTGGGAGTGACACAGCGGCCTGCCAGTGACACAGCGGCCTAGGAGTGACACAGCGGCCTGGGAGTGACACAGCGGCCTGGGAGTGACACAACGGCCTAGGAGTGACACAGCGGCCTGGGAGTGACACAGCGGCCTAGGAGTGACACAGCGGCCTAGGAGTGACACAGCGGCCTAGGAGTGACACAGCGGCCTGGGAGTGACACAACGGCCTAGGAGTGACACAGCGGCCTGCCAGTGACACAGCGGCCTGGGAGTGACACAGCGGCCTAGGAGTGACACAGCGGCCTAGGAGTGACACAGCGGCCTAGGAGTGACACAGCGGCCTAGGAGTGACACAACGGCCTAGGAGTGACACAGCGGCCTAGGAGTGACACAGCGGCCTGCCAGTGACACAACGGCCTGGGAGTGACACAGCGGCCTAGGAGGGACACAGCGGCCTAGGAGTGACACAGCGGCCTAGGAGTGACACAACGGCCTAGGAGTGACACAGCGGCCTAGGAGTGACACAGCGGCCTAGGAGTGACACAGCGGCCTAGGAGTGACACAGCGGCCTGGGAGTGACACAGCGGCCTGGGAGTGACACAGCGGCCTGGGAGTGACACAGCGGCCTGGGAGTGACACAGCGGCCTGCCAGTGACACAGCGGCCTGGGAGTGACACAGCGGCCTGGGAGTGACACAGCGGCCTGGGAGTGACACAGCGGCCTGGGAGTGACACAGCGGCCTAGGAGTGACACAGCGGCCTAGGAGTGACACAGCGGCCTGCCAGTGACACAGCGGCCTGGGAGTGACACAGCGGCCTGGGAGTGACACAGCGGCCTGCCAGTGACACAGCGGCCTTGGAGTGACACAACGGCCTAGGAATGACACAACGGCCTAGGAGTGACACAACGGCCTGCCAGTGACACAGCGGCCTGGGAGTGACACAACGGCCTAGGAGTGACACAGCGGCCTGGGAGTGACACACCGGCCTGGGAGTGACACAGCGGCCTGCCAGTGACACAGCGGCCTGGGAGTGACACAGCGGCCTAGGAGTGACACAGCGGCCTAGGAGTGACACAGCGGCCTAGGAGTGACACAACGGCCTAGGAGTGACACAACGGCCTAGGAGTGACACAGCGGCCTAGGAGTGACACAGCGGCCTGCCAGTGACACAGCGGCCTGGGAGTGACACAACGGCCTAGGAGTGACACAGCGGCCTGGGAGTGACACAACGGCCTAGGAGTGACACAGCGGCCTGCCAGTGACACAGCGGCCTGGGAGTGACACAGCGGCCTAGGAGTGACACAGCGGCCTAGGAGTGACACAGCGGCCTAGGAGTGACACAACGGCCTAGGAGTGACACAACGGCCTAGGAGTGACACAGCGGCCTAGGAGTGACACAGCGGCCTGCCAGTGACACAGCGGCCTGGGAGTGACACAACGGCCTAGGAGTGACACAGCGGCCTGGGAGTGACAAACCGGCCTGGGAGTGACACAGCGGCCTGCCAGTGACACAGCGGCCTAGGAGTGACACAGCGGCCTGGGAGTGACACAGCGGCCTGGGAGTGACACAACGGCCTAGGAGTGACACAGCGGCCTGGGAGTGACACAGCGGCCTAGGAGTGACACAGCGGCCTAGGAGTGACACAGCGGCCTAGGAGTGACACAGCGGCCTGGGAGTGACACAACGGCCTAGGAGTGACACAGCGGCCTGCCAGTGACACAGCGGCCTGGGAGTGACACAGCGGCCTAGGAGTGACACAGCGGCCTAGGAGTGACACAGCGGCCTAGGAGTGACACAACGGCCTAGGAGTGACACAACGGCCTAGGAGTGACACAGCGGCCTAGGAGTGACACAGCGGCCTAGGAGTGACACAGCGGCCTAGAAGTGACACAGCGGCCTAGGAGTGACACAGCGGCCTGCCAGTGACACAGCGGCCTGGGAGTGACACAGCGGCCTGGGAGTGACACAGCGGCCTGGGAGTGACACAGCGGCCTGCCAGTGACACAGCGGCCTGGGAGTGACACAGCGGCCTGGGAGTGACACAGCGGCCTGGGAGTGACACAGCGGCCTGGGAGTGACACAGCGGCCTAGGAGTGACACAGCGGCCTAGGAGTGACACAGCGGCCTGCCAGTGACACAGCGGCCTGGGAGTGACACAGCGGCCTGGGAGTGACACAGCGGCCTGCCAGTGACACAGCGGCCTGGGAGTGACACAGCGGCCTGGGAGTGACACAGCGGCCTGGGAGTGACACAGCGGCCTGGGAGTGACACAGCGGCCTGGGAGTGACACAGCGGCCTGGGAGTGACACAGCGGCCTGGGAGTGACACAGCGGCCTGGGAGTGACACAGCGGCCTGCCAGTGACACAGCGGCCTGGGAGTGACACAGCGGCCTGGGAGTGACACAGCGGCCTGGGAGTGACACAACGGCCTAGGAGTGACACAGCGGCCTGCCAGTGACACAGCGGCCTGGGAGTGACACAACGGCCTAGGAGTGACACAACGGCCTAGGAGTGACACAGCGGCCTGCCAGTGACACAGCGGCCTGGGAGTGACACAACGGCCTGGGAGTGACACAGCGGCCTGCCAGTGACACAGCGGCCTGGGAGTGACACAGCGGCCTGGGAGTGACACAGCGGCCTGGGAGTGACACAGCGGCCTGGGAGTGACACAGCGGCCTGGGAGTGACACAGCGGCCTGGGAGTGACACAGCGGCCTGCCAGTGACACAGCGGCCTGCCAGTGACACAGCGGCCTGGGAGTGACACAGCGGCCTGGGAGTGACACAGCGGCCTGGGAGTGACACAACGGCCTAGGAGTGACACAACGGCCTAGGAGTGACACAGCGGCCTGGGAGTGACACAGCGGCCTGCCAGTGACACAGCGGCCTGGGAGTGACACAGCGGCCTGGGAGTGACACAACGGCCTAGGAGTGACACAACGGCCTAGGAGTGACACAGCAGCCTGGGAGTGACACAACGGCCTAGGAGTGACACAACGGCCTAGGAGTGACACAACGGCCTAGGAGTGACACAGCGGCCTAGGAGTGACACAGCGGCCTGGGAGTGACACAACGGCCTAGGAGTGACACAACGGCCTAGGAGTGACACAGCGGCCTAGGAGTGACACAGCGGCCTGGGAGTGACACAGCGGCCTGCCAGTGACACAGCGGCCTAGGAGTGACACAGCGGCCTGGGAGTGACACAGCGGCCTGGGAGTGACACAACGGCCTAGGAGTGACACAGCGGCCTGGGAGTGACACAACGGCCTAGGAGTGACACAGCGGCCTGCCAGTGACACAGCGGCCTGGGAGTGACACAACGGCCTAGGAGTGACACAACGGCCTAGGAGTGACACAGCGGCCTGGGAGTGACACAGCGGCCTGCCAGTGACACAGCGGCCTGGGAGTGACACAGCGGCCTGGGAGTGACACAACGGCCTAGGAGTGACACAGCGGCCTGCCAGTGACACAGCGGCCTGGGAGTGACACAACGGCCTAGGAGTGACACAACGGCCTAGGAGTGACACAGCGGCCTGGGAGTGACACAGCGGCCTAGGAGTGACACAGCGGCCTAGGAGTGACACAGCGGCCTAGGAGTGACACAGCGGCCTAGGAGTGACACAGCGGCCTGGGAGTGACACAACGGCCTATTTATTTATTTATTTATTTTTTGCATTTGTAATGCGCACAGATACCCACAAAGGGTTTCCCGGCGCCAAGGCTAAGAGAACAAAACACAGAAAGCAGCTGCTGACAACAGATCGACAATTATTTATTTAAACAGTTATTTATTAAACAGCCAGGTTTTAACTTGTTTCTTAAACCTGACAAAGTTCTCCTCTTTGCGCAAGGCTAAAGGAAGGGAGTTCCAAAGAACTGGTCCCAGGTGAGAAAAAGATTTACCTCCCATTCGGGCCCGTTTGAATCTGGGAACCATGAAGGTTGCTCCATTTGAAGAGCGGAGATTCCGTACAGGTACGTGGGGCCTAACCAATTTCTGCAGATACCGTGGTGCGGTTCCCGCTCTGATCTTGAACATGTAGGTCAAGGCCTTAAACCGGACCCGGTTCTCAACTTTCAACCAGTGTAGGTCTCTAAGGTGAATCGAGATCCTTGCTAGGCCTAGGAGTGACACAGCGGCCTAGGAGTGACACAGCGGCCTAGGAGTGACACAGTGGCCTAGGAGTGACACAGCGGCCTGGGAGTGACACAACGGCCTAGGAGTGACACAGCGGCCTGGGAGTGACACAGCGGCCTAGGAGTGACACAGCGGCCTAGGAGTGACACAGCGGACTAGGAGTGACACAACGGCCTGGGAGTGACACAGCGGCCTGGGAGTGACACAGCGGCCTGGGAGTGACACAACGGCCTGGGAGTGACACAGCGGCCTGGGAGTGACAAAACGGCCTAGGAGTGACACAACAGCCTGGGAGTGACACAGCGGCCTGGGAGTGACACAACGGCCTGGGAGTGACACAGCGGCCTGGGAGTGACACAACGGCCTAGGAGTGACACAACGGCCTGGGAGTGACACAGCGGCCTGGGAGTGACACAGCGGCCTGGGAGTGACACAGCGGCCTGGGAGTGACACAGCGGCCTGGGAGTGACACAACGGCCTAGGAGTGACACAGCGGCCTGGGAGTGACACAGCGGCCTGGGAGTGACACAGCGGCCTGCCAGTGACACAGCGGCCTGGGAGTGACACAACAGCCTGGGAGTGACACAGCGGCCTGCCAGTGACACAGCGGCCTGGGAGTGACACAGCGGCCTAGGAGTGACACAGCGGACTAGGAGTGACACAGTGGCCTGGGAGTGACACAGCGGCCTGGGAGTGACACAACGGCCTGGGAGTGACACAGCGGCCTGGGAGTGACACAACAGCCTAGGAGTGACACAACAGCCTGGGAGTGACACAGCAGCCTGGGAGTGACACAACGGCCTGGGAGTGACACAGCGGCCTGGGAGTGACACAACGGCCTAGGAGTGACACAACGGCCTGGGAGTGACACAGCGGCCTGGGAGTGACACAGCGGCCTGGGAGTGACACAGCGGCCTGGGAGTGACACAACGGCCTAGGAGTGACACAGCGGCCTAGGAGTGACACAGCGGCCTGGGAGTGACACAGCGGCCTGCCAGTGACACAGCGGCCTGGGAGTGACACAGCGGCCTGGGAGTGACACAGCGGCCTGGGAGTGACACAGCGGCCTGGGAGTGACACAGCGGCCTGGGAGTGACACAGCGGCCTGCCAGTGACACAGCGGCCTGGGAATGACACAACGGCCTAGGAGTGACACAGCGGCCTGGGAGTGACACAGCAGCCTGGGAGTGACACAGCGGCCTGGGAGTGACACAGCGGCCTGGGAGTGACACAGCGGCCTGCCAGTGACACAGCGGCCTGGGAGTGACACAACGGCCTAGGAGTGACACAACGGCCTAGGAGTGACACAGCGGCCTAGGAGTGACACAACGGCCTGGGAGTGACACAGCGGCCTGCCAGTGACACAGCGGCCTGGGAGTGACACAACGGCCTAGGAGTGACACAGCGGCCTAGGAGTGACACAGCGGCCTGGGAGTGACACAGCGGCCTGCCAGTGACACAGCGGCCTGGGAATGACACAACGGCCTAGGAGTGACACAGCGGCCTGGGAGTTGTGGAAAAGTAAATTTTGCCATGTTCTGTGTCCCTACGTGTTCCCCATCTTATGCTATATGTGCATGATTAATATGCATATGTATTCCCCATGATCGATTAAAGACGCAATTACAGTTGTGTCCAACTCTAGTATGCCAGTTTCCAGTTCTCGTGAAAGCTACGAGTGTTAGGCCTATGTAAAGCTACATTGCCACGTTTCTCAGTGTGCACGTTATTTCATTGAAAGTCCCCGTTTCTAGGCCTCAAAAGAGCCCGGACTCAGATTCAGCTCCTGTCTCCTGAACCCTCTCCAAGGAGCGATACAGCCCCCACCTGTATCCCTGACCCTTCACTTACTTCCTGCCTCACAGTGCCCGGCTCGGCCTGGCCCTGCCTCCCAGTCTGCCAAGAGTATGTTATGATTCTAGTTATCAGTCCAGCTCTCCTTCTCTGCATTCCTAAGCTACTGAATCGCATCAATAGTTTCAGTCATCGTCTAGCCTTTACGTCTCCATGTAAGAGAAATACTGTATTTATGGTCATTTAATATTCCTCAACACACACTACATGTAGAATAATGCATGCACCAGTCTTAGTGTCTGTTAGCCTTTGCCCTGATAACTTTTGGTTTCTATCAACATGTTCTCTAAACATCAGATACTAGATAGTGTTTAGGTACATGTCGCTCTGACTCTCCAGACTTTCGTCTCTCCTTCTAGCTCAGAAGTCATAGCCCCCAGCTTCTCCCTAGTAACACGTCATTGCCAGCTTGCGCGCACCACTAGGTTAGAGGTCCCGGCTCCTTAGGTAGCCCCCTCCATGTTTCCGCCCATTTGTGACATATTCCGTTACGTTTACATCACATGTCTATGTATACGCCCTGTTCACGCCTCTTGTTACACCTACTTTCTGCCTTATCTCTCGCGACTGCTATAGGCCCTGCCTACTGTTACGCCTATTGTATTGAATACCATGTATTTTGTTTAAGTATATATACTTCTGCACTGTTATTAAAAGTTGCCATTCCATTCCTTTGTCCCTGCCCCGTGCAGCGCTGCCATCCTAATCCCGTGCAGGTTGTCCTGTTCCTGTCCTTTATGCTGTATTAAACCTGCAAACTCCTACTACCTCGAATCTTGACTCTTATTTATTGAGCTATCTGTTATCGTATATCTAGTCAAAAATAGAGGTATTATTTATTTATTTACCACATAATGGCGCCCGAATAGGGACTTGCCCTTTCCCCACGCGCTGGTGAAGCCACGCAAGCCCCCTGATCCTCTGCAGCCGTGACGGAACCATACCGGCCACGTGCAGATATTTCTGCTTCAAGTATCCCTCAGGCCCACGGAGGAGACGGAGGTTGCGGTCCAGCGTCCAGACGAGGCGGTGGAGGAACGCGGCGAGCACCGACCAGAGCCCAAGCCGAGAGTCCAAGGTCCGAGGTATCCGGAGGCCCACCTGTAACTGAAGTCCGAAGTTCGTCCGTCCGTCGTCGTAGCAGTCCAGTCCAGTCCGAGGCCTTCCGTTCTTGCTGCCCGGTGAGTACCGTTGCTGGGGTAGTATCTAGACAGGGTCAATTGCATTGTCTCTGGTCCGTGGGTTTGGGGTACACAGATCCAACACGAAGTGTCCACTTAGGTGGATGCGGGTCCTGACGTGTCTCTTTATGAGACCGGTAAGTTTCGTACTGTTTTAGCAGTGCATCTAGTTTCTGTTCTAGTCCGTTCTGTTCTCGAGAAATTCATGTATTCTGTTTCCAGTATTCCAGGTAGTATTTTGTCCGAACTGTTATTTTAAATGTCATTCATGTATTTCAATGTCGTGGTATGAAAGTGGTGTACCTTCAGTAATTATCGTGTTCATTGTGTATTGTAATTGTGTCTAGACTCCAGCCCAGTCATGCCATTGTTTTCAAAGTTACGTCAGTTAAGAACTAGAAAAGGTCTGTTAGAAGAAGCAGTTCCTGTCCCGCCTAGGGACAGTCCAGGTCATTTTATGTATCAAAAGCATGGCATAAGTGCCATATTATATCTAGATTTGTGGGTGGAGTACACCAAACAGTTAGAAGAAAAGTATAGATGGCCCGTATCGGGTACATGGGATGCCGAGTGCATCATGCGAGTAGAAGAAGCATTATGGAAAAAGAAAGCCAGACAGTCACAGAAAGATGCCATCGAGTTATGGCGCAAAGAATCTCATAAAAGAACCGAAAAAGAAATCAGAAAGTCAGAATTAAGTAGAGAATCCTTAGAAAGAGCCCAAGAAAGGGATGCAATCTCAGCCTGTAAACAGAAACAAGACGAAGACACTAGTGATTTTTATTCCAGATTTGAGAAATGTTTTATAATAAACAGTGGTTTGAAGACGAGTAGCGAGTCATACCCTCATCTTTTTGTTACTAAACTAGTCGAGAATTCAAGTCCACAAGTTAAGAATAGAGTTTTGAAAGTCGAAAGTACTTGGCAAGCTAGTACCCCGTCCCAGATGCTCCAAATGCTCCAGTATCACCAGAATAGAATCAGAGAAGAGCAAGAACACGAGAGAAGACGTATGAAAGACACGAAAATGAAAGTACTAGTTGCACAATCTGTTCCACAAGACAGTCAGAAGAGGGGTCCGAATCAAGCCAGTCATCCTGCAGCTCCCGTTAAAGGGACATGCAATTATTGTAAACAGCCAGGTCATTTCATAAACGAGTGTGCAGTTCTGAAACACAATATAGCCACTGGTAAAACTAAAGAAAGACCACGTCCGCCTAGACAAGAACAAGTTTCACAGACTTCTCAGTCACCACAGAATGCACAACAGACAGTTCCAGCACCGCAGCCTATAGCTGCAACACAGCATGTTACACAGCAGATGTACCAGTATGCACAATCCGAGTATCCAGAGTATCAAGCGTATTCATGAAACAGCCTAGAGAGGGAGGTAGGCTTGCCTCTCATCGAGATTCCTGTAGATCAAGAAGGTCCCTATGTTCACAGTCAAGTATTAGGGAAAGACAGAAAGTTTCTGATTGATACAGGGGCAAGTAGGACTACCATTAGTCACGACGAGGTTCCAGGGGCTCCGCTCTCAGGCTCTAGAAATGTTTCCCTTGGATTTTCAGGAAAGCCAATTGTTAACGAGATTTCCAAACCAGTTACTTTAGAAGTTGGTCCATTGTCCCGAACTACTGATCTATTACTTACGAAGTCATGTCCAGAAAATTTGTTAGGCATTAAGACACTGAAAGAATTAGGTGCAGTTATTTGCTGTTCCCCAGAGGGGATACGTTTGTTTTTACGTGACTTCAAGGGTCACTATGTATTACGAGATTTTGATCCGAGATTGTCAAATGTTCCGCAACATCTATGGGCGCAAGGTCCAACTGATGTTGGTTTCATGCGAATCACACCCCATCGTGTGACTCTCAAGCAAGGTGTAGTGTTACCACGAATCAGACAGTACAGATTGCCACCTGAGGCTGTAGCAGCCTTATCCAAAATTATTGACGAGCTCATTGCTCAAGGAGTAGTTTTAGAAACTGACTCCAATGTATGTAATTCTCCTATCATTCCAGTCATGAAACGTACTGATCCAAATGCACCCCCAGTATATCGATTAGTGATTGACCTTCGAGAACTCAATAAATGTATCATTCCTCAGTACCCAGTTGTTCCAGATATCTCATCTCTATTGACAGCCATTGATTCTGAGGCAATATTTTTTACAGTAATCGACCTCAAGAATGCATTTTTCAGTGTCCCCATTCATCCAGACAGCCAGTACCTTTTCGGATTCTGTTTAAATGGAAGGAGCTATAAATTCACACGAGCTCCTCAAGGTTTCACAGAGAGTCCTAGTATTTACAGTCAAGCACTTAAGAGACAACTAGACAATATTCACATGCCAACTGACACTGCCCTGCTCCAATATGTCGATGATCTACTGATCACAGCCCGTTCTGAACGTACTTGCGAGCGAGCATCACTCACAGTTCTGCACTTCCTAGCCGAGATGGGGCACAAGGTGTCCCCTTCAAAGCTTCAATTCTGTGTCCAGCAAGTGATCTACTTAGGCCACTTACTGTCCAAGTGGGGTAGGCAGTTGACACCCGACCGTATCCAGTTAATAGCGAGTCTTCCTCAGCCCAAGACACAGAAGGAGGTACGTGCTTTTATCGACCTTACTTCTTATTGCAGACAATGGATTCCTCAGTATGCATTTCTAGCCAAGCCACTGATACAGTTAACGACACAGGAGGCAGCCGTATCGACTGTTCTCCCTTGGACATCTGAACATACACTTAGTTTCAATGAGTTAAAGAAAGCTTTATGCCAAGCTCCCGTTCTAGCTACACCAAACTACAGTAAGCCTTTTACACTTTTTGTCACAGAACGCGATGGTACAGCATTATCTGTTCTCACACAAGATCAAGCCGGACAATACAAGCCCTGTGCTTATTTTTCGAGCACACTAGATCCAGTAGCCCAGGCTCTGCCTGCGTGCCTCAAGTCAGTTGCAGCCACAGCACTAGCTATCAGACAAAGTGATTCCATAGTATTGGGACACTCCCTGACAGTACAAGTTCCACACTCCGTGGAAGTTCTTTTAAACCGAACACAGACTCAGCACTTGACAATTGCACGTTTGACAGGTTATGAATTGACACTATTCCAGCCACACATAGAAATCAGACGCTGCAACGTTCTAAATCCTGCTACACTGTTACCGTCAGTTACTTCAAATCCTGCCACACATGACTGTGTGGAAGTAGTTAACACTATGACTAAGCCGAGACAAGACCTGACAGATATTCCATTACCAGACCCCGACCTGACACTTTATGTGGATGGTTCATGTATGAGAACAAGTACAGGAGAACTAGTAGCCGCGTATGCAGTGACTACTGACACTGAAGTTATTGAAACACACCGTATTGACACCCTGTCTGCTCAAGCAGCAGAGCTAGTTGCTCTGACTCAAGCCTGCATACACGCCAAGAACCTGAAAGTTAATATTTACACAGATTCACGCTACGCATTCGGAGTTGTACACGACTTCGGAGTGCTCTGGCAGGAGAGAGGTTTCATGACTTCTCATGGAACCAAGATTCAGCATGGGTTCCTTATTCAAGCTCTGTTAGATGCAATACATTTACCGACATCTATCGCTATCATGAAGTGCAAGGCACATACGAAAGTTACTGACATTATTTCCCAAGGTAATGATCTAGCAGATCGAACAGCCAAGCTTACAGCACAGACTCCAGACATACCAGTTAACAAGACACCGACATCCACTCTCGAACAGACTACTTGTATGACAGTTAAGGACCCTACTCAAGATGTCATAGATATCCAGTTACATGCTACTCCCGAGGAAATCAAGAAATGGTCCGAACAAGGAGGGGTCCAGACAGATCAGGGATGGGTGACGAAGGGAAAAGCCACATGGTTTCTCCCCGACTCAATGGTTCAAGTCATTATCAATACCGCACATAGTCCAGCACACTTAGGAGAAAAAGCCATGTTAGACAGTATCCAGAACATTTGGTTTAACAAACATTTACGAGCTGCAACCAAGCAGAAAGTCCGTACCTGTATGATATGTTGCCAGTTCAATCCAGGTAAAAGTGTCCCGGTGGAACAAGGTGGATTCCAACCTCCTGACCACCCTTTTGAAGTCCTCCAGATGGATTATATTCAGATGGAGCGATGTCGAGGTTTCAAGTATGTCCTTGTAGTTGTATGCGCTTTGTCCAGGTGGACAGAAGCATATCCAGTCCCAGATTACACAGCCGCGACCACTGCCAAGCAGTTGGTTCGTGAATTCTTCCCCCGTTATGGACTCCCTAGGGTCGTGTATTCTGATAACGGCCAGCCATTCTCATCTGAACTAATGAAGCACGTTTCCCTTTTGTTAGGGTACCAGTGGAAGTTCCATTGTGTACGCCATCCAGAAGCAGCCGGTCTCGTAGAGAGACATAATCAAACCCTGAAAATACGTATTGCCAAAATCTGTCAAGAAAAAGGTGTAGACTGGTTAGTAGCTTTGCCAGTCGCTCTGTTCTATATGCGCATGGTCGCACACTCCAGATCAGGTCTGTCCCCTTATGAGGTCGTATTCGGCCGCCCCCCGAATATGTGGGGTACACCTAGACCCCGAAGTATTACAGATGTTTCCAGTAATATGCTGACAGATTACCTAGCTTCCTTGATGTCTGCCCTACACTCTTGTCGTTCACAGGTTGCCGCTGCATTTCCCGACAATACTGAAGTCAAGCCACACGAGATCCTTCCCGGCACCCTGGTCCTCGTCCGCAATTTTGATCGTTCAAGTCCGCTGGAGCCTCGCTGGAAGGAACCGAAGTTAGTCCTCCTGACCACCCGTACTGCCGTCAAGTTGGAAGGCAGGAAGGGGTGGGTGCACCTGTCACACGTCAAGAAATTTCACGGACTAAAAACTGTTTCCAAGAACATTTCCAAGGATTGTCAAGATTTTAAAGACTGCCAAGATACTATTCTTAAGGACTGTCCCGCAAATGACATTGATATCAAGCCCTCCCTGTTAGAGAAAACTCCGCAGCAGGAGTATAAAAGTAAGCTACGGTCTAGTAAAATAAGTCAGCCAGTTTAATTGTCTAAGTCCTCCCCTAGGTGAAACGGTTAGACAGGTATCTGACATGTATGAGATAGACCCCCATAGTGAGAGAGTTAGTCAAAACTCTATCCGATGTATCGTTTTTCTAAGTTTTATATTGTTTTTAAGCTTGATGATTACCTGCACGAGTTATGCATTTCATTTATGTTTTCCAATTTCTCATGTAAATAAGTTTTCTAATGCTACAGTAGAGCACACATTTAGTGATCTGCCTCCCCACGAGCTATCCTATCGTCTTGCTATGCGCAACAATACCTTTATCCGTATGTTGCATTATTCACACCAGACCAGCAATGCCACTAATTGTTGGGTGTGTGGTCGACTCCCCCCTTTCCAGACACCGAAGGGAGTTCTGCCACTCTTTCCTTATCCGTTTTCACATAATGGTTCGTGTGGAGCATGGTCCACGTTAACGTCATCCTCAACTGATATGTCCCTTCTGAATAGTACATGTTTCCCAGACAAGCAAGGTCTTCCCCACAGAACAGGGTTAGATCTAGAAAATGAAGTTTATAATTTGGGTAATTATTCTTCGAATTTCATGGTTCTGAATGTTCAGTCTGATCCTACTCCAGACTTACCTGCTATTTCAATATTACCAGTCAAAGGCGAATTATGTGTCCGAAATAATGGTTCCGTACATGTAGGACATAGTGATTGTACTACTATTGTCGAGTATAGTGACAGTGGGAAATCTATTTTCAAAGCTTCACGTCATTCTTATTTTGTTTGTGGTCAGACCGCATATGTTCGTCTGCCCCTCGATTGGGATGGAACCTGTTACATTGCCTTCCTACTGCCACCAGTTTTCCTAGCCCCTTCCGATTATCACAGAAACACACATCTAGTACACATTAGACATAGAAGGGAGATCGAGTCCCCGATTGTCGATCAAACTGAAACTGCTCTAGAACAGTATACAGATTTCAATAGAGGATTCTTTTTCTTTATAGGACCTATCCAGAATAGTAAGTTAATACGTAGATTAACCAGAACCCTTGAAGCAGTAGTGAATGAGACTGCCTCTGCTCTAGGTAACTTAACCGAAGAGCAATCTGCTATGAGATTTGTCGTGCTCCAAAATCGTCTCGTTCTTGACGTCATACTGGCCGATAGAGGAGGAGCATGTAGAGTCATCGGATCTAGTTGCTGCATTTTCATTCCTAATAACGCGCCGTCTGTTTATTCAGCTATAACCAGACTTCATAAAATTGCCCATCAGTTACACCAGAATCCAGGCACCTGGACATGGTCCGGTTGGTTTTGGAGTATAATTTCTGCCTGGGGATGGAAAGTATTGTCCTTTCTAGGTATTGCAGTAGCGATCATATTCAGTTGCTGCCTCTGTATACAATGTGGCCCTGCGATTTGCGGCATTTGTGCTACCTCTTGTATTCCTAGTCCCAAGTCCCGTCCTAAATCCCGTTCCAAGACAATTCGAGACAAGCAAATGATACTGTATGAAATGATAGATGGTATCATGAATATTGATGTTTCCTGATGGAAACGTAGTGACAAGGAGGGAATGTGGAAAAGTAAATTTTGCCATGTTCTGTGTCCCTACGTGTTCCCCATCTTATGCTATATGTGCATGATTAATATGCATATGTATTCCCCATGATCGATTAAAGACGCAATTACAGTTGTGTCCAACTCTAGTATGCCAGTTTCCAGTTCTCGTGAAAGCTACGAGTGTTAGGCCTATGTAAAGCTACATTGCCACGTTTCTCAGTGTGCACGTTATTTCATTGAAAGTCCCCGTTTCTAGGCCTCAAAAGGGCCCGGACTCAGATTCAGCTCCTGTCTCCTGAACCCTCTCCAAGGAGCGATACAGCCCCCACCTGTATCCCTGACCCTTCACTTACTTCCTGCCTCACAGTGCCCGGCTCGGCCTGGCCCTGCCTCCCAGTCTGCCAAGAGTATGTTATGATTCTAGTTATCAGTCCAGCTCTCCTTCTCTGCATTCCTAAGCTACTGAATCGCATCAATAGTTTCAGTCATCGTCTAGCCTTTACGTCTCCATGTAAGAGAAATACTGTATTTATGGTCATTTAATATTCCTCAACACACACTACATGTAGAATAATGCATGCACCAGTCTTAGTGTCTGTTAGACTTTGCCCTGATAACTTTTGGATTCTATCAACATGTTCTCTAAACATCAGATACTAGATAGTGTTTAGGTACATGTCGCTCTGACTCTCCAGACTTTCGTCTCTCCTTCTAGCTCAGAAGTCATAGCCCCCAGCTTCTCCCTAGTAACACGTCATTGCCAGCTTGCGCGCACCACTAGGTTAGAGGTCCCGGCTCCTTAGGTAGCCCCCTCCATGTTTCCTCCCATTTGTGACATATTCCGTTACGTTTACATCACATGTCTATGTATACGCCCTGTTCACGCCTCTTGTTACACCTACTTTCTGCCTTATCTCTCGCGACTGCTATAGGCCCTGCCTACTGTTACGCCTATTGTATTGAATACCATGTATTTTGTTTAAGTATATATACTTGTGCACTGTTATTAAAAGTTGCCATTCCATTCCTTTGTCCCTGCCCCGTGCAGCGCTGCCATCCTATTCCCGTGCAGGTTGTCCTGTTCCTGTCCTTTATGCTGTATTAAACCTGCAAACTCCTACTACCTCGAATCTTGACTCTTATTTATTGAGCTATCTGTTATCGTATATCTAGTCAAAAATAGAGGTATTATTTATTTATTTACCACAGAGTGACACAGCGGCCTGGGAGTGACACAGCGGCCTGGGAGTGACACAGCCGCCTGCCAGTGACACAGCGGCCTAGGAGTGACACAGCGGCCTGGGAGTGACACAGCGGCCTGCCAGTGACACAGCGGCCTAGGAGTGACACAGCGGCCTGGGAGTGACACAGCGGCCTGCCAGTGACACAGCGGCCTGGGAGTGACACAACGGCCTAGGAGTGACACAGCGGCCTGGGAGTGACACAACGGCCTAGGAGTGACACAGCGGCCTGCCAGTGACACAGCGGCCTGGGAGTGACACAGCGGCCTAGGAGTGACACAGCGGCCTAGGAGTGACACAGCGGCCTAGGAGTGACACAGCGGCCTAGGAGTGACACAGCGGCCTAGGAGTGACACAGCGGCCTGCCAGTGACACAGCGGCCTGGGAGTGACACAACGGCCTAGGAGTGACACAGCGGCCTGGGAGTGACACACCGGCCTGGGAGTGACACAGCGGCCTGCCAGTGACACAGCGGCCTAGGAGTGACTCAGCGGCCTGGGAGTGACACAGCGGCCTGGGAGTGACACAACGGCCTAGGAGTGACACAGCGGCCTGGGAGTGACACAGTGGCCTAGGAGTGACACAGCGGCCTAGGAGTGACACAGCGGCCTAGGAGTGACACAGCGGCCTGGGAGTGACACAACGGCCTAGGAGTGACACAGCGGCCTGCCAGTGACACAGCGGCCTAGGAGTGACACAGCGGCCTAGGAGTGACACAGCGGCCTAGGAGTGACACAGCGGCCTAGGAGTGACACAACGGCCTAGGAGTGACACAACGGCCTAGGAGTGACACAGCGGCCTAGGAGTGACACAGCGGCCTAGGAGTGACACAGCGGCCTAGGAGTGACACAGCGGCCTGCCAGTGACACAGCGGCCTGGGAGTGATACAGTGGCCTGGGAGTGACACAGCGGCCTGGGAGTGACACAGCAGCCTGCCAGTGACACAGCGGCCTGGGAGTGACACAGCGGCCTGGGAGTGACACAGCGGCCTGGGAGTGACACAGCGGCCTGGGAGTGACACAGCGGCCTGGGAGTGACACAGCGGCCTAGGAGTGACACAGCGGCCTAGGAGTGACACAGCGGCCTGCCAGTGACACAGCGGCCTGGGAGTGACACAGCGGCCTGGGAGTGACACAGCGGCCTGGGAGTGACACAGCGGCCTGCCAGTGACACAGCGGCCTGGGAGTGACACAGCGGCCTGGGAGTGACACAGCGGCCTGGGAGTGACACAGTGGCCTGGGAGTGACACAGCGGCCTGGGAGTGACACAGCGGCCTGGGAGTGACACAGCGGCCTGGGAGTGACACAGCGGCCTGGGAGTGACACAGTGGCCTGGGAGTGACACAGCGGCCTGGGAGTGACACAGTGGCCTGGGAGTGACACAGCGGCCTGGGAGTGACACAGCGGCCTGGGAGTGACACAGCGGCCTGGGAGTGACACAGCGGCCTGGGAGTGACACAGCGGCCTGGGAGTGACACAGCGGCCTGCCAGTGACACAGCGGCCTGGGAGTGACACAGCGGCCTGGGAGTGACACAGCGGCCTGGGAGTGACTCAACGGCCTAGGAGTGACACAGCGGCCTGCCAGTGACACAGCGGCCTGGGAGTGACACAACGGCCTAGGAGTGACACAGCGGCCTAGGAGTGACAGAGCGGCCTGGGAGTGACACAGCGGCCTGCCAGTGACACAGCGGCCTGGGAGTGACACAGCGGCCTGGGAGTGACACAGCGGCCTGGGAGTGACACAGCGGCCTGGGAGTGACACAGCGGCCTGGGAGTGACACAGCGGCCTGGGAGTGACACAGCGGCCTGCCAGTGACACAGCGGCCTGGGAGTGACACAGCGGCCTGGGAGTGACACAGCGGCCTGGGAGTGACACAACGGCCTAGGAGTGACACAGCGGCCTGCCAGTGACACAGCGGCCTGGGAGTGACACAACGGCCTAGGAGTGACACAACGGCCTAGGAGTGACACAGCGGCCTGGGAGTGACACAGCGGCCTGCCAGTGACACAGCGGCTGGCCTGGGAGTGACACAACGGCCTAGGAGTGACACAACGGCCTAGGAGTGACACAGCAGCCTGGGAGTGACACAACGGCCTAGGAGTGACACAACGGCCTAGGAGTGACACAGCGGCCTAGGAGTGACACAGCGGCCTGGGAGTGACACAACGGCCTAGGAGTGACACAACGGCCTAGGAGTGACACAACGGCCTAGGAGTGACACAGCGGCCTGGGAGTGACACAGCGGCCTGCCAGTGACACAGCGGCCTAGGAGTGACACAGCGGCCTAGGAGTGACACAGCGGCCTGGGAGTGACACAGCGGCCTGGGAGTGACACAGTGGCCTGGGAGTGACACAGCGGCCTGGGAGTGACACAGTGGCCTGGGAGTGACACAGCGGCCTGGGAGTGACACAGCGGCCTGGGAGTGACACAGCGGCCTGGGAGTGACACAGTGGCCTGGGAGTGACACAGCGGCCTGGGAGTGACACAGCGGCCTGCCAGTGACACAGCGGCCTGGGAGTGACACAGCGGCCTGGGAGTGACACAGCGGCCTGGGAGTGACACAGCGGCCTGGGAGTGACACAGCGGCCTGCCAGTGACACAGCGGCCTGGGAGTGACACAACGGCCTAGGAGTGACACAGCGGCCTAGGAGTGACAGAGCGGCCTGGGAGTGACACAGCGGCCTGCCAGTGACACAGCGGCCTGGGAGTGACACAGCGGCCTGGGAGTGACACAGCGGCCTGGGAGTGACACAGCGGCCTGGGAGTGACACAGCGGCCTGCCAGTGACACAGCGGCCTGGGAGTGACACAACGGCCTAGGAGTGACACAACGGCCTAGGAGTGACACAGCGGCCTGGGAGTGACACAGCGGCCTGCCAGTGACACAGCGGCTGGCCTGGGAGTGACACAACGGCCTAGGAGTGACACAACGGCCTAGGAGTGACACAGCATCCTGGGAGTGACACAACGGCCTAGGAGTGACACAACGGCCTAGGAGTGACACAACGGCCTAGGAGTGACACAGCGGCCTAGGAGTGACACAGCGGCCTGGGAGTGACACAACGGCCTAGGAGTGACACAACGGCCTAGGAGTGACACAACGGCCTAGGAGTGACACAGCGGCCTGGGAGTGACACAGCGGCCTGCCAGTGACACAGCGGCCTAGGAGTGACACAGCGGCCTAGGAGTGACACAGCGGCCTGGGAGTGACACAGCGGCCTGGGAGTGACACAGCGGCCTGGGAGTGACACAACGGCCTAGGAGTGACACAGCGGCCTGGGAGTGACACAACGGCCTAGGAGTGACACAGCGGCCTGCCAGTGACACAGCGGCCTGGGAGTGACACAACGGCCTAGGAGTGACACAACGGCCTAGGAGTGACACAGCGGCCTGGGAGTGACACAGCGGCCTGCCAGTGACACAGTGGCCTGGGAGTGACACAGCGGCCTGGGAGTGACACAACGGCCTAGGAGTGACACAGCGGCCTGCCAGTGACACAGCGGCCTAGGAGTGACACAGCGGCCTAGGAGTGACACAGCGGCCTGGGAGTGACACAGCGGCCTAGGAGTGACACAGCGGCCTAGGAGTGACACAGCGGCCTAGGAGTGACACAGCGGCCTAGGAGTGACACAGCGGCCTGGGAGTGACACAACGGCCTATTTATTTATTTATTTATTTTTTGCATTTGTAATGCGCACAGATACCCACAAAGGGTTTCCCGGCGCCAAGGCTAAGAGAACAAAACACAGAAAGCAGCTGCTGACAACAGATCGACAATTATTTATTTAAACAGTTATTTATTAAACAGCCAGGTTTTAACTTGTTTCTTAAACCTGACAAAGTTCTCCTCTTTGCGCCAGGCTAAAGGAAGGGAGTTCCAAAGAACTGGTCCCAGGTGAGAAAAAGATTTACCTCCCATTCGGGCCCGTTTGAATCTGGGAACCATGAAGGTTGCTCCATTTGAAGAGCGGAGATTCCGTACAGGTACGTGGGGCCTAACCAATTTCTGCAGATCCGTGGTGCGGTTCCCGCTCTGATCTTGAACATGTAGGTCAAGGCCTTAAACCGGACCCGGTTCTCAACTTTCAACCAGTGTAGGTCTCTAAGGTGAATCGAGATCCTTGCTAGGCCTAGGAGTGACACAGCGGCCTAGGAGTGACACAGCGGCCTAGGAGTGACACAGTGGCCTAGGAGTGACACAGCGGCCTGGGAGTGACACAGCGGCCTGGGAGTGACACAACGGCCTAGGAGTGACACAGCGGCCTGGGAGTGACACAGCGGCCTAGGAGTGACACAGCGGCCTAGGAGTGACACAGCGGACTAGGAGTGACACAACGGCCTAGGAGTGACACAGCGGCCTGGGAGTGACACAGCGGCCTGGGAGTGACACAGCGGCCTGGGAGTGACACAACGGCCTGGGAGTGACACAGCGGCCTGGGAGTGACACAACGGCCTAGGAGTGACACAACAGCCTGGGAGTGACACAGCGGCCTGGGAGTGACACAACGGCCTGGGAGTGACACAGCGGCCTGGGAGTGACACAACGGCCTAGGAGTGACACAACGGCCTGGGAATGACACAGCGGCCTGGGAGTGACACAGCGGCCTGGGAGTGACACAGCGGCCTGGGAGTGACACAGCGGCCTGGGAGTGACACAACGGCCTAGGAGTGACACAGCGGCCTAGGAGTGACACAGCGGCCTGGGAGTGACACAGCGGCCTGGGAGTGACACAACAGCCTGGGAGTGACACAGCGGCCTGCCAGTGACACAGCGGCCTGGGAGTGACACAGCGGCCTAGGAGTGACACAGCGGACTAGGAGTGACACAACGGCCTAGGAGTGACACAGCGGCCTGGGAGTGACACAGTGGCCTGGGAGTGACACAGCGGCCTGGGAGTGACACAACGGCCTGGGAGTGACACAGCGGCCTGGGAGTGACACAACGGCCTGGGAGTGACACAGCGGCCTGGGAGTGACACAACGGCCTGGGAGTGACACAGCGGCCTGGGAGTGACACAGCGGCCTGGGAGTGACACAACGGCCTAGGAGTGACACAACGGCCTGGGAGTGACACAGCGGCCTGGGAGTGACACAGCAGCCTGGGAGTGACACAGCGGCCTGGGAGTGACACAACGGCCTAGGAGTGACACAGCGGCCTAGGAGTGACACAGCGGCCTGGGAGTGACACAGCGGCCTGCCAGTGACACAGCGGCCTGGGAGTGACACAGCGGCCTGGGAGTGACACAGCGGCCTGGGAGTGACACAGCGGCCTGGGAGTGACACAGCGGCCTGGGAGTGACACAGCGGCCTGGGAGTGACACAGCGGCCTGGGAGTGACACAGCGGCCTGGGAGTGACACAGCGGCCTGGGAGTGACACAGCGGCCTGCCAGTGACACAGCGGCCTGGGAATGACACAACGGCCTAGGAGTGACACAGCGGCCTGGGAGTGACACAGCAGCCTGGGAGTGACACAGCGGCCTGGGAGTGACACAGCGGCCTGGGAGTGACACAGCGGCCTGCCAGTGACACAGCGGCCTGCCAGTGACACAGCGGCCTGGGAGTGACACAACGGCCTAGGAGTGACACAGCGGCCTGGGAGTGACACAGCGGCCTGGGAGTGACACAGCGGCCTGGGAGTGACACAGCGGCCTGCCAGTGACACAACGGCCTAGGAGTGACACAACGGCCTAGGAGTGACACAGCGGCCTAGGAGTGACACAGCGGCCTAGGAGTGACACAGCGGCCTGGGAGTGACACAGCGGCCTGGGAGTGACACAGCGGCCTGGGAGTGACACAGCGGCCTGGGAGTGACACAGCGGCCTGCCAGTGACACAGCGGCCTGGGAGTGACACAACGGCCTGGGAGTGACACAGCGGCCTGGGAGTGACACAGCGGCCTGGGAGTGACACAGCGGCCTGCCAGTGACACAGCGGCCTGGGAGTGACACAACGGCCTAGGAGTGACACAACGGCCTAGGAGTGACACAGCGGCCTAGGAGTGACACAGCGGCCTGGGAGTGACACAGCGGCCTGCCAGTGACACAGCGGCCTGGGAGTGACACAATGGCCTAGGAGTGACACAGCGGCCTAGGAGTGACACAGCGGCCTGGGAGTGACACAGCGGCCTGGGAGTGACACAGCGGCCTGGGAATGACACAACGGCCTAGGAGTGACACAGCGGCCTGGGAGTGACACAGCGGCCTGGGAGTGACACAGCGGCCTGGGAGTGACACAGCCGCCTGCCAGTGACACAGCGGCCTAGGAGTGACACAGCGGCCTGGGAGTGACACAGCGGCCTGGGAGTGACACAGCGGCCTGCCAGTGACACAGCGGCCTAGGAGTGACACAACGGCCTAGGAGTGACACAGCGGCCTGGGAGTGACACAGCGGCCTGGGAGTGACACAGCGGCCTGGGAGTGACACAGCGGCCTGCCAGTGACACAGCGGCCTGGGAGTGACACAACGGCCTAGGAGTGACACAGCGGCCTACATCGGCCTAGGAGTGACACAGCGGCCTGGGAGTGACACAGCGGCCTGGGAGTGACACAGCGGCCTGGGAGTGACACAGCGGCCTGGGAGTGACACAGCGGCCTGCCAGTGACACAGCGGCCTAGGAGTGACACAGCGGCCTAGGAGTGACACAGCGGCCTGGGAGTGACACAGCGGCCTGGGAGTGACACAACGGCCTAGGAGTGACACAACGGCCTAGGAGTGACACAGCGGCCTAGGAGTGACACAACGGCCTAGGAGTGACACAGCGGCCTGGGAGTGACACAACGGCCTGGGAGTGACACAACGGCCTGGGAGTGACACAGCGGCCTGGGAGTGACACAGCGGCCTGCCAGTGACACAGCGGCCTGGGAGTGACACAACGGCCTAGGAGTGACACAGCGGCCTAGGAGTGACACAGCGGCCTGGGAGTGACACAGCGGCCTGCCAGTGACACAGCGGCCTGGGAATGACACAACGGCCTAGGAGTGACACAGCGGCCTGGGAGTGACACAGCGGCCTGGGAGTGACACAGCGGCCTGGGAGTGACACAGCGGCCTGCCAGTGACACAGCGGCCTGGGAGTGACACAACGGCCTAGGAGGGACACAGCGGCCTGGGAGTGACACAGCGGCCTGGGAGTGACACAGCGGCCTGCCAGTGACACAGCGGCCTGCCAGTGACACAACGGCCTAGGAGTGACACAACGGCCTAGGAGTGACACAGCGGCCTAGGAGTGACACAGCGGCCTGGGAGTGACACAGCGGCCTGCCAGTGACACAGCGGCCTGGGAGTGACACAACGGCCTAGGAGTGACACAGCGGCCTAGGAGTGACACAGCAGCCTGGGAGTGACACAGCGGCCTGCCAGTGACACAGCGGCCTGGGAATGACACAACGGCCTAGGAGTGACACAGCGGCCTGGGAGTGACACAGCGGCCTGGGAGTGACACATCGGCCTGGGAGTGACACAGCGGCCTGCCAGTGACACAGCGGCCTAGGAGTGACACAGCGGCCTGGGAGTGACACAGCGGCCTGGGAGTGACACAGCGGCCTGGGAGTGACACAGCGGCCTAGGAGTGACACAGCGGCCTGGGAGTGACACAGCGGCCTGCCAGTGACACAGCGGCCTGGGAATGACACAACGGCCTAGGAGTGACACAGCGGCCTGGGAGTGACACAGCGGCCTGGGAGTGACACATCGGCCTGGGAGTGACACAGCGGCCTGCCAGTGACACAGCGGCCTGGGAGTGACACAGCGGCCTGGGAGTGACACAGCGGCCTGGGAGTGACACAGCGGCCTGGGAGTGACACAGCGGCCTGCCAGTGACACAGCGGCCTAGGAGTGACACAGCGGCCTAGGAGTGACACAGCGGCCTGGGAGTGACACAGCGGCCTGGGAGTGACACAGCAGCCTGGGAGTGACACAGCGGCCTGCCAGTGACACAGCGGCCTGGGAGTGACACAACGGCCTAGGAGTGACACAGCGCCCTAGGAGTGACACAGCGGCCTGGGAGTGACACAACGGCCTAGGAGTGACACAGCGGCCTGGGAGTGACACAGCGGCCTGGGAGTGACACAGCGGCCTGGGAGTGACACAGCGGCCTGCCAGTGACACAGCGGCCTAGGAGTGACACAGCGGCCTGGGAGTGACACAGCGGCCTGGGAGTGACACAGCGGCCTGGGAGTGACACAGCGGCCTGGGAGTGACACAACGGCCTAGGAGTGACACAGCGGCCTAGGAGTGACACAGCGGCCTGGGAGTGACACAGCGGCCTGCCAGTGACACAGCGGCCTGCCAGTGACACAACGGCCTAGGAGTGACACAACGGCCTAGGAGTGACACAGCGGCCTAGGAGTGACACAGCGGCCTGGGAGTGACACAGCGGCCTGGGAGTGACACAGCGGCCTGGGAGTGACACAACGGCCTAGGAGTGACACAGCGGCCTAGGAGTGACACAGCGGCCTAGGAGTGACACAGCGGCCTGGGAGTGACACAGCGGCCTGCCAGTGACACAGCGGCCTGGGAATGACACAATGGCCTAGGAGTGACACAGCGGCCTGGGAGTGACACAGCGGCCTGGGAGTGACACAGCGGCCTGGGAGTGACACAGCGGCCTGCCAGTGACAGCGGCCTAGGAGTGACACAGCGGCCTGGGAGTGACACAGCGGCCTGGGAGTGACACAGCGGCCTGGGAGTGACACAGCGGCCTAGGAGTGACACAGCGGCCTAGGAGTGACACAACGGCCTAGGAGTGACACAGCGGCCTGGGAGTGACACAGCGGCCTGCCAGTGACACAGCGGCCTGGGAGTGACACAACGGCCTAAGAGTGACACAGCGGCCTGGGAGTGACACAGCGGCCTGGGAGTGACACAGCGGCCTGCCAGTGACACAGCGGCCTGGGAGTGACACAACGGCCTAGGAGTGACACAGCGGCCTGGGAGTGACACAGCGGCCTGGGAGTGACACAGTGGCCTGCCAGTGACACAGCAGCCTGGGAGTGACACAACGGCCTAGGAGTGACACAGCGGCCTGGGAGTGACACAGCGGCCTGGGAGTGACACAGCGGCCTGGGAGTGACACAGCGGCCTGGGAGTGACACAGCGGCCTAGGAGTGACACAGCGGCCTAGGAGTGATACAGCGGCCTGGGAGTGACACAGCGGCCTGCCAGTGACACAGCGGCCTGCCAGTGACACAGCGGCCTGGGAGTGACACAAAGGATTGGATCTACCACTACACAGCAGCCTGGAGAGACTCAATGACCTGGGACCTGCCACTACACTGAAGCCTCTAAGTGACAATTGCCTGGCACTAACATTACACAGCACCCTGGGAGCTGCTACTGACACTACACAGCGGTCTGTGAGCTGCAACTACCCAGAGGCCTGCGCGTGACACAGAGGCCTGAGCGTGACACAGAGGCCTGTGAGTGACAGAGAGGCCTGTGAGTGACAACGAGGCCTGCGAGTGACAACGAGGCCTGCGAGTGACACAGAGGCCTGCGGGTGACAACGAGGCCTGCGAGTGACAACGAGGCCTGCGAGTGACAACGAGGCCTGCGAGTGACACAGAGGCCTGCGAGTGACACAGCGGCCTGCGAGTGACACAGAGGTCTGGGGGATGCTCCTACACAGAGGCATGCGAGTGACACAGATGTCTGGGGGCTGTCACTACATAGAGGCCTGCCAGTGACACAGAGGCCTGCGAGTGACATAACGAGGTCTTGGGGCTGCTCCTACACAGAGGTCTAGGGGCTGTCACTACACAGCGGCCTGCGAGTGACACAGAGGTCTGGGGGCTGCTCCTACACAGTGGCCTGCGAGTGACACAGAGGCCTGCGAGTGACACAGAGGCCTTTGAGTGACACAGAGGCCTTTGAGTGACACAGAGGTCTGCAAGTGACACAGAGGTCTGCGGGTGACACAGAGGCCTGCGAGTGACACAGAGGCCTGCGAGTGACACAGAGGCCTGCAAGTGACACAGAGGCCTGCAAGTGACACAGAGGTCGGGGGACTCCTCCTACACAGCAGCCTGCGAGTGACACAGAGGTCTGCGGGCTGTCACTACAGAGACGCCTGCGAGTGACACAGATGCCTGTGAGTGACACAGAGGTTGGGGGGCTGTCACTACACAGAGGCCTGCGAGTAACACAGAGGTCGGGGGCTGCTCCTACACAGCGGCCTGCGAGTGACACAGAGGCCTGCGAGTGACACAGAGGCCTGTGAGTGACACAGAGGCCTCCGAGTGAAACAGAGGTCTGGGGGCTGTCACTACATAGAGGCCTGCGAGTGACACAGGGGCCTGTCACTACATAGAGGCCTGCGAGTGACATAGAGGCCTGTGAGTGACACAAAGGTCTGGGGGCTGCTCCTACACAGAGTTCTGTGAGTGACACAGAGGCCTGTGAGTGACACAGAAGTCGGGGGGATGCCACACACAGAGTGGTCTGGGGGCTGTCACTACACAGAGGTTTGTGAGTGACACAGAGGCCTGCGAGTGACACAGCGGCCTGCGAGTGACACAGAGGTCTGGGGGCTGCTCCTACACAGCGGCCTGCGAGTGACACAGAGGCCTGCGAGTGACACAGAGGCCTGTGAGTGACACAGAGGCCTGCGAGTGACACAGAGGTCTGGGGGCTGTCACTACATAGAGGCCTGCGAGTGACACAGGGGCCTGTCACTACATAGAGGCCTGCGAGTGACACAGAGGCCTGTGAGTGACACAGCGGCCTACAAGTGACACAGTGGCCTACAAGTGACACAGAGGTCTGGGGGCTGCTCCTACACAGAGGCCTGCGAGTGACACAGAGGTATGGGGGCTGCTCCTACACAGCTATCTGCAAGTGACACGGAGGCCTGCGAGTGACACAGAGGCCTGTGAGTGACACAGAGGTTGGAGGGCTGCTCCTACACAGCGATTCAGAAAAGGGGGTGGTGATGGACAGAGCATCTGAATTAAGCAGAACACTCCTACCCAGTCAAAAGATCAGGGCTTGATCCATCACCATTTTTTAGCTCACTGCACCATCCCAGTTCAGAACCTGGCTACATGCAAATTAGTCTGTCCCTGGCCCAGTGCATCATGGGAACAGGGCAGACCAAACTACCAAGCCAATTCTTTACTGGAAAGGAAACAAGCTTCCGGGGACCGGTTTCTGGCATTACAGCCGTCTTCGGCCCGGCTTGCTTGAATCCTGATGGTGCAGTGAGCAAGGGACTCATGTCTCAGCATACCCTTCCACTCCTATAGTGGCCAAAACGATTCAGAAAAGGGGGTGGTGATGGACAGAGCATCTGAATTAAGCAGAACACTCCTACCCAGTCAAAAGATCAGGGCTTGATCCATCACCGTTTTTTAGCTCACTGCACCATCCCAGTTCAGAACCTGGCTACATGCAAATTAGTCTGTCCCTGGCCCAGTGCATCATGGGAACAGGGCAGACCAAACTACCAAGCCAATTCTTTACTGGAAAGGAAACAAGCTTCCGGGGACCGGTTTCTGGCATTACAGCCGTCTTCGGCCCGGCTTGCTTGAATCCTGATGGTGCAGTGAGCAAGGGACTCATGTCTGAGCATACCCTTCCACTCCTATAGTGGCCAAAACGATTCAGAAAAGGGGGTGGTGATGGACAGAGCATCTGAATTAAGCAGAACACTCCTACCCAGTCAAAAGATCAGGGCTTGATCCATCACTGTTTTTTAGCTCACTGCACCATCCCAGTTCAGAACCTGGCTACATGCAAATTAGTCGGTCCCTGGCCCAGTGCATCATGGGAACAGGGCAGACCAAACTGCCAAGCCAATTCTTTACTGGAAAGGAAACAAGCTTCCGGGGACCGGTTTCTGGCATTACAGCTGTCTTCGGCCCGGCTTGCTTGAATCCTGATGGTGCAGTGAGCAAGGGACTCATGTCTGAGCATACCCTTCCACTCCTATAGTGGCCAAAACGATTCAGAAAAGGGGGTGGTGATGGACAGAGCATCTGAATTAAGCAGAACACTCCTACCCAGTCAAAAGATCAGGGCTTGATCCATCACCGTTTTTTAGCTCACTGCACCATCCCAGTTCAGAACCTGGCTACATGCAAATTAGTCTGTCCCTGGCCCAGTGCATCATGTGAACAGGGCAGACCAAACTACCAAGTCAATTCTTTACTGGAAAGGAAACAAGCTTCCGGGGACCGGTTTCTGGCATTACAGCCGTCTTCGGCCCGGCTTGCTTGAATCCTGATGGTGCAGTGAGCAAGGGACTCATGTCTGAGCATACCCTTCCACTCCTATAGTGGCCAAAACGATTCAGAAAAGGGGGTGGTGATGGACAGAGCATCTGAATTAAGCAGAACACTCCTACCCAGTCAAAAGATCAGGGCTTGATCCATCACCGTTTTTTAGCTCACTGCACCATCCCAGTTCAGAACCTGGCTACATGCAAATTAGTCTGTCCCTGGCCCAGTGCATCATGGGAACAGGGCAGACCAAACTACCAAGCCAATTCTTTACTGGTAAGGAAACAAACTTCCGGGGACCGGTTTCTGGCATTACAGCCGTCTTCGGCCCGGCTTGCTTTAATCCTGATGGTGCAGTGAGCAAGGGACTCATGTCTGAGCATACCCTTCCACTCCTATAGTGGCCAAAACGATTCAGAAAAGGGGGTGGTGATGGACAGAGCATCTGAATTAAGCAGAACACTCCTACCCAGGCAAAACATCAGGTCTTGATCCATCACCGTTTTTTAGCTCACTGCACCATCCCAGTTCAGAACCTGGCTACATGCAAATTAGTCTGTCCCTGGCCCAGTGCATCATGGAAACAGGGCAGACCAAACTACCAAGCCAATTCTTTACTGGAAAGCAAACAAGCTTCCGGGGACTGGTTTCTGGCATTACAGCCGTCTTCGGCCCGGCTTGCTTGAATCCTGATGGTGCAGTGAGCAAGGGACTCATGTCTGAGCATACCCTTCCACTCCTATAGTGGCCAAAACGATTCAGAAAAGGGGGTGGTGATGGACAGAGCATCTGAATTAAGCAGAACACTCCTACCCAGTCAAAAAATCAGGGCTTCATTCATCACCGTTTTTTAGCTCCCCATCAGGATTCAAGCAAGCCGGGCCGAAGACGGCTGTAATGCCAGAAACCGGTCCTCGGAAGCTTGTTTCCTTTCAAAAAAACATCAGGATTCAAGCAAGCCGGGCCGAAGACGGCTGTAATGCCAGAAACCGGTCCCCGGAAGCTTGTTTCCTTTCAAAAAAACATCAGGATTCAAGCAAGCCGGGCCGAAGACGGCTGTAATGCCAGAAACCGGTCCCCGGAAGCTTGTTTCCTTTCCAGTAAAGAATTGGCTTGGTAGTTTGGTCTGCCCTGTTCCCATGATGCACTGGGCCAGGGACAGACTAATTTGCATGTAGCCAGGTTCTGAGCTGGGATGGTGCAGTGAGCTAAAAAACGGTGATGGATCAAGCCCTGATCTTTTGACTGGGTATGAGTGGTCTGTTTAACTCAGATGCTCTGTCCATCACCACCCCCTTTCTGAATCGCTCCTACACAGCGGCCTTCAAGTGACACAGAGGCCTGCGAGTGACACAGAGGCCTGTGAGTGACACTGAGGCCTGCGAGTGACACAGCGGCCTTGGGGCTGCTCCTACACAGCGGCCTGCAAGTGACACAGAGGCCTGCGAGTGACACAGAGGTCTGTGAGTGACACAGAGGCCTGAGAGTGACACAGCGGCCTTGGGGCTGCTCCTACACAGCGGCCTGCAAGTGACACAGAGGTCGGGGGGCTGTCACTACATAGAGGCCTGCGAGTGACACAGAGGCCTGGGGGCTGTCACTACATAGAGACCTGCGAGTGACACAGAGGCCTGTGAGTGACACAGAGGTCTGGTGGCTGCTCCTACACAGAGTCCTGTGAGTGACACAGAGGCCTGTGAGTGACACACACAGAGAGGTCTGGGGGCTGTCACTACACAGAGGCTGGTGAGTGACACAGAGGCCTGCGAGTGACACATCGGCCTGCGAGTGACACAGCGGCCTGTGAGTGACACAGAAGTCTGTGAGTGACACAGAGGCCTGCGAGTGACACAGCGGCCTGTGAGTGACACAGCAACCTGAGAGCTGACACTACACAGCAGCCTGGAGAGACTCAATGACTTGGGATCTTTGATTACAGAGATTCGAAAAACTCATGAGAACCTCATACTGGCCAATGACTGAGCCAGACATGTGTCGGAAATGCTGGTAGGCATTGAAAGAGTCAGTCAGGCACTCTCTGTGAATAAATGGGTGATATTGGAGGGCCTGCACGGCTGGGGCCGTCGCTGCCTATAACTGCAGTGCAGAGCTTCTGAAAGGCTTGTGGTGGAGGGACGGAGGGGGTGGGGCGTCATATATTTCATTAATCCTGCAGTCTGGTGCCTCTGGACTGGACGGTCAGTGATGTAGGGTGGGGTGCATTACACTGCGCCTGCAGCCAGGGGCCTATGAAAGATCTGTGGGGCCCCTGAGGTCGTCTACTGTGCACTAGCAGCCAGGGGCCTATGAAAGATCTGTGGGGCCCCTGAGGTCGTCTACTGTGCACTAGCAGCCAGGGGTCCCTGAAAGATCTGTGGGGCCCCTGAGGTTGTCTACTGTGCACTGGCAGCCAGGGGCCTCTGACAGATCTGTGGGGCCCCTGAGGTCATCTACTGTGCACTGGCAGCCAGGGGCCTATGAAAGATCTGTGGGGCCCCTGAGGTCGTCTACTGTGCACTAGCAGCCAGGGGCCTATGAAAGATCTGTGGGGCCCCTGAGGTTGTCTACTGTGCACTGGCAGCCAGGGGTCCCTGAAAGATCTGTGGGGCCCCTGAGGTCATCTACTGTGCACTAGCAGCCAGGGGCCTATGAAAGATCTGTGGGGCCCCTGAGGTCGTCTACTGTGCACTGGCAGCCAGGGGTCCCTGAAAGATCTGTGGGGCCCCTGAGGTTGTCTACTGTGCACTGGCAGCCAGGGGCCTCTGACAGATCTGTGGGGCCCCCGAGGTCGTCTACTGTGCACTAGCAGCCAGGGGCCTATGAAAGATCTGTGGGGCCCCTGAGGTCGTCTACTGTGCACTGGCAGCCAGGGGCCTATGAAAGATCTGTGGGGCCCCTGAGGTCGTCTACTGTGCACTGGCAGCCAGGGATCCCTGAAAGATCTGTGGGGCCCCTGAGGTCGTCTACCGTGCACTAGCAGCCAGGGGTCCCTGAAAGATCTGTGGGGCCCCTGAGGTCGTCTACTGTGCACTGGCAGCCAGGGGCCTATGAAAGATCTGTGGGGCCCCTGAGGTCGTCTACTGTGCACTGGCAGCCAGGGGTCCCTGAAAGATCTGTGGGGCCCCTGAGGTCGTCTACCGTGCACTAGCAGCCAGGGGCCTATGAAAGATCTGTGGGGCCCCTGAGGTCATCTACTGTGCACGACATGAAACCTGTAATCCAGGTCCCTGAGGGGCCCGCGAGTCAGTCCAACCACCTTACACTAAGCCGGGAGCACAGTCATAGGACTGGGGCAGCCTCCACATATTACACGCGGCCTTCTGTGGGGTATCTTTAAAAGCCCATGAGGCGTCCACCAGGTGTTACGTCAAGCCTGCGATCTAGGGCCAATGAAAGAGGTATGGGGGAGAGGATGTGGTCTGTCAGCTAGACTGCCGACTTTGGTGCTGGAGACCAGGGTTCGAGCCTCGGGGTCGCGTCCACATCCTATGATTCTGGGCAAATCACTTAATCTCCACGCGCCTAACAAAAAAACTTTTTAAAAAATTAATATGTCTTTGTGTAACGTAACTGGTGCTCATGTAAAGCGCTCCAATACCTTTGGGTCGACTTCGCGCTATATGAATCTGCATTAAAAATAAATAAATAAATGGGGCAGAGGGGAGCCCGCCCCACGGTGAGATAGACTTGGGATCCAATGCGTCTGAAAGGGCCGTGGAGGCACAGCGAGCCTCGTGTCTCCGAGGCCTTAAACTCTGTGTAGCTCACAAGATGATGGACGGAATGTTGCACAATGGCAAAACATTCACCGGCAGTCACAGATCTGGGTTTAATCCATCGTTATTTTGCTCACCAAGCCACCCCAGTTATGACATGGCCATATGCAAATCTGTCTTGACCCTGTGCCTCATGGGAACAGTCCAGCCCGAACTGCCAAGCCATGTCTTCCCTGGACCGGAATCAAGCATCCTAGGACTGGTTTCTGGCTATCAGCCGTCTTCAGCCAGGATAGCTTGACTCCAGTGGCGTGGTGAGCACGGGACCCACGTCTGGGCATACCCTTCACACAAAGGGTGAACAGCAAAACTCACAAGATGGACGGAATGCTGCACAATGGCAAAACATTCACCCCCAGTCACAGATCTGGGTTTAATCCATCGTTATTTTGCTCACCAAGCCACCCCAGTTCAGACATGGCCATATGCAAATCAGTCTTGAACCTCTGTGTGCCAGGCCTGTGATGGAGCCTCTGAATGGACTGTGTGGCGGAACCAGTTGGAGCCATAGGAGCTCTGTGTGCCAGGTCTGTGGCGGAGCCTGTGAAAGGACTGTGTGGCTGAAGCCTGGACACAGTTGGAGCCATAGGAGCTCTGTGTGCCAGGTCTGTGGCGGAGCCTGTGAAAGGACTGTGTGGCTGAAGCCTGGACACAGTTGGTGCCACGGGAGCTCTGTGTGCCAGGCCTGTGGCAGAGCCTCTGAAAGGACTGTGTGGCGGAGCCAGTTGGTGCCAAGGAAATTGTGTTTGCCAGGCCTTTGGTAGAACCTCTGAAAGGACGGTGTGGCTGGAGCCTGGACACAGTTGGTGCCACGGGAGCTCTGTGTGCCAGGCCTGTGGCAGAGCCTCTGAACGGACTGTGTGGCGGAGCCAGTTGGTGCCAAGGAAACTGTGTTTGCCAGGTCTGTGGTGGAGCCTCTAAAAAGGACTGTGTGGCTGAAGCCTGGACACAGTTGGTGCCACGGGAGCTCTGTGTGCCTGGCCTGTGGTGGAGCCTCTGAAAGGACGGTGTGGCTGGAGCCTGGGCACAGATGGTGTCACAGGAGCTCTGTGTGCCAGGTCTGTGGTGGAGCCTCTGAAAGGACGGTGTGGCTGGAGCCTGGGCACAGTTGGTGTCACAGGAGCTCTGTGTGCCAGGTCTGTGATGGAGCCTCTGAAAGGACGGTGTGGCTGGAGCCTGGACACAGTTGGTGTCACAGGAGCTCTGTGTGCCAGGTCTGTGATGGAGCCTCTGAAAGGACGGTGTGGCTGGAGCCTGGGCACAGTTGGTGTCACAGGAGCTCTGTGTGCCAGGTCTGTGATGGAGCCTCTGAAAGGACGGTGTGGCTGGAGCCTGGACACAGTTGGTGTCACAGGAGCTCTGTGTGCCAGGTCTGTGATGGAGCCTCTGAAAGGACGGTGTGGCTGGAGCCTGGGCACAGTTGGTGTCACAGGAGCTCTGTGTGCCAGGTCTGTGATGGAGCCTCTGAAAGGACGGTGTGGCTGGAGCCTGGACACAGTTGGTGTCACAGGAGCTCTGTGTGCCAGGTCTGTGATGGAGCCTCTGAAAGGACGGTGTGGCTGGAGCCTGGGCACAGATGGTGTCACAGGAGCTCTGTGTGCCAGGTCTGCGGCGGAGCCTCTGAAAGGACTGTTTGGAGCATGCAGACAGTTTGTGCCACTCTATGGCAGGCCACTGCCTCAAATGCACGGGGGGCTGCAGCACCATCGGTTGCATGTTGAAGTTTTTTTTTTTGCAGAGTTTTATATAGCGCGAACTAGACCCAAACCGAATCAGGTATCAGAGCGCTTTACATAGCACCAGTTACGTTACGTGAGGACACACATTCATTTTAGGCACGGGGAGATTAAGTGATTTGCCCAGAATCACAGGAGGTTTTGGCGTCGTTACCGAGACTCGAACCCAGATCCCCAGGTCCGAGGTCGAGCGCCTTAGCTGTTAGGACAACCCCTCTCCCCTAGGTTGCTTGCAGGAGACACTGCTGAGAAAAGCTCGGGCATAGTCATGTGTGCACGGCAGATGGGTCGCTGCCCCTGAAAGGCCGATGGGGTTGGGACATATCAGCAAAGCCACCGGAATTATGTGATTGTGCAGCAATCTTTGCAAATTAAAGATTTGCACATTTGCCAAATAATCCATACTTTGACGCATAATCTGCAGATTTTAACCAAAAAACATTAGTTTCTAGCTCAAATGGTTTATAAGTTACTAAAACGCAACAAAACATGTTGCTGTGCACTTGCAACGCTGGACTAGTCACCTTTCTGTTGCTGATTGCTATATTTGGATGTTAAACTGGCACTAATGACGTGCAACTAATACCCTGGGAGTATTACCAAATTTAAAAATGATGAACTAATGAAGTAATACTATCACAAAATGTGCCGCATTATGAAGCATAATTTGCCTTTTCTTGCTGCATAATTTACTCAGACCTGCCACATAATTTGGCCTTCTCCTACTGCATAATTCCAGTGGCCCTGCATATTTGTTACAGGACAGACTGTCAGTCTATTTGCCCTCAATCGTACATGTCTACAAAGTGCTCCAAACTCTTTGAAAAACGCCCAACGTTTCCTGTAAACCTGTCCTATAAATGGGCACCTACTGTCAGGTCCGGAGTACCAGCACTTTTCAAAAGGGTCCCAGCGCTTCTCAAGAGGAGTAAAGCACATTTAACAGCAGAGTACCAACACTTCTCAGTGGTAAATAATTACCCTGGAATAGTATCGATATTGTCATGCCAGGCACCGCTGTAAGCATGAACCCTGGGCATAGTAGTACGCTACGCTCACGGATCGTGTGTAGTTTGCGCTACTACGCACTACGGGAATTGCACGTAGCACAGTGCGAAAACGCATAGGGTAGCCGTCAGTTTTTGCTTGCTCGCGGTCGTCAAAGTCAAATTGGCGACCGCGAGCGAGCAAAATCTACATCCCGGAGAGACTTTTTCCTTGTTCGCGATCAGCAACATCAAGTTGGCGATCGCGAGCATGGAAAATAAACCTCCCGGCAAGATTCTCAACGCGGGGAGGTCAGGTTTATCATTGCGAGTGGTTGCGTATGCTTGCGACCGCTCGCGATGAGAAACTACCAGTCCGCTTTGAGAAAGCTGCCGCTCAAGTACAAATCTACTAGAGCGGCAGAAAACGACCGCTTGCACTGTGCAAGATACCGTTTGCAATGATTGCAGTGTGAACAAACTTCCGGTACTGTGCAATCAGGGTGAACAGCATTTTCCCTACCACACTACGCAGTTCGCGTAGCGTGCGTAGTGCACTTCGCGTAGCGCTACAGCATAAACTACGCACAGGGTTAGTAAGCATGCCATCTGTTCGGATTTGGGAGCGTCTCTCGTTATACTCTGGGACCTTCTGCTAATCCTAGAAGCCAGAACTAGGGCCACTAAGATCCGATACACATGTAGCCTTCAGGCAGCGTAGCAGAGCCCTGCCGGCCAAGACTGGCCAGGTCAGTAACTTGGACCGGTAGACTGCTCGAGGTCCTATCATGCTCACCCCAGAAGTGCCCACAAACAAATTAAGTGCGCCTGGGCCCCTCCAGGCCTTCAAGCAGGGGTGCTGCCCCTTGCTCCTGAATGACTACCCTACCCTGGTGCACTCACTCTGTTCATCCTCCATGGACTGGCAACCTTCCTGGCCTCTACCGGGAAGGGTGGAGCTCTGTGCCTTTTACACCATTAATAAGCACAGGTGTTTCTACCCATGCAATGCAGGAGCCATAACAAGGCGTGTGGCTGCCAGGAGCTCAGCATTGCTGATTGGTGAATACTCCATGTCAGTCAGGCTTACACCAAGGGCGTCATTTATAAGGAATTGGCGAAGGGCAGCGTCGCAAGTTTTCTTACAGCACTGCCCTACACTAATGTGAAAGGGCAGGATTGCACCATATTTATGAAATAAGGTACATTCCTGTCCTTTCCACATGCGCTCGGTCACAATTTGCTGCCTAGCGCCAACGCAGGCACCCTTGCACAACGGTGCCTCCGTTGCAGGCAGGATTGTTTGGAAGACCTTCCTGCACAAAAACAATCCTGAGAGGCGTTTTCCTCTATGTGTGCTGCCGAATGCAGCACACGTGGGAAGAGAAAAAATGAAGAGGAATAACAATATTTTTCCTAGTTACGCCTGCTCTGGGGAATCATAAGGTTTTGACCCTGCCCCAGGTTTACGCGATTAAGTAAATCTGGGGAAGCACCAAAACCCATGGCTGCTGCGTGGAAAGACCCACCGCAACGCCCATGGAACACCTCCTTGACGCAGGGTAAGGGAAGGCAGCGACTTGTATGTAAGTTGCTTCCCTCACAGCACAGCTCCGCATGGTAGCTGTTGCCCCCTGACCCTTTCAGGTCCTTAGTTCAAGGCCCTCCTCAACCTGCAGGCACCCGCCTGCGCCTCATGCCTGGTGGTTCTGTGGGGAGCATCTCTGCTCTGCCCTGGTTTTTTTTGCTCCTCTGCTCTTTTTTTTCACCTGCCTTTTTTCTATTTCTGCTTTCCTGTCACTTTCTTTCTTTTCTCCTTATTTGTGCTTTTTTTCCCTTTCTCATTCCGCTGCATGTACCCCACAGCCTCGCCCTCCTCCAGTGCTGTTTTACCACCTTCCAGCTGTCCAGCCCTACCCAAACGCTATTTAATGGCGGCCGCTGCGCGGTGAAGAGGAAATCTTACTGACCTTGTCAGTAAGTAGCTTCCCTCACCACACCATAACTGGTAGCTGTTGCCCCTTGACCCTTCCAGGTCCTTAGATCAAGGCCATCCTCCACCCACAGGCACCAGCCTGCGCCTCACACCTGGTGGTCCAGTGGAGAGCATCTGTGTTCTGCTGCTGCTCTGCCCTCTGTCTTCTGCTTTCTGCCATTTTTGCTCCTCTGCTCTTTTTTCACCTTCCTTTTTAGGGCTCGCCTGCTGATGCGCTTCAGCGCATAGCTGGCGAAGCTCTATAGGGGCTTATCCAGTGTTTATCCACCACTGGCGATTCCACTGGCGATTCCTTCAAGTGCATGTGCTTTTTAGGTCATTGCGCTTGCGCAAGCCCTAAAAAGCGCGTGCACAATGCCACCAGCCGCCTGCCTGCCTGCCTCGCATTACCACATCAAAGGCAGCCCTCCGAGCGCATTTCTCACCCCCTAATTATTCACGGCCGGCCGGCAGGCACATCAAAGGCTGCTGCTGCCGTGACTCGCATTTCTCCTCCCTCCTCCCCTATCACTGCCCAGGCCGGCCGTACTTTCTCTTTACAAGGGCGCCCATTCCTGAATCACTTGAAATCTCTCCACATTATTTGCATTTTGTTAATTAAAAAAATTAACTACAACACAGCGTTGCACATTTTTCTCGACTTCGGAAGGATGAGTCCCAATCTCATTTGTACAAAGTGTTGTAATGGGATTATTGGAGAGTTAGAGAAACGTGCTCACAAGTTACATTTTTATGCAAATCATCTGAGTAAATAAACAATAGCATGGTGCCGTTTGCGTCCTTGACTTGATCTGGTTTTTATTTTTATTTTGCTATTATTCTCACAAAGGCTAAGAAGGTCTGCCTACTTTAGTATTAAGTGCTATACGTCGCATAAGCAACAGCTAACCATTCACTCACCCACGCAACGCCACTCACCCACGCAACGCCACTCACCCACGCAACGCCACTCACCCACGCAACGCCACTCACACACGCAACGCCACTCACACACGCAACGCCACACACACACGCAACGCCACACACACACGCAACGCCACACACACACGCAACGCCACACACACACGCAACGCCACACACACACGCAACGCCACTCACACATGCAACGCCACTCACACATGCAACGCCACTCACACACGCAACGCCACTCAACCACGCAACGCCACTCACCCACGCAACGCCACTCACCCACGCAACGCCACTCAGCCACGCAACGCCACTCACACACGCAACGCCACTCACACACGCAACGCCACTCACACACGCAACGCCACTCACACACGCAACGCCACACACACACGCAACGCCACACACACACGCAACGCCACACACACACGCAACGCCACACACGCAACGCCACACACGCAACGCCACACACGCAACGCCACACACACATGCAACGCCACTCACACACGCAAAGCCACTCACACATGCAACGCCACTCAACCACGCAACGCCACTCACCCACGCAACGCCACTCACCCACGCAACGCCACTCACCCACGCAACGCCACTCACCCACGCAACGCCACTCACCCACGCAACGCCACTCAGCCACGCAACGCCACTCAGCCACGCAACGCCACTCAGCCACGCAACGCCACTCACACACGCAACGCCACTCACACACGCAACGCCACTCACACACGCAACGCCACTCACACACGCAACGCCACTCACACACGCAACGCCACTCACACACGCAACGCCACACACACACGCAACGCCACACACACACGCAACGCCACACACACACGCAACGCCACACACACACGCAACGCCACACACACACGCAACGCCACTCACACATGCAACGCCACTCACACACGCAACGCCACTCAACCACGCAACGCCACTCACACACGCAACGCCACTCAACCACGCAACGCCACTCACCCACGCAACGCCACTCACCCACGCAACGCCACTCAGCCACGCAACGCCACTCACCCACGCAACGCCACTCACCCACGCAACGCCACTCACCCACGCAACGCCACTCACCCACGCAACGCCACTCACCCACGCAACGCCACTCACACACGCAACGCCACTCACACACGCAACGCCACACACACACGCAACGCACGCAACGCCACACACACGCAACGCCACACACACATGCAACGCCACTCACACATGCAACGCCACTCACACACGCAACGCCACTCACACACGCAACGCCACTCACACACGCAACGCCACTCACACATGCAACGCCACTCACACATGCAACGCCACTCACCCACGCAACGCCACTCACCCACGCAACGCCACTCACCCACGCAACGCCACTCACCCACGCAACGCCACTCAGCCACGCAACGCCACTCAGCCACGCAACGCCACTCAGCCACGCAACGCCACTCAGCCACGCAACGCCACTCAGCCACGCAACGCCACTCAGCCACGCAACGCCACTCAGCCACGCAACGCCACTCACACACGCAACGCCACTCACACACGCAACGCCACACACACACGCAACGCCACACACACACGCAACGCCACACACACACGCAACGCCACACACACACGCAACGCCACACACACACGCAACGCCACTCACACACGCAACGCCACTCACACACGCAACGCCACTCACACATGCAACGCCACTCACACATGCAACGCCACTCACACACGCAACGCCACTCACCCACGCAACGCCACTCACACACGCAACGCCACTCACCCACGCAACGCCACTCACCCACGCAACACCACTCACCCACGCAACGCCACTCACCCACGCAACGCCACTCACCCACGCAACGCCACTCACACACGCAACGCCACTCACACACGCAACGCCACACACACATGCAACGCCACTCACACATGCAACGCCACTCACACATGCAACGCCACCCACGCAACGCCACACACACACGCAACGCCACACACACACGCAACGCCACACACACACGCAACGCCACACACACATGCAACGCCACTCACACATGCAACGCCACACACGCAACGCCACTCACCCACGCAACGCCACTCACCCACGCAACGCCACTCACCCACGCAACGCCACTCATCCACGCAACGCCACTCATCCACGCAACGCCACTCATCCATTTGCAAAACGAAAAATGTGAAACTCTTCTATTGCGAGACCTATTGCATTTTCAATGCTTGTTCTCTATGTCTGCTTTCTTGTCACTTTCTCTAATTTCTCCTTATTTGCGTCTTTTTTCCCTTGCCGCTGCTCATACCCCGTGGCCTGCCCCATTCCCCCATGCCATTTTCCCACTTCCCAGCTGCCCAACCCTCCCCAAACACTATTTGTGGTGGCTGTGAGGCTGCACCGCTGGCGCGCCAAAGGCAAGCCCATCTGCGCTTATCCACGCCTGGACCGCAGCCAGCACCACATACACTGGTACCCTGACCATCCACCGCTATGACTCCATCTCCCTCCACACCGGATGTTCCACCGCCTGCCACCTCGCTCAGCCTAAGAACACCACAGGCCCGTTCATCTCCAACACCTGCAACTGCACCTTCGCCGGCCTTCACACACCAGACCCACTGACCACACGACCCTCAAGAACAGGACACAACCACCTCAGATGCATCCTACTCAAAACCCGCTCCCTCAAAAGACAAGCTGTGGAAATCTGGGACCTGCTCGACTCTATCTCCGCTGATGTCGCCTTCTTCACAGAAACCTGGATGAACACCAGCTCAGCCCCGCACATTGTAACCGCCATCCCCGTCAGATACAAGATCATCCACCACAAGGACTGCGTCAACCTGCCGGGAGGAGACATCGCCATTGTACACAAAGATACCCTCCACCTCACAACCAGCTCCGACATTCACTCACCCGACATGGAGCACCACCACTTCCATATCCTAACCAACCCGAATGCCACCCTTCACTGCACCCATGTCTACAGACCTCCAGGACCCTGCACCCCTTCAGCGAAGCCATAACCGACTCCATCACTCACCACGCTCTCGCCTCAACGAACTCCATCCTCCTCGGCAACCTCAGTTTCCAAGGACAACCTCGTAGCCCACAAGACCTCATCCCTACTGGAGAACCTCGTCACCATTGGACTCAAACAACAGGTTACAACGCCAACCCACTCAGTAGGACAAACGCTCGACCCCATCTTCTCCTCAAGCAAAATCTCCATCAGCCACACTGGACCGCCCACCACTGCATCTACTTCTACTTCACCAAACCCACCTTACGCCACCACACCCACAATCCTTGCAGAAGCTGGAACAAGGTCACCAAAGACCAACACACCACCTCCCTCAGCAAGACCCCACCACAGCACACAACCTCACTGCAGCCATTGAGGAACGCATCAATGCCAATACACACAACAGCAAAGCACTCTTTGCCATGGTCAAAGAAATCGCTAAAGCCAGCACAAAGACAGCATACGTTCCCTCGTCTCAAGACCTCTGCAACATCGCCACCTTCTTCCATTGTAAGATCAAGGCGCTCTACGACAGCTTCGCAACCCAAGCTCACCCACAACCACGGCACCCAATGGCTCCAGACCCCAGCAGACCTTAACCAGCTGTACTACCCTCACCTCTGGTGATACCCTCAAGATCATGAAGAGCATCCACTTCGGAACCCCCGGACATCCCTGCCCTAACCACACATTCAACAGAGCAAGCACCTCCGTTGCACCTGAACTCTCCCGGACCATCAACTGCTCTATCTAGTCCGCAACCTTACCGAAGACTAGAAGCACGCAGAGATCAACCCCCTGCTGAAGAAACTCTCTGCCAACCCGACGGGCATCAAGAACTACAGATCCATCTCTCTGCTCTCCCTGCCAAAGTCATCAAGAAAGCCATCAACGCCCAACTCTCCAAGTTCATCGAAACAAACAACATCCTGGTTCTCTCCTAATCAGGCTTCAGAAGCAACCACAGCATTGAGACAACACTCCTCGCCACTTATGATGGCATCTGCACCCTACTCGACTTAAGCAAGACTGCTGCCCTCATCCTTCTGGACCTCTCAGCTGCCTTTGACACCATCTCCCACTACACCCTCTGTGCAAGACTATACTGCATCTGTGCCAAAGCCCTATAATGGATCTGCTCCTTCGTCACCGTTTAAACGCAGAGTCAGACTTTCACTGTTCACCTCAGAATGCTCAGAGATCAGCTGCTCCTTCTTGCGCACTACTCTCTTCAACAGCTACATGGCCCTGCTCGCAGCCATCGTCAGAAGCCATGGACTCAACATCGTTTCCTACACCGATGACACCCAGGTGATTCTCTCTGACGAACCCACAGGCGTAAAGAGCAACTTCCTCAATGTGGTGAGGGCAGTCATCACCTTGATGGACAGCTGCCTTAAGCTTAACTCAGACAAGACCAAAGTCCTCATGCTGGGCTCCTCCCCCTCTGCCTGGGACGACTCTTGGTGGCCCGCACACTCGGAATCCCCCCCACGCCCATGGACCACGCACAAAACCTTGGCATCATCCTCGCTCTCAATGATCTGCCAAATCACTGCCATTTTGTCCTGCTTCCACACGCTTGCCTCCTTCATAAGATCTTCTTTCTTCAAGTGGATCCCCACTGAGTCCAGGAAAATTGTGTTTTTGGTTGAATTATTGCTGAGGGCACCACAGGCTGCAGAGGGAATGGAGACCCTGTAGCCACAGGCATCAACAAGGATTTTGGTGAGTGTCAATGTCAGTTCAGTCGTTGACACTTTTACCATCTTTGCTATCAACAGGGCCTCTGAGGTACCGTATTTCTGCAGGAGAAAACTACATACTGGAAATTCCCTGAAAAGGTCAGCCTCAATTAAGGTCCCTTCCCTATCCTCAACATGAGCAATTACTGTGTGAAAGTGTTTCGCGGTCTTTGAATGGCCGTGTCCTTTTGGAACTCCATGTACAAGATGGTAGCATTGCTCCAAACTTCCCTGTGTCCATTGTGAATATGACAGCTTGCATGTCCCTGGACTCAGAGACCAGCCAAAACCAGTCTACCTACTGGATCAGAGAGATGTTGCCATTCTCTTCTCTGCACACTGTAGATTACTTCGGTGACACCTCTCACTTGCTTTTTCCTGTGTGAATGTCACCTATCGGCAGGGGCTTGCCGCTTGCCTCTGTCTGCCTTGGGTCAGCATCCACGCCTTGACCAGTCTACACTGGTGTAACAGTGGACTCCATGCTCTATAAGACAACAAAACGCATCTGCAGGGTGGTCGACTTCCCATTCTCAGTGAGGAAATGGATGAATTCCTAGAATGAAGGAGGATGGACGACCCTGAGAGGGAAGAAACTGAGTGGGCAAGTGACTGAATGACCTATACATGAGGACCTCAGCAACTAAGAATCCCCAAAGTCATTGGATCCCTGCAGCTTGACGGAGAAACAAAGACCACAGACAAGCAATGCCTGAGCTGTGGTGCTACAGGGATGCTTCATTTACCTCATCATCACTGGGAGCCTGCAGTGTGGAGAAGTGTGGCTCAATGGTTAGAGCGGCAGACCCTGATGCAGAGGTCTGGCCCGGGACCAGGGTTCAATTCCCGCCTCGGCGGGTCTTGGGCTCAACTTCCTCGGACTTGATAATTCTCGCCTCGGTGCCTGTTCCAATCATGGAGTCCCACTCTGCAACTCTGGGCAATAGCTTGCTTAATCTCCACAACGGCCCCCACAACGCTAAGGATGCCTGGCCTCCACCTTGGGGGTGCCCAGGAGTGGACACTTCACAGGGAAAAGCCAGGAAGGGATCCTCAGCGGTATTCGTGCAAGCGCCTTGAGACCCTTGCGGGTGAGTAGTGCGCTATACAAGTATCAATTTACAATTTACATTGTCCTAGACTCTCCCTGGGCCTTCAGCATGCCTTTCCCAGAGAGAAGCTGGAGGTTCTGAGCCATCACACCCAACTCCAGGGCCAGCTTTCATTGATAATACACGAATATCCTTATTCCAGAACCATCAGAACAATGTTTCTAATCTCTATGTCTCTAGTGATAGTCATTGCCTAAACAAGTCTAAACTTGATTGCCAACTGCAAGTGTTGATGTTCTGAAGTTTAGTTTAGTTGTTTGTTTCCTCCACCAAACAACTTGACTGCGACCACCTCTTTTCGGGATCAAGGCAACTGAAGTTTAATTTCTAAAGGTGAAAATACAAGAACAAAAGATAAGAAAGGCACCAAGAGTAGTTAGGAAGCTATGGGAGGCAGAGAGAGTTGGGTAGTACTTGTTTCTTAAATCAGATCTGGAGGGAAGACATAAATGAGTAATTATCAGAGTGGAAGAGTTGTAGAGCATCGAGTACTCTAAAGTAGGCAATATACAAAGTACATTGTAGTGGTTGAAGCATGGGTGAAACTGGAACTAGGTAAATGTGGGAAAGGAGGAAATGTCAAGGTTATGGGGAAGGAGCGAAAGCACGAGAGGAAAAGCATGGTTGCGAAAGGGACATGTGTTAAGTGGGGCAGACAGGTTAAAAAGTTTATAGAGGAGGGGGTAATAGAAAGTATGGTCAGTGAGGGCAGTAAAAGTGAGAAGGTAGGCAGGGGAAAAAAGATACAAGAGTGTGAAGTATGTAAAAGCATGGTTAGGTGAGGATCCTGTAAGAGCGAAATTGTGGTGAGGAGGAAAAGTCACTGAACAGACTTGAGAAGAGGGATGGAGGAGAGCAAGGCAGAGTCAGGAGGAATGACTTTTACAGAAGAGAAACGTTTATGCTAAAACACTGGGATAAGATATGGAGCATTACGCTAGTCTGGGACACCAATGGTTAATCCAGATTCTATGGGGTTCCCTCAAGGAACAGGGGAGGCCCAAACCACTGGAAGGTGCAGTTTTTCAAGAACCACCAAGTATTAGTCCCAAAATCACAAAAAAATATGGGGTCATACTAGAAGCATTGTATCACACCCTAATGGAAGGCATAACTTTGTTAAGAAACACAAAACCACTGATTAGTTTGAGTCTATGTGGTCCACCTCAGAGCAGTGGAGTCTCAAGCTCTATGCAGCATCCCAAAGAGGGCAGGCTTTAGAGCGGTTCAACCACATCTGGCACTGTCATTGGTTGAGGGGGTGGGCGGGGGACGCTATGTTTAAAAATAACTATTGGTTTAAAAGCATGTGTACTTCCTTGTGCCTCCAGGAGTTGTCAGGCAACAATAGAAATTGCAACATAACTCTGTTGATTAATGTTCCTACAGGTCAGAGCTCGGAATTTTGTCTAGAGGCAGTTTTGACTCATCATACAAAAGCACAGAAGGTTAATGTGCCTGCTGCAAAAAACATATACCAAACAGATCACAAAACTGAGTGAGTGAACCAAGAGTAGCGCAGTAAAATAAAAAAAATTATGTCAGAGACGGGCTATGGAGAGATGAGGTGCCCTGTTAGAGAGTGGCAGTAAGGGAAAGAGGTTATGTTCAGGACAGATTATGGAAATCATCTAAAGCCGGTAATTTTTGTTCCCCATCAGTGCATACTTTAAACGGTTGCATAAGAAGAAATACATTTGAAATGTGTTCTACAGCTTAATGATCCCTTAATTTTAATTAAAATAAACAATGGTATAACAGTCATGTTAAAAATGAAGCAAACACAAGGAGATGATGGACGGAGTGCTGAAACTTTTCAAACACTCACCCCCAGTCACAGATCTGGGTTGAATCCATCATCATTCTTTAGTTCACTCCGCCACCCCTGTTCAGACCCAGCTATATGCAAATCAGTCTTGACCCTGTGCCTCATGGGAACAGTCCAGCCCGAACGGCTAAGCCATGTCTTCCCTGTACCGGAAACAAGCATCCTGGGAGCGATTTTGGGCTAACAGCCCTTATCAGCCAGGCTAGCTTGAATCCAGTGGTAAAGTGTGCAAGGGACTCACGTCTGGGCATACCCTTCCTGCCAACTTAGGATGAACAAAGCAAACACAAGAAGAAGATGGACGGAGTGCTGAAACTTTTGGGACACTCACCCTCAGTCACAGATCTGGGTTGAATCCATCATCGTTCTTTAGCTCACTCCGCCACCCCAGTTCAGACACAGCTATATGCAAATTAGTCTTGACCCTGTGCCTCATGGGAACAGTCCTATTACTAGAAACAAGGGTCCCTTCCACAAAAATATACAAGGCATTAACACAGAACCACAATCAGTGCTGTGTTGATCTATCCAAATGGAAAGGTTTGTGTATATTCAACATACATAAGGAAAGCAATATATTACCAATCTAGTGGGTAGCGTAGCAGGGTATGGAAATCAACAGATTTCCAGACCTCAGACATTCACTTATAAAAGTGACATTAGCAATGAATTTTCTAGGTAGTCACAATGAGAAAGGACAGCTCGTTAACTAATAATTTGTTTTTTGTAAAACATTTTTTATTAAGAAAAAACAAACATCAGCAATAACATACCAATACAGAGGGAGCACTACGATAGGCATCCCTGGTACAATAGGTGATATTACAAAATACAGTCATGTATGATGGAAGGTCTAACAACTAATTATTAATTCATTAAAAATAAATTACTTCCCACCCTTTACCCCTATAAACCTCACAACCCAGACCTAAAATGTACTCAAAAAAATTAAAATATCAGTATTATTAAATCTCAATTAAATAAATATTAATAAATTAAAAATAATCATTAATGCATTATAATTCAATTACATCCCACCCTATTCCCTTATCAATCCGCAACCCTCTACAAAACTAAAAAACACAAATGTTAATTAAAATAAAATTAATAACTGCTAAGAATGTGACAAATCTATTACAAAAACTTAATCAATACTTATACAAAAAAATACATCACATACATTTAAAATATATACTTAAGTACATAAATAATTAAGAAATCAATATTTTAAACAACTATATTTTTGCAAATTGTATTAATAACTTCTCTATTTTTTAAATTGATATTCATTACCTTCAAATCGATATTCTTGACAAAGATATTTTTGCACTCGATATTTCCATTCCACAAGATTATTAACTCGATATTATGGTAGGTCGAATTTTTTACCTTCGATATTCTGTCTCATTACCGGTTTAGGAGCCTATTGGGATCCACCAAGAGCCGGCAGGATGCAACCTACTGGAAGAAGCAGCTTTTCAAAAAGAAGAAATACCAGTCAAATAAAGAACTATGGGATCCACATAGGAATGGGAATTGCATAACCTAAAGGAAGGTGCAACTTCCCAAACCACCAGCTAATTAAGACTCTACGGGCCCACTTATGTGAGGCGCCAACACAAACCACTGTAAGGCAGATTCCCAAAAACAAAAAAACCTGTCAAATAGGAAACCTTGGGGGTTCACCTAGGAGAGGCACGGATGTAACTCACTGGAAGACTCAGCTTCCCAAAACTGGAAGCTAAACAGCAACCTAATGAGGACGCTATGGCATTTGCCGAGCAGGTGCCTAGGCACAAGCCATGGAAAGTGTAACTTCCTAAAATAAAATCCATCAATCAAGCAAACTATAGGGTTCACCTAAGAGTGACAAAGGTGAAAACCACTGCCAGGCACTTCCCAAAAACCACCAGTGAAGAATTTACGGTGTTCAAGGAGCAGCAAAGGTGTACTCCACTAAGAGATATGTCATGCCCTTGAGTTAAATCCTCTGGAAGGATTTAATAAGGTAATAGCCTGCAAGGTGGGAGATGTAAGGTCTCTCACTTCCTTTTGAGTCGATCTGATTGTTGGTCAAGGGTCAGGCCTCGAACTTTTACAATAACTACATGCACCATCCTAAGAATCAGGCACCAGTCAATACTACATGGCTGTAGTATTACAGTAGCATTCACTGAAGGCTAATGGGAAAAGGAATCATGCTTACATGTAACCGAATACAAATGAAACTGTGCACAAAGAGGAGAGGGGGCAGGACAGATGGGAATCTTCGCCTTAGGCCAAGTTCAGAGCTGATTCTTTCACAGCAGGTGTGGAAACAAAATAAAGGCCAATAAGTGAAACTGGGGAAGTTTTGCTAAACAGGCAACACGATCCAGCACAACCAAATTCAGGCCCAAATCAAATGTCTTGTTCGGTTAGCTCAGTTGTTGCCTGGCAGGAACAGTCAGGGCTTGTAAGTTCCCGTCTCTGCAGTCAAAGATGACTTGCTCCTCTAGGCACAGGGGAAATATCCTAGCTGGAAGGGTGTTTTCTGCTTAGCTGTTCTTTAATGGCAAAGGCACAGCAGTAAGTTTGGCACGGCCTAGTAGCGATGGAGCCCAGCACACATAGGCAGCCGTGGTTGGTAGTGGGAGTACCTGCCGGATGTTGTCATGGGGAGAGGCATTGTGGGGGGTAGTAATATATGGATTACGGAGGTATACAGGTAAGTAAACATATAAATAAATAAAACGAATTTCGTTGCGTGCACTGCATCCCCAAATGCGATGCAGTGCGCGCAACAAAATTTGTTTTATTTACTTATGTTTACTTACCTGTATACCTCCGTAATCCATAGATTACTACCCCCCACAATGCCCCTCCCCACGTCACCGCCCGGCAGGTACTTCCCCTACCGACCGCGGCTGCATATAGGAGGGGAAATTTAGATAGAGGCCAGTTTGGACAATCCATAATCTACCGCTGGATTGATTCGGCTGTTTCCTGCCAGCTGCAGTCAGACCAAATACTTTCCCATCTTTACATAGAGCCAGTGAGGTAATGTGATTGATGTAAGCACAGCAATCCACTCAGTTGAATATTCTCAAGTTCATACGTAGCCATTGTTTCCCGCACTAAATGCCACGCAATCTCTTGCGTGGTACACCTTGGGACTCCTACTTGGTTAGTATTACTCTACAGAGAAGAGGACTAGTATGCCAGCATCCAATCACTACTAATACTATGTTGAAAGGAAAAATATATATTGCATATGTGAGAAGCTGCGAGCAGTCTTCTTAAAGTCTTCTCCATTAGCCAACTGCACATACCTGTACATCTCTAGCTGGCTTGTTTCATGGAGCCCCATGCTATGCATGCTTCTTTAAATGTATTTCCTGATATGCAGCACACCATACTGGCTGCCTCATTACCTAAAGTAAGAAATACTATTTTAAAAACAGAGAGCATTGACTTCCAGGCAGAGAATATAATAAACACTACTTCTGCACTCACTGTTTCCTAATGGCAGTATACTATGCAATAGATACTGTCTTCATGTGAATCCTAGATTATCTAGTGTGTTCCATTATTCCAAAAGATCACTCTCACTTTCCCAATAGCTAGTGGCCAACATGTGCACTGATGTCACAAGGTACCAGCAATCTGCGGCGAAGAAAGTTCTATACACTCTGAATTAATCTAACCAATGCCTGCACTACTCCCTCATCATAGTGGGGAAACCGAGCCACGTTCTACCTGGCTACAATGCCAAAACCATATTCCTTACAGGAACACGGTTGTCCAGTCGTCCAACCCCACATTCGCATTGGCCACCCCCCCAGGATTTAAAATTCTGAGGAAAGATTGGTTGAGAGGGAAAGGAGGCGACGTTGCAATCATCTTTAAACAAGAGCTAGACTGCATTTCTATCGCAGTAGATCTCATTGAGGGCGCAGAATGTTTAGGTTTTTGTTGTACCCTACCCCCCCCCCCGCCAATGCATAGCAGGGATCTTGATTTACAGACCCACAGGGGCACCCGGCTACTTCATTAACTCCTTCAATGAAGTCATCACCCCTCTTGCCGTCAGATATAATCAGCTCCTCCTCTTCGGGGACTACAATCTACATATGGATAAACCCCATGATCACTATGTAACCTCTTTGTCTGAATCTATGTTGCATGCAGCCTGGCCCCTTATATCTCCTCACCCACACATAACATGGGCCATATTCTTGACCAGATTTTCTGCAATATGAAATTGGAGGCGGATCTTCCTTCCCCCATCACCTGGTCTGACCACCTCCTTATCAATTTTAAGATACCTAGCTCAGGTTCGGCTACCCCGCCCAAAGTATTAAGGGCGGAACATAATTACAGAGCTCTCCATAAAATATCTTTTTCTGCATTGGTGGAGGCTCTAGAATGCTCCGTCCCTACACTGCTCGGTAACCCCGAAGTAGCTGCCTCTGCACTTGAATCCTGCCTCAGATCCAACATAGATGCGGTAGTCCCTCTGATCTCCCGCACTTCCAGGAGGTTCAGTCTCTTCGCCCCCTGGTTCAATTAATTCCCGAGAGCCAGTAAAAGTGCATGCAAAGGTCTTGAAAGAAAAAGGCGGAAACTCTACACACCTGAGGACAAGATGACCTGTAAGGCTGCCTTAAAATCCTATCACCTACAGGTGAAGGAGGCTAAAAGGAGCTATCTGCAGGCTTAGATTGAGACAGTGCATAATATGGGGATAGAAATGTTTAACATCGTAAAATCATTCACCTCCCCCAAGGCCATTTAGAAAGAATCCCCTCACTCGGCTGATTGGACCAATCGGGTGGCCTTATCCCTTCCAACAAGATTGTCACAATCCAACAGTTTTTAGGTCTCGCGACCTATCGATGCGCGCATGCGCATCGAGCGGAGCGAGAATTCAAGCGGCGAAAACATCATGAAACCACCAGCTTTTTGCTGGCGTTTTCATGGCGTTTTCTTGCAGTTCATGTGAACCACGTGAGCAACATGCACGCGCATTCACGGCCAGGGCTTCTCCTCCCCTAATTATTCATGGCCGGCCGTACTTTCACTTTCCCGCTTCTCCTCCCCTAATCATTCATTCCCGGCCGCTCACAGCACATCAAAGGTCTTCGCCCAGCGTGCGCTCTGCATTCTCTCCCCAGCCAGCTTCCCCCATCCCTCGCACCCTCTCCTCCTTCAGGCCCCCACCATTTGCTTCCTGCCTCAGCAGTCGGTAAGCCAGCTGGCACTTCATGCTTTTACTGTAATTTGCTTGCAGGTAAATACATTTTTCACTTAAGGTGTGCGTTATTTTAGCAACAATTGCCTGAATATTTTTTTTTTCTTTTAGCCACACCTTTGATTCCCATCGCCGAGCTTACTGACCCCCGCCGCATGACGCTCTCAATCTGTTTCCATACTTTAATGCACTTCGAGCCCTGGTTACAATGAAGACGGGCACAATGAGCACAGAATGCAGAGACCGATGTAGCTTTCCATCGCTACTGTGCAGTGCAAGATGCAAACCAGAAATCGAAGGCAAATGTATCTCAAATACTTTCACACACTTTAAACGACACCCACTGCACACATCTTTCTATCGGCAGATTTACAGTCTTAACTGCAAAACAGCTTGACTCCATTTTCGGCGCACGTGGGTGGGATACGCGCCTTTCATAGAGTTCCCGCAGAAACATCGCTATTAGCATCACTGCCATTAGCACTCCTTCCCCTGCTCCGGAGTACGCGGTGGCTCTTAACATGGCACTGACAAAAGTCCCCTGTGGCTTTTCTGCCTCCGCCGCCCCCCAAGGTGGTTGCATGGATGTCTCTGAAGTGCAATCAGTGTGTTGGGACCCTGTTACAAACGCTCGATCCATTACCTGAATGCAAATCGTCATTAGTTCTTACTATATATCCAAGAGGATCCGTACATATCGTAGGAACACGATGAAAGACGGCAGCATCAACTCTTACTGCACTGCCTTGCTTCTCTGGCGCCTAACAATAGAACGGAGGGCCACTTCCCCGCCCCACACCTTCATGCGAAAACCGATCCAAATTCCATCTGCACAAACATTTGTCGATGTGGGCACCAACAAACCTGATACAGCACTGTTAAAAATCAGACAGCAAGACACCACAGCTGTGACCTTTAAAGAGAAGGATCCCAACAGGTGGCAGCGGCAAACAAGCATTGGCATAGCCAATAGGTCTCGCTTGGGGACCTTATAAGTATTTAGTTACAAGGATATTGTGCTGCAAAACAAAATACTTATAAGGTCCCCAAGCGAGACCTATTGGCTATGCCAATGCTTGTTTTGCAGGGATACAGGGGAGGGCCCGATCCTACTTCAATTTCTGATTGAAAAGCCTGTCTTTGCCTTTGAAATAATCTGTTTTAGAATACCTGCGGCTCAATGTCTGGAGAAAATTCTCACTCTGAAGACCTCACCTCTTTGTTGCTAAATGTATCAAATGCTTCCATCTCTTTGGAGTGCAGAATATTCTGGATATTACGGTCCGGTGCTCCTGCTCTGTGGAATTATATGGATGAAAAGGAGGTGGCTCCTTGTGTGAGTAATGTTTTATTTCCTGAGGAACTGCTCATCTTGGTACAATACAAAGTGGGTGATTCGATATTTACTGAGGAAACTGTAAATCATTCCACAACCATGTCTCCAGGACTCAACAGCTCTAACTCTACACCTGATACGGTCAGATGTATCTTTCAGGAGTGTTTGTAAGTGATCACTCTTTAAAGCTCGCCCTCCGTGAACACAGCTTTGGATTCTGGAGTCAAATTATAAGGTGAAATATCATCTTCTCCACTAGCTTTCTCCTTCCCCTCTAGTTCTTAGTAAAGTTCCTATCTTCCCTTCCCCTCCTTGCCTGACCTTACTGGGCTGTTACCATTGTCCTAGTCTTCCCTTATCTTCTCTCGCCTCCCACCTTTCTCATTCCCTTCCTCTTGCAGCTCCCTCCTTTTGCCTCCATTCCTTTATCCGCTCTTCCCTTACCCCTCTCTGTGCTTCCAGCCCAGCCTTCCATCCCAGTTTCCCAACACCAAGCCCTAAGCTCTCCCTTCTAATTTCGTTTCACAGCCACTCCCCACCTTTCCTCTTATTTGTTTATAATCATTCATCGTAAGACCTTGTGTCACTGTAAAGCACAAATATAAGTGCCCATACACTAGATAAGTCGGTGAGGTAAGCTAAACACAGAATTCATAGTAGAGCCTTCATTCTGGGACATTGAGGAACAGTAGCCCAGATGGGAAGGAAGGTCTAGTTTTGGAGCAGAACATCTTAAGACGTAGGTCTGCTGGTCAGCAGAAGATTGTGAAGGCCCATGGCTGCTGTCATACAGACGTGTCAAGCTGTAAAGATGGCACAGCAACTAGCCCCAGTCCACAGCTTCTGTTAAGAGGTTGTGCTGGACATGCTACAAGCTTGCCCAATATAAAAGGTTCTTCGCACTGTGATGAGGAGTTCCACATACGACGTAATGGAGTTCTGAGAGCATTCATGCTAAGTTAGCGCTAAGGGCCAACCATAAGAGTTTGTTGTACCTTTCTCCCCGCTCCTTGTTTTGCACGTCGTAATGCAAGTTGATAGGTAAATTACATGCCATCGTTTTTCCCCACTGAATTTCCCTCTCATCTTGGAGTTGGAGTGCATAGTTGACCCAGATGCTACCGCACACGTGCAGACTGAGATGGCTGCAAGCTGTCTCCCTGGGCCCCGGTGCAGGGTACATGACAGCTCTATCTGGGCCAGGCCGAGGGGTACGTGCCAGCCCTTTCAGAACCCATGCAGGTATGTGACATCCCTCTCTAGGTCCAGGTGCGAGGTACGTGACAGCCTCTCTGGGCTTGGGGTACGTGACAGCCCTCTCCAGGGTACGTGACAGCCCTCTCGGTGCCCGGGCGGGTACGTGAGCGCCGTGCCTCCTCGAGGCCCCCCCTCCTCTGGGGCCTGGATGGGAGGCCCAGTCTCTGCGGGGGGGGGGGGCAGGGCACGCGTCGTGCCTCCTCGGCTGCCCCTATCCGGGCGCCCATCGCGGCCCTGGGGACCGCTCGTCAGCCGCTGCCTACGTGCCACGCCGGGGGATGTCTGCGCCGGAGATGGCTCTGTCCATGCGGGCCTGCGCTGGGTACGTGCCAGGCTGGCTGCCCTCAGCGGGCGGCCTCGGTGGGAGAGCGGCCCGAGCTGCGTCAGCGCCGCCGGCGGCCTGAGAGGAATGACGGCCGCCCGAGGCGCCGTTGGGGGGAAGCGCGGGCTCTGAGGTCAGCGCGCGCCCCCTGCGGCGCGAGGAGCAGACCGCGCATGCGCGCCACGCGCCGAGGCGAGAAACCAACCACGGCTCTGAGGAGACTGGGCCAAAGCGTGAGCCGTGTCCGCGCGCGACCCCCGCGTGCCCCCTGCGGCGCGAGGAGGACAGCGCATGCGCACCGCGCGCCGCAGCGAGAAGTCAACCACGGGTCTGACTGGGGAGACTGGGCCAAAGCGTGAGCCGTGTCCGCGCGCGACCCCCGCGTGCCACCTGCGGCGCGAGGAGACATGCGCATGCGCACGGCGCGCTGAAGCGAACTGCGAGCACCAGACAGTCCTGCTTGGACAGCGCATGCGCAAGGCGCGCAACGAGGGATGTCAAGCACGTGGCTCATGCTGCAGCACCTGTGCGAATGCTCCAGACATGATCAGGCCAATGTTGCTGTTATTTATTGAAGAAATGTTAAATGTTATCGAGAAGGGCTTATACTTTTTGACTGCTTCAAGTTTCTCCCAGATTGGTCAGTTAACCCCTTGTATACTCGTGACGGCCGGGAGCCCTCACGCGTCGTGGTGGACGTGTGCGCAGGACGGCCCCCGCCAGCCGAATCCCGCCCACTAATGAAAACTCCCACACAGCGCAGGAATTTTGCACGCGCAGAGGGGTTTAAGGAAAATGAGGTACAGTGAAGAGAAGTATATTACATTATCTCGGATCAATCAGTTTGGTCAGGTGGGTGAAGCTGAGCTATCTGTTAAGACACTACACGCAGTGATCTTCAATTAGTCTTTATTGAGCTCTTGTATACACACCGCCATCAGCAGCCACCCAGTCTGCTCCCAGCCTCCAAATGATCTTCCTTAGACATCACCCCTTGGAGACCGTGAACATTCCTGGCATGAGCTGCTGAGCATACTTAAAGAGACAACCCCTTACATATGACTACAACATCCCCGTTACCCAACAATGCGAGGAAGAAGTTAAAACAAGATAACATTATACAATGAGAACATTGCTACACAGCAGAATACAGCAACATTGAATAATCACTCAAAGATAAAAGAACAATGGAAACGCAGCACAAGAACAATTGATTCCACACAAGGACTACAAAATACCTGAAAATAGCACTAAGTCTTGACGTAATCCTTGAAGCGTTCAGAAGTAATCCTGACTCACATAGGACTATTCTTCTGGAGAGAGCCAGTAGACAACCTCACATTCAGGCATGGTTATACAGCCAGCATCCACTTCACCATCACCTTTCACATTCAACACCACTGTCCTCAGACTATCCCTTAAACTTTCCACATTCTCCACAACCCGAACTCTCCCATTGGACCCGCAAACCCTTGCATAATGGCATTTAAGGCCACATTTGCAACATGTGGAATTTTTTGCATAGCAGTTTGGACTGCTGGAAACATGACTAAAACTTCCACAACGATAACATTTAAATTTAGTAGCCTCTAGTTCAATTTTAACCTTCCCCCATGAGTAACTTTACAAATGTTTCCATCTGCATCCTGTTGCAACTCCTTCTCCACCACTTCATGTACACTACTAGCTGTAGGGACATGATCAGGCACCATCATGTGACTCTTCATCTCCCTCACCCAGCTGGATGTATTTTCCATTCCATCAACAATGGCAATTACTTCTTTGAGCGAAGGATTCCTCAATAGTAGTTTCTCTTGTACTCTGCTGCTGTTTGTGCACCTTACTAACTGATACCTCACCAGTGAGTCTGTTAACTCTCCAAATTCACAGGTGCGCGCAAGTGTTTTCAAATACGCAATATAATTGCCCACTTTTTCATTTGGTTCCAGTGCTGTTGTGAAAAATCTGTGGACTAAAGTAAAATTCCAGCATTTTAATGGTCATTGCAAAAACATCCGAGGGCACCATCACCTGTTGGTAACTCATCATACTTTCATAAATATTACGGCCCTCAATCCCTAGGTTGTGGAGAAGAATGGCTTGTTTTCTGTGTGCCGAAAATGTCTCGCCTCCAATGGCCACCAAATATGAATCAAAAAGTTTCCTCCATTGCTTCCATAGAAGCATTGGTTCTCCTTTATCACATAGAAAAGCAGGAGGTTGAGACATGCTGGTAGCTGACATGACTACACAGATGCGTTATGTGAATTGCAATAATAAAACTGTGCCTGGCTCTGCAAGCCTTGCCAGGATTTAACTTAGTATGCATGAGGAAATTCACGTAGTAGCACTGTCCTTAATCCAATGATTACGTTGCAGCCAATCAGTCTATAATTACACTGAGAGGAGAAAAAAAATGTAATATGAGACCGATCCAATATGGTGGCCTCACGTCCTGCGCTTCGCTGCGTCATGACGAGGTCGCAGCGGTGCATATGCACTGATGTTCCAGTGCTCTGACACTGGAGAATCCTGTACTTGAAGTCCTCCTTGCAGCTAAAATCTAAATTTGTATTTGTAATGCACGAACTACTCACCCTTACGGCGCTGGGGGCTGTCGTGGAAATTAAGTGAGCTATTGCCCAGAGTCACATGGTGCTGAGCTGATCTGCCACCAGAGCCGGGGATCAAACCGTGAGCCCTGTGTTCCGAAGTCAGCTGCCCTGGCGGCTGCACCACACAGCTGAAACAATTGCTGCTCGTGCACACTTGCCCTCGTAGCTGAGCGATGGCTGCTCGTGCACCGTCGTGATCCCTAGCGGAAGAAGTCCATTGGCCAAAGTCTCTTTGCTCCCAAATAAAAGTAAAAGTTACCTTTTTGACGCTCCACACCACTGTCGTTTTCCATCAAGAGTTTTAAGGTATGTCATATTCAATAATTCCATAATGCTCAACAATCTTCACAGATGGGTTCTCAGGCAAATTGGTGGTGACGCTTGTCCCCAGTCACGTGTCACTTATCGCCAATGTGAAGACGCTACACGCAGTGATCTTCAAGTAGTCTTTATTGATATCTTGTATACAGACCATCAACATCAGCAGCCTCCTAGTGTGCTCCCAGTCTCCAACTGGCCTTCCTTCCAATTTGTCATGGACCTAAGTTAATTGACAGCAGGTACAAGCATAGAAAACACAATTAGCTGTTAAGTGTATTACATGCAACTTTAACACATAGAATCACCTGTGCTAATTAAACTGCTTTCTGCTGCTGGCTTCTAACTAATTCTATATCAGAACTGGAGGTGAGGATTATGTGTGTCTTCACTTTTTTTTCCATCAGCATCAATAAAAAATATTATACTACACCAACAGCTACATTTTTCATGAACATATGGGAAACAAAAAATCTAAAATACATAGCCAATCATAGTATAGTCCTCCACTGAAAATGCTCTTCCCCGTCTAGAGCCTCATCTTTCTTCGCTGCTCCAGCAGCAGATAGGTACACCAATAAGGCCTCTACTTCACTCCTGATCACCACAGGAATTCTGGCCACATACCTAATAGGCAAAAAACCTTCCTCAACACACTCGTTTAAATGTAATCTTTAGCTTCACGTAGTCTTTCTTCGAAAATATTTTCAGATTTTTGCAATACTTCTTTCAACTCTGTTTCTTCCACCACCATTACTTTGTCAGATGCTCTGGGATATATTATGATCTACAAATCATACTGATGTACCCAGCCCAGAAATGGTGTACCACTCTTGGCGACATAAGTTTTCCCAGGCACTTCTCGGTCCTGGAATTGAATTTGGGCCCACAGGTATCCCACTACAGGGATACATGTGGGCCCTTGGCCCCGTCTCTGACACTTGCCAGTGGCCTCCAGTTTCTTCTTGTTCCAGCCTGAACCAGTTGCTGCCTTTTGGCCAAGTGACACCACCACTGCCCGGGTATTACCCACTCACCGTTGTTCCCGCCCACCCCAGGACCTACTTAATGCAGGCCACCGCAGGCGCGTTTCTGGTGTGCCAAAAGCATCCCAGAGGTAAGCCTGTATGTGCCTGAACCTCACTCAGCACCTGGAACTCTGCCCCACGACCATCCAACATAACACCACAGCCACCAGTGGAGCCAATAAAAGCCGCCACTACTCCTCCACCATCCTCCATGACTTCAACATCACACATGGGCAAGCATGCTGCATATCTCCCAGAACCACGTAGGACATTTCTCCTGCACCCATTGCGATGTCACCTGCAACACACCACCACCTTCAACTAACCAACGCATGCCACCACTACCACCTCGCAACAACTGTCCGCCATGCCCCTTAGCATCTGATCCCTTGGAAAACACTCCACAGAAATCTGGAACCTTCTCAACAGCAACACACCTAAACTTCTCTTCGTAACTGAAACATGGCTCAGCCCAGCCTCCAACCCAGACATCACTGCAGCCATCCCACTGCCTATAAAATCATACACCAGGAAAAAATCCACAAACAAGGCGGAGACCTCAAGATCATCTACAAAAACTCGATTGACTGTACTACCCCGACAGACTCTAGCACCAATCTCATGGAACTCCTCCACTTCAAAATACAGACTTCCAACACTATCCTTAAGAGAACCCTTGCCTACTGTACCCGGGCCTCCGAGCAGAATTTTGCAACCACTCCCCTCTAGATCAGACCCACCAACTACATCCTCCTCGGAGACCTCATTTTCCACCTGAAAGACATATAGGCCATAACTCCACGGCCCTTCTCAATGCCTCAGGAACCTGAGACTTACACAGCTCGTCCAAGGACTAACCTGCACAGCAGGCCACACCCTCAACCTTATTTTCTCCACCAGCAACACGATTAACACCACCCACACAACCCCGCTCACATGGCCCGACCTGTACATTATACATTTCAAGATACCTGCCCACCAAGCAACCCCACCAGAAAAACCCAATGCACCATCAAAACATTGGGGCAAAATATCTGAAAAGAACTGTACCAAGACCCTACAAGAATGCCCAGCCAACCACACCGAGAACCTCAATGTCGACACCAAGCTCTTCAATAAATGTCTTGCCCACTGCGCCAACTGCACTGCTCCAACCAGAAACAAGGCCTACAGAAACAAAAAAACTACCCAGCTGGTACACAAATGTCCTCGGAGTCCAAGCGCCATTGCAAACAACTTGAGAGAAAATAGAGACTTGACAAAAACACCACAGCAAGATCCACATACAAAGCCTCCCTGAACCTCTACCATCCACAGCTACGAGAAGCAAAGAAAATCGCCCAAACTCTCAGACACAAAGCCAGCTCCAACAACGGCAAAGGACTCTTCACCATTGTCAAGGAGCTCTCAAATCCCACAGCTGTGAACAACATCATCCCACCTAAAACACACTGCAACAACCTCTCAAGCCAAGATCTACAACACATTCAACCCACAGTATATTAATACAAACTCCGCCGACCAGCTAAATACCTACTACATCACCAAACAGCGGCTAAGCAACTGGAAGCCCTTCTTGGAAGAAGAAACCACTGCTCGGATAAATGCCATCGATTCAGTAGCCCCATCAGACGTAAGCCCCCACTTCATATACAACCTTGGAAAAACCATCATGTCCCCCAGGTTCACTTCTATCATCAACACCTCCATAACCCCTTCCACCTTCCCGTTTGTTGGAAAAATGCAGAAGTCAAAGTTCTGTAAAAGACCAACATCGGACCCCAACACCCTCAGCAGCTACAGACCCGATCGCTCCTGCCTTTTCCAGCTAAAGTCATTGAGAAAGTCATCAATACCCAACTTACAGACCACCTAGAACTCCATCAACTCCTAGACAGGTCTCAATCAGGCTTTCACACAAACCACAGCACAGAGACAGCCCTCATTGTGGCCATTGAGGGCTGTCAGAAGCATTTTTGAACGAGGAGAACGGGTGACACTCATCCTCCTTGACCTCTCCGCAGCTTTCGATACGGTCTCCCACAAGTCACTCATCAGAAAGTTTTAGCACATGAGTATCTGCGACCAGCCCTCAAATGGATATCCTCCTTCCTCACAGACAGATTTCAACGAGTTAGACTCCCCCCTACAACTCAAAACCCAACAAAGTCATCTCTCAAGTATCGTCAGTCAGTCCAACATTCTCCAATGGACATCGTCAGAGTCTATGGCATCAACATAGTATCCTACGCCAATGACACACATCTCATCCTCTTCCTTAACGACTCAATCAGCCCCGCCAAAGAAAACTTTGCCAACTGCGTGAGCAACCTCGCTGGCTGGATGAAAGACAGCTGGCTCCCACACAACACAAACAAAACCAAAAATCTTCTGCAACAGCCCCTCCCCCTAGGACTTTGGACCCACAACCGCCCCTGTGGACTATGCCAAGAGCCTCGGAATCATCCTTGACACCAGCCTCTCCATGAACAGAGAGATCCACGCCGTCTGCTCATCATGCTTCCACATCCTGCGAATGCTGTGCAAGATTTTCAAGTAAATCCCACGAACACCAGATAAACGGTCACCCAGGCTTTTATCACAAGTAGGCTTGATTACGGAAATGTCCTCTACATCAGAATCCCAGCCCATGCCCTATGTCGACTCCAAATCATCCAAAACGCCACTAAAAAACTCAACCTGAACATCCTGCAAAATACCCACATCTTTCCATACCTCAACAATCACCACTGGCTCCCAGTCTAGGAAAGGTGTAAGTTCAACTACTCACCCACACCTGCAAAGTTCTCCACAACACTGGGCCAGCTTACCTCAACTTCTACCAACCCACCTGACACCTTCGATCTGCATCCCAGGCAAGAGCACACCTCCCTTGCATCAAGAAGACCAGATGTGGAGGACGCCCCTTCTTATACCTCGCAGCAAGAACTGGAATGACCTCCCGAAACACCTCAGAACCTACTCCTTCCTGATGGACTATAGCAGGAACCTCAAGACATGGCTGTTTCAGACGAAACAGGCATGATCTCTTCCTCCCACCTTGGGCCTGCCCGACTCAGCGCCTGGATACCCTCAGGGGTGTTTAGCTGCACTCTACAAATTCACATAACATAACCACATCAATATTTGGGCCTTGATGTCCTTTGGATTAAGTTTAACATCTGGCCAAGTGATCTCAAATAGACTCATTGGTATTATTGTGTATAAGTAGCCAGAGCCAACCATTAACCTTACGCCTTGCCTCCCCATCCAGTGCAGTCGGTCTGTTCTAACTTCCAGGAGGTTCCTCGGTCCTTCTATGCTCAGTACTCTTTGACCACCATCCTCAATGTTTTTCTCTCTTACGGAAATGTTGAATTTGTTTCCACTTCTGCACTTTCTGATTGTTTCCTCTTTTGCCACAGTTCTGACACTGTTTGCCTACAGTGAAATAGTTGTTTTGAGTCTCTAGAAAGAAATTTGCTTCCACATCTATGATAAAGCTTAACCCCAGTCCTGATAATGATGTTACTACTCATGCTTGGTGTGTTGTTAGCGTTCCTATCAGGATTTGCCCAATTTATTTTCTTTCCAACCTCATTCACGTCATCCAGTTCTTTATCTTTCTCAGTTTCTTCTATGTTTTTACTGTTATCTATTCTTTATATTTTTTTCATACATTCTTTGATTCTTCTCCTACCTTAGAAATTGCGATGGCCTCTTTTAGGAATGGATAACTAGCTGCCCAAAGACGTTCTTGCATCTTTTTGCTTGCACGTTGCACAATGAGTTGATCTTTGATTAGTTCTTCAGTCGTAGTATCAAACTGAAATTTAACAGCAAGTTCTATTTGTCTGGCGACAAATTTATCTGTAGTTTTTATAGGTTTTTGCGGTGGGGCTTCACTTTATGTCAATACATTGTCACATTGATGGATTTTGCAAATCTAGCTTCCAGTGGCAACGTAGCTTCTTTTAAATGTCTAGTATTTTGTTACCCGGCTCATCCATTACAGGAGGAAGGTATTTAAGTAAGTGCTGTCTTTCCTTTCCAAGGGCACCCAACAACAATGCCTTTTGTTCTTGGAGCTGGAAAATCTGAACTATCCAGTGCCTCTGTATAATTTTCAAACATTTCCATTTCGTCTTCTCACTCAATGAGAGGAGATCTTGGTTGTGCAAGTAAGCTGTTTGGGGCGTTTATTGCTTGTGGTATATTAATGTTTAATGTAAAGTGGTGGTGCTGTGTGCTATGATATCAGATGTTGTCTATGGATGAAAGTTTTTTAATACAAAATAGTTAGGGCCTGATTCACAGAACTAACTTAAGACAAAATCCTAAACTTACTACTTTTGGTATTCACAGAAGTTAGGATTTTGTCTTAAGTCAGACTTTTTTTTTTTTGTTGAAAATTTCTTTATTGCAGCAAATCAGTGGTACAGTCAAATAATCACATTGTCATCATTGAGAAAGGCGTGCGACTTCTTGTCATAAACCGTACATCAATTAACCCATTTACTTTTCATTTTTCAGAAGAACACCCCCACATAAGTAACTCCACCCCTCCCACATCCCTGCAGCACTGCACATTCCGCTCATGTCGCCATCCATAGGGCAAATCAAAGCATTTTCAAACAATTGCGTTGCATGCGTTAAGTGATAAACAATTCCGCTCCTACTCTACTGACGTGGCGACTTTCCCATTAGTGCCTCCTATTGCCTGGCACACTGAACCACAACTCCCCCCTTGAGACTTAAGACAGACTTAAGTTAGGATTTTGTCTTAAGTCTGTCTTAAGTTTATCTTAAGACAAACTTAAGACAAAATCCTAACTTCTGTGAATACCAAAAGTAGTAAGTTTAGGATTTTGTCTTAAGTTCGTTCTGTGAATCGGCCTCTTGAACTAGGTAGCAGTATTGCCTTTTTCCAACAGGTGGCGTATCGCTGTTAGCCGAGAAGAGACGGCACGTGACTCAACCTTCGTACACAATGGCCATGTGTTGTTAGCGTTGTGGAGCGTTGCTCGGTTCAACGGGCAGGTGTTGGGCATAAGGCCAGTATTGAACTCTTCAATCAGTAAGTGGGGTGAGCAAAGCGGGCATATGTTGAGTCAAGTTGTCCTCCTGTATTTATCCACGATCAACTTTTCGACCTGTGAGACCTTTATTTTATCGTCATGGTTGTCCTTGTTCCTGGTGCTGCTGGCCAGATCGTCGCCAAAATGTTGTAGTAATAACCTTCAGAGACAGTCTTGTAGAAATGAGGTGTTTAATCAGGAGCAACCCTGTGACACCCATCAAGGCTAGGCACCAGTCCAGCAACTGAACGAGCCAGGTTCCAAAGTAAACACAGTTGGAACCCTCTGACTTAATTGGCATTTCACAGTGTTTACACAAGCATCATAGATGACATTCTGCTAGATTTACAGCAACCTCACTGATGCAGATTGCAATGCTCGTCAGACTTCTGTCGTCATCTGTACAAGCCATATTCTAGAGACTCTCCATTACAGACCACTCCAACGACTCACATCTCAGGGAGAGTCTAACCTACTCAGAGATGCTTCCTATCTTGGAGGAGGCCAAGGAAGAAATTTGGTGGTAGCTGACACATACGGAGGTTTGGAATGGGAGAGCCATCTTTGGCCCAAGCTCAGACTTGGTCTGTGAATCGGATGGGTAGGGTGGGCTTAAGTTCCAGATGTGGGGACTTACCTACCGGAGAAAAATGGTCAGATTGAGACTTAGGTCCTCATATCCACTGCCTGGAATTCCTTGCAGCTTCCTTTGTAGTCAAGGGCTGGACAAAGGACCTGGTTTAATGTTGCATCCTCCTGGAAATGGATAACATTTAACTGATCCGCTACATCAGTCATCTGGGGGAACAAAATCGAGGTGCTGTCCGAGTTGGCAAAGGATTTCTGGCGCTTATGCCTGTATTATTAACTAGCAATAAGGGCAGAGTACCTCTCAGCGATCAAGAACAACGCAGCAGATTGGCATTCCGGACGCATTTAGGACTTGTGCCTGTGGAAGCTGGACTCGAGGTTGTTCAAGGCGATCAGGCTTAGTTGGGAACCCTTTACGTTTTTTGCATCACAGCTGGATCATCAACTTTATTTCAGTTGGAGGCCAGATCCAGAGGCGACAGTGATGGATGCCTTTGTGCAAGAAGGAGGTCAGGAGACCAATTATGTATTTTCCTCCTTCGCAATGATTTCTGAGCGGCAGGACACGTCAGGAGGCAACAGATGGAAGTGGTCATTGTTACATCCATTTGGAGATCGCAAGTTTGGTATCCAGTTCTGAAGAAACTTTCGCAGTATTCTTCAATCTGTTCTTTTCAGTATTAGGAGTTACAGTTACATCCAGCAGGCGTTCCACATCAGCTGGTGGAAGACAGGAACTTATATCTCATGGAATGGAGGATTACAAGGAATGGTGGAAAATCCCGGGACTTTCGTAACTCTATGAGTGATTCATTAGGAGAGCCTAGGCAGGGAGTACAAACAACAATACTGACCAACCTGGACAAGATGGATTGGTTGGTTTATGCAAAGGAGTGGATCCCATGGGGTCTGACCTTGGGCATGTCCTGAACTTTTTGTCAAGTCTTGCAAAGGAAGGTCTAGCTTACAAGTCAGAAAACACCTCCTGTGCTACCATTACGGCGGGCCATGTGCTTCGGGATATTTCTCCGACTAGAGAGCATCTCATGGTTAGGAAATTACTTAGGGGCTTTCACCTGTCACTACTACCTGAATGTAGATATTCTAGTCTGTGAGATGTGAATTGAGATCTAATCTTTTCTGTCATGGAAAGAGAATAGAAGTGTGTCCAGCAAAGAACTTCCTGGTAAGTTGTCTATGCTCTTACTTCTCTTTACTTCTAGAAGATTTTCAGGTGTGAGGACTCTGGACCTTTCTGGCAGAATGTTTACTCTGGAACGAGTTACTTTCAGTCTATCCAGAAGTACCAAGTCCAATTCCAGAATTATTGTCAAACCCTGATCTCAGTGGCAACCCCAAGTTGTGTATGGTGCAGTGCATGTAGGCATGTGGACATGTGACAGAGATGTTATGACCCAAATGGGAACAACTTCTGCTCTCATTGAGAACACCATTTACAGCCATCTCTTCGCCGACTATACCCCATTGGGATAGTTGCGTAATGCCGGAGGTAGGTATCGACATGAATTGCTATGGGGCACACTCCATAAGAGAAGCAAACGTTCCAAACCCTTGACTTTGAGGGAAAGATTGGAGGACTTAATGAATGGTCATCAGACTCCATCTGTAGTGCCTGTTGTTTCCATGGTTGTAAACAAGCTTTGAACTAGCATAACCCTTGCCTTTGGAACCGACACAGAATGTTAAATGTCCTAGGTAACTTAACGGGAAGTTTCAGTTATATTAAGGACACAGAGGCGAGGAGTGTCATATCCTGAATGGTTTTTGGCCTTTTAATCAGGATTCACTTGAGAGCAAAGGTGGAATCCTGCGACACCAGTCAGCTTCTTGCTCTGCGTTGCCACCTGTAGGACATAGAAAGCACAGCACATCAAAAAGGAAAGAAAGACTATCTATAGACAAGAGGGAAAAAGAAAGAAAATACTATTAAAACCTGAGTGAAGGGCTTACTCTACTCACACACTCTGGAACCAGGAAGAAACAGAGGAGAGTGCCATAGGGACCCTGGACACCAACACACTATGGAGCAACAACAGAAACCCTTACTGCCACTCCAGGAGGAACAGATCAGAGGAGTAGACGCGAGGAGGGAAACACGCACAGCCTAGAAAAGGAGGAGGACAGAGGCACAGCTCCACCTCAAGATGTCCCTGCCCAGCCATGGTCCAGGGAATGGCCACGGCCACCCGAGGCCCTCAAAATAAAGATGGGCGCCAGCAGGGAAAGCATACCGGACACCCCCCGGAGCACTACAAAAGGAGGAAAGAGAAAAGAGACTTTTTTTAACAAAAGGAAACACCTGTCAAAGAAACAGATGCTTCTTTTTTTGTTAGAAAGCAGTAATGATGGGACCCCCTCAAGAAAGTGGATTACGACCAGGGAACGGAGGGGAAAATAAAGAACAATGAGAAAGGTGTTCCCTCAATGGCCACAATTATTCAAAATCTGTGTGTATCATATTCTTCACATAGACAGTGGTAAATGTACAACAACCATGTTTTTCAGTTTTTTCAAAAATATATATAGTTTATTTTTATTTTATTAATTATTAGCATTGCTTTCAAGGATATATTTTTATATTCATTATGAAAAGATACAAAAAGACATTAAATCACAAAATCAATATATCGGAGAAAATTGCATGATTCATACAAAATAGAGAACAATATTTTTATAACATTACATAGAAGCAACTAATCCAAAGAAAAAAAGGAGATATATATAAAAATAACAATTCCTATGTCCCTGAAGGTTCTCACCCAATAACAACATCCACACTCATACATACATACACATACACTACATGAGAAAAAGGAATCTGGGTACTAGTGAACAGGGAGTCCCCTGCCACTAGGGTGGTCTCAATACTAAGTATGAGACCCCGCACTCTGGTAGTCGACGCGCGTTTCGGCGGCACTCGGCCACCTTCCTCAGGACCTTTTTCCAGATAGACAGCAACCCAAAGGACCCCAGGGCACACTAAGAGACTTTTGCTTATATTCTAGACAGTGGTAGCAGACCACTATACCACGGGTAGGACAGTACTCGCTCTAGTCCATCCCTCTGTTTAATATTGAAGATGTCTCTATGATAATACCGAGTTGTCACAAGTTTTGGGGAACTAAGTCAGTTTTTTACACTTCACTCCAGTTATGAGCAAGGATGTATATATTTCGTAACACGAGACATCTTCTGTTTCTCACTACACAAAGGGACCGTATCTGTCAGTTTCCAAACGAAGACCCACAAAAAAGGATTCGGATGTGTGCACTGCGTGCGGGGTCAAAGGGGAACTCCACGTAGACCGGCGACGTCAAAAAAAAATAAACGATATATATTTTTGAAAAAACTGAAAAACATGGTTGTTGTACATTTACCACTGTCTATGTGAAGAATATGATACACACAGATTTTGAATAATTGTGGCCATTGAGGGAACACCTTTCTCATTGTGCTTCTTTTTTTGTTGCAAAATTCGAAATAAAGTATTTTTCTTTTTGCACAAAGTTTAGTCTCATGCGCCTTTTTATGGTGGACCATTGTCCCCCCCTCTCCAGGTCCGCCCGAGGGTAACAATGGTAGTCGTAGAAGCTTGATGGGAGCATCAAATTGAGAGACAAGCAACCATTTCTTCTTCATATATATGACATGACATTTTAATAATGGTCATACAGTAAAGTCTTCCGCCTTGATGGAATGTTCTTGAGTATAATATGCATTTTTGAGGGAAATACTGTTTTTATCATTTGCAGGAACTGAGCATGAACAGGAGTAAGATAGGAGGTTCAAATTTTGAATGCATTACGATTGGCTATGGATTGTAGCTGTTTCTTTCTCGGGTGTACGTGTAGATTGTATTTGTTGGAATAGTAAATGTTTTATTGATGATGCAGGAGAAAACTAAGTGAAGAAGGAAAGGCATAACCCTCGCCTCCGTGTCCTTAATAGAACTGAAGCTTTCCTTTACGTTAGCTAGGAAATTCTACATTTTGCACTGGAAGATATAAAGACATGCCTTCCTCTGTGATCAGACGATCCCGTCTGAATTTTTTTTTTTTTTTTTTAAATATGTTTATTGCGGAACACATAGGAGACACAATCAGGTATAACCTCTCGGAAGCACCGAGAGGCGAAATTAGCCACGTGCAACATTCTGGGTAATACACAGCCATGCGGCCCACATCCCGGAGGCCGGGCGGCGTAAAGTCGGTAAATGCCCCAAAATAATCATAGGCGTTTGCATACAGTACATGTACATCTCCAGTATCCGCTGGTTTTCATGTATTGCTTCTCCTACGTCCTCCATGGAGCCCCTCTCCTGTCGTTCAGAATAGACACACTTTTCAATAGAAACACAGTTTAGTATAAAACAACAAACAAACCCCCCCGTACATGGCATCAATAGTAGAGTACGTGCAAAAGCCGGGTTATTTACTCAAGGCCCGATAAGGTGCAGACAGCACATTTAGAAGCAATCCTCTGGGAATCAAGACAAATCACAGGGTTATATGATAGGGAACATTAGTGCGCGCCCAGCAGGGCATTACCCCGAGACATGGCCCTCCATCCAGCCTCCCTCCACATCCTCCTCGGATCCAGACCCCTCCTCGGTGAACAATTCGGCACTAGTGGCATCCGATTCATCATCAGGCAATCCCTCTGCACACATCATCCTCCAAGCAAGCAAGTCTTCCTGAAGTCTTTCATCGTGGCGCGTGCGCTGCATATGTGTCTCCTCAGCCAGGGTCCACTCTCTAACATCCCTAAGCCAGAGGGATACCTCGGGGGCCCTCTGCCCCATCCAAGTTATAGCCACGCGCTGCCTTGCCAACACCAGTAACAACTGTAGAAACTTGTAGGACAAATTCCTCTTTTTGGGCTTGGGTACCAGGGCCAGGAGACAATGGAGCGGATCCAGGGCAATCCGGAGGCTCGTAACACGGCCAATATGGTCCACCACCTCGTTCCAAAAGCTACCGACCTGTGGGCACTCCCAGGCCAAATGGAAGAATCCAGCTCTCTCCGCCCCACACCTAGGGCAATTGTCCCGCCTATCCGCAGAGATGCGATTCAGGGAGACCGGGGTCATATAGGTGCGATGGAAAAAATTCAAGTGGATCAACTTGAACCGTGCATTACACGAGACTTTCCGGGTCAGGAGCCCAATACGTTTGCGCTGTCCTGGCTCCAGGGCCATCCCCAGGTCCGCCTCCCAGGCCACCCTGGACGGTTCGACTGGCGGGGCCGAATGCCGACGCATGGCTGAGTACAATAGGGAGATCAGCCGCTTTCCTCTACCTCACGAGAGGAGGATGTTGAGGGTGTGAGTCAGTGGAGGCACCTCTGGGAACTGAGGCCAGGTCGTCTTTGCCACCTCCTGGAGTCCCCTGTAGTGCAGGTATTGTCCCCTGCCAAGTCAAAGGCCTCCGTGGCACGCTCAAAAGACACGAAGGAGTCATCTGGATAGAGGTCTGCTAGAGTCTCACATCCGCCGTCCCGCCATTCCCGGAAGGACACATTCTCCTCCATCCGGAGCACCGGGGCCAAGATCCACACTGGCAGCTCCCTATGAAAGGGGGCCCGCCGCAATACTTTCTCCACAAATCACTGTCAGACTCCTGCTGTTTGACGTACCACATAGGGCAAGGCCTCATCTGCTCCCCTTCCCTGCATCAAAGCCTCTCGTAGAGCCTTCTCGTCCGCTCTACCCGCCAGTAGCTGCAGTTCCCAGTTATCTGTACCTGCGAACCACCTCGCGGCTGGCAGTAGCTGTGCCGCATAATAATAGAGGTCAAACCTCGGGGCCTCGAGGCCTCCCTCCTCCCAACTCCGGACCACAGTACGCAGGGCAACTCTGCTACGCCCGCCCTCCCAGAGTAGAGATGTGAGCAGCGAGTCGAGCGTGCAAAATATTTGCGGGGGAAGCGGGCATAGGGTATTTTGCAGGACATATAACATTCTAGGCAACATCACCATCTTAGCAACCGCTAACCGCCCCATAAGGGAGAGAGGCAGCGTATTCCAGAAGGACACAGACTGGTGCAGGGAGCGGAGCACCCGTTCAGCGTAGCGGGCCAGCAGGTGTTCGTCCGTCGAAGCCACCTGAATGCCCAGATATCGGAATGCCTCAAGCTCCCATCTCAGCTCCAGGCATTGGAGATTCATGCCTGGACCAGCCGCACATCCCGCCAGCGGGAAAATCAGGTACTTCCCAGGGTTAATGCGCAGCCCGGATGCCGCGCCAAAGCGGTCCAGCAACCGCATCAAAGCGGGAAGCGAGTCGCTCGGGGAGGTCAAATAGAACAGAGCGTCATCCGCATAGAGGGAGATCACGTTCACGGTATCGCCCACCCTAATGCCCCATTGCACCGTCTCAGCTCTAACGGAGACCGTCAAGGGTTCTATTGCCAGGGCAAATAGGAGCGGTGACAGGGGGCACCCCTGACGAGTGCCCCTCCCCAAGGACCACTCCTCAGAGCGGGCCGAACCAAGCCGAACTCTATCCCGGGGTGCCCCATAGAGCACTCGGATCCAATTGCAGAACACTGGCCCTAGCCCCACCATCTGGAGCACTTCCAAGAGATACCCCCAGCTGACCGTGTCAAAGGCCTTAGCCAGGTCAATTGACACCAGTATGTGGGGATCCTCCCTCCCACGCACCTCGTGGAGGACATGAGGTTCTCTTTTTACCAGCCTAGCAGGGCTCTACGTTCTTCCTCACTGGCCAAAGTGGTTGTTCCGGCCATTAAGCGCACCAGAACTGGAGGCCGGACTTTTCGTTACCTGGCCTCGCGGGGCTGGAATGAGCTCCCTCTGACTTTAAGAAGGGCAAGCAACCTTCTTGTATTCAGGAAGGAATTAAAGACTTGGCTTTTTTCTGCATAGGTTTTCTTTCTGGTTTTTTCTTTCTTTCAGCTTTTAGTTGTTATGTTTTGTCACTCTGCATAAGTTCTCTTCGCTAAAGCGCCGGGATGCTCCTTTGGAGTAGCCGTGCGCTATAGAAGAAATAAATAACATAACATAACATAACATAACATGATTCAGACGCCGCAAGTTCATCGCAGTGTTGCGGCCAGGGATAAGCCCACATTGGTCCTGATGGATCAAGTGTGCCATGTGCGGGGCCAGTCGAGTGGCCAATAGCCTAGTGAGGATCTTTACGTCTGTATTGATCAAAGTGATAGGCCGGAACGCCGCGGGATCGCAACTGTCCCCACCTGGTTTCAAGATCATACAGACCTCTCCCTGATTCATGGTGGGCTGAAGAACGCCAGACCCCAGGGCCTCATTATAAACCTGTAATAGGAGGGGGGCCAGGACATCGCCAAACGAATGGTAGAATTCAGGCGGGAAACCGCCTCCGCCCGGCGTCTTAGCAAACGGCAGGGCGGCCAACGCCACATTGATCTCCCGGAGCGTCAACCCTGCATCCAGTTCCTCGGCTGCCTCCCTCGAGAGGGTCTGGAAAGCCAATCCCAGGAGGTAAGGCCAATAGGAGGCCTCCGTGATCGAGGGGTCAGTCGCATATACGGTCTGCAGATTGGAGCGGAGGATCTCAAGAATATCAGACTCCGAGTGCACCATACCACCAGCTGGAGCCCGCAGGGCAACTATCCGTTCTGGTGTGAATTCACGCCGAAGAATCCAGGCCAGCAGTCGACCAGACTTGTCTCCCTCACGGTGGAGACTCTGTCTATATTGGCCCAAAGTATATTTATCAAGACGGGTAAGAATGTCATGAACTGACACCTGGGCCGCCCTTTCCGCCTCCCGGTCCGAGACACCGGGATCCGGTAGAGTGTGACAACGCCAGAGTACATCCTCTGCGTCCCGTAAGTCACAGAGTAATTGCTTCCGGACCCCATATGTAAGGTCCATACAGACACCGTGTATCACCGCTTTCAGAGCCTCCCATTTGGTGGAGTAGGGCAAATCACCGTCCCCCCAGTTAAAATCTATATAATCCGTCAGGGCAGTCGCCACATGGTCCCTACCCACCTGGTCTTGAAGAATGTCCATTGGCATCCGCCAAGTACGGGGACGGGCAGCCTGGTCAGCCCATTGTGCCATGCATGTCAATGGAGCACGATCCGATAGAAACCGGGCTTGGTGGGTAACCGTCAGTGAGAGAGACGGGGCAATATTGGCCGCAAGGACGCGTTCCAACCTACTATGGGTTTTGTGCATCGGGGTATAACAAGTATATAGCCTCTGAGTGGGGTGGCCCATACGCCACACATTCACAGCCACCAGATTATGCATTACTTCCCTGAGGTGCACCGTCATGCACGGCTTCGTGCCAGAGCGAGGAGGGTGTCGATCCAGTTCCGGATCCAACACGCAATTAAAATCCCCAAGCCAGAGGAAGGGAGCATCTAGGTCCAAAACAATGAGTTCCTGAAGGTGGGAGAAAAAACCAGGGTCATCGACGTTTGGTGCATAAGAATTCAAGAGCAGGAAATCCTTGCCATCTAGTTTGATCCGCAGCAGCAGGTACCTGCCTTCAATGTCCACCTCAACATATTGGACGGCACAGGGAACCCCAGGCGCCACCCAAATGAGGACCCCCCTGGCAGAAGTAGAGAAGGAGGAATGGAACATCTGGCCCCTCCATTTCTTGGACAGCCGCTGAGCACCCTCCTCGTCTAGATGGGTCTCCTGGAGACATGCAACGGCGACCCCATGTCGCTTGAGGAAGGAAAGGACCCTGTGTCTCTTGGTGCAAGTACCCAAGCCGCGCACGTTCCAGGTTAAGAATTTAAATCCCATAGTCGGTGATTGTGCCCATCCGGGCCATATGATACATACATTGTGATCTGCCACCCCCGGGCCCAAACATTAACCAGACCGGCAAAACCAGCCCGCCTGACCAGCCACACAGAAACCTGAATCACAGTACACTTAATGCCAGCAACATTTCCCGCACCCATCCCAACCCACCCCCCGAAAACCCGCGAACTCGGAACCCCCCCAAAAAATCTCCCCCCACCCCCACCCACGAGCAAGATGACAGCAACAACAAAAACTGCTTCCCTGCCCTCCCCCTGCCGGTGCCAGGACGTACACAGCCACCCCATTCACCCCACACAACACACACTCACACACAACCAAACCAACACCACCCACCCCCTCTTCCAGCTGCCCGTGGGACCCAGACTTACAGGACAGTCCCTAGGCATGTCTATTGGTATCAGCCCCAGGTCTCCATTCAGACATACGTGGTCTCTATCTCGTGTACCTCTTTCAACAGGATGCAAGTCCTCCGTTCCACCCAGCCATCCAAGGACAAATAGTACAGGTCACAAGCATCTCCTACAGACCAGAGACCTAACAAGAGGCCCCCCAAAGCGGAGGACATCAATCTATAAACTAAACAGTACCTCAGGCTGGAGCCTTCTCCAGCTGTGGCTCAGAAAGGCCAGTTTCCGGGATCACCGGAGCCGTAGAGTCTGTATCAGGCATAGTGTCCTGCAGGGTATCCGGAACCAAGATTTCCTCTGGGGCGGACACGCCAGGGGACTTCGGATTAGCCACCACCAATGAGGGTCTCATAAGTAGAGCACCATCTGCTCCCACTGTGACTCGAGGTTCCTCGGAGCCCCCCAATCTGGACCGGCGTCTTCTTCTTCCTCGACGTCGTCACTGAGGACGGGTCCCCCACGTCTCGCGGGGTCCACCACGCTCACCCGGGGGCAAGTCGTCACCCCTTATCTCCAGCCACTCCCACACCTCCGCCGGGGATTCAAAGAAGTGCACACGACCCTGTGAGATCACCTTGAGCTTGGCCGGATACAACAGCATATATTGAAGCTTCATCTCCCGGAGCTTTTGCTTAACTCCCAGGTAGGACTTCCATTGCTCCTGTACCTGTTGAGTGTAGTCAGGATAAATGGACAAGCGACTGTTTTCTATAGTGAGAGACTCCGCCTCCCTTGCTGCATTCAAGATGCAGTCCCGGTCTTTATAGATCAGGATCTTCGCAATCAATGCCCTTGGGGGTTCACCCAGGCGCGGAGGGGGGACCAGGGCCCTATGCGCCCGATCGATGACGAAGACATTTGACAAGCCGTGGGGGCATAGCTGAGTGCGGATCCAGGTCTCTAGGAAGCGCTCGGCATTTCCCGCCTCCAATCGTTCCGGCACACGTAGGACCCTAATGTTGCTTCGACGCGCCCTACCCTCCGCGTCCTCAGCTCTTCTCTCCAATGCATGCGTCGTGGCCGTGAGGTGTGTGACCGTCTTTAGTAGGGAGGCCACCTCTCCCTGTAGTTGGGTAATGTTACCCTCAGCATCCGAGACTTTATCCGCTACTTTGCGAAGATCCGTCCGCAGCAGATTGACATCTATCGATACAGTCTCTATCTGCCTCTCCAGCGCCGAATGGGAGCCCTGTATAGCCTTCAATATCTCTGCCCGGGAAGGCTCCGCCGGCCCATCCACACCCTCCTCCTGACCCGTCTGGCGTGTAATCCGTTGCGATGGCAGCTGCGGGGTAGTATACTGCATGATGGTGTTGGGCTGTGTGGACCGCGAGGTCCTATCATTGCGGGTTGCCATCAGGGAGAAAGTCACACAACCCCTCCAGTGGAACCTCGATGATCTCCCTCAGCCCCCGCCGCCTGGGCACCTGCCTCTAGGTCGCTCTTTAATTCACAATGCCAGACACCAAATCTCACCTCCAGGCAGCTCCAGGCTGTGGCAATTCAAGGGGGTGCCCGGGCAGGCCAGTATGTCCAGTGTGCCAAGCAAGGGCTCAGGGCTGCCTACTCCCACCAGGGCAGCTGCGACTGTAGGGGCAACAATCCGCCTCCACAAAAAGCACCCAAGAGAGGACCGAGGCTTGCAGAATGATGGGCAGCAATATCCAGCAGCTCACACGGTCTCCGCCGGTCAGGCGGTGGGGCCCGGGGCAATCAGGCCAGTGCAGGAGGCAGGCTCCCCCTGGTGAGCGGGGTGCCCAGCTGGCTATCACTTACACCTACATCCACGGGTGCAGTCTCTCAAGCCCCCGGGGCGCCCTCCAACCATGCGCATATAATGATAGCCCAGCATGGGGCAACAGGCCTCCAGGCGACAGGTCCGTGTGCCGCGGAAAGCGACCGCCTCGGCGCAGGGGCCAGATGGCGGCACAGTGGGGGAGGGGTGCAGATACGATCGCGCGTGTCTCCCAATGTCCTGCACTACCCGGCCGCCTCAGGTTCCAGGCCAGCTCCACAGGGCCCCAGAAAACAGGGGAGATCCCCCTTGAGGATCGCTCACCCGGCGGAAGGCTCCCACTCCGCATCGGCACAGCGCCCGGTGGAGGGTCGGCGACCCCGTCTCTCCTCCTCGGGATCAGGACGTGCCAGGCAGCAGGGGCCGTCCGTAGGTCCCCCAGCCGCACACGATCGCCTCCAAGGTGGAGCCCCAGATGGCAGCGGGCTCCGCCGACTCTCGATTCGCCTCTCGATCACCCGGGAGCGCCGTAGGGCCAGTCCGCCCCCGCAACACCACTCCAGCGCAGGCCGCAGACCCCGGGCTCACGTAGTCCAAGGTCCAGCCCTCAGAGCGCCCGTACCGTCTCCGGGGCAGCTCGCAGATGTCTGTCAGCGGCTTTTCCGGGAAGAGGGTCCCCCCAATGTGAGAGGAGATTCGGACAGCCGAATCAGGGAAAAAACAGCCCTGGTAGGATATAGATGAAGGATATCTGGGTCCTCAGGACAGGAGCTGGCGCAGCTCACGTCCTGTCGGCCATGCTGCTTGGTCACGCCCCCCCGTCTGAAAACTTTGATATGGGCCACACATACTGAGATCTGTCAGGACAGATGGTGACCAACCCAGGATGCCAGGTCACTCCAACCTGTGTTTATTAAGTACACATATAACTTACGAGCAGAGCTTGCAGTATATTGTCACCAAGGCTTGTTGGGCCCAATCCGGAAACTGACACCGCAGCACTTGCATCCTTTGTGGGACCTCGTGGCTGAAGAGTCAATCTTCACCTTCTTCACCTGAAATCACCAGACATCGGTGGGCATCCGCCTATCGTGCTCCTGGTCACTGGCTAGTGACCCAGACTCTGCCCCCTCTGCTTTCAGGTTCTTCTCATCTTAGATCCATGTTTGGATCACTCCGGACACTTTCCTCTACGACGGCTGCAGCACTTTGTAGCAGATCGCCATTGAAAACGACGACGAAACCCGACACCAAAAGACACCTTTGCACCCGGCTTCCCTGGGTGAGGTAACTCGAGTACTCCGGTGCTCCCCTGGGTGTTGGCCCTAGAACCCCTTAAGTCTAAAGGGGTTTGCTCAAAGTCCTCTCCTAAGTGTCCTTAATCTTTAAAATTCCAACCGCGACTTTCCCCATAGAAGTTAATGGTAATTTGCGGCTTTGTTCAGACACTACACGTGTCCCCCGTGGATCCCCTGTGTCACTACCTTGGGTGGTTCCCGGTGGTCCCAGCGGTTCTAAAGGCTCTAGGCCTTGTGTCTATGCAAGTCTTGGTTCTTATACCACTTTCTTAATATATGGTTTGGTCCGCCCCTAGGGTTCAACGTATATTGTGCTAATTTACTGTTTGATATTAAGTTTACTGAATGTACTTTTGCCTCTAGCCTCATAAAGAGACTTGTGGGATGTATTTAGAATAAATACATATATTTTATATATATGCCTGGTGTGGTTCTCCTTTCATTTGGTCATTCACAAGATTATAGACAGGTAAAACAAGCTGCTTTACATTCCTCCAAGACTTAGCCTGAAGGCTGCTCTCCACAGCTACCACTAGAATAGCTTTCTATAAAGGTTGTATTTAACCTACTATCAATAAGGGTCGTTTGGACTGGTGCAAGGTGCCCACTAGAATAGTGGACAGCATATGCCAGGCCAACTTCTCACAGCTCGCTTCCTTAAAAAAGAACTTACAATCGGGCCTTCTCTGGGGCTGCCCCACGAAAATGTAACTCAGTCCCACCCGCCATCGGAAGAATATTGTCTCTAGCTCACTTCAAAAAGGAGGCCAAAACTTTCCTAATGGGCAAAGACCTCTCCGAACGCTCAGGTTACAATCACCTCCCTAACCTGGCTTCACCTATCGCCATGGCACTATCCCTGGGCCTTTTCTCCTTATGATACCCACCCGGCACTCCCGAACAAACCTCTCGGGTGTTGAGACTGCTTTTTGTAGCTTAATGTATCGAGTTGTTCTTATCCAAAATGTATCCGGGTATTATGATTGTTTGTTTTACCAATATACTGTATCTACCAGTCCCTCTCCCTTTGGCTCTCTTCCCCTCATGTCCTTGTAGCCCACCTGTTACTACTGTAAAGCGCTCTGATACCCTCACGGGTCTGGTTCGCGCTCTATAAAACACTAAATAAAAAAATAAAAAACAGTGTAATATATCTATGACAAATGTTTATGATGTGATATGATGAAATCTTACCAATTAAAACAAGTTAAAAAAAAGTACACATATAACATGTCATGTCATCTCATCAGTGATACCACTGACATCATTTAAGATATGATCAGTTATGTGTGAGCTATGATTTGCCTTCCTAACCATGACTGGTTGAGTTACTGGTTGTTCTGATTTTATGTTTTGCCCATTACTTTTCTTTAACTCTACTGATTCAGGGGCTTTATAGTTTAGCAAAAGAAAGAGGTCTTGAGAGCCCACAGAGATTGCTCTTGAGCTACCGGCCCTCAATGGGACACATGAGAAGTGCAACCTGGACGCAGGCCAGCCCTGACTTCGCACATTGAAACAATTCTCCAAAGTAGTGCTAATTTAGCTGCGCACTCCACTGCTCGGTTTTAGGAACCTAGTTATTTCTTTTGTTGTAAGCACTCTTTGAGAGTGCATGTGTTTTCCAGCTGTCTTCCTAGTGTGCTTCTGTTCCCTCCTCCACTCTCCATGTTACTCCCTCTCGTCTGTGTACTTCTTACCCATCTGCTCCATGTTGTTTTCTTACCCAGTTCTTCCTCACTCTATGGGCCAGATGTATCAATATTGCATTTTGCGATTCTAAAATAGCGAATTTTAGCTATTTGCTATTTTAGAATTGCAAAATGCAATGTATGTCAGTTTTGCAAAAGAAAATTGCGATTCCCACATATTTCTTAATAGCGAATCGCAAATTACGAATCGAAAATAAGAAATGCTTTCCCATTCATTCCTATGGGCTTATGCCCATAGGAATGAATGGGAAGTCATTCGCAATTTGCGATTACCAAATAGGTAATCGCAAATTGCGAATGTAATTGCAAGGGTGCCAGGGGGCCATAAGGCCCCCGGGATGCATCCCCAAAAAAGGTAAGTGTGCACATGTTGCGCACATGGATGCCCTAAGGGCATTTGTTTGTGCCACATGGCACTTAGAAAAATGCAATTTTTTGCATTTTTCTAAGGATGTACAAATTACCACCAACATGAAGTTGGTGTTAATTTGCAATTCCTTAAAGCAAAGTCACATTCTGGGAATGCTTCTTGCATTGTATTTAGGGAATCGCAAATTGCGATTCGCAGAAATTGCAAATACCTATTTTGTTAATGCATTTTGGGTTGATACATCCCAAAAGACTTTATAACGTTCGCAAACGGGCTGATTCTGTGAATCGTCCCATTTGCGACTGGTAAAACCCTTAATACATCTGACCCTATATCCCCCTCTCAGTTCCCTCTCTCATCTGTTACTTCCCCCGTTACTCTATCTCACCTGCGTACTTCTCACCCAACCATTGATCCACCACCTCATTTATCCCCTCTGAGCTTCTTCCCCCTTCTCTCTCATTCGTTGCTTCCCCCTACACACTTCCTGCATTGTGTGCTCGCCTTGTGCTCCTGTCCCATCCTGCTCCACACTACTCTCTTGCCCATGGGTTCTCCCCTCCCCCCTGCTCACCGTGTTGCTTCCCCATTAGTGCCCTCCTTCTATCTCACCCGCTGGTTCTCATCCCTATTCCTACTCTCCGTGTTGCTTCTTCCCCCCTGCGTTGCTTCTGCCTCAACTACCCCTTAGTCTTACTTACTTCCATACCCCCATATGCCCTGCCCTCCAAGTTGCTCAGCCTCACTGGTGCTTCAATAAAAAAAGAAGCACTCGAGTCATTTTGTAGGTTTGTGCGCCTACAAAATGGCACGTCGGTGACATCATAGTGTCTTTTTAGGTCTGGCATTAGCCAAGACCTTTTGATTTTACTAAAAGTATCTATAAATTATGGTTGTATGTCGTTACAACGCGGGCTTTTACTCCGCATGCCATTACAACACGGGGATTACAACGAAAGTCGTTACAACGACTTTCGCTGGAGGGTGCTGGATAGTGGAATAGTTTAATTTTCTATTCCAACTCAAGCCCACGTTGACAGTAGGTGTTGGATAGAAAGTTAAACTATTCCCTATCCAACAGCGCCCTCCAGCGAAAGTCGTCGTAACGACTTTCGTTGTAATCCCCGCGTTGTAATGGCAGTGCGGGGTAATCCCCGCGTTGTAATGGCTGTTCACCATAAATTATACTGTCGTACAGGGACTCTCAGCCAACCCCCTTCACCCCTTGGTTAGTTGTTGTGCCTTTCACATTTTAATCCCGCCCACCCATGGAGCAGTGGGCCAGCCGACTTCAGCCATTGGCCAACTTCTTTGAGTGACAGCATTGCACCCTTATACATGTACAAAGCCGCTTAAAAACGAGTGCACCTCAGTACCAGAGAAGCTTGAATAATCATCCCTCGCGAGTAATGCACTGACGTATGGTGACAAGTTCTACATATGGATTTCCTTATTTAAGTGATCAAACACGTTTCATTCTCTTGGCGCTTTAAAAAAAGGTTCTTATCAGCAATAGGCATGCTAGCTGGTTCATCTTCGGGGTACAGTATTATCATTACAATGCGCCCCTCTTGTGTTCTGTGAAATGCTGCTTACTGCAGATCGGGTTTGCAGGCAGTGAGCAGGATTCCCCTGGCGCCACATTTCAACAGGATGGCCAGTGCCTCGTTAGAGTGTGGAGCTTCGAGGCGCTTCAGAGCTGCCGTCACTCCAGGCTTGCTGGGATGAGATCAGTGCTGCCGCCCAGAGAACGGTCTCACCAACAGTGCTTAATTTGTGAAATGATAAGTGCCAGGGCCCTCAACCGCAGGACACGACAGCTTGCACCACCCCTTCACCTGCTAGTGCTGCCAGTCACAGTACCACCACACTCCTCCAAGTGTGACAATTTAGGCTATTCAAGGCCCCTAAACTTACAGGACTGGCTTGGCTGCCACGTATTAGTGATTGCTAATGCATATTAAATTAATAAACAGCTGTTGCTGTGCTCATACACAAATTAGCCAGACAGCGCCACCTTGTGGCAGACTGCCACAAGCGCTGGTGCTAAGAATAAAGTACCAGTGTGGAGCACCGGAAACCACTGGCTCAAATTAAGCACTGGCGTGTGTTTCTCAGGGGAAACAACCTTTACAACGCAACTTTTACAACGCACTACCATTACAACAAAACTTTTACAACGCAACATCCATTACAACGCATGCAATTACAACGCAACCATTACAACGCATGACACTACAACGCACACCACTACAATGCATGTCATTACAACTCAGTCATTACAACGCATACCATTACAATGCATAACATTACCATCCAACATTTACCCTACTGTTGCACCCCCTGGAGTTAGAATAGCAATTTTACCCCTACACTATCCAATACTTACCGAAACATGCAATGTAATGTTATTCGTTGTAATGGTGTGCATTGTAAAGGTATTATGCGTTGTAATGGAATGCGTTGTAAATATAGTTTTTAAAATTTCGTTGTAATGGCATGTGTTGTAATGGAATGCGTTGTAATGGATGTTGCATTGTAAAAAAATGCGATGTAAAGGTATGCGTTGTAAAAGTGTGCGTTGTAATGTCATACATCCGTTTCTCAGGGAGGATCCTGCTTTCAAATAACCAGATCGAAGAGTTCAGATTTTGGGAGATGCCATCCATTACGCCCAAGTAGTCTGATGTGCAGAGAACGACCCCCGAGTCCTTGCAGCACTGACCTGAGTATGAAAAGCAGCTACAAAGGGAAAGTTGCAGTGTGTTGTGAGGACTGTTTATGTCTTTCCTGTGAGTGTGAGCCTCGCACGCTGCTGCCCTGAGCTGTTCTAAGCACCATCACAAACTCAAGGCTAAAAACAGCGCCCTCCTACGCCCGGCGTCACCTGAAGCATCCATCATTTGTGTCCTGTCGCCGACAGCCTGGCGTGTCATCAAGGGCAAACTGTTGTACCCTGCACATAGAGACACTGGAAACCATGTTGTATATTTCAAGTCTTCTTTATTGGTTCCAGTTCAGGGTAGTATCAATCTCAGTTCAGCCAGCTCTAGTCAGGTACTAGCCATGTTCCAGCCCCACCAGCCTGCCTGCTGCTCAGCCCATCTCCCGCTGTCGCCACTCATCCACACGGGCACCCGGGCATTCCACGCATCACAGGCACACCAACATTCCACGCATCACAGGCACACCAACATTCCACGCATCACAGGCACACCAACATTCCACGCATCACAGGCACACCAACATTCCAAGCATCACAGGCACACCAACATTCCACGCATCACAGGCACACCAACATTCGAAGCATCACAGGCACACCAACATTCCACGCATCACAGGCACACCAACATTCCACGCATCACAGGCACACCAACATTCCAGGCATCACAGGCACACCAACATTCCACGCATCACAGGCACACCAACATTCCACGCATCACAGGCACACCAACATTCCAAGCATCACAGGCACACCAACATTCCACGCATCACAGGCACACCAACATTCCACGCATCACAGGCACACCAACATTCCACGCATCACAGGCACACCAACATTCCAATACCATCTCTCACTCTGACTGAGCAGTAGGGGTGGGCGGACATTTCCGTTCCGCCCCACGGAATGGGCAGAGATTTGCCCCTTCCGCAAAGAAGGTGGAAAAACGGGGCAAATTTCCGCACACTCGGGGGCGGAACGGAAGTTGCCCGCTTACCGCCCGCCCGCCTCCCGCCCGCGATATTAAACAGATTAAAGCCTAAAATAAGATGTAAAACACTTACCTTATTGGGGGGTCATCTCTTCCTGGTCTATCGCGCCTTCTTCTTGAAACTGCGCATTCCTGGTGAGGAATGCGCATGTGCAGGCTCCCGCGCATGCGCAGTTTCAAGAAGAAGGTGCGATAGACCAAGAAGATCTGTTTAATATTGCGGGCGGGAGGCGGGCGGGCGGCGGGCGGGTGTCATGTAACAGACATGTGCGGAGAGGCATGGAAATTGGTTCAATTTCTGCGCCTCTCCGTGAAAGTCCCTTACACGACTTCCGCCCACCCCTACTGAGCAGCTAGGAGGACCTAGGCTGATTACACATAAATGTAATACTTAGGATATAATACAAACCTTCTTTAAAAACAGGAGGGCTGCGGCTCTCGGAGGCTGCCTGGCTCCCGGCTGCGTGCTTTGTAACGAGGCGCTCTTAAAGATCCCTGAGAGGTGTGGATGTGGTCACACTAAAAGCATTAGTGAGTGCGCCACATCTAGACATGTTTAATGCCAGTCATTATTTTTTGTACCTCACGTGCACACTACTGTGTAATGCTTGCACTGGCATGCAATGGGAATTGTTATAAACGTTGGCACAAAAAAAAAGAAAAGAAAAATGTATTGGCAAGTCAAAAAGTTGGTAGCCAATGCCAGACCTATTGGGTTTGCCAATGCTTGTTTAAGTGTGTTTTCTTTAACAATACTGTACAGGGAAGCTAATCGCCACTGGCAACTTGAATACACGAACGAGTCTCAAAGGTAAGACCTATTGGCTTTGCCAATGATTATTTGTCTTGCCTGTTCTACGTGAGAGGGGCGTGGCCAGCACCTACGCATAATTTTTACTCTTTGAAAATATCATTTTTTGTAGAAAAAGATGCAATTACTTAGTACTTGTTATTGTTTTGAAATGTTCTCATTTTGTGTCGTTTGTGGGTCAATTTACCAGAGCATTTACAATTACAGTAAAACTGAAATCAAAAACGTTCTTTTCTCATTTCTGTGTGATGAGTGAATCCATTCAGTGGGTGTTTTTGCAGAGGGCGCCTGGAAGACACTTCAAGGAGCTGTGAGAGAGTCACGTGATCACACAGCCCCTCCTCGGCCCCCAGGCTCCCTGTGACGCCCCCCCCCCTTCCTTCACGTGGAGGAGACACTGTCCTGACTGTGCAGAGAGCGGCCAGCTGTCTGTCTGTCTGTCCTTCCGGATTGACTCAGCCTGAGCTCACGGTGCCCAGGGTCACACGTTGAGCCCGGTGCAGCTGTCTGTGCGCCTGACACTGGCAGCTGAGGATGACACAGTGAAGTGTGGGGTGGTGGGTCGAAGGGAGGGGGTACGGCCCAGTGACTGGGTGCCACTGGGGGGGGGGGGAGAGGGAGGGACAGGAGGGGGGCTGAGCGTGGGTGTGATCCCCAGGGGCCAGGGTCTGGACTGTAGATCAGCTTTCCACAGTCAGGGGCACAGACCAGAGAGTCGTGCCTGCAGCTCACCCGGTCTCAGCAGCGCCTGGAGGGCCCTCAGCAGCACAGACCTTGCTCCCAGCAGGCCCCAGCTGCAGCAGGGCACCCTGCCACACAGCTGCCCATCCTGCACACACAACCATGTAACACCTCGGCTGCAGGACTGCTGTGTCAGCAGACTCCCTGGTCCCCTGGCAGCGCCATGATGCCGTGGCAGAGCTGTGTGCCTACACATTGTCTCACAATGCCTCTCAGTCCTCGCAGCCGAAATCAATAGCGTTGCTCCTCTCCAAAGCAAAAAGAAAAGGCCCATTCCCTCAGCACCCTGGTTCAGCAAATCCCTATATGAAGAAAGGAAGCACCTAAGACTCCTGGAGAAACAATGGAGGCAAGCGCCCTCCACCGATAACTTGGCCACGCTTCGCTCAGCAAGATCCGAGTACCACAAGCACATCTTCCTTGGGAAAGCATCACACTTCAGAACCCTCCTTGACTCAGCCAAAAATAGACCCAAAAAACTATTTGATCTCATCAAGAACTCTAACTAGTCTCTCCCCCAACCTCCAAGTTGGAGGATTCTACAAAGAAAGCTGCTGATTTCGCTGTATTCTTTGACGAAAAAGTGAAATCACTTGTGGCTCAGGTCGCTCATCCTACCCCTCCAGAGGAGCGCAAATCACTAGCCATCTGGCAGAACTTCGACCCCATCTCTGAAGATGTCCTCCGCAAGTGCATCCTCGAAACGAAGCCCTCCAACCACTCGCTCGACCCTATCCCCAGTGCCATCGCCATTGAATTCTATACCCTTTCTCTTCCCTATTGGACCACTCTGGTCAACCTCTCCCTCTGGCAAGGCTCCCTTCCTGTTCCCTTCAAAACTGGGCAGGTCACCCCTTTGCTTAAAAAACCCACTGCTGATGCGAATGACCTCAACAACTTCCGCCCCATCACTAACCTACCCTTTCTTGCGAAGATCACAGAAAGATGTGTAGCGAAACAACTCTCTCGTCATATCAAGGACAATGATCTTCTTGACAATTGTCAGTCCGGCTTCATCCAAAACTGAAGCACTGAAACTGCCCTGCTGCAAGTGATCGATGACACGCTGAGAATTTTATACTCGGGGGGGTCTTGTCTTCTAATTCTCCTTGACCTTTCTGCAGCCTTTGACACTGTCAATCACGACACCCTCCTCAATATTCTTCAACAGAGAATGGGCATGGAGGGCACTGTGCTCAAATGGTTTGCTTCCTTCCTCTCTGATAGATCCCAAATGATCAAAATAGCGGACAGTCTTTCACCTCCTTCGGCGGTGGGTCAAGGTGTTCCCCCAGGCTCTATTCTTGCACCCACATTGTTCAATCTCTATTTGGAACCTCTGGGAAATCTCTTAAGTAAATCTGGGGTCCACTATCATCTCTACGCAGACGACACTCAAATCTACCTCAAGGTTGCCTCCACTCACGATCTCTCCGTCCTAAGCTCTACCCTCGACTCCATTCATAACTGGATGTCAACACATCAACTGATTCTGAATCCCTCCAAAACTGAGTTCCTCCTCCTCTCCTCCTCACTTTCTCCTCCCCCAGTTTAATCATGGAGGGATCAGATGAATCTACTTAACAATAAACCCATCATTGTCGACAGCGCAAAATCCCTTGGTGTCATACTCGACACAAAACTCAATCTACTCTCCCACATTAATTCAATTGCAAAGTCTGCCCGATACCAACTGCGCCTTCTTTGGGGGATTTGTCGCTTCTTCCCGGTGCATGACCTTAAAACCCTGGCCCAATCGCTGGTCCTCTCCAGACTGGACTACTGCAATTCTCTTCTGACTGGCCTCCCCAAATCCCACTTGTCCCCCCTGAAGTCTGTTCTACATTCAGCAGCTCGTTTTATTTATGGGGCCAAAAGAAGCGACCACATCACTCCCATGTTATCCACCCTCTGCTGGTTTCCCATCGAGGCTAGAGCTATCTACAAGACTGCCTGCATCACCCATAAAGCCTTGCACTCCTCCTCTCCACGCTACCTGGCGAATAAATTGAAACTCTCTGGAGGCTCTAGACCATCACGAAATGCGGAAAATCTACTGCTTGAACCTGCCACTTTCAAGAAGGAAAGATCAATGGCCCAATCCTTTTCAGGCAACGCGGTGAGAATCTGGAACTCACTTCCGCCTCAGCTCCGGACCACCACCTCCTCCCAGGCCTTCAAAACTGACCTCAAAGTTCTCCTTCTTCAAAGACATTTTCAAATGTAATCCATGCCCTCTCTTTTATCTGAAGGAAGCCCTTCAACTACTGAAAAATCTATTTTACTTGACTATGGAAGTGTCTTCCCAGTGTGTTCTTGTGGTTTGAGAGTCTGCCTTTTATTGCAGTATTATCCTTCTTCCTGTATCTGGGACTCTGGGACTCGTGTGTAACATGCACCCGTCACTTTCTCCTGTAACACACTGTTTTCTACCTCTTACATTTGTTTGTTTCGATACCTGCACAAGTGCCACCAGTGCCTACGTAACGTTTGTTCTTGTGCTGGAGTGTCCTCCATATTTTGCAGTATTATACCTCTATGTTTATTTTGTATGCTTTCTGTAACCTGCACACGTCACTTTTTCCTCCTGCAATACAACGTTTGCTACTTCTTGTATTTTGTTGGCTCACGATTGTCACTTTTGTAATGCACCGTTTGCTACCTCTTATATTTTGTTGGCTCACGATTGTCACTTTTGTAATGCACCGTTTGCTACCTCTTGTATTTTGTTGGCTCACGATTGTCACTTTTGTAATGCATCGTTTGCTACCTCTTATATTTTGTTGGCGCACGATGTCATTTTTGCTTCATTTAATGTAACGTTTGCTTTTGTATTTTGCTCACGTGTAATGTTCTCATGTATCAGTTCTGTTCCTATTGTGAAGCGCTCTGACACCTTCGGGTAAAGTCCGCGCTATATAAAAACGCATAAATAAATAAATAAATAAATTGTGCCAATATCGGCAACACACTCCCTATCACACACACAGCAATCTCCTGATAAAATATCAAGACACCCTTTGCTGCAGAGAATTGCTGCAGGTTTATTTGCATAACATATGTCAACATGGTGGGTTAGCTTACGGGCGATCCAAGGGCAGGCAGCCCGTCCACCCCCTGCCCACCTGACGAGCCAAATAGCACCGTGGACCTAGCCAATCGGTGCTTACCAATTTTGGGGGAGGGTTTACCCCCTCTCACCTGTGGACCGCCAGTCCACCCATCTGCTCACGCCCCCTGAGGGGGCGGAGCGTTCCAAGCAACCGCCGGTTGCTCAGGTTTACAACCGCCCATAGGACTAGCGGGCGCCGTTGCACCTCCAGGGTCCACTGCGAGGACTTCCTGGGGATATTTGGCTTTTCCACCCTTGTTGTGCTCCTGCAGAGGGGACCCCTCTGTACCTTTCAGCCTCTGGATCGCCCTGTAACTCCACCTGCAAGACAAAAGACGCTTCTCCCACCCCACCCCCTGAATGTACGCCGGGTAAGCGGTAGGGAGGGAAATGGCGTGAAGTCTAGCGGCCAAAAGAGGCGCCAGGAATGCGGGAGAGGTACTTATATTTTTCTGCCGCCCACCCGTGCCCGGGAATGAGGCGGGGCGCGCCGGCGAAGAGGAAGTCCCTCAGCACTAGGCTCTTACCTTGTGCCCTCAAGTGGCACTAAGGCGGTCACCCTCTTATGAGGGTCCCCTGCGTGGACCGCCGGCAGCTACAGAGCAGGGGTGCTGCGGGTGGGGAGTGAGGTGCATGCCTGGTGCTGTGTGCGCGTGTGTAGGGCACGGGTGCTGCAGGAGGAGCGTGAGGTGCATGCCTTGAGCTGTCTATGCGTGCACAGAGCATGGGTGCTGCGGGTGGGGAGTGGGGCGCTTGCCTGGAGCTGTGTGCGCGTGCGTAGGGTACGGATGCTGCAGGAGGAGAGTGAGGTGCATGCCTTGAGCTGTCTACGCGTGCACAGAGCATGAGTGCTGCAGGAGGAGAGTGGGGCACTCGCCTGGAACTGTGTGCGTGTGCGTGGGGCACGGGTGCTGCAGGAGGAGAGTGGGGTGCATGCCTGGTGCTGTGTGCGTGTGCGTGGGGCACGGGTGCTGCAGGAGGAGAGTGAGGTGCATGCCTGGTGCTGTGTGCGTGTGCGTGGGGCACGGGTGCTGCAGGAGGAGAGTGAGGTGCATCCCTGGAGCTGTGTGCCCGTGCGCAGAACAAGGGTGCTGCAGGAGGAGAGTGAGGCGCTTGCCTGGAGCTGTGTTACAGCAAACAAATGATTGGCGGAATGCTGACACTGCAAACATTCTCCCCCAGTCGAAAGATCTGGGTTAAATCCATCGTTCTGTTGCCCACTACGCCACCCCAGTTTGGACCCAGCCATATGCAAATCAGTCTTGACCCTGTGCCTCATGGGAACAGTCCAGTCCTCCCTGGACCGGAAACAAGCATCCTGGGACCGGTTTCAGGGTATGTCACCCTTCTTCAGCCAGGCTAGCTTGAATCCAGTGGCACAGCAAGCAAGGGACCCACGTCTGGTCATGCCTCTCCCACGTAGGGCAAAAAGTGTTACAGCAAACAAATAATGGACAAAATGCTGAATAAATCATACATTCACCCCCAATCAAGAAAGTCACCCTATGTGTGGCAGGGTATGCCCAGACGTGGGTCCCTTGCTCACTATGCCACTGGATTCAAGCTAGCCTGGATGAAGAAGGGTGACCTACCCGGAAACCGGTCCCAGGATGCTAGTTTCTGGTCCAGGGAATACCTGGCCTGGCTGATGAAGGGTAATACCCAGAAACCATTCCTAGGACGCTTGTTTCCGGTCCAGTGAGGACCTGGCTTGGTAGTTCGGTCTGGACTGTTCCCATGAGGCACTAGGTCAAAACTGATTTGCATATGGCTGGGTCTAAACTGGGGTGGCATGGTGAGCAAAAGAACGATGGATTTAACCCAGATCTCTTGACTGGGGGTGAATGTATGATTTATTCAGTATTCCATCCATCATTTGTTTGTGTAGCAATGCCTGGAGCTGTGTGCGTGTGCATAGAGCACGGGTGCTTCAGGTGGGGAGTGAGGCGCATGCCTGGAGCTGTGTTCATGGACATAGCATGGGGGGCTGCAGGAGGAGGGTGAGGTGCATGTCTGGAGCTGTGTGCGTGCATAGAGCAGGGGTGGTGTGGGTGTAGAGTGCGGTGCATGCCTGGAACTGTGTGCGTGCACAGAGCAGGGGTGCTGCGGGTGGGGAGTGAGGCACATGCTTGGAGGTGAATGCGTGCACAGAGCAGGGGTCCTGCGGGTGTAGAGTGCGGTGCATGTCTGGAACTGTGTGCGTGCACAGAGCAGGGGTGCTGCGGGTGGGGAGTGAGGCGCATGCTTGGAGGTGAATGCGTGCACAGAGCAGGGGTCCTGTAGGTGGGAAGCGAGGTCTATGCCTGGAGCGTGCACAGAGACCTGGGACACTGCACAAGAGGAGTGAGGCGCATGGCTGGAGCTCTGTGCATGGAGCAGAGTGTAGGAAAGTGGGTTTCTGTTGCAGTCACCCCCTCCCCACACTTTTGGCTTGATTTGCCGTGGGGCCGTGCCAATCCAGTTCGCAGGGCCTGTACTCTTTCCCCAAAACAATACCTTTGTACCCACAATTGGCACATCTCTGGCCACAGGTAAGCCCCTTGTAAACGGTACCATGGGAACCAAGGTCACTGTGACCAGTAAGGTCTCCAAGGGCTGCAGCACCTACTGTGCCACCCTTAGAGGCCCTGTACCTCAACACCAGCACACTGCCATTGCAGGTTGTGTGTTATGGGATAGAGAAAAGGGAACAGTTGCCATGGCACACATCCCTGTGTGCCATGCTTGCAATCCACTTCCTGTGGTATAGGTAAGACACCCCTCTAGCTGGGTGCACTGTACCACCGGGGAGGGTACAGGTGCATGAGCCCTGTACCCCTACAGTGTCTAAGTCCATTCTTAGACATTGTAAGTGCAGTAAAGCCATAAAGAGTATATGGTCTGGGAGCTGGTCATTACGAACTCCACAGCACCATAATGGCTTTACTGAACACTGGGAAGTTTAGTAGCAGACATCTCAGCACATTAAACCCACATTGTTGCCGGTGTAGGATTTAATGGAAAATGCATTCAGAGGGGATCTTAGGAATGCCCCCTACAAGCGACTAGCCCTGGTGTGGATGGCTGCCCACCATTTGCCACCGCCAGACAGGTTTCTGGACCCCTGGGTAGAGGGCCTCCACTCTCTGGGTCCAAACACAAAACCCATCCTGGGGAGAGCTGTCATGCCTCCTCTGCCCGGATGGGCTGCGTCCACGAGAGGGGAAGCTTCAAAGCTTGCCACCTACATAAGCTGTCCCTGCCTTTAGCTGCACATAGCAACTGGCTCCCACTGGTTCTGACCCCACTTGGGGGGGTCGAATAAGGGGGGAAGTAGCTAGGAGGAGAGGTGTGACCACATTTGCTAACCCCACCCCTCAGGTGGGGGAAGCGAGGTAAAGCACACATCTCAGTCTCGTCCTTCTTGGAGATGAGGCGATCCAGCCAATTAGGAAGCGGCTCATACCCCACTGCCCCTGGAAGGTGGTCTAATAAGGGAGATGCTCACCCCAAGGAAGGGCCCCATTGGTCCTGACCTGCAAACCCCTGTAACACCCCAAAATGTAGTATTTAGGGGCAACCCTAAACCTTGCCTCCTCAGCTTCGAGGAAGAAAGAAGGACCAAAGAGATGTGCTGACCCAAGAAGAAGAGGACACCAACTGCTCTGGTCCCAGCCCTACCAGCCTGTCCCAACTCTGATTTGCCTACAGTGGAAACCCCTGCATGTCCAGCAGTCAGCAGCTCCCCTCAGAGCCCGGAAGACCCACCCAGGTCTCAATTTACAGGCTCTGTCTTCTCTGAGCACTGGATCTGTTCAACAAAAATTCCAAGACCAGAATCTGCTTTTTTCCAATAGGTGGCGTATCGCTGTTAGCAGAGAAGAGACGGCACGTGACTCAACCTTCGAACACAATGGCCATGTGTTATTAGCGTTGTGAAGCGTTGCCCGGTTCAACGGGCAGTTGTTGGGCATAAGGCCAGTATTGAACTCTTCAGTCAGTAAGTGGGGTGAGCAAAGCGGGCGTATGTTGAGTCAAGTTGTCCTCCTGTATTTATCCACGATCAAATTTTCGACCTGTGAGACCTTTATTTTATCGTCATGGTTGTCCTTGTACCTGGTGCTGCTGGCCAGATCGTCGCCAAAATGTTGTAGTAATAACCTTCAGAGACAGTCTTGTAGAAATGAGGTGTTTAATCAGGAGCAACCCTGTGACACCCATCAAGGCTAGGCACCAGTCCAGCAACTGAACGAGCCAGGTTCCAAAGTAAACACCAGTTGGAACCCTCTGACCTAATTGGCATTTCACAGTGTTTACACAAGCATCATAGATGACATTCTGCTAGATTTACAACAACCTCACTGATGCAGATTGCACAGCTCGTCAGACTTCTATTCGTCATCTGTACAAGCCATATTCCCGAGACTCTCCATTACAGACCACTCCAACGACTCACATCTCAGGAAGAGTCTAACCTACTCAGAGATGCTTCCTATCTTGGACGAGGCCAAGGAAGAAATTTGGTGGTAGCTGACACGTACGGAGGTTTGGAATGGGAGAGCCATCTTTGGCCCAAGCTCAGACTTGCTCTGCGAATCGGATGGGTAGGGTGGGCTTAAGTTCCAGATGTGGGGACTTACCTAACGAAGGAAAATGGTCAGATTGAGACTTAGGTCCTCATATCCAACGCCTGTCATTTCTGGCAGCTTCCTTTGTAGTCAAGGGTGGGACAAAAGATCTGGGGGCATATTACCAAGGGTGGCAATAGGCAATTATCGCCGGTTTAGCGGCCGTTTTCAGCTTCTAAGCGGCGATAATTCTATCGCTCTATTAGCAAGCTGTCGCTAACTGATGTTAGCGACAGCTTTTAGGCGAAAGCGAGCGGTTTGGGGCCCGCTTTGCATGTCAGCGATATTTATCGCTAATGACATGCAAAGTGGGCGTAACCAACCTGTTAGCGACTGAAAGCAGTCGCTAACGTCGCTATCGCCTATTAGCAAGGCAGGCGTAGCGATGTAAATATTCCCGCTATTGCCAAAAACCAACGCCTGCTCAGACCAGTTCTTAGCCATGTTATCCAATGGGAGGTGGATAACATGGCTAAGAGCATTTTGTCGCTAATGCGGGAATATCGCTGTATTCTCAGCGATATTCACGCATTTCGCCTGATTTTTATCGCTTTTGAGACAAATCTTGCTAATAGCAAGTTATCTCAGCGATAAAAACCGGTGATGCGCAGCGATAAAAATATTGCCGCTAACCCGACTTAGTGATAAATATCGCTATTTGTTGGTAATATGCCCCCTGGTTTAATCTTGCATCCTCCTGGAAATGGACAACGTTTAACTGATCTGCTACATCAGTCATCTGGGGGAACAAAATTGAGGTGCTGTCCGAGTTGGCAAAGGATTTCTGGCACTTATTCCTGCATTATTAACTATCAACAAGGGCAACGTACCTCTCAGGGATCAAGAACAACGCAGCAGATTGGCATTCTGGACGCATTTAGGACTTGTGCCTGTGGAAGCTGGACTCGAGGTTGTTCAAGGCGATCTGGCTCAGTTGGGACCCCTTTACCTTTTTTGCGTCACAGCTAGATTACCAACTGCAGAGTTTTTTCAGTTGGAGACCAGATCCAAAGGCGACAGTGATGGATGCCTTTGTGCAAGAATGAGGTCAGGAGACCAAATATGTATTTCTCTCCTTCGCAATGATTTCTGATGCAACAGATGTAAATGCTCATTGTAACGTCCATTTGGAGATCGTAAGTTTGGTATCCAGTTCTGAAACAACTTTCGGAGTATTCTCTAATCTGTCCTTCTCAGTATTAAGAGTTACTGTTACATCCAACAGGCATTCTACGTCAGCTGGTGGAAGACAGGAACTTATAGCTCATGGAATGGAGGATTACCAGGAATGGTGGAAAATCCCGGGACTTTCGTAACACTATGAGTGACTCATTAGGAGAGCCTAGGCAGGGAGTACAATCAACGATACTGATCAACCTGGACAAGACGGATTGGTTGGTTTATGCAAAGGAGTGGATCGCATGGGGTCTGACCATGTGCATGTCTTGAATTTTTTGTCAAGTTTGGCAAAGGAAGGTCTAGCTTACAAGTCAGAAAACACCTTCTGTGCTACCATTACGCCGGGCCATGTGCTTCGGGATATTTCTCCGACTAGAGAGCATCTCATGGTTAGGAAATTACTAAGGGGCTTTCACCTGTCACTACTGCCTGAACCTAGGTATTCTAGTCTGTGGGATGTGAATTGAGATCTAATCTTTTCTGTCATGGCAAGAGAATAGAAGTGTGTCCAGCAAATAACTTCCTGTTCAGTTGTCTATGCTCTTACGTCTCTTTACTTCTAGAAGAGTTCCACGTGTGAGGAATCAGGACCTTTCTGGCAGAATGTTTACTCTGGAAGGAGTTACTTTTAGTCTATCCAGAAGAAGCAAGGCCAATTCCAGAATTATTATCAAATCCTGCTCTCGGTGGCAACACAAAGTTGTGTATGGTACAGTGCATTTAGGCATATGAAGGTATGGCAGAGGAGTTATGACCCAAATGGTAACCACTTCTGCTCTCATTGAGAAAACCATTTAAAGCCGTTTCTTCGCCCACTATACCTCATTGGGATCGTAGCTGAATGCCGGAGGTAGGAATCGACATTAATTGCTATGGGGCACACTCCATAAGGGAAGCAAAGGCTTCAAAGTCTTGACTTTGAGGGAAAGATTGGAGGACTTAATGAATGGTCATCAGACTCCATCTGTAGTGCATGTGGCTTCCATGGTTGTAAACAAGCTTTGAACTAGCATAACCCTTGCCTTTGGAACCGACACAGAATGTAACATTTCCCAGGTAACTTAACGGAAAGTTTCAGTTCTATTAAGGACACAGAGGCGCGGAGTGTCATATCCTGAATGGTTTTTGGCCCTGTAATCTGAACTTGCCTGAGAGCAAAGGTGGAATCCTGTGACACCAGTCAGATTCATGCTCTGCGTTGCCACCTGCAGGAGATAGAAAACGTAGCGCATCAAAAAGGAAAGAAAGACTATTTATAGACAAGAGGGAAAAAGAGAGAAAAGACTATTAAAACCTGAGTGAAGGGCTCACACACTCTGGAACCAGGAAGAAACAGAGGAGAGTGCCACAGGGACCCTGGACACCAACACATACTGGAGCAACAAAAAGAAACCCTTACTGCCACTCAAGGAGGAAGCAGATCAGATGAGTAGACGCGAGGAGGGAAACACGCACAGCCTAGAAAAGGAGGAGGACGGAGGCACAGCTCCACCTCAAGATGTCCCTACCCCGCCATGGACCAGGGAAGGGCAATTGCTAGCGAAGGCCCTCAAAACACAGGTGGGCGCCACCAGGGAAAGCATACCGGACACCCCCTGGAGCATTAAAAAAGGAGTGTTGGACTTTGGCCCTTAGGGCAGGTTCACCCCTAAACTTTTTGCTGGTAATGGTGATCTGGCAATGGTGATTTTTGGGATTCTGCGCACTTTCACTGTGTCCCAGTGGAAAGTGCGTGCGCACTCTGAGTGCATGTGCTGAGCTAGGCCTGCCCGCCCATAGGAATGTATGGGGAATGTATGTGTCCCTGGTAGTTCCTGATGCGTGGGGTGTACAGGCTTGAGTCTGGTATGTGTGAACTCGTGTGAGTGAATGCTGCGCAACGGTGTATGCAGCATGTATGTGTCTAGTAGGGAAGCGCCATTTCTAGACATGGCTGTACGTGTGCTGTGAGGGTGCTGGCGTGTGATTGGCTGGAGCTGGCTGGCATGCCAGGCTCCAGGAAGTCTGGATGGGTCTGCCTGGTGGTGAGTGGGAGATTAGCATGAGTGATGTGTGGGAGGAGTGTACCTGTGTCCTGGATGGGCTGGGTTTTCCCCACACAATGCTGGCTCCGCCCCCCTGTGGTGTGTCTAATGACCCAAGCCCTGCCAGTGAATAGAGAGGGTGGTTGAGGTAAACAGAGTACTCAGGAACCAGCTGCGACTGGTTCCGCCCCCACTCTGCACCCTCAGACAAAGGAATGCACTGTATAAAAATGGGGCTGTGTCCCCACTGAGGTTGTTCTCTTCCAGGATCCTGAGGGGGCTGTTGCTGCTGCTGGGCCAGAGGACCGCCACTTGGGCTGTCTCCCTGCCTGGAGACCCAGTGTGCTGGCTCTGGGCCCAGCCTTGTCCCCCCTGCCTGCCCAAGGACTGCTGGGAATCTGCCCTGCTTGCTGAGGGCACCTGGGAGCGCTTTATTTTACTCATAGCGCTTAAGAGCGCTTTATTTGGCTTGTAGCGCTTGGGAGCGCTGTGCCTTCACCCCAGCGCTGAGAGCGCTTTATTTGGAATTATAGCGCTTGGAGCGCTGTGATTATCTGCCTAGCGCTTGGGAGCGCGCCAATTGCTGTGCAGGTGCCCACCCTGCTCGTGGTGGCCTAGCGAGTGCCTACCTCGCTTTATATTTGCTTTGGCGGCGCGGGTGCCACCCCGCTCCTCGCCGCTTTGTTGTGCCCGTGGTTATCGATCTACGAGGGAGCCCACTCCTCGGATCATCTGGGAAGCCGCCTGCCTGCCTAAAAGCGAGCCGCCGCGCTGCCCGCGGCGACCCGGAAGTAGTAAAGCGGCCCGGCCAATCGCAGCGCGGCCCAGGAAAGGCCGACCGGAAGTCCCGCCTCCTCCGACGAGCCGGGGAGAGAGAAGCTGCCGGCCGGGTCCCCGAGGCTCCCGTGTGAAGAGGAGAGCCCCGGGACCAGCGGGAGAGACCCGCCTCCGCTGGAGACCAGCCGGTGAGTGTGGCCGTTCTGGAGGGAGGGGCGCCGGGACACATTGTCGGTGTCCGCCCCCCCCCCTGCCGCCCTCGGCAGCGCGACCTCGCGCCCACGTGTTTAGAGCCTGAGAGAGGCTCTGGGGGCATTTTCTGTTGCAAAGCCTTGCGAGGCTCGATTGCCGGCACCGCGTCCCGAGCCTAAGAGAGGCTCCAACGAGTGGGAGCGCTCCTGTTGAGTCACGAGGGGCCCCGGGGGCACCAGTTGAGTTAGAGCCCAGCGAGGCTCTGGGCAAACTTCATCCCTTTGGGTCCCCAGAGAGGGGGACCCCACAGCCCAGCGAGGCTCTTGGCAAGCATCATTGCTTTGGGTCCCCAGAGCGAGGGGCCCCACAGCCCAGCGAGGCTGCACCTTTTGTTGCTGGAGCCCTGAGAGGCTCAGCAGCCCCCTTACTTGTGTAAGAGAGCCTGAGAGAGGCTCACCAGTGCCACAGTGGTGGTTCTTCGAGCCCAGAGAGGCTCCAACGTTGCCCTAACTTCCCCTGCTCCAGTTGCCCAGCACTTTGTGGGCAACTGCCACGTTTAGGCCCTGACATTGGGACACCGGGACAGTCGCAGGTGGTGACTTGTGAGTGGGGCGCAATGGTATTTTTCTCTGCACCTCTGAATGTATTGATTATGCGTCATGTGCCTTTACACCTCTGAATGAATGTTATGCATTGCATCATGTGTTTTCCTCTTACACCCCTACAGGTATTGTGATACATAGGTGGTTGTTTTCTCCCTAGTACAGGTGGTGCTAGTGAGATCCTGGTTACCAGTAATTACTGGTTGTGCGCTCTATTGTTATATTGTGTGCTATTTTGTGCTATATTCTATGTACTAAGTTCTATTTCTGAAAGTGCTACTTCTGATTCCTGACAGTGGTCCAGGTGGCCCTGTCTTGTACATATCCCCTGTAAATTCTGCCCGTGCCTCTGGCACATTGTAAAGTGTGTGTTTTATCTAATGTGTTTTGGTGTAATACAAAGGCTATTTTTATATAACCTTGTGTGGAGTTTCCTTTGTGGTAGGCCTGGGTGTTGTTGCTGAGGTGCGTGCGCAAATACTTAACTTACATCGCCTCCAAGTTTAGCCTTGCTGCTCGCGCCACGTTACCTAGAGGGTGAGTAGGGGTTATCTTGGCGTGTAACTCCCTTGCCCTGACTTGGGTGTGGTGGTCTCTGACTGACTTTGGCGAAAGCCCTGGCCAGCCGGGGATCCCATTTCCAACATTGGTGGCAGCGGTGGGATAAGGATTTGTGTTTGCGTTGTACCTTAGTAGTAACTGGCCATACCACAAAACTCTGCATTTAGATGACCACATTTTAGGGGATTGTATTGTTTTGGAAGTTCCATTGTTTCTTCTCATGAAGAGTGTCATTTGATTGTGTTCAGTACATTTGTCCCCCGCCCTGCTTCCAGAGTTTGGTACCTGTGTCGCTTTTGGTCAGGTTGAGAAGTCAGGGGTGGTAGAAACTGCCTTACCGATCCGAGGGGAGGGTGTGTGTGGATGAATGGTGTGTTTTCCTGGACGCATGAGTATGAGTTCTCTTTGATAAGGAGATTGTTGAAATTTTGGAATTGTGTACTCTTACTTCAGATTGTTCAGTCCCCTGTGTTGCACGTGTCTGTGATCATCCTGCCAAGATGGAGTCTGCTTTTAATGTCTGGGGTCTGTTTTTGCATGAACTGAGAGAGTTTTGCGAAGAGAGAGACATTGCAGTGAATGAGTCAGACACCCAGTCCCAACTTAGGGGTAACCTGATCCAATGGCAGAAGGATGACTGGGAGCGTGAGCACAGTGCGGAGAGGGCCCGGGTCTCACACCATGAGGGTGGTGGGTCAGAGGGGAGCCCTGAAGAGTCTGAGGAGGAGGAAGATGATAGCACAGGGACGCCAGCAGATAGTGAGGACCCCATAGATAGGGAGTCCCTTGCTGGGTCCAGTTTAGGAGGCAGCGCCTCATCCCTTTCCCTGTCCCCAGAGGAGCTGGAAGATAGGAGGAGAGAAAGGGAGCACCAGCTGGCTTTAGAGAGGCTCAGGTTGGAGCATGCCCAGGCTATGGCACAGCTGGGCATTAGAAGGCAACAGCTGGAGGTTAAGAAGCAACAGCTGGAGACCGAGAGGGTCTTAGCGCAGGACAGGATAGAGGAGGCTGAGAGGGCCGCCACCAGAGGCAAAGTAGCTCTGGAGGGTAGACTATCCCCTGCGCGCAGTGTTGAGTGTCTGGATCCCCCAGGGTGGGTTGGGTCCAGTGGTGGCAGCTATTTAAATCTCAGTCTAGAAAGTCCCAGTTCCCAGAGTATGGTTCCTGTTTCCCCAGAGGAGGAGAATAGGTTGAGGTTTAGGAACCTTAGGAAACCGTCTCATCAGTCTTGGGAAGACTTTGAGGATGACTGTTGTGAAGCCCTGTGTGATTGGGTACGGGAGCCCACGAAATGTGATTGGGACCTATTGTTCGATGTGTTTCTCAGAGAGCAGTTGCTCAGTTGTTGTTCACCAGGGTTGCGCCAACACCTGTTAGGGTGTGGATTGTCTGAACCATGTGAGCTGGCAGAGGAAGCAGACCGCTGGGAAGGGACCAGAGGTTCTGTAGAGTCATTGGTGAGTGACTCCAAAAGTAGTGGGTCAGGGATCTTCCAGCCCAGCGTGGTGGAAGAGGCTCAGTGTAGCCCAGCTAGGTCCCTGGTTAGTGAGAAGGGTGTAGGGGCTGACTGCCTGGCTCAGTGGAGCAGGAGTCAGTGGGTGGCTGAGAGCCCCCAGAGGCCCGAAGCCCTGTCTCAGAACGTGGGTGGTTTCTTGAGGGAACACCAGGTTGGGGACCTAGGCTGTCCTGTTAGTCCACTTGAGGAGGATCTCTTAGTGAGTAGAGGACCTGGAGCGTCTGTAACCAGAGCTCCTGTGGTTCTAGAGGCTGGCAGTACCGCTCCGGTAGGAAGGGTACAGGAGTCCAGCGTGAGGAGTGATTGGGGGATGAGTTTCCCAGTGGATGCACCAGTGGACCAGGGACTAGCCAGTTGGGCTAGATCTTCTTGGGGGGACCCGGGTGGCACCACCTCTGGTCTGGGGGATCGTCACGCACTGTCAGGTGGACAGGGGACGGGAGATCTGCGCCAGACAGACAGTCACACAACATATGTCTCATTTGTTAGCCTCAGGGGGATGGAGTGTAAGTCCCCAGAAGTCCTGGAGTGCCAGGCAATTGTTCCACCGAAGGTTGTAGACCAGAGGTTGGAAGGCCAGGTTCAGGATCAGCCTGACCTGAAGGGTAGGACGACTGTAACAAGTGTCCTGACCGGTTCTTCGTCCAGAGGAACTTCTCCAGGTGGGAGAGGGCAGACCTCTGGAAGGGGGTGCAGAGGGTGGGAGAGCCCACCTCTGACCCCGGTGCAACCTGAGTGGATAAGCCCTGGGTTGGAATGGCGTTCTAGGGGTACCCCTCGCCGGAGGAGGAGGAACCCTAGGAGAAGAGGTAGGGGGAGGATAGCCTTCCCAGAGACTCCTGGTCCGCCTGAGGTTGTAGGCCCTAGGCTGGAGTACCAGTGGCAGTCTAGTCCTGTCTTGCAGACAGGAAGAGTGGAGAATGGCTCCTACGTGCCAGGGGTTACTACCCCCCGCTCTGCGAATTGGCATGGACCAGTGGCACCTGGGTGGCCCAGGGCCTGGTCCTGGCCGTGGACAGCTTGGGAGTACCAGTGGGGTAGCCCAGTTGGTCCAGACAGTGTGTTTAGAAGGAATCCCATGGGTTCACCGTGGCGTAGAACAGGAGGGTGTCCCTGCAGTTGCGGGCCTGCGTCCGTGTTCTATCGCCCCAAGCAGGGAAGTCCATCACGGTGGTGATTGGTCTCCCCTGCGTTTTGGCTGGAAGGGGGTTATGTTGGACTTTGGCCCTTAGGGCAGGTTCACCCCTAAACTTTTTGCTGGTAATGGTGATCTGGCAATGGTGATTTTTGGGATTCTGCGCACTTTCACTGTGTCCCAGTGGAAAGTGCGTGCGCACTCTGAGTGCATGTGCTGAGCTAGGCCTGCCCGCCCATAGGAATGCATGGGGAATGTATGTGTCCCTGGTAGTTCCTGATGCGTGGGGTGTACAGGCTTGAGTCTGGTATGTGTGAACTCGTGTGAGTGAATGCTGCGCAACGGTGTATGCAGCATGTATGTGTCTAGTAGGGAAGCGCCATTTCTAGACATGGCTGTACGTGTGCTGTGAGGGTGCTGGCGTGTGATTGGCTGGAGCTGGCTGGCATGCCAGGCTCCAGGAAGTCTGGATGGGTCTGCCTGGTGGTGAGTGGGAGATTAGCATGAGTGATGTGTGGGAGGAGTGTACCTGTGTCCTGGATGGGCTGGGTTTTCCCCACACAATGCTGGCTCCGCCCCCCTGTGGTGTGTCTAATGACCCAAGCCCTGCCAGTGAATAGAGAGGGTGGTTGAGGTAAACAGAGTACTCAGGAACCAGCTGCGACTGGTTCCGCCCCCACTCTGCACCCTCAGACAAAGGAATGCACTGTATAAAAATGGGGCTGTGTCCCCACTGAGGTTGTTCTCTTCCAGGATCCTGAGGGGGCTGTTGCTGCTGCTGGGCCAGAGGACCGCCACTTGGGCTGTCTCCCTGCCTGGAGACCCAGTGTGCTGGCTCTGGGCCCAGCCTTGTCCCCCCTGCCTGCCCAAGGACTGCTGGGAATCTGCCCTGCTTGCTGAGGGCACCTGGGAGCGCTTTATTTTACTCATAGCGCTTAAGAGCGCTTTATTTGGCTTGTAGCGCTTGGGAGCGCTGTGCCTTCACCCCAGCGCTGAGAGCGCTTTATTTGGAATTATAGCGCTTGGAGCGCTGTGATTATCTGCCTAGCGCTTGGGAGCGCGCCAATTGCTGTGCAGGTGCCCACCCTGCTCATGGTGGCCTAGCGAGTGCCTACCTCGCTTTATATTTGCTTTGGCGGCGCGGGTGCCACCCCGCTCCTCGCCGCTTTGTTGTGCCCGTGGTTATCGATCTACGAGGGAGCCCACTCCTCGGATCATCTGGGAAGCCGCCTGCCTGCCTAAAAGCGAGCCGCCGCGCTGCCCGCGGCGACCCGGAAGTAGTAAAGCGGCCCGGCCAATCGCAGCGCGGCCCAGGAAAGGCCGACCGGAAGTCCCGCCTCCTCCGACGAGCCGGGGAGAGAGAAGCTGCCGGCCGGGTCCCCGAGGCTCCCGTGTGAAGAGGAGAGCCCCGGGACCAGCGGGAGAGACCCGCCTCCGCTGGAGACCAGCCGGTGAGTGTGGCCGTTCTGGAGGGAGGGGCGCCGGGACACATTGTCGGTGTCCGCCCCCCCCCCTGCCGCCCTCGGCAGCGCGACCTCGCGCCCACGTGTTTAGAGCCTGAGAGAGGCTCTGGGGGCATTTTCTGTTGCAAAGCCTTGCGAGGCTCGATTGCCGGCACCGCGTCCCGAGCCTAAGAGAGGCTCCAACGAGTGGGAGCGCTCCTGTTGAGTCACGAGGGGCCCCGGGGGCACCAGTTGAGTTAGAGCCCAGCGAGGCTCTGGGCAAACTTCATCCCTTTGGGTCCCCAGAGAGGGGGACCCCACAGCCCAGCGAGGCTCTTGGCAAGCATCATTGCTTTGGGTCCCCAGAGCGAGGGACCCCACAGCCCAGCGAGGCTGCACCTTTTGTTGCTGGAGCCCTGAGAGGCTCAGCAGCCCCCTTACTTGTGTAAGAGAGCCTGAGAGAGGCTCACCAGTGCCACAGTGGTGGTTCTTCGAGCCCAGAGAGGCTCCAACGTTGCCCTAACTTCCCCTGCTCCAGTTGCCCAGCACTTTGTGGGCAACTGCCACGTTTAGGCCCTGACATTGGGACACATGGACAGTCACAGGTGGTGACTTACGTGGGTTTGGCGCAATTGTACTTTCTGCACCTCTGAATGTGTTTTTATGCGTCATGTGCCTTACACCTCTGAATGTATTGTGATGCATCATGTGTTTTCCTCTTTACACCTCTGAATGAATGTTATGCATTGCATCATGTGTTTTCCTCTTACACCCCTACAGGTATTGTAATACATAGGTGGTTGTTTTCTCCCTAGTACAGGTGGTGCTAGTGAGGTCCTGGTTACCAGTGATTACTGGTTGTGTGCTATTTTGTGCTATATTCTATGTACTAAGTGCTATTTCTGAAAGTGTTACTTCTGATTCCTGACAGTGGTCCAGGTGGCCCTGTCTTGTACATATCCCCTGTAAATTCTGCCCGTGCCTCTGGCACATTGTAAAGTGTGTGTTTGATCTAATGTGTTTTGGTGTAATACAAAGGCTATTTTTATATAACCTTGTGTGGAGTTTCCTTTGTGGTGGGCCTTTGGTTGTTGTTGCTGGGGTGCGTGCGCAAATACTTAACTTACATCGCCTCCAAGTTTAGCCTTGCTGCTCGTGCTACGTTACCAAGGGGGTGAGCAGGGGTTATCTTGGCGTGTAACTCCCTTGCCCTGACTTGGGGGTGGTGGTCTCTGACTGACTTTGGCGAAAGCCCTGGCCAGCCAGGGATCCCATTTCCAACAAGGAGGAAAGAGAAAAGATACTTTTTAACAAAATGACATACATGTCAGAGAGACTGGTGTTTCTTTTTTGTTGCAAAATCCAAAATAAAGTATTTTTCTCTCTGCACAAAGTTTAGTCTCGTGCGCCTTTTTATGGTGAACCATTGTCCCCCCCTCTCCAGGCCCGCCCCAGGTTAACAATGGTAGTTGTAGACGCTTGATGGGAGCATCAAATTGAGAGGCAAGCAACCATTTTTTCTTCATATACATATATATGATATGACATTTTAAAAATGGCCATACAGTAAAGTCTTACACCATGGTGGAATGTTCTTGAGTATAATATGCATTTTTTGTGGAAATACTGTTTTGATCATTTGCAGGAACTGAGTATACACAGTAGTAAGACAGGAGCTTGAATCTTTGAATGTACTATGATTGGCTATGGGTTGTAGCTGTTTATTTCCCAGGTGTACGTGGAGATTGTATTTGTTGAAATAATATATTTTATTGACGCTGCAGGAGAAAGTAAAGTGAAGAAGAAAAGGCATAACCCTCGCCTCTGTGTCCTTAATAGAACTGAAGCTTTCCTTTACGGTAGCTAGGAAATTTTGCATTTTGCACTGGAAGATATAAAAGCATGCCTTCCTCTGAGATCGGACGATCCCGTCTGAAAACGTTGATATGGGCCACACATACTGAGATCTGTCAGGACAGATGGTGACCAACCCAGGATGCCCGGTCACTCCAACCTGTGCTCATTAAGTACACCTATAACTTGCGAGCAGAGCTTGCAGTATCTTGTCATGAGAAAAACGAATACGGAAGAATGATTGCCGCAATGTAATATATCTATGACAAATGTTTATGATGTGATATGATGCAATGTTACCAATTAAAACAAGCTAATTAAAAAAGTACACATTTAACATGTTAAATCATCTGCCAGAAATGATGTCATGTCATCTCATCAGTGATACCACTGACGTAATTTAAGATACGATCAGTTACGTATGAACTATGATTTGCCTTCCTAACCATGACTGGTTGATTTCATGGTTGTTCTAATTGTATTTTATGTCCATTACTTTTCTTTAACTCTACTGATTCAGGGGCTTTATAGTTTAGCAAAAGAAAGAGGTCTTGAGAGCCCACAGAGATTGCTCTTGAGTTACCGTCCCTCAATGGGACACATGAGAAGGGCAACCTGGACGCAGGCCAGCCCTGACTTTGCGCATTGAAACAATTCTCTGAGGTAGTGCTAATTTAGCTGCGCACTCCACTGCTCGGTTTTAGGAATCTAGTTATTTCTTTTGTTGTAAGCAGTCTGTGAGAGTGCATGTGTTTTCCAGCTGTCTTCATAGTGTGCTTCTGTTCCCTCCTCCGCTCTTCATGTTACTCCCTCTCGTCTGTGTACTTCTTATCCATCTGCTCCATGTTGTTTTCTTACCCAGTGCTTTCCCATTCTATGGGCCAGCTGTATCAATATTGCATTTTGCGATTGTAAAATAGTGCATTTTAGCGATTCGCTATTTTAGAATTGCAAAATGCAATGTATGTAAGTTTTGCTAAATAAATAGCGATTCCCACATATTCCTTAATTGCGAATCGCAAATTACGAATTGAAAATAAGGAATGCTTTCCCATTCATTCCTATGGGCCGAGGCCCATAGGAATGAATGGGAAGTCATTCACAATTTGCGATTACCAAATAGGTAATCGCAAATTGCAAATGTAATTGCAAGGGTGCCAGGGGGCCATAAGGCCCCCCGGATGCATCCCCAAAAAAGGTAAGTGTGCACATGTGGCGCACATGCATGCCCTAAGGCCCTTAGAAAAATGCAATTTTGTGCATTTTTTCAAGGATTTGCAAATTACCACCAACATAAAGTTGGTGGTAATTTCCAATTCCTTAAAGCAAAGTCGAATTCTGAGAATGCTTCTTGCATTGCATTTAGGGAATCGCAAATTGTGATTCGCCAAAATTCCCAAAAATTGCAATTACCTATTTTGTTCATGCCTTTTGGGTTGATACATCCCATAAGACTTTATAACGTTTGCAAACGGGCTGCTTCTGTGAATTGTCCCGTTTGCGACCGGTAGAACCCTTGATACATCTGACCCTATATCCCCCCTCTCAGTTCCCTTTCTCGTCTGTTGCTCCCCCCGTTACTCTATCTCGCCTGCGTACTTCTCACCCAACCATTGATTCACCACCTCATTTCTCCCCTCTGAGTTTCTTCCCCCTTCTCTCTCACCCGTTACTTCTCCCCTACACACTTCCTGCATTGCTTGCTCGCCGTGTGCTCCTGTCCCATCCCACTCCACACTATTCTCTTGCCTATGGGTTCTCCCCTCTCTCCCGCTCACCGTGTTGCTTCCCCACCTGTGCCCTCCTTCCATCTCACCCGCTGGTTCTCATCCCTATTCCTACTCTCCGTGTTGCTTCCTGCCCCCTGCGTTGCTTCCGCCTCAACTACCCCTTAGTCTTACTTACTTCCATACCCCCATATGCCCTGCCCTCCAAGTTGCTCAGCCTCACTGGTGCTTCAATAAAAAAAGAAGCACTCGAGTCATTTTGTAGGTTTGTGCGCCTACAAAATGGCACGTTGGTTACATCATAGTGTCTTTTTAGGACTGGCATTAGCCAAGACCTTTTGATTTTACTATAAGTATCCATAAATTATACTGTCGTACACAGGGCCGGACTGGGAACCACATCCCGCCCTGGCAAAGTGCTCGGCCGCCCCCCCCATCCCCTCCCCCCCTCCCCACTCGGGTGCGTTGGAGGTGCCGCCGAGCTCTTTGCCGGGCCCGATTTTCGGCCAATTTTGATACAGGGATGATTTTGCAGCTATGCAGCAAAAACGGCCCTGTAACAAAAATGGCCCCTAGGGGCCCAAAACCGGCCCCCACCTGTGCGGCACACCGGGGGATTGCCCGGTGCCCGCTATGGCCAGTCCGACCCTGGTCGTACAGGAACTCTCAGCAAACCCTCTTCATCCCTTGGTCAGTTGTTGTGCCATTCACATTTTGATTCCGCCCACCCATGGAGCAGTGGGCCAGCCGACTTCAGTCATTGGCCAACTTCTTTGAGTGACAGCATTGCACCCTTATACATGTGCAAAGCCGCTTAAAAATTATTGCACCTCAGGACCAGATTTGCTTGAATAATCTTCCCTCGCGAGTAATGCAGGGATATGGCGACAAGTTCTACATATGGATTTCTTTATTTAAGTGATCAAACACGTTCATTCTCTTGGCGCTTTTAGAAAAGTGTGGTTATCAGCAGTAGGCATGATAGGTTCATCTTTGGGGTTCAGTATTATCATTACAATGCGCCCCTCTTGTGTTCTGTGAAATGCTGCTTACTGCAGATTGGGTTTACAGGCAGTGAGCAGGATTCGCCTGACACGACATTTCAACAGGATGGCCAGTGCCTTGTTAGAGTGCGGAGCTTCAAGGCGCTTCAGAGCTGCCGTCGCTCCAGGCTTGCTGGGATGTGAGCTGTGGCTCTGAGGTCAGTGCTGCTTCCCAGAGAACGGTCTCACCAACAGTGCTTAATTTGTAAAACAATAAGTGCCAGGGCCCTTGACAGCAGGACACGGCAGCATTGCACGAGCCCTTATCCCTGTCAGCGCTGCCAATGACAGTAACAACACAACTACTAACCACCACACTCCTACAAGTGTGACAATTCAGACTATTCAAGGCCCCTAAAGCTATAAGAATGATTGGGTGGCAGGTATTAGTCATTGTTAATGCATAATGAATTAATAAACAGCTGTTGCTGTGCTCATACACAAATTAGCCAGACAGCGCCACCTTGTGGCAGACTGTAACAAGCGCTGGTGCTAAGAATTAAATGTTGGTGTGGAGCACTGGAAACCACTGGCTCAAATTAAGCACTGGCGTGTGTTTCTCCGAGAGGACCCTGCTTTCAAATAACCAGATCAAAGAGTTCAGATTTTGGGAGATGCCACCCATTATGCCCAAGCAGTCTGATGTGCAGAGACCGACCCCCGTGTCCTTGCAGCAACGACCTGAGTATGAAAAGCAGCCACACAGGGAAAGTTGCAGTGTGTTGTGAGGACTGTTTATGTCTTCCCTGGGAGTGTGAGCCTCGCACGCTGCTGCCCTGAGCTGTTCTAAGCCCCATCACAGACTCAAGGCTAAAAACAGCGCCCTCCTGCGCCCGGCGTGGTCTGAAGCATTCATCATTTGTGTCCTGTCGGTGACAGCCTGGCGTGTCATCAAGGGCAAACTGTTGTACCCTGCACATAGAGACACTGGAAACCATGTTGTATATTTCAAGTCTTCTTTATTGGTTCCAGGTCAGGGTAGAATCAATCACTGTCCAGCCAGCTCTAGACAGGGACGAGCCATGTACCAGCCCCACCAGGAGCAGCCTGCCTGCTGCTCAGCCATCTCCAGCTGTCCCCACTCATCCACACAGGCGTTCCACGCATCACAGCCACACCAACATTCCGATACCATCTCTCACTCTAGCTGCACAGCAAGGAGGACCTGTTTACATACAAATGTAATACTTAGGATATAACACAAACCTTCTTTAAAAACAGGAGGGCTGCGGCTCTCAGATGCTGCATGGCTCGCAGCTGCGTGCTTTGTAACGAGGCGCTCTGTTGTCCGTCTCAAAGATCCCTGAGTGGTGTGGATGTGGTCACACTAAAAGGATTAGTGAGTGTGCCACATCTAGACATGTTTAATGCCAGTCATTATTTTTTGTACCACAGGTGCACACTACTGTGTAATGCTTGCATTGGCATGCAATGGGAATTGTTATAAACGTTGGTAAAAAAAAAAAAAAAAAAAGTATTGGCAAAGTCAAAAAGTTGGTAGCCAATGCCAGACCTATTGGGTTTGCCAATGCTTGTTTAAGGGAAGCTAATCACCACTGGCAACTTGAATACACGAACGAGTCTCAAAGGTAAGACCTATTGGCTTTGCCAATGATTATTTGTCTTGCCTGTTCTACATGAGAGGGGCGTGGCCAGCACCTATACATTATTTTTTTACTCTTTGAAAATATCGTTTTTTGTAGAAAAAGATGCAATTACTTAGTACTTGTTTTTGTTTTGAAATGTTCTCATTTTGTGTCGTTTGGGAGTCAAATTACCCTCGCATTTGTGGAAAGCATTTATAATTACAGTAAAACTGAAATCAAACATGTTCTTTTCTCATTTCTGTGTGATGAGTGATTCCATTCAGTGGGTGGTTGTGCAGAGGGCGCCTGGAAGACACTTCAAGGCGCTGTGAGACAGCCACAGCCCCTCCTCGGCCCCCCAGGCTCCTGTGACGCCCCCCCCCCCCTCCCTCACGTGGCGGAGACACTGTCCTGACTGTGCAGAGAGCGGCCAGCTGTCTGTCTGTCCTTCCGGACTGACTCAGCCTGAGCTCACGGTGCCCAGGGTCACACGTTGAGCCCGGCGCAGCTGTCTGTGCGCCTGACACTGGCAGCTGAGGAGGACGCAGTGAAGTGTGGGGTGGTGGGTCGAAGGGAGGGGGTACGGCCCAGTGACTGGGTGCCACTGGGGGGGGGGGGAGAGGGAGGGACAGGAGGGGGGCTGAGTGTGGGTGTGATCCCCAGGGGCCAGGGTCTGGACTGTAGATCAGCTTTCCACAGTCAGGGGCACAGACCAGAGAGTCGTGCCCGCAGCTCACCCGGTCTCAGCAGCGCCTGGAGGGCCCTCAGCAGCACAGACCTTGCTCCCAGCATGCCCCAGCTGCAGCAGGGCACCCTGCCACACAGCTGCCCATCCTGCACACACAACCATGTAACACCTCGGCTGCAGGACTGCTGTGTCAGCAGACTCCCTGGTCCCCTGGCAGCGCCATGATGCCGTGGCAGAGCTGTGTGCCTACACATTGTCTCACAATGCCTCTCAGTCCTCGCAGTCGAAATCAATAGCGTTGCTCCTCTCCAAAGCAAAAAGAAAAGGCCCATTCCCTCAGCACCCTGGTTCAGCAAATCCCTATATGAAGAAAGGAAGCACCTAAGACTCCTGGAGAAACAATGGAGGCAAGCGCCCTCCACCGATAATTTGGCCACGCTTCGCTCAGCAAGATCCTGTAGTGTAGCTCCTATTTTCCCAATAGGCTCTGCGCATTGGAATAGTACCTACAGCAGTAAAGGCCTAGGCCAGACGTTAACTAGGTCTACTACTGTCGATACTAGACTTAATTTTTGGGTTTGCCAGCTAAGCTCAGAGTTCGCTAGAAACTTTCTCGAATGTTCAAGGAAGGAATTAACTCCCCTGAATAGACAAGAAGGGATTTAGTTTCTGACAACCATAGAACATGACAACTTTGCTCTCCCCTAATCAAGAGTCAATCTCGAGAGTCGTGTGAGCACAAGGCAATTATTTTACTCAGTCAGTACGTGCATTCTTAGTCTCATCAGAATGTAGAGAAAAGGAAGAGACGGGCGTGTTCAATAAAAAGGTGTTATTTATTGATCAGTCTCTTTTCTCATACATGAGAAATGGATCGATATTATTGCAATACTTATAGTTAAGTAAAGTGCATACATTAAAAGCAATAGTATAAAATAATACTGTAAAAACATTGATATGGTTTCTGAGCCATATGATGTTTGAAAATGATTAAAATATATTTACATACACATATACATTTGACTAAACGTACTCAACTGGTGTTTCTAAATACGCCTACCCCGTGTACCTGACCTAAGTCTAATGCGTGGGCGGGAATAGAAAGTTACAGTTTAAGTTAAGTTTGTTTTTGCCAAGTGAATAACTAAAGAATTCTCTGTGAGGGGTTATTCAGTTCTGTACCTGGAAGTTAGGATGAATGAGGAATGGTATCTCTTTCTCTGCTCTCGATATTCCAGGCTGCCTGCGAGGGCTGCCCGAAAGCGCCGGTGCTGGGTCTCTCGGCTTGAGATAGCAGCGCGTCTCTCAGCGCGTCAGGAAGGCGGGGCTGCGCCAGCGGGGTCTGCTTCTGCTCTCGGCTTCGGCAAGTATGGCTGCTCCGTCTTGTCACCACGCGTGTGTTTGCATAGGGCAAGATCGGCAATATTTATACCTTAAAGGTGCCGAGATTGACGTAAGGATGGACATAGATACGTCAATAAAGATGTCATACGACTTGCTCGTTAGCACATTCTTTACTAAAGTTCTCTGTGAAATCAAAACAATGGCCGCACGGATTATCCAGGTTGTCATAGGTTTGATTTGTTATGAGAACGTCGTATGCCTTATCAGGGGCTGGAGGAATGTCGCTTGTCTAATTAGATCTCAAGCGTTATGACCTAATCAGATAACACGTTCCTGTGCCGTAGTGTGACTGCGTCAGATAACGGTATCTGCATCATGGGGGCTTTTCTTGCCTCATGGGCTGACTGTTAGTTAACTTGATAGTTAGTTTAACCAGAATAGGGTCAGGAATAGGGGCACTGATTCAGAACCTATAGAAATACACGACACCCACTGCACGCTAACTATGGTCATATCTACTAATCTATGCATAGTATAACATAGTACAACATACTATAGAGTATAGTGTATACCTTACCACCCCAAAATACATAAATGCATTTCGAAATTTTCAAATATACTGAAAAATTGCAGTCATATATATTGTATGCACTTAAGCTATGGTTTAAATGCAAAAGTAAACACGCATTTGTATGCATTATTGCTTATTGGTATATGAGAAATACACATGAAATGGCTCTTAATATGGCTATACAGAAAGGAAGTTCGAGACCATTTCATCACATAATAAAATATTTGTGAACATCCCAGCGGGCAACTAAAGTTTATAAAGTATCTAAAAATAGAAATCTTAGTTCTCTAGGAATAGTTTCTTACTTTAAGCAGAAGATAAGTGTCCCGAAAAATTTGTGAAAAATAATTTGGGGCTGCTAAAAAATTGTTGTCCGTGAACTGGTGGGAAGAATTGTTCATGTGACTTTATTTTTAAAGTTGAAGGCCGAATTCAGGGAACGCCGTGTGCGAGTTTACTCAAAAAGTCTCTATTTCTGTTCTGGAGAGAACATCATATCATTCAGGCTTTCGAAAAAACTGTCAACAGCTTCATGGGAAAGTTCCACTAAGTCGGAAATAGGTGTAACCATGCATTCGTGCGCATGATTGTCTGCATTGACATTCTGATTCGCATTGCTGACAGAAGGTCGTACCTGTTCGATGCTGCTTTCATCTTGAACTTCACTACTCTTCAATCGCAGTGGTGAAGATTCCAGGAATGCCGTCATCAGGATTGGCAGCCTTTGAGGGCAGCACAAAGCGTGAACCTTGGTAGGAACCAGCAGTGTATCTGCATCCACTGGCGCATCCGATTGTAGCGTCAGACAGGTGTCTAACACGCATTCTTCTCCGCATAGCAGACACCTTAGTACAGGTAAAACACACCTTTGCCACATTGGTCGAAATGATAGAAACCAAGTCATGTTTAGGTCTCTAAGCCGGGAGAGTCCCAGGATTTTTGATATCCGGTCCCGGTATCCAATGGCTAGGATCGTATCTTCCATTGTCGCGAGAGTTTGATCTGTGACATGGGTTGCCATAACGAAAAATAAGGACTAAGAATAGGATTCCTGCAATTAGTCCCAGGATCAGGGGAAGTCCGCCAAAAATCGAATGGACGAAATCTGGAAAAATACCCAGTATGGCTTTGAATGGTGGTAATGCCATCGAAAATACTGTCTTAAATACCCCTGAGATCCCATTGGTATCAGAAATATTTAAGATTTCGCTCAGGATTTCCGCGAAATGTACGGGGGAATTCGTTGAAAATAATGTATGTATCTCTGCAGTCGTCCTTGCGACTTGTAGATCATACGTTTCTTTTGATGACGTGAGCCTTGTAGGCGTCTGAAGAAGCACTGTTTTCATTCTGCTTAAAGTATCTATTCGAATAGAAGTAATTTTCAAACTGGGCCATGCCCTTGCCTCCCTGTCTGGAAAGGAGCTGGGGAATAAAGAACGTCCACAGCACTTGACCTTCGCCGTCGTAGTGACTAGATAAGGAGTCCCGGGCATAAGACTACAACATCTGCGGTCTACAATAAGAATGTAACTCCCATTATAGAGTCTTTGAAAGAATGGTTCTATTTCAGTTGCAGGTGCGCCTTGCTGGTGACATGAAAGGTTGTATGAATTCCCTTCACAGGCTCCATGCAAACTAATTCCGTTACACAGAAGCGTGCCGCTTAGTGACATAGCACAATTGTTGCCACTAAGAAACACTTTCTGTCCTTTATTACTGACACATGCATGTGAATAGGGCAGATTCCAAGTTGTTTTAAGGTACCCCTTTCCCAATTTCTCGTACATGCCAGCCTGTATATATTTTTGGCAGTATTGAAACCTGAAGGTTGAGATTGGAATATTTATGATTTCGTGGATTATCCATTCACTGACAGGTCGTTCTGACATTGTCATTGGTAATCTTTCTAGTTTTTCAATGCTCAAGATTGTATAATCAGCACCCTTTTGCGCCATACCGATTTGTCTATCAGTAAGGTTAAAGATTTGGAATAGTGACGTTGTGTTGATTAAACGCCAAGGCACGTAGCCTGAACGCAGATTTTGTAACGTCCAGCCAAGCTGTACAATGGAACGCAATTGTGACTGACCATGTTGTAATAACAGTAAGTCTTGCGATAATATATCGATTGCTGAAGACACAATGCTGTCCAATGAAAAAATTCTGGAGGACAGAGTCATTAACCCATTGTCCACTACAGAAAGTGATTTTTCCAAATTGATACGGTCAATTTCCCGTATTCTTTCTGCTGTCTCAATTTGAGTAACCTTCCAGGCCTCATTGTATGCTGCATATACAGAGGCTGCTATGAAACGCTTTTGACGCTGTTTGCGTGGTCCCAGTATGAAATCACGCAAGTCAGCACCATCAGTAAGTAAAGTTAGGTGTTGCTTAATTTCAGGCAGTGTGGAAGTCTGTAGCCATTGAAGGCATAATTTGCCCACACTGTAGGTTGTTATTATCCCTGGGTGATGTCTTTGGGGATATCTAGGGTCTGGCCTGGTCATTTTGAAACCCTGTGTTTTATTCAGGAATCTATCTTGACAGTAATTTGTATCTGTGGGCCAGATCAACCATTGTTTCCAATCAGGATGTGTTCTGTTTTGGTTTAATATATGGTTTACGTCTATCTCTTCATCTGTATCAGAGCTATTGCTAAACATTGTTGGCTTTGGAATAGACGGTTTAATTAAATCTTTGATTTTGGCTAAGCCAAGACAGGTGGTTTGTTGAACAGTGTCATTTAAAAATATCATTTGTTCTGGGATCATGCAGGCTCTAAACAAAGCTTCTATACCCTGTACTTGCCATTCTTTTGTACCCCAAACACTTTTCAAATCAACATTTTTGTCCCAATAATCAAATCCAAATGTATTCATTTTTTCAAAGAATGAATCTGAATATATCAATTTTGTGTTGGTTATCATGGTTTTCATCCCTGTCTTGTTTGACAATTTAAAATAAAATGTTTCAGCATTACTTATGTTAAAACCTGAAAAATATGAATATTTGTCATATACGGTTCTAGAGCTTCCTTTTGGAGGTGTAGCACAATGTTCCCATTGATTATAACTTAAAACATTTCTAGGTTGTGCAGATTTATGTAAAAAATGGTTACCATAATGGTTATAGCAATACATACTATCATAATTTGTAGAACCTTGCAAATAATCATGTTTTGTAAATTTAGCAGACATTACTAAGTCAGACATCATGTTGTTAATACTTTCGAAGTCCCAATCATCAGCAAATGAGTTTGGTTTTGCAAAGTCACTCAAGGAGATCTTGATTTGGTGTGGATATTTCAGGATCTCGACCGGACCATAAATTTCATAGTCAGTGTTGTCCCAGGCTACCCCACCAGGTATAGGATTGGCTGTGAAGTTTGCTGAAGAAAGTTCTCTTTTCTCGATGTGTGAATATGTGTGTGGTTTGAGGACCAAGTTGATGTTCTGACTTGCTGTGTCCATTTTAGCATATTTTCCCTCAATGAAGCGTCCCAAAGTAAATACCATGATGAGCCAAAGTATGAGGATAAATGCACCAAAACCCACCCAAAATTCAATCCATGGAGAAACCAGATATGTTTCTTTCAGTTGTTTCAAAAGTTCCTTAGCTTTGTCTTTAAAGGATTTTGATGATGGCTGTGTCTTTGATTCACTGAAGCCGTCAGAGGAATCATCGAAGTTGATGAAGTAACCGGCTGCAGTTCTGTCAATTGTTCCAATTGGTTCAGGATTTCTGTTTTTTGCATTTTCACTCGGTACTTCAGTATAGATTGGTGTGTCTCTGCTAAATGTCTTTATTTGGGTTTTCAGAGGTCTGAGTTCTATTGCATTGTTGCATAGTCCTTCTTGTTCTTCTGCAGGCGTTTCGAATGTGATGAGCCTTTTTGATAGGACCTCTGTACTGGTAGCAAACCTAGGTGTTCTGCTACTTATTGGGAGTCCACTTGGCCTACTGTTTGTTATCGGCCACATGTTGTGGTTTTACCAGGTCGATGGATACAACTCGGTTCTCCTTTTTACCAGCAAGTGGCGGTAGTACAACTGATCTTGTCCCGTTGACAGACAAGACAGGAACTGCTTTTCTGTAAGAAGGCCCAAATTCCTTCTTTACCGCGATCTTCTCCCTGACTAGATCCCCGACTTTTGGAATCCAGACAGGTCTTGCTGGGACAGGTGGTGATTCTTCAGTGGTTGTTGGCTGTTGTTTCAACTGTATGTTGCTCAGGTCTTTTCTTGTTTTGTTTAAGTCCTGCAAAATAGCCAAACGGTCTTTGACATCAAAGGTTTTTTCTATTACCACTGAAGTCTGACTATCAAGGTCAGAGATCAACATCCTAGTTCCGAATAATAATTCGTACGGACTGAATCCCTTCAGAGAATTTCTTGGCAAGTTATTTAGACTACGTTGGACACTTATTAGATGTTTGACCCACCCAGCTCCCGAACCTAATATCCTTTCTATTATAGATTGCTTTCTGCCTTGGTTTTTTCTTTACACCATCCCGTACCCTCAGGAAGGAAGTGAGAAGATTCCCGCTGGGCTGTGCTCATTTGGCCATTGTGAGAAGTTGGCCTGATAGGTGATGTTTCCAATTCTGGAACCACCTATTATCAGACCAAACAATCCCTTATGGTGTCTGGTTGTAAGTCAACCTTATTAGACAAGCTATCCTAGGGGTAGCATGGACTAAGCAGCCTAAAGGCTTAACTTAAGAGGTCGTGTTAAGCGAGCTGTTTTACCACATACAATCCTGTAGTACCAAATGAAAGGACACCACACAAGTATATATTATAAAAATATATGTATTTATTACTAAAAACAATCCCCAGTATTCTTTATGAATAAAGGGGCACAAGCGTTAAATCAAAAGCACTGTTTAAACATACAAGTTGCACAATTATGGATGAGGGCAGGGGGCCACTCAAACCATATACTAAACAAGTGGTATAAGAGATGCCACTCGAACAGTGGTTAGGCCTAGGGCCTAGGGAATTGCTGGGAGCAGTCAGGACAAGCAATGCTGAAGTCGGGAATGGCCCTCGGGATTCGGGAGATGTGCGGAAAGCGCACTCATGCACCAATGTTAACCAATGGTGCGTAAAAGTCATAAAGTTAAAGTTTAAGGACACTTCCGCTGGACCTAGAGGAACAAAACTTAACACACAGACCCTAGAGATGTGCACCAGTGTGGGAACACCGGCGGAGCAAAGTTACCTCACCCACAGGAAGTGGGTGCACAGGGTCGAAGTGGCGTCGGGTTTTGACACGCAGGCTCTTGGTGCTTGAAGCTGAAAGGGCTGCAGGCGGGTTAAAGATGAAGTGTCCGGTGGAGTCCAAGGGTGGACTCAAGTCGAAGGGTACCTGAAAGCAGAGGGGACAGAGTCTGGGTCACTCAGCAGTGACCAGGGTGGAACCAGGACGGAACCAGGCAATGTCGGGCGCAATCAGGTGGTCGTCGAGGAGCTTCTCTCCGCTGTCACGTGGGCTCTGGGGCATCTGCGACGTCCAGGAGCAGGTCACGATCTGTCCCACGCAGGCTCTCACCGTCGGTGCAGTCGGCTTCAAGTTTGGAGCAAACAAGCCTTGGCAAGAGCAATCCACGCGGGATCGGAAGATTGCTTCTCACTCGGACCAGGAAGGTCAGAGTCGGGGCTCCTTTTCAGGGGAGCTGGTGTGGATCTGGAGCAACCAGATTCACGAGTCTTCTTTGTAGTTTCGTCGGCACAGGGACCACTAGCCGGCTGGCAAGTGACCGGGCCAACGCGTTGAGCCAAATGGAGCAGAAGGGCCCCACGCAGCACTCGTCGAGTGTGGAGGGCTGAACTTCGGCTCAGGAGTAGCTCAGGGTGGGGGCTTCTCAAACCCCGGTGCACAGCTTCGAGGGTCACTCGTGGGCTGCACGGTCAGCGTCTCGTGGTCAATTCAAGATGGCGTGCCCCACGCTTCCGGTCGCCTCCACGGGTCTCAGCTCTGCAGGGACTGTGGATCGGGCTGTTGGAAGGCAGGCAAGCTTGATCTCGTCGATCTCAGTCGCTCGAGTTCCGGCGGGAACTGCAACTAAGTAGACGTCGAGGGCTGGATGGTGCCTGCTGCTGCAGGGTGGTCACTCCTTGACCACAAGGGAGATTCTTCGGGCTTCCACGTTGAGATGGAGGTCCAAGGGTCCAGAGTTTCGTTTCTAATGTTTCTTCCAGGAAATCTGATGTGCATTGGCACTGCTCCCACTCTTATTCCAATCTGGGGGGCGTGATTACCTGCTAGGTCCCCTCCTATGGGTGGGACCCAGGAAGTGGGTGGATACACCCCCTTCCTTTGATCCAGGCCGCCCTGGCACGAGGGCTGGAGTGCCCCAGAACCGGTTTGGCCGGATTATGCAAGGGGCAGCCTTGTGCGCCCCAGGCAGTGTCTGGTTTCTTTCAGACCTCCCTGCTACAATCCACTATCTCCTGTCTGGAGGGTGGTGACACCCTCCTGTGACAGGAAACCCTTTGTCCAGGACCCCTTTGGCTGAGTTTCGGTCAGCTGCAGGGGTCCAGACATTTGTCTGTGGCAGAGGCATCCATTTTGTGGATCTAAGGTCTTTGGAGAAATTAACCGCATTACAGCAAAGGAACATGTCTTACCCCTCTAGAGGGGTGGAATGCTATCCCCGTCGCCAGAACTGGCGAGGGGATAGTATTCCAAATCGTATGACACCTTACACGACATGTTTTGATAAAGCCAAACCAGAGTTGCTATATAACCGCGAGGATTATAAGGCACTTAAGAGTATATGGTATGGCATTATCCTGAAACAGCTTAGGGAGTTGTTCCCGACAGCTGCAGACAGGCTCAGCTCATGCTAGAGCTCCATCTCACATGAAACCACGCACTCTGCCTCCAGGATTGATGAGGCCTTCCATAGGAGTGGCTCACAGGTTAATATGTGTCCAGACATAGGTTTAGATATAGGTATACTATATCTAAGCAAGGGGTGATTACACCACCTTACCCCAGCTGAGTGATCAGCCAGTTGTGTCAATTTAAGAACCAGCCAGGGGTGGCAAAAGATATGCTGCAGCCCCTGGTAGGCCTTGGTGGCCCCTATGCCCTGGGCACCTATAGTGCATTATACAGGGGCTGACAAGGAGTCCATTTCCAATTGTGGTATGTACCTAGGGTACATGGAATCCATTTTACAGAGAGAGCAGATGGCCTGGGGCCCTGATTAGCAGGGAACCAGGTCATCTAAGTCAAAAAAACCAGCTAAACACAGGCAAAAAATCTGGGGTAACCATAGTCAGGTAGCCACCTTCCTACAGCCATGTTTCTCCCCCAGGCTGGATTGCCTGAGTGAAAACAATGGTCGAACGTAGCATGCTCTTAGCGTATATGCCATTTAGACTCGCAAATCTTGTATAATAGTCCGGACGTCAGCCGATTGCTGGTGATCTACATTATAAGTGGAAACTAGCCTGTATATGTTAATCGCAAGCCATTCTTTTTGCTGGTAATATTATCTGCCTTGATGCGACGAGGTATTAAACTGCTTCTCTCCCCACTGCGATCTCTGTTGCAGTTTGGGCAGTTTTTTACAAACATGGTGTAGTGCAGGCTCATGCCTGGCCACCAGTACCGTGATTGTAATTCTTCCAGAGAATTTTTCAGTTTGAGGTGTCTGAGACCCTCGCCCATGTGTGCGTCTGCGATTAACAAGCTTCTCCTGTCCATGTTTGGAATCACTCTATCCCCCACTCCAGGGATTCGAGCAAAAGGGACGGAGTTTGCATCGATTATGTATGTATAATTGAGTGGATAGTTGATCGGTAACGCTGAGCAGTCGCCTCTTGATGACGTTTTCACCGCCAGCATTGTTTCACCGTCAATGTATTTTAATGTACGCTTTTTTCGATCTACGGGAGCCGGTTTAGTGGCTGCCGCTGCGGCTGCTTCAGCCAATGAATTCCCCACAACGTGAACGCCATCACGCTGATGACTCAGTGAGTGTGTCACGTGAGTCTTTGGTAGTTCTTTTTTCAAAAGAGCTACTTGTTCCCAGAGCAGTTTCTGCTTTATTGGTGCATCTGTGTCATCTTTGTAACCGTTCTGAATCCATGTCTGCAAATCCTTGTTATATGCTTTGACGCAGTAATATGAATCTGACACTATAAGTGTCGGGAATTCGCGATCCGCATTATCTAGCGCCATTTTCAAAGCTATTATTTCAGTTTGTAGTTCTGAATTAGTTTCTACTGAGTGTGATTTTGTTAATAGAGGTCTTAGTTTACCTCCGCGCCACACTTCTTTTGTAATCTCACATGTGGGATTGTATGCATGTTCTCCCCAAACGGAGGGTTGAGCATGTCCATCTGTATAGATTACACAGGCGTAATGTCGTAGAGGCAGAATGTCGATTGGCAGAGGATACGTCTTTTCATATTTTAGATTTTTTAATTCTTCTAGTTCTTTAGAAAATTGTCAACCAGGCTATACTTGATAATTCATATCCTACGTATAAGACCGTTAAATGGGCAATTCTGGATTTTTTAAAGCTGAATTTGTAACCCTCTGCTGCGAACCCAAGTATTATGGTGTTCACTCTTTTCAAGTGAGTATCCAAGTCATCGTCTGTTAAGTAAATGTCATCGACATAAGATAATGCTTCATCATCATATAGATTTAGTAATTCTGTTACTCTCGCTGAGAATACCCCCGGGCTGTTCTTGTACCCCTGGGCTAACCGACAGAATTGTTTTTGAGTGCCATTTACTGAGAATGCAGTTAAATATCTGCTCTCTGGTGCTATGTTTTGACAAAAGAATCCATTGGAGATGTCCAGGGTTGTTTTGTATTTTTTGCGCACTATGTTATTCATTAGTGCAGCACTGTGTGAGTTTTGCACTGCAAAGGTTTTGCAACATGTGTTAAGGTGTCGGTAATCCAAAACTAGACGATATGAATTGTCTGGTTTGGAGACCGGAAACAAAGGATTGTTCATTTGTGAGGTGCAAGTTTCAATCACCCCCTGGTATTCTAGCTGATCTAGTATTTCATTTACTTGTTTTTTAGCTTCTTGCTTAATTGGGTACTGCCTTTGTGCAGTAGGTTGTGATTTTAACTGGATTTTGTGAGGAGGAGAATCCTCATCCCATCCTACATGATTTTTATATAAAGCAGGTGCTAAGGCCACTGCCCACTTTCTAGCAAGTGTGTATTTTTTATGAATCGGTATTTGATTCGAGAAGGCAGGCATAATTACTTCTTCGCCATGAGGGCACTCCCTGACAAACTCTGGTGGCCAGTCTTTTTCAGCTAGAAGGATGTCATAGCCTTTGGAGAGGTTATCCCAAAATAGTCCCCTTATTTTCCTAGTCTTATCTCCCTCTATACGTAATGTTATCTCGTATATCTTGTGAGGCTTGCTAACTCTGGTGTCTGCAGTTTCCACTTGAAGGTATTCATTCGTGTCCACTGTCTCCAGATGATTCATAAGGACTTTGCGAGCTATGCTCACCTCTGCTGCGCTGTCTAGCATTGTCTGAGCCCACTCTCCGTTTTTCAGTTGTGTCCTCAGTATTCTCGGCATTGTTAACTACCTTGATACTGGCTACCTTCTTTTTTGGAAATTGTAATTTCTTTTTGAGCTGAGCAAGTTCCTTGTCTTTGGACTTGGCGTGCTCTTCTGATCGTCCTCTTCTTTCCGATTTCTGCGAGGAATTCTGAAAAGATTGAGAGGGACGTGTATCAATGTCTTGATATCTATCAGGTTTTTTAATATTATCCCTATTTCTAAGGTTATATCTATTCCCCGAGGGGTCACTCTGCGGTGACCTCTGTCTTTGGTTTGGAGATTTCTCTCTTCGCCTAGGAGACCTTCCTCGGGACTGGAATTTCTTTTCTTTAGGATTGGATTGTTTGTTTCCATCCCAGTTCTTTTTTGGTGAATTATTATTATTAAAAAATATTTTTTCTGGACTTGTAGTCAGTTGCGGTTTTACTGGTATTCCACCTAGACTATCTCTGCCTAGTTCTTCATAGGATTTTTCTATGATTCTGGCAATTTCAGCTGGTTGGTCTGCTATATCTGTCTCTTTTAACCTCTGGCGGATCGCCACGTTTGCTGCTTCACCTTTTATGTTGGCTAGTAATATAGCCGAGACCTGCTTGAAGTCTTTCAGTAATTTCATACCAAGAGTTAAAGCAGGTTCTGGACCGTATTCATCTTGAATTTGTTTTAGCACATCTGGTATTACCGAAATGGATGGAACACCGTGCGTTTTTGTGTAGATGGAAGCAAAGACTGTACCCCAAGTGTCACAGTCCTCAATGTGTGGTGCGATTCCCATTGGGAGACATATAGTCAGAATCCTGTGTTTTTCTAATGGGGTGGTGTCAGGAAACACCGCCTCTATTTGGGTAATTTTCTGTGCCAACCAGAATGGTATCTGTTCCCGTTTAGCTGGAACTTTACCTAGGCAGGATTGGATGTTCTGTGGTGTAATTTTATTTGTGTTCCCCTGGTGAGGGGTCAGCTGTGGAAGTTTAATCGCTGGCTGAATTGTTGAAGTCCGCATTACATACTGAACTAATTGTCTATGAATTTTTAGTAGTTGTTTTAGCTGTATTAACAGCTCTGCTGCAGGCATTCTTTCGATGTCTGGATGTGGTGTGTATCCGGCTAAGACCGGCCACGTTGCTCCTGGTCTACCTAAAGGACCGAGCCTGGTAATGTGATTGTTATGTTTTAGGGCGCCATCAAATAAGAGCAAATGCTCTTGGAATTTGAGTGGTACTTCCACCTCCTCGAAAGGAGTGTATGTTTCAGGAGGTTCCTCTACTTTGTAATAGTGGAAGTACTTTGTTACAGCATTTGCTGCCGGAAAATGTATCCATGAATAGTATACCTCTGTCTGCCGATATTCGTGTGCCTCAATTACGAATATGACTGTGCCACCTCTAGGTGTCAGTCCATTTTCTATAAGTTTTAAGGTTATAGATCTCCTTTTAATGACCGGAATGAGTGTTATATTCGGGTCTGCTGCTTGCATGGTAGCATCAGCATCTGCGAGTTCAGTAGCTAATCTAACTGCCTCTCTTTCTTCATCACTGTCTCCCATTTTACAGACAGGATGGTATTATGTCTATTTGCAGATCAGGTTTCTTATGGAAACAAAGATTAGATGCACAATATTTTGGAACTGTTTATCCTTCAACGTTGACTTGACCAAGAACCATACATAGGAGTTTCCTCCTGCGAGGTTTTGGAGGATATAACCTTTCACCCACTCCAGACGTCTTTGGAGTATTTGGGAAAAGGGGTCTGAGTGAGAAAGCACGACTGAGTTACTCTAAATGTCTTACGTTAGTTTTATCGCCCTTTCCAAACGCGTTGGGCGCCATGTAGTGTAGCTCCTATTTTCCCAATAGGCTCTGCGCATTGGAATAGTACCTACAGCAGTAAAGGCCTAGGCCAGACGTTAACTAGGTCTACTACTGTCGATACTAGACTTAATTTTTGGGTTTGCCAGCTAAGCTCAGAGTTCGCTAGAAACTTTCTCGAATGTTCAAGGAAGGAATTAACTCCCCTGATTAGACAAGAAGGGATTTAGTTTCTGACAACCATAGAACATGACAATTTTGCTCTCCCCTAATCAAGAGTCAATCTCGAGAGTCGTGTGAGCACAAGGCAATTATTTTACTCAGTCAGTACATGCATTCTTAGTCTCATCAGAATGTAGAGAAAAGGAAGAGACGGGCGTGTTCAATAAAAAGGTGTTATTTATTGATCAGTCTCTTTTCTCATACATGAGAAATGGATCGATATTATTGCAATACTTATAGTTAAGTAAAGTGCATACATTAAAAGCAATAGTATAAAATAATACTGTAAAAACATTGATATGGTTTCTGAGCCATATGATGTTTGAAAATGATTAAAATATATTTACATACACATATACATTTGACTAAACGTACTCAACTGGTGTTTCTAAATACCCCGTGTACCTGACCTAAGTCTAATGCGTGGGCGGGAATAGAAAGTTACAGTTTAAGTTAAGTTTGTTTTTGCCAAGTGAATAACTAAAGAATTCTCTGTGAGGGGTTATTCAGTTCTGTACCTGGAAGTTAGGATGAATGAGGAATGGTATCTCTTTCTCTGCTCTCGATATTCCAGGCTGCCTGCGAGGGCTGCCCGAAAGCGCCGGTGCTGGGTCTCTCGGCTTGAGATAGCAGCGCGTCTCTCAGCGCGTCAGGAAGGCGGGGCTGCGCCAGCGGGGTCTGCTTCTGCTCTCGGCTTCGGCAAGTATGGCTGCTCCGTCTTGTCACCACGCGTGTGTTTGCATAGGGCAAGATCGGCAATATTTATACCTTAAAGGTGCTGAGATTGACGTAAGGATGGACATAGATACGTCAATAAAGATGTCATACGACTTGCTCGTTAGCACATTCTTTACTAAAGTTCTCTGTGAAATCAAAACAATGGCCGCACGGATTATCCAGGTTGTCATAGGTTTGATTTGTTATGAGAACGTCGTATGCCTTATCAGGGGCTGGAGGAATGTCGCTTGTCTAATTAGATCTCAAGCGTTATGACCTAATCAGATAACACGTTCCTGTGCCGTAGTGTGACTGCGTCAGATAACGGTATCTGCATCATGGGGGCTTTTCTTGCCTCATGGGCTGACTGTTAGTTAACTTGATAGTTAGTTTAACCAGAATAGGGTCAGGAATAGGGGGACTGATTCAGAACCTATAGAAATACACGACAATCCGAGTACCACAAGCACATCTTCCTTGGGAAAGCATCACACTTCAGAACCCTCCTCCACTCAGCCAAAAATAGACCCAAAAAACTATTCGATCTCATCAAGAGTCCTGACTGCTCTCCCCCAACCTCCAAATTGGAGGATTCTACAAAGAAAGCTGCTGATTTCGCTGTATTCTTTGACGAAAAAGTGAAATCACTTGTGGCTCAGGTCGCTCATCCTACCCCTCCAGAGGAGCGCAAATCACTAGCCATCTGGCAGAACTTCGACCCCATCTCTGAAGATGTCCTCCGCAAGTGCAACCTCGAAACAAAGCCCTCCAACCATTCTCTGGACCCCATGCCCAGTGCCATTGAATTCTATACCCTTTCTCTTCCCTATTGGACCACTCTGGTCAACCTCTCCCTCTGTCAAGGCTCCCTTCCTGTTCCCTTCAAATCTGGGCAGGTCACCCCTTTGCTTAAAAAACCCACTGCTGATGCGAATGACCTCAACAACTTCCGCCCCATCACTAACCTACCCTTTCTTGCGAAGATCACAGAAAGATGTGTTGCGAAACAACTCTCTCGTCATATCAAGGACAATGATCTTCTTGACAATTGTCAGTCCGGCTTCATCCAAAACTGAAGCACTGAAACTGCCCTGCTGCAAGTGATCGATGACACGCTGAGAATTTTAGACTCGGGGGGTCTTGTCTTCTAATTCTCCTTGACCTTTCTGCAGCCTTTGACACTGTCAATCACAACACCCTCCTCAACACCCTTCAACAGAGAATGGGCATGGAGAGCACCGTGCTTAAATGGTTTGCTTCTTTCCTTTCTGATAGATCCCAAATGATCAAAATAGCGGACAGTCTTTCACCTCCTTCGGCGGTGGGTCAAGGTGTTCCCCCAGGCTCTATTCTTGCACCCACATTGTTCAATCTCTATTTGGAACCTCTGGGAAATCTCTTAAGTAAATCTGGGGTCAACTATCATCTCTACGCAGACGACACTCAAATCTACCTCAAGGTTGCCTCCACTCACGATCTCTCCGTCCTAAGCTCTACCCTCGACTCCATTCATAACTGGATGTCAACACATCAACTGATTCTGAATCCCTCCAAAACTGAGTTCCTCCCCCTCTCCTCCTCACTTTCTCCTCCCCCAGTTTAATCATGGATGGATCAGATGAATCTACTCAACACTAAACCCATCATTGTCGACAGCGCAAAATCCCTTGGTGTCATACTCGACACAAAACTCAATCTACTCTCCCACATAAATTCAATTGCAAAGTCTGCCCGATACCAACTGCGCCTTTTTTGGGGGATTCGTCGCTTCTTCCCGGTGCATGACCTTAAAACCTGGCCCAATCGCTGGTCCTCTCCAGACTGGACTACTGCAATTCTCTTCTGACTGGCCTCCCCAAATCCCACTTGTCCCCCCTGAAGTCTGTTCTCCATTCAGCAGCTCGTTTTATTTATGGGGCCAAAAGAAGCGATCACATCACTCCCATGCTATCCACCCTCCGCTGGCTTCCCATCAAGGCTAGAGCTATCTACAAGACTGCCTGCATCACCCATAAAGCCTTGCACTCCTCCTCTCCACGCTACCTGGCGAATAAATTGAAACTCTCTGGAGGCTCTAGACCATCACGAAATGCGGAAAATCTACTGCTTGAACCTCCCACTTTCAAGAAGGAAAGAACAATGGCCCAATCCTTTTCAGGCAACGCGGTGAGAATCTGGAACTCCTTTCCGCCTCAGCTCCGGACCACCACCTCCTCCCAGGCCTTCAAAACTGACCTCAAAGTTCTCCTTCTTCAAAGACATTTTCAAATGTAATCCATGCCCTCTCTTTTATCTGAAGGAAGCCCTTCAACTACTGAAAAATCTACTTTACATGACTATGGAAGTGTCTTCCCAGTGTGTTCTTGTGGTTTGAGAGTCTGCCTTTTATTGCAGTATTATCCTTCTTCCTGTATCTGGGACTCTGGGACTCGTGTGTAACATGCACCCGTCACTTTCTCCTGTAACACACTGATTTCTACCTCTTACATTTGTTTGTTTCGATACCTGCACAAGTGCCACCAGTGCCTACGTAACGTTTGTTCTTGTGCTGGAGTGTCCTCCATATTTTGCAGTATTATACCTCTATGTTTATTTTGTATGCTTTCTGTAACCTGCACACGTCACTTTTTCCTCCTGCAATACAACGTTTGCTACCTCTTGTATTTTGTTGGCTCACGATTGTCACTTTTGTAATGCACCGTTTGCTACCTCTTATATTTTGTTGGCTCACGATTGTCACTTTTGTAATGCACCGTTTGCTACCTCTTGTATTTTGTTGGCTCACGATTGTCACTTTTGTAATGCATCGTTTGCTACCTCTTATATTTTGTTGGCGCACGATGTCATTTTTGCTTCATTTAATGTAACGTTTGCTTTTGTATTTTGCTCACGTGTAATGTTCTCATGTATCAGTTCTGTTCCTATTGTGAAGCGCTCTGACACCTTCGGGTAAAGTCTGCGCTATATAAAAACGCATAAATAAATAAATAAATAAATTGTGCCAATATCGGCAACACACTCCCTATCACACACACAGCAATCTCCTGATAAAATATCAAGACACCCTTTGCTGCAGAGAATTGCTGCAGGTTTATTTGCATAACATATGTCAACATGGTGGGTTAGCTTACGGGCGATCCAAGGGCAGGCAGCCCGTCCACCCCCTGCCCACCTGACGAGCCAAATAGCACCGCGGCCCTAGCCAATCGGTGCTTACCAATTTTGGGGGAGGGTTTACCCCCTCTCACCTGTGGACCGCCAGTCCACCCATCTGCTCACGCCCCCTGAGGGGGCGGAGCGTTCCAAGCAACCGCCGGTTGCTCAGGTTTACAACCGCCCATAGGACTAGCGGGCGCCGTTGCGCCTCCAGGGTCCACAGCGAGGACTTCCTGGGGATATTTGGCTTTTCCACCCTTGTTGTGCTCCTGCAGAGGGGACCCCTCTGTACCTTTCAGCCTCTGGATCGCCCTGTAACTCCACCTGCAAGACAAAAGACGCTTCTCCCACCCCACCCCCTGAATGTACGCCGGGTAAGCGGTAGGGAGGGAAATGGCGTGAAGTCTAGCGGCCAAAAGAGGACGCCAGGAATGCGGGAGAGGTACTTATATCTTTCTGCCGCCCACCCGTGCCCGGGAATGAGGCGGGGCGCGCCGGCGAAGAGGAAGTCACTCAGCACTAGGCTCTTACCTTGTGCCCTCAAGTGGCACTAAGGCGGTCACCCTCTTATGAGGGTCCCCTGCGTGGACCGCCGGCAGCTACAGAGCAGGGGTGCTGCGGGTGGGGAGTGAGGTGCATGCCTGGTGCTGTGTGCGCGTGTGTAGGGCACGGGTGCTGCAGGAGGAGCGTGAGGTGCATGCCTTGAGCTGTCTATGCGTGCACAGAGCATGGGTGCTGCGGGTGGGGAGTGGGGCGCTTGCCTGGAGCTGTGTGCGCGTGCGTAGGGTACGGATGCTGCAGGAGGAGAGTGAGGTGCATGCCTTGAGCTGTCTACGCGTGCACAGAGCATGAGTGCTGCAGGAGGAGAGTGGGGCACTCGCCTGGAACTGTGTGCGTGTGCGTGGGGCACGGGTGCTGCAGGAGGAGAGCGGGGTGCATGCCTGGTGCTGTGTGCGTGTGCGTGGGGCACGGGTGCTGCAGGAGGAGAGTGAGGTGCATGCCTGGTGCTGTGTGCGTGTGCGTGGGGCACGGGTGCTGCAGGAGGAGAGTGAGGCGCTTGCCTGGAGCTGTGTTACAGCAAACAAATGATTGGCGGAATGCTGACACTGCAAACATTCTCCCCCAGTCAAAAGATCTGGGTTAAATCCATCGTTCTGTTGCCCACTACGCCACCCCAGTTTGGACCCAGCCATATGCAAATCAGTCTTGACCCTGTGCCTCATGGGAACAGTCCAGTCCAGTCCTCCCTGGACCGGAAACAAGCATCCTGGGACCGGTTTCAGGGTATGTCACCCTTCTTCAGCCAGGCTAGCTTGAATCCAGTGGCACAGCAAGCAAGGGACCCACGTCTGGTCATGCCTCTCCCACGTAGGGCAAAAAGTGTTACAGCAAACAAATAATGGACGAAATGCTGAATAAATCATACATTCACCCCCAATCAAGAAAGTCACCCTATGTGTGGCAGGGTATGCCCAGACGTGGGTCCCTTGCTCACTATGCCACTGGATTCAAGCTAGCCTGGATGAAGAAGGGTGACCTACCCGGAAACCGGTCCCAGGATGCTAGTTTCTGGTCCAGGGAATACCTGGCCTGGCTGATGAAGGGTAATACCCAGAAACCATTCCTAGGACGCTTGTTTCCGGTCCAGTGAGGACCTGGCTTGGCAGTTCGGTCTGGACTGTTCCCATGAAGCACTGGGTCAAAACTGATTTGCATATGGCTGGGTCTAAACTGGGGTGGCATGGTGAGCAAAAGAACAATGGATTTAACCCAGATCTCTTGACTGGGGGTGAATGTATGATTTATTCAGCATTCCATCCATCATTTGTTTGCGTAGCAATGCCTGGAGCTGTGTGCGTGTGCATAGAGCACGGGTGCTTCAGGTGGGGAGTGAGGCGCATGCCTGGAGCTGTGTTCATGGACATAGCAAGGGGGGCTGCAGGAGGAGGGTGAGGTGCATGTCTGGAGCTGTGTGCGTGCATAGAGCAGGGGTGGTGTGGGTGTAGAGTGTGGTGCATGCCTGGAATTGTGTGCGTGCACAGAGCAGGGGTGCTGCGGGTGGGGAGTGAGGCACATGCTTGGAGGTGAATGCGTGCACAGAGCAGGGGTCCTGCGGGTGTAGAGTGCGGTGCATGTCTGGAACTGTGTGCGTGCACAGAGCAGGGGTGCTGCGGGTGGGGAGTGAGGCGGATGCTTGGAGGTGAATGCGTGCACAGAGCAGGGGTCCTGTAGGTGGGAAGCGAGGTTATGCCTGGAGCATGCACAGAGACCCGGGACACTGCACAAGAGTCAGGTGCATGGCTGGAGCTCTGTGCATGCGTGGAGCAGGGTGTAGGAAAGTGGGTTTCTGTTGCAGTCACCCCCTCCCCACACTTTTGGCTTGATTTGCCGTGGGGCCGTGCCAATCCAGTTCGCAGGGCCTGTACTCTTTCCCCAAAACAATACCTTTGTACCCACAATTGGCACATCTCTGGCCACAGGTACGCCCCTTGTAAACGGTACCATGGGAACCAAGGTCACTGTGACCAGTAAGGTCTCCAAGGGCTGCAGCACCTATTGTGCCACCCTTAGAGGCCCTGTACCTCAACACCAGCACACTGCCATTGCAGGCTCTGTGTTATGGGATAGAGAAAAGGGAACAGTTGCCATGGCACACATCCCTGTGTGCCATGCTTGCAATCCACTTCCTGTGGTACAGGTAAGACACCCCTCTAGCTGGGTGCACTGTACCACTGGCGAGGGTACAGTTGCATGAGCGCTGTACCCCGACAGTGTTTAAGTCCATTCTTAGACATTGTAAGTGCAGTAGAGCCATAAAGAGTACATGGTCTGGGAGCTGGTCATTACGAACTCCACAGCACCATAAGGGCTTTACTGAACACTGGGAAGTTTGGTAGCAAACGTCTCAGCACATTAAACCCACATTGTTGCCAGTGTGGGATTTAATGGAAAATGCATTCAGGGGGCATCTTAGGAATGCCCCCTAAAAGCAACCAGCCCTGGTGTTGTTCCTGAATGGCTGCCCACCATTTGCCAGCACCAGACAGGTTTCTGGACCCCTGGGTAGAGGGCCTCCACTCTCTGGGTCCAAACATAAAACCCATCTCGGGGAGAGCTGTCATGCCTCCTCTGCCCGGATGGGCTGCGTCCACGAGAGGGGAAGCTTCAAAGCTTGCCACCTACATAAGCTGTCCCTGCCTTTAGCTGCACATAGCAACTGGCTCCCACTGGTTCTGACCCCACTTTGGGGGGGAGGGGATAAAATCAGGGGGGAAGCAGCTAGGAGGAGAGGTGTGACCACATTTGCTAACCCCACCCCTCAGGTGGGGGAAGCGAGGTAAAGCACACATCTCAGTCTCGTCCTTCTTGGAGATGAGGCGATCCAGCCAATTAGGAAGCGGCTCATACCCCACTGCCCCTGGAAGGTGGCCTAATAAGGGAGATGCTCACCCCAAGGAAGGGCCCCATTGGTCCTGACCTGCAAACCCCTGTAACACCCCAAAATGTAGTATTTAGGGGCAACCCTAAACCTTGCCTCCTCAGCTTCGAGGAAGAAAGAAGGACCAAAGAGATGTGCTGACCCAAGAAGAAGAGGACACCAACTGCTCTGGTCCCAGCCCTACCAGCCTGTCCCAACTCTGATTTGCCTACAGTGGAAACCCCTGCATGTCCAGCAGTCAGCAGCTCCCCTCAGAGCCCGGAAGACCCACCCAGGTCTCAACTTACAGGCTCTGTCTTCTCTGAGCACTGGATCTGTTCAACAAAAATTCCAAGACCAGAACCTGTACCACTCTGCACCCGACGCCCACGGTCCGAGTTCGAGGGGCCTAGGACCACAAGGAGGTCTCCCCTGCGATTCTGACCTGGGATCTAGTGATATCCAACCTCCCTTAAGCTTCAAGATGACGCCTGCAGCCTCAACCATGACCGGAGCTGGTAAGAAGACCTGATGCCAAAAGACACCCCTGCACCCCACGCTCCACAGCCTTGGGTGGCCCAACCGACGGTGTCCAGGCATCCCCCAAGAACACAACTTCCCTTTCCAGCTGGTGGTTACCGTCACGAAGCATCTCTGCTCGAATCTGCAGCATCTTTTCTGAACCAGAGATCTGCATTCGAATACACAGGATCCCCGATGCCTCCTTGGCACTCTGCACCTGTCCGCCCATGTGCCGCTGGTAGTGCAGCTCCTGTGCTGTTTGTTGGCCCCTGCAGTTCTGATCTTAATCCCAGGAGCTTTGCTCCCAGATCCGAGTGGCCTGCTCGTCAGAAGCCCCTGAGTAAAGGCCCCCTTAGCCTCATTGGCTAACAATAGGCCCCTGTACTCTGCACCTGGCTGCCCCAATGCTGCTGGTGGCGCAACTACTTGAACCTTGGATCTAACCCCAAAAAATGATTCTTGCAGGTCATGCACTTACCTGCAAACCGATAATCTTCTTTTCTTCATAGGAGCCAATGTTGTTATGTTTTGTTTGTAAAAATGTTCTGTCGAGTTGACTTTCGTATGAAAGAAAAGTAACTACATTGCAAACCTGAAAAAGTCTTACCCTGCATTGTTGGATCGATGTGTGATATTTAGGCATGTCACCTCGAGTAGTCGATGCAATCCAAAATTAAACACAAAAGTAATCAAAAGTAATTTCTGTGTAATTTAACCTGTTTTTAAAGCATATATATCCCTGTAATTATTGCAATTGCATTACCTTGCAAAGTTTTACAATTACAAGTACATCTTACCTACCTGTGCCAAGTCCTTTGTGGTACTAGAAATAAAAAAATAAGTATACCTTTTTTATATTTACACAATTGGCCTGGATTTTGCCTCTGAGTGTGTGTATCAGCCCTTGATTGAGTGAATACAATAAATGATTAACACACTCTCCTGATAAGCCTAACTGTTTGCCCACGCTACCACAAAGAGAGTTGTAAGTACTTACCTAATTTAGCCTCTGCTATACCTCCGGGGACTCCCTGGACTCTGCGCACTAAACCTTACTTTGGTATAGTCTATACAGAGCCGGCTTCCTACACAGGGGTGCTGCACAAGAGGAGTGCGTGCATGTCTGGAGCTGTGTGCGTGCAGAAAGCAGTGGTCCTGTGGGAGAGAGAGGTGCATCCCTGCACCGGAACACATGTTGGATTACTTACCACTTGTCTTTATTACAGTAGGTTCTTCACTTACTGGTCACAGTTCTTAACACCTATTTGGAAGGGGTCAGTGCTTGAGGCATTCCTCTACAAGTCCAGAGCATTTCAGCCACACTGAGACCACAGGACTGCTACTCGTGATGGATATTACTGCAAAGTAATGCAGGAGTATCGTTCATTCCTATACAAACCCAGTGCAGATCAGATGGTAGTTAGTCCTTGAATAAAGTTTGGAGCACGTCTCTTTTTAATGCTAATTCCTCATCTGTTTGCTTAAGTAATCAATAGAAATATTCATAGATGGCTTTGAAATACATTGAATTGATTTTTTTTTTGGCTTCTTGTTAGGTTATGTTTCAATACCAAAAGAGTGTAATATCCCGGATTGTCTTCATTTTCTGAATTTTCTTAACAAGCCTTGACATGGAACTATACCGTCTGTGCAGGGGTATTTTCGAAAGTTGGAAAAGTAATGGTTTATTAAGGAAGAAATCTATGTTCTGCTAGCGATATATTTAAATGGCCCAGGTGTACATTCATTAAAAAAAATATATTTTTGCAGAAATCCATGTTTTACTCACTCTTGGTAGTTATTACGAACATCATGCATTTTAAGTGGGATTATTTTTAACAGACAGATCAGTAGGGCGTCTCTAGGGATGTGAGTGCTGGCGCCACTGATCTAAGCATGTCAGCAGGACAGTGTGAGCGCAGTTGTGGACGGACTCCTGTTTTTGGGGCTTTTAGGGGCTTATTATCCATGAGAGCCCTATGTCACTTTTGCACCACGTAAAGTGTTACATGTGTGACGCAGGGCTCTCTTTTCGATTTATTAAGCAATGCACAGCCACCCGGCTTGGCTTTGAGTGGCCTCATAAATCAGTGCATTGCCTTACTCTGTGCCCAGGAGTCGTTCCACGGGGGTTGTGGCGAGTTTTCTCTAGCAACACCCATGGAATCTGACGCTGCCTCAGATTTACAAAGTGATGAAAACCTGGTTGAAACGCCAAATCCGTACACTCCCGAGGTGAGGCGAAACAAGGAGAATTGTGCTTATTTCTCCAAGTTTTTTCCTCTTTCCTGCATTCTGCAGCACGCATAGAAAAATGATTGTTTTTGGGCATGAAGGTGCCCGTTCTGGCACAAAAACAATCCTGCATGCAACGGAGGCGCCCTTGCACCGTGGTGCTAGGCTGCAGAAACAGCAGCAGTGCAAGGAGAAAGGACAGGAATGCACTGTACTGCCTAAATACGGTGCATTCCTGCACTTTCACTTTGGTGTTGAGCAGCACAGCAAGGTGGCTTGCTGGGCTGCCCTATACCAAAATCCCATAAATAGGCCCCGCAGTTCACTTAGAAGCAGGGTCGGGCTGGCCTATGGGGCAACCAGGCAGTGCCTGCGGGGCTGGTTGGCAGATCAGTGTGTGTGCCGGATTAATAGGAGTGTTTGGGCCTGTTTTATGATCTGCTGGGCCGTTTTGTACTGTTGATTACTACATTACTACAAACATTGCCTGCAGTAAACAAAAATGCTTGCCGTCTCACGTGTGGCTCAATGGTTAGAGCGGCAGACCCTGTTGCAGAAGTCTGGCCGGGACCAGGGTTCAATTCCCGCCTCGGTGGGTCTTCGGCTCAATTTCCTCGGACCTGATAATTCTCGCCTCGGTGCCTATTCCAATCATGGAGTCCCACTCTGCGACTCTGGGCAATAGCTTGCTTAATCTCCACAACGGCCCCCACAACGCTAGGATGCCTGACTTCACCTTGGGGGTGCCCAGGAGTGGGCATTTCACAGGGAAATGCCAGGAAGGGTTCCACAGCGGTATGCGTAAAAGCGCCGAGATACCCTCATGGGTCGATTCGTGCGCTATACAGTACTACTACACATATCTTGCAAAATACCCATCCAGTGTGTCTTTAAAAGTGCAAAATTGGCCTGATTTGCAATTGTGAGCCACTTTTTTAGTATCTGGTTCGCTAATGAGAGCCACTTTTATTTTGGTGCCCGGGCCTATTTTTTTTTTTTTTTTTTTTTTTTTTTCCGGCCTGACCCTGCTTAGAAGAGAATAATCTGGCATACAAATTCAGAAGCCACAATTCCCACCTACTTTTTTTTCAAACTTATTTTATTGAAGATTACACTCAGCAGGAACTTCACGTAAGTGGAGCATTGCTGCTAAGAACCTGCGTGTGAATGTTTGCCTTGTTAATTATCTTCCTGCAGCTCCGCGTGATCGCCTTTTTGCTTTGTGTTTTGATATAATTGCATTCAGTTGGGTGCGAGGACGTCGGTTGCCTTCGTGGTGTGGGTGTGACAATCTGACAGGGGTGGCACACGACATGGCTGTGGTGTGGGGCTTGTCCCCTCTGAGAGATCGCTAAGGTTTTTATCATGGGCTTATTTTTTAGGGTTGGGGTCTACCAGGTGTCAACTCATATCTCTAAGCATGGTGGGTGGGAGTGTCTGCTGTAGCATTACTGAATGCTAAAAGTTTCATAAGGCCAGATGTAGGTGGCCATTTACCGACCGGTAACGGCCGATTTCGGCCGTTACCGACCGGTAAATGGGTTTTCGGTATGTAGGGGGACAATTTTACCGATTCGGTAAATTTACTGATTCGGTAAATTTACCGAATCGGTAAAATACAGAATCAGTATTTTTACCGATTCTGTAACTTTCAGATGTAGGTGGGACTCTTCTGAGTCCCAAAGGCCTTACAGATTCGGTATTTTACCACCCAATCTTATTGGGTGGTAAAATACCGAATCCAGGTGTGCATGCACATGTGTGCATGCACACCTATGCCATGTGACAGACAGACATGCCCTTAGGGCATGTCTGTGTGCCACATGGCACACATGCCTGTATTTGGGGTGCTGGAGGGTGTCAAACTGACACCCCCTGCACCCTGGCAGGAATCGGTATTTCCCGATTCGGTAATTACCGAATCGGTATTTCCCATTGATTCCTATGGGCTTCACAGCCCATAGGAATCAATAGGAAATACCGATTCGGTATTTACCGAATCGGTAAATACCAAATATTAACGACTCCGTATTTCTATTTTAAAAAATACCTACATCTCACACCTTCATATTTACCGATTCATAAATACCGAATCGGTAAAATTCGGTATTTATGAATCGGTAAATACGAATTACCTACATCTGGCCCATAGTGTCTTGAGATTATGTGCGCTAGGACCCTATCGGTCTGGGCGGACTTTGAACAGGAATTAGGTCATCTACAGGGAGATGTTATAGTGCGGTTATAAAAGTTATGACACAATGCGTGCAGTTTATGGTTGTATGTTGAAGAATGAAGATGTGTATTGCAGAGCGGCGTATTTAATTTGCATGCTCCAGAGCTGAGGAGGAAGCTACATCTGGCGACAAGTAAGGGATACGCTTCCCAAAGAATCAAGACTGCTCTCCCTGAGAGTTTGCAAAGGTATAGAAAACTACTAGTGTGTGCCACTTGCTACCCAACTCGATGCAAAGTAACCTGCGGTTGGCGTATGTGGGGTCAAAGCTTCATTCCAGCTCAGACACAGCTGTCGAAGAAGTTGAAGGTTCATCCCTCTTCTGAACGGTCGTCTCTAGCGCCTTGATGCCTTAGGGTAAATGTTAAGGCCGAAAAAAGAAGTACCGTGCTGTGCCACACCACAGAGCCATCATCTATACAAATCAAATGCTAAAGGGAGAGACGACCCGGTACAATAGCAGAAGCTTACTTACCAGAACGAACAAGTGACGTGTTATACGACCTCAAAACCATGCAAGATGACTAAGCCCAAACAACAGGGGTGTTGCGTGGCGGCAAGGTTTCCAATCCTGTTGTGTGTGAAGAACGCTGCCTGGACAGCACATGGCTTTCGTGGCTACAGAAGTCAAGTCAAAGGTTCTTATATAGCACCTTATCACCGCAAGGTCTCAAGGCGCTTGCATTGGGAACTCGTCCTGGCTTTTTCCCTGTGAGATAACCCGTACTGGGCATCCCCAAAGTGAAAGCTAGGCATCCCGCCACGGGGGGCCGTAGTGGAGATTAAGCAAGCTATTGCCCAGAGTTGCAGAGTGTGAACCCGTCATTCGAGTAGGCACCGAAGCGAGAATTATCGAGTCCATGGATTTGGGCTCAAGACTCTGCGGCGTCGGGAATTGAACCCTGGTTCCAGGTCTGACCTGTGCTTCCAGGTCTGCCTCCTCTAACCAGTGAGCCACACTTCTCCACGAAGTGAGCTCATGGTACGCTGTGGATACAGTCTTGAAACCACCACCTTGTTTTGACACAGTAAAGAAACAGAACATCAGTCCCAAGTGGGCTGCCTGGATCAAAACGTTCAACTATTATTATTATTATGAATTTATAAAGCGCATGGCTACCCTTGGGCTTCCCAGCGTACTAAGTGTGGGCAGGGTATACCTTAAAGATATTGCGTAATTGTAACTCCCCCTCTATTTGCCTGAGTACCAGTGGTAGGGAATTCCATAACGTGGGAGCCAAGTGGGAGAAAGATCTTCCTCCCCATTTTTCCCTACTGACCTTAGTCTGTATTAGCTGCACTTCGGCGCTGGATCGCATCTGCCTCTTTAGAATAAAGGGGAGATTAGATTTCTTACTTTTTTTGGCCCTTTATTGTGCCGTGCTCTGTGAGTTATGACTAATACTTTAAATTTTATTCTGGCCTCCACTGGGAGCCAGTGTAGTTTTCGTAGGAGGTTTTTTACTGATTCTCGTGCCGGGATGTTACACAGTATTCTTGCTGCAGTATTCTGGGCTTTCTGGGTAACATATTTAGGTGCCCCCAGGAACATTGAATTTCCATAATCCAGCTGTGGGGTTACCAGCGAGTGGATCATAGTTTTCCTTAGTTGGGTGGGTATTCTGTCTAAAAAAATGTTCTTAGACTTCTGAGAAGTCTGAAGCAGGTTGCTGTGACCTTATTGGCCTGTGAGATCACAGAAAGATCTGTTTCTAGCCAGAACCCCAGATTTTGTACTGTTTCTGCCGGGGTAGGTGGTTTACCTAAGCATGCTGGCCAGTTTATTATAGGCCTCGGTATTGCCTTATATCCAATGAGCAATAGCTCAGCTTTATCTCAATTTAACTTTAGGCATCTTGCAGTCATCCATTCTTTTACTTTGACCTGACAGGGGGATAGTCTCTCACCATCCCTGCAGTTTTTTGGGTCGAGGCAGATGATCAGCTGCGTATTATCGGCATACAAAGTCATGGAAATATCAAATTCCAATCCAAGTTTGGAAAGTGTTTCCGCATAAACATTAAAAAGTGTTGGACTCAGTGAGGAGCACTGTGGGACTCCACACTTCAGAGACATGGTTTTGGAAAGGATTTTGTTTTCCTTTTCTTGAAATGAACGATCACTCGGGAATGAAGTCAACCATTTGAGTGCCGAACCCTTTATTCCATTGTCTGAGAGCCTTCTGCACAATATACGATGATCCACAGTATCGAAGGCAACGCTCAAATCTAATAAGAACAATGCGGCTGGTCCTATGTCCAGTGACTGTTTTAACTCCTCCACTACTACCAGCAAGGCAGTTTCTGTACTGTGTTGTGCCCTGAAGCCTATCTGTGTGTGGTGGAGGCAGTGATTGGCCTCTAGGAATTCTGACAAATTCTTATTGTCGTGTTTTTCCAATAGCTTGCCAACATATGGTAGCAGGGTGATAGGGTGATAGTTTCCTGGTTGGTATTGATCTGCATTTGCTTTGTTTAACAGCGGCTTTATCACAGCATGTTTCCAGGCCGTTGGAACTGTGCCTGTTTCTAGTGATTGATTCATGATCTTTATTAGAGTGGGTGCAATAATGGGTGCTACTGTTTTGAGAATATGCGGCGGTGCTGGATCCAGAGGTGAACCAGACTTCACCGTGTCTAGTAAGATTTCTAGATCCTTCTGTTCCATCTTTCAGAAATTAGTAATAACTTGTTGTGAGGAGGCTACTACGTGTTCTTCCTCCCCCTCTATTATGTGGTCTCCATCCTTTTCGAAGCCACGAAAAAATGTCTGCCACCTTCGAAAGGAAATATGAGGCTAGGTTATTGCACCTCTCCTCTGAAGTTTTGGATGGGCCACTATCAATGGATGAATTGGTCAGGGTATTGATTATTGAGTACAGTTCCCTTGCTGAGTTCTGTGCCCCCCTGACTTTCTCCTCGAAGTATTTGGCTTGACTCATTTTAATGTTATTACGATACTTTCTAATTGCTGATTTATACTCTGTTTTGAGTTGGGGATCATAACCTATTCTCCACTCTCTTTCGATATTTTTACACTCTTTTTTTTGCTCCAATAACTAGGAATTGAACCATCCTTCTGCTCTGGTTCTAGTTCTGTGCTTATGGGTGGTCTTAGGTGCTGCTAAGTCTAGAGAGTGCATGATCCAGGAGTCCCATTGTGAGTAGCCTTCTTCAATTTCATAGATGCATTACAAGAAAAAGACGATATAAAAATCATTAAATATATTTTTTTTAAAACCTTGCCTCTGAAGGATTGAAAGAAATGATAAAGAAAGTCTCACAGACTGATGCTATGTCTTACCAAAAGATAAAAGAAGCGTTGGAAGTCAAGCTCAATCCAACAGCGAATGTCAACTATGATAGGTACATCTTCAACCAAGCGCAACAACAGGCTGGTGAAACGATGGATGAGTTTGTTGAGATCCTTGACACCCTTATCAAAAACTGTAAGTTCTGTGATTTCAACGATGAAGAAGCCATGCTCCTCAGAGTCATTGATGGTTGTCTCTCATACTCTTTCAGAAAACACATGTTGAGAGATACACTCAGTTTAGCAAAAATGCTAATGGCTGCAAAGGCAGAAGAACAAGCTGATCGACAAGCTGCTGATATGGAAGCAGGAACAGCACAAAATGAATAAGCACTGATCATGAAAAGTAAGCATAAACACAGAACAGATGTGCAGAAGTCGACATCAAAAAAAAAAAGTTATGCTTCTGATGTGGGTTTTCATTCCCACATGAAGGTAAATGTCCACTCATGGGATAGACATGCAAGGGCTGTGGGAAAGAAAACCACTTCGTAACAGTCTGCAAAGTGAAAGCGCAACCAAATGCATCACAGCAAGAAAAGAAAATGGGCTCTAGAAGTTTCCAGAAGAATTCTCGCCATGCCTACAAAGCCAAATGGTAATATCAGTTACGACAACTAGAAACAAAACAAAGTTGATGGCCGTCAAATTCATCATACAAAGGTTCTTCAAAGTCACTATCCAGGGCCAGTGAAGAACATGGATGTGCGTTGATGATGTCTACCAAAGAACAATGTGCACAAGCAGGATTAGCTACTTACAAAAAAATATCAAAAGTCAAATAAGAAGCACCAAACAGAGTGAAAAGTTTCATTTGGACATTGTCCAAAAATTACATTCAAGCTGAACGGTTGCCCCATAACCTTTGTTATAGACAGTGGTGTGTCAATTTTTTTTTTTTTTTTTGCAGAGTTTTATATAGCGCGAACTAGACCCGAACTGAATCAGGTATCAGATCGCTTTACATAGCACCAGTTACGTTACATGAGGACACGCATTCATTTTAGGCACGGGGAGATTACGTGATTTGCCCAGAATCACAGGAGTTTTTTTTTTTGGCGTCGTTACCGAGACTCGAACCCAGATCCCCAGGTCCGAGGTCGAGCGCCCTAGCCGTTAGGCTAACTCCTCTCCCCAATTAATATCATACTAATAGATACATTTAACAGCTTACCTCCTGTGCCACCTCTTACCCCGTGAACACAAAGGAGCGCACGTGGGCTGCGCCCAAACTGTTTCACAGTCTTGGGTCTTTTAGAGCAACCATGAGACATAAAATGACGTCAGTGCAAGTGCTGAGTCATGTTCTTCAGGGAACGTCATTGAGTGCATGACTACTTAACTCTGCCACTGCTGCTGACATGGGACCGATATCTCTCAACTACAACATCTGTGATCAGTCTGAATTTGTGAATCAGCTCCCGTTGCTGTTTCATTGCCTAGGAAGGCTCAAGACAATGAAAGTGCAACTTCATATTAATGAGGACATTCGCCCTGTTGCTCAACAGCACTGCAGAGTCGCTTTCCACTTACAAGAAGCCTTGAGAAAGAACTAGAACCATTGTTGAAACACGACAACATTGAACACTCAATCGGTCACGAGCCGTGCGTTTTGCCCATAGTTGTAGTGCCAAAAAAGGACCGCGGAGGTGTAGTGCGCTTTTGCTTTGATATGCACCAGGGCAACAAAGCGAACATCATCACGCAGCTGATCGGAGCTAAAATCTTCTCCCGTCTTGACCTGCACAAAGGATGCCATCAACTTGAGCTGGAAGAGAACTGTAAGTAAATTACAGTGAGTGCCCCGTTGAGAGACTTAAAAAGGAAAATGTCCCATTCCAGTGGTCTCCTGAATGCGACCTAAGCTTTAAAGACATAAAACATGAGAATGCAACTGAAATGGCCTGCTTCGACCCAGAGTTACATACTGAGATCACAGTAGATGCGATCTCGGTGGAGCTGTGGGCAATCTTTACCCAACACAATGGCCAACCGAATGCCCAGAGACACATTGTGGCCCATGCCAGTAGAGGCCTGTCTGGAACAGAACATGTCTACTCTTAGCCAGAGAAGGAGAGTCTGGCTGTAGTGTGGGCCTGCTAACATTTTCATGTGTTTTCATATGTGAAACATTTCACTGCCATCACAAACCAACAGGCATTGTTCGCTGTCTTCGGAAACCCAAACGCTAAGATGCCCTCTCATATTGAGAGGTCGACGTTGTGACTACAAGGGTAAGACTATGGGCCATATGTATGAAGGTACCGATTTGCGATTCTGAAATAGCGATTTTTAAGAAATCGTTATTTCATAATCGCAAATTGGTATGTATGTACAAATTAGCTTTTTTTAAGCGAATTCTTAGTATTCCTTAATTGCGATTAGCAAATTGCGAATCGTAATTAAGGAGTACTTTCCCATTCATTTCTATGGGCCAGGAGGCCCATAGGAATGAATGGGAAGGTATTCTCAATTTTGCGATTCGCAATTTGAAAATCGCAAATTGAGAATAATTTCAAGGGTGCAGGGGTATCCAAAGGACGCCCTGTTGCACCCCTGAAATATGCATGGGTGCACATACATGCCCTAACGGCATGTATGTGCGTCACATGGCACTTTAAAAAATGCTGAAATGTGCATTTTTCAAGGAAATCGCAACTTACCTCCAACTAGAAGTTGGTGGTAATTTGTGATTCCTTAAGGGCATTTTGCAAATTTTTTTGGCTTCATACATTCATTTAAGGAATTGCTAAATTTGCGATTCCTTAAATGCAATTGCAAAATAAGGAATCGCAAATTTTGCGATTCCTTATTTTGCACCAGATTTTACTTCATACATATCATTTTGCTAATTCGCATTCACAAAGGCCGAAATTCTGCGAATTTCGGCCTTTGCGAATGCGAATTTGCTTCATACATATGGCCCTATGTGATTACACACAAACCGGAGAAAGATCAAAACCCCATCGACTACTTTTCACGAGTGCCACTACATCGCCACAGTTCATCGTCAAAGTGGCTGAAGAGTATCTCAATTTAATTGCGTGGTCCAGCACGCCAGCTGCTCTATCCATTAAATAAAGTATTGCTGCTACAATTGCAGATAAAGACATGCTCATCCTCAAAGACATCACTACAATGCAATCTTGGAAGAAAAGTGTTCGGCTCTTTGCTGATGATGTTGAATTTCAAAAATTCAAAAATTCACAAGATGAGCTATCCATCACCCGAGAAGGTATCATATTGAGAGGCTCGAGAATTGTCATACCTGAGAGCCTGAAACAACAAGTTATTGAGCTATGAAGAACATTGTGGCATTATAGCCACTAAAAGAACCTAGAGAGACCAAGGGGTCGATTCCGATTCGGGGAAAAAACCGACCATACGATTTGTATCAGGAGCCCTCTCCGTACGAATCGTACCCGTCTGTCCGAGTCACGTAGTACGATCCGTATTCCGGGAATCCGTCCGAATCATCGCGATCCGTACGTATTGCAAGGCTGAAACCGTGAACCGTATGACTCGTACACATGCCGTACGACCCGACGAGTACGATCCGGACCGGGGTATGAGGACGCGATTCGTACGGTCCACGTCAGGTAGGGCGAGTGGTACGGAAAAGCACACAAACACATACACACCGTACGGTCCGTACCACCCATGATCGCAGGGGTACGGTGCGTACCCCTGCGATCATGGGGGGTACGCACCATACCCGGGGGGGGGGGCGTTCCATACCTGTTTTAGCGCGAACTCTGCTTTTACGGCTGTTTTTAGCTCCCGTAGAAAATGGGTCATACGGTGCGTACCCGACACGTATCGTACTTGCTGGGTCGTAAAAACCAGCCGCGAACCGTACAGATGTCGCGTACAGCGGGTTCCGAGGGAGAATCGTATGGAGATTAGAGTCGTACGGTCTCTATACGACTCGTACGGAGTACGGCTCCTGGTACGAATCGTACTTCGTCGTACGTACGGGGGACGTTGCAGGGTACGATTCGTACGGGAAAAACGCTCCGAACGGGTATTCGGAGTGGTTTTTCCCAAATCAGAATCGGCCCCCAAGTGTTGTGCCCTCGTCTAGATGAACGAGTTGAGAAAGAGATGAAAGTGTGCCACCTTTGTAACTGTTTATCCCCCAGGGTGATGCAGCATCCACTGTCATTGTCTGACCTTCCTGAGCAGGCCTGGAAGAGAGTTGCAGTTATTTTTTTGGGGCCTCTAGGAAATGAACATCCTCTCATGGTTGTCTTTGATAAATATTCGCGTTTTTCTTTGGTGGAAGTCTTGTCTTCAACAACCCATGACAAAGTAATCGAGTGGCTTGATAACATCTTTTCAGCTTGGGACAACCCCGCTATTCTCAAATCTGATGATGACCCACCTTTAAATAGCAAAGAATTCAAGAAGCTTCTTGTTCGACTCAATGTCAAGCATCAAACGACCACACCTCTCTGACCCCAGGCAAAGGTGTTGTTGAATTATTCATGGGCAGGCACAAGAAGGTAATTCAATGAGCATCGATAGAGGGAATCGATCTCAACCAAACCATGTGTCAAGCCCTTCGTGCCTATGGATCAACTCCTCACTCCATACTGGTGAGAATCCAGCCACCTTGCTATTTGGGAGAGCCATCCAAACCAAACTACCACAATGGGCATCGGACCGGTTAATGAATGGCGATGAGGTTCGTGTCACAGAGGCTTCACGAAAGTGCAAGATGGAAACATGCTGATCAGCACCGACAAGCCCAAGAAACAGTCTTCGGAAAAGGAGATTGGGTACTGGTCAAACAGAAAAGAAAGCGGAAAATGGACACTCCGTTTGATGTCGACTCTTTGAGGGTTGTAACGTGCAAAAAACACATGGTGACAGTGCATCGTTCTAGAAAGTCAATCACATGGGATTCATCACACTTTAAACACCTACCTCGATGTTCGTCTGCTCCTGATATCACAATTGTTATCAGATCGTGATCCAGCTTCTGAACCTATGCCATCGGTGCCTGATCAAGATACCCATCAACTACCTCATACTATCTGATCTGGCCGACCAGTGTGAGCGCCTCAATGACTCATTGAGGGACTATGATGCTAATGCGGGAAACATCCATTACAACGCAGTCATTACATCGCACTGCTTTACAACGCAGCTATTACAACACAGCTGCCTTTACATTGCATGTCATTACAACGCATGCATTACAATGCATGTCACTACAACCCATGCCATTACAATGCATACCATTGCAACGTATGCTATTACAATGCATTATAAGGTAAGTAATGGTGTTTTTTTGCTTTAGGGTGGGTATGGGTTTTGAGGTAGATGGGAATAGTAATTTCTACCCCTACACTATCCAACACTTACCCTTCTGTTGCACTCACTGTAGTGGAAATAGTAATTTGTACCCTATCCAACACTTATCCAACTGTTACCCTAAAGGTATGATGCGTTGTAATGGTATGCGTTGTAATAGTAGTTTTTAAAAATGTGTTGTAACAGCATGGGTTGTAAAAACATGCGAAGTAGTGGTAGATGCGATGGAAAAACCGCATTGTAAAAGCATGTGTTGTAAATGAATGATTGCGTGGTAACATCATATATTCTGCTAATGCTGTCTTTACTTTTTATTTAACAATGGGGGAGATGTAGTGTCTTGAGAATATGCGCGCTAAGACCCTTGCGGTTCTGGGCGGACTTTAAGCAGGAATTACGTAATCTGCTGGGAGGTGTTAAGGTGTGGTTATAAAAGTTATGATGCAATGTGTGCTGTGTGTGGTTGTATGTTGAAGAATTAAGATATGTATTGTAGAGCTCCGTGTGCAGCGTAATTCACTTGCATGCTCGAGGGCTAGGGAGGACACTACAAGTATCTCCCCTCGGCCCTGGACCGTATTCCCACTAACCCTGGGTGGACAACTACGCTACACTCGCATATTTTATGTAGTTTGTGCTACTTCTCGCTACGCGAATTGCACGTAGCACAGTGCAAAAACGCGTAGCATAGTTGGCATTTTTTGCATGCTCGCGGTCCTCAACGTCAAGTTGGTGACCGCGAGCGAGCAAAATGACATCCCGGCGAGACTTCTTCCTCGTTCGCGATCAGCAACATCAAGTTGGCGATCGCGAGCGTGGAAAATAAATCTCCCAGCGAGATTCTCAACGCGGGGAAGTCAGGTTTCTCATTGCGAGTGGTCGCGTATGCTCGTGACCGCTCACGGTGAGAAACTACCAGTCCACGTTGAGAAAGCTGCCGCTCGAGTAAAATCTACTTGAGCGGCAGAAAACGACAGCTTGCACTGTGCAAGATGCCGTTTTCAATGATTGGACAGTGCAGACGCGCATTACGCAGTTCGCGTAGCGCTACGCGTATCTTGCATAGTGCGAAGTGCACTTTGCGTAGCTACGTGTAGCGCTACTAAGCGAACTACACCCAGGGTTTATTCCCACTGCCCCTAGCCTAGTGTTTTTCTGTTCAGAGGACTGCTCCATCGCACCCATTGTCACTGTCCCGGCTCTTCCAGGCTTCCGAGCTTGCGTTATGCAATTTTTGGTAATAACCGGTGGCAGGTGAAGGAATCTGCTCCCAAATGTATTTTTTCTTATTTCAGGCCATCGAGTCTGTCGTGCATGTTTCAGGTGTGTGAGTGCCTTCCCTATTCAGTGTAATTTCAAATGCATTCCCTATAGCAGTCCAGTACACCACAATTACTGGTCATGGCCAAACCATGTGCTAGAATTCTGCCTAAAAGGTTTTCTCTCTTTCTAATATTTACCTGTTGTGAGTGAGTGACACCACTTACATAGCGCTCACCTCTTCACTACTACTCTGGGCCCTGGACTAAGACTGGTTTCTGAATGAGATAACCTTCATCTTTTTCCTGAAGGTTAAGAGTTACTACACGATCAAACCATATGGCACAACTCTTCGATTTTAATAAATAATAAGCCTTTCTTCTGGAAGTCATGGAGAAATCGTGGTCTTATATGGGTACGTCAAATATTCCATCAATCATGTATTCTCCCATTTTCAGTTGTTGCAGAATCCTTCCGTCTCCCTTCTTCCTTTCGCACCAATTTTTTTTTTTTTTTTTTTTTTTTTTGCAGAGTTTTATATAGCGCGAACTAGAACCGAACCGAATCAGGTATCAGAGCGCTTTACATATTTTTCCAGTTACTTTCATTTTAGGCACGGGGAGATTAAGTGATTTGCCCAGAATCACAGGAGGTTTTGGCGTAGTTACCGAGACTCGAACCCAGTTCCTCCAGGTCCGAGGTCAAGCGCCCTAGCCGTTAGGCCAACTCCTCTCCCCTATTATCTCCGATTAACACAAGCAATTCAATCTGCATTTGATTTGCATGTCCGGTTATCTTCTACATCACCTCAGGAGTCTCCTAGTATATCTCACCTACGAACTTTACTTACTAAAGGATCCAGGGCGTCAAAAATATATTCTTTCTTACACGCTCCAATATCACCACGCACCAAGACAAAGGTAGAGGAGGCATGGGAAGTTGACATGGGCCTTTCATGGCCTATAGATCTTTGGGATAGACTATGGGTTAAATTACGAAAATCATCTAGGGCTGCAAATACTATTCAAACTCTATTTTTCATCTATAATCGACTCCTACTTTCCCCATTAACACTTAGTAAAAGATATCCTGCCCTATCTCAGCTTGTTGGTCCTGCTTAACTCCTCAGGCGGATCTACTACACATGCTTTTTAATTGCAATCTGGTTCACCGGTTTTGGGTTCAGGTTTGGTCTCAAATTAACAAAATCTTTTCCACTACACATCCGTTTCATATATCTCATATTTTTTTAGGTAGTATTTCCGCTATCTGGAATCCTTACAATCTCGATATAAAAATAATTGACCTACTTCTTGCGGTAGCTTTTAAGCAAGTTACCAAACCTTGGAAAGACTCCACTAAACTCTCTTATCAGGCTTGGTGGTATGCTGTGTGCTATAATCATAGATTAGATACAACATATGTTTATCCACCTGTTTTAGCCCCAAAACGAAAGCAGTTATGGGACCCAGTTACTTCATTTTTTGATTCTTGTGCCCTTCGTTCTCTGCCTAAATCTCCCTTTCAACAAGAAGTTGCTAAACCTCCTTGAGTTCCTATTTTTGTATTATTTTTTTTTTCTTTTTCATAATATTCACAAAATTGCTATGTTGTTTCTTATTATATTTCAAAGTAATGTATTACTCTTTATCTCGTAGCTGGTATTTTTCTTTTTTTCTTTTTGTACTTATCTCATATGAACTGTTTTTTCTTATCTATTTTTGATTTTTGATTCTCGTTCTCATGTGTTTCATTTATTCTTTCTGTATCAAGTTCATGCTTTCGTGTATTTAAATTGTGTATATGACTTTTTCAAAACTTTCAATAAAGCTTATTTTGAACTGAAAAAAAAAGAGTTACTACAGAGCTTGATATGTAATGCAGTGGAAATCCACAGTTGAGGAGCTTGTACATAGAAGTTAGACCCATCCTATGGACTAAGAGTGAGTTTAAGGACCTGTAACTTGGCTTGAGTACTGCTGCGAAGGTTATGTGTCTCGAACGCCTTTAGAGACCAGGTAGCCAGGCCTGCCGAAGCGAGCCGGCGTAAGCACAGCATTATATCTTGAGTGCACCGTCTTTTGAGAGCAGGTAGCCGGGGCCTGCTGAAGCGAGCACGTGTAAGCACAGCATTATATCTTGAGTGCACCGCCTGTAGAGACCAGGAATCTGGGCCTGCTGAAGCGAGCCGGCGTAAGCACAGCATTATATCTTGAGTGCACCACCTTCCAAGACCAGGAAGCCAGGACTGCTGAAGCAAACATGAGTAAACACTGCGTTGTATCTCAAGTGAACCCCTTTACAGACCAAGCAGCCGGGCCTGCTGAAGCGAGCACATGTAAACACAGCATTATATCTTGAGTGCACCACATTTAGAGGCCAGGTAGCCGGGCCTGCTGAAGCGAGCACATGTAAACACAGCATTATAACTTGAGTGCACCGCCTTTAGAGACCAGGTAGCCAGGCCTGCTGAAGCGAGCACGTGTAAACACAGCATTATATCTTGAGTGCACCACATTTAGAGACCAAGCAGTCGGGCCTGCTGAAGCGAGCACATGTAAACACAGCATTATATCTTGAGTGCACCACATTTAGAGACCAAGCAGCCGGGCCTGCTGAAGCGAGCACATGTAAACACAGCATTATATCTTGAGTGCACCGCCTTTAGAGACCAGGCAGCCGGGGCCTGCTGAAGCGAGCACATGTAAACACAGCATCATAACTTGAGTGCACCGCCTTTAGAGACCAGGTAGCCAGGCCTGCTGAAGCGAGCACATGTAAACACAGCATTATATCTTGAGTGCACCATAGGAATGAATGGGAGGGTTATTCCTTATTTGCGATTAGCAATTTGCTAATCGCAAATAAGGATGCGATTTCAAGGGTGCAGGGGTGTCCAAAGGACACCCTGTAGCACCCCATAAATGTGAATTTACACTGATGTTGTGCACACACATGTCCAAAGGACATGTGTGTGTGTAACATGCAACTTAGAAAAATGCATTAAAATGCATTTTTCTAAGTTTTCGCTATTTACCACGAGGTTTAACTTCATGGTAAATAGCGGTCCTAAATTGCGAATTCGCAATTTTTACATGTTTCATGAATGGCATTTAAGGAATCTCTAATAGAGATTCCTTGAATGCTAATCCTCGCAAATTTGCGAATTCTTTGTTAGCGATTTTTGCATTTGGGATGATGAATCCCAAATGCAAAAATTGCACTCGCAAAGGGCCAGATTCTCAGAATCTAGCCCTTTTGCGAGCGCATTTCGCTTGATGAATCTAGCTGAATATCTTGAGTGCACATCCTTTAGAGACCAGGAAGCTGGGCCTGCCAAAGCGAGCACATGTAAACACAGCATTATATCTTGAGTGCACCCCCTTTAGAGACCAGGCAGCCGGGCGTGCTGAAGCGAGCACTTGTAAACACCGCATTATATCTTGAGTGCACCCCCTTTAGAGACCAGGCAGCCGGGCGTGCTGAAGCGAGCACTTGTAAACACAGCATTATAACTTGAGTGCACCGCCTTTAGAGACCAGGCAGCCTGGGTCTGCTGAAGCGACCAGGTGTAAACACACCGTTATATCTTGAGTGCACCGCCTTTAGAGACCAGGAAGCCGGGCCTGCTGAAGTGAGCACGAGTAAACACAGCATTATATCTTGAGTGCACCGCCTTTAGAGACCAGGTAGCAAGGCCGGCTGAAGCGAGCATGTGTAAACACAGCATTATATCTTGAGTGCACCGCCTTTAGAGACCAGGTAGCAAGGCCTGCTGAAGTGAGCATGAGTAAACACAGCATTATATCTTGAGTGCACCGCCTTTAGAGACCAGGTAGCAAGGCCTGCTGAAGCGAGCATGTGTAAACACAGCATTATATCTTGAGTGCACCGCCTTTAGAGACCAGGTAGCAAGGCCTGCTGAAGTGAGCATGAGTAAACACAGCATTATATCTTGAGTGCACCGCCTTTAGAGACCAGGTAGCAAGGCCTGCTGAAGCGAGCATGTGTAAACACAGCATTATATCTTGAGTGCACTGCCTTAGGAGACCAAGTAGCAAGCGTGTAAACACACCATTATATATTGAGTGCACCTCTATTAGAGACCAGGCAGCTGGGCCTGCCGAAGCAAGCACGTGTAAACACAGCATTATATATTGAGTGCACTGCCTTAGGAGACCAAGTAGCAGGTGTGTAAACAAACTATTATATCTTGAGTGCACCTCCTTTAGAGACCAAGTTGCCGGCCTGCCTAAGCGAGCACCTGTAAACACACCATAATATCTTGAGTGCACCTCCTTTGGAGACCAAGTTTCCAGGCCTGCTGAAGCGAGCACGTGTAAACACAGCATTATATGTTGAGTGCACCAACTTTAGAGACCAGGCAGCCGGCCTGTCGAAGTGAGCACTTGTAAACACACCATTATATCTTGAGTCCACCACCTTTGGAGACCAAGTAGCCGGCCTGCCTAAGCGAACACCTGTAAACACACCATTATATCTTGAGTGCACCGCCTTTAGAGACCAGGTAGCCGGGACTTGCTGAAGCGAGCACATGTAAACACAGCATTATATCTTGAGTGCACCCCCTTTAGAGACCAGGCAGCCGGGCGTGCTGAAGCGAGCACTTGTAAACACCGCATTATATCTTGAGTGCACCCCCTTTAGAGACCAGGCAGCCGGGCGTGCTGAAGCGAGCACTTGTAAACACAGCATTATAACTTGAGTGCACCGCCTTTAGAGACCAGGCAGCCTGGGTCTGCTGAAGCGACCAGGTGTAAACACACCGTTATATCTTGAGTGCACCGCCTTTAGAGACCAGGAAGCCGGGCCTGCTGAAGTGAGCACGAGTAAACACAGCATTATATCTTGAGTGCACCGCCTTTAGAGACCAGGTAGCAAGGCCTGCTGAAGCGAGCATGTGTAAACACAGCATTATATCTTGAGTGCACCGCCTTTAGAGACCAGGTAGCAAGGCCTGCTGAAGCGAGCATGTATAAACTCAGCATTATATCTTGAGTCCACCCCCTTTAGAGACCAGGCAGCCGGGCGTGCTGAAGCGAGCACTTGTAAACACAGCATTATAACTTGAGTGCACCGCCTTTAGAGACCAGGCAGCCTGGGTCTGCTGAAGCGACCAGGTGTAAACACACCGTTATATCTTGAGTGCACCGCCTTTAGAGACCAGGAAGCCGGGCCTGCTGAAGTGAGCATGAGTAAACACAGCATTATATCTTGAGTGCACCGCCTTTAGAGACCAGGTAGCAAGGCCTGCTGAAGCGAGCATTTGTAAACACAGCATTATATCTTGAGTGCACCGCCTTTAGAGACCAGGTAACAAGGCCTGCTGAAGCGAGCACATGTAAACACAGCATTATATCTTGAGTGCACGGCCTTTAGAGACCAGGCAGCCTGGCGTGCTGAAGCGAGGAGGTGTAAACACAGCATTATATCTTGAGTGCACCACCTTTAGAGACCAGGTAGCCGGGCCTGCTGAAGCGAGCACATGTAAACACAGCATTATATCTTGAGTGCACCGCCTTTAGAGACCAGGTAGCAAGGCCTGCTGAAGCGAGCATGTGTAAACACAGCATTATACCTTGAGTGCACCCCCTTTAGAGACCAGGCAGCCGGGCGTGCTGAAGTGAGCACGATTAAACACAGCATTATATCTTGAGTGCACTGCCTTTAGAGACCAAGTAGCCGGCCTGCCTAAGCGAGCACATGTAAACACACCATTATATCTTGAGTGCACCGCCTTTAGAGACCAGGCAGCCAGCCTGTCGTAGTGAGCAATTGTAAATACAGCATTATATCTTGAGTGCACCACCTTTGGAGACCAAGTAGCCGGCCTGCCTAAGCGAACACCTGTAAACACACCATTATATCTTGAGTGCACCGCCTTTAGAGACCAGGTAGCCGGGACTTGCTGAAGCGAGCACATGTAAACACAGCATTATATCTTGAGTGCACCCCCTGTAGAGACCAGGCAGCCGGGCGTGCTGAAGCGAGCACTTGTAAACACCGCATTATATCTTGAGTGCACCCCCTTTAGAGACCAGGCAGCCGGGCGTGCTGAAGCGAGCACTTGTAAACACAGCATTATAACTTGAGTGCACCGCCTTTAGAGACCAGGCAGCCTGGGTCTGCTGAAGCGACCAGGTGTAAACACACCGTTATATCTTGAGTGCACTGCCTTTAGAGACCAGGAAGCCGGGCCTGCTGAAGTGAGCATGAGTAAACACAGCATTATATCTTGAGTGCACCGCCTTTAGAGACCAGGTAGCAAGGCCTGCTGAAGCGAGCATTTGTAAACACAGCATTATATCTTGAGTGCACCGCCTTTAGAGACCAGGTAACAAGGCCTGCTAAAGCGAGCACATGTAAACACAGCATTATATCTTGAGTGCACGGCCTTTAGAGACCAGGCAGCCTGGCGTGCTGAAGCGAGGAGGTGTAAACACAGCATTATATCTTGAGTGCACCACCTTTAGAGACCAGGTAGCCGGGCCTGCTGAAGCGAGCACATGTAAACACAGCATTATATCTTGAGTGCACCGTCTTTAGAGACCAGGTAGCAAGGCCTGCTGAAGCGAGCATGTGTAAACACAGCATTATACCTTGAGTGCACCCCCTTTAGAGACCAGGCAGCCGGGTGTGCTGAAGTGAGCACGATTAAACACAGCATTATATCTTGAGTGCACTGCCTTTAGAGACCAAGTAGCCGGCCTGCCTAAGCGAGCACATGTAAACACACCATTATATCTTGAGTGCACCGCCTTTAGAGACCAGGCAGCCAGCCTGTCGAAGTGAGCAATTGTAAATACAGCATTATATCTTGAGTGCACCACCTTTGGAGACCAAGTAGCCGGCCTGCCTAAGCGAACACCTGTAAACACACCATTATATCTTGAGTGCACCGCCTTTAGAGACCAGGCAGTCGGGCGTGCTGAAGTGAGCACATGTAAACACAGCATTATATCTTGAGTGCACCCCCTTTAGAGACCAGGCAGCCGGGCGTGCTGAAGTGAGCACATGTAAACACAGCATTATATCTTGAGTGCAACACCTTTAGAGACCCGGTAGCTGGGTCTGCTGAAGCGAGCATGTGTAAACACGGCATTATATCTTAAGTGCACCTCCTTTAGAGACCAGGTAGCCGGGCCTTCTGAAGCAGGCATGTGTAAACACTTCATTATATCTTGAGTGCACGTCCTTTGGAGACCAGGTAGCCAGGCCTGCCGAAGCGAGCACATGTAAACACAGCATTATATCTTGAGTGCACCACCTTTAGAGACCAGGCAGCTGGACTTGCCAAAGCAATCATGTGTAAATACAGCTTTAGATCTTGAGTGCACTGCCTTAGGAGACCAAGTAGCAAGCGTGTAAACACACCATTATATATTGAGTGCACCTCTATTAGAGAACAGGCAGCTGGGCCTGCCGAAGCAAGCACGTGTAAACGGGGACACACTTACCTTTGCCGCCACCGCCGAGAGTCAGTCGGAAACAGCTGCAGAGAGCACCAGGAAGCTCCAATAGTCATCGCCGCCACCGCCAAGAGTCCCAAGGCTCCGGACTCCGCGCCGCCGCTCCGGGAGACCACAAATCCCGGCAGGCAACGCGGCGGCGCGTGCAGAGTGACGCGCCTCGCGCTCAGAGAGCGCCAACGGGGGCTTAAAAGACCGGCAAACCCGGCGGAGCGGGGGGACACACTTACCTTTGCCGCCACCGCCGAGAGTCAGTCGGAAACAGCTGCAGAGAGCACCAGGAAGCTCCAATAGTCATCGCCGCCACCGCCAAGAGTCCCAAGGCTCCGGACTCCGCGCCGCCGCTCCGGGAGACCACAAATCCCGGCAGGCAACGCGGCGGCGCGTGCAGAGTGACGCGCCTCGCGCTCAGAGAGCGCCAACGGGGGCTTAAAAGACCGGCAAACCCGGCGGAGCGGGGGGACACACTTACCTTTGCCGCCACCGCCGAGAGTCAGTCGGAAACAGCTGCAGAGAGCACCAGGAAGCTCCAATAGTCATCGCCGCCACCGCCAAGAGTCCCAAGGCTCCGGACTCCGCGCCGCCGCTCCGGGAGACCACAAATCCCGGCAGGCAACGCGGCGGCGCGTGCAGAGTGACGCGCCTCGCGCTCAGAGAGCGCCAACGGGGGCTTAAAAGACCGGCAAACCCGGCGGAGCGGGGGGACACACTTACCTTTGCCGCCACCGCCGAGAGTCAGTCGGAAACAGCTGCAGAGAGCACCAGGAAGCTCCAATAGTCATCGCCGCCACCGCCAAGAGTCCCAAGGCTCCGGACTCCGCGCCGCCGCTCCGGGAGACCACAAATCCCGGCAGGCAACGCGGCGGCGCGTGCAGAGTGACGCGCCTCGCGCTCAGAGAGCGCCAACGGGGGCTTAAAAGACCGGCAAACCCGGCGGAGCGGGGGGACACACTTACCTTTGCCGCCACCGCCGAGAGTCAGTCGGAAACAGCTGCAGAGAGCACCAGGAAGCTCCAATAGTCATCGCCGCCACCGCCAAGAGTCCCAAGGCTCCGGACTCCGCGCCGCCGCTCCGGGAGACCACAAATCCCGGCAGGCAACGCGGCGGCGCGTGCAGAGTGACGCGCCTCGCGCTCAGAGAGCGCCAACGGGGGCTTAAAAGACCGGCAAACCCGGCGGAGCGGGGGGACACACTTACCTTTGCCGCCACCACGGAGAGTCAGTCGGAAACAGCTGCAGAGAGCACCAGGAAGCTCCAATAGTCATCGCCGCCACCGCCAAGAGTCCCAAGGCTCCGGACTCCGCGCCGCCGCTCCGGGAGACCACAAATCCCGGCAGGCAACGCGGCGGCGCGTGCAGAGTGACGCGCCTCGCGCTCAGAGAGCGCCAACGGGGGCTTAAAAGACCGGCAAACCCGGCGGAGCGGGGGGACACACTTACCTTTGCCGCCACCGCCGAGAGTCAGTCGGAAACAGCTGCAGAGAGCACCAGGAAGCTCCAATAGTCATCGCCGCCACCGCCAAGAGTCCCAAGGCTCCGGACTCCGCGCCGCCGCTCCGGGAGACCACAAATCCCGGCAGGCAACGCGGCGGCGCGTGCAGAGTGACGCGCCTCGCGCTCAGAGAGCGCCAACGGGGGCTTAAAAGACCGGCAAACCCGGCGGAGCGGGGGGACACACTTACCTTTGCCGCCACCGCCGAGAGTCAGTCGGAAACAGCTGCAGAGAGCACCAGGAAGCTCCAATAGTCATCGCCGCCACCGCCAAGAGTCCCAAGGCTCCGGACTCCGCGCCGCCGCTCCGGGAGACCACAAATCCCGGCAGGCAACGCGGCGGCGCGTGCAGAGTGACGCGCCTCGCGCTCAGAGAGCGCCAACGGGGGCTTAAAAGACCGGCAAACCCGGCGGAGCGGGGGGACACACTTACCTTTGCCGCCACCGCCGAGAGTCAGTCGGAAACAGCTGCAGAGAGCACCAGGAAGCTCCAATAGTCATCGCCGCCACCGCCAAGAGTCCCAAGGCTCCGGACTCCGCGCCGCCGCTCCGGGAGACCACAAATCCCGGCAGGCAACGCGGCGGCGCGTGCAGAGTGACGCGCCTCGCGCTCAGAGAGCGCCAACGGGGGCTTAAAAGACCGGCAAACCCGGCGGAGCGGGGGGACACACTTACCTTTGCCGCCACCGCCGAGAGTCAGTCGGAAACAGCTGCAGAGAGCACCAGGAAGCTCCAATAGTCATCGCCGCCACCGCCAAGAGTCCCAAGGCTCCGGACTCCGCGCCGCCGCTCCGGGAGACCACAAATCCCGGCAGGCAACGCGGCGGCGCGTGCAGAGTGACGCGCCTCGCGCTCAGAGAGCGCCAACGGGGGCTTAAAAGACCGGCAAACCCGGCGGAGCGGGGGGACACACTTACCTTTGCCGCCACCGCCGAGAGTCAGTCGGAAACAGCTGCAGAGAGCACCAGGAAGCTCCAATAGTCATCGCCGCCACCGCCAAGAGTCCCAAGGCTCCGGACTCCGCGCCGCCGCTCCGGGAGACCACAAATCCCGGCAGGCAACGCGGCGGCGCGTGCAGAGTGACGCGCCTCGCGCTCAGAGAGCGCCAATGGGGGCTTAAAAGACCGGCAAACCCGGCGGAGCGGGGGGACACACTTACCTTTGCCGCCACCGCCGAGAGTCAGTCGGAAACAGCTGCAGAGAGCACCAGGAAGCTCCAATAGTCATCGCCGCCACCGCCAAGAGTCCCAAGGCTCCGGACTCCGCGCCGCCGCTCCGGGAGACCACAAATCCCGGCAGGCAACGCGGCGGCGCGTGCAGAGTGACGCGCCTCGCGCTCAGAGAGCGCCAACGGGGGCTTAAAAGACCGGCAAACCCGGCGGAGCGGGGGGACACACTTACCTTTGCCGCCACCGCCGAGAGTCAGTCGGAAACAGCTGCAGAGAGCACCAGGAAGCTCCAATAGTCATCGCCGCCACCGCCAAGAGTCCCAAGGCTCCGGACTCCGCGCCGCCGCTCCGGGAGACCACAAATCCCGGCAGGCAACGCGGCGGCGCGTGCAGAGTGACGCGCCTCGCGCTCAGAGAGCGCCAACGGGGGCTTAAAAGACTGGCAAACCCGGCGGAGCGGGGGGACACACTTACCTTTGCCGCCACCGCCGAGAGTCAGTCGGAAACAGCTGCAGAGAGCACCAGGAAGCTCCAATAGTCATCGCCGCCACCGCCAAGAGTCCCAAGGCTCCGGACTCCGCGCCGCCGCTCCGGGAGACCACAAATCCCGGCAGGCAACGCGGCGGCGCGTGCAGAGTGACGCGCCTCGCGCTCAGAGAGCGCCAACGGGGGCTTAAAAGACCGGCAAACCCGGCGGAGCGGGGGGACACACTTACCTTTGCCGCCACCGCCGAGAGTCAGTCGGAAACAGCTGCAGAGAGCACCAGGAAGCTCCAATAGTCATCGCCGCCACCGCCAAGAGTCCCAAGGCTCCGGACTCCGCGCCGCCGCTCCGGGAGACCACAAATCCCGGCAGGCAACGCGGCGGCGCGTGCAGAGTGACGCGCCTCGCGCTCAGAGAGCGCCAACGGGGGCTTAAAAGACCGGCAAACCCGGCGGAGCGGGGGGACACACTTACCTTTGCCGCCACCGCCGAGAGTCAGTCGGAAACAGCTGCAGAGAGCACCAGGAAGCTCCAATAGTCATCGCCGCCACTGCCAAGAGTCCCAAGGCTCCGGACTCCGCGCCGCCGCTCCGGGAGACCACAAATCCCGGCAGGCAACGCGGCGGCGCGTGCAGAGTGACGCGCCTCGCGCTCAGAGAGCGCCAACGGGGGCTTAAAAGACCGGCAAACCCCGCGTCGCGGGACGCGAGCGGGACGCCCGGGGCTAAGCCCGGGCAAAGGGCGGGCCCTCTACGGCCCTCATCGGCAGGAGGAGGCAGGGGCAGGGCCAGAATCTCTGTCAGATGTACAAGAGGCAATCAACGGACCAAGTAAGACTGTATTGTTTTTAATAGCCCCACGTATTTTTTTATTTTTCTTTTTTCTTTTTTTATTTTAGTTGCCTAGGCTCTGCACTACATTAATCACAATGTCGAAAAAGAACCAAGGTCCACAAGCTAATAATATGAAGAACTATTTGGTTCAGACTGTGGAAAAAATCAACTCCCAAAGGAGAGACTCATTGGGTCTTAGTCAGTCACCTGACCTACGTTGTTTATCCCCCTCCCTAATCTCATTACCGGATGATATAGTCTCATTACAGACCCTCCCTGATGCCAGTTATATGTGTCCGAAACCATTGGAATCCGGTCCTATGACCAGTAACGTATTATCTGGATCTGGCTCTGAGGTTCTCTTAGTGGACCTTGGGAATCAAGTGGTCAGCGATGAGGACCAGGAAATTCCTCCATCCCCCACCGATGATGACACCTCTATTACTGAACTTCCCTCCTGTTCGGATTCCGGAAAAAATAAAAATCCACCTAGGCGAGGTGGTCTGAGATCTGGGACTAGGAGGAAGAGGGTCAATACCCCTAAAGTTCCCCCTAAGGAGACTCGAGGGGGGCGTGCAAAGTCTACCAATATCATTGATGAGGACTTATTCGATAGACTCATTGAGTTAATTGATGTGAAAATCAAAACCATCGTCAAGCCTTTGCTTTCTAAAATCGATAAACTTCAATCCGAGATTAAAAAATTGGGAGGGCAGATGAACAAATTAACTGAGGGGGTTGACTGTGTTAAGACAGCTGTGGTAAATATGGGCAAGAGTAGAAGTCAGGATGATGATCAAGAGAGGGTGATTCCTGTTGTGGCCCTTAGTAATTCACCATCCCAGCTTCCTGACCAACCTCTTGGTAGTTTAGGTACTAGTAGAGGAGAGGGCTCCTTAACGGTTGAGATACCCCCTGCTCAAGACCAGCCAACTGATCCACTTCAATTTATAGTTGAAGCCTCCCCGGTCGTCCTAGTTCTGGCGAATGTTCCACCACTAGAAGCTGGTACTGAGGAACTTCCATCGTCCCTGTCTAATAAAGCCCTACAGTGGCTAACAACAAATATGAGATTAGCTCCAGGGGGAGGGCGGCAGCTGGCCCAGGAAATTAAAACAGCCAAAAGGGTCTCATGGCTGGGCAATCGCCCCAAAAAATTTAAGGGGGATTGCGTAGCAGTAAGTTTTACTCACACAGGGGTGTTACCCAACATCCTAATTAACTTACTCCCACCACAACGCAGGCAGGGTTCTGTTGTACCATTGACACTTAAATTTTTTTATGGTGAACAACAGAATGTCACATACCCTAAAACACCAGCTTTTGCCTGGGATTCCAACCTCGACATACATCAGAGATGGGGTTTTGAACAAACTCGTAATACAGTGAATCATCCTGTACCCCAAGGGTTTCAGAATCCTTTTGCTCAACCCCTCTCACTGTCCAATCGCTTTGCACCCCTTTCATTTTTAGACCATAATGATTGACTTCAGCCAGAACAACTCGTAAAGCCTAGGATTAATGTGCCTGTTTTTAGTATCCTTACCTGGAATATTGCTGGCATTAAGACAAAGGCAGATAATGCAACCTGGTTAGATTTTATATCCACGTATGACGTTATCGCCTTTCAGGAAACCTGGGACACTAGCAACACCTTTTCTCTTGATGGCTTCAGCTACTTTAGTATCCCTGCCGTGGCTAGTTCAGCGGGAAGGGCTAAGGGGGGCTTGATTAGCCTGTTTAAACTTGATATTAAGGGATGTCTTAAGGTATTAGCCTCAGGTTCAGAACATTGCCTTATCGTTGAATTGTCCCATACTGAGTCTCCTAACATTTTGTTTATTAATTTTTATAACCCCAATGCTGCCGATTGTACGTCATATAGTCTCGGTAGATTGGATGATTTCCTGTCAGTCTATAGTGTGGATGTTAATGTATTTGAAATTATTTTTTTAGGGGATTTTAATATTCATCCGTGCTTATTATCATGTGTTTGTGATGACGTTGAATCCCCCCCGAACAGCGCAATGGTTCATCTGGCGCATAACAAGCAGGGGGAATGTCTAGAAAACTTTCTTGCTAGATGGAACCTCTATGAATCTAGTTGTGGGGAGGAGGATAGGGCCCCTACTTTTAAGGGCTCAGACAATGGCTCTATCATTGATTATATTTTTATCTCTGCATGTTTTTTATCTAAAGTTTTTATGTATAGAACTGTGATATCTGTTTTTAGTGACCACAACCCAGTTTCTCTGGATATAGGAGAGGGTGGATTATTAGTACGCATCCATGGTTCAACCTTTATGGATGGACCAATTAAAGTTAAGGACCAAAGACGCAGACTCAAATGGGACAGTATTACCCCAGAACCATTCATTCAGGAACTTTTGTTAGACTCTGAGGAAGAGGTTGGGGTCTGCTTATCGAATGATGCTAATGATGGGGATGTCATTCTAGCATTTACCAGTATATGTTGTAAGATAAGTGGTAGGCTCTCTGTGTTCAGCAAGATCAAGACAAAACCTCCTAAAAGATGGTTTGATCACAGTTGTTCCCTAGCACACTCTGTGCTGCTTAACGCCCTCAAATCCGATCCAAAGGATCGTGACCTTATTAGGACTAGTAGGGCCTTATATAAAAAAGCTATTGCAGCCAGAAAGAAAGAGCTTAAAGATGAAGCTTGGGCGCAACTTACAGATTCAGCCATATTAAAAAATAGTGGGGAGTTCTGGAGAATTGTTAATCAACCCCTTCTCACAGGTGAGGATAACTCCCCTCTGGAAGCAAATATTCCAGATCAGGACTGGATTCAACACTTCAGAGAGATATACTCAGGCAAGTCTTTAGCTAAGAATAGTGCTTATGAAGAGTTTACTATCACACTGGGTAACCACTTGCACTTTGAAGTCGAGGAGATTTTAGACGCCATTAGTCGAACTTTGACAAAAAAGGCACCGGGACCGGATGGTGTTCCGGCCGATGCTTTTAAATGTTTTCCCAACTTCTGGTCAAGATTGCTTTGCAGGGTTTTTAACGCCTTAAACCGTGACAACATCCCGAAGTCCTGGAAAACTTCAACTATTATTCCGGTTTTTAAAAAAGGCAATAGGCAGGACCCTGTATGCTATAGGCCCATTTCACTGATAGACTCCTCAGTTAAAATCTTGGGGAGAGTTCTATTAGCAAAACTGAATACATGGGCCACCGAGAATAACATCTTGAGCAATGTGCAATACGGGTTTAGACCCAAGAGAAGCACCCTGGACCAGTGCCTCAATCTCCACCTACTGATTGAGAAATACACCAGAGCTAAGGATGGGTCCATGTACCTAGGGTTCATGGACCTTTCCTCTGCATTCGATATGGTCAATAGATCTAAGCTTTGGGGTAAACTGGTCGAGATGGGTCTGGACAGATCTATAGTTAGCTTACTGTCCGACCTGCATTCTGGCCTGTCTGCTAAAGTTAGAGTCTCTACTGATGGAAGATGTACTGAAGTGTTTGCTTCGGAAAGAGGTGTCCGTCAGGGATGCATCTTGGCACCTCTACTGTTCACGCTGTATGTGAATGCTTTAGAGCCCGCCCTAAGAGGGGTCACCTGCGATATTCCACGTGCGGGGGGACAGGGTATCCCAGTTCTCCTGTACGCGGATGACGCGGTGCTTCTGGCACGAACAGGAGTGGGGCTACAACGGCTGCTGGATGCTTTTGAATCCTTTATGGGTTCCTTAGACCTGAAAATCAACGCAAAAAAATCCCAGATTATGCTTATGGGTTTGGCCTCAAGGAAATCCGCCCATAAAACCTTTCTCTGCGGAAGGGAAAAACTTGTTCGGGTTACTACTTTCCCCTATCTAGGGATCACTTTTGACGACAAAGGTAGTTGGGGCCCTCATGTAAAAAGTAGAGTAGCTATACTGGCTAGAACTTCCACGGCCCTTCATGGTTTTTCAAAAAGACTAGGGGGAAGGCCTTTTGAAGCTATTAGTAAAATATACAAAGCCAAATGTATCTCTGTAGCTTCATATGGGAGCTCCCTTTGGGGGCATAAAAGAGTTGACCCCATACAGACCGCGGAAAACAGATTTTTCAGATTAGTTTTGGGCGTCCCGCAGTCAACTCCATCCTATACTGTCCACCAGGAAATAGGAGAAGGCTTCATTAGCGATATGGTTAGAACAGCCCCATTAATCGCATGGCTCAAGCTGTGGCTTAATCCTGAAATTTCCCTAAACCATTCCATAATAAGGGACTGTTTGACCCTGGATAAGGTACATAAGATTGGATGGTTAAAGTACATTAAGGACAGTTTTTGTAGGTTGGGGAGGCCTGAACTATATACAGCCATTGACTCTATAACATCCAATGATGTTGTATTCATCAAGGCCGCCATGAAAGATCTTCTTTCCTTGGAGAGGGAGGAAATCGAGCTACGGAAACCCTGTGTTAGGGCCAGCCTTCTGCTGGCTATACCTAGTGGTCCTGACAACTACCTTAATGTGGTGACTAACTCTTATCACAGGTTCATTTTAACCCGTTTTAGACTTAACCTAATTCATTTTAACTTGGGTTTTTACTCTGAGTGGAGTACCCCGGAAAAGGCCCCGCCATGTTCATGTGATCTTTTTTCAGATCAGAGCACAATGCACTTTATAATGTTTTGTAGCCATTATAACGATGTCCGGAGGCAGTTTCTCGTTCCTATACTTAAGGAAGCGGGATTCATTCTGGTCCGACCTGCTCTTATTTACCTACAAATGTTGCAAACTCCCAGGATCATGTTTTTTGTGGCAAATTTCCTGGTAAGAGCCATAAGAAGCAGGAATACCAGACTCAAGAGTGCAGACTTGCTTATCAACTAGTCGGGCTGATGGCAACTTCAGGTTAATGAATTTTAGATCAAATTGTGTATCTTAGTAGATCAATTATTTGGGGATTATTCCTTGGGATACTGCACTTTATCATGTACTTTATTATTAATGTACTTTAACACCACGCAATTACAAAGTCTTAATGAATTGTACATGGTACACTGCTTTTTATCTGAAATGCTCTTTTTTAAAGTTTTAATAGTTTTTTAATTGTTTTTAATCTGCTTCTTTTTATTTATGTTATTTGTTGTTTTTTGTGCCATTGTCTTTGTATGATATTAAGTTATCGCAATAAAGAACTTTGACTGACTGACACAGCATAATATATTGAGTGCACTGCCTTAGGAGACCAAGTAGCAGGTGTGTAAACAAACTATTATATCTTGAGTGCACCTCCTTTAGAGACCAAGTTGCCGGCCTGCCTAAGCGAGCACCTGTAAACACACCATTATATCTTGAGTGCACCTCCTTTGGAGACCAAGTTTCCAGGCCTGCTGAAGCGAGCACGTGTAAACACAGCATTATGTGTTGAGTGCACCAACTTTAGAGACCAGGCAGCCGTCCTGTCGAAGTGAGCACTTGTAAACACACCATTATATCTTGAGTCCACCACCTTTGGAGACCAAGTAGCCGGCCTGCCTAAGCGAACACCTGTAAACACACCATTATATCTTGAGTGCACCGCCTTTAGAGACCAGGTAGCCGGGACTTGCTGAAGCGAGCACATGTAAACACAGCATTATATCTTGAGTGCACCGCCTTTAGAGACCAGGCAGCCGGGCCTGCCGAAGCGAGCATGTGTAAACACAGCATTATATCTTGAGTGCACCGCCTTTGGAGACCAGGCAGAGGGGCCTGCTGAAGCCAGCATGTGTAAACATGTCATTATATCTTGAGTGCGCGCCTTTAGAGACCAGGCAGCTGGGCCTGCTGAAGCGAGCACATGTAAACACAGCTTTATATCTTGAGTGCACCTCCTTTAGAGACCAGGTAGCCAGGCCTGCTGTATCAAGCATGTGTAAACACAGCATTATATCTTGAGTGCACCCCCTTTAGAGACCAGGCAGCTGGGCCTGCTGAAGCGAGCACCTGTAAACACAGCATTATATCTTGAGTGCACCCCTTTTAGAGACCAGGCAGCCGGGACCTGCTGAAGCGAGCATGTGTAAACACAGCATTATATCTTGAGTGCACCCCATTTAGAGACCAGGCAGCCGGGTGTGCTGAAGCGAGCACGTGTAAACACAGCATTATAATTTGACTGCGGGCCTTTAGAGACCAGGCAGCCGGGCGTGCTGAAGCGAGCACCTGTAAACACAGCATTATATCTTGAGTGCACATCCTTTAGAGACCAGGCAGCCGGGGCCTGCTGAAGCCAGCACCTGTAAACACACCAATATATCTTGAGTGCACCTCCTTTAGAGTCCAGGCAGCCGGGGCCTGCTGAAGCAAGCACGTGTAAACACGGCCTTATATCTTAAGTGCACCCCCTTTAGAGACCAGGCAGCCAGGCCTGCCGAAGCGAGCATGTGTAAACACAGCATTATATCTTGAGTGCACCCCCTTTAGAGGCCAGGCAGCCGGGGCCTGCTGAAGTGAGCATGTGTAAACACAGCAGTATATCTTGAGTGCACCCCCTTTAGAGACCAGGCAGTCGGGATTTGCTGAAGCGAACACATGTAAACACAGCATTATAACTTGAGAGCACCGCCTTTAGAGACCAGGTAGCCGGGCCTGCTGAAGCAAGCACGTGTAAATACAGCATTATTTCTTGAGTGCATGTCCTTTAGAGACCAGGAAGCTGGGCCTGCCAAAACGAGCACATGTAAACCCAGCATTATATCTTGAGTGCACCCCCTTTAGAGACCAGGCAGCCGGGCGTGCTGAAGCGAGCATGTGTAAACACAGCATTATATCTTGAGTGCACCCCCTTTAGAGACCAGGCAGCCTTGACTTGCTGAAGCGAGCACGTGTAAACACAGCATTATATCTTGAGTGCACCCCCTTTAGAGACCAGGCAGCCGGGCGTGCTGAAGCGAGCACGTGTAAACACAGCATTATAACTTGAGTGCGGACCTTTAAAGACCAGGCAGCCGGGCGTGCTGAAGCAAGCACCTGTAAACACAGCTATATATCTTGAGTGCACCGCCTTTAGAGACCAGGTAGCCGAGCCTGCTGAAGCGAGCACCTGTAAACACAGCATTATATCTTGAGTGCACCCCCTTTAGAGACCAGGCAGCCAGGACCTGCTGAAGAGAGCATGTGAAAACACAGCATTATATCTTGAGTGCACGTCCTTTAGAGACCAGGCAGCCGGTACTTGCTGAAGCGAGCACAAGTGAACAAAGCATTATATCTTGAGTGCACCCCCTGTAGAGACCAGGCAGCCGGGCGTGCTGAAGCGAGCACCTGTAAACACAGCTTTATATCTTGAGTGCACCGCCTTTAGAGACCAGGTAGCCGAGCCTGCTGAAGCGAGCACCTGTAAACACAGCATTATATCTTGAGTGCACCCCCTTTAGAGACCAGGCAGCCAGGACCTGCGGAAGAGAGCATGTGAAAACACAGCATTATATCTTGAGTGCACGTCCTTTAGAGACCAGGCAGCCGGTACTTGCTGAAGCAAGCACAAGTGAACAAAGCATTATATCTTGAGTGCACCTCCTTTAGAGACCAGGCAGCCGGGGCCTGCTGAAGCGAGCACTTGTAAACACACCATTATATCTTGAGTGCACATCCTTTAGAGACCAGGCACCAGGGGCCTGCTGAATCGAGCATGTGTAAACACACCTATATATCTTGAGTGCACCGCCTTTAGAGACCAGGTAGCCGGGCCTGCTGAAGCAAGCACGTGTAAATACAGCATTATATCTTGAGTGCACATCCTTTAGAGACCAGGAAGCTGGGCCTGCCAAAGCGAGCACATGTAAACACAGCATTATATCTTGAGTGCACCCCCTTTAGAGACCAGGCAGCCGGGCGTGCTGAAGCGAGCATGTGTAAACACAGCATTATATCTTGAGTGCACCCCCTTTAGAGACCAGGCACCCGGGCGTGCTGAAGCGAGCACATGTAAACACAGCATTATATCTTGAGTGCACACCCTTTAGAGACCAGGTAGCCGGGCCTGCTGAAAGGAGCACATGTAAACACAGCATTATATCTTGAGTGCACCGCCTTTAGAGACCAGGTAGCCGGGCCTGCTGAAGCGAAAATGTGTAAACACAGCATTATATCTTGAATGCACCGCCTTTAGAGACCAGGTAGCCAGGCCTGCTGTATCAAGCATGTGTAAACACAGCATTATATCTTGAGTGCACCCCCTTTAGAGACCAGGCAGCTGGGCCTGCTGAAGCGAGCACCTATAAACACACCATTATATCTTGAGTGCACCTCCTTTAGAGACCAGGCAGCCGGAGCCTGCTGAAGCGAGCACCTGTAAACACAGCATTATATCTTGAGTGCACCCCCTTTAGAGACCAGGCAGCCGGGGCCTGCTGAAGCGAGCACCTGTAAACGCAGCATTATATCTTGAGTGCACCGCCTTTAGAGACCAGGAAGCTGGGTCTGCTGAAGCGAGGACCTGTAAACACAGCAATATATCTTGAGTGCACCGCCTTTGGAGACCAGGCAGCTGGGCCTGCAGAAGCGAGCAGGATAAAAACACACCATATCTTGAGTGCACCGCCTTTAGAGACCAGGCAGCCGGGCGTGCTGAAGCGAGCACGTGTAAACACAGCATTATAGCTTGAGTGCACCGCTTTAGAGACCAGGTAGTCAAGCCTGCTGAAGTGAGCACGTGTAAGCACAGCATTATATCTTGAGTGCACCGCCTTTGGAGACCAGGCAGCTGGGCCTGCTGAAGCGAGCACGTGTAAGCACAGCATTATATCTTGAGTGCACCGCCTTTGGAGACCAGGCAGCTGGGCCTGCTGAAGCGAGCACGTGTAAACACAGCATTATATCTTGAGTGCACTGCTTTAGAGACCAGGAAGCCAGGCCTTCTGAAGCGAGCACGTGTAAACACAGCATTATAGCTTGAGTGCACCACCTTTATTGACCAGGCAGCCGTGCCGTGCCGAAGCAAGCATGTGTAATCGCAGCATTTTATCTTGAGTGCACCGCCTTTGGAGACCAGGTAGCCGAGCCTGCTGAAGCGAGCATGTGTAATCAGAGCATTATATCTTGAGTGCACCACCTTTAGAGGCCAGGCAGGCGGGGCCTGCTGAAGCAAGCACATGTAAACACAGCATTATATCTTGATTGCACCCCCTTTAGAGACCAAGCAGCCGGGCGTGCTGAAGTGAGCACGTGTAAACCCAGCATTATATCTTGAGTGCACCGACTTTAGAGACCAGGCAGCCGGGGCCTGCTGAAGCGAGTACTTGTAAACACACCATTATATCTTGAGGGCACAGCCTTTAGAGACCAGGTAGCCGGGCCTGCTGAAGCAAGCACGTGTAAATACAGCATTATATCTTGAGTGCACCGCCTTTAGAGACCAGGCACCCGGGCCTGCCGAAGCGAGCACGTGTAAACACACCATTATATCTTGAGTGCACCGCCTTTAGAGACCAGGCAGCCGGGCCTGCTGAAGCGAGCACCTGTAAACACAGCATTATATCTTGAGTGCACCCCCTTTAGAGACTAGGCAGCCGGGGCCTGCTGAAGCGAGCACCTGTAAACACAGCATTATATCTTGAGCGCACACCCTTTAGAGACCAGGCAGCCGGGGCCTGCTGAAAGGAGCACATGTAAACACAGCATTATATCTTGAGTGCACTGCCTTTCGAGACCAGGTAGCCGGGCCTGCTGAAGCGAGCATGTGTAAACACAGCATTATATCTTGAGTGCACAGCCTTTGGAGACCAGGCAGCCGGGGCCTGCTGAAGCGAGCACCTGTAAACACAGCAATATATCTTGAGTGCACTGCCTTTCGAGACCAGGTAGCCGGGTGTGCTGAAGCGAGCACCTGTAAACACAGCATTATATCTTGAGTGCACCGCCTTTGGAGACCAGGCAGCCGGGGCCTGCTGAAGCGAGCACCTAAGACACCATTATATCTTGAATGCACCCCCTTTAGAGACCAGGCAGCCGGGGCCTGCTGAAGCGAGCATGTGTAAGCACAGCATTATATCTTGAGTGCACTGCCTTTCGAGACCAGGCAGCCGGGGCCTGCTGAAGCGAGGACCTGTAAACACAGCAATATATCTTGAGTGCACCGCCTTTGGAGACCAGGCAGCGGGGCCTGCTGAAGCGAGCACGTGTAAACACAGCATTATATCTTGAGTGCACCACCTTTAGAGACCAGGAAGCCGGGTGTGCTGAAGCGAGCACCTGTAAACACAGCATTATATCTTGAGTGCACCCCCTTTAGAGACTAGGCAGCCGGGGCCTGCTGAAGCGAGCACGTGTAAACACAGCATTATATCTTGAGTGCACCGCCTTTGGAGACCAGGCAGCCGGGGCCTGCTGAAGCCAGCACCTGTAAACACAGCATTTTATCTTGAGTGCACCGCCTTTGGAGACCAGGTAGCCGGGCCTGCCGAAGCAAGCACGTGTAAATACAGCATTATATCTTGAGTGCACCGCCTTTAGAGACCAGGCAGCCGGGCGTGCTGAAGAGAGCACCTGTAAACACACCATTATATCTTGTGTGCAGCGCCTTTAGAGACCAGGCAGCCGGGCGTGCTGAAGTGAGCACGTGTAAACACACCATTATATCTTGAGTGCACCCCCTTTAGAGACCAGGCAGCCGGGCGTCCTGAAGCAAGCACGTGTAAACACACCATTATATCTTGAGTGCACCCCCTTTAGAGACCAGGCAGCCGGGGCCTGCTGAAGCGAGCACAGGTAAACACATCATTATATCTTGAGTGCACCCCATTTAGAGACCAGGCAGCCGGGTGTGCTGAAGCGAGCACGTGTAAACACAGCATTATAATTTGAGTGCGGGCCTTTAGAGACCAGGCAGCCGGGCGTGCTGAAGCGAGCACGTGTAAACACAGTATTATATCTTGAGTGCACCGCCTTTAGAGACCAGGCAGCCGGGGCCTGCTGAAGCGAGCACGTGTAAACACAGCATTATATCTTGAGTGCACCCCCTTTAGAGACCAGGCAGCCGGGCGTGCTGAAGCGAGCACCTGTAAACACAGCATTATATCTTGAGTGCACGGCCTTTAGAGACCGGCAGCCGGGGCCTGCTGAAGCGAGCACGTGTAAACACAGCATTATATCTTGAGTGCACCGCCTTTAGAGACCAGGCAGCTGGGCCTGCTGAAGTGAGCAAGTGTAAACACAGCATTATATCTTGAGTGCAACACCTTTAGAGACCAGGCAGCCAGGCCTGCTGAAGCGAGCACCTGTAATCACAGCCTTATATCTTGAGTGCACCCCCTTTAGAGACCAGGCAGCTGGGCCTGCTGAAGCGAGCACGTGTAAACGCAGCATTATATCTTGAGTGCACATCCTTTAGAGACCAGGCAGCCGGGCGTGCTGAAGACAGCACCTGTAAACACACCATTATATCTTGAGTGCACCCCCTTTGTAGACCAGGCAGCCGGAGCCTGCTGAAGCGAGCACCTGTAAACACAGTATTATAATTTGACTGCGGGCCTTTAGAGACCAGGCAGCCGGGCGAGCTGAAGCGAGCACCTGTAAACACAGCATTATATCTTGAGTGCACATCCTTTAGAGACCAGGCAGCCGGGCCTGCTGAAGCGAGCACATGTAAACCCAGCATTATATCTTGAGTGCACCGCCTTTGGAGACCAGGCAGCCGGGGCCTGCTGAAGCGAGGACCTGTAAACACAGCATTTTATCTTGAGTGCTCCGCCTTTGGAGACCAGGCAGCCGGAGCCTGCTGAAGCGAGCACCTGTAAACACAGCATTTTATCTTGAGTGCACCGCCTTTAGAGACCAGGCAGCCGGGGCCCGCTGAAGCGAGCACGTGTAAACACAGCATTATATCTTGAGTGCACCACCTTTGGAGACCAGGCAGCCGGGGCCTGCTGAAGCGAGCACCTGTAAACACAGCATTTTATCTTGAGTGCACCGCCTTTGGAGACCAGGTAGCCGGGCCTGCCGAAGCAAGCACGTGTAAATACACCATTATATCTTGAGTGCACCGCCTTTAGAGACCAGGCAGCCGGGGCCTGCTGAAGCAAGCACCTGTAAACACAGCATTATATCTTGAGTGCACCGCCTTTAGGGACCAGGCAGCCGGGCGTGCTGAAGTGAGCACGTGTAAACACACCATTATATCTTGAGTGCACCGCCTTTAGAGACCAGGCCGCCGGGGCCTGCTGAAGCGAGCACCTGTAAACACAGCATTTTATCTTGAGTGCACCGCCTTTGGAGACCAGGTAGCCGGGCCTGCCGAAGCAAGCACGTGTAAATACACCATTATATCTTGAGTGCACCGCCTTTAGAGACCAGGCAGCCGGGGCCTGCTGAAGCGAGCACCTGTAAACACACCATTATATCTTGAGTGCACCGCCTTTAGAGACCAGGCAGCCGGGGCCTGCTGAAGCGAGCACCTGTAAACACAGCATTATATCTTGAGTGCACCGCCTTTAGGGACCAGGAAGCTGGGTCTGCTGAAGCAAGCACGTGTAAACACAGCATTATAGGTTGAGTGCACCGCCTTTGGGGACCAGGTAGTCAGGCCTGCCGAAGCGAGCATGTGTAAACACACCATTATATCTTGAGTGCATTTGGAGTGGTGCTTTTTCCCCTCATACAAGCACCTCACACTGGAGTTGAGAGTACTGTTGTTTCTCCTCTACAACCCCTTATCTGAGGCTTCTGGCTCCTTTTCTATACACCTGTCTTTTTACTGGTGATGGCCTTGACTGGTCGGTTCATTCCAGGAGCCCGGGCGCTCTTTTGGGCCCAAACTCTGTTGGTCAAAGGCGGCGGCCCCCAATCTCTAGATCTGGGGGCTGCCACTCTTGCCAAGGCATGGGCTCGTTTGCTGTTGATGCTTTCTGCCCAACAGATGTTCTCCATGTCACCCTATAGCGCAGTCACCTGCCGAGGGCCACCCGGCGCCCCCCTCACACCGGTTCTCTTTGATGTCGGTCTTCAACAGCCCCTACTTCTCCCATGCATAGAGGTAACTGGCTTCTGTCGGTCTGGGCGTCCAGCTCAACACCCCTCTCAACAGAACACCTGGGGGAATTTGAGGACGGAAGAGGTGGGAGCCGTCTGTCTTTTTTATTTATTTATTTATTTATTTATTTAATGCGCTTTTCTATAGCTCGAACTTTACCCGAAGGTGTCAGATCGCTTTACAAAATAACCAGTTGCGTTACATAAGGACTTTGGATTACATGAGTTACATAAGAGAAACAAACAGGAAAAAATGGCAAATGTACAAGTTGTAAAGTCACTCAGGGAACAGGTATAAACTCTAAACACACTTAGGAATGGTAGTAAGTGCAAAGGTCTACTACATATACTAGTGGTTAGAGTTCTCTATATACAAATAGTAAATTCACTATTACATAGGAACATAAAAAAAAAACATTCCACAGTTTCATGCCACAAGATAGGTGGGTAAAGAGCGGGGAACGGTGAAAAAAGAAACTTTAAGGGAAACCAAAAGTTAGCAAAACCGGTTGGAGACCTGCAAACAAAAAGCCTCTTTGAAGAGGGGACCCCCATCCTGGAACCTGAGTTTTACCACTGAGAAGGATCCCTCAGTGACAGCTCAGCAGTATCCTCGCCTTTCCTGCAGCTGGGGCTGATCGGGGAGGTCCTTCCGTTTCTTCTACGTCAGCATCGTGTGACCTTGGCCAAAACCTGTGTGCTCTCGTGATTAGATTGTGTTCACACCCTTGATTGGGGCTGGCCAGGGAAAGTCATACCGGAACTGCAGCTGCTGCAGGAGTGTTTACTCTGCTTATCTGTGGGCCTGGGTGACGTCACCACGTTGGCCGTGCCTGCTGTAGTGGACGCTAGCTCCCAGGGGAGTGACGTCCTCACTCGCAGCGCTAGGTGTGGCTCAGCGGGTGAAGTGCAGTTAGCTCATAGACTTATGCCTCATTGGAGGAGGGGGAGGGGCATGTGGGGGGGGGGGGGGAGTGCTCGCCTCCTTTATTTTATTTTATTTATTTTATTTTATTTAATGCGGTTTTCTATAGCGCGAACATTACCCGAAAGTGTCAGAGCGCTTTACAAAAGAACCAGTTGGTTTGGATTACATGAGTTACATAAGAGATACAAACAGAAAACAGAAAAAAATTGCAACTGTACAAGTTGTAAAGTCATTCAAGGAAAAGATACAAACAGAAAAACTCTAAACTCACATAGGAATGGTAGTAAATACAAAAGTCTACTACATATACTAGAGTTCTATATATACAAATAGTAAATTCACACAGGATTACATTTTAACAGCGATTAGGCTTGGAGAATTATATATTACATATTTACATATATGTGAGTAGGCAGCCTATATTTCTCTGGGCCGGTTTCTACTTCATGAATTCCTTCCCAGTAAATGACCTTCTGTCTCCAAACTCTTAGGGCTACTGTCTGTCAGTCTCCCTGCACTGTCTTCTGTTATTGTCTTCTACCTGTCCTAGCGCCAAGAAGCACACAGGTGAAGGAGCCCCACATAAAATCAAAATAGACCAGTTGTAGTCCTTTCCGCAGGTGTGTGGATTCTCGCCAGGTCAGAACTAATGACTGATTCCTTGATGCCAGAGAGATGTTTCTACCATAAACAACTCTTTAGCTTTCCAACACAGAGCCAGGACTTGTGTCAATCACAACAGTGCGCACTAGACTCCTGACTGTTGCTTCTCAGAACAGAAATGTACTCACTGCTGCATTTAAAAACAAATGTGCCAGGTTCTTTGTCAGGAGGCTGCTGCAACTTGCAGTACCCATTGCCCCTGCCAACACCGCCAAAGACAATACCAACACAACAACTAACCCTCACACTCCTACAAGGGTGACAATTCAGACTATTCCGGGCCCCCAAAGCTACAAGAATAGCTTGGGCGGCAGGTATTAGCAATTTTTAATGTATACTGAATGAATAAATTACTGTTGTTCTGCTCATCTCACTGTCATAAGTGTCGGTGTTGACAATTAAGTGCTGGTGCCGAACACTGGAAACCACCGGCTCAAGTTAAGCACTGATGGTTAATTTGTAAAATAAAAAGTGCTGGGACTCTCCTCGGGAGGCAGTGCTAACAGGCGAAATGTGCTGGTGCAAGCTGCCTTCAGACTAGAGCCTTATTATTCTGAAGAGGACTTGGCCTAATGGCTAGAGCTGCTGACTTCAGAGCTGGGGAACCAGGTTCGAGTTGCGGCGTGGCTCAACGTCCTGTAATTCTGAGATAAATCGTGTGCTTTCCAAATGAGTGTGTCCTTAATTGGTGCTATAAGCGCCAGTGCTGAGGATTAGGTGCTGGTGCTGAGCACCAGAAAGCACCGGCTCAAGTTAAGCACTGGCACGCGACATCTGGATGAGCGTTGACTCTAGGGAAGCTGCTCACTTGCGCCATCCATTGCTTTCCTACTAAGACTGGTAAATACATAAGTGTTTATCCACAATACAGCGCCTCCTGTGAATGCTCTGAGATCACCGCCGGGCTGGAAGAGAGCTCAACATCTGGCGGTGTTCTACCTGTGAGGCTCATGGATGTACTGTCCTTCACCACCATGACGGACAGAGTAAAGACCGCCACTGGATAAATCGGGCCCATGATCCTTACAATACCCAACACCATTTTTTACAACATCTGTCTTTCTGATACTTTATAGTAACTTTGGTGTCTGTCTGTATCAAGGTTCAGTTCCCCCTTGTGTCGAGGCAGGAATACGACGAACGGTGGTCTGGCTGGAGCTGGCAGGGTGGGCTGGAGCGTCTCCCCGCCCCCAGGGACGGGAAGGGACCCGGTGGGACTTGCAGACCCCCAGACACGCGCTCGACCTCAACGGGCACGGACCTACATTGGCGCAAGGTTCGCAGCACCAAACGCGGCCACAAAAGACGGGCGAAACGTCCATACTTGCTTTTTGTAACCACTGAATTATTTTGAAAACCAACCTATGTACAATTAGGTCATCCCACAAAATAAGGAATCCAAGTGAGCTGCAATGCAACCTACCACATCAATATCCATGAGGCAGGTAGACAATTGCGACCCATTCCGATTGGTTGGCCATCACATAGATGCTGACCTGCTGGGGTCAAGAAACCACCAGATCTGTCCTCACTTTTGCATTTTTTTTAATACAGCGTGTCCTCCTTAAAAGTTTCTTTGAGAATATACTTTTACAAATGAATGAAGGTTCCAAGAGAATGTCTTTTCTTTTGTTAACGGGTCACCACCCCAACTCAGGAGTTGGTAATTTGTCAATGTTTTGTGATCAGACTGCGGTTCTAAGACATTGCTACAGAGGGTACCAAATCAGTAGAATTGGAAGAGACGCCCAAAACTCACCTCTTCCAAATACCGATTCGGTATCGATTTCCAAATGCATTTAGGTTTTTCAAATCACTCTATGTGGTTGTTACATAAAACAAAGGGTATAGTGCTTGCAAACTCTTTAATTGACCAATTCAGAGGGTTTGCGAATGCTAAAACCATTCATACATCTGGCGCTAAAATTCGAAATAGTCGAGATCGCTGTAAGTAGTTAAGGAGAGGCCATGATAGCATTCTAGGCTGTGTGTCGTCCCTGAGGGGGCTGAAGCTTGCACAGCTTCCAGGTCGTCGGCTGTCAGCGAAGCTCTACCTGGGATCACCAAAGCACCCAGTGGAGTAGTGTGGCTCACTGGTTAGAGGTGGCAGACCCGGGAGCAGAAGTTGGCCCGGGACCAGGGTTCAATTCTTGACGCGGCAGGGTCGTGAACTTGGGTCAGCAAACTCGATAATTCTCGCTTCGGTGCTTACTCTAAGCAGGGGTTCCACTCGGCAACTCTGGGCATTAGCTTGCCTTATCTTCACAATGGCCCCATCAATTCCGGGGATGCCTGGCTCCACCTTGGGGACTCCCAGCAGGGACCATCCCACAAGGAAAGCCAGGACGGGTTCCCCAGAGTTATACAGCGCCAGGAAACCTACGGACGGGTAGCAGTGCGCTTTACAAGCTCAAATACATTTACAAATACATTTCTGTCCTCTGGACTTGCTGAGAGTCTCCAAGGATGATGAATATTCACTTGCTTCTAGAGTGGGCCAGATTCCCCCCTTGACCCATCCATCAAGCTTCTGGAGAGTGAGGTAAAATAGTCTGGCTGTTGCAGGATTGATGAAGGAGCCGCGGATGGGACTAGGTCCTGCGACGAGATTGGCTGTGATGAGAAACTAGGGCGGCAGAGCCAGTCTTGGCCAGCTAGGGAGTGGCCAATGGCTTACACAAGGGGCATCCAACCTCATAGCAGAAGCAGTGCACCGGTGCCATGCCATCTGAACTGAGCTATGTTGAGACCTGCAGATCAATGCGGCGGCCATGTTGAAGTGGAGTGCGGATCTCCCTTGAGACTGAAGCAGTACACTCTACTGCTCCGGGGTGTCCATTTAGAGGCATAAATGCCTCCTGCAGTTGTTGTACCAGATGCCAAGGAACCTGTCTCAAGTCCCTTGAAAATCAGTAAACTAACATTTATTTTATTTATAAAGTTTTATATAGAGCGCTTTACAATTTGAAGCAATTAAATAACTTCCCACCCTATTCCCCTATAAACCTACATCCCACTATGGAACTAAAAATGCAAAATTAGAACAAAAAAAATGTAATAACGACTAACATTTTTTCACAGATAAAAAAAACAAAAAAAAAAATATATATATATACAAATAGTAGATTTTCTCAGGATTCCATTTTACCAGCGATTCGGCTTGGACAAGTACATATCACATATTTACAGAGTGAAAAGAGAAATAGAAATAAAAAACCACATGTGCATGATTGTTGATATTGAAAAACCCTTTGTGGGAGTTTCGAACCTGAAAGAGTTTGAAGAGTTATTCATTTTCCGGCATGCCAGAAGAAGCAATGGGCATGCTCTTCCGGAGATTATTCTTAACCAGGCGAAAGTGAAACCTCCCTTGGTAGGGGTTTCTTGGCTCTAACATACTCTGCAGCTGTTGTGACTTGTCTTTGCTGCTATGCATCGTCCCCAGAGTTCCAGGTCCCTGCCGATCTGTCAGTGAGTGAGGTCATCAGAATGTTGAGAGCATTTGTGGTTGGATGAGTGTCGTTGAAGCAATGGGCTGAGCAGCAAGGATGCTGCTCCTGGTAGGGCGTTATCTGTAACTTGGAACAAGCTGAATAGACCTTCATCTTTAAACCATACGACTTGGCTACGCACCATAGGGCCGATTCACAGAACTAACTTAAGACAAAATCCTAAACTTACTACTTTTAGTATTCACGGAAGTTAGGATTTTGTCTTAAATTTGAGACAGACTTAAGACAAAATCCTTACTTAAGTCTGTCTTAAGTGTGTCTTAAGTGTGTCTTAAGTCTGTCTTAAGTGTGTCTTAAGTCTGTCCTAAGTCTGTCTTAAGTTTGTCTTAGGACAAACTTAAGACAAATTCCTAACTTCTGTGAATACCAAAAGTAGTAAGTTTAGGATTTTGTCTTAAGTTAGTTCTGTGAATCGGGCCCCATCTTTTATTCATTACTACAGGAGCTTTTGTAATAAATTCTCTAGGATAGAGGGAACATCAGGGATAGATTTGGATAGGAAGAGTCACTGTTTTGGGGGTTGTTCTAGTTCATTGGACCTCCTTTTGCGTAGTGTGGTATATAAATAAATAATACCGGATCTAGGTTTGACTAGGCATAGCAATAACAGATAGCTCAATAAATAAGAGTCAAGATTCGAGGTAGTAGGAGTTTGCAGGTTTATTACAGCATAAAGGACAGGAACAGGACAACCTGCACAGGAATAGGATGGACGGGCCCGGCAGCTGCCGGGGCTGGATCTGGGATGAGCGCGCTAGCATTTAATAACAATACACAAGTATATATAGTAAAACAGTTGCATTACAGTACACATGACAGGCGGAGCGGTGGGTGGAGCAAAGGGTGTGACGCGTAGCAGTCGCGAAAGATAAGGGTGAAAGTGGGTGTAACAGGGCGTATACATAGACATGTGATGCAAACGTAACAGAATATGTCATGAATGGGGCGGAAACATGGAGGGGGCTACCTAAGGAGCCGGGACCTCTAACCTGATGGTGCGCGCAAGCTGGCAATGACGTATTACTAGGAGAAGCTGGGGGCTACGAACTCTGTGCTAGGAGCAGAGACTGAAGTCTGGAGAGTCAGGGCGACATGTACCTAAGCAGTGTCTAGTATCTGATGTTTAGAGAACATGTTGATAGAATCCAAAAGTTATCGGGGTAAAGGCTAACAGACTCTAAGACTGGAGCATGCATTATTCTACATGTAGTGCGTGATGAAGAATATTAAATGACCATAAATACAGTATTTCTCTTACATGGAGACGTAAAGGCTAGACAATGACGGAAACTATTGATGCGATTCAGTAACTTAGGAATGCAGAGAAGGAGGGCTGGACTGATAACTAGAATCATAACATACTCTTGGCAGACTCAGAGGCAGAGTCAGGCTGGGCCAGGCACTGCGAGGCAGGAAGTGAGTGAAGGGTCAGGGATACAGGTGGGGGCTGTATCACTCCTCAGCGAAGCTCAGGAGACAGGAGCTGAATCTAGTGTCCGGGCCCTTTTGAGGCCTAGAAACGGGGACTTTACAATGAAATAACGTGCACACTGAGAAACGTGGCAACGTAGCTTTACATAGGCCTGATATTCGTAGTATTCACGAGAACTGGAAATAGACATACTAGAGATGGACACAACTGTAATTGCGTCTTTAATCAAACATGGGGGATACATATGCATATTTAATCATGCACAGATAACATATGATGGAGGACGCGTAGGGACACAGAACATGGCAAAATTCACTTTTCCACATTCCCTCCTTGTCACTACGTTTCCATCAGGAAACATCAATATTCATGATACCATCTATCATTTCATACAGTATCATTTGCTCGTCTAGAATTTTCTTGGAACGGGATTTAGAACGGGGCTTGGGACTAGGAATACAAGAGGTAGCACAAATGCCGCAAATCGCAGGGCCACATTGTATACAGAGGCAGCAACTGAATATGATCGCTACTGCAATACCTAGAAAGGACAATACTTTCCATCCCCAGGCGGAAATTATATTCCAGAACCAACCGGACCATGTCCAGGTGCCTGGGTCTTGGTGTAACAGATGGGCAATTTTATGGAGTCTGGTTATAGCTGAATAAACAGACGGCGCGTTATTAGGAATGAAAATGCAGCAACTAGATCCGATGACTCTACAGGCCCCGCCCCTATCGGCCAGTATGACGTCAAGGACGAGACGATTTTGCAAAACGACAAATCTCATAGCAGATTGCTCTTCGGTTAAGTTACCTAGAGCAGAGGCAGTCTCATTTACTACAGCTTCAAGGGTTCTGGTTAACCTACGGATTAGCTTACTATTCTGGATAGGTCCTATAAAGAAGAAGAAACCTCTATTGAAATCTGTATACTGTTCTAGAGCAGTTTCAGTATAATCGACAATCGGGGACTCGATCTCCCTTCTATGTCTAATGTGTACTAGATGTGTGTTTCTATGATAATCAGATGGGGCTAGGAAAACTGGGGGCAGTAGGAAGGCAATGTAACAGGTTCCCTCCCAATCGAGGGGCAGACGAACATATGCGGTTTGACCACAAATAAAATAAGAATGACGTGAAGCTTTGAAAATAGATTTCCCACTGTCACTATACTTGACAATAGTAGTACAATCACTATGTCCTACATGTACGGAACCATTATTTCGGACACGTAATTCGCCTTTGACTGGTAGTACCGAAATAGCAGGTAAGTCTGGAGTAGTATCAGACTGAACATTCAGGACCATGAAATTCGAAGAATAATTACCTAGATTATAAACTTCGTTTTCTAGATCTAACCCTGTTCTGTGGGGAAGACCTTGCTTGTCTGGAAAACATGTACTGTTAAGAAAAGACATATCTGTTGAGGATGACGTTAACGTGGACCATGCTCCACACGAACCATTATGTGGAAAAGTGAATTTTGCCATGTTCTGTGTACAGAACATGTACATACCACATTATGTGAAAATGGATAAGGAAAGAGTGGCAGAACTCCCTTCGGTGTCTGGAAAGGGGGGAGTCGACCACACACCCAACAATTAGTGGCATTGCTGGTCTGGTGTGAATAATGTAACATGCGGATAAAAGAATTGTTACGCATAGCGAGGCGATAAGAGAGTTCATGAGGAGGCAGATCACTAAACGTGTGCTCTGCTGTAACATTAGAAGACTTATTTACATGAGAAACTGGAAAATACAGATAAAATGCATAACTGGTGCAGGAAATCATAATGCTGAGAAATAATATGAAACTTAGAAAAACGATACATCGGATTGAGTTTTGACTAACTCTCTCACTATGGGGGTCTATTTTATACATGTCAGAAACCGGTCTAACCGTTTCACCTAGGGGAGGACTTAGACAATCAAACTGGCTGACTTATTTTTCTAGACCTTAACTTTTTCTTATACTCCTGTTGCGGAGTTGTCTCTAACAGGGAGGGTGCAGTATCATTGTCTTTTGCGGGACAGTCCTTAAGAATAGTACTTTGGCAGTCCTTTAAATCCTGGGAAATGTTCTTTGAGACTGGCTTCAATCCATAAAATCTTTTGATGTGTGAAAGATGCACCCAGCCTTTGCGTCCCTCCAACTTCACGGCTGTACGGGTGGCCAGGAGGACCTGTCGGGGCTCCTTCCAGCGAGGCTCCAGCGGACTTGAGCGATCAAAATTTCTCACTAAGACCATGGATCCGGGAACGATTTCATGCGGTGCCACCTCGGTATTGTCTGGAAATGCGGCGGCAACCTGTGAACGACAAGAGTTGAGGGCAGACATCAAGGAAGCTAGGTAATCTGTCAGCATATTACTTGAAACATCGGTAATACTTCGAGGTCTAGGAGTACCCCACATGTTAGGGGGGTGGCCGAAAACGACCTCATACGGGGACAGACCTGATCTGGAATGTGCGACCATGCGCATATAGAACAGGGCAACTGGCAGAGCTATTAGCCAGTCCACACCTTTCTCTTGACAAACTTTGGCAATGCGAATTTTCAGGGTCTGATTATGTCTCTCTACGAGACCGGCTGCTTCAGGATGGCGTACACAATGGAACTTCCACTGGTACCCTAACAACAGGGAAACATGTTTCATCAACTCAGATGAGAATGGCTGGCCGTTATCAGAATACACGACCCTAGGGAGTCCATAACGGGGGAAGAACTCACGAACCAACTGCTTGGCAGTGGTCGCGGCTGTGTAATCTGGGACTGGATATGCTTCTGTCCACCTGGACAAAGCGCATACAACTACAAGGACATACTTGAAACCTCGACATCGCTCCATCTGAATGTAATCCATCTGGAGGACTTCAAAAGGGTGGTCAGGGGGCTGGAATCCACCTTGTTCCACCGGAACACTTTTACCTGGATTAAACTGACAACATATCATACAGGTACGGACTTTCTGCTTGGCTGCAGCTCGTAAATGCTTGTTGAACCAAATGTTCTGGATACTGTCTAACATTGCTTTCTCTCCTAGATGTGCTGGACTATGTGCGGTATTGATAATGACTTGAACCATAGAGTCGGGGAGAAACCATGTGGCTTTTCCCTTCGTCAACCATCCCTGATCTGTCTGGACCCCTCCTTGTTCGGACCATTTCTTGATTTCCTCAGGAGTAGCATGTAACTGGATATCTATGACATCTTGAGTAGGGTCCTTAACTGTCATACATGTAGTCGGATCTGGAGTGTGTGTCGGTGTCTTATTAACTGGAATGTCTGGAGTCTGAGCTGTAAGCTTGGCTGTGCGATCTGCTAGATCATTACCTTGAGAAATAATGTCAGTAACTTTCGTATGTGCTTTGCACTTCATGATAGCAATGGATGTCGGTAAATGTATGGCATATAACAGAGCCTGAATAAGGAGACCATGCTGAATCTTGGTTCCATGAGAAGTCATGAAACCTCTCTCCTGCCAGAGCACTCCGAAGTCGTGTACAACTCCAAATGCGTAACGTGAATCTGTGTAAACATTAACTTTCAGGTTCTTGGCATGTATGCAGGCTTGAGCCAGAGCAACTAGCTCCGCCGCTTGAGCAGACAGGGTGTCAATACGGTGTGTCTCTATAACTTCAGTGTCAGTAGTCACTGCATACGCGGCTACTAGTTCTCCTGTACTTGTTCTCATACATGAACCATCCACATAAAGCGTCAGGTCGGGATCTGGTAATGGAATATCTGTCAGATCTTGTCTTGGCTTTGTCATGATGTTAACTACTTCCACACAGTCGTGTGTGGCAGGATTCAAAGTAACTGATGGTAACAATGTAGCAGGGTTTAGGACGTTGCAGCGTCTGATTTCTATGTGTGGCTGAAACAGTGTCAATTCATAACCTGTTAAACGTGCAATTGTCAAGTGCTGAGTTTGTGTTCGGTTTAAAAGAACTTCCACAGAGTGTGGAACTTGTACTGTCAGGGAGTGTCCTAAGACTATGGAATCACTTTGTCTGATAGCTAGTGCTGTGGCTGCAACTGACTTGAGACACGCAGGCAGAGCCTGGGCTACAGGATCTAATGTGCTCGAAAAATAAGCACAAGGCTTGTATTGTCCTGCTTGATCTTGTGTGAGAACAGATAATGCTGTACCTTCACGTTCAGTTACGAAAAGTGTAAAAGGCTTACTGTAGTTCGGTGTAGCTAGAACTGGAGCTTGGCATAGGGCTTTCTTTAATTCATTAAAACTAAGTGTATGTTCAGATGTCCAAGGGAGGACAGTCGATACGGCTGCCTCCTGTGTCGTTAACTGTATCAGTGGTTTAGCTAGAAATGCATACTGAGGAATCCATTGTCTGCAATAAGAAGTAAGGCCAATAAAAGCACGTACCTCCTTCTGGGTCTTTGGCTGAGGAAGACTCGCTATTAACTGGATACGGTCTGGTGTCAACTGCCTACCCCTCTTGGACAGTAAGTGTCCTAAGTAGACCACTTGCTGGACACAGAATTGAAGCTTAGAAGGGGACACCTTGTGCCCCATCTCGGCAAGGAAATACAAGACTGTAAGTGAGGCTTGCTCGCAAGCACGTTCAGAACGGGCTGTGATCAGGAGATCATCGACATACTGGAGCAGGGCAGTGTCAGTTGGCATATGAATGTTGTCTAGTTGTCTCTTGAGTGCTTGACTGTAAATACTAGGACTTTCTGTGAAACCTTGAGGAGCGCGTGTGAACATATAGCTCCTTCCATTTAAACAAAATCCGAAAAGAAACTGGCTGTCTGGATGAATGGGGACACTGAAAAACGCGTTCTTGAGGTCTATGACCGTAAAAAATGAGGCTTCGGAATCAATGGCTGTCAATAGGGAAGAGATATCTGGGACAACTGGGTACTGGGGAATAATGCATTTATTAAGTTCTCGAAGGTCAATCACTAAACGATATACTGGAGGTGCATTTGGATCAGTACGTTTCATGACAGGAATGATCGGAGAATTACATACATTGGAGTCGGTTTCTACCACTACTCCTTGAGCCATGAGCTCGTCAATAATTTTGGATAAGGCTGCTACAGCCTCAGGTGGCAATCTGTACTGTCTGATTCGTGGCAACACTACACCTGGTTTAAGAGTCACACGATGGGGTGTGATTTGCATAAAGCCAACATCAGTTGGACCTTGCGCCCATAGATGCTGCGGAACATTAGACAATCTGGGATCAAAATCTCGTAATACATAGTGACCCTTGAAGTCACGTAGGAACAATCGTATTCCCTCTGGGGAACAGCATATAACTGCACCTAACTCTTTCAGTGTTTTAATGCCTAATAGATTTTCTGGACATGACTTAGTAAGTAACAGATCAGTAGTGCGGGACAGTGGACCTACTTCTAGAGTAACTGGCTTTGATATTTCATTTACAATAGGTTTTCCTGAAAATCCAAGGGAAACATTTCTAGAGCCTGAGAGCGGAGCCCCTGGAACTTCGGCGTGGCTGATGGTGGTCCTACTTGCCCCTGTATCAATCAGAAACTTTCTGTCTTTCCCTAATACTTGACTGTGGACATAGGGACCTTCTTGATCTACAGGTATCTCGATGAGAGGCAAGCCTACCTCCCTCTCTAGGCTGTTTCATGAATACGGTTGATACTCTGGATATTCTGACTGAGCATACTGGTACATCTGCTGTGTAACATGCTGTGTTGCAGCGATGGGCTGCGGTACAGTAACTGTCTGTTGTGCATTCTGTGGCTGAGAAGTCTGTGAAACTTGCTCTTGTCTGGGCGGACGTGGTCTTTCTTTAGTCTTACCGGTAGCTATGTTGTGTTTCAGAACTGCACACTCGTTTATAAAATGACCTGGCTGTTTACAATAATTGCAGTTCCCTTTAACGGGAGCTGTAGGATGACTGGCTTGATTCGGACCCCTCTTCTGACTGTCTTGAGGAACAGATTGTGCAACTAGTACTTTCATTTTTGTGTCTTTCATACGCTTTCTCTCGTGTTCTTGCTCTTCTCTGATTCTATTCTGGTGATATTGAAGCATCTGTAACATCTGGGATGGGGTATTAGCTTGCCAGGTACTTTCGACTTTCAAAACTCGATTCTTAATTGGTGGACTTGAATTCTCGACTAGTTTAGTAACAAAAAGATGAGGGTATGACTCGCTACTCGTCTTGAGGCCACTGTTTATAATAAAACATTTTTCAAATCTAGAGTAAAAATCACTAGTGTCTTCGTCTTGTTTCTGTTTACATGCTGAGATTGCATCCCAGTCTTCCTTTTTAGTGGTTAATAATCTGGGTAACACTTGTATTAATAATTCTGGTAATTCTTTACATTTATCTCCAAGACCGGTACCTGGTACTCGTGCCTTATCTTCAGCTTCTAGAACTGCCCAATCGATCTTTTTCTCTCCCACCTCCCATTCTTTTTCCTTGAGTTTCTCATATACCCCTGCGGGCAACAGGACCTTTAACATTTTAATAATATCTGGATACGTGTATTCTCCCATACGGAGCATGTCTTTTAATTCTCGGTGGAACCCTGCTGGATCTTTATCATGACAGGGAATTAATTTTTTCATCTCTAAGAGTTCCATCTTTGTGATAGGGGTGTAAACAAACACTCGTTGCATTTCACCACCCTCTGTCTTAACTGGATGCACTTCTCGTAACGGATTCTGTCTGTCTATGTAAAAGGGTTTACTTTCTGGGGGTGAGACATGAACAAAATGCGGGTTCAAAAACATACTATATTTGTGGCGCTGTTCTAGAATGACACTAATTAAATCGGTACCTAAACCTTTCCATTTATACTGGAGTAACTCGTTCAGGACATCGTGTAACGGACCTGGATCAGAATGTTGACCCTCATACAATGTAATGAGGTGCTGGATCATATACATACCCACCAGTCGTTGCTCGGCTGGGGGCAATTTCAGAAACATTTGTGCCACTATTTCGTCTGGAAAAGTGGTAGAATCAGTAATCCATCGGACTGCTGATCGGACTAGTTCTTGTTCATGCATAGTACTTAACTCGCTATAACCGATTCGTGATTTCAGAATATGGTCGGTGGCTTGAAATACTTGTTCTAGAGAACCTTGTTCTGGTGTTGGACGATGGAAAGTTGACTTGTGTTCTAGGCGTAAATGTCGGTCTGGAAATCTAGATTTTCCTACATACGCTATTCTGGCGGGATTCTCGTCCTCTACCTCTTCCGCAGAGTCATTTTCTTTCTCGCTTACTTGTGCTGCCTTACGTTGATCATGTAACCTTATTATTTCCTTACGATTTTTCTTATACATACTCTCTATACTACTGATAGTCTTGTGCTTACCCTCGGCTATATTCTCACTCCACCTTGTCAGGGTTCTCATTTCGACTTGATCTTTGGTCGGATAATCTTGTTCCCTTATTAGACAATTAATCAGAAACTTTAATATCATGAGCTGGATCTCAACTTTCCTTTGAGACATAACTTCACTAATACTTTCTGGATCATCCCCTGTACGGATGAAACGGTATACTCTGTCTAGATCCTCCTTCATATTCGGTAAAGTGACCAAGTATTCGGACACCTGCCTAACACGCACGGAAAATATAACCATACTATCCTCGCCTGGAACTGGATCATAACAGCATTCAGTAAGAGCTCGCCTGATTTCTGCAATGGACTGATATTTAGGCGTACGCTGTAACGCACGTTCATGTAACTCGACTGCTCCTGGACGTCTATTTGGCGGCGGGGTCTGAGGAGGACCTCCTCCTGCGGCCCCTAAACTGGAACCATCGACTGATGCTCTTCGTGCTGGCAGAGTGGGAAGTTGAAATGCGGGCTGAACTTGTAGGACGGGCTGGACCTGGGGGACCGTAGCATGTACTGCAAGGGGTGCCCCGGTGTCTGGAGGAGCAGGAAGTGCCTGATTTACAGGGACTGGCGGAGCGGGATTTGCATATTCTGGGACCGTGTCGTCCAAATAGGACGAGATGAAAATATCAGCTGCGGTCGGTTTGTGACGTAGCTTGGTCGGAACTAGTGGTGGCGGAAAATTACTGGATGCCTCCGGGGTCGCTTTTGGCAAGCCCTCGGCAAGAAGAGGATACATACCCTTAATGAGGGCGTTCCTCTGTCTGTCTGACTGTTCGGTTTTAACTCGTTCACCTATCTCGATTAATTCCTTTTCCTGGGCTCGTTCTAAGGATTCTCGACTTAGTTCTGACTTTCTGATTTCTTTTTCGGTTCTTTTATGAGATTCTTTGCGCCATAACTCGATGGCGTCTTTCTGTGACTGTCTGGCTTTCTTTTTCCATAATGCTTCTTCTACTCTCATGATGCACTCGGCATCCCACGTACCTGATACGGGCCATCTATACTTTTCCTCTAACTCTTTGGTATACTCTACCCATAAATCTAGATACAATATGGCGCTTATGCCATGTTTCTGATACATAAAATGACCTGGACTGTCCCTAGGCGGGACAGGAACTGCTTCTTCTAGCAGACCCTTTCTAGTTTTTAACTGACGTAATCTCGAAAAGAGGGACATTGCAAACTTGAATCTGAACACAATACAATACACGAGGAACAATAACAATTGAGAAAACAATTCAGGCATACCACGACATTGAAAATACATTGAATAACATTATGAAGCAACAGTTCGGACAGAATACTACCTGGAACACTGAGAACAGAAACACATGAATTTCTCGAGAACGGAACAGACTAGAATTACTGGATGCGCTGCTGAAACAGCACGGAACATACCGGTCCCATAAGGGACGCATCAAGACCCGTATCCACCTAGGTGAACACTTCGTTTCAGATCTGCGTACCCAGACCCATCGGACCAGAGACAATTTAGATTGACCCTGTCTAGATACTACCCCAGCAACGGTACTCACCGGGCAGCAAGAACGGAAGGCCTCGGACTGGACTGGACTGCTTCGACGCCGGACGGACGAACTTCGGACTTCTGTTACGGGTGGGCCTCCGGATACCTCGGACCTTGGACTCTCGGCTTGGGCTCTGGTCGGGACTCGCCGCGTTCCTCCACCGTCTCGTCTGGATGCTGGACCGCCTCCTCCGTCTCCTCCGTGGGCCTGAGGGATACTTAAAGCAGAAATATCTGCCGGTGCGCAGAAGAGTTCCGTCACGACTGCAGAGGGTCAGGGGGCCGGCGTGGCTTCACCGACGCGTGGGGAAAGGGCAAGTGCCTGTTCGGGCGCCATTATGTGGTATATAAATAAATAATACCGGATCTAGGTTTGACTAGGCATAGCAATAACAGATAGCTCAATAAATAAGAGTCAAGATTCGAGGTAGTAGGAGTTTGCAGGTTTATTACAGCATAAAGGACAGGAACAGGACAACCTGCACAGGAATAGGATGGCAGGGCCCGGCAGCTGCCGGGGCTGGATCTGGGATGAGCGCGCTAGCATTTAATAACAATACACAAGTATATATAGTAAAACAGTTGCATTACAGTACACATGACAGGCGGAGCGGTGGGTGGAGCAAAGGGTGTGACGCGTAGCAATCGCGAAAGATAAGGGTGAAAGTGGGTGTAACAGGGCGTATACATAGACATGTGATGCAAACGTAACAGAATATGTCATGAATGGGGCAGAAACATGGAGGGGGCTACCTAAGGAGCCGGGACCTCTAACCTGATGGTGCGCGCAAGCTGGCAATGACGTATTACTAGGAGAAGCTGGGGGCTACGAACTCTGTGCTAGGAGCAGAGACTGAAGTCTGGAGAGTCAGGGCGACATGTACCTAAGCAGTGTCTAGTATCTGATGTTTAGAGAACATGTTGATAGAATCCAAAAGTTATCGGGGTAAAGGCTAACAGACTCTAAGACTGGAGCATGCATTATTCTACATGTAGTGCGTGATGAAGAATATTAAATGACCATAAATACAGTATTTCTCTTACATGGAGACGTAAAGGCTAGACAATGACGGAAACTATTGATGCGATTCAGTAACTTAGGAATGCAGAGAAGGAGGGCTGGACTGATAACTAGAATCATAACATACTCTTGGCAGACTCAGAGGCAGAGTCAGGCTGGGCCAGGCACTGCGAGCTAGAAAGTGAGTGAAGGGTCAGGGATACAGGTGGGGGCTGTATCACTCCTCAGCGAAGCTCAGGAGACAGGAGCTGAATCTAGTGTCCGGGCCCTTTTGAGGCCTAGAAACGGGGACTTTACAATGAAATAACGTGCACACTGGGAAACGTGGCAACGTAGCTTTACATAGGCCTGATATTCGTAGTATTCACGAGAACTGGAAATAGACATACTAGAGATGGACACAACTGTAATTGCGTCTTTAATCAAACATGGGGGATACATATGCATATTTAATCATGCACAGATAACATATGATGGAGGACGCGTAGGGACACAGAACATGGCAAAATTCACTTTTCCACAGTAGGGTGGGGAGATGGAGACAGAAGTAAGAGGCGTGTTCCAGATTCTGACGAAGTTATTTGTTTCAGGATTGAGGCGTAAGGGATTCTGCACAGTATCCTAGAGCAAGGAATAAGAGTAACAGCAGTAGAGATGCCTGGCTTCCACATTACGTGTGTGTACGTTTTCTGTTTAGTCTTTATGCTGTCCATGTCTGGAGTCAATTTAATAGGAGTCATTTCATAACAATTCATCCCTGACATTCTTGTTAACAATTATTTTAATAATAAATGTTAAAATGCAACCCCTGCATAAAAGCCTGTCTTTAATTTCCTTATTGAAATCGAATTGTGAAGCCACTATTTTCCTGTAATAGGGTAGTAACGTCACTACTCTGCTGTAATAAGTTATTACAGTTCAGTTGTGACATCACAATGCCTGCTCCCGGAACCAGCAGCTGAGGAGAAAGACAGGCCACAGAGCATGATTACAGCTGCAGTTTAAACACGGAAAGAAAGAACTGGCTTTTCATTCCTCAGAGCTTTTTGTAAATGACCAGTGATCAGCAGAAGGGAGATACTGAAAGCAACTCTTTTATTTCTGCACACCGGAGGTCACTTCAGAGAAGATAGACTCTGCATGCTACTACACATTCAGAGCTACAACATTTTTTTTCAACTGACTTTCATCAAATTGATTCTAATATCTTTTTGGAACTGATTACTTACTGCATTTGGTGTGTTTAATTTTAAATTACATATTTGCTTGTATTCTTTGAGTCACGAGCCATGCTATCTCTTTCATATGAAAGAGCAAGACAGCAAGGGCCTCATGCAATGCCACAAGGACTCTCCTGCACAAAAAAACAATCACTAGAGGTGGTTTGCTCTTGCATTCTGCAGCACACATAGAAAGAGCAAAACAAAACACGAGGACAAATCCGGATATTTTTATCCTCATGGCGGCTCCCTAACGCCACCCCTGGGGTGGTGTTAAAATCTGACGCATTCCCAGTTTTACGATGCCTCGTAAATCTGAGAACGCTTCAGATTCCATGGAAGTTGCGTAGGAACACCCGCAGCGACTCCCATGGAACGCCCCTTTCACGCAGTGTTCTGCATGAAATGGGCACATATTTACAAAGCTATGAAAAGCCAGGCAAAGTGGCTTAGAGAGGCCTTGTTGATATGCGGTGGCGCACTGCGCCACCGGAGCGTCAAAAAAGTGCAGCTAGGGGCATCATAAATGAGGCCCCAAGGACTTAAGTGGTGTGAGGGAAGGGTGATGGTGTGACCATGTATTATACGGAATAAAGGCCCTCTGCCATGCTTTCAAAGGATATTACAAGTCGCTTCAGCGTTTCAAGACCTTATAACGTTCCAGATAGGGTCAAGGAACTCCTCAGCGATTGTCGATATCTTTACACCAGGGTGTACTGTTTCTCCTAAATATTTCTAGCTTACACTGCTCTTCAGCAAGGAAGTAGTGAGTCGTGCCTACACCCAAGATTATTGAGATAAAACTTTATTGTTGGTAAATTAAAAACCTTACAATATAAAATCATGCTTCGTGTTCATGAAATGATAAGTTTTTTTAAATTGTTGGAATATTGCAGGTGGGAAACTTGTTCTACAAGGAAAAGTGCGGAAGATCGTCAAACATACCCCCAACAATTAATTTCAGGCCAAAAGAGGGTATTGAGTGTCAGAGCTTAATCAGAGAACATGCCACAAAATGCTTGAAACATCTCAGGAAGTCTCTTTCAGTTCAGTTCATACTTTATTACTGTTTAGAGACTGTCTTTAAAACATACATTTAAAAACTGAATACAAATGTATGTTTATATACAAACCAAATCGAATACCAAATACTCCATTATTCAAGATAAAATCTCCTTTCCCCTGCCACCTGAACACATTAGGTCACTAATCCAAATATATTTTTTTTAAAAATGTTTGCAATGCACATACCATATCAAAAAATTCCATATTTAAAAATGTGTAGGTGCGTCATTGCGACAATTTATGTAATATCTTTTAAAAAAGCTGTTTTAAAATTAAACAACGAAGCCTATTAAATATAACGACAATCAATTAACACAGGAACATTAACATTTTGAAAATGCAATTCACAAGTGCAATTATTCTCTTGATCTAAAAAAGCTTCACATTTTTCAGGTCTTACATACCGCACATCTAATAGTACCTGGAATTTTAATAGTGTTAAATGTACCGGGAGTCTGAAAGTGCTGATAAATACAGAAATGCATTCCAATTTTCCCAAGAATCTACCATATACTTTCCTGGTGGTCTATTCCTTACATACTTCAGGTCAGTAGACCTGGGATCTTTTTTCCAGGCTATTTTTAATTATGCTTTAGAAAGATGTGAGGCCTCGGCTATTTTTAATTCTAATTTTAAAGTTTCTGCGATGGCTTTTCATCACAGACGTTGCCCCCGATGAAGGGTCAGATAATTAATATGTATGTGTAGTATCTGGTTTAGTAATATCATCTGCAACAACTCAGCCACATTGGATGGTATACACTGACAGGTGTCCAGCTCTGCTCCTTGACAGAGGTGCTCCTGCGAATGAACTCCTAAAGGAAAGATCTATCCATATAGCGCTACTTTACCAATTTTAATTCAAGATGTGTTGCACATGGACATTTCTTATAGCCTGTGAACTGTTTCTGCCCCAGCATGTTCATCACCTACTCTTGTTGGTACTTTGTTTACTGGCAGTTCTGTAAAGTCTCACTTGTCTTGTACAAGCAGCAAAACCACACAGGGAGTACTCGTTTGGCATCAAGCCCTGCTCCCGGGGTGGCTGAGCAGGAAGATGGTGAACCGGATTTGCGTTGATCCCACCATACACTCAGTGCTGCACCGCATGGCTCTCACGCATTGTGGAAACAATCAATCGTACGGACGGTGTGCCTGTGGGTAGACATGCAACTTCCAGTTCATGTTTTTAACAGCAATAGGGGAATCATTTAAGAATTAGTTGGCAACAAGTGTGGTGTCACTCATTAAAATCAGCTTGGGGCGTTTTCACTAGTTGGGTTGTGACCCAGACCTAAACAGCACAGCAATTCAATCGTGTTAACCCTTTAGAGTGTCATCTTCATCAGAATATCAACCAAGAACTCCTAATATTTGCTACAAATGACTGAGAAACCACACACATCTCTTCAGTGGTCTCAGATATGTTGATTTGTTTGGATTTAGAGTAAGTAGGGATGCTTGGTTAATGTGAGTACATGTACTGAAGCCCTGAAGTGCACCAGACCATCAGAAAGTGCATGCTGCCAAACAAGCTTCAACATCCAATAATGTGACAGACGAGGTCTTCTGAGAATGGCCGGTTACAACCAAAGATGATACTTCGCGAATGGCCACCTTCGACCAAAGATGATTCTCTCGCATGCTATTTTCGACAACTGAACATGGAGCTTGGCTCTGGAATGACTGGTGTCGCCAAGCGTCGTCTACCATGACGGACCTATCTACAGACGAGGCGGATATAGGCTATTTCGACTCATCAAGAGCACTTCGGTTGGCTTTAATGTGATGCTTGGGGCAATCGTGACTTAAATGTCCCTGGAAAGCTAAGTGCATACCCGTTTGTAGATTCAGTAATCCAGCAGAATGCTTGTCCTGTCATCAGCAGCCAGAGGACACAGCTGGAGTCCAGAAGGCTCTGTCAACATAGCAGCACATGGAGTTTGTTGATGTACTGTAGTTGTAAAGGCCACTGTGATGGATCACATACTTAAAGAACAGAACAATGATGAGTGTTTACTATTAGAGCTATTGCAGGAAACACATGGAGGCGACTCCGTGCCAGTTGAAGTCTTCATCCGGTGAACGTGCTGAACCTATGGCAACGAATGTTAGATTGACTCTTTAGTCGCACAGAGCGGCGATGCCGAAGACGCTGTAGAGAAGAGCAACAAAGGTCTGCAAGGCGTAGATTACACCAAGACCAAGCGACCAGTAAAGCCGTAGTACCTGGTGACTGGGGAGTGAGTAGAGCAGGTTGTCACTGTCTTGGTCCAGTGTTTACCATCACGTAGACGAGCCGTACCCACAGCAATCGTAACTGTGCGTCGCTAGATACTCTGTAAGTAAGTAAAAGTTAGTAAAGCGCGCTAATGCCTGTGGGCGTCTTGGCACTAGCATCCTAAAAATAGCCAATAGAACAGAGACCTATTTAAGAGAGAGTGACAAAAGCCAGGTTTTTAACATTTTCCTGAATTTAAGTAAATTTGACTGGGATCTTAGTTGACAGGGTAGGAAGTTCCAAAGGTTACAGGCAGAGTAGGAGGAACTCCTGTCACCCTATCAGGCTTCACTAATTCTGGGTATGTTATGTTAATAGGAACTTGTAAAGCGCACGGTCACCAAAGGTTTCATGGCGCTAATCCTGTGTAATGTTATTGCAGGAGACCGGGTTAGAGGAATTGTCCAAACAGCCATGTTTACAGGGCCTTTCTGAAGCCCTGTAGGTTGTCACAGCTCCTGGTTGTGATTGGAAAGGAATTCCAGAGCCTGGATGCAAGGTCAGAGAACCTACAACCTCCCTGCCTTTTTAATTTGAAAGTCGGGATGGTAAGTAAGTGAAGATGGGCTGAACGAAGATTGCGCCTAGGGACGTGCTTCGCGATCAGGTTGCTGAGAAATTTTGGGCTGTTACAGTGCAATAAAGTCTATGGAGAACTGTTTTTTTTTAGAGGTACAGGGAGATACTGGGCGCACTGCACACGTTAGTGTTGGGAATGGATGGGTCTGGGTGCAAGTAGGCGAGGGGAAAAGGCCCTAAACCCCTCCAAGGGTGTGCAACGCACACGCTAAACAATGTAAGAACAAATACCAAATGCACACCAAATTGTAGTACAGAGAGAGATGTCTCAATGGGCATAAAAGAGAACAAGTAACAAAGTTCAGAACAAAAAGGGGAAGCGAAGTAGTGCGATTCCTCTTTATTTGCATGGACGGCCAGCCGACACGTGTTTCGTCGTCAAGCGGTAACAATGCTTGCACGACTCATCAGGGCTGGGGAAGATACAAAGTACATGATGGAATGTGATGTCCACACGGCATAAACATAAACGATTTAAAGAGATGCGTAACTGTGTTCAGTTTACTAGTGCGCGTGAGAGTGCAAGTGACGGTCGTGGCAATGATGAATTGTTTTAAATAAAACAGATTGCATGGTGGAAGCACAATGTACCAAACAAAGTGAAGGTGAAAAAAACCCGTTCTGTCAGACGCCGGAGGTGAATGATGCGTGAGAGAGTGCTAGTGCTGTGGATGCCGGTCGTCATATACGTTTGGTGATCAGGTTCCCTGGAGGAAGACGGTCGGTAGTGACTATCCCGTGATCATAATGTGGGTGGTGGTGCCTGATCATGAGGATTAGCAGTCCTCTATTGGTGGTGCGAGAACATGCCAACACGGGACGCAGGTAGATTCAAACAGTAAAAGCAGGGGTGCATGTGCACAGAGTCTATTGAGAAAGTGAGGCGGATTGGCTAGGCGCTTCCTACCTGTAGCGCGAAGGAAAGGACCACAGGTCTGTGGAGTGGAAAAAGGGGGGAAGAAACAAAAGGGCAAGACAAAGTATCAGGACCAGTTCAAACATAACATGGAGTACTGTACATAAGTCCTAGATCCCAAGAAAGGGTGCTGTTACTCTCGAGAGAATGAGGAAGACGCAATTGTTAGAAACTCACCGCTAAGCCGGTGATACTTCCGACCCGGCCCCTGCTCGAGACCAGGTAGACGTAGGTTGGTGGATGTGGCTCCAGATTCCAAGGATCATGCAGTGTAGACGATGCTAATGGGAAGTATAATAAGACGCTGCATTTGTAACACCCCAAACTCATGTGCTTAATGGGTTAAACAATGCCCCATATGATCAGGGCGGAGAACGAGCGGGGTAACGGGACCACTCAAAGTAAATGTATCCCAATGTAAGAGTGATGATTCTCACCTTTATGTAAAGACAACAGTACTCCAAGCGACTCCAGTAAATGGATGCCACCAAATGAAATAAAGCATCCGCTTTAAGGTGCTATCATGGCTGGGTTGAATGATCAAAGATGAGTGTCAGGAGTCTTCTGAACACCCAAATGTGCGGGATCTGCAGAGGACGAGATAAGGAAAAGGAGAGCGTCGGTGAGCTCAGTAATGAAGACCGGATTGTGCGGTCTTATTGGGAGATTCGAGGATCGGACTAAAGCATTTCTGTATGGTAACAGAAGAATAGTAACTTACCGGTTGTTTTTGTGAGACCTGCGGGATGGATACCTCCACGCAGCGGTTCCGGGTGCGGACACGTGGTTCCGACCCGGAAGTGACTTTATTTGCATCTGAGACGGGGCCCGTATGCGGAGAACTAGAGCGTAAACTCCCCCGGTGGGCGGGTGTGTCTGGGAGAGCGTGGTGCTCGCACTGGGAGGTGCGCAAGTGGGGCAGGGCGTGACGCATCTGTCAGATGGTTGCACAGAAGGCATGCGTCTAGACTGTGGAGCCCGTATGTCGGGGAAGAAAATGACACAAGCCCCGGTTGGTGGGTGTGTCACAGGAAACATGTGGATTACAGCGAAAATCCCGTAGGGGATATCAAAAAGTGCGATAAATTTGTCACACGACTGCAACGTTGGCAGACAAGAGATATAAACGAAGCGAAAACGATTTTCAAGTAGGGAAAATTAAGGATGTGACATTAATATATGTCAGAAAAAAGTGAGATGGGCATAAATGCAGATAATAACAATAGCATGCAAAGGTGGTCATGCATCCGATCCACAACGTGCAAAGGTGGTTAGTGACACATTGATTAGACAGTAAGCAACGTATTATATCACATAGGTCTTAACACATCAATCAGAACGGCATCGATGTGCATGGAAGCAATTGATAAGCATATCTCGTCCCAATTCCCCTGGAAGGTTTTACAAGAAATCCAGTTAGGGCATTGAGGCACGTAGTTAGAAAAATGTTCCAGCAGGTTGATAATATAACGCATCTGATATGACATGAAACAAAGTGACATGGGGGATGCAATATCATTAGTGACATGAAATAAACATTCATATATTGTAATAATGCATAGCGAAAAAATGATGTTATAACCAATGGTACCCCATGGGAACCTCATTGTGAGATGCCGCCGCAAGGGTGGTATCAAAGGACAAAGCAATGAGGTCTGGTACAATGTTCACTGCAGCAAAGACAAGATTATGGCTAGTACAGCTATATGTACAGGAAATGAATACAGGGGTTCAATCCCCTAAAAAGAATTGCATCTCCTGGTCATAGTTGAGCCCCTGTGTCACGGTACGAAGGCGGAGAATCCATGTCGCCTCCAGGCGTCTCAGCTTAAGCTCTCTGTTGCCGCCTCGTGCACCAATGGGGACAGTGTCGATCCCATAGAACGAGACATGTTTGTCCAGGGATTGTTCCCCACACGCAGCCGCGTGTAGGGCAACTGGATATCTAGGATCCTGTTTGTGTAGCGCCCTTATGTGTTCTGCTATTCTTTCTTTTAACGGACGGATGGTGCTCCCCACGTAGATTTTTTTGCATTTGCATTCGATTATGTATACCACATAGCGTGTGGTACAATTGATGTTGGTCCTGATGTTGTAGGTTTCTCACGCATCATTCACCTCCGGCGTCTGACAGAACGGGTTTTTTTCACCTTCACTTTGTTTGGTACATTGTGCTTCCACCATGCAATCTGTTTTATTTAAAACAATTCATCATTGCCACGACCGTCACTTGCACTCTCACGCGCACTAGTAAACTGAACACAGTTACGAATCTCTTTAAATCGTTTATGTTTATGCCGTGTGGACATCACATTCCATCATGTACTTTGTATCTTCCCCAGCCCTGATGAGTCGTGCAAGCATTGTTACAGTGCAATGCCTTGAAGACTAGGCAGCCCGTCTTGGGTATGGCCACTTGCTTAACTGAGCTTGACCGAAGATTGCGGCTGGGCACTCACCAGCAAAAGATCTATTGGAAATATTCTGGGCCGGTCTTATAAAGAGCTTTCCTTGTGTAAAAGGATTTCTGTGCCATACTCATGGGAGTGAGAGCACATGTGTACTTTGAGGAATATTTCTTCTTTGCCTGGGAATGAGTGTATGAGTGAATCTGACATGAGCCGCACAGTATGAGGCAACGGAACCCTAGGCAAAAGTCGAACGCTTTGCGACGAACATGAAGAAACCAGTGGCAACGGCCCAAGCAGACATCTAGTTGCTGCAGACAACCAGTCAGTGGTATTTGTACGTCTATCACACCTGCCCATATGCAATCCACCGACTGGTCTTTGCTTCGGAGAACTAGTCCCAACCAAAAACCCCATGAGGAGCCATGGGTTCTCAGAACTCCACTCCTGAGGCGGAAAGCCGGGAGTTAGCATTTTAGACTGTATAACTGTGTATTTTAACCTTTTAAATCGCTGATTTCCCTGCTGGCACCTTGATCGAGCAGCACACCGCCAAGCCGATTCTGGGCTGACGCGGTACACTGCTGCCAGGGCAACGCCGCCTTCCCAATCGGCGGACACGCCCACACGCGCTGGCCACGCCCCCTTCCTCTACAAAGAGCGCGCGCTGAGTAAGAGCGAGCGTTCTCAGAACTCCACTCCTGAGGCGGAAAGCCGGGAGTTAGCATTTTAGACTGTATAACTGTGTATTTTAACCTTTTAAATCGCTGATTTCCCTGCTGGCACCTTGATCGAGCAGCACACCGCCAAGCCGATTCTGGGCTGACGCGGTACACTGCTGCCAGGGCAACGCCGCCTTCCCAATCGGCGGACACGCCCACACGCGCTGGCCACGCCCCCTTCCTCTACAAAGAGCGCGCGCTGAGTAAGAGCGAGCGTTCTCAGAACTCCACTCCTGAGGCGGAAAGCCGGGAGTTAGCATTTTAGACTGTATAACTGTGTATTTTAACCTTTTAAATCGCTGATTTCCCTGCTGGCACCTTGATCGAGCAGCACACCGCCAAGCCGATTCTGGGCTGACGCGGTACACTGCTGCCAGGGCAACGCCGCCTTCCCAATCGGCGGACACGCCCACACGCGCTGGCCACACCCCCACTTCCAGGTCACTGCCAGCACAATAAATCATGTGCTGCAACCGGAAGCGCAGCGGACGAGCGCAGCGGGCGCGACGATTGCGCGCCGAAGGCGCGCATAAGGCAAGCTCGTCTGCGCTCGTCCGCGCCGAGGACGGGCCAACGGCCAACCCCCATGCGACTTCTACATCTCGACCTCCCACCCAAACGGTGAGACTAACCTATTCCACCATCGATCTAGTAAAACTCAGGCACTTCGCTACTCTACCCCATGCACCTCTGCATCTGGGCTATTCTAATCACATCCTAGGCCCTCTCCGATGTCCCACTTGTATCAATCTCACTGGGAAAGCTTCTACAAATGACCCTCCGTTGATCCAAGCAGCGTTAATAAACGCCAGATCTCTTCCGAAACACAAATTAGAAATCGCCGATCTCATCGACGCACACAAACTGGATCTCCTGTTCATAACCGAGACTTGGGGCGACGATGCCTCAGGTCCCGATTTCAGAGAAGCCACCCCCACCAATTACAATGTATGTAGACTAGACAGGCCTTTAAAAAGAGGCGGCGGCATCGCCATAATTTACAAAGACCGCTTTAAACTCACGACGAAACCATTTACCTGCCCAGAATACGAGTCTCTTATCTTTACACTATGTCTCTCAGCCAAATCATCCTTCAAGGGCATGCTGATGTATCGCCCTCCAGGGTCAAGAGCAAAGTTTTTAGCTAATATAGGCAGCGTAATCGAAGCTGCTGCGGACGCCCCTCACTTTACGCTACTAGGTGACTTCAATTTTCACCTTGAGACTCTGAACAACAACGACACTACGCAGCTTCTCACAGACCTTTCAGCTGCAGGCCTAATGCAACTAATAACCTCCCCTACGCACCAGGCAGGCCACACATTAGACGGCATCTTTACCAACAGCCCTCGGGTAAATATCACCCAAATAATTCCACTCATTTGGACAGACCATTCAGCCATTTGCTTTACAGTCCAAACAAACCCCATCAACCCTAGCTTTAATGCAACAGCTCCTTCATCTTACAGAGATTGGAAAAACATAAACCTAACTCAACTAGCACAGATGATACAAGATAACCATATTCCCAACGAGCATGACCCTACTAAAGCATCCTCCAACTACCTGACAAACCTAAACATGGCCTGCAACAAACTGGCACCGACAAAAACCTCCCACCGGAACAGGAAAATACCCTCAGCCCCATGGTTCACAGAAGCCCTGCGCATGCAAAAACAATACTGCAGGAACCTTGAAAGACAGTGGCGTCGCAATTACAGCCCTGCAGACAAAATCAACTATAAAAATGCCCTTTCCATCTATAAAAGATTGATAACCACTGAGAAAAGCCAATACTTCACCACTCAAATCAATCATGCAAAGAACTCGGCAGGAGAACTATTTCGGGTAGTCAATTCTCTATCCGACCCCCCTACTCCACGCATAGAAGGCTCCCAGGCACTGGCAGACTCCTTGGCCAGTTTCTTCGAGGAAAAAGTCAGCTCTATTTTCCAAACTTTCTCTCACTCAGCCCCCCGTTCCTCACCGGCGACACTCCCGATGGACACTCAGCCCACCTTAACAACCTTTACCCCTGTTGATCAGGACCACATTCAACGCCTGATAACCAGCATCAAATCTGGATCCCCCCTCGATCCCTGCCCCCCTTCTATTTTGAACCGCATCCCTGAAGCAATCTCCCCCGCACTGTCTACTATCTGCAACGCCATGTTCTTAACAGGCATTTACCCCACAGTCTGGAAGGAGGCTATCATTAAGCCACTGCTGAAAAAACCTACTCTGGATCCTCTCATCCCCGCAAGCTATAGGCCTATCGCTTGTCTCCCATTCCCAGCAAAGATCTTCGAAAAGTCCATGAACATCCAACTTTCGAAATTCATCAATGACAACAACTTGCTTGATGATACCCAGTTCGGGTTTAGACAAGGGCACGGGACGGAAACAGCACTCCTGAAAGCCGCAGACGAAATTAGAACAACCATGGATAAAGGCGGAGCGGCTATCCTGATACTCCTAGATCTCTCCGCTGCATTTGACACGGTCGATCATGTCACTCTGATCGACCGTGTCTCAGCCATGGGAATAGGAGGTACAGCTAAAGATCTGATTGTATCATTTCTCGCCAACCGCCCCCAGACTATCAAGATGGGCAATTTCACTTCCCAGACCTTTTCACTTCCCTGCGGCGTCCCTCAGGGTTCCTCGCTAAGTCCGACGCTTTTCAATATCTATGTTTCGGACTTAGCGAGGGTGATAAAATCTTATGGAATTGCCCTTACCACATACGCCGATGACACACAACTAGTACTATCGGTGTACAACAACGGAGCCAGTGTTGCAGCCAACTTTCAGGAGGGAATGAGGGCGATAAGCTCCTGGATGTCATCAAACTGCCTCAAACTCAACTCCGACAAAACGGAGGTGATGACGTTCGGGAGCTTACAGCCATCATGGTCCCCGCAGTGGTGGCCAGTTGAGTTGGGCTCCCCCCCCCAACCAGTGGTAAAGGTCCGCAACTTAGGAGTCACCTTTGACAATAAGTTGACCTTCCACCACCACGCCAATGCCATCGTATCATCCGCTTTTTACACCCTCAAAAAAATCAAGAAACTGCTCCCTTACTTACCACAGTCAGCCGGCAAAACTCTTATCAGTACTTTAGTCTTTTCAAGAACAGACTACTGTAACTCACTTCTTTTGAATGCCCAGGAAGGAGTTCTTAACAAACTACAGACCGTGCAAAACGCGGCAGCCAGAACCTTACTGTCCATTCCTAAATTCACATCCATCTCCCACCACATCAAAAAACTCCATTGGCTCCCAATCAGGAGTCGAATCAAATTTAAGGCTCTGTGTATAGCCTATAAGACCTTGAATAACCCTGGACCACGGTTTCTAAAAGAAGCACTCCGCCCTGCGGAGCAACGCAGAACTTTACGATCCTCGGCAGCCTTCTTGCTGAACGTCCCTCGGACAAGAAAGGCCACCTGGGGAGACAGATGCTTCACGACAGCCACAGCCAAACTGTGGAACACCCTCCCACTCCATATCAAATCCGCACCCACGCTTCTTACATTTCGGAAAAACCTTAAAACATGGCTCTTCTCCTCCTCCTAACTCCCCCGTCATACTTTAGTGAGCTCTGAGATCACCAGCGCCGAGACACCCGTATGGGTATTTGTGCGCTTTAAAAATTGCAAAAATAAATAAATAAATAAATAAATAAATAAATCTGCATCAGCCCATAGGTGCACAGACCAGATGAGGGGGAGTGGAGACCCTTATCCACAAGGAAGATGATGCCCTTGTTAAAAGTCTTAGACCAATCAGTAAAGGATCCCTTGCACCTAGTCCAGCACCTTTCAGAGGCTTTGAACAGAAACAGACTGCAGCCATTGCACAGTCGGATGACCAGTTCACGCCATCATTTACCTATTTATAAAAAAAAAGTTCCAATTGTCGAGTGAACTTCACTTCCGCAGGGGCGAGGGGAGATAAAACTGAGAATAGTAGTATTTGGATGACAATGTCAGACTCCCCCAAACAAGGTTAGGGATCAGAAGCCGACAGCAATGGGATCCACCAGGAAAGAGTCGGGGGAGGAGTGATTCCAGGCAGGGTGACAAACACAACAGAAGACAGAGGTGGAGCAACTCCTGAGGAGGTGTAAGGCACACAGGAAGGTGGTGAAGGGATTCTAGGCAAGACACAGCGGGAGACATCGGCGGAGAGACCCCAGGTGAGGTGACACCCACAGCAGATGATGGAAGTGGAGTGACTCCATGTGAGGTAGAAGGCACGGCAGATGATGGTGGTGGAGGGGCTCCTTGTGAGGTGATGATGGTGGAGTGACTCAAGAACAACGTGGACTGACCCACCGGTGAATCCTTAGACAAGTTCTGTAAGTACTGGAGTGCCAGGAACCACGTAGTTTTTTAGGAAGAACCCTCACCCACCAACCTAGTTGGTGTCATGCTTCATCATCGGGTTCCCAGCTGCGCAGGTGAATGCAACCCAGCTGTGCTTCGACGCCTGAATTACAGCGGAGCGGGTTTAGTTTCTGTGTGAATAGTACTCAAAAAAGTGGTGAGGTTAAAAATGCCTCAGGGACTCCTTGCTGAAAATTTTTTTATTCCCAGCGGCCTGGGAAATATTTAAAAAAAAGGAGGGGATAAAGTGAATACGGACAATTGGTCTTCGTTATCCTTCAGGTACTTGTCGACATGTTTCAGCCTCCAAAACAATGGTGAGGCTTTCTTCAGGACCATACAGTGTGAAAACTGTGCTGTGGCAAAAGTAAACCTTTTATATTTTGTTTCAGCACACACGCTAAGGTGTGCTGTGCATGCAGTGGTGTAACCGTACTTCGGACCCACCGTCTGGTGGGGGACTGCAGCGCCAACCCCACAAGGAGCTAAAAGGCCCTATGATGAAGCATGACACCTTAACGGGTATCTGAGGGCAACTCTTCAAATTTGAGGAATTCCCCCACTTTCCACTTTATCCAACTTTAGACTTATCTTTCTTAGATGAGTTACTTCAGTTTTTCTTCTGTCAACACTATCCGGAACCTAGTAGGCCGGCATACCTCTATATGAACAGTTACCCCTCAGTGTATTTAATATGTGTTCTTGGGAGCACAGGTACTGGACTTTCTTTTTCTCAAAAAGGGGGCTGGCACGCGACTAGGTCCTGCCCATGGGTGGGACCAGGAGGGGGGTGGTTACACCCCTCTCCTTTGTCCGGTCTCTCCCCAGCTCAGGGGCTGGTGTGCCCCTGGAACTGGTTTGAGCCGGAATATGCACAGTGAGCACCGGGGTGCCACTTGCAGTCACCTTCCTCTTAGCCCTGCCTACCTGGGATACACAAAATCCTGTCTGGGATGGTGCTGGCACCGCCCCTGACAGGAAACCCTTTGTCCATTGCCTCCCGCGCTGGAAGGACTCCCAGCAGCAGGAGGGCAGACTGGTGTCTCGGTGGCAGCATCCATTTTGTGGAGCTGAGGCTATGTTCAACTTTAACCGGGGTTACAGCTACCAACATGTCTTCTCCCTCTAGAGGGGTGGAATGCTACCCACGTCGCCAGAACTGGCGAGGGGGTAGTATTCCAAAGCGTATGACACCTTACACGACATGTTTAGATATTGTCAGACCAAAGTTACCATAACCGCGAGGATTATAAGGCACTTAAGAGTATATGGTCTGATGCTATCATGGAAACGGCTAAGGGATAGATCCCGAAAGCCGCAGACAGGCTCAGCTCATGCCAGAGCACCATCTCACACGATTCCAAGCACTCTGCCTCCAGGATTGTTAAGGCCTGCCATAGGAGTGACTGATAGGAGATCTGTGTGCCCATTTGAGGTTTAGATATAGGTATACTATATCTAGAGCAGGGGTGATTACACCACCTTGCCCCCAGCTGTCAAGCAGCCAGTTGTGTCTTGTTTAGTTAGTCATCCCAGGGGTGGCATAATACATGCTGCAGCCCCTGGGAGACTTCTGGGTGCACCTCTGACTCAGAGAGGGCCCAGTGCCAATTCAGTACCTGGGTACAATTTGGAATAGAGAGAACAGCTAGGCTGTGGGTCTGATTAGCAGGCCCACAGCCAGGGAAAGTCGTAAACCAGTGAAGCAAAAAGCAAAAATCTGGGTGATCATAGGATTGCAGACCCTACTCTCCTACATGACCCCCCGCCCCCCAAACTTTGGGACAATAAGCTAACCTTGACCAGGTGAGTCTTCTTGCTCTACGTGGAAATACCTGGAGAGCCCATCAGCATTGTCATGATCAGTACCAGGTCTATGCTCCACTGTAAAATCCATCCCCTGTAGGGAAATGGACCACCTAAGTAGTTTGGGGTTTTCACCCTTCATCTGATTTAGCCACAAGAGGGGCTTATGGTCGGTCTGAATCTTGAAGTGAGTGCCAAACAAGTATGACCTCAGCTTCTTCAGGGCCCAAACCACAGCAAAGGCCTCCCTCTCAATAGCTGACCAATTTTTCTCTCTGGGGGTCAGCCTTCTGCTAATAAAAGCAATGGGCTGGTCGTTACCATCAAAATTCAGCTGAGATAGAACAGTTCCCACACCCAACTCAGAAGCATCTGTTTGGACAATGAATGTTTTGGAGTAGTCTGGACTCTTTAGGATAGGTGCTGTGCACATGGCCTGCTTTAGGTCATCAAATGCTTTCTGGCAGCTTGCTGTCCACTGAACTTTCTTTGGCATCTTTTTACTTGTCAGGTCATTAAGTGGAGTCACAATGGACCCATAATTCTTGACAAATTTCCTATAATAACCAGTCAGGCCCAAGAAAGCTCGAACCGGAGTCTGGGTGATTGGAGGAGTCCAGTCCTTGATGGCCTGTATCTTGCTCTCCAATGGCTGAACCTGGCCCCCACCTACAAGGTGGCCCAGGTATACAACCTGTGTCTGCCCTATCTGGCACTTTGTGGCCTTGATAGTGAGACCTGCCTTCTGCAGTGCCTCTAACACTTTCCTCAGGTGGACCAGGTGATCCTCCCAGGTAGAGCTAAAGACAGCTATATCATCAAGATATGCTGCACAGAAGTCATCCAGCCCAGTGAGAACTTGATTCACCAGCCTTTGGAAGGTGGCAGGTGCATTTTTCAAACCAAAGGGCATTACCACAAATTGATAATGCCCACCAGGGGTAGAAAATGCTGTCTTGGGCTTGGCCTCCTCAGCTAACCTGATTTGCCAATACCCAGCTGTCAGGTCAAATGTACTTAAGTAATTGGCAGAAGCCAATCTGTCTATAAGTTCATCTGCTCTTGGTATTGGGTGGGCATCAGTCTTAGTGACTGCATTGAGACCTCTGTAGTCTACGCAAAACCTCATCTCTTTCTTACCACCCTGGGTGTGAGGTTTTGGCACTAGAACTACTGGACTAGCCCAAGGGCTATCTGAGGGCTCAATGACTCCCAGCTCCAACATCTTCTGCACCTCTGTCTTGATGCAGTCTCTGACATGGTCAGGCTGTCTGTATTTATGTATTTATTTATTTATTAAGCAATTTGTATTGCGCGTACTAAACCCGAAGGTGTCAAGGCGCCTATCTAAAAAAGATCAGCAAATTACAACAGCACTACTACAGGTAGGCACGTACAAAGAGATAGGTTTTCAGGGCAGATCTAAAGGCTTGGAGAGTGGGGAGAGACCTAACCTCAAGAGGGAGAGCATTCCACCATTTAGGGGCCAGAATGGAAAAGGCCTTGCCACCCCATCTAGCCTTCCGAACACGGGGAACGGAGAGGAGGAGTCTATTGGAGGAACGAAGGTTCCTACCGGGATTATAGCGGGAGAGGATGCAACCAATCCCGGTGGGGCTGGTTTTAGCTAAGGCCTTATAAACCATGCACATGGACTTGAAAAGGATGCGATCCGCAACGGGGAGCCAGTGCAGCTGCTTCCGAGCCGCGGAGGCAGAGGCACGTTGGGGTAGATCGAGAACAAATCTGGCCGCTGCGTTCTGAACCACCTGCAAGCGCTGCAGCTGGCACTTGTTAAGTCCAGCATACAGCGCATTGCAGTAGTCCAGACGCGAGCCCAGCAGGGCAACAGCCAGTTGCTTTCTTGCCTGTAAGGACAGGTAGTGCCTGATTTTCCTAAGGATGTGGATGATCCCCCAACAGGTCGATACGGTCCTGTTGACCTGTTGGCACATACTAAGGATAGGGTCAATCATGACCCCCAAGTTTTTCGCTGAGGATGTGGGGTCCGGGCAGGCACCTAAAGAGTCCGGCCACCATTCGGCGGACCAAATGTCCTCCCTCCCTCCAAACACCATCACCTCCGTCTTCTCCCCGTTCAGTTTCAATGAATTGTGAATCATCCATTGGCCGACTGCCTCCATACAGGATCTAAAGTTGGCGGCAGTCGGCGTAACTGATTGGGAGAGAGAGACGAGGATCTGAGTGTCGTCCGCGTAGGAGACTACCTCCATCCCATAAGATCTAATAAGTCTGGCAAGGGGGGTCACATAGATATTAAAAAGGGTAGGACTAAGCGCTGACCCTTGGGGGACCCCACAATGCACAGACAGGGATGGAGATAGAAACTGACCCAGCATCACCCTTTGCTCTCTAAGATCGAGAAAAGAGGAAAGGAGTCCCAGGGCCGCCCCCCGCACCCCAATGTCCCTCAGTCGAGATGTTAAGACTGAGGGAGAAAGGGTGTCGAAAGCAGCCGTGAGGTCTAAAAGGATCAGGAGGGAGGTCTGTCCCCCATCAACCCGCGTGCGGATGTTATCAAGCACTATGGTGAGGGCAGACTCGGTGCTGTGTTCCCTCCTGAATCCATGCTGGGAAAGATCCAGGCATCCGGAGTTCTCCACAAATGCTGCAAGATGTTTGTTAAGGTGGGCTTCCAGCATCTTTGCGGGAGCCGGGAGCAGAGAAATGGGGCGAAAGTTTTTTAAAACCCCAGGGTCAAGAGAAGATTTCTTGAGCAGAGGTTTTACCACAGCATTTTTCCACTGCTGGGGAAAAACGCCCTCCTCCATCGCCCTGTTCATGATGTCAACTAGAGGGGGAAGGAGGGATTCTCTGCACTGCTTTAGGATCTTTAGCGGACATACATCAAGTGGAGATCCAGATTTGGTTTTGGTAAGAAGGATCTCAAGATCTTGGTAGGAGAGAGGGGGAAAAGATTCAAGATCCATGTGCCGGGGAGGGACGGCACCGTTAGAGTCCAGGAAAGCGGGCACCGAAGGCATAATGGTGGAAGATTTTTGGGATTCCAAAGCACTATGAATGTCCAGTATTTTGGACTGAAAGAAAGAGGCTATTTTGTTGCAGAGCCTCTGGGAAGCAACCACCGGATCTGGGGTCTGAAGAGAGGTGAGGGAATCAACAATTCTGAAGAGCTCTTTAGGAGATGAAAGTGAGGAAGTGAGGGCCGTAAAATAATCCTGTTTAGTTTTGAACACTTCCAATTTATATTTTTTTAGCAAGATCTTATGTGCTTCTCTGTCCTTAAGATTCCAACTAGAGTGCCATAAGCGTTCTTGTCTCCTTACTTGTTGTCTAAAGAGCCTTAATTGTTCGGAGAACCAGGGAGCTGAGGGTCTTTTCCTGGCTGTATAGCAGGACCTAGCAGGAGCCAGAAGATCCAAGGCCTCCGAAATGGTCTTTTCATATTGTGAGACCGCTGATGAGACGTCCTGCTCCTGAGCAGTAGACAGTCTAGGTATCCAAGGAAGGAAAGAATCTTCCTTAATATTTTTAAGGTTCCTACGTACTTCCACCGTCCCTGGAGACCTTCCAGCAGTATTCTGGGTCGGATAAGTCAGACTGAAGGAAACAGCCAGATGATCCGACCAAGAAAGCTGGAGGGAGTTGGTAACTGTCAGCCTTTGATCATTAGAAAAAATACCATCGAGCGTGTGTGGGTGAGTCCACAAGCCGACATAGCTTCCAGAAGGGAGATGGTGTCATTTGCCTCCAGCAACTCCAGGTGAAAATTGAAATCACCTAAAATCGTGAGATCTTGGCGACCAAAGTAAGGTTCCAAGATCTGAAGCAATTTCAGCCCAAAATCCGCTCTAGGGCCAGGAGGCCGATAGAGCAGAATCCCATTGAACACAGGATTAGGATGATCGGACAGTGAGAAATTTAGTGCTTGGAACGCATCCTTGGGGTCAGAGAGGGGTGTAATGCGACAGTGAAACCTGTCCTTATACAGGATAGCCAAGCCGCCACCCACTCGGCCTATCCTGTCCTGTCTTGCTAGGCAATAGCCCTCTGGGATAGCTTCCACAAGGTCGGGGCCGGAGGAATCTTTAGCCCACTTCTCAGTAACGAATACCCAGGAGGGGTTCCTTTCTGAGACAAACTCCTTAAAAACAATATTGTTTTTAACGAGAGAACGAGCGTTAATAAGAAAGCCGAAGTCGCTCGACATATTCTGTAGATTTTACTCTTGACAGGCAGACTGTCTCCAGTGTCAACCTCATGGGTACACCAATTAGTTTGACTGGGTGTCAGAGAGAACATATGTCTAAAGGACTGAAGAACTTGTTTACAATCCTTTTGTTGATGTTCAGAGAGGCTGCCACAAAAGACAACACCATCTACTGACCCATCATCAGGGTTCTGAGTGAGCAGGTCTGGGAGAGGGTCACTCTTCTCCTCCTGTCCCTCATCTGTGGCCATGAGCAAGCCCATGTCCTTCCTGTTGACATATGCTTTGAGCCTGTTTACATGGAGCACCCTGAGGGGGCTCCTGGGAGTTCCAAGGTCCACCAGGTAGGTGACCTCTCCCTTTTGCTCAATGATTGTGTGGGGCCCAGACCATTTGTCTTTGAGGGCTGCTGGGGCCACTGGCTCCAGCACCCACACCTTCTGTCCAGGCTTGTACACAGTCAGGACAGCCTTTTGGTCATGCCAAGCTTTTTGTAATTCTTGGCTTGCCTCAAGGTTTTTAGATGCCTTTTCCATGTACTCAGCCATCCTGGAGCGGAGACCAAGTACATAGTCCACAATGTTTGTTCCAGGCTTTTTGAGAGGTCTCTCCCATCCTTCCTTTACCAAACAAAGGGGTCCTCTTACAGGACACCGCCGGACCTCTCCAACGACCAGCCCCCAAGGCCTGAGACCTCCGCCTGCGAGGGTCCGGACATCAAAGGGCTAATGGACTATATCTGGGCCCGCCTGACAACTAGCGGGCAGTTGTATCTTGGACCGGAAGCCTGCTGATCTGATCGCGGCTGACCCTAAGGAGAACTCATCTTGAACCTCTGAGCCCTGCTGACGCTGTCGCGGCTCCCTCTTCGCTCCTCTTACAGGATGCCTGTTAGAAGGGGCAATCTCAGAGGGCCTGGTTATGCTCACCTGGTCCCCCCCAAGACCCACCTCTCCCACAGATCTTGCCGAGTCTTATCGTGAGGTCCTCACCGGGGAGGACTTCGGGTCTGGGATCGTACACTCTAAGCTCACACCACACTACGAACAGACACCACACTGTTGGATTCTTAGTCACCAGTTCTTTATATAAGGAATAAAAGAAGGAAGCACTCTTATGTACACAGTGATCGGAGGATCACAAAGTCGTTGAGGGATCAGGAAGGGGGAAGCGGGACAGTCTTTTAGTCTCTGGGGCAGTACGGGGCGTACCCTACGCACAGCTCTCAATCCTTGAGCCTGGGGGTACGGACGATGATGGTTGTCCTGGCTGCTTCACCTCCGTCGAGTCGGCTCGGTCGTGATGGTGGCCTCGATGGTCCAGCCGTACCAGAGTACTCCTCGAGCCGCGACGAGGTCAGCAGGGCTCGATGTGGAGAGGTTCGTGGGGAGCCGCGACAGCGTCAGCAGGGCTCGGATGGTTGCAGGTTCAAGCTTGAGCCACGACAGCGTCAGCAGGGCTCCGGTGGTCTTAGAGGTCGAGCCGCGACAGCATCAGCAGGGCTCCGATGGTTACAAGTTCAGATCGAGCCGCGACAGCGTCAGCAGGGCTCAGGTGGTTCAGTTCCTTGTTGCGAAGAGGGAGCCGCGACAGCGTCAGCAGGGCTGAGAGGTTCAAGATGAGATCTCCTTAGGGTCAGCCGCGATCAGATCAGCAGGCTTCCGGTCCAAGATACAACTGCCCGCTAGTTGTCAGGCGGGCCCAGATATAGTCCATTAGCCCTTTGATGTCCGGACCCTCGCAGGCGGAGGTTTCAGGCCTTGGGGGCTGGTCGTTGGAGAGGTCCGGCGGTTGGCTCTTTGATCCCTTTGAAGATGCGTTCGGGAATCCCCAGACGCCCAGCAGGTCTGGAGCCCGCACTCAGGGAGGCCAAAGGTGCGATCCAAACTGGCCCACAGGGGAGGGCCAAAGGTGCGTCAGATACCGGTCTCCCAGGGGAGGCTGGAGGTGCCATAGAAACTCCCTGGCTTATCTCACTTCGGGGAGCGCTTTACCCCCCTTTGGAGTCTGGGTTTCGCTGGGGCCGGGGTCACGCTAGGCCCAGGGAGACAGGGATGTCGGGAAGGGAAGATGGCGTCCGGGCCTTATGGGGCAGGCAAGGTTAGGCGCTCGGAGCCGGGCGTGGGACGGGAAAGGCCGGCCTGGTCGAGGTGCTAGGGGGACCTAGGCTTACGGGAGTAGGGCGACCAGGTTCGGGGTGCAGGCTACGCTAACAGGGAGGCTGCGCAGGGGACTCGGGGTACGGGACTATGCTCATAGGGTGTGGAGGGACAGAGGCGAACCACGCCACGAGGCCGGGTCGAACACGCGTCCCCCCCAGCTGAAGGCGGGGAGAACTACCCATCCTCTTGGGGGTTCTCTTCGCTGAGGCGGAAGAATCGGGACAGGCCGTCTGCGTTGGCGTGGTCAGCACCAGGCCGGTGCTCAACAGTGAAGTCCATCCCCTGGAGGGAGATGGACCAGCGCAGCAATTTGGGGTTCTCCCCTCTCATCTGCATTAGCCACCGGAGGGGTCGGTGGTCGGTCTGGACCCGGAAGTGAGTACCGAACAGGTAGGGCCTCAGCTTCTTCAGGGCCCAAACCACCGCGAAGGCCTCCCGCTCGATGGTGCACTTCCGTCTGGGTCGTGGGGGCCTCCCAGGCCACGATTGCATCGATCTTGGGCTGGAGGGGGGCTACGAGGCCGCTTCCGACCTGGTGCCCGAGGTAGACTACGGACCCTTGTCCGATCTGGCACTTGCTTGCCTTAATGGTGAGACCGGCCCTTCTCAGGGCCGTCAGCACCGCCCAGAGGTGCTGGAGGTGCTCTGGCCAGTGGGAACTGTAGACTGCGATATCGTCCAGATACGCAGCGCTGAACTCTTCCAACCCAGCCAGTACCTGGTTTACCAGCCTTTGGAAGGTGGCGGGGGCGTTTTTCATCCCGAAGGGCATCACCCGGAAATGGTAGTGACCATCCGGGGTGGAGAACGCAGATCTTTCCCTAGCTCCCTCGGTGAGGGCGATCTGCCAGTATCCGCTGGTCAGGTCGAACGTGCTAAGGAAGCGAGCAGCCCCGAGGCGATCAATAAGCTCGTCTGCTCGGGGGATGGGATGCGAATCGGTTCTGGTGACTGCGTTGAGCCCGCGGTAGTCAACGCAGAACCTCAGCTCGGGAACAGCCCCGGGGGCGGCTGCCTTCGGAACCAGGACCACGGGGCTAGCCCATGGGCTGTCAGAGGCTTCGACCACCCCGAGAGCTAGCATCTTTGATACCTCGGCCTTGATGCAGGCCCGGACTCGGTCAGGGACGCGGTAGGCTCTGTGCCGTACCGGTGGGCTGTCCCCGGTGTCCCCGTCGTGGACGCACCAGCTGGTGACGCCGGGGGTGAGGGAGAAGAGGTCCGAGAACTGTCCCAATAACTGGCGACAGTCCTCACGCTGCTCGAGAGAGAGGGAGGAGGAGAGACTCACACCCTCTACGGAGCCATCTTTTTCTTTCACGCACAGGAGGTCGGGGAGAGGCTCCGTTTCTTCTTCTTCTCCATTGTCCGTGGCGAGGAGCAAGCTCAACTCGGACCGGGCGAAGTGGGGCTTGAGGCGGTTCACGTGGAGGACCCTCAAGGGGTTCCTGGGGGACTGCACATCAATGAGATATGTCACCTGGCTCTTACGTTCCACCACCTTAAAGGGTCCTGTCCACTTGTCTTGTAGGGCACAGGGCTCCACGGGGGCCATCACCCAGACCTGCTGTCCGGGCTGAAACTCGACCAGAGTGGCATTCTGGTCATACCACCGTTTCATTTCTTCTTGACTAGCCTCGAGGTTGGCCTCGGCCAGTTCTCGGAACTTCCTAGTCTGGTTCCTGTGGTATATAAATAAATAATACCGGATCTAGGTTTGACTAGGCATAGCAATAACAGATAGCTCAATAAATAAGAGTCAAGATTTGAGGTAGTAGGAGTTTGCAGGTTTATTACAGCATAAAGGACAGGAACAGGACAACCTGCACAGGAATAGGATGGCAGCGCTGCCGGGGGCAGGATCGGAATCGGCGTAACATTTAATAACAATACACAAGTATATATACTAAAACAGTTGCATTACAGTACATGTGATAGGCGGAGCAGTGGGTGTGGTCAATAGCAGTCGCGAAAGATAAGGGTGAAAGTAGGTGTAACAAGAGGCGTATACATAGACATGTGATGTAAACGTAACAGAATATGTCATAAATGGGGCGGAAACATGGAGGGGGCTACCTAAGGAGCCGGGACCTCTAACCTGATGGTGCGCGCAAACTGGCAATGACGTGTTACTAGGAGAAGCTGGGGGCTACGAACTCTGTGCTAGGAGCAGAGACTGAAGTCTGGAGAGTCAGGGCGACATGTACCTAAACAGTATCTAGTATCTGATGTTTAGAGAACATGTTGATAGAATCCAAAAGTTATCGGGGTAAAGGCTAACAGACTCTAAGACTGGTGCATGCATTATTCTACATGTAGTGCGTGATGAAGAATATTAAATGACCATAAATACAGTATTTCTCTTACATGGAGACGTAGAGGCTAGACAATGACGGAAACTATTGATGCGGTTCAGTAGCTTAGGAATGCAGAGAAGGAGGGCTGGACTGATAACTAGAATCATAACATACTCTTGGCAGACTCAGAGGCAGAGCCAGGCTGAACCGGGCACTGTGAGGCAGGAAGTAAGTGAAGGGTCAGGAATACAGGTGGGGGCTGTATCGCTCCTCAGCGAGGCTCAGGAGACAGAAGCTGAATCTGGTGTCCAGGCCCTTTTGAGGCCTAGAAACGGGGACCATTCAATGAAATAACGTGCACACTGAGAAACGTGGCAACGTAGCTTTACATAGGCCTGATATTCGTAGTATTCACGAGAACTGGAAACAGGCATACTAGAGAGAGACACAACTGTAATTGCGTCATTAATCGAACATGGGGAATACATATGCATAATAATCATGCACACATAACATATGATGGAGGACGCGTAGGGACACAGAACATGGCAGAATTTACTTTTCCACATTCCCTCCTTGTCACTACGTTTCCATCAGGAAACATCAATATTCATGATACCATCTATCATTTCATACAGTATCATTTGCTCGTCTCGAATTTTCTTGGAACGGGATTTAGAACGGGGCCTGGGACTAGGAATACAAGAGGTAGCACACATGCCGCAAATCGCAGGGCCACATTGTATACAGAGGCAGCAGCTGAATATGATCGCTACTGCAATACCTAGAAAGGACAATACTTTCCATCCCCAGGCGGAAATTATATTCCAGAACCAACCGGACCATGTCCAGGTGCCTGGATCTTGGTGTAACAGATGGGCAATTTTATGGAGTCTGGTTATAGCTGAATAAACAGACGGCGCGTTATTAGGAATGAAAAGGCAGCAACTAGATCCGATGACTCTACAGGCCCCGCCCCTATCGGCCAGTATGACGTCAAGGACGAGACGATTCTGGAGCACGACAAATCTCATAGCAGATTGCTCTTCAGTTAAGTTACCTAGGGCAGAGGCAGTCTCATTAACTACTGCTTCAAGGGTTCTTGTTAACCTACGGATTAGCTTACTATTCTGGATAGGTCCTATAAAGAAGAAGAAACCTCTATTGAAATCTGTATACTGTTCTAGAGCAGTTTCAGTATAATCGACAATCGGGGACTCCCTTCTATGTCTAATGTGTACTAGATGTGTGTTTCTATGATAATCAGATGGGGCTAGGAAAACAGGTGGCAGTAGGAAGGCAATGTAACAGGTTCCCTCCCAATCGAGGGGCAGACGAACATATGCGGTCTGACCACAAACAAAATAAGAATGACGTGAGGATTTGAAAATAGATTTCCTACTGTCACTATACTTGACAATAGTCGTACAATCACTATGTCCTACATGTATGGAACCATAATTTCGGACACATAATTCGCCTTTGACTGGTAATACGGAAATAGCAGGTAAGTCTGGAGTAGTATCAGACTGAACATTCAGGACCATAAAATTCGAAGAATAATTACCTAAGTTGTAAACTTCATTCTCTAGATCTAACCCTGTTCTGTGGGGAAGACCTTGCTTGTCTGGAAAACATGTACTGTTAAGAAAAGACATATCTGTTGAGGATGACGTTAACGTGGACCATGCTCCACACGAACCATTATGTGAAAAGGGATACGGAAAGAGTGGCAGAACTCCCTTCGGTGTCTGGAAAGGGGGGAGTCGACCACACACCCAACAATTAGTGGCATTGCTGGTCTGGTGTGAATAATGTAACATGCGGATAAAGGAATTATTACGCATAGCGAGACGATATGAAAGTTCATGAGGAGGCAGATCACTAAACGTGTGCTCTACTGTAACATTAGAAGACTTATTTACATGAGAAACTGGAAGATACAAATAAAACGCATAACTGGTGCAGGTGAACATAAGGCTGAAAAATAATATGAAACTTAGAAAAACGATACATCGGATTGAGTTTTGACTAACTCTCTCACTATGGGGGTCTATTTTATACATGTCAGAAACCGGTCTAACCGTTTCACCTAGGGGAGGACTTAGACAATCAAACTGGCTGACTTATTTTACTAGACCTTAATTTGAGCTTATACTCCTGTTGCGGAGTTTTCTCTAACAGGGAGGGTTCAGTAACAGTGTCTTTTGCGGGACAGTCCTTAAGAATAATACTTTGGCAGTCCTTTAAATCCTCGGAAATGTTCTTTGAAACTGGTTTCAATCCATAAAATTTCTTGATATGCGATAGATGCACCCAGCCTTTCCTTCCCTCCAACTTCACGGCTGTACGGGTGGCCAGGAGGACCTGTCGGGGCTCCTTCCAGCGAGGCTCCAGCGGACTTGAACGATCAAAGTTTCTCACTAGGACCATGGATCCGGGAACGATTTCATGCGGTGCCACCTCGGTATTGTCTGGAAATGCGGCGGCAACCTGTGAACGACAAGAATTGAGGGCAGACATCAAGGAAGCTAGGTAATCTGTCAGCATATTACTTGAAACATCGGTAATACTTCGGGGTCTAGGTGTACCCCACATGTTAGGGGGGCGGCCGAATACGACCTCGTACGGGGACAGGCCTGATCTGGAATGTGCGACCATGCGCATGTAAAATAAAGCAACTGGCAGAGCTACTAGCCAGTCCACACCTTTCTCTTGACATACTTTTGCAATTCGGATCTTCAGGGTCTGATTATGTCTCTCTACGAGACCGGCTGCTTCTGGATGGCGTACACAATGGAACTTCCACTGGTACCCTAACAAAAGGGAAACGTGTTTCATCAACTCAGATGAGAATGGCTGGCCGTTATCAGAATATACGACTCTAGGGAGTCCATAACGGGGGAAGAACTCACGAACCAACTGCTTGGCAGTGGTCGTGGCTGTGTAATCAGGGACTGGATATGCCTCTGTCCACCTGGACAAAGCGCATACAATTACAAGAACATACTTGAAACCTCGACATCGCTCCATCTGAATATAATCCATTTGGAGGACTTCAAAAGGGTGGTCAGGGGGCTGGAATCCACCTTGTTCCACCGGGACACTTTTACCTGGATTAAACTGGCAACATATCATACATGTACGGACTTTCTGCTTGGCTGCAGCTCGTAAATGCTTGTTGAACCAAATGTTCTGGATACTGTCTAGCATAGCTTTTTCTCCTAAATGTGCTGGACTATGTGCGGTATTGATAATGACTTGAACCATAGAATCGGGGAGAAACCATGTGGCTCTACCCTTCGTTACCCATCCCTGATCTGTCTGGACCCCTCCTTGTTCGGACCATTTCTTGATTTCATCGGGAGTAGCATGTAACTGTATATCTATGACATCTTGAGTAGGATCTTTAACTGTCATACAGGTAGTCGGATCTGGAGTAAGTGTCTGTGTTGGCTTAACTGAAATGTCTGGAGTCTGTGCTGTAAGCTTGGCTGTGCGATCTGCTAGATCATTACCTTGGGAAATAGTGTCAGTAACTTTCGTATGTGCTTTGCACTTCATGATAGCAATAGATGTCGGTAAGTGTATGGCATCTAACAGAGCCTGAATAAGGAGACCATGCTGAATCTTGGTTCCATGAGAAGTCATGAAACCTCTCTCCTGCCAGAGCACTCCGAAGTCGTGTACGACTCCAAATGCGTAACGTGAATCTGTGTAAACATTAACTTTCAGGTGCTTGGCGTGTATGCAGGCTTGAGTCAGAGCAACTAGCTCTGCTGCTTGAGCAGACAGGGTGTCAATACGGTGTGTTTCAATAACGTCAGTGTCAGTAGTCACTGCATACGCGGCTACTAGTTCTCCTGTACTGGTTCTCATGCATGAACCATCCACATAAAGTGTCAGGTCGGGATCTGGTAATGGAATATCTGTCAGATCTTGTCTTGGCTTTGTCATAATGTTAACTACTTCCACACAGTCGTGTGTGGCAGGATTTGAAGTAACTGACGGTAACAGTGTAGCAGGATTTAGAACGTTGCAGCGTCTGATCTCTATGTGTGGCTGGAACAGTGTCAATTCATAACCTGTTAAACGTGCAATTGTCAAGTGCTGAGTTTGTGTTCGGTTTAAAAGAACTTCCACGGAGTGTGGAACTTGTACTGTCAGGGAGTGTCCTAACACTATGGAATCACTTTGTCTGATAGCTAGTGCTGTGGCTGCAACTGACTTGAGGCACGCAGGCAGAGCCTGGGCTACAGGATCTAATGTGCTCGAAAAATAAGCACAGGGCTTGTATTGTCCTGCTTGATCTTGTGTGAGAACAGATAATGCTGTACCTTCGCGTTCTGTGACGAAAAGTGTAAAAGGCTTACTGTAGTTCGGTGTAGCTAGAACTGGAGCTTGGCATAGAGCTTTCTTTAATTCATTAAAACTAAGTGTATGTTCAGATGTCCAAGGGAGGACAGTCGATACGGCTGCCTCCTGTGTCGTTAACTGTATCAGTGGTTTAGCTAGAAATGCATACTGAGGAATCCATTGTCTACAATAAGAAGTAAGGCCGATAAAAGCACGTACCTCCTTCTGGGTCTTGGGCTGAGGAAGACTCGCTATTAACTGGATACGATCTGGTGTCAACTGCCTACCCCTCTTGGACAGTAAGTGGCCTAAATAGATCACTTGCTGGACACAGAATTGAATCTTCGAAGGGGACACCTTGTGCCCCATCTCTGCTAGGAAATACAAGACTGTAAGGGATGCTTGCTCGCAAGCACGTTCAGAACGGGTTGTGATCAGTAGATCATCGACATACTGGAGCAGGGCAGTGTCAGTTGGCATGTGAATGTTGTCTAGTTGTCTCTTGAGTGCTTGACTGTAAATACTAGGACTTTCTGTGAAACCTTGAGGAGCGCGTGTGAACATATAGCTCCTTCCATTTAAACAAAATCCGAAAAGAAACTGGCTGTCTGGATGAATGGGGACACTGAAAAACGCGTTCTTGAGGTCTATGACTGTGAAAAATGAGGCTTCGGAATCAATGGCTGTCAATAGGGAAGAGATATCTGGAACAACTGGGTACTGGGGAATAATACATTTATTGAGTTCTCGTAGGTCAATCACTAATCGATATACTGGAGGTGCACTCGGATCAGTACGTTTCATGACAGGAATGATCGGAGAATTACATACATTGGAGTCAGTTTCTACAATTACTCCTTGAGCCATGAGCTCGTCAATAATTTTGGATAAGGCTGCTACAGCCTCAGGTGGCAATCTGTACTGTCTGATTCGTGGCAGGACTACACCTGGCTTGAGAGTCACACGATGGGGTGTGATTTGCATAAAGCCAACATCATTCGGACCTTGCGCCCATAGATGCTGCGGAACATTAGACAATCTCGGATCAAAATCTCGTAATACATAGTGACCCTTGAAGTCACGTAGGAACAATCGTATTCCCTCGGGGGAACAGCAAATTACTGCACCTAACTCTTTCAGTGTTTTAATGCCTAATAGATTCTCTGGACATGACTTCGTAAGTAACAGATCAGTAGTGCGGGACAATGGACCTACTTCTAGAGTAACTGGCTTTGATATCTCGTTTACAATAGGCTTTCCTGAAAATCCAAGGGAAACATTTCTAGAGCCTGAGAGTGGAGCCCCTGGAACTTCGGCGTGGCTCATGGTGGTCCTACTTGCCCCTGTATCAATCAGAAACTTTCTGTCTTTCCCTAATACTTGACTGTGAACATAGGGACCCTCTTGATCTACAGGTATCTCGATGAGAGGCAAGCCTACCTCCCTCTCTAGGCTGTTTCATGAATATGGCTGATACTCTGGATACTCAGACTGTGCATACTGGTACATCTGCTGTGTAACATGCTGTGTTGCAGCAATAGGCTGCGGTGCTGTAACTGTCTGTGGTGCATTCTGTGGCTGAGGAGTCTGTGTAACTTGTTCTTGTCTAGGCGGACGTGGTCTTTCTTTAGTCTTACCGGTAGCTATGTTGTGTTTCAGAACTGCACACTCGTTTATAAAATGACCTGGCTGTTTACAATAATTGCAGTTTCCTTTAACGGGAGCTGCAGGATGACTGGCTTGATTCGGACCCCTCTTCTGACTGTCCTGAGGAACAGATTGTGCAACTAGTACTTTCATTTTCGTGTCCTTCATACGTTTTCTCTCGTGTTCTTGCTCTTCTCTGATTCTATTCTGGTGGTACTGGAGCATCTGTAACATCTGGGACGGAGTACTAGCTTGCCAGGTACTTTCGACCTTCAAAACTCGGTTCTTAACTTGTGGGCTTGAATTCTCGACTAATTTAGTAACAAAAAGATGAGGGTATGACTCGCTGCTTGTCTTGAGGCCACTGTTTATGGTAAAACATTTTTCAAATCTAGAGTAAAAATCACTAGTATCTTCATCTTGTTTCTGTTTAAAGGCTGAGATTGCATCCCAGTCTTCTTTTCTAGTTGCTAATAATCTGGGCAAAACTTGTATTAACAATTCTGGTAATTCTTTACATTTATCTCCAAGACCGGTACCTGGTACTCGTGCCTTGTCTTCAGCTTCTAGGACTGCCCAATCGATCTTTTTCTCCCCCACCTCCCAATCTTTTTCCTTGAGTTTCTCATATACCCCTGCGGGCAACAAGACTTTTAACATTTTAATAATATCTGGATACGTGTATTCTCCCATACGGAGCATGTCTTTTAATTCTCGGTGGAACCCTGCTGGATCTTTATCATGGCAGGGAATTAATTTTTTCATCTCTAAGAGTTCCATCTTTGTGATCGGGGTGTAAACAAACACTCGTTGCATTTCACCACCCTCTGTCTTAACTGGATGCACTTCTCGTAACGGATTCTGTCTGTCTATGTAAAAGGGTTTACTTTCTGGGGGTGAGACATGAACAAAATGCGGGTTCAAGAACGTTCTATATTTGTGGCGCTGTTCTAGAATGACACTAATTAAATCGGTACCTAAACCTTTCCATTTATACTGGAGTAACTCGTTCAGGACATCGTGTAACGGACCTGGATCAGAATGTTGACCCTCATACAGAGTAATGAGGTGCTGGATCATATACATACCCACCAGTCGCTGCTCGGCTGGGGGCAATTTCAGAAACGTTTGTGCCACTATTTCGTCTGGAAAAGTGGTAGAATCAGTAATCCATCGGACTGCTGATCGGACTAGTTCTTGTTCATGCATAGTACTTAACTCGCTATAACCGATTCGTGATTTCAGAATGTGATCGGTAGCTTGAAACACTTGTTCTAGAGAACCTTGTTCTAGTGCTGGAAAACGAAAAACTGACTTATGTTCTGGGCGAGGATGACGATCTGGAAATCTAGATTTTCCTACATACGCTATTCTGGCGGGATTCTCGTCCTCTACCTCTTCAGTAGAGTCATTTTCTTTCTCGCTTACTTGTGCTGCCTTACGTTGATCGTGTAACCTTATTATTTCCTTACGAATTTTCTTGTACATACTCTCTATACTACCAATAGTTCTGTGCTTACCGTCGGCTATATTATCACTCCACCTTGTCAGGGTTCTCATTTCGGCTTGATCTTTGGTCGGATAATCTTGTTCTCTTATTAGACAATTAATCAGAAACTTTAATATCATGAGCTGGATCTCAACTTTTCTTTGGTACATGGCGTCACTAATACTTTCTGGATCATTCCCTGTACGGATGAAACGATATATTCTGTCTAGATCTCCTTTCATATCTGGTAGGGTGTCTAAAAACCCGAGCACCCGTCTTACACGTATGGAATATAGAATCATACTATCATCACCTGTGACTGGATCATAGCGACATTCAGTAAGGACTCATCGGATATCTGCAGCGGACTGATATTTGGGTGTACGCTGTGACGCACATTCATGTAACTCGGCCAACGTTTTTCGTTGGTGTGGTGGCGGGGTACCAGGAGGACCTCCTCCTGCGGCCCCTAAACTGGAATCGTCGACTGATACTCTTCGTGCTGGCAGAGTGGGAAATTGAAATGCAGGCTGGATCTGGGGTACCGTAGCAGGTACTGCAAGGGGTGCCCCGGTGTCTGGAGGAGCAGGAAGTGCCTGATTTACAGGGACTGGCGGAGCGGGATTTGCATATTCCGGGACTGTGTCGTCCAAATAGGACGAGATGAAAATATCAGCTGCGGTCGGTTTGTGACGTAGCTTGAGCGGAACTAATGGCGGCGGGAAATTACTAGATGCCTCCGGGGTCGCTTTTGGCAAGCCCTCGGCAAGAAGAGGATACATACCCTTAATGAGGGCGTTCCTCTGTCTGTCTGACTGTTCGGTTTTAACTCGTTCACCTATCTCGATTAATTCTTTTTCTTGGGCTCGCTCTAAGGATTCTCTACTTAATTCAGACTTTCTGATTTCTTTTTCGGTTCTTTTATGAGATTCCTTGCGCCATAACTCGATGGCGTCTTTCTGTGACTGTCTGGCCTTCTTTTTCCATAATGCCTCTTCTACTCTCATGATGCACTCGGCATCCCACGTACCTGATACGGGCCATCTATACTTTTCTTCCAACTCCTTGGTATACTCTACCCATAAATCTAGATACAATATGGCGCTTATGCCATGTTTCTGATACATAAAATGACCTGGACTGTCCCTAGGCGGGACAGGAACTGCTGCTTCTAGCAGACCTTTTCTGGTTTTTAGCTGACGTAATTTAGAAAATAACGGCATGACCGAACTGTAATCTGGACACAATACACTACACAATAAACACGATAATTATTCCACATTCATACCACGACATTAAAATACATGAAGGACATTGAGAATAACAGTTCGAACAGAATACTACCTGGAATACGGAAAACAGAATACATGAATTAATGAATTTTCTCGAGAACCGAACTGACTAGAACAGGAACTAGATGTACTGCTAAAACAGTACGAAACTTACCGGTCTCATAAAGAGACACGTCAGGACCCGCATCCACCGGAGTGGACACTTCGTTTGGGATATGTGTACCACCAAACCCCACGGACCAGAGACAATTAGATTGACCCTGTCTAGATACTACCCCAGCAACGGTACTCACCGGGCAGCAAGAACGGAAGGCCTCGGACTGGACTGGACTGCTTCGACGCCGGACGGACGAACTTCGGACTTCTGTTACGGGTGGGCCTCCGGATACCTCGGACCTTGGACTCTCGGCTTGGGCTCTGGTCGGGACTCGCCGCGTTCCTCCACCGCCTCGTCTGGATGCTGGACCGCAACCTCCGTCTCCTCCGTGGGCCTGAGGGATACTTGAAGCAGAAATATCTGCACGTGCACGGTATGGTTCCGTCACGGCTGCAGAGGATCAGGGGGCACGCGTGGCTTCACCGGCGCGTGGGGAAAGGGCAAGTCCCTATTCGGGCGCCATTATGTGGTATATAAATAAATAATACAGGATCTAGGTTTGACTAGGCATAGCAATAACAGATAGCTCAATAAATAAGAGTCAAGATTCGAGGTAGTAGGAGTTTGCAGGTTTATTACAGCATAAAGGACAGGAACAGGACAACCTGCACAGGAATAGGATGGCAGCGCTGCCGGGGGCAGGATCGGAATCGGCGTAACATTTAATAACAATACACAAGTATATATACTAAAACAGTTGCATTACAGTACATGTGATAGGCGGAGCAGTGGGTGTGGTCAATAGCAGTCGCGAAAGATAAGGGTGAAAGTAGGTGTAACAAGAGGCTATACATAGACATGTGATGTAAACGTAACAGAATATGTCATAAATGGGGCGGAAACATGGAAGGGGCTACCTAAGGAGCCGGGACCTCTAACCTGATGGTGCGCGCAAACTGGCAATGACGTGTTACTAGGAGAAGCTGGGGGCTACGAACTCTGTGCTAGGAGCAGAGACTGAAGTCTGGAGAGTCAGGGCGACATGTACCTAAACAGTATCTAGTATCTGATGTTTAGAGAACATGTTGATAGAATCCAAAAGTTATCGGGGTAAAGGCTAACAGACTCTAAGACTGGTGCATGCATTATTCTACATGTAGTGCGTGATGAAGAATATTAAATGACCATAAATACAGTATTTCTCTTACATGGAGACGTAGAGGCTAGACAATGACGGAAACTATTGATGCGGTTCAGTAGCTTAGGAATGCAGAGAAGGAGGGCTGGACTGATAACTAGAATCATAACATACTCTTGGCAGACTCAGAGGCAGAGCCAGGCTGAACCGGGCACTGTGAGGCAGGAAGTAAGTGAAGGGTCAGGAATACAGGTGGGGGCTGTATCGCTCCTCAGCGAGGCTCAGGAGACAGAAGCTGAATCTGGTGTCCAGGCCCTTTTGAGGCCTAGAAACGGGGACCATTCAATGAAATAACGTGCACACTGAGAAACGTGGCAACGTAGCTTTACATAGGCCTGATATTCGTAGTATTCACGAGAACTGGAAACAGGCATACTAGAGAGAGACACAACTGTAATTGCGTCATTAATCGAACATGGGGAATACATATGCATAATAATCATGCACACATAACATATGATGGAGGACGCGTAGGGACACAGAACATGGCAGAATTTACTTTTCCACATTCCGGAGGGCCAGAATGTATCGAAACACATCGGGCGGGGGCTCTAGGGCCGCTGTCTCCCACCCCTCCTTAACCAGTCTGAGGGGTCCCCTGACAGGGTGCCCGTAGAGGAGCTCGAAGGGGCTGAACCCCAGGGACTTCTGGGGGACTTCGCGGTACGCGAAGAGGAGACAGGGAAGGAGGACGTCCCACTTGCGCCTCAGGGGCTCTTCGAGACCCATGATCATTCCCTTGAGGGTCCGGTTGAATCGTTCCACCAGACCGTTACCCTGGGGGTGATATGGGGTGGTGAATTTGTACGTCACCCCACATTGTTGCCAGAGGGACTTCATGTATTTCGAGATGAAGTTGGTCCCTCGGTCGCTGACGACTTCTCGGGGGAATCCCACCCGAGAGAAGATGGCCATGAGGGCCCGCCCCACTATGGGGGCCGTCACCGTTCAGAGGGGAATGGCTTCGGGGTAGCGGGTGGCATGGTCTACCAGGACAAGGATAAAGCGGTGCCCCAGGGAGGTCCGGGGGTCGAGGAGGCCCACGATGTCGATTCCCACCCTTTCAAAGGGGGTACTGACCACGGGGAAGGGTTGGAGGGGGGCCTTGTGCTTCCCTCCGCTCTTTCCGCTGGATTGACACGTGGGGCAGGACTTACAGTGGGCCTCCACATCGGAGCGCATGCCCGGCCAGTAGAAGTGGGTGACTAGGCGGTGATACGTTTTGTCTTGCCCCAAGTGTCCCGCCAGGGGCACGTCGTGGGCCAGGTTCAGGAGAAAGCCGCGGAAGCGTAGGGGTACCACCAGCACTCGGGCTGACCCTAGCTCGGCAGACTTTTGTTCGCTGTACAAGAGGCCGTTCTCCCAATAGACAAAGTGGGAGCCGGACTGGTCACCGGCGGCCTGGGCGGCGGCCTGCTGCCGCGGTCCAACCAAGGATGGACAGAAGGTCTGTTCTAGCCAGAATTCTTCTCGGGACGGTCCTCCTTCCTGGCGCCACTGGGCCAGCTCAGGAAGGTCGTCCAAGCTCGGGGTCGGTTCGACGCCAGGGCCGAGGGGGCCTGCGTCGGGGGGGAAGCTTTCCCCGGGGAACAGCTCAGGGGTCTCAGAGGATGCAGGGACCTCGGGGTCCTCGGGGGTAGCCGGTGCTGCCTCTGGAGTTGCCCCTCGGGCGGTCATCGACCGGGTGTTCACACAGGCCCATTCAGGCAGGCCCACCATCTCCAAGTGGGTCCTTTTCTCAACCCGCTGCCATGGGGAGCTCTCTAGATCGTTGCCGAGCAGGCAGTCCACGGGCATGTCGGAGCGGACCGCCACTCGTAACTCTACGGAGACGCCCCCCATTCGAATGGGACTTGAGCTATTCGGCAGGTGCGGACGGAGTTATCAGCTGCGATCACCCTGCAGGAGAGGTGGGGAACAATCTGGGATTCAGTGACTAGGTGCCGTTTGACTGCGGTGATACTGGCCCCGGTGTCCCGGAGCGCCCCTATGTGGTGGCCATTGACAGTCACCTGCTGTCGGTACTTCTCGGTGTTGTCGGGCAGGGGTGCTCCTGGGACCATCTCCCTATCACCCAGGGAGACTAACATCATGGCTGCGGGATCAGCTCCCTCGAACTCCTCTTCCCCCTCCTCTTCTAGGGCTACCGAGGTGATGTGGCGCACGGGGGGCCCTGCAGCGGCAGGCTTCTTGAATAAAGGGCAGCGGGGGTCATTGGCATAGTGCCATGGTTGCTGGCAATGGAAGCAGGTTTGGCTGACTCGGGGCCCTGGCTTGGCTGGGGGGAACCCTGCGCGCGCTGTGGGCGGCGAAGTGCCGGGCTGGTTTCTGGGGGGACTGCGTGGGGACCCTATCTGGGATCCCCTCTGTCTATTCTGACCCCCTCCTCCCCTCGGGCGGGATGGCCCTTGTTCGTTTCGGCCAGAGTCTCCCCCGGGCCCCCGGGGTACTCTGGTGCTCACCCAGCGATCGGCCTCGATGGCCAGCTTCCGGGGGTCAGCCAACTTGCTGTCCAGGAGGTGCTGTCGGAGTTCCACAAAGCAGTTCAGAGACAAATGTTCGTAGGCAATGAGGTCGATGAGCCCCTCAAAGGTGGATACTTTGCTGCCCTTGATCCACCCTTCCAGGGCCCGGCTGTAGAAGTTGACATATTCCACCCATGTGGTGCCGGGGATTTTCGTACATTCTCGGAAGCGTTGGCGGTACATTTCAGGGGTGAGTCCGTACCTTGTGAGGAGGGCCTCTTTCATGTGGCTGTAGGAGGTCTGTTCGGCCGACGGTAGGTCGAGTAGGGTGTCTCTCCCCTCACTCAGGAATCGCCCCCACAGCCCGGCTCCCCAATCTTTCTGCGGAACTCGGTGGGAGGTCATGGCGACCTCGTAGGCTCGGAACCATTGTTGGATATCATAGTTTTTATAATATTCTTTGACCACATCCTTGGGGATGTGGACCTTGGGTTCTACTGGGGGAACGGACTCTCAGGTCGCCGAGGTTCTGTGGTCTTGGTCCTGGCCTTTAGTTCGATCTCCTTCATGCTGCGCTCGTGCTCCAGCTGGAGTCTTTTCCCTTCGTGTTCTCTCTGGAGTTTCTTCTCCTCCAGCTCTCTCTGGAGTTTTTTCTCCTCGAGTTCTCCCTGCAGCCGCAGCTGCTCGATGGCTAGCTTCTTCTCGGCCAGCTTGAGTTCTCCTTCCATCTTCAGACGGGCTAGTTCTAGCTCGTGGGTTCGGTTGCGTTCCCGGTCGGTCATCTCTTTTCGAGACAGACCTCTCTCTGTGTTGTGAGTCCGCGTCGGGGACTCTGCTCTTTCTTGCTCTGGGGCGTGGGTTTCGGTCGGGGGTGCTCCCCCTCCATCGGCTTCTGTCGGTGCTGGAGGTTGTGCTCCGGCCTCCACCCAGGCGGTTAGGGCTTGATGAAAGTCTTCTTTGGTATTTAATCCCGTTGTCGGGATGTGGAGATCTTTGCAGAATTGCTTCATTTGTCGGTGCGTATAGTCCTTCAGGAGCTCCACCCGAAAGGTAGTCTCGTCTTCCGTGACGCTCATGGTTGTTCTTTTTTTGTTTGGGTAGTGTGTCAGTACTGTGCGATCCCTAGACGTAGGTTCTTATCCCACCGCTGCCACCAATGTTAGAAGGGGCAATCTCAGAGGGCCTGGTTATGCTCACCTGGTCCCCCCCAAGACCTACCTCTCCCACAGATCTTGCCGAGTCTTATCGTGAGGTCCTCACCGGGGAGGACTTCGGGTCTAGGATCGTACACTCTGAGCTCACACCACACTACGAACAGACACCACACTGTTGGGTTCTTAGTCACCAGTTCTTTATATAAGGAATAAAAGAAGGAAGCACTCTTATGTACACAGTGATCGGAGGATCACAAAGTCGTTGAGGGATCAGGAAGGGGGAAGCGGGACAGTCTTTTAGTCTCTGGGGCAGTACGGGGCGTACCCTACGCACAGCTCTCAATCCTCGAGCCGGGGGGTACGGACGATGATGGTCGTCCTGGCTGCTTCACCTCCGTCGAGTCGGCTCGGTCGTGATGGTGGCCTCGATGGTCCAGCCGGACCAGAGTACTCCTCGAGCCGCGACGAGGTCAGCAGGGCTCGATGTGGAGAGGTTCGTGGGGAGCCGCGACAGCGTCAGCAGGGCTCGGATGGTTGCAGGTTCAAGCTTGAGCCGCGACAGCGTCAGCAGGGCTCCGGTGGTCTTAGAGGTCGAGCCGCGACAGCGTCAGCAGGGCACCGATGGTTACAAGTTCAGATCGAGCCGCGACAGCGTCAGCAGGGCTCAGGTGGTTCAGTTCCTTGTTGCGAAGAGGGAGCCGCGACAGCGTCAGCAGGGCTCAGAGGTTCAAGATGAGATCTCCTTAGGGTCAGCCGCGATCAGATCAGCAGGCTTCCGGTCCAAGATACAACTGCCCGCTAGTTGTCAGGCGGGCCCAGATATAGTCCATTAGCCCTTTGATGTCCGGACCCTCGCAGGCGGAGGTCTCAGGCCTTGGGGGCTGGTCGTTGGAGAGGTCCGGCGGTTGGCTCTTTGATCCCTTTGAAGATGCGTCCGGGAATCCCCAGGCGCCCAGCAGGTCTGGAGCCTGCACTCAGGGAGGCCAAAGGTGCGATCCAAACTGGCCCACAGGGGAGGGCCAAAGGTGTGACAGATACCGGTCTCCCAGGAGAGGCCGGAGGTGCCATCGAAACTCCCTGGCTTATCTCACTTCGGGGAGCGCTTTACCCCCCAGCCGGGACTGGCGCGCCTTTGGAGTCTGGGTTTCGCTGGGGCCGGGGTCACGCTAGGCCCAGGGAGACAGGGATGTCGGGAAGGGAAGATGGCGTCCGGGCCTTGTGGGGCAGGCAAGGTTAGGCGCTCGGAGCCGGGCGTGGGACGGGAAAGGCCGGCCTGGTCGAGGTGCTAGGGGGACCTAGGCTTACGGGAGTAGGGCGACCAGGTTCGGGGTGCAGGCTACGCTAACAGGGAGGCTGCGCAGGGGACTCGGGGTACGGGACTATGCTCACAGGGTGTGGAGGGACAGAGGCGAACCACGCCACGAGGCCGGGTCCAACAATGCCCAAACAGAAGCTCAAAAGGGCTGTAACCAACCCCCTTCTGTGGGACCTCTCTGTAAGCAAACAAGAGGCAGGGTATCAGGACATCCCATCTCCGCCTGAGTGGTTCAGGTAGTCCATGAATCATCCCTTTAAGGGTCCTGTTGAATCTCTCAACAAGCCCATTGCACTGTGGGTGATAGGGTGTGGTGAACTTATAGTTGACACCACATTCCTTCCACATTGCAGTCAGATATCCTGACATGAAGTTTGCACCTCTGTCAGAGACAACCTCCTTAGGGAAGCCCACTCTGGAGAACACTCCAATTAGGGCTCTTGCCACAACAGGTGCTGTAGTGGTCCTAAGGGGAATAGCTTCAGGATACCTGGTGGCATGATCCACTATTATCAGTATAAACGTGTGCCCTGATGCTGTCTGGGGTTCCATTGGACCAACAATGTCAATCCCCACTCTCTCAAAGGGTACCCCCACCACAGGTAGTGGTATGAGGGGGGCCTTTGTTGTGCCACCTGACTTACCACTGGCTTGGCAAGTGACACAGGAGCGACAAAACTCCTTGGTATCTTCATTCATGTGAGGCCAGTGAAAGTGTGTGACAAGTCTGTCCCACGTCTTGTTCTGGCCTAAGTGTCCTGCAAGGGGAATCTCATGGGCCAAGGTAAGAAGGAAACCCCTCTGAGACAAAGGAATGACCAGCCTCCTGGTTGTACCAGGCTTGGGGTCTCTTGCCTCAGAGTACAGGAGTCCATCATCCCAGTATACCTTGTGGGTACCTGTGGCGTTCCCTGCAGCCTCAGCAGCAGCCTGCTGTCTGAGGGGTTCAAGTGAGGGGCAGTCTAACTGTGCCTTCCCCAGGTCTGCTCTGTAGGGTCCCCCTGAGCCCAGAAACTCAACCTGATCAGGTTCAAGCTCTTTGGGCTCAGTTTCCCTCAGTTCCTTGAGATCAGCCTCCTCAGAGACTTGATCCACAACCTGGGGCAAGGGGGAAGGCAATGCCTTAACCCTACTGCTCCTCTTCTTGGGAGGTGTCTGGTCCATTGTTCCAGGATCCAGCACCTGTTCAGTGGGGCATCTTTTGGCCTGTGACCTAGTCACAGCAAGGACGTGTGCTGGCAAGCCTAACATTTCCATGTGAGTCCTCTGCTCCACCTCTGACCATAGGGATGTTTCCAAATCATTGCCCAACAGACATTCTACTGGGAGGTCTGAACTAACTACAACCTTCTTTGGGCCACTTACCCCTCCCCAGGAGAAATCAACAATTGCCATACTGTGATTGGTAGTGATATTGCTGGCATTGGTCACCAGGTAATCTGTACCTGGCATGATCTGTCCAGGGAACACAAAGTTAGGTGTCACCATTGTGACACTGGCACAGTGTCCCTGTAGGCCTGAGCCATCTTTCCATTAATTAAAGGTGTCTGCCTGTATTTGCCCAAAGTATTGGGACTGGCATCAGGGGATATATCCACATCCCCTGTACAGACAAGGACAGCCTGAGTGAGTGTGCCAACTAAGTTGTCAGACCCCTCAGTTCCCAAGGTTAACCCAACTATTCCCTTGGGAGGTGCACTACCACTACTGACTGTACTAGGGGGTGCAGTTGCCTTAGGGGCTGTAGTGGTAGGAGTTTGCCCTCCTTTCTTGGTGCACTCACTAAACCAGTGAGTCTTACTTTTACAGTATTGGCACCACCTTTTTGACTGGCCTTCTTGAGTCTTCTTTTTCTGCTGTGAAGCCTGACCCCCACCCTCTTTGGTTTGTTGGGGACCTGTTGAAGACTTCTGGTCATTTTCACTCTTGTTACTACCCTTTTGGTCTGCTTTCTTCTGACCACCCTGGTTCTGAGTCTGGTTCTGCTTGACCCTTGTTCTGACCCATTTGTCTGCCTTCTTTCCCAATTCTTGGGGAGAGGTCAGATCTGAATCAACAAGGTGCTGGTGCAACAACTGGTTCTGACAGTTATTTAAAATTTGTTCTCTCATGATAAGATTATACAACCCTGTGTAATCAGTAACCTTGCTACCCAGCAACCAGCCTTCCAAAGCCTTAGTGGCACAATCAACAAAGTCAGACCAGTCCTGAGACTGAGTTTTCTGGGTGTCTCTGAACAGCAACCTGTACTGCTCAGTGGTTAAGCCAAACCCATCAACCAGTGTATTTTTCAGGACTTGGTAATTGTTAGCATCCTCAACTCTAGTAGTGAGGAGCTTATCTCTACCTTTGCCTTCAAAGGAGAGCCACAGTATAGCTGCCCACTGACTCTGGAGGATGCACTGGACAGTGCAGGCCCTCTCCAAAGCAGTCATCCATTTGTGGATGTCATCCCCTTGTTTAAAGGGGGGCACTATCTTACTCAGGTGTTTAGTGTCTAAACTCCTTTCTTTATCTCTAGGGATAATGCTGCCACCAGTGGGGACTACCCCACTCAACTGTTGCTCTCTAGCAAAGGCAAGCTTCTCCTTGGCAAGGGCAAGTTCTTCCCTTTGGATCCTCAGATTAGCCTGTTTCATCCTTGCTTCATGTTCTCTTCTCTGAGGGGAAGTCATTCTCCTCTGGGGAGAGGTCAGTCTCCTCTGGGGAGAGACATGAGAGTGCACAGATCTATTGGAGTCCCTAGAAAGAGATCTATCTCTTCTAACTCCAAGGTTAGGCCTCATTAGGGTCAGTACTGGGGGTCCCCCAGATCCTTCCCTATGTAGGTCGAAGTTGGCCCTAGTAAGTCTGCTGACTAGCTCAGGCCTGTCTGCCTCATCCCCAGAAGGCTCCTCTTCATCCTCCTCCTCAGCTACATTTTCAGTGCCAAGGAGGTCTGGATCACCAAGGGTACCTTCTAAGGCTGGCATGTTCCCATCTGTATGAGAAGCTTTCCTAGCATCATATGTCTCTAAGAGACCTAACAGAAAGGGAGTGGTGGGGTTAGACCCCTGTTTCAATTTCCTGGAGGTACACACTTGTCTCATCTCCTGGAAACGGAGAGCTGCATATCTTGAGATGACCTGTGGAGGGTCAAGAACCACTAGGGGAGTCTCTGAAGACTCTCCATGGGTAGACATGCTTCTAGTGTGGTGTAAGTGATGCACCTACCTACACTATGGGTTTACCTACTGATCCCTTGCTAGAGTTGTAGTTTAGGGTGTGCTAAGCCCTAATGCACTACAACAGCTGGTTCAGTAGAACTCAGAGTATTCTAAGTTCAGTTATATGTACCTATGTACTTATGTGATCTTTCAAATGATATTCTTAGGATACGTGTGTGGTAAAACAACAGCAAGCTCAAATCCCAACCGCTGCTCACCAATGTGAGAAGTTGGCCTGATATATAGTGCTCACTTTTCTAGTGATCACTTTGTATCATACCAAACAACCCTTATTGATGATTGGTTGTAAGTCAACCTGATAGACCAGCTATCCTAGTAGCATGGACAAGAGCAGTTTTTAGGCTAAACTCTAGAGGGCGTGTTAAGCCAGCTGTTTTACCATCACATTTACCCCTTGAACACCAAGTGAAAGGACACCACACAAGTTGTTATGAAAATAAAGTATATTTATTTATAGCAGTACTACCCTGAACTCTTTATGAGTCAGGGAGCTAAGCACAACACAAAACTCTTAAGAAAATACTTCAAGTCGCACAATTTACACAAATGCCCGAGAGGCACGAAAAACCATATACTACAAAAGTGGAATGCGAAATACTAGCAGGTAAGTAACAAGATCCAGAGGCTTCAGGATCGCTAGGACTACACTACTGAACCTTCAGATTACAAGCAAGAGTCCTAGGGAGATCGGGTGCAGAGTGTGCACTCTCACGCGGGATGCGGGAAGAAGACTATGGATGCTAGATTTCGTAAAGTTAGTGTTATCGGACGAATCCGACTAGGTAGGCTGAAACGAAAAAGGATCTGGACACTTAGATAGTGAACCTACATTGGAACACCGAAATGCTCGAGTTACCTAGCTCAGGGGCTGCGGCTGCATAGGGTTCAAAAGACGTCGGGGATCCTCGTTACAGTCTATGGAGCCTGAAAGACGAAGTTGCTGGCAGGCGAACAGTGATGAAGTTCGATGGGATCCAAGCCTGGATCGGAGTTGAAGGTGACCTGAAAGCAGAGGGGACTCAGTTCTTAATCACTAGCCAGTGATCAGATGGGCACCAGGATGGCACCGGATGAAGTCACCTCGACCAGGTGAGTGGGCGACGCTGGGCTCTGCAGTCTCTCGGACCAGGTGGCGTTGTCGGCGACCAGGATGGAAGGGCGAGCTGTCCCGCGAAGGTGTCTGCTGTCGGCGCTGCTGAAACCAGGATTGGAGCAACAAGCCTTGGCAAAGGCAAGCCCACGCGGTGGACTCAAGATGGCGTCTGGAGTAGACCAGGAGGGTCCGGGGTGCTCCTCTGTTGGAGGGGAGCTAGGGCCAGTCTGGAGCAACCAGTCCAGCGATGGAAGTGTCGTGGTTCGTCGTCAGGAGGCTACGAGCCAGCAGGCAAGTGGCTGGACAACGCGGTGAGCAGCAAAGAGCAGAAGGGCCCCACGCAGATCTCGTGGATGCTGGGGGGCTGGACTTCGGTGCTGGAGCTGCTCAGGGTTAGGGCTTCTCAAACCCCAAAGCACTCACTCGAGGATCCCTCGGCGCTCGTGCTGGATAAGCGTCGTGCAGGTCTTGATGATAGCCGGTCCCTCAGGTCTCGTCACACCCACGAATCTCAGCTGGGCTGATGATGTAGGTAGAGGTCAGAGATGGCAGGGAATCCGGGTCTCGTCGAGCTGGGCAGTCTTGATCCGGAGGATGGACTTACAGCAAACCGCATGCGCTTAGATGGTGCCCGCTGGTGCAGGGTGGCTACTCCTTAGCCATAAGGGAGAGTCTTCAGAAATGTTCAAGAGTTATTTCGTGGAAAGTAGTCAAGATTCAGAATTATCTAATTTGGGAAGGGGGCCTGCTCCTACCTTTATTCTCAAAAAGGGGGCTGGCACGCGACTAGGTCCTGCCCATGGGTGGGACTAGGAGGGGGGTGGTTACACCCCTCTCCTTTGTCTGGTCTCTCCCCAGCTCAGGGGCTGGTGTGCCCCTGGAACTGGTTTGAGCCGGCATATGCACAGTGAGCACCGGGGTGCCACTTGCAGTCACCTTCCTCTTAGCCCTGCCTACCTAGGATACACAAAATCCTGTCTGGGATGGTGCTGGCACCGCCCCTGACAGGAAACCCTTTGTCCATGCCTCCCACGCTGGAAGGACTCCCAGCAGCAGGAGGGCAGACTTGTGTCTCGGTGGCAGCATCCATTTTGTGGAGCTGAGGCTATGTTCAACTTTAAGCGGGGTTACAGCTACCAACATGTCTTCTCCCTCTAGAGGGGTGGAATGCTACCCCCGTCGCCAGAACTGGCGAGGGGGTAGTATTCCAAAGCGTATGACACCTTACACGACATGTTTAGATATTGTCAGACCAAAGTTACCATAACCGCGAGGATTATAAGGCACTTAAGAGTATATGGTCTGATGCTATCATGGAAACGGCTACGGGATAGATCCCGAAAGCCGCAGACAGGCTCAGCTCATGCCAGAGCACCATCTCACACGATTCAAAGCACTCTGCCTCCAGGATTGTTAAGGCCTGCCATAGGAGTGACTGATAGGAGATCTGTGTGCCCATTTGAGGTTTAGATATAGGTATACTATATCTAGAGCAGGGGTGATTACACCACCTTGCCCCCAGCTGTCAAGCAGCCAGTTGTGTCTTGTTTAGTTAGTCAGTCCAGGGGTGGCATAATACATGCTGCAGCCCCTGGGAGACTTCTGGGTACAACTCTGCCCTGGTTACAGGGACACAAGAGAGGGCCCAGTGCCAATTCAGTACCTGGGTACAATTTGGAGTAGAGAGAACAGCTAGGCTGTGGGTCTGATTAGCAGGCCCACAGCCAGTGAAAGTCGTAAACCAGTGAAGCAAAAAGCAAAAATCTGGGTGATCATAGGATTGCAGACCCTACTCTCCTACAGGGAGCATATGTGAGACTTCTATGCTTCTTCTTTTACATTCTTTCCTACTGCATCCCCCCCCCCGCGGTGTCTGTCTAAATGGTTTATTAGTGACCATAAGGATTTTGAATTATTTTTACAAGCTTGCACTATGTCAATCCGGTCCTGATAGGTTTGGGCCCTTTTTGCTTCCCAGGCTGCGTTTTATAAGTTTTGTTCTTCTCGAAACGTTATTTGCACCTGGGGATCAGGATGAAGATTGATGCAATTAATTTCCTTATCCAGTGCCCTTCGTTGTTGTTTAAGAGTGCTCGAGTACCAGGTTTGATTCTTTGGCTGTGCCAGTTATAGAGTTTGAGTGTTTGCTGTTGAAAGAGTAGCTTTAAGTTCATCATGTGTCTTGCGTCATGCCATAATTGGGTCTTGAGAATCCCAGTTGATTGACAGACCAGACCGTTTCCAGGCCTCATAGCGGGCTGACGAGAATTTATTCCATCTGACTTTTTTCCAGTTTATACCGGAATCTTGCTTGCCAATTGGTTTGTAAACATGACACTTCACATGGTAATTTGTAATCCTGATGGACTGTGAGGAGTGATCCCTCTCACACCTTCCGGTTATATTATATGACAAGATCTTATTAAATAACTTAAGAGATACATATATATATATATATATATATATGATCAAGGACAGATTCTGTTTGACTAGATTTTCTTGGTGTGTTCATTGCGGTGTCTCCTTTAATGCAACCATTTAGTGCCCGAATTCCTAGGGCCTTCAATGATCATAATAGTTCACGGTCTCCTTTATTGATTGAACCAAATTTGGAGATTCGGATTGCAATTCACCAATGCATATCTGTACTTTTCAGGTTACCACTTCTTCCCAAGCGATTAGTCAGATTCAAGTTGCAATCGCCTGCGAGTATACGTGGGATACCACCATGCGAAATTTCAAGTTCCATAAGAAGATTTTGTATGAATTTTATATTCCTTCATTTTTGTACTCGACTGGGGTGAATACATATATTTAAAAATATAATTGGACCCACAGTGCTTCCAAAGTTCCAACTGTTTATCATAATGCCTTGAAGGAAAACTGTGTTAATTTAGAGGCAAGTGTACATTAAACTTTTATCAAGTGACGCATAGATTGATACTTCTCCATTTGGATGACCATTTTTCTTTGCTTTTTGTGCTGGAAAGAAAGTTTCTGCATAACCTCCTAATGGCTGTTCCAGCTCATTACATGTCTCTTGCAGACATATAATATTAAAATTCCTCAGATATTTTTTAAGTTTGGGATCTGAATGTAATTTTTTTTGTGCCTGCAATGTTCCATGAAAATGGTGGTCGTTGCCCTGGGGGCCTTGTCAACTTGATTTTCCTCATGAACTTTTGAGTGAACTGATTTTTGTTTGTGGAAGAATTGCTGTATTTGAGGCTTAATTTCCCAGTGAAACGTTAAAACTCTTTGGTTATTTACAGTATAGGGATTCTGATTGTGTCAATCTATTTTATTTTGATTGACACTGGGGGCAAGCCAGTTCCAGTCTAATGTATCAAGGTGTACGGGATTGCAAAATCGTCAAGTACGTTCCTGTGATCTATTTAATGTTATTGTTACTGAATCTATTGGAGGGTTGTGGCTGGCATCACTTGCACCTATCGCGTTCCTCAGAAGAGAGGTGTTTGTCTGACCCACCCAGGCTTGTTTGTTGCTGTTGGAATTAGGTAGCCTGGCCTAGGGCAAGACTAACATCTAGAGGCACAGTGTAAAGGTTACAGACCACCCAAAAGTAACTTCACGCAATAGCACTCAAAAAGAAAACACTACACCAAAATTATATGAAAATACGTGTTGCTTTATATAAAAATAATATGCTCTCTGTTGTCAAATTTAAGTATCTCACATGTAATTAGCTCAGAAACAGTTTAAATCACTTTCAGGGTCAACAATTATGCTTTTCAAATTATTGGCAGATTATCCCTTAATACATTCAGGTTGGTTGGATTATAGCAGGAATACTTATTCAAGTCTAAAACAGAAGAGCGACCAACATTTGTAAAACAGATAAATCATCTGGACATTTGGCAAATAAATCTTACTCTTTTATAATTCAATCAAGTAATGTCTGTACCCAGCTTACTTTATATTATTTCCAAACACAGCTTTACTTTAAGTTTTGGCACAAACAACTTCTAAATCCAAGCAGAGCAACACTCCCATCTACATTAGAGACATTTAGATAATCTTATTACTCAAATGAAGGCCATTGGGTTAGCCCACTTAAACCAGCATTTAATTATGCCCTTGTAGGGGGAATGGAATTCTATGGAGTACACTAGACTTGCTTTACACAGTACCAGTAATTGTCTCCTTTTAGCTCACAGTCAAAGAGGGTTTTCTCAGGTTACCCACCACGTTATGAATTGCAGTAACTGCGAGGAGCAACAACCATTACTGGGTTACCAGGTGATCACAGGCTCTAGCGCCACCTTCCCCCTCCAGATAACCTCCTTACTGTCAGTTACGGGCTCCTTCGAGGTCCCTCCTGCCGAGCCAGCTGCCTTTTTAGTGCTGGGGCGGGGGAATAGTGAAGCGCCCTCGCTTCCTGGATACTAGGGCAGAGAGTTGGTGAAGCGCCCTCAGGAAGGCCCCCTTTCCGCTCGCGCTGGCTCCTTTCTGAAGCGCCTGAGCGAAGGGGGGGGAAAAAAATGAAGCCTCACTCTTTCTGGCCGGGAACGCGCTGATCGCGGGGACATGCGCAATGCGCTCCTCGCTCCTCACACCCGGATCTGTCCCTCGGCGCGCAGCTCACACACGAGCACTCGCCGAAACCGCCTCCTCACAGCGCTCCTCACCCGAAAGTGACGTCGTCGATTTCCACTGCCCCGGCCTCCACTGCGCATGCGCGGGGGAAAAGCGTCTCCGCTCCGGGCCTGTTCAATCCTCGGCCCCTTCTCTCACCACAGTTCGACAATTTCACGGGGGAATTAGCGCGCTGGCGCCGGGATGGAGCACTGCGCTCCCACTTATCTCCGGATCCACACAAAGCGCGACAGGTGCCCCCGGGGTCCCGTTTTCGGTGCTGGCCTCACAAGGTTGCCCAGGCTCGAGGGAATCTTCCACCAGGCTCCAACCACTGATTCATCAACACAGGGTCGGCTCCTTGCCAGTTCTGACCCAGGTAAGAGGTGCCCAGTGCCACCCAGGACAACAGTTATCTTCTTGTTTCTAACAGGAAAAGGGGGGAATCAAAGGGGTTCCACAGAATGAAGCTTCAGGGTGCTTTCTCCTCACTAGGACCCCAGCCCTCTTCCCTAGACAGTTACTAGGAACCCTCCCAGTTCAGTTTCCAATGCTGGGCAGAGGACTGCGCTCCACTGCGCTGCAGTCTCCTTACCCTACCTACACCCTACTATTTGGAAGTTAGGGGTCAGTCAGGCGCCCAGGGTCTCCCTCAACTTTCCCAGCGGGGACAGGACAAGGAACCCACAGGAGGAATAGAGAAGTGGAATTAATAGGCTGCTTCCCAGTCTAGAAGTTCAACCCTTACACTAGTCTCCTCCCACCTGCCAGGATAGCCTGTCCTCCAGCTGACTCTCACAGGTAGACAAAATGGCTGCCCCGCATTCCGCCTTATATAGGCTGCCCTTCAGTGGTCCAGAATGGACCAGAAGGTTCTGGAATGCCCTATGTTGGTCTATAGCCAGGTTCTGTTGGTGACAGTTGGGGCAGTTGGTGGCCACCATTTTAGGTGGTGCCAACTTTCCTGTCAGAACAGGCCTCTGGACCTGAGGTAAAAAACTATGAGGGGGAGAGGGAACACCTATCCCCCTGGCCAACACCTATAAAAATCCAGTAGACACAAAAATTAATAAGGGTACGAGGGGCAAAAAGGGGACAAAATAAATAAAAATTAGGAGGGACTTCGCCAAAAAGTCAGACAGGTCTAACACGCGTCCCCCCCAGCTGAAAGTGGGGAGAACTACCCAACCCCTTGGGAGTCCTCATCACTAAGGCGGAAATACCTGGAGAGACCGTCTGCATTGGCGTGGTCCACTCCAGGCCGGTGTTCCACCCGGAAGTCCATTCCCTGTAGGGAGATGGACCACCTCAACAGCTTGGGATTTTCCCCCTTCATTTGCATCAGCCAACGAAGGGGGCGGTGGTCAGTCTGAACCAGGAAGTGCGAGCCAAAGAGGTATGGCCGCAGCTTCTTCAGAGCCCACACCACCGCAAAAGCTTCCCTCTCAATTGCACTCCACTTCTGTTCCCGGGGAAGCAGTCTCCTGGATAGGAAGACTACAGGCTGATCCAGGCCCTCTTCATTTAGTTGCGATAACACTGCCCCAATGCCATGTTCGGATGCATCTGTTTGAACAATGAACTCCTTGGAGAAATCGGGAGCCTTCAGGACCGGTGCTTCGCACATTGCCTGCTTCAACTTTTCAAAGGCTTGCTGACAAGCCTTTGTCCATACTACCCGTCGAGGTTGTTTCCTAGAGGTGAGCTCTGTGAGGGGCGCTACAATAGTGCCATACCCCTTCACAAAGCGACGGTAGTAACCTGTGAGGCCCAGAAAAGCCCGGACCTCAGTTTGTGTCTTGGGGGGTTCCCAGGCCATGATTGCCTCAATTTTTGCCTGCAGGGGCTGCACTGACCCCCTACCCACCAAGTGTCCAAGGTACACAACCGACCCCTGCCCAATCTGGCATTTGCTGGCTTTGATGGTCAATCCAGCTTGTTTCAGCGCCTGGAGAACTGCTTGCAAATGTTGCAAGTGGTCCTCCCAACTGCTACTGAAGACAGCAATGTCATCCAGGTAAGCAGCCGAGAATCCCTCCATTCCAGAGAGGACCTGGTTCACCAGTCGCTGAAATGTGGCAGGAGCGTTCTTGAGACCAAAGGGCATCACGCAGAACTGGAAGTGTCCCTCGGGCGTGGAAAAGGCTGACCTTTCCCTTGCTCCATCTGTCAAGGAGATCTGCCAGTACCCTGAAGTGAGGTCAAAGGTACTGAGGTATTGGGCAGCTCCTAGCCGGTCAATTAACTCATCCGCCCTGGGGATTGGATGAGCATCAGTTTTGGTAACTGAGTTCAGTCCTCGGTAATCCACACAGAACCTCAGTTCTGGTGTGGTGCCCGGTGGGGCGGCTTTTGGGACTAGCACCACCGGACTGGACCAAGGGCTGCTGGACGGTTCTATCACTCCTAGCTCCAACATCTTGGCAACTTCGCCATGGATGCTAGCCTTCACCTTGTCCGACAGCCTATAGGTCTTGGATTTCACTGGGGGGCTGTCTCCTGTGTCCACATCATGGGTACACAGGTGGGTTCTTCCTGGGACAAGGGAAAACAGTGAAGAGTACTGCCCCAATACCTGTCGGCAGTCCTCTCGTTGCTCAGGAGTGAGAGACGGGGAGAGAATCACTCCCTCCACCGACCCATCCTTCTCTTGACATGAAAAGAGGTCTGGGAGAGGCTCGCTTTCTGCTTCCTCAGCACCATCAGTCACCAACATCAGGATGACCTCTGGCCTCTCATGGTGGGGTTTGAGGCGATTGGCATGCAGCACCCGTAGGGGCTGCCTCGGGGTCTTAAGATCCACCAAGTAAGTGGCCTTACCCTTTTTCTCCAACACCTCAAAGGGGCCTGTCCAACGATCCTGAAGGGCACTTAGCTCTCCAGGTTCCATCACCCAGACTTTCTGGCCAGGCTCCAACTCCACCGGGTGAGCATTCTGATCGTACCATTCCTTCATGACTGCCTGACTGGCCTCCAAGTTGTCAGCAGCCTGCTTCCACAACTTAGCCATCTGGCTTCTGAAGGCCAACATGTAGCTCACCACATCCTGGGGAGGTTTTCTGGGAGACTTCTCCCATCCTTCCTTCACCAGGCTGAGAGGCCCACGCACTGGGTGCCCATACAACAATTCAAATGGGCTGAAGCCCACTCCTTTCTGTGGCACCTCTCTGTAGGAGAACAGTAAGCAAGGTAGGAGGATGTCCCACTTCCTCCGTAAACTCTCTGGCAGACTTCTTATCATGCCCTTCAGGGTCTTATTGAACCTCTCAACCAGTCCATTGGACTGGGGGTGATAAGGAGTGGTGAACCGGTAGGTCACCCCACACTCCTTCCACATAGTCCGCATGTAAGCAGACAGGAAGTTAGTCCCCCTGTCAGACACAACCTCCTTTGGGAATCCTACCCTAGTAAAGATTCCCATCAGGGCCCTAGCCACCACAGGTGCAGTAACAGTCCTCAGAGGGATGGCCTCTGGGTACCGTGTGGCATGATCCACCAGAACCAGGATGAACCTGTGACCAGCTGTTGTTGGTGGATCCAATGGCCCTACAATGTCGATGCCCACCCTTTCAAAGGGGGTGCTAACGACAGGAAGTGGTTCCAGGGGAGCCTTTAGCTTCACCCCTGTCTTCCCACTGGCCTGGCAGGATACACATGTCCTACAGTATGTGTTGGACGCCGCTTTCATCTGAGGCCAGTAAAAGTGGAGAACAAGCCGTGCAAAGGTCTTGTCCTGGCCTAAGTGTCCTGCCAGTGGTATCGCATGAGCCAATTCCAGCAGAAAGGCTCGGTATTGCTGCGGGACCACCAAGGCCCTTGATGAGCCAGGTAGAGGAACCTTAGGTTCACTGTAGAGGAGGCCATCCTCCCAGTAAATATGGTGGTGTCCCGTAGCATCACCTGCTGCCTGGGCTTCAGCCTGACGCCTCAGTCCCTCAAGGGTAGGGCACTCCCTCTGCCCCCTACAGAATTCCTCTCTGGTAGGGCCTCCCTCCACATGCCATTCAGCAGGGATGGGCAAATCCTCCAGAGAGTCTACTTCCCCCTCCACGGACTCCTGGCCTACCACTGCAGGTGGCCGATCTGTCACATGGGGCGTGGAAGCAGGAGCAGGCTGTCCCTGTCTCCGTTTCTGACCCTTTTTAGCAGCGGGTTGGGCCATTGTTCCAGGCTCCAACCCAGGCGAACTCCCTCTCCGGGCAGTCGCAGACCTTGTGCTGACACAGGCCCAGTTAGGTGTACCCAGCATCGCAGAATGCGTCCGGTATTCCACCTCTCTCCAAGTGTTGTGTTCCATGTCATTCCCCAACAGACAATCGACTGGCACGGCAGGGCTTACGGCAACTCGAAGTGAACCTGCAACCCCCTCCCACTCAAAGGGAACCTCAGCCACTGGATAGTGGCCCATTCTGCCGTCAGCCATCGCGGCGGGGTGGAGTACATTAGGAACAACCTGCTCTGGGGACACCAGCTGACTTCTCACCATAGTCATGCTGGCTCCTGTATCCCTCAGAGCCTCCCCTCTCTGGCCATTGATGGTAACCCATTGCCCATACTTTGTAGTATTTGGGGGCACCTGGATCTTTGGCACCATCTCCCGCTCTCCCAGGGACACTAAGGTGACACCCGCCCACTCACCCCCCTTATCTAAGGGCAACTCCTCCCCGAGCGCTACACTAGCTACTCCCGGTGACTTTCCTCCGGTGGGAGGGGGTGGTCTCTTTGGGCATCTGACATCTCCCTTATAATGTCCAACGCCACCGCATTCAAAACAGTGGGGAACCCTGGGCTGCTGGCTTTGGCCAGGATAAGGGTTCCGGGGCGGGTTTGCCCTAGGGGTGAAACCTGCTCCCTTCCCTTGGAAGTTATTTTGGGGACCTTTAGAGAACTCTTTCTTTTTCTCCCCCCCTTCCTTCTTCTGGGGGGCGCCCTGTCCGGCTTTTTGAGATTCCCCTCCAGTCCCCTTGGAGGACACCCGAGTACTTGTCCAGATGTCCGCCTCCTCTGCAAGCTTCCGGGGATTGGTCAGCTTGCTGTCTACCAGGTGTTGGCGCAGCTCGGGAAAACATTTCTCGAGGAGGTGTTCTTTCAAAAATAGATTGTACAGCCCCTCATAATCCTTTACCTCACTGCCCTTGACCCAACCCTCTAAGGCCTTTCTGGCATAATCAAGGAAGTCCACCCAGTTCTGAGTGCCCATCTTGTGACTCCCCCTAAACTTCTGTCGGTACCTCTCTGGGGTGAGCCCGAACTTCCTCAATAACGCCAACTTCATGGTGGGGTAGTTTGTCTGTTCCTCTGGATCCAGGGCCAGCAAGGTGTCCCGACCAGCAGGAGGCATGTACTTGTACAAACTACCCCCCCAGTGCTTCTCCTGCACTCCATGAACCTTCAAAGAAACCTCATAAGCGGCCAGCCACTTAGCTACATCATCCCCCTGACTGAAACTCGCTATCAGGTCCTTTGGGATATAGGGTTTGGTCTCCCTGGCTGACTCTTTTGGTTCGCTGCCACCATTCCTAACAGGAGAGGACCCCCGTCGCAGACTTTGGAGCTCCAGTTCCTTCAGTCTAAACTCGTGGACCATCCTCCTCTCCTCTTTCTCCTGCTCCAACTTAGCCATCTCCCACTTTAGCTGTCTTTTCTCTCTCCTATCGGTGAGCTCGGCTTCTGTTAGGCTTCTCCCAGAGATGCTACTGCCCTTACTGGAATAGGACATTGGTTTGGTGAGTAAGTTTTCCCCCTTATCGCGGAATAACTCTTCTACCTCCCCCAGCATGTCCTGGTCAACCTCTTCATCCTCCTCCTTTGTCTCTTGGTGTGCCTCCACCCAGGCCCTAAGGCTAGTCTGGAGCTCCCCCTTCCTGGCACCCTGTTTGAAAAAGACCCCCATTTGTTGGCAGAACATTCTCAATTGGGGCACGGAATAGACTTCCAGGTTTTCCACTGCAAACTCCATTGTGAGTCTGGCAAACCTGGATACACACCAGAAATTTCAGAGGGGTAAGGGTAACCTAAAACCAACTCCACCCACCACCAGGAATAAATTTAGAAAAAACAAAAGGACTAATTGGGAGGGCCGCAAGGAGAAAACTCCTGGTGTAGGTTAGGTGTATTACGTCAAATTACTAGTAAGTAGCTGCAACCAAGTCCGCAATCCCACCGCTGCCACCAATATGTTGGAATTAGGTAGCCTGGCCTAGGGCAAGACTAACATCTAGAGGCACAGTGTAAAGGTTACAGACCACCCAAAAGTAACTTCACGCAATAGCACTCAAAAAGAAAACACTACACCAAAATTATATGAAAATACGTGTTGCTTTATATAAAAATAATATGCTCTCTGTTGTCAAATTTAAGTATCTCACATGTAATTAGCTCAGAAACAGTTTAAATCACTTTCAGGGTCAACAATTATGCTTTTCAAATTATTGGCAGATTATCCCTTAATACATTCAGGTTGGTTGGATTATAGCAGGAATACTTATTCAAGTCTAAAACAGAAGAGCGACCAACATTTGTAAAACAGATAAATCATCTGGACATTTGGCAAATAAATCTTACTCTTTTATAATTCAATCAAGTAATGTCTGTACCCAGCTTACTTTATATTATTTCCAAACACAGCTTTACTTTAAGTTTTGGCACAAACAACTTCTAAATCCAAGCAGAGCAACACTCCCATCTACATTAGAGACATTTAGATAATCTTATTACTCAAATGAAGGCCATTGGGTTAGCCCACTTAAACCAGCATTTAATTATGCCCTTGTAGGGGGAATGGAATTCTATGGAGTACACTAGACTTGCTTTACACAGTACCAGTAATTGTCTCCTTTTAGCTCACAGTCAAAGAGGGTTTTCTCAGGTTACCCACCACGTTATGAATTGCAGTAACTGCGAGGAGCAACAACCATTACTGGGTTACCAGGTGATCACAGGCTCTAGCGCCACCTTCCCCCTCCAGATAACCTCCTTACTGTCAGTTACGGGCTCCTTCGAGGTCCCTCCTGCCGAGCCAGCTGCCTTTTTAGTGCTGGGGCGGGGGAATAGTGAAGCGCCCTCGCTTCCTGGATACTAGGGCAGAGAGTTGGTGAAGCGCCCTCAGGAAGGCCCCCTTTCCGCTCGCGCTGGCTCCTTTCTGAAGCGCCTGAGCGAAGGGGGGGGAAAAAAATGAAGCCTCACTCTTTCTGGCCGGGAACGCGCTGATCGCGGGGACATGCGCAATGCGCTCCTCGCTCCTCACACCCGGATCTGTCCCTCGGCGCGCAGCTCACACACGAGCACTCGCCGAAACCGCCTCCTCACAGCGCTCCTCACCCGAAAGTGACGTCGTCGATTTCCACTGCCCCGGCCTCCACTGCGCATGCGCGGGGGAAAAGCGTCTCCGCTCCGGGCCTGTTCAATCCTCGGCCCCTTCTCTCACCACAGTTCGACAATTTCACGGGGGAATTAGCGCGCTGGCGCCGGGATGGAGCACTGCGCTCCCACTTATCTCCGGATCCACACAAAGCGCGACAGGTGCCCCCGGGGTCCCGTTTTCGGTGCTGGCCTCACAAGGTTGCCCAGGCTCGAGGGAATCTTCCACCAGGCTCCAACCACTGATTCATCAACACAGGGTCGGCTCCTTGCCAGTTCTGACCCAGGTAAGAGGTGCCCAGTGCCACCCAGGACAACAGTTATCTTCTTGTTTCTAACAGGAAAAGGGGGGAATCAAAGGGGTTCCACAGAATGAAGCTTCAGGGTGCTTTCTCCTCACTAGGACCCCAGCCCTCTTCCCTAGACAGTTACTAGGAACCCTCCCAGTTCAGTTTCCAATGCTGGGCAGAGGACTGCGCTCCACTGCGCTGCAGTCTCCTTACCCTACCTACACCCTACTATTTGGAAGTTAGGGGTCAGTCAGGCGCCCAGGGTCTCCCTCAACTTTCCCAGCGGGGACAGGACAAGGAACCCACAGGAGGAATAGAGAAGTGGAATTAATAGGCTGCTTCCCAGTCTAGAAGTTCAACCCTTACACTAGTCTCCTCCCACCTGCCAGGATAGCCTGTCCTCCAGCTGACTCTCACAGGTAGACAAAATGGCTGCCCCGCATTCCGCCTTATATAGGCTGCCCTTCAGTGGTCCAGAATGGACCAGAAGGTTCTGGAATGCCCTATGTTGGTCTATAGCCAGGTTCTGTTGGTGACAGTTGGGGCAGTTGGTGGCCACCATTTTAGGTGGTGCCAACTTTCCTGTCAGAACAGGCCTCTGGACCTGAGGTAAAAAACTATGAGGGGGAGAGGGAACACCTATCCCCCTGGCCAACACCTATAAAAATCCAGTAGACACAAAAATTAATAAGGGTACGAGGGGCAAAAAGGGGACAAAATAAATAAAAATTAGGAGGGACTTCGCCAAAAAGTCAGACAGGTCTAACAGTTGCCCTTCACATATTGATGTAATTTGTGGTCAATAGATTATGAAACAGTTGAATATTTCTCTTCATACAAATTTTGAACTTATTCCCCAGTCTGTGAAGATACTATGCTTTTTTGTTATCAAATTTGCAATTTCAGGTGATGTCCAGGTTACTTCTGCTATTTTTGTAAACAATGGTCCTTAGAATGACAGAAGTAACCTGTTTTTTATAAACAGACAAGGGGCCCCGATGAGTAACTAAGGACCCCGGGTATCAATTATTTTTGTAAACAATGGTCCTTAGAATGACAATATAGAGGAAAAAAAAAGATATAGACCTAAATGGGTGCTATATATGTCCTGTGTCCAGCCGGACAAGGAATTTTAATAAGACAATGTATTTAGAGGTGGCAAGAAATATACAAAAGAACAGAACAACGGGACGCAATCCTGCACCCGATACAAAGGACAGGGAGCAAACTAAACAAACAATGAAAGGTTAAACAAAACAAGTTACAGACAAAAAGCTGGAGCTGCGGAAGCTTGTAATAATCATATAATACAACAAGCTAAACCAAATAGTAATGGTTTAGCTAGTTGTATTGTAAGGATTTCCAGACTTGAATTCTGTTGCATCTGTGCATGTGGAGGGTAGATATCTGAGGTCTTCCTGTGCAGCCAGTGGTTTCAAGATATTAAATCTATTCAGATTATCGCTGTTACCATGTGATTTATAATGGGGTTAGAATAAAGTTTTGTTTGTTTCCCTTCGAAACACCTCTAAAGGCTTTTGAAAGGAGCCAATATCACCTGAGGACTTATTTTCTGAGGAAATTGTTCTGGATGTGGTTCCTTATCAACGAGAGTCTGGACAGATCTAGTGTGACAAATCATTTGCAGAGGGCTTTTCTTTTGCATTTCCTCTACTCAAGGATTATTTGCAGAGGAAATTGTTGTTGTTTTTAGGTGTAAGTCACTAACACACTCTGCCACCGCACACTAAGAGCACGCCTCCACGACGCCGGGATCCAAGAGAAGGCCCTGGACTGGACCACCTCCTTCCTCTCCGGGAGCCCAGAGCGTCCGCCACCCCCCCTTCCACTCCGAAGCCACCGAGACCATCTGCGGCGTACCCCAAGGCTCATCTCTCAGCCCAACGTTGTTCAATGTCTACATATCACCGCTCGCCTACGTCGCCCGACACCATGACCTAAACATCATCTCCTACACCAACGACACCCGGCTGATCCTCTCGTTCACCAAGGACCCCCCCACACCCCAAAAACAACCTCCACGAAGGAATGAAGGCCATCGCCAACTGGATGAAGAACAGCCGACTGAAGCTGAACTCGGACAAGACGGAGGTACTCATCCTCGGTCCCACCCCCTCAACCTGGGATGACTCCTGGTGTCCAACAGCACTAGGAGCACCCCCTACACCCACCAACCACGCACGAAACCTAGGGGTCATCCTCGACTTCACACTCTCCATGACAAAGCAGGTCACCGCCGTCTCCTCCTCCTGCTTCAACACCCTCCGCATGCTTCGCAGGATCTTCAAGTGGATCCCCACCGAAACTAGAAGGACGGTCACTCAGGCCCTCATCAGCAGCAGACTGGACTATGGCAATGCAGTCTACGCAGGAGCCCCGGCCAAACTCCTGAAACAACTCCAACCCATCCAGAACGCCTCCGCTCGCCTGATCCTGGATATCCCCCGCCGCAGCCACATCACACCCCAACTGAGAGACCTGCACTGGTTCCCCGTCAACAAGAGGATCACCTTCAAGCTCCTCACCAACGCACACAAGGCACTCCACAACACCGGACCAGCATACCTCAACAGACGACTCAGCTTCTACACCCCCACCCGCAGCTCTGCTCCACAGATCTCGCCCTCGCCTCCGTCCCCCGCATCCGAAGAGTGACCGGCGGCGGCAGATCGTTCTCCCACCTCGCCACCAAGACGTGGAACACCCTCCCCATCCGCCTACGGCAGACCGAAGACCTTCTAACCTTCAGGAGACTCCTCAAGACCTGGCTCTTCAAACAGTAGCAGCATCCCCCCACCTGTAGCGCCTTGAGACCCTCACGGGTGAGTAGAGCGCTTTACAAATTCTATGATTGATTGGTTGATTGATCCACGAAAGTCTGGGCAGAACTGTTATAATATTTTATTTGTGGAGGGTTCCTTTTCTGCAGTAGTTCCTGGGGGTTTGGTACTGTCACTAAGTGCTCGCCTGTAGCGCGTCGGGCTTTAAATAAAGAATGAGGGTATGATTTTTAATTTTTGCTGTGCTGGTTAATGCTGATTCGTGTTCTCGTTCACTTATGTTTGCAGAGATGCAGCCGAATGGAGGTCAACTCCGTTTGAATCCTGTAAGGGGGGGCGAGCCATTTTGTGGTTGACCTTGCTGAAACATGAGGTGTGCACTCAGCGTTCGACAGCTCTCTGTCAGTAGGGAGGGTTGTACTGTATTGAGGTTCTATATTAGTAAAAGATCTTGTTTGCTTGAATATCAGAAACAATTTCGCAGTTCTTTCTTTTAATTGCATTGCCTTTTGTTTTTCTCTCTTTTTATTTTGTTTTCTTATTTTCTTTTGTTTGCTTCTTGAGGTGACAGCTGGTCCCATGAAGGAAGTTAGTAAAGAGCAATTATTAAGAGAATGCATTGCTTCAAGTGACACGAAAGTGTTGGTATCAAACATTGGCTCAGCATGATTGGGTTTTTCACAACCATTGTTGTAAGAGACCATGTGCACTTCGGCTACCATACAAGGCTTTCTTTGCAGTTGTCAGGGAGGGAATCAGTTGGAGAAGTATTTGTGGTGGCAATAAATTCCTCAGTGTCTGTGGCTGTAGAAGATCTAGGAAGCTTGTTATCTGTATTAGGAGGGGAAATGCGCCCTGATGCTTTGTATTTCCTCAACCAGGGTGGATACAATGGTTGGAAATTCCTGCAGTTTTTCAATAATAGGACTGCAGTCTCAATGTAACTAGACCTATGATATGAAATGTTTTTTCTATATTTTTTATCTCGTTTTTGTCTTTTATACACTCTCATTTCATCTTAGGATTGTGAAGAAATATTCGGAATTTTAAATGATAATATTTTGTAAGAATATTTTTTATAGATCGATTTGTATGTGCTTTTATGGTTATTTTTTTAATATGAGCGAATAAAGATGATGATGATGATGACTGCAGCTACAACACTGGTTCTGTTTATTACATTTATACCATGATTCCTCTGGTTTGCCCGCCTCGAGGCAGGGGCGGTAGGCGCTATATGTAGCAGCTACAATGGAATAGTCAGCCTGTGTCATGGTAGTCCCTCTTTTATGTCTCTTACTTTTTCACACTTGGACACGAGCTCTGCTGCGCTGCGCGTGCGCAGAGCGCGCGCGTTAGGCTTTTATGGGTTACCGCTTGCGGTACTGCGCGTGCGCAGTGTCCGCGCCGCTGCCGGTCAGATGAGGTTATTAATGTTAAGCAGACGTGTGCCGCTCTCTGTACGTCAGTCTTCTGGTTTCCATGGGGACGGGCTAGTACGTCACGGCCGATGAGTAAACCTGGCAACCAGCTGGCGCCTCGCACACCTCCCCCCCTCGCGCAGTCAGCCGTGCGTTCTGCTGACGTCAAAGTGACGTCAATGAGGCGGCACGACCTGTCAGCGCCGAGAGGGGAAGCGACGCGAGGGCACGCGGCGAGGGGGGTTTCCAGTCAAGAGCGAGCGCGCGGAGGAGGTGCGAGACAGAGCGCGCGAGGGGAAGGCAGCGCGAGCAGGAGACCGGCGCGAGCTCTTCTTCAGTCACACACAGGCGCGAGGACACCTGCGCGAGGTACTGACTCGAAGAGGCAGCGCGAGAACTGGCGCGAGGGGGGGTGCCTGGCTGCTGGCAGCACGTGGCCACTGGAGCGAGCGGGAGCGCGAGGACGGCAGGGCTGAGAGGCGCGAGCAGAGAGCGGCGCGCGGCAGAGCGTCAACGGCCGTTGGAGGGAGAGCGGCGCGCGGCAGAGCCGTTAACGGCCGTTGGAGGGACACAGGCGCGAGGACTCTGGGAGAGAGGGCTTCAGGGTCCACGGAGGGCTTTCAAAGAGAGACTGTGGTGATGGAGGGAGACCCTGGCACCCACCTAAGTGGGAAACTCTGAGGTGGAGAGGCAGAGACTCCACAGGGGAGAGCCCCGAGTATAGAGCGGGCTCTCCTGGCGCCTCTCGGTCTCTCGGGGGGGGGGGGGGTCGCCTGCTTGACCCCTGTGGAGACGGGCACTGGCCTCGGAGAGACACATGGGGGCCATATGCGCCCCCCCCCGCCTCGGTGCCACCCACGGACACCTGGTGCCCGAGGCAGCTGGGGACAGGGGTCACCCCCCATGGGTGGTCTTTCGGCCCCTGATCCGCACATGGCAGCTTTAGGCGTGGGGGCACCCGAGGCCACCGTGCGATGCCCACACCAGCACATGGTGACCTTAAGCTCGGGGACACCTGTGATGCCCACAGCAGGGGTCTGACCAGAACATGGTGACCTTAAGCTCGGGAGCTTCATGTAGAGCCACAGAGGGGCTGGCACTGACCACTGGTGAGTCTCTGACCAGCACCTGAGGCCACCCTGTAATGGCCACAGATGGGGGTCCTACCGTCTGGGGTGCGGGCACTGACCACAACTTGGTGTCTGACCAGCACATGGTGACTTTGAGCCTGGAGGCATCATATGGTGCCACAGAGGGGGCAGGCAGTGACCGCAGGTGGGTGCCTGACCAGCACATGGTGGCGGTGGCACTGACCACAGGTGATATGGTAGCTTTATCCCTGGGGGCCCCTGGGGGCCCCTGAGGCCACCCTCGAATGCCCACAGCTGGGTGTCTGACCAGCACATGGCGGCTTTAGCCTCGGGGGCACCTGAGGCCACCCTCTAATGCCCACGGACGGGGTCTTGCCTTCTGGGGTGCGGAAACTGACCATTGGTGGGGGTGTCTGACCAGCACACGGTGACCTTGAGCCTGGCGGCATCATGTGGTGCCACTGACCCCAGGTGGGTGTTTGACCAGTACATGGAGACCTAAGGCCCGGGGCACCTGAGGGCATCAGGGTCTTGCCTCCAGAGGGGCAGCCACTGACTCCATCCAAGTAATGCACACGGTGACTCTGGCGGTGTCAGACACTTGAGACCTGCGAGGTCTGAGCCCGTGCGGGGGTGGGGTGGACCACTGCCCTTCCATCCCCTGCCCTCTAGGGACACTCATCTGGAGGGGTCCACTGCCCTTCCATTCCCTGCCCTCTAGGTGCACTCATCTGAAGGGGTGGGGTGGAGGGGTCCACTGCCCTTCCATTCCCTGCCCTCTAGGTGCACTCATCTGGAGGGGTCCACTGCCCTTCCATTCCCTGCCCTCTAGGTGCACTCATCTGGAGGGGTCCACTGCCCTTCCATTTCCTGCCCTCTAGGTACACTCATCTGGAGGGGTCCACTGCCCTTCCATTCCCTGCCCTCTAGGTGCACTCATCTGAAGGGGTGGGGTGGAGGGGTCCACTGCCCTTCCATTCCCTGCCCTCTAGGTGCACTCATCTGGAGGGGTCCACTGCCCTTCCATTCCCTGCCCTCTAGGTACACTCATCTGGAGGGGTCCACTGCCCTTCCATTTCCTGCCCTCTAGGTACACTCATCTGGAGGGGTCCACTGCCCTTCCATTCCCTGCCCTCTAGGTGCACTCATCTGAAGGGGTGGGGTGGAGGGGTCCACTGCCCTTCCATTCCCTGCCCTCTAGGTGCACTCATCTGGAGGGGTCCACTGCCCTTCCATTCCCTGCCCTCTAGGTACACTCATCTGGAGGGGTCCACTGCCCTTCCATTCCCTGCCCTCTAGGTACACTCATCTGGAGGGGTCCACTGCCCTTCCATTTCCTGCCCTCTAGGTACACTCATCTAGAGGGGTGGGATGGAGGGGTCCACTGCCCTTCCATTTCCTGCCCTCTAGGTACACTCATCTAGAGGGGTGGGATGGAGGGGTCCACTGCCCTTCCATTTCCTGCCCTCTAGGTACACTCATCTAGAGGGGTGGGATGGAGGGGTCCACTGCCCTTCCATTCCCTGCCCTCTAGGTACACTCATCTAGAGGGGTGGGATGGAGGGGTCCACTGTCCTCCCATTCCCTGCCCTCTAGGTGCAATCATCTGGTGCTGAGCGGCCGGCCCATCTCTTCTGACCCCTCACACGGGTGTGCACTTGTGGGTTTCATTTCAACCTCCCTTCGCTGTTTCTAATGAGGTACAAAAGTGCCCTTGTTTCTGCCTGCAAGAGGACGTTTCATGACGGAAACATTCTTACGAGAAGCCTGAACGATTGTGTCATTGGGCAGTGTCAGGGCCTGGAAAATCCCAGTTACATCGGTGGTGCCCTGGTAATCCGGGTGGCCCGTTTCTGGTGGCAGAGCAGGTGATGGCTGCCTAAGAGCTACTCAAGGAGGGCTCTGTACAGCACAGTGGGACACACTAACATCTTCTCGGTCTCCCCTCCTGGGGGGGGGGCATTCACACTCCCCCAGTCCCGTAAGTGCCATGGGGAGCCAGCTGTAAGAGGCACAGGTGGCCTGTGCACGTCCTTCCACTGCTGGCCACACTGACATGCCATCTGTTCCAGGGGGCATTAAAGCTCCCCAGTCCTAGGTGCAGAAGGGAGCCTGCTTCTCTCTAGGGGCAAAGAACAAGTGTCGCCCCATTGGGCAGCTGCCACGCCTGAGGTTGCCTTTGGTTTAGCTATCTTTGTGGCACTGGCTGGGTCTGTTTCTATACCCTGCTGCATGGCACTGGGCTGGTCCTCCAACCTCCATCGTTACCCGTGTGTGGCACCTGCTGGGTCTATCTCTATACCCACAGGGCTGGTCCTCCTTCCTGCCCGTTTGTGGCACCTGCTGGGTCTGTCTCTATACCCACAGGGCTGGTCCTCCTTCCTACCCGTGTGTGGCACCTGCTGGGTCTGTCTGTACCCTGCAGGGCTGGTCCTCCATCCTACCCCTGTGTGGCAGCGGCTGGATCTGTCTCTGTTCACTACAGGGCACGGGTCTAATCCTCATCCTACCCATGTGTGGCACCGGCTGGGTCTGTCTGTACCCTGCAGGGCACGGGCCTGGACCGCCCAGCCTCAACCCCTGCCTGTGTGGCATGGGTGGGTCTGCCTCCTTGGGTGGTTTCTCCCAGTGTGGCCCCACATTGCGGCCCCGCGTGTTGTTGACTTTAGGACCGGTCTCAGCAGCTTCCAGTGGTGTCGGTGGAGGCCGTCACCCGAGCAGGCGGTGGGAGGGGATGTGCGTGAGCCGCTTACGCACACACGGCCTCAGGTGTCCAGGCTGCTGACTCGGCCCTATAAAAGCATCCTTCAGAGCTCCGCCTGTGGGGCTCCCCCTAGGGCCTGCTGCGGGCAGGGCGCAGATGGCAGGAAGGACGTGCAGAGCGCTGCTGCTGCTAAATACATCCATCTGACCCTCGGGGCGGCCTGGAGCTGCGCTCCCAGGGGGGCTGCTTGTGAGTTCAAGGCCGCACCGGGCTCTTTAGCTTGAGATGCCTCGGAGTGTGCGTGAGGGTGGCGGGCGTCAGGCACGTATTCGAGTCCAGTGTAAGACGCTTCTGAGGGTAAAGGGCACATCTGGGGAGGAGTGGGCCTGAGAGGGTACAAAAGGGGGTGGTGATGGACGGAGCATTGAACCAATCAAACACACACCCAGTCAACAGATCTGGGTTTAATCCATCACCGTTCTTTAGCCCAGTCTGCCACCCCAGTTCAGACATGGCTATATGCAAATCAGTCTGACCCTGTGCCTCATGGGAACAGTCCAGCCCGAACTGCCAAGCCATGCCTTCCCTGGACCGGAAACAAGCTTCTGAGGACCGGTTTCTGGCATTACAGCCGTCTTCAGCCCGGCTTGCTTGAATCCAGTGGCAAAGTGAGCAAGGGACTCACGTCTGAACATACCCTGCCACACTTATGGCGAACAAAGTGGTACACAAGGGGGTGATGGTGGACGGAGCATCTGAACCAAACAAACACTCACACCCAGTCAACAGATCTGGGTTTAATCCATCACCGTTCTTTAGCCCAGTCTGCCACCCCAGTTCAGACATGGCCATATGCAAATCAGTCTGACCCTGTGCCTCATGGGAACAGTCCAGCCCGAACTGCCAAGCCATGCCTTCCCTGGACCGGAAACAAGCTTCCGAGGACCGGTTTCTGGCGTTTTGTACCAGTCTTAGAGGGTGGCAGGTGTATGGGCACAAGTTCGAGTGCGGTTTAAGACGCTTCTCTGAGGATAAAGGGCACATCTGAAGGAGTGGGCGGTCTTAGAGGGTGGCAGGCGTGGGGGCACGTGTTCGAGTGAGTGTAAGACGCTTCTCTGAGGATAAAGGGCACATCTAGGGCAGTGGGCAGCATCGAAGGGTGTCACTTTGTATCCTCCATTCTCTTTTCTGCCTTCTTTGGTTACTGTATGCGGCCTGTGCTTGCTCTAATCTGCTGTGGTTCTTCCTGTGCCCAGGTGCTGTTCGTGCCAGTCTGCAGCTGCATGTGTCTCTCCTGTGCCCCCCAGCAGCAGTGTCCCGTCTGAACCATGGTGGTCATGGCCGATTGCAGCGCCCCCCGCTGCAGACCCCTGCGGGTGGGCTTCTATGACATCGAGCGGACCCTGGGGAAGGGAAACTTTGCAGTGGTGAAGCTCGCCAGGCATCGAGTGACCAAGACCCAGGTGAGAGCACAGGGTCAGGTGCCCCAGGTGGGACGGGGGCGTCCTTGCTCAGTGTGTGTCACCCCCAGGTGGGACGGGGCGTCCTTGTTCAGTGTGCGTCACCCCCAGGTGGGACGGGGGCGTCCTTGTTCAGTGTGCGTCACCCCCAGGTGGGACGGGGGCGTCCTTGTTCAGTGTGTCACCCCCAGGTGGGACGGGGGCGTCCTTGTTCAGTGTGTGTCACCCCCAGGTGGGACGGGGGCGTCCTTGTTCAGTGTGTGTGAACCCCAGGTGGGACGGGGGCGTCCTTGTTCAGTGTGTGTGAACCCCAGGTGGGGCGGGGGCGTCCTTGTTCAGTGTGTGTCACCCCAGGTGGGACGGGGCGTCCTTGTTCAGTTTGTGTCATCCCAAGTGGGACGGGGCGTCCTTGTTCAGTTTGTCACCCCAGGTGGGACGGGGCGTCCTTGTTCAGTGTGTGTCACGCCCAGGTGAGAGGCCAGGGCCGGGTACCCACGCCCCAGGTGGGACAGGGCATCCTTGTTCACTTTGTGTCATTTCGTGCAGCATATCTTCAATCTGAGTCTTAAATGTGACATTCTGAGGGCAAAGTGTGTCGAATGCACCTCTCGGGATGTATGTCATCTTAACGCATGCTTTTACTACGCATGCCTTTACAACGCAGATTTTACAACGCAAGTCGTTACAACGACTTGCGTTGGGGGCACTGGATAGTGAATAGTTTAATTTACTATATCAACTCCAGTCCCCGTGGATAGTAGGGAAGGTTTTGGATAGTAAATTAAACTATTCCCTATCCTGCATCGCCCCCAGCGCAATTCGTTGTAACAACTTTCGTTGTAAAACCTGCGTTTTAAAGGTACTGCGTAGTGAAAGTTGCGTCGTAAAGGATGTTTCCCGTAAGGGTATGTCACCTATGCAGCCTCCTCAGAAGGGGTGGGTACACCGACATCCCACCACATGCCCCCCCCCCCCGAAAGACTCCACCCTGGCCAAGCATGATTGCATCAAGCAGATGACAGGCGGTGAGCTGGCGGCAATCTCACGGTGCACCGCAGGGACATCCCAGCACAGGCCAAGAGCGACCAAGCCGAGCACAAAATGGATTCCAGCCCCTGCCCCACGCCTCAGTGCCCACCCCATAGTGATGATCCGAGCTGCTGTGAGCCGTGCACTGTTCTCTGCAATCCCTTGCTTGGCATCCCTTCCTGAAGTCCCTGTGCATTGAACCAGCTGTCCCTTCACCTGCCCCATGTGTCTGATGCTTGGCAGACCCTGGCAGGCGATGTTTTGTGTCGCACATGTGGGTCTTGTGATGTCACCTCTCACTCCTCGTCTCTAAACCCAACACTCCATGTTTACATCGGCAGGTTGCCATCAAAATCATTGACAAAACCAGATTGGACCCATCGAATCTGGAGAAGATCTACAGGGAAGTCCAAATCATGAAGCTGCTGAACCACCCGCATATCATCAAGCTGTACCAGGTAAGGGCTCGCTGTGTCCTCTGGGGCTTCACCCCGTCCCTGCACCTTCTCGTGCCTTCTCTTGCGTAGCTCCTGCGGCTGCAGATTGCTTCCTGGTGCCTGTGGTGTGATAGAGGCTTGTTTCCTGGTGCCTGTGGTGTGATAGAGGCTTGAGCTGGCACTCCAGATCTTTCTACCGCTGCACCAGCTGGTACCTCCCATGGGTTCGAGCTGGGCATTCAGTCTTTCCTGGAAGACCTCGTGTGGGGCCTTTGTGTTGGGTTTAGAGCACTGGCAGTCACCAGTTGGCATCTCTCACGCTACCACTGTTAGTTTGCGTGTGTGTGTGTCATGAGCACGCTTGTGTATCAGGAGCCAGTGAGGTGTGGTGTGAGGGAAGTTGAGGATGAGTCTGGACGTTGAGGTCTGGATGGTTTGCGGTGGTCTTCTGAGTTTCTTGCTGATTCCTGCGTCAAGAGTGCACCCATAGCTCTTGCTGGTAACTAGGTCTTGTGCGAGGGTCTTTCGGGTGTTGCTCAGCAGCCATTTGAAGATTTCCAGGTTCTGACTGTGGCATGACCTGTTAATCTGGCAAGGGCTGGCAGTCCCCAGGGTTGGACCCAGGTTCAGGCGTGACTCTGGCCTGTCCCCAAGCGTGACTCTGGCCCGTCCCCAGGGGTTGCACCCAGGTTCTTCCCATGGCATGTCCCCAGGGGTTGCACCCAGGTTCTTCCCAGGGGTTGCACCCAGTTTCTTCCCCTTGGTGTGACCTTGGCCTGTCCCCAGGGGTTGCACCCAGTCTCCTCCCATGGCGTGACTCTGCCCTGTCCCCAGGGGTTGCACCCAGGTTCTTCCTCATGGCCTGCCCCCAGGGGTTGCACCCAGTTTCTTCCCCTTGGTGTGACCTTGGCCTGTCCCCAGGGGTTGCACCCAGTCTCCTCCCATGGCGTGACTCTGCCCTGTCCCCAGGGGTTGCACCCAGGTTCTTCCCCATGGCCTGCCCCCAGGGGTTGCACCCAGTTTCTTCCCCTTGGTGTGACCTTGGCCTGTCCCCAGGGGTTGCCCAGTGTCTCCTCCCATGGCGTGACTCTGCCCTGTCCCCAGGGGTTGCACCCAGGTTCTTCCCCATGGCCTGCCCCCAGGGGTTGCACCCAGGTTCTGGTGTGACTCTGGCCTGTCCCCATGTTCTGGTGTGACCCTGGCCTGTCCCAGGGGTTGCACCCAGGCTCTTCCCATGGCGTGACCTGCCCGCGGCTCCGGTGATCGCATTACAGGCCGGGCCGGTTCTCTTTAATCGTCTTTATGTGGATCCGTCTGGAGGCCTCGGTGGAAGGAACCAGGGGCCACTGAGTGCGCGTGGATTAGGGCGCTCAGCCTCCACGTGGACGAGGATCGGGGGGGGCACGTGAGGGGCCGGGCACCCTGAGTGGTGCTGGCGATGGTGTGAGCCCATGCCATGCCCAGCCCTCACGTGGACGAGGATCGGGGGGTGTGTGGGGGGAGGGGGGGTTGCACGTGAGGGGCGATGGTGTGAGCGCATGCCATGCCCCCACGTGGACGAGGATCAGGGGGCACGTGAGGGGTCGGCCTCCCTGAGAGGTGCTGGTGATGGTGTGAGCGCATGCCATGCCCGCTCGGTGCCAGGAAGGGCACGCCGGGCCTGGAGCCGCTGTGGCTGCGTCAGCGGCCGGTGGGGGCACGCACCAGGTGCTGTGTGCGTCACTGGCCGGTGGGGGCACGCACAGGGCCGGGTGCTGGTTGCGTCACCAGCTGGTGGGGGCACGCACCAGGTGCTGCCTGCGTCACCGGCCGGTGGGGGCACGCATCGGGCCCTGCCGTGGTTGGCCACATTCCTGGCATAGTTCAGGCTCCGCTTGCGCCACCCAGAGGCCGTCCCCGCAGCTGGCTGCCTTGTTGTCGCAGGTGGCAGTGCCCTTTCGGTGCCAGCCAGGGACGAGCCTTTCCAAGGCAGTAGGGGATGTCGCCTTCCTCCCCTCCGTGCCGGCCCGAGAGCTTGTTGTTTGCTATATGTGCGCAATTCTCTGATTCGGGATTTGGGAGTCTCGAGCCTTTCTTCTAAATTGCTGCGTCCAGCCTTTGATTCTGTGTCTGGCGCCTTTATCACATTCATTTCCTCCGCCTACCTTCCCGCTCCCATGTGTAGCATTGACCTCTGCGGCGCTCCCTGCGCCCTGGTTCTCGCCTAGCCCATGCGCCCCGTACACCAGCCGGCACTCCACGCCATGTCATCTTGCGTTACACCAGCCGGCACTCCACGCCATGTCATCTTATGTTACACCAGCCGGCACTCCACGCCATGTCATCTTGCGTTACACCAGCCGGCACTCCACGCCATGTCATCTTATGTTACACCAGGCGGCACTCCACGCCATGTCATCTTGCGTTACACCAGCCGGCACTCCACGCCATGTCATCTTATGTTACACCAGCCGGCACTCCACGCCATGTCATCTTATGTTACACCAGCCGGCACTCCACGCCATGTCATCTTATGTTACACCAGCCGGCACTCCACGCCATGTCATCTTGCGTTACACCAGGCGGCACTCCACACCATGTCATCTTATGTTACACCAGACAGCACTCCACGCCATGTCATCTTATGTTACACCAGGCGGCACTCCACGCCATGTCATCATACGTTACACCAGGCGGCACTCCACGCCATGTCATCTTATGTTACACCAGACAGCACGCCACACCATGTCATCATGTTACACCAGGCGGCACTCCACGCCATGTCATCTTATGTTACACCAGACAGCACTCCACGCCATGTCATCTTATGTTACACCAGGCGGCACTCCACGCCATGTCATCATACGTTACACCAGGCGGCACTCCACGCCATGTCATCTTATGTTACACCAGACAGCACGCCACACCATGTCATCATGTTACACCAGGCGGCACTCCACGCCATGTCATCTTATGTTACACCAGACAGCACTCCACGCCATGTCATCTTATGTTACACCAGGCGGCACTCCACGCCATGTCATCATACGTTACACCAGGCGGCACTCCACGCCATGTCATCTTATGTTACACCAGACAGCACGCCACACCATGTCATCATGTTACACCAGGCGGCACTCCACGCCATGTCATCATACGTTACACCAGGCGGCACTCCACGCCATGTCATCTTATGTTACACCAGACAGCACGCCACACCATGTCATCATGTTACACCAGGCGGCACTCCACGCCATGTCATCTTATGTTACACCAGACAGCACTCCACGCCATGTCATCTTATGTTACACCAGGCGGCACTCCACGCCATGTCATCATACGTTACACCAGGCGGCACTCCACGCCATGTCATCTTATGTTACACCAGACAGCACGCCACACCATGTCATCATGTTACACCAGGCGGCACTCCACGCCATGTCATCTTATGTTACACCAGACAGCTCTCCACGCCATGTCATCTTATGTTACACCAGGCGGCACTCCACGCCATGTCATCTTACGTTACACCAGGCGGCACTCCACGCCATGTCATCATATGTTAGCTGCCATTATTCCATGAGGAGGAGCAGTGGAGTACGAGTACCATATTAGAGGTACTTTCCGCAACAACGCGAAGAGTAGGCATCACTTGAGCCTGTTACCCCCTGGAGGACGCCCCCTGCGAAGTTCCACTAAGGCATCACACGAAAATACTGGGATCTACTGTGATCGAGCTCAGATAACCGCGTCGATAGAGCTACCATCTTTGATACTATTTCATTATCCTGATTGTTCAGTTTATGCCCTGACGAAATCCCCTAGGCACATTGTGGGGATGAAACGCGTTGGCTGTGCCGTTTTATGCAAATGAAAATAAAGAATATATTTAAGAAAAACGACAGAGGATCTACGTATTTTATGGACTCTTCGAGCTATTAATCTTATTGAGTGCGCCTCTCTACTCTTTTTTCTATTTGCTTTGATATACATCCTTGGCAGCGGATGGTGAGAGTAGCAGCACCACCAAATATTTTTGAAACAGGAAAAGTTGATGTGCGAAACCTTGGTCAGCTGCTGTGTGCTTTGGTTTATTGTTCATATGTTACACCAGGCAGCACTCCACGCCATGTCATCTTACGTTACAGCAGGCGGCACTCCACGCCGTGACATCATATGTTACACCAGGTGGCACTCCACAACATGTCATCATATGTTACACCAGGTGGCACTCCACAACATGTCATCATATGTTACACCAGGCGGCACTCCACGCCATGTCATCATATGTTACACCAGGCAGCACTCCACGCCATGTCATCATGTTACACCAGGCGGCACTCCACGCCATGTCATCTTACGTTACAGCAGGCGGCACTCCACGCCATGTCATCTTACGTTACACCAGGCGGCACTCCACGCCATGTCATCATACGTTACACCAGCCGGCACTCCACGCCATGTCATCTTATGTTACACCAGCCGGCACTCCACGCCATGTCATCTTGCGTTACACCAGCCGGCACTCCACGCCATGTCATCTTATGTTACACCAGGCGGCACTCCACGCCATGTCATCTTGCGTTACACCAGCCGGCACTCCACGCCATGTCATCTTATGTTACACCAGCCGGCACTCCACGCCATGTCATCTTATGTTACACCAGCCGGCACTCCACGCCATGTCATCTTATGTTACACCAGCCGGCACTCCACGCCATGTCATCATACGTTACACCAGACAGCACTCCACGCCATGTCATCTTATGTTACACCAGCCGGCACTCCACGCCATGTCATCTTATGTTACACCAGACAGCACTCCACGCCATGTCATCATACGTTACACCAGGCGGCACTCCACGCCATGTCATCATACGTTACACCAGGCGGCACTCCACGCCATGTCATCTTATGTTACACCAGACAGCACGCCACACCATGTCATCATGTTACACCAGGCGGCACTCCACGCCATGTCATCTTATGTTACACCAGACAGCACTCCACGCCATGTCATCTTATGTTACACCAGGCGGCACTCCACGCCATGTCATCATACGTTACACCAGGCGGCACTCCACGCCATGTCATCTTATGTTACACCAGACAGCACGCCACACCATGTCATCATGTTACACCAGGCGGCACTCCACGCCATGTCATCTTATGTTACACCAGACAGCACTCCACGCCATGTCATCTTATGTTACACCAGGCGGCACTCCACGCCATGTCATCATACGTTACACCAGGCGGCACTCCACGCCATGTCATCTTATGTTACACCAGACAGCACGCCACACCATGTCATCATGTTACACCAGGCGGCACTCCACGCCATGTCATCTTATGTTACACCAGACAGCACTCCACGCCATGTCATCTTATGTTACACCAGGCGGCACTCCACGCCATGTCATCATACGTTACACCAGGCGGCACTCCACGCCATGTCATCTTATGTTACACCAGACAGCACGCCACACCATGTCATCATGTTACACCAGGCGGCACTCCACGCCATGTCATCTTATGTTACACCAGACAGCTCTCCACGCCATGTCATCTTATGTTACACCAGGCGGCACTCCACGCCATGTCATCTTACGTTACACCAGGCGGCACTCCACGCCATGTCATCATATGTTACACCAGGCAGCACTCCACGCCATGTCATCTTACGTTACAGCAGGCGGCACTCCACGCCGTGACATCATATGTTACACCAGGTGGCACTCCACAACATGTCATCATATGTTACACCAGGTGGCACTCCACAACATGTCATCATATGTTACACCAGGTGGCACTCAACGCCATGTCATCTTATGTTACAGCAGACAGCACTCCACGCCATGTCATCTTACGTTACACCAGGTGGCACTCCACGCCATGTCATCTTACGTTACACCAGGTGGCACTCCACGCCATGTCATCATATGTTACACCAGGCGGCACTCCACGCCATGTCATCATATGTTACACCAGGCGGCACTCCACGCCATGTCATCTTACATTACACCAGACAGCTCTCCACGCCATGTCATCTTACGTTACACCAGACATCACTCCATGCCATGTCATCTTACATTACACCAGACAGCACTCCACACCATGTCATCATGTTACACCAGGCGATACTCCACGCCATGTCATCATACGTTACACCAGGCGGCACTCCACGCCATGTCATCTTACGTTACAGCAGGCGGCACTCCACGCCATATCATCTTGCGTTACACCAGGCAGCACTCCGCACCATGTCATCTTACATTACACCAGACAGCACTCCACACCATGTCATCTTACATTACACCAGACAGCACTCCACACCATGTCATCATGTTACACCAGGCGGCACGCCACGCCATGTCATCATATGTTACACCAGACAGCTCTCCACGCCATGTCATCATGTGTTACACCAGACAGCACTCCACGCCATGTCATCTTGCGTTACACCAGACAGCTCTCCACGCCATGTCATCACATGTTACACCAGACAGCTCTCCACGCCATGTCATCTTATGTTACACCGGGCGGCACTCCACGCCATGTCATCTTACGTTACAGCAGGCGGCACTCCACGACATGTCATCTTACATTACACCAGATAGCTCTCCACGCCATGTCATCTTACGTTACACCAGACATCACTCCACGCCATGTCATCATATGTTACACCAGGCGGCACTCCACGCCATGTCATCATATGTTACACCAGGCAGCACTCCACGCCATGTCTTCATATGTTACACCAGCTGGCACTCCACGCCATGTCATCTTACATTACACCAGACAGCACTCCACACCATGTCATCATGTTACACCAGGCGGTACTCCACGCCATGTCATCATACGTTACAGCAGGCGGCACTCCACGCCATGTCATGTCATCTTATGTTACACCAGACTGCACTCCACGCCATGTCATCTTGCGTTACACCAGCCGGCACTCCACGCCATGTCATCTTGCGTTACACCAGGCAGCACTCCACGCCATGTCCTCATACGTTTTAGCTGTTTAATTTAGCTGTGCTGTGTTAGGTCCACTTCCGTCTGTGTGCTGACCAGATCTCTTCTGCGTTGTTTTGTTTTAGGTGATGGAAACCAAAGACATGCTCTACATTGTGACAGAGTTTGCAAAGAATGGAGAAATGTTTGGTAAGTTTTTATTTTTCGTGAGCAAAACTGTTTGAATTATACCTTGCAGCCCCACATCATGGAATGATGGGCCCCTTCCCCCAGATCGTCACTATAGCGCCTGCACCTCCTTTTCCTACTTAAGGTGCTAGAACCTTCCCCCATACTTGGTCAGATTTGAAACCCTGCTACCTGCAGCACTGCCTCCCACGTGACATTTATGCCTCTTCTGCTCCCTGAAATGAGGTCCTGCGACCTTATTCCTCCTCCATTCAGAGGTGATCATATAACAACCCCCACCCCTGAGATGATAGCCCCCACCCAGAGCAGGGCAGCGCCTGTAATCCGATGTCCGGTGTGGGGCGCGTCTGCATTGCGCCGCTGCTGCTTCTTCGACAGTTTGTGCAACCTGCTTGCTTTCTCTCTGCCTGCAGATTACCTGACGACCAACGGGCACCTGAGTGAGAGCGAAGCACGGACCAAGTTCAGCCAGATCCTGTCTGCAGTGGAGTACTGTCACTGCCGTCACATCGTGCACCGGGACCTCAAAACGGAGAACCTGCTGCTGGACGCCAACATGAACATCAAGATAGCTGGTGAGCCCCTCTTCTGCTTGGGGTTGGTGACCCTCTTGGGGTGGGTGATGGTGAAGGGACACACAAGTACACGCAGAGAACTCATTGTTCTTTATTCCCAACAGACTTTGGATTTGGAAACTTCTACAAGTCCGGTGAACCTCTCTCGACGTGGTGCGGAAGCCCTCCTTATGCTGCTCCGGAGGTCTTTGAGGGCAAGGAGTACGAGGGACCCCATCTTGATATTTGGGTAAGCCAGGCGGTGATTGCCCCCTGCTTTGCTTGGCATATTCAGTCTCCCTCTCCACCCTGTGGCCTGAGGTCTTCTCCATCCCCCTTGTAAATGTAAATGTAGTAGTACTTGTATAGCGCCCGAATCGACCCCCGAAGGGGTATCTCAGGCGCTTGTACGCATACCGCTGTGGAACCCTTCCTGGCTTTTCCCTGTGATGTGCCCACTCCGGGGTACCCCCAAGGTGAAGCCAGGCATCCTAGCGTTGTTGGGGCCGTTGTGGAGATTAAGCAAGCTATTGCCCAGAGGTGCAGAGTGGGGCTCATGATTAGACTAGGCACCGAGGCGAGAATTATCAGGTCCGCGGAAATTGAGCCCAAGACCCGCCGAGGCGGGAATTGAACCCTGGTCCCGGGCTAGACCTCTGCATCAGGGTCTGCCGCTCTAACCATTGAGCCACACTTCTCCACAGGTGTGTGCCATCCTTTGGATCCCTCCTAGGTAGCCAGAGTCCCTCCCTCAGAGCTTTGCTAGCCAGTGCATCTCAGGCCACTGCTGTTGGCATCCACTAGCCACCCTTCATTGCATTGTCTGTACATACCATTGGTGATGGTCTGAAGGGTCCCCTGCCTTTGGCCCTTGCTGGCACTCAGCACGCCCTTCCAGGCCCCTCTTCAGGCTTTGAATGCGACCGCCCAGCATTGTTTGGAGCTAGCGTTTTGACAGAAGATGTTTCTAACGCTCGTGCTCTTTTCCTTTCAGAGTCTAGGGGTTGTGCTCTATGTTCTTGTCTGCGGCTCGTTCCCTTTCGATGGACCAAACTTACCAACTCTGCGGCAGCGCGTACTGGAGGGCAGGTTCCGCATCCCGTACTTCATGTCGCAAGGTATGTTCTAGGACTCGACCAGGACTGCGTTGCGTGTCCCACCCAAGGGGTGGATTTATCCCTGTGTTCACAGTACTGACTCCGAGGCATGTTGGGGGGGCTCATCCAGACCGGGTGCATGCACCCCTTCTGTTGTAGTACTGCAACGCCCAAATCCTGTAAAGGTCTGATCTGCTGATTCTACTCCTGCACATCAGTTCATATCTCTCGCACAGCTGGCTAGTCCTACAAGTCCGGTGTGAGAGTGAAGCATGCTTCTTCTCCATTAAATCACCAAATGATCCCCTTCCTGCCCACCAGAAAACCCACACAAACCCCTCAATCCATCCCTGCTGGGCTCAGGTGACGATTTTGTAGTGGTTTCTAGTTCTAAACATTGTCAGTAAGAGACTTCGCTCTTCCTGCTTTTAGTATGTTGGCCCTCAATGTGTCTTTTCTTCTCTGTGTAAACTCTTAGATTGCGAGTCGCTGATCCGTCGGATGCTGGTGGTGGATCCCACCAAACGCCTCACCATCAGCCAGATCAAGCAGCACAAGTGGATGCAGGCGGATCCCTCTCTCCAGCTGTCGCAGCCCCCCCTGTCCCTTCCCCTGCAGGACTACAACTCAAACCTGGGAGACTACAGCGAGCAGGTCTTGGGCATCATGAACACACTGGGCATCAACCGGCAGAGGACCGTGGAGGTGAGTGTGGCTAGGGGGTCTTGATGCCAAGCGTGTATGCTTCTGCCCACTTCTCCCTGTTTGCTTGTCTGTAGACCTCACTTCTGTTAGGGATTCTCTTGTGTTGCTGATGAATTGTATCTTTCCTCCTCAGTCTCTACAGAATTCAAGCTATAATCATTTTGCGGCCATTTACTATCTGCTGCTGGAGCGTCTAAAAGAATACAAGTCTGCTGTTCCTTCAGCTCTACCTGCAGCCAGCCAACAACCGCGACTGAAAACTCTGGAGCTCTGCATGGAGGTGAGTGGCGGCCTGCCTCGGCCACCCGAGAATTGAATATCCTAAAACCCCCAATGCTGTGCCTGCCCTGTCTGATCACTTAAATGCTTGCCTCTTTCTGGAGGGAGTTGTTTCTGAAACGTCCTGCTTCAGTGGTCTGCATGCTTCCCTGGGAATCCTTGACTTAACCCAGAGTCGCGAGCTTAGATTTGGTTGAATATCCACGAGCTTGTGTAGAATTTAGCACTGTGTCTTTACATCTGAAAAGGATTTAAATGTTAAAACATACCAGAGGGAAGCAACTTTTTCTGCCTTATGGCTTAATTTGTAAAAGACTAAGTGCCAGGTCCCTCAACAGGAGGCCATTGCAGCTTGCACCGCCCCGTGTCCCTTCCAGTGCTGCCAATGATAGTACCGAACCATCTCACTCCTACAAGTGTGACAATTCAGACTATACCATGCCTCCAAGGTATAAGAATGGCTTGGGCGGCAGGGAATATTGTTTGATTTGTAGTTTTTTCCGGTCATCTCTAATTTAGCCAGACGGCACCACCTTGTGGCAGACTGTCATAAACGCCAGTGCTGACAATTATGTGTCGGTGACAAGCACCGGAAACCACCGGCTCAAATTAAGCACTGGTTAGATATGTGCAGCGTAGCAATATGAATCCTATTAAAGGGCATATGACTGACAATGCCCCAGTGCCAGTAGGATAAAAAGAAGAAAAACATTTTGCAGGGTATAGTGATTCTTTAGGCAAACTATGGGCGAAAACCTGAACTTCTACTTCAAGAGCCTGGGAAACTGCCATACCCTGAGCTCTTTTGTCACCGGAAACCCTGCCTGATCTCTAAAACTTTCTTTTATTTGCAGCTTCCTCAGGACAGTGCTGTGTGCGACTCGTTGCAGTCCTCTCTCTTGTATCCGCAGCCTGCGAGCCTGGCGCAGCCCTCGTTCCAGTCAGACATGGAGTGTGACTTGAGCACCCTGCAGGTATGTGTGCGCACCGTGAAGTACCCAGGCTTGATGGACAATTGGAGAGAGCTGTGTGTTTTCTAGGGGCCTGTGCTGTGTCTGTGGGGTCCTGTTTGCGTGGGTGAGTTTTCTGCCTATGGGTCCTCCCACAGTGTGCGTGCCCCAGTCTGCGGGGGTCCTCTGTGTGTGAGTGAGGTGTTTCTGCCTGTGGGTGCTCCCTCGATGCTCCTGTAGCGGGTTTGTGGCGTCCTGTTTGTGGTGTTTGCCGGACTCTGCTGTAACTTATACATATTTTTTAAATTTTTATTTCCAGCCCCTGTTCTTTCCCACTGATGCAAACCTCAATGGTTTCTTCAAGAATTGCTCCCTCTCTCCCGGCATTGCACACGACACCAGTATCGGCGACGAGGCGAGGCAGGAGCGGGAACTGGAAGACGAGCTCGCCACTTCCTGCAGTGGGAGCAGGAGGCACACGCTGGCGGAAGTCATGTCTCGCTTTCACCAGTGCACACCGCCATGTAAGTCCTGGCCGCTCGAGGTTTCCTCTCCAGTGATGCACACTTGTGGGCTGCCTGGCCCTCTTCTTAAATGGGTGGCTATGGGGCTAAAGAATGCAAGCACTGCACCAGTTGTGGGGGGACATGGGGTTTCATGGTTGCCCCAGCGCGCGCACTCCATATCCTACGTCAGCCATTCTTCCCTGGCCAGAGACCGAGATGGCAGGCCCTCGCCCATCGGTGAGTTGGTGCCTGTTTTCACATGGGTTCTTGCTAGGAGGAGGGGAGTATTGGCTCGGCTCGCCCATCGGTGAGTTGGTGCCTGTTTTCATGTGGTTTCTTCCTTGAAGGAGGGGGTGGGGGTTATTGGCTAGGCTTGCCCAACGGTGAGTTGGTACCTGTTTTCACGTGGGTTCTTGCTGAGAGGAGGGGGTTATTGGCTAGGCTTGCCCAACGATGAGTTGGTACCTGTTTTCACATGGGTTCTTGCTGGGAGGAGGGGAGCATTGGCTCGGCTCGCCCAACGGTGAGTTGGTACCTGTTTTCACATGGGTTCTTGCTGGGAGGAGGTGAGTATTGGCTAGGCTCGCCCATCGGTGAGTTGGTGCCTGTTTTCACATGGGTTCTTGCTGGGAGGAGGGGAGTATTGGCTAGGCTCGCCCATCGGTGAGTTGGTACCTGTTTTCACAGGAGTTCTTGCTGGGAGGAGGGGAGTATTGGCTCGGCTCGCCCATCGGTGAGTTGGTGCCTGTTTTCACATGGGTTCTTGCTGGGAGGAGGGGAGTATTGGCTCGGCTCGCCCAGCGGTGAGTTGGTGCCTGTTTTCACAGGAGTTCTTGCTGGGAGGAGGGGAGTATTGGCTCGGCTCGCCCATCGGTGAGTTGGTACCTGTTTTCACATGGGTTCTTGCTGGGAGGAGGGGAGTATTGGCTAGGCTCGCCCATCGGTGAGTTGGTACCTGTTTTCACATGGGTTCTTGCTGGGAGGAGGGGAGTATTGGCTAGGCTCGCCCATCGGTGAGTTGGTACCTGTTTTCACATGGGTTCTTGCTGGGAGGAGGGGGTTATTGGCTAGGCTCGCCCAACGGTGAGTTGGTACCTGTTTTCACATGGGTTCTTGCTGGGAGGAGGTGAGTATTGGCTAGGCTCGCCCATCGGTGAGTTGGTGCCTGTTTTCACATGGGTTCTTGCTGGGAGGAGGGGAGTATTGGCTAGGCTCGCCCATCGGTGAGTTGGTACCTGTTTTCACATGGGTTCTTGCTGGGAGGAGGGGAGCATTGGCTCGGCTCGCCCAACGGTGAGTTGGTACCTGTTTTCACATGGGTTCTTGCTGGGAGGAGGGGAGTATTGGCTAGGCTCGCCCATCGGTGAGTTGGTGCCTGTTTTCACATGGGTTCTTGCTGGGAGGAGGGGAGTATTGGCTCGGCTCGCCCAGCGGTGAGTTGGTGCCTGTTTTCACAGGAGTTCTTGCTGGGAGGAGGGGAGTATTGGCTAGGCTCGCCCATCGGTGAGTTGGTACCTGTTTTCACATGGGTTCTTGCTGGGAGGAGGGGAGTATTGGCTAGGCTCGCCCATCGGTGAGTTGGTACCTGTTTTCACATGGGTTCTTGCTGGGAGGAGGGGAGTATTGGCTAGGCTCGCCCATCGGTGAGTTGGTACCTGTTTTCACATGGGTTCTTGCTGGGAGATGGGGAGTATTGGCTAGGCTTGTTATTGTAACGTTAACTGCCAGCGGCTGCTTCTCAGACTGCCCTGTGTTCTGTTTCTGGGAGTCACCTGGGATGTCCTCTTTTTCCCAGGCATCATCGTTTCCTCCTCTGGGAGCCAGGCTGACGACGTACGTTTGGATGGCTGCCTTGGCACCTCCTCCAACGGAGGCTCGTTGTCAGCTGGTGTCTGCCTGGCAGAGCAGGTGTGCATTGCCAACCAGGCCACGGCTAGGATGACCACGCCGTTCCTGAATGCCCAGTCCGCCACACCGGCCTTCCAGGCTCAGGGCTGCCTGAGTGGGAACTCTCTGCTCCCGGTCACCTTCCAGGAAGGAAGACGGGCTTCCGATACCTCGCTAACACAAGGTAGGTGATGGGCTTTTGCCACTGCTTAGTTGGGTTTTGGGGGGCTTACAGTGCTCTTCTCCTGTTGCAATCTAGACCTGCACCCTCAGCCAGCTGAACTTAGGTGCTGTGATAGGTGGTGGCCTTTGAGGTGATTGCGCGGTTGTCGAAGGGCATAATCCGCACGAGATTTTGCCTTTTGCCCCTATGTGTGAACTGTCTCTGGTTCAGTACAGGGGCTCTTTGCAAGCGGCTGCTACATGATGTCATGTCTGTACTGCTGCTTTTTTGGCATGGCTGTAAAGTGAGATTTCTATGGCTGAAGCTTCTTTGTGCATAGCCTGGTGTGATTTGATGCACAGGGACGCCTTTCGTGGCGCCCACAGGCTGGTAGCACAGCATGCTCATTTCTTTCCTTGACTATATGTTCACTCCCTCACGTGCCTTTGAAAGCTGGTTTTCCCCTAATTCATTGTTTGCCATCATGTGACTTTTCAGAGGGCTTTACAGGTTTTGTTTTTTTGTGTTCACCCAAGGGTCTCCAAATTCTAAAACTGTCCTGTTTTTGCTCCACAGGATTGAAAGCTTTTCGGCAGCAGATACGCAAAAATGCTCGAGCCAAGGGCTGCCTGGGTCTGAACAAAATCAAAGGATTTGCTCGCCACATGTGCCAGTCGCCCTCTGCTCGGGCAGCACGCACCGGCCCACTGCAGCATCCCGTGCAGAGCTCCTGCATGTACGGCGCAGGGATTGGGCGAGAGAGCCGGGGCCTGCTGGAGGACGTGCTGCATCAGCAGAGGTGAGTGGAGTGCACTCTCCCCTGTACCAGCCTTAATGGCCCAGTGCAAGAGCCGGGGTAACACATGGGCACTTGGTGCCATGCTTTTGAAAGAGACTGGGTTTGAGTTGAGAGAACAGGAAGAAGTGGCGCTCTAAGCGGTGTGATCTCTTGATGGTGCTATTCGTGCAGTAGGCACGCGGGACAATGCAGGACAGGGGAACACAAACCCAGAGGGAGAAACCACCCCTGTAACGGTATAGGAAGGCCTAAACCGAAATAGAAGAACAACAGATCCTGTGCACACGCTGATGAAATCGGTGGTCCTGCAGTCAGGACGCAAAATTACAAGATAATGGAAAATACGTGAAAGGTTCAAAAGAATAGACACAAAGTTCATGTAGGTGAAGATGTTTTTTATAAGTCAATTGTTGGTCAGTACAGAAAATAATAGCCAGCCTTCATGTGTTTCGTCACACCGTGAAGGAGATGTGACTCATCAGGGCTGATAGGCTAATACGGTTGGCAGGGTCGTGGTGGAGACTGCCAAATCTGTAGTGTGCCACGTGTTAAAACGAGGGATGTGACCTAGGCACCTCGTGCCTCAAAAGGGAGCGAAAGTGGTGGGTGGGTACATCCACAGCTTTCCGAGGTAGCCTAGGGCAGAAAATAAAGGAGAACGCAACGGGTCCGTGCATCCAGCTAAAGATGTCCGGATAATGGAGCCCTAGGCTACCTCGGAAAGCTGTGGACGTACCCACCCACCTCTTCGCTCCCTTTTGAGGCACAGGGTGCCTAGGTCTCATCCCTCGTTTTACCACGTGGCCGACTACAGATTTGGCAGTCGCCACCACGACCCTGCCAACCCTATTATAAAAAACATCTTCATCTACATGAATCTTTGTGTCTAATCTTTTGAACCTTTCACGTATTTTCCATTATCTTGTAATTTTGCGTCCTGACTGCAGGACCGCCGATTTCATCAGCGTGTGCACAGGATCTGTTCTACTTGGTGTCATGCTGACTGGACAGCTTTGAGTAGTGCCTGGGAGAGAGGCTTCGTGTAGGGGATCCACAAACTACTGGGCAAGTGTGGCACTGCAGATGCTTCTAGGACTGGAATCATCAAACTTGGCTCCATTGCCAGGGGAAGGCTGTGGCAAAATGTCTTCATCGTGGGTACCAGCCCTGCTGCTGGCCTCTGACAGACCAGTGTGAGAGGGTGCCTCAGTGGGCTCTGTTAGTGTGTGCTTAGGAAGGGTGATTTGCGAACAGTCTGAAGGAAGGGGCTTTAGCATGTCTTCCAAGCATGGGGTGGGAGGTGCGTGCCTGAGGTCTGAAGATGACCTTAGCACTACTCTGAAAATTACAGCTCCTAGTGAGGCTCTGGCTTGGGAAGGGCGATTGGAGAACAGTCTGAGGGAGGAAGCTTCATCTCTTCCTAGCACATCAGTGTGTGTCTTTCTGTCTCCCCGTCAGTCTCCCCCTGAGGTCTGGAGGTGGCCTTAGCGCTGCTCCTCATGAGCCTCGCCTCTGCTCCTCAGGCTCTGTGGGGTCTGTTGGTGTGTACATTTGTGGCTCTGACACAGAAGCTTGAAGTAGGGTGTGAGCTCCTGGGAGAAGATCTAGAGGAAGGATATGTGGCCAAGAATGGAAGGTAGAAGGGTTATTGAAATGTAGAGGTTTTAGTTGAACTGTGTAATGTTTTCAGAGCGGTTACATCACATGTTACACTGACTCTCTCTCCCTTACTGTCTCCTGTAGAATGCTCCAGCTGCAGCTCCAGCCTGCACACCTGCCCCCTGCGCACAGCCTGTCACCAACGACTGAAAGCACCAGCCCATCCAGCACCGCCTCCATTGTGCTCTCTGCGCTACAGCCGGAGATCTCTGTGGTGGAGAAGGCTCAGGTCTGCAATGTGTCTGTGTCTTCAGCAGCCCGCCTCCTGGATTCCCAGATCTACGTCAGTGGTGGCAGTCCCATTCCCTGCTTCCCCCAACTGCCCCATTTCACCTTCCTGACTCCTCAGTACCAGCCCATGGGCCTGCTGCCGGCAGACTGCGAGATGGAGGACCTCAGCTCCCTGCAGGCAGGGACATTTGTGCTGGTGAAGTAGCAAGACTAGCTCTAGGGCCTTTCCTGAGACTTGAAGGAATCTGCACCATATAGAATCCAGGGCCTGGAGTTCCAGAGTCTAGCAATAAAACAGACGATGAGGAGCCCTAGGGCCCAACCAAAACCAGCAATATTCTTGGTAGGCATTGCCTACTTCTTGCACTGAAGGCCGACGCAAGCCTCTGAACTCAAAGGAATGGTTGGACAGTACCACCCAGCACAATGGCACAGGCAGCATGCTGTCACCACATAGAGCCACTTTTCCTTTGCACCTTCTTGTGACTCCGAAGATTACCTCTCAAACCGCCAGCGTATTTATGGAGCGCGAGAACACCAAAGTGATGTATCCAGCCCTCTAGGTTGGGTCTTCACTTGTCTAGCACAATAACCTTACTACCTGTTAACCCTTCCACCCTTCTATGGCAAGTGCCCAGTCTGAAGGTCAACGTGTGCATTGTGGAGGGCGAGCATTGACTGAGGAACGCCTGCAGATATGGAGTATTCTCTGCTCTGAAGAGTACAGTTGATGGAACCTTTTATCTGCATCTCTGATGGGCATTCAGAGGTAGTTGAACCAAAATCAGCACAATGGGTAGATTAGATGACCTCATCAGTATACACAATACCCTTAGTTACCCAGCGCACTCTCAGTTCCCACCCGGGGCCAGGCCGCTCTGCGGGATTGATGCAGCCAGCTTTGCCATCATTCCAGGACTGGCGGTGCCTGTGCCCTAGGAAGGGGCAGAGAGATTGCATATGATGCACTTTACAAATTTTTAATGCTGCTTTTGTGTGTGTGTTTTTATTGTTTTTTTTGTTTTGAAGAACATTTCAGGTCAGGATCCAAAGTTACCTGATAAATATTTGGGGAAAAGGGGTGGATCCTGTATACTTGGAGGTTTTTTGTAACCATGCTGGAACAAATTGAATAGCTGTGAGTTATGTCATCTCGTATTAGGATGAGCATTAGTACATTGAAGTGGAGCCTCTTTAAAATAAACCCTTTGCCCTCCCACATTACCAAAGAACCTCTCACCCCCATTTCAGCAGCCTGTTCTTATAGTAGCACACAGCGTAAGGCAATAACTTCTGGTATAATCTTTCTCCTACCATCAGCCGTCATGTCATGTCGATTTAGTGCTAGCTAGGCTGATTTGGCACTTGCGATCAACATTGCCTGTGCAGAGGAGAAGTGTTTAATTTCCATGTAGCCTGCCCCTAAGTTTAGTTGACAAGCTCTGGAGGGTTGGGTGTAGGGAGAAGAGTAGGCTGTTCTGTTCTCTGTTCAGGAAGACTTGGTTATGTCCACAAGCATGTCAGACTATGGCCTTCTGTTCCTTGGCACGGCTGAAGCTTCAGGGAACCCTAAAAACCCTGCTACCTCAGTTGACCTGTAGACTGAAGTAAAGTGTTGAGGGGAGAACTCACTGCGAGCCGTAGCCCCCCCTAGCCTGTGATCATTGTCAGTGAAAGCCATCTGAGGAGCCACAGGTACTATTTTGAAAAGTTGTCCGCTGTGTGGATACTTTCTCCCCGCAGTCAATAGACTGTTTCTGGCTGACGTGGACATTCAGTACTTTGCTTAAAATAGAACAACTGTGGTCTGGGAGCATAGCTGGTGAAGTCTGGTGCTGACCGCTCTTGGCATCCTGTGACTCTCCGTTTCTACTTTGGATGAACTTGAAATCTTTAGCTATTTAGGTCCCTTTTCACAGGACTGAAGGCCAACCTCCTGTGTTCAGAAAGATGCACGTGTCCTGGTAATCACAGGTGACACATTAGTGTTGGCAAGACAGAGAATAGTGACCCTTGTTTTCTGTTGTAGTTCTAACAGGCCAGCCTCTCCTCCCCTCTGTTCTCCACAGCCTAGAAGAAGCACCATGGGCTGTTAGTATTTTACAGTATGGGAGGCTTATATTTGGAATGACCCACCCCCCCACATGAATTGTTTCGTCTGGATATGTTCTTTGAGCTGCTTTCATTCAGACTGCTGAGCAGTCTTGGAATATATAAGAGTAGGCACTACAGGATCTCTCATCCAGATGTAAGTTTTTTTTATTTGTTTTTTGTTTTTTACGACGAACTGTACTGATAACTTGTATTTCTTATGTTTCAATGAGAAATGTCTATAAAAAATATGAAATGGTTGATGTCTATTTAATATTTAAATAAACAAATGTTTAAGCCATGAAAGGTGTCTTGAGGTTCTGTGTCGTCAGGTGGTTCATCAGGCCACTCCATGAAACACTTAAGTAGCAGAATATTGGTTTCCAAATCTCCTCCTCTAGAGGCTTCGTTTTATGTACATTGACAGTAGCAACTGTTCTCAAACATTGGATCTATCACATATTCACATGCTGGAAACTTTCCCCGTCATCAGTCTGGGAATTATATGTACATTTAAATGGCAGTGAATCGTGTTAAAGTAGCCATAGGCCTGAATAGTGTTTGTTTAGTAGCATTGCCACCTCTTTTGGCACAGTCTGAACTTCAGTCAATGAGATGGAAGTGTAAGCTCCCCTACTACTCCTAGAGGTCATTATATATAGTTCAGATTTCTATTGCATGCTGTGTGTGAGGTAGTCCACAGGCAGAACTGTGCTGTAACCTTTAGTGAACCGAAAATTGTTCTGCTTGGGGTATGTGCTGCTTGATGGTATGTATGGCTGTAGATATGCTCTGCATACTCCTGCCATCTAGTGTTGGGTAAGGATGATAATCAGACCAGATTTCTCAGTTCAACATTGGACACAGGAACAGAGATACTTCGTTCCTTACAAGCTGACATGATAGCTTCTAAGCACTTACACGTGTAAACACTACACATTTGGTGATCCGTGTAGTGGCGGGTCAATCGGGGTACACTTACCTAACCTTCAATGAAGGCGAAACTGTACCCATTGCATACAAATCTCATCTGTACACAAACCCTGAGATGCGCTTTGCATGCACTGAAAAGATTCTAACAGCAGAACCAACTTGCAGTGAGAGAAAGAGCACTGACACAAGGTAAACAAATTATTGTCATGACTCCAGTACTGGCCTTAGAGGCTGTTACAAGAGCTAGCGTTTCAAACGCAAAAGCACTACATCCACGATGGATACAATGGGTTAATTCTCTCACTGCAACAGATGTAGACTACAAATTTGATCCTACATTAAAAACTCAAGCATTTCTGCTGTACGAAGAACATCCTCTCCCGAATTAAATAATGCCTCTAGATCAGTAGGAATACATTATTTACCCTGACGGATCTGCTCAGCCTGCCGTAGGAAGTAAATGGCAATAGAGCGCAGCATGTGTGATTGTTGAGGGTCGTATGCGAGACGGTAAGTTCCGTCCTAGCAATACGCAGACTCAGTCTCTAGGAGATTGCACGGCTCAGCTGGCAGATCTAAAAGCCCTAGTACTGGCCCTAAAAAATACGGATCGAAAATTCCCCACACCTATTGTGAGTGATTCATTTTATTGTGTCCAGTCATACAATGAATATCTTCACTACTGGGGTCAGAATGGTTTTAAAGACTCAAAAGGTTGCACAATAAAGCATAGGTTGCTTTGGGAACAAGTGGCAGAGCTGAAAAAAGGCTTGCCACAGGCTCAAGTGATTAATACACATTGGGGCTGATTCACAGAACGAATCCTAGGCAAAATCCTAAACTTACTACTGTTGGTATTCACAGAAGGCCTTTAGTAGTAGTAAAGTTAAGATTTTGACTTAAGTGTGACTTAACGCCTTAACCGCGGCGGTTTTTCCGCCGCGGTGCGGGCGTTCTAAAGGGTGGGCGGGGCTCCGTCGGCCGACAGCAGCCAACTGGAGCACACAAGGGCTTAAGTTTGACTTAAGTCCGGTCTTATGTCTGTCCTAAGTCTGACCTAAGACAAAATCCTAACTTTACTACTACTAAATGCCTTCTGTGAATACCAAAAGTAGTAAGTTAGGATTTTGTCTCCGATTACTTCTGTGAATCGGGCCCTGAGTCATCAACGTGTTGGCGTGCATGTTGAAAGGAATTCATTGGCTGATGAAGCCGCCAAAGCAAGTGCGAACAGCTGCCATAGCTGAAATCACTCATTCAAAAACGAGGATAGACTGACAGATAATGGTTGCTGTCATCGCTTCATGCAAAAACAGAACAATCTTGCCGAAAGGCTTTCCACTCAAGTTCTCCTACAGGTTAGATGCACAAAATATTCTGTATGCTCAAATTCCAGGAGAGGGGCATAGAGTAATACCAAACATGGATCACAGTTTAGGTTTAATTCACAAGGGTCTGGGTTCAGCACACACCGGGATTACTGCGACAGTTTCACTATTAAAACAACGCTATTGGTGGCCAGGTTTAATGGAACGGACAAAAACATTAGTCCTTGAGTGCAACATCTACCAGCAGATGAAGGGTTCCTCTGTAGCACGCCCACCACAAACACCACTACGGATTTCAGACAGACCTCTCAAATTTGTGTATTTGGACCACTGCGGCCCCTTACAATCTGATGGGGCTTATAGGTATATCTTGGTGGCAGTGGATTCATGCTCTAGATTGTGTGGGTTTGGCCTCGGCGCTCGGCTGATGCTGGAACTGTTATAAAGGATTTGCGAGTCTTTATAGGGACATATGCAGTTGGCACATTACATTCCGACCGTGGCCATGCGTTTAGCTCTCGGGTTTACAAGGAAGCCATGGGAAGTTTGGGTGTTGCATTGCGGTACTCATCTCTGTATCATCCTGAGGGAAATGCAATAGTGGAGAGGAAAAACAGGGGCTTAAAGCAATCCTTAACAGCAAGGGTATTAACCCCTTCAGCGCGGATGACAAAGCCAGCTCGTCATGGGCGTTACCTGTGCTACGCGCATGACGAGCTGGCTTTGTCACGTAACGCGGGTTTTTTGAAAATCCAGCGCGCAGCGGGAAAACCCGCTAGCGCGCATGCGGTTAAGCTTGGGTGGTAGTTGGGCCAATCACCTATATGGGGTCCAGAGGGCACTTAATAACATGCCAGGAAGTTCCCTAGGAGTCCATTCTCCTTACGAGGTTCTATTTGGGTCGAGAATGTGGGTGCCCGACCTCGATTCTGGCAGCCAAGTGGCAGATGAAAAACTATTTGACATAGATAACTGTTTGGCTTTTTTACAGATACTCAATGAATTCCAGGCACTACAAATCAACGTCCAAGTAAAACGCACCACCACTGGGGAAGTAAAGTCAGTAACAGCAAGACCTGCCTGGGTCCCAAAAGTCAGGGATCTGGGGGTAGATGTATCAAGCTTTTTTTCTTGTCACAAACGCTGCGATTCGCAAAATAGCAGCGTTTGCGACAAGAAAAATGGGAAATGAGATTAATCATGCAAAAAGTTTGCAATATTAAGGAATCGCAAATTTAGCGATTCCTTAACATTGCGCAAGCATTTAAGAAATCGCAGATTGTGATTTCTTAAATGCGATGTATGAAACATTTCATTTTAGCGAATTAAGCCTAAGAAATCGCACATTACCACCAACTTGTAGTTGGTGGTAATTTGCAAATTCTTTTACAAATGCACTTTATGCAATTTGTAAAGGTGCCATGTGACGCTCATACATGCCCTTAGGGCATGTATGTGCGCCATATGTGCACACATGTCGTTTTCAGGGATGCAGCAGGGTGTCCTTGAGACACCCCTGCACCCTTGAAATGATTCTCAATTTGCGATTAGCAAATTGCGAATCGCAAATTGAGAATAATTTCACATTCATTCCTATTGGCCTCCTGGCCCCTAGAAATGAATGGGAAATTATTCCTTATTTGGGATTAGCAATTTACTAATCGCAAATAAGGAATTTTAAGAAATCGCAAAAAAATAGCGAATTTCTGTAAACATGCCATTTTGCAATTCCCAAATAGCGATTCCTTAAAAATCGCTATTTGGAAATCGCAAAAGGGTATGTTGATACATCTAGCCCTAAGTCAGAGAAAAAATTGTGGACAAGAAAGAATTTGGGCCATCTTACAGAACGCCTGTACCTGTCCTGGCTGTTGAAGGAACAAGAACAGTTCTTCTTCCGCCTCTTGCCAATAAAAAAGAAGAGATTTGTCTCCATTGATCTGATCAAACCATACTATGTGGCCGATACGGAATAGCAGGCCGCGTGGGCTCCTGGGTAGCTCCGATCTCCTCGCTCCCATACAGGAGATTCAGACAGAAAGACTAACATTTGAAGATTCTTCTATAGGAAGTAATGGTGTTTCCAACAATGAAATTGAACTCATTCATGTTGGAATTGGACAACAACAAAGAACAAATGAGAAACAGATCTCAATTTGGCCTAATACCGACATCTATGTGAATATGTCTTAAAGGGATTATCTGCAAGTTCAACAAACCTGCTGAGCTACCAAAGATAGCTTGAACTGCACCGTCTATTTCATCAATTTTTGACATCTCTCTGGATCCAAGAGATCTTGAGTCACCGCCAGCTCCAGTTTCCCACAAAAATCAACTTCATGATTTCTACCTTTGGCTGAAAAAGACTTACTTTGTTTCACCCTGGCAACAGCTTTGGATAGCACTTGGTATACTGTTCCTAGTCCTCTGTATAGGTTTGGTGACTGTCTTTTTCTTGCTACTGAATGGACATTATCTCCCAGAACGCTCCGCAGGATCATATGTGAACTTTGTCCTGAAACCACATACATCATGTCATTGTGAACAAAGAGACCTGTCCCTTGTGAACATTACAGCAGTTCCCGTTCCTGAAGGAATAGTTTCGGATAGGGTTTCAAATGATTATTTGGTCCGACTGAACTTTTGTAACACCACATCTATTCTAAATTTCTTTGAATGATATCAGCACCTCCAATACATTCTCTGACGATTTGTATTTTGAAACTGTAAATGGTATGCTGTCTGACACTATACAGAACGTGGCAATGGTATGCTAGATAACATCATGCATGATAATTCATCAGACCCCCAATTGGAAGGGATGATTAGTTTGGCCTATCAACACAAATAGTTGAGTCCAGATTCAAGGGTACCTCCGAAGGGTTTAGTATCCATAGGTCTGACTAACACTATGTACAACAAGAACATCTGGGGATGGTGACATCATACAGTGTTGGGAAGTTATGCCTAGATTGGCTAAGAACCTCCACACTGTCCCAGGTGAAACAACACTTGTCCTTACTCTCAGATGACATGGATTTAAGCGATTTTTTTTGCTAGGTCCCTAGAATCCACATCTTAACGCTTATACGCTATTTACAACGGAGTTTGGAAAATCAACAGGAAGCTGCAGAGAGATTGTGTGAAATTGACTGAGTTAACATAGAAAAGGCATTGGCATTGGTTGAGAATGGAATGACCACACTAACATCCAGGATTTGTTCACTGGGCAACATTGTGTCTTCTGCTATAGATATAATGGAACAGATTCGGTCCATCCTACAACATGGGCAATCACAGTTGTGATCCGTTCTATTACTAAGCTGGATGCTACAATCATTGCGCTCTGGTTACGTGCCCTGATGATATATTAACAGTAAGTCTCTATTTTCTGCATATAATCTATCAGAAAGGCAGACGAGAATGGCACAAAGAGATACAAAATATACTATTCTGCACATTAAAAAAATATACCAATTACTTTTTACAGTGGCAGAGTCACCATCCACAGAATGACAGTAACAACTCTCTAATTCTAATGTTGCTTAGAATACCACCAGGTAGGCAGATATGAAGCTATGGGTAAGGACTTCATCCATGAATCTTGGGAATTGCCGTATAGATTTAGATGCAGGAATAGAGCCACTGAAGTGTTTCTCAGAGGTACAGTCTGCAAGACTTCATTAAGTAGGTCTCTAATTTGCCAGGATGTTATACTTCACGTGCCTGTAATGGTTCAGTTGCAAATTTATCCTGTTATTTGAAGGGGTCCCCAGCTACAGTGGTTAATCCAGTGTTCAGGCTACTCTCCAATGGGAGTTACTTAGTGCTGAATAATCAAGGTTTTTTGTGGGATGCTTCCAGGTATCGCTTATCTAGTCACAGTAATTTCCAGGGTTACTTGTATTGTTTCCACCGACCCACACAGTCCGGGAGACGCCGTTATGACCTTCGTTGAATGTTTCCTTTATACATTTTGATTCTCTGAGCCGACTGAAAGCCATGCTTTTACAGAAGGATGTACCCTTAACCTTCGCCCAAGAGACTTTTGATCTTCAGATTGCAAGGTCCTCAGCTGAGATACAGGCACTAGTACGAACAAACTGCCCTTTTCATTTCAGAGTAATGGTACAGCGTATCTTTAACATGTCTAATACAAAGGCTATTTAAGACCATTGGTTCTGGACTGTTGAGCACCTCTCAGACACTTTTTGGATTGATTCCAGCTTTTATACACTCCGTGTTAGGAAGCGTTTTTGGATGGATTCCGCTAATACTGCTACTGGTAGTGGGTATCCTGATTTTATATATTTTTTGCTACGCAATGGATGTCCCAATCACCAAGGAGATGGAAAAAACACCTGGAGCGACATTGCTGTGACCGGATGGTACTCCATCTGGGCACACCTTGACTTCGGGAGCTAAGCGAGTCTTGGTTCCTATCATTCCGACCAGTCTGGATTGACTGTGTCTTGCCTGTTCTCCGCTGCTTATTCAGCAGACAAAAATGCTTGTTGGACCCTGTCTAACTCTTCCATCGGTTGCGCCTCCGGACATGGATGTATTGCTAGACACTTAAAGGCCCACGTAGTATACAGTGTCCTCAGCGTATTCCCATGTTGATGTCGGTAGAGTGAAAACAGGATGCTTCAACTCCTGTCGGATTGGACACCGGCTCTACTACAGGCACCCAGACTTTGGGGTTTTTCAAATGCTTCCTCAGCATCGACTGTGGAAACTGAAGACTATCTAATTTGCTTGATTCCCCTGATCTGCGAGGTGTTACAGGGAAAATCATCTGTGAAGGCAAGCAGCAGTAATGTTGCGTCTCCCACACAGGATATATAAACATTTGGCTCTCCGTGTGCTGGGAAAAATGTGGCCTTTTTTCCAAAACAACCGAAATTGGAATTTTAAAACAAATTTGTTTTCTCTCTCTTTTCTCACTCTTACTGAGCACCATGGCTTTTTGACGTACTCAGTTGCTCAAACTATGTTTGAACATATTTTAAAGGACGTATAGAGCTTTTTAACATATATAAAAGACTTTTGGAAATTTCTATCCTGAACATTTAACACTGATTTTATGATTGATTATAAAGACGTTAATTTAAATTTTGTAGTATATCGTCCAGTCGGATGAGGAGTGGGTGTTATGATTTGCAATGTACCACAATATGGGCCTGGGTAGTCACCTAACCTTTCACCTACATTTACCCTGACATTGTACTACATAACGGGTTTTGTGCTGACCTTTTACCTAGTTAGGTGCTGCATAAATGTTGTGTGGTTTTCTCCGAAGACCAGCCTCATTTATTATGCATGAGGATTCTCTTAATCACAGCAGGATTACCATATTCTGCATAATAACTATGTATAAGGGTCATCCCTATTGTCATCCTCGGCTGACATGACACAGCAAGGTAGAATGCCTGAGGGTGCACTTTGTGTATGTAAGTGCCATATCTTTGCTGGGGCAGGCAGAGGAGAAAGACTTCCATGCTGACACGAGACACTGCGGTTCTAACATGCAGATACAGCAGCCTGCAGGGGTCTTACATCCCTCGCCAGGTGTCTATCTCGAGACCAAGACGGGGTCCTTCGTTTTCTCACATCAGGTAATGGGGTTGGCTTTAGTCTAGGGGAATTCTTGGCGATACACCTACATACATGCTAGGTAGATTTAGGTATATCTAGTTAAGGATAGCATTGTAGGAGTACACATTATTACTATCATGTATATATATACCTGCATATATTCATTGTGCTAGTACTATGGTAGAATTGTACCACCTATTTACTCTGTTGGTGCTTATAATCGTATACATCTGTTTCTGTCGTATGGTTGTTGCGGCACACGTATTTTACACTAGAATGACGCTGGTTCAATGAATGCTTATTGAAAACTTCCCCCAACGTTTATTCTGTGCATCTCTCTGAGACAAAGTGAGCATGGGTGACTGAGCGAAAAGTACTGTACTGTTTCCACGTTCCCTGAGGGGTCAGGGTTGTCATGTTCGATAGTTGCCAGAAACTAATCTCTCTTTGGTAAGAGGGGTTCATAGTGGCACTGTGAGCTAGCTATTATACAAGCAAACATATCCGGTGGGGGCGTCTGGAATCAGTCTGGACACCGATCCCACAGTTTATGTTGTCTAAATGTGCAGATCCGTTATAGATTTATAGGAACTACACAACAAGTGATGCAGTCCAAATGGTACTACGCTGACCTTTTGTGGTTAGGAGATCATTTACATTGTCCTAAGGGTATCAATACTCTTCTTGCCTATTTTTTAAATTAATTCTTTCTTTCTTGGTTGTAGAACGGCTCATGGCTACTTAGAATTTATACGCCGACGCGTTTCGACCTCTTGTGGGGCTTGTACATTTTTTTAATGAAGGTCTTCTTCAGCCATATCAGAAGTTCAGAACTAAATGTTCACTTGACTGGATGTTTATCAATTAAGACAGTCGAAAGACTGAGCAAAAACTAGTTGGATTTAATTAAAGAGCTAGAGCAGGCACTTTTGTCTAACGCCGCGATTGAAGACATTGTTGAGTAAACTAGAGAAAGACACTGCAACCTTCGAGAAAAACACTGAATACTTTAAGAAAGCTAATTTACAAAGATATATAAGTAATTTTGACGTGAAAAGAGTCTACCCAGGACACGCATGTACATGGTACATTGAAAGTTTGCTGAAGAGCACTCTGCTGTACACCAGATTTGTAAAGTTTACGGTACACACTCATTCACTGCAGTCAGGCGCATGCTTTCACGGAAGGTGCATGCAAGAATGTCCAACTAACACAAGATGCTAGAGAGAGAAAACATTGCCTGAGTGACTTGACCAGTGTATGTCAATTTTTTTTGCAAGCAGCTGAAAGAATTTATGCCCATCTACCTTTTTAATTCACAATTGAGCTCTGACACATAAATGGGCTAGCAACAAAACACATGTAGATACACCTGGCTAAAAGCATGTTAATCAATATTGCATCTTTCCACAAACATCACAGCCACATGGTAAACACTCCCTTTTTTGCAACGGTGTGTTACCCCAGTGACTCTGGTTCATTCCGACTTCGCTCATCTCCTATCCTGCAGATATTTTATTTATTTTTACTAGCAGCCCGTCCCGACGTTGTCCGGGAGCAACAGGCTTCCCCGACTCCCGCCCGCACCGACATTGTCCAGCAGCCCGGCCCCCGCCCTGCCCGTCCCCCGCCTGCCCTGACCCCCGCCTGCCCCGACATGGGTCCCCTTACCTCAGCCGCCGCTCCTCCCGCCTGTCCGCTGCTCGTACCGCCGCTGGCCTGTCCGCTGCTTCTCACGTCAGCGCTCCTCCCGCGTGCCATGTCCGCCGCTCCCTTACCTCAGCGGCCGCTGCTCCAGCCTGTCCGCTGCTCGCACCACCGCTGGCCTGTCCGCTGCTCCTCACGTCACCGCTCCTCCCCCGCGCCATGTCCGCCGCTCCTCGTCGCGCTCCTGGACGCCACTCCTCCCCGCGCTCCTGACGTGAGCACGCACGTCGCGGCCGGCGCTACTTCGGAGGGACTACTTTTTTTTTACTGTAAATTTTTTAAAGAACGTGTTTTTTTTCATTTATATAGCCTATAACCATCTACACACCCTGACGATTCCAACGGTGTATCAGGTGTGTGGATTGGCACTGTGGTTCCCGAGTTTACCCGCCTCAAAGGCTGAAAGTTCTTCCTTTATTATAGTAGTATAGATTTAATGCGATTTTATATAGCCCGAACATTACCCAAAGGTGTCAGAGCGCTTTACAAAAGAACCAGTTGCGTTACATAAAGACTTTGGATTACATGAGTTACATAAGAGATATAAACTGGAAAAAATTGCAAGTGGAGCGAAAGGAGGAAAAATTGCAAATGTACAAGTTGTAAAGTCACTCAAGGAAGAGATACAAAGTTAAACTCTAAAATCACATAGGAATGGTAGTAAGTACAAGGGTCCACTACATATACTAGTGGTTAGAGTTATATATACAAGTGGAGTTAAAGGAGGAACACATTGCAAATGTACAAGTTGTAAAGTTAATCAATGAAGAGATACAAACAGATAAACTCTAAAATCCCTTTCAAATGGTAATGAGTACAAATGTCTACTACACATGCTAGTGCAATGATAGGCTAAAAGATTGGACAATGAATTTGCTGGAATACTTGACCGGCTGTAACAGAACATCAAATGGCACAGTTGGTGGTTCCCGAGGCTAAAGTTTAACTTATTAGAGGCTCGGCGCCATTTTGTGAATCTGTCGAAGGTGCTGATAAATTGTGGGCATAAAAGTGGATCGTTTTGAGGCAAGATGCGCTCCATGCATGTATGGGTCGTGGGCAACACAGCAAGTTGAAAATGAAGCGTTTATGTCACTCCGCAGCCGATTATAATGCTGGCTGACGGTGCGCGAGTGTCTCTATTGTGGCCGCCATCTTAGGGTCAGGCCACTTCTGGAATGCTCGCCACGATGATGAATTAAGTGTGAATAAGTGTAGAGGGTAGCGGTACCTACCCATGGCATCAGGCGGTGCCATTTAAGACCAGACTCATGCCAGAACCATGGGCACTTGAGTGAACAACCTTTACTGTCCGGCAGGTTCCATATTCATTGGTTGCAGATGCATGTACAGCAGCAGTGGTGACGTGGGGGTTGAGTTAGTCAAACTAATCCATGCACCCCTCACCCATCCCTTTCAAAGGACTAGAACCCTACATGACGAAACCAGTTTTCAGATCTGACAAATAAGTACATCCTGGAATACCTACAAGTATGTTCTTTTTCCACGCGCACATGAGACCGGTTTATTTATTTTATTTATTTATTTATAAAGTTTTTGTTAAGGCGCAAACAAGATCCCGAAGGATATCAGAGAGCTTTGCAAAAGGATGGAAGGAAGGACATAAATGCAATATCAACATCAAGTAATAATACAAAACAGGAATAATCGCATAATTACAAGACAAATGATTTAAGGAGAGTAATACAATAAACAGGGTTATAGCGGGCTACAAAGGAGGGCACACAATGAGGTAAAGGAGAGCAGCATCAAATGATGGTACAATGGTTGTAGGATCAATGACTTCGAGAAGTGTATATTTTATGAACCAGAGGAACTTTAATACCTCTCTGTTTTCCACCTGTCATTCTAGCGATCAAGCACTTCAAGTGAATTAATGCAGACGGCTCATCGCTGGGCCCAGACCACTTACCCAAGTGGAGGTGCAGTTCTATGATTGAACTTTCCCCTTCTTTGAATGGTATGTTCATGATGCCAATTCTTTCATGAAACTAATATGCGATATGCCTCTCTTTTGTGGAAGAGTTCATTTAGCTGTTTTCCTGGGCAACCATGAACAGGGCTCATCCCTGGAACATACATGCTTTTTCCTAGAGAATGACATGGTCATAGTATCTTGAAGACCGTCATCAAAAAACACACAAGTCCCACAAGACGATCGAAAGGCATCAGCGTATAAATCTAAGTGGCCAGGAGTCAGGCCACGCTCTTGGTAAAATGCGTACATCAACAGATTTGTACATAGACCAATGTTACCCCCCTTGACCAATACCATCTGGTTTCAGACCGGGTCACAGTACCAAAACTGCCATGGTCCATATCTCCGATGATGCCCTGAGACTCCTAGACCAGAATGAATCCTGCCCCTTAATGCTGCTAGATCTACCAGCTGCGTTTGACTCAGTTCAACAGAACAACCTCCTAGAAAATAGGATGGGCTTATCGGGTACCGTGTTACAATCGTTTTCTTCATTTCTACACAACAGAATCCAAAGAGTTGTGCTCAACCACACTGTTTCCATCCAGACACGAGTCACGAGTGGAGTCCCCCAAGGCTCCTCTGCTCCGTCCTTTTCGAACCTACTCATGGAACCCCTGACGAAATCCTCCAAATATCCAACATCTCCTCCAACATATGTATGCGGATGATACGCAACTTTACCTGAAAATCATCTCTCCTGAAGACATTGGCACTCTCAACTGCACTCAGACAAGAACTTAACAATGGCTCATGCTCAATAACCTGAAACTCAATGTCCTCAAAACTGAATTCCTCTTAATCTCTCCTCCCAATCACATTCCAGGCATCAAAATTTGGCTCGCTGATCTAACAGCCCTGAACTGTACTCTACACATCATAACTTCAGCAAATTCTTTGGGAATAATCTTGGACAATCACCTCTCCATTAAGGATCACATTAGCATCACCACCAAAGGCACCAGCTACCCAACTTCAGTTAAGGAAATTAAAACCTGTCATTTCGACTGTAGATCTCAAGACAGCAGTTCAAGCGCTAGTGATTTCCAAACTAGATTATGGTAGCACTGCCTGTGTGGGTCTACCAAAAGCAAAGCTGGCACCTTTACAGTGCACTTTTAACGTGGTAGCTCGACTCATCACTTGCTCAAAAAAAGTGATCACATCGCCCCTGACCTCAAGACGATGAACTGGCTACCCTATTAGGCAAAGAGCCACCTAAAAAATGCTTGCCTGACTCACAAAGCTCTTCACCACAACACTCCAACTTACCTGGCCAAGAAACATTTCATATCCAGCGAGAGCAGTACTCTAAGAAGCACAGGCTCCCTTCTACTAAAGCTCCACAAAAAAATAAAAAATCTATTATTGCTCCTTCTCTGGAATTGCCCCCAAATTTTGGCACTCGCTTCCCCCTGAGGCTAGATCCAACCCTCCAATGGCGCATTTGTATATTCACATATGTTTTATTTCTTCTGTTGTACCACCCTCCAGGTCATTTTTATATGCTTATCTATAAGCCTCCATGTTGTGCTGCGCTCTGTTGCCCTAAAGGTTCATGTTCGCGCTTTATAAAATGAAATAAATAAAATGAACCATTGGCAAATTGCCAACGCTCAGGGATTGTTGGCGAGCTACAACAGGGCCCACTGGGAAGAGATGGCGGAACTCTTCCAACATCTCTCTGAGGAGTACAAAAAAAGAGGCCACCGAATTGTCCAGGAGGGTAAATTAATTTCAAACAACTTAATCAGATATGCGCCCGACTCAGTGGACTCAGCTGCCAAGGGCATAAATACAAGCATACTGCTGCGTTGACACGCTTGGCTGTGAATATCTGTCTTAACCCCTTTAGTGCTGCCGTCGGCCAACAGTCGTCGCGAGCACTACCTTGCCAGTGCTGCGCACGTCCGTGGCCCGACGCGGCCGCACCCATTTCTTCGAACGTTCAGCACTGGCGCAGAACGTTCGAAGCAACAAACGGGTTAAAGCCAGGGGTACAGCAGACACTCCTTAATGTCCCTTTTGATTAACAACATCTGTTTCGTCCCCAAGTAGACCAAACATTAGTAAAAAATAGAAAAGGACAGAGTTTGCCAAGTCAATGGGGCACTTCAGACTCCCACTCCTCATGGTTTTTTTCTGCGCCCCACATACAAATGGTAATAAAACAACCCCATCAGATGCCTCTACCCCTTCTATAGGCAACAGCATCAAACCTCCCCATCAAGGGGATATTATAGAGGCACATATAGAGGGAATCATTTCAAAGGGCGTGGAGGCGGTGCCTTCCCACGCACCACACCCTCCATTTCCAAACAGTGACTCATTTTTCGTTCCCTCCGACCATTTAACACCTGTCGGGTACAACTACAACTTTTCTTCCCCAACTGGAAAACCATAACAACAGACCACTGGGTGTTGGATGTTATCCAACATGGTTATTGTCTGGAGCTCATCAAAACACCTACAAACATCCCACCTCAGACACATACTTTCCAACCAACACCTAACCTTGCTCCAAGAGGAAGGACAGACTCTCATGCTAAAAGGAGCCATAGAGCCTGTTCCTCTAGCACAACAACGTCAGGAGTATACTCTATACTTCCTCATTCCCGAAAAAGACAATTCACTTCGGCCCACATTAGACCTCGGACCATTAAATCAATACATCTTCGCAGAGCACTTTGACATGGTAAGTCTTCAGGATGTGATTCCTCTATTACAACTTTATGTCTGCACTAGACTTAACCCCTCCCATGCTCATGACGAACTCAGCTCGTCATGAGCCAGGGTGGCCGTGTGCTCATGACGAGCTGAGCTCGTCATAACGGCCGCAACGCTCGCACGCGGGGCTAATTCCCCTACTGTGCTGAGTGTTCCAAAGAAACGGGTGTGGCCGTGACGAGCTCAGCTCGTCATGAGCACAGTGCCACCGTGGTGCGTGACGAGGTGAGCTAGTCACGAGCACCGGGGCGCTGTGCGCGCCCCCCTCCCCCCAGCGGGAATTAGCCCCGCAGGCAAGGGGTTAAAGGACGCATACTTTTACATCCCAATGCATCCAGCTCGCCAAAAATATCTCAAATTTTTCTGAGCAGGAACACATTATCGGTTTAAAGTGCTTTCATGCAGAGTCACTACCGCACCCCGGATGTTCAGCAAATGTCTGGCAGTAGTTGCAGCACATCTACACATACAGATTATTAATGTCTTCTCCTATCTGGACGATTGGCTCAACAAAGCCAGTGTGCTTCAGTTGTACCCACAATACACACCATGAGGAACAGGGTCAAGACTGATTTGCATATGGCTGGGTCTGAACTGGGGTGGCATAGTGAGCAAAAGAACAATGGATTAAACCCCAATCTGTGACTGAGAGTGAGTGGTTGAAAGGTTTCAGCACTTTGCCCTTCATCTTGTTGTGTTTGCTTTTTATTACAATAGTGCCACATGCAAGACTATATATGCGTCCACTGCAGGAATATTTGGAGAGTTAATGGTCTCAATCACAGGGCCAATTGCAAGATCTAGTGTTGACAGACAGCTGAACATCTCACTCTCTGCAGTGGTGGAATACACAGGACCGATCAAAAAGATGAATGCTCTTCGACCCTGTTCCCCAGTTCATTCTCACAGTAGACGTATTCCTTACAGGATAGGGTGCACACCCACCCATAGGATCTCACAGTTCAGGGTCTCTGGGACACCAAACACAGGAGGTCCACATCAACTACCTAGACCTTTAAGCAGTTCAGCCAGCATTGAAAACATTTCTAGTCCACCTGAAGGGCAACGCTGTCTCGGTCCAACACACAACACAACAGGCATGTTCTATTTACAAAAGTGAGGAAGAGGGAGGTGCTTTTTACAGTTATCTCACCTATCTCAGAGGATTTGGTGTTGGGCAATGTCACAATAGTCACCTGTTAGAAGAATATCTCCTTGACACGGACAACTTCGCCGACCTCCTCAGCAGGATGCGGCAACAAGTCCACGAGTGGGATCTCCACCCCAGAGTCCTCCTCCCATACTTCCACAAGTGGGGGTTTTCACAGATTGACATCTTCGCAACCGCAGACAACTGAAAATGCCCAAAATTCCTCTCCAGACCCCCACGCTTACTATCCAACTACAATGCTCTATGAATGAACTGGCCAGGGATATTTGTATACTCTTTACCACCTCTCCCTCGTTTTCTGTTTGTGATTCTGAATCAGGCAAGTGTCCTTCACTGATGAGCCTAGTTCCCAGTGTATTTATTGTCTTTATCCTACTCACAAGGCTTCATGCTGTGATCTGTGTAAAACCTTTACTTCAAAGACTGTAAAGGACGTATAAAGGAGGCTGGCACTGTATTTGCTGGATAAAAAGAATGTTGACTGCATTGGCACCGACCTGCTCGCCAACTAAGATGTGTTAGACTCCTTCAATACGCTGTCACCACAGAGACCAAAGACATCCATCCCCAAAGATGGGGCTTCGTCAACACCAAAAGCATAACAATCAACGTTCCCAAAATTGACATGACCGTTGATGAAGACCCAACAATTAACAACAAAGCTATTGTCCCCGGTGTAAATAAAGCAATACTCGACTTCTAGGAAGTAAGCATGGCCTTCGAGGTCAAATAGATGATGACGTACAAACCCACCTTACTGACCTTCTCCATTGATGCCAAGGAGATCCACAATGGAGATATCTCCATCGCTATCCATGGACATGTCACACCTTCACCTCTGGCAAGTTCGATAGCCTCCTTGAGAATTCTTCACTCTCCAGGGCTCACATCTCCTCATCAGATACCTACTCCAAGGTTTTCAATGTCTTTTCTCTCTCTCTCTCACCAAATAAAAGGAAACCAACAGTAAGCATTTCCAACCCTCTTCAGGCTTTACCAGCACCCGTCACTGTAGATCCTCATCCTCTACCATTAAGATTGCCATAATCTAGTACCACATTTGAGGACCCTCTGCTGCCTTTGCAGGTTTTTCCACCAAGAGTGGTGTTCAGGACGACGTCACCATCTCCAGTGGGAAGAGCTAAGAGACACCGATCTCCTTCTTGATCTATGGTTTCGTGAAAGGATACAACTCAGACTCCAGTAAAAGAAGAAAGCTGTGAGATCGACATCGCCTTACTCTGGCGCAGAGGATTCCCATTCCTATCTTCCTTCATCACCAGTGACCTCTTCATCTCGTGACTTGCCCGTAATACTTTACTACTACCTTTCCTGTGGTACTGGCCAGAAGATCTTTGCAGCTTAGTGTTTATCTGGAGATTTCTCATCCTAAGGTGGACCTTATTTTGGAGATATTACAGAAGAAGACAGCTCTAAAGCCTCTTCCTCTCTTAGCTGCTACTCTGTTACTCATAGCAAAAGAAAAGTTCCTTACAGGTTCTCCCGTGAAGGCTGCCGCTCCATGTGCAATATAGCGATACCAAAGGTGCCAAGCCATGTCTTCCCTGGACCGGAAACAAGCATCCTGGGCCCGGTTTCTGGCTAATCAGCCATATAGAGCTCCTCAGCAGATCCTGAGTTTCAAAAGTCTGACCTGAAACAAGACTATGGACCCTCCCTTCTCAGGCTGGTTTCCGGCCATCGCACTGTTGACGAAATAGTAAAGATGAAGAAAACAACGCTGAAACTCTCAATGCAGAAGGAGAAGATATTCTTCAGACAGCAGCACAAGGCTAAGGACGGCAGACACTAGCAATGGAGTCCAATCCCCTCCCTGGCTCTACCACCTACAGCAACAGTATCCTCAGAGCCGGAGGCGTCCATACCAAAGAAGACCACCCAACCCCAAGGCAACGTCAAAAACAACAACCCTCCAGAAGATGCCGTTCTTGAGAGCGTAGGCAACGGCAACCGTGTAAACCCCCAACCCCGTTTTCTAATTCAGTGGGGGAAGCTGATTCTTTGCCTCCAGAAGACTGGACTCCAATATTTAGCACAAATGGGTGCTAAATATGGTATCTCTTGGATATTTTTGACATTTCAAGGCCATTCCCCTACCAATTCCTCCAAAACCATCATCAAAGTAACTACTTTCAATCCTGAGGAAACAAATGTCTGTCCTACTTGCAAAAAGGTCTAAGAATACCCCAGATATTGCTAGTACAAAAGAAAGGTCCGATTGGAGAGTTTAGATTGATATAGATCTAGGATTCACAAACAAAACTCATTGATGAGAAATTGAAATGATAAAGAGAGATTTGAACTGCTCGTCCTACATCAAACTATTCAGCATCTCACGCGTGTCAATTTGCGTGCATGATAGAACTTTAATATTTATCTCTCCCCTGCATGCATATCTTGACTTCCAGCCATTTGGACACTATTTGGGAATTGACAGCCATTCCCAATCCATGCCGGGTTTTGTGAAAGCCAGCCTGCTTAGACTTAAAGCCAGCCTACTCATGCCTGAAACTCCATTACCCAGAATTCCCTGCTCACTGCTTTGTCTCCACCCCTGCAGGCCAAGGATGGGTGGAGGAATTCAGCTCACCTGTGGCTGGCTGCTGCTAGCCTGCTCACACCAGCTGCATGTGATTACTGTGAGCTCTTTTAAGCCCCAGCTCCCTACAGGCAAAGGTTGGTCATTGTAGCTGTTTACCGGTGAGACCAATCCTTCTTTCCAGAGTTCCCTGAGCTTTTTCTATTCTTGTTTCCCGTGTTTCCTGAGCTTTAATTATGCCTTGTTCCTGACCTGCTGCTGTTTTTCCTGTTCCTGAATTAGTGCTGCCTGCAGTGCTACCCTGACCGCTGAGCATTAGTATTCCTTATTCCTGAACTGCAGCAGTTTCCCTTCTCCTGAATTAGCACTGTCTGCAGTGCTACCTTGTTTCCTGAGTTTCTGAGCTATAGCTATTCCCTGTACCTGAATTAGCACTGCCTGCAGTGCTACCTTGTTTCCTGAGTTCCTGAGCTATAGCTATTCCCTGTACCTGAATTAGCACTGCCTGCAGAGCTCTTGTTTCCTGAGTTCCTGAGCTATAGCTATTCTTTGTTCCTGTGCTCAGCTATTTCTTGTTCCTGATTTGCACTGCCTGCAGTGCTCTCTTGACTCCTTGTTTCCTGAGCTGTAGCTATGTCCTGTTTCCTTGAACCAGCACTGCCTGCAGTGCTGCCTTGACTCCTGAGCCTTAGCTCACTTCTTGTTCCTGCCCCAGCACTGCCTTCTGTGCTACTTTGTTTTCTTGATTCCTTAACCTGCACTATTCTAGTATTCCCTTGTAGCCTCCCCTTCTGTGTATCCGTTTCCAGTCCCTGCCTTGCTTCCCATTTCCTTGGTTCCAGTTCTAGTGTGCTGCCTTTCTATTCTGCTGTCTTACTTCTGTTACCTTGTATGTTTGTTACCTGCTTTCTGCCAAGTGTGCCCTGTCATTTCCTTCCTTTCCTGTTAAGCACTCCTCCTTGCTAGCTCCTTGTCTATTGTGCTTGTGTTTAGTTCTTCCCCTTTGCTGTTACTGCCTTGCGCGTTCCTGTTTGATCGCCAGGATCCGTGGGCTCAGCTGACTACCTAGGTGGTGTTTCTTGTTCACTGTGAGTACTGTCTTTGAGTTACATTTATAACATCACCATAGGTATAAGCTGCACAGACCCTGCCTTTGCATGCATATCCTACATGTGGGTATTTGCAGTTAGTATCTGTAACAGCAATTGCGGGTAAGAAACTTACTGAGCTTCAGTCTCACCATGTGGAGCTCCTGAGTGCTTTACCCCACACCCCCCTTTATTGTTGTATTATATATATGTCTTGCACGTCCGTCCTTGGTGTAGTTAGTCTGAATGCTAATTGCCTTGTGAGTGCCCTTCCTTTCTGAGTCTTACCCATCTTGTTCACTTGTACAGGCTTCCCCTTTGGATCCCTTTTTCTCCTCTGACTCCCTGTATGATCCTGGGCAGCACTGTACTCCTCCTTTCTGTGTACGTCTTCTACCCAGTTCCCAGTCCTTGTCCAAGTCTCTGACTGTGTTCCCCACATAGTCCCGGACAGTCCCTGACATCAACACTCTCTCCAGTACAAAGGCTGACCAACCCGGGAGGAACTATAAACACAGTAAAAGGGAGTGTTTCCTTTGAGGGAAGAGAGTGTCATCTATATGAGACAAGTGCCACCTTCTGCTGAGAATCACATCCAGCACCCAGACTGAGCAAATCACTACTAGGTTCTATGGCATCTTGTAATTACAGCACCCTGAATGCACGTCTGCAAATGAAACCCCTGCAACGGTGTTTAGCCCCTTCGTTGCTCCCGTTGGCCAATGGCCGTCGCAAGCACTACCTCCGTAGTGCTGCACATATCAGTTGGCTGACGCGGCCCCGCCCACTAATCAAAGCCGCGGCACCGCAGCGGAATTGCCGCTGCAGTGAAGGTGTTAGAAGACCAACGGTGTGAATGAATGAACAATTGGAAACACCAGCTGAGACTGACCACTGCATCAAAACAGTCTTTAGCATTGGGGGGGAGGGCGTCAGTCAGAATCTTCCAGAGAAGCTCCCTTCCAGAGAAGCTCCGTTACAAACAATAGCCACCGATTCATCCATGGCAGGGCGGCGTGCTCACTTGAATCATCCATTGGTTCAAGGGAATTTCACAGAACCACCTCCAGCTGAAAGCAGTTTATGTGGTTATTAAAGCGTTCCTTCACTCCCTTCAGAAAAAGACAGGAAACCACCATGCTTTAAATCAACAAACAAGGAGGCACCAGATAAAAACCAGCACCCGCAGAAGCTCCGTTAATTTGGCGCTGGGCTCTGGCCGAAACGTATCACTAACAGCGATCCATATTCCAGAGGAGAAGAATCAACGAGTGGACTTTCTCAGTCTCTATTACAAGGAGAACCACAAGTCTGACCTGGATGACGAAGTTTAAGACAACACCTTTGAAGAGCAAAGGGCACAAAACCAAAATACGCTGATAATTGGCATCCAGGCCACTAGAATAGGGATCAATGGGCAGTGTCATTTTGATGACTTGGTCTGAGTAATTTCTGAAAGCCTTTTACTCTTATTCTGTTGATTTTCCTCTGTAATAGCATCTGCAACTGAGAAAGTCTCCAAGACAGATGATGTTAATACCCCCAGATTGGCCAAGACAATGGTATCTCAACCTTCTAAAAATGTCTATCAAATCATGCTGGAGGTTGCCACTCAAAACCAATTTATTAACAAGACTTCCGGGCTGGTACAAATCTCGAACTCTGCTTCATTGAGTTTGGCAGCACGGCTCCTGAGATCAGAGAGTACAGGCATTTAAATCTTTCCCCTATCATGCAGGGGGATTTAAAAAAGGCAGAAATCCTCCCACATAGGCGTATTATTCAATTAAGTTACTTTTTACTGTTTGTTGTGCCATTACAGTAGACGTTACCATGTTGCTTTCAAGAGGATACACAATACCTTCCCTCCCATATCTAGCTCAATCTACTCTCCAGTTCTCATCCATAAAAGTGCATTTGACATCTAGGACGACCTACAGGAAATTGCCAAACCAGATTCTCTTTTTCAAAGTTCCCTCAATTAAAGGACTTAAGAAATGTTTTCCCACCAATCAGAAGACTGTGTCTTCCATGTGGACTGAATCTAGAAGAAACCGTCACTACTTCGCCCTTACCATCATTTTTTAATTTTATGTTCATGTCTGTTTTAATTATTATGTATATGGTGTTTTAGAAAATATATGCATTTTTTGTGTAATTTGTATTAAGAAAATTATTAAATGCTCTGATGATTTTTTTTATAAAAATCGTTTTTTAGTAAAGTGTCATTTTTAATTTGCTGGTTTTCATTGCACTTTGGAATTTTGGTTTGCCTGGGGTTGTTACTTGTCATTATATTGCTTGCCCTGACCCAGGAAATTGATCCACAATCAGGGGGTCCTTGTTATTTACCATTATTGACTGAATCTAGTTCCATCAAACCGAATGCCCTCTCTTTTGAGCCAATTCACAAGGCTACAACGCATCTTTCCTGGAAAGCCGTCCTTTTTAATAGCCATTGCATATGACGGAAGAGTGCTCAAGGTACGGTCTTGCAAAATATTTTCATTTTTAACAGGGCAGTAATGAGTACACAATCTTTCATTGTTTCTGACTTTAATATTAATTAATTGTTTAAAGAGTTTTATATAGCACTAGCAATACTGAGGGTATCAGAGCGCTTTACAACATTGTTAAGGTATTAACAGTCAATCGGGATACAGTATAGTTGTAGTGTTGAGAGCCGAGTCATTATCAGTGTATAGCAATAGAGTGTAATTGTAGTGTCGGGTGTTGAGTCATAGGACAGACCTTGGGAGGGATATGCATATCACGAGGTGTTATTTCCAGGGTGTGTTAAAAGTTATTTCCTGGAGGATTAAGGTGCTGGAATAGGAGGAAATATTTTAGTTGTCTCTTGAAGCTCACGAAGGAGGGAGTAGTTCTGATATTTACTGGGAGGGAGTTCCAGATTTTGGGGGCGTTGCCGGAAAAGAAACAGCAGGGGCTTTTTGTGTCTGTTTTTTCGGGTGGATGAGAGGGAGTGTGTTGGAGTTTCTAAGATTTCTCGTTTGGCCTGCTTTTCTGAGTTTGGATGCTAGGCAGTCTGGTTTACCAGTGTGTAGAACTTTGTGGGTGAGACAAGCAGTTTTAAAGCAGCAGAGTGCTTGGATTGGTAGCCACTTAAGATTTATCAGTGAAGGAGGGATGAGATTGTGTAACTTTGCTCCAGTGACCATCCTTGCTGCTGCGTTTAGAGTGGCTCTCAGGGCGGCTGGCTATACTTTCAATGCACCTGTAGGGGGGCACTCCCGTAGTCTAGTCTGGATAAAACCAGTGCTTGCGTGGTGGTTTTTAGGCCATTTAGAGGGAGGAAGGGTTTCATTTTGTTGAAGAGTGTTAGGTTATAGAATGCACCCTTCACTGTGGCGCTCATGTGTGTGCTCATATTCAAACTTTAGTCTATGGTGATCCCCAGAGAATTGGCGGAGTCACCAGGGTCAACACGCAGTTCAGAGCGTCCTGGTTATTTATCCATTCTTGGGTCTGTAGCAATTGCCCGTGGTTGGACTAAACAAGAATTTCCATCTTTTCCTGGTTCAGTTTGAGGTGGTTGTGTGATAGCCTGTTTTGAACTTTTATGAACGTGGCATTAGACGGGTGAATGTCATTCAAAGAGGATATTTCCAGGTAAAGCTGAATGTCGTCCACATAAAGGTGATAGGCACCCTTTGCTTGTTTGAATATTATGGTGAGAGGCTCCATGTAGATTTTTAAGAGTGTCTGTGAGAGAACTGAGCCACCGACGGTACACCTCGGGTGCTGGCCGATATATCGGACCTCGAGTTGTTTATTTTTGTTAGTTACGATGGGCGAATTTTGCGGATCTGCGGTCCGCGAATACGTGCAAAATCGCAAAAAAGTCTGCGAATTCGCTGATTTTCTCGCAAAATCGCAGATTTATTTGCGATTTCCATCTACTCAACTGGAGTACTTTCTACTGGCTAATTAGTAAGTGCTACCTCATTGGGTAAATGTATAGTGCTTTTCCTACACTGCAGCTGCGTAAAGGGCCACAAGATTTATCTCTACTGACCATGTGTGCCTGTAACTTTACCACTGCGCCAAAAGGCGCCGAGGTCCCTTGAGTGAGTTGTCCATCATAGTTGGGAAAGGGCGGGAAGACGTTTGATACCGCTAGTGTGTGGTGCGGGGCTTCTATGCGTGTTCACATGCCTCTTGGGTATAAAGGGTCAGAGAGCGAGCAGGGCAGCAGGTGAGGAGAAAGCAGCCTCCTGGTCACAGATTGCGCTATAGAAACTCAGGGATTCAAAGACCTCCCTCGGGTATTACAGCTAATTTTCGACGGCAGATATGGGGTTAAAGCACACTTGCCCAGCTTCGACCGTGCTCACTAATGCTTTTGGGCTGATTAAAACGTTACTGAATTTGAGCTTCAACTCGGGGACCTACTTTATTTATATCTGTAAGTGCTTCCTGTTGAGGTTTAATTTTTGTGACAGGAGCCTCGTGCCAGAATGAATCCTGCCCTGCATAGTTATCCACGAAGATGCCACCGTTTTGTGCAATACCTCTACTCAACTGGAGTACTACTGGATAATCCAGTAAGTGCTACCTCGTTGGGTAAATGATAGTACTTTTCCTACACTGCAGCTGCGTAAAGGGCCAGAAGATTTGTCTCCACTGACCATGTGTGCCTGTAACTTTGCCACAGCGCCAAAATACTCCGAGGTCCCTGGAGTGAGCTGTCCATCATAGTTGGGAAAGGGTGGAAAGACGTTTGATACCCCTTGTGTGTGGTGCGGGGCTTCTATGCGTGTCAACATGCCTCGTGTATAAAGGGTCAGAGAGCGAGCAGGGCAGCAGGTGAGGAGAAAGCAGCCTCCTGGTCACAGGAACGGGGATTGCGCTCGAGAATCTCAGGGATGCAAAGACCTCCCTCGGGTATTACAGCTCATTTTCGGTGGCAGATATGGGGTCAAAGCACACTTGCCCAGCCTCGACCGTGCTCACTAATGTTTTGGGCTGATTAAAACGTTACTGAATTTGAGCTTAAACTCGGGCAGCTTTTTATTTATATCTGTAAGTGCTTCCTATTGAGGTTTCATTTTTGGCCCATAGGAAGCACTTACAGAGTTAAGGCAAGTGCCAGAGTTGAAGCTAACTTTGTAACCATTTTAGAATGGCGCCAGCAAGCACTCTGGCAACTTGCCGGCGCCATTCTAAAATGGTTACAAAGTTAGCTTCAACTCGAGCACCTGCCTTAACTGTGCATCCGGGGGCCCCCCAAAAAAAAAAATGCGCCCGCTCGCGAATTCGTGAATTTTTCGGCAATTTCGCGAGATTCACGGATCGCGAAATTGACGACAATTCGCAAATTTCGGGAGCGGAGCGGATTTTGCACCCATACTTAGCAGAAATGAGATGAACCACTTCAGAACTGTGCCGTCTGTTGTGATTCGTTGTTATTGGGAGTCCAAAAGTAGCTGAAGGTCGACTATGTTGAATGCTGCTGATAGGTCTAGGAGGAGGAGCCAGCAGCATCTGTTTGTGTCTAGGAATTTATGTATGTTATCTGCTATACTTAGTATACCTGTTTCTGTGCTGCATCTCTTCTTGAAACCCGATAGGTGTGTATCGAGTAGGATATTGGTTTCAATGTGTTGGTTGAGTTGGGAGAGAACACATTCCGCTAGGATTTTTGCCAGGAAGGTAAGCTTTGAAATGGGCCTGAAGTTGTGGAGGTCTTCCTGGTCTGCATATGTATTCTTTTAGCAGGGGGTGATTTGGCCTTGTTTGAGGCAGCTGTTTGTTATCTTGGCCGATAGAGGGATTAAGGTGTGGTTGAGGCTTTTTGCCGGGGAGTCTGGTAGTGGGTCTGCGTAGTGTGAAGGGGGGTTTGGATTTTGCAATCCCCATGGAGATGTCCTCCTCTGTGAGCGGGTTGAAAGCTGTGGAGGGCCTTGGGCAATCGTTGGGTCCAGTCGTTCCTGGGGGAGAGGCCTTTGTTTTGGGGGTCTAGGAATCTGCTCTGGTCATGTTAACCTTCGTAGTGGGTGAAGAGTTGCTATTAGATGTCCACGTGGGGCAGTCGTGGGGGAGTTTTATTTTCATGGTTTTGTCATTGAAGAATTGGGCATAGTTGTCACAGTGTTCCTTTGAGACTGGGGGGGTATCTTTTGTTGGTTTGGAGGTTTGTTGCATGATGATGTTAAAATGCTCTTTGGGCGGTTTCTTGCTTTAGTAAGCGCATTGGGGAACAAGGTAGCTTTTTCTTTTATGATGTGATTTTTAAATTTCCTGCGTTCTCTTCTGAGATGGTAGAGGTGGGTTGTGGATCGAACTACTACACTACTCACTTTCTTCCCTAATATGTCTATGAAAGCAGAGCAGTCTCTTCCCTCATTAGCTATAAGACGAGTGCTCAATTCTACCTTGACAAGGCTGAAGCTCTGAGAAGGTCTATTCAGGTCTTCATGAATCATGGCCATCTTGGATCAGGCCTAGCAGCCTCAAAACAGCCTATTGGTCAATGAACGGTGGCTTAAATTTGCTGTCAATTCTCAGGCAAAACTCTTCCTTCAAATCAAAAGTTCATTCTAATAGAGCTCAAGCAGCTACAACAGCATGGCTCAGGAACCTTCCAATCGCCGATAACTGTCAGGCAGCAACTTTGAAATCAGTACATACATTTAATAGATATTATTACTTAGATTCAGACACTTAAACTTATATGAGATTTGGTCAGGAAACGTATTCAAGTGATCTATCCCGCAGGGTAGCCCTTGATTACACATGTTTATTTACCTTTCCTGATGCCCAACAGCTTCTTTCTATAACTTCAGGCAGCTTCTTGCTCTATTCAGGTGTAGATAAAGATCCTACAATGGAGAAACAAATGTTAGGCATTTGTACCCATAGTTCTGCATTTAAGAATCGTCATGACCGGAAGAACGCAGTGGGTCAGGCTGCCACCTTTCACCTCCAAACCCAAAGACGTCATCTGCGGAGTCCTGCAAGGGTTGTGGAAAAGTAAATTTTGCCATGTTCTGTGTCCCTACGCCTCATCCATCATATGTTATGTGTGCATGACCAATATGCATATGTTATTCCCCATGTCCGATTAATGACGCAATTACAGTTGTGTCCACCTCTGGTATGTCATTTTCCAGTCCTCGTGAATACTACGAATATCAGGCCTAGGTAAAGTTATATTGCCACGTTTCTCAGTGTGCACGTTATTCCATTGTAAAGTCCCCGTTTCCAGGCCTCAAAAGGGCCCGGACATCAGATTCAGCTCCTGTCTCCTGAAAGCCTCGCTGAGGAGCGATACAGCCCCCACCTGTATCCTCGACCTTTCACTTACTTCCTGCCTCGCAGTGCCCGGTGCAGCCTGGCTCTGCCTCTGAGTCTGCCAAAAGTATGTTATAGTTCCAGTTATCAGTTCAGTCCTCCTTCTCTGCATTCCTAAGCTACTGAACTGCATCAATAGTTTCCGTCATTGTCTAGCCTATACGGCTCCACGTTAGAGAAATACTGTATTTAAATGGTCATTTAATATTCTTCATCACGCACTACATGTAGAATAATGCATGGTCCAGTCTTAGAGTCAAGTTAGCTTTTCCCCTCATGACTTCTAGTTTATATCGACATGTTTCCTAAACATCAGATACCAGATAGGGTTTAGGTACATGTCGCTCCGACCCTCCAGACTCTAGTCTCTGCTCCTAGCACAGAGTTCATAGCCCCCAGCTTCTTTTAGTGATACGTCATTGCCAGTTTACGCGCACCATTAGGTTAGAGGTCCCGGCTCCTTAGGTAGCCCCCTCCAATGTTTCCGCCCATTCATGACATATTCTGTCACGTTTGCATCACATGTCTATGTATACTCCCAGTTACACCTACTTTTACTGTTATCTCTCGCGACTGCTACGCGTCACGCCTTCTGCTCCACCCACTGCTACGCCTACTGCAATGTAATGCTATGTGTTTGCGCTATGTATATAAGTTGATGTATTGTTATTAAAAGTTAGCGCGCTCATCCCAGACCAAGCCCCAGCAGCTGCTGGGTCATCCTATGCAGGTTGTCCTGATCCCGTCCTTATGCTGTAATAAACCTGCAGAAACTCCTACTACCTCGAATCTTGACTCTTATTTTATTGAGCTATCTGTTATTCATTCATTCATTCAAAAATAGATCCGGTATTATTTATTTATATACCACATAATGGCGCCCGAATAGGGACTTGCCCTTTCCCCACGCGTCGGTGAAGCCACGCCGACCCCCTGACCCTCTGCAGTCGTGACGGAACCATACCGTGCACTGGCAGATATTTCTGCTCCAAGTATCCCTCAGGCCCACGGAGGAGACGGAGGAGGCGGTCCAGCATCCGAACGAGACGGTGGAGGAACGCGGCGAGTCCCGACCAGAGCCCAAGCCGAGAGTCCAAGGTCCGAGGTATCCGGAGGCCCACCTGTAACTGAAGTCCGAAGTTCGTCGTCCGTCGTCCAGTCCAGTCCGAGGCCTTCCGTTCCGTACTGCCCGGTGAGTACCATTGCTGGGGTAGTATCTAGACAGGACCAATCTAAATTGACTCCTGGTCCGTGGGTTGGTGGTACCCAGACTCACATACGAAGTGTTCACCTAGGTGGATACGGGTCTTGATGCGTCCCTTTATGGGACCGGTATGTTCCGTACTGTTACAGCAGTGCATCCAGTAACTCTAGTCTGTTCCGTTCTCGAGAAATTCTGTTCTATTTCTGTTCTCAGTATTTCAGGTAATATTCTGTTCGAACTGTTATTTATAATGTTCTTTATGTATTTTAATGTTGTGGTATGAGTGTGATGTGATTTCGTGTTTTTATTGTGTATTGTATTGTGTCCAAATTACAGTTCAGTCATGCCTATATTTTCCAAGTTACGTCAGATAAAAACTAGAAAGGGTCTGTTAGAGGAAGCGGTTCCTGTCCCGCCTAGGGACAGTCCAGGTCACTTTATGTATCAGAAACATGGCATAAGCGCCATATTGTATCTAGATTTATGGGTAGAGTATACCAAACAGTTAGAAGAAAAGTATAGATGGCCCGTATCGGGTACATGGGATGCCGAATGTATCATGCGAGTAGAAGAAGCATTATGGAAAAAGAAAGCCAGACAGTCACAGAAAGATGCCATCGAGTTATGGCGTAAGGAAGCTCATAGAAGAACCGAGAAAGAAGTCAGAAAGTCAGAGTTAAGTAGAGAATCCCAGGAACGAGCCCAAGAAAGAGAATTAATCGAGATAGGTGGACAAGTCAAAGCCGAACAGTCAGACAGACAGAGGCATGCCCTTATTAAGGGTATGTATCCTCTCCTTGCCGAAGGCTTGCCAAAAGCGACCCCAGAGGCATCTAGTAATTTCCCGCCACCATTAGTTCCGACCAAGCTACGTCACAAACCGACCGCAGCTGATATTTTTATTTCGTCCTACTTGGACGACACAGTCCCCGAATATGCAAATCCTGTTCGCGCTCCGCCAGTCCCTGTAAATCAGGCACTCCATGCTCCTCCAGACACCGGGGTGCCCTTAACAGTCCCCCCGGGTCAGCCCGCCATACAAGTCCAGCCCACGTTACAATTACCGACCCTGCCAGGACGAAGAATGTCAGTCGACGATTCTAGTCTAGGGGCCGCAGGAGGAGGTCTTCCTCAAACCCCGCCGCCACACAAGCGTTTAACATTACTCGAATTACATGCTCAAGCGTTACAGCGCACGCCCAAACATCAGTCTGTTACAGAAATCAGGCAAACCCTTAACGAATGTGTCTATGATCCAGTCCCAGGCGAGTATAATATGGTTTTATATTCCGTACGCGTAAGGAGAGTGACCGAGTATCTAGTCACCTTGCCGAATATGAAAGAAGATCTAGACAGAATATATCGTTTCATCCGTACAGGGGATGATCCAGAAAGTATTGGCGAGATTATGTCTCAAAGGAAAGCCGAGATCCAGCTCATGATATTAAAGTTCCTGATCAATTGTCTAATAAGAGAACAAGATTACCCGTCTAAAGATTCCACCGAAATGAGAATTCTGACAAGGTGGAGTGATAATATAGCCGAGGGTAAGCACAAGACCATTAGTGCTATGGAGAGTATGTACAAGAAAATTCGTAAAGAAATAATAAGGTTACACGACCAGCGTAAAGCAGCACAAGTAAGCGAGAAAGAAAGTATCTCTGATCCTGAAGAAGAGGACGAGAATCCCGCCAGAATAGCGTATGTAGGAAAATCTAGATTTCCGGATCGCCATTTACGCCTAGAACACAAGTCTATTTTTCATCATTCAGCTCCAGAACAAGGTTCTCTAGAACAAGTATTTCAAGCTACCGATCACATTCTGAAATCACGAATCGGTTATAGTGAGTTAAGTACCATGCATGAACAAGAACTAGCCCGATCAGCAGTCCGATGGATTACTGATTCTACCACTTTTCCAGACGAAATAGTGGCACAAATGTTCCTGAAACTGCCCCCAGCCGAGCAACGACTGGTGGGTATGTATATGATCCAACACCTCATTACTCTGTATGAGGGTCAGCACTCTGATCCAGGTCCGTTACACGATATCCTGAACGAGTTACTCCAGTATAGATGGAGAGGTCTAGGTACCGATTTAATTAGTGTCATTCTAGAACAGCGCCACAAATATAGAACGTTTTTGAACCCGCATTTTGTTCATGTCTCACCCCCAGAAAGTAAATCATTCTACATAGACAGACAGAATCCGTTACGAGAAGTCCACCCAGTCCAAGGGGCGGGTGGCGTAATGCAACGAGTGTTTGTATACACTCCAATATCAAAGATGGAACTTCTTGAAATGAAGAAATTAATTCCCTGTCATGACAAAGATCCAGCGGGGTTCCATAGAGAATTAAAAGACATGCTCCGTATGGGAGAATATACTTACCCAGATATCATTAAAATGTTAAAGGTCCTGTTACCCGCAGGGGTGTATGAAAAGTTAAAAGAAAAAGAATGGGAGGTGGGAGAGAAAAAGATCGATTGGGCAGCTCTAGAAGCTGAAGACAAGGCACGAGTACCAGGTACCGGTCTTGGAGATAAATGTAAAGAATTACCAGAATTACTGATTCAAGTTTTACCCAGATTATTGACAACGAGGAAAGAAGACTGGGATGCAATCTCAGCCTGTAAACAGAAACAAGATGAAGATATTAGTGATTTTTATTCTAGATTTGAAAAATGTTTTAGTATTAACAGTGGTCTCAAGACAAGTAGTGAGTCATACCCTCACCTTTTCGTTACTAAATTAGTCGAGAATTCAAGTCCACAAATTAAAAACCGAGTTTTGAAAGTCGAAAGCACCTGGCAAGCAAATACTCCGTCCCAAATGCTCCAGATGCTCCAGTATCACCAGAATAGAATCAGAGAAGAGCAAGAACACGAAAGAAAACGTATGAAAGACACGAAAATGAAAGTGCTAGTTGCACAATCTGTTCCTCAAGACAGTCAGAAGAGGGGACCAAATCAAGCCAGTCATCCTGCAGCTCCCGTTAAAGGGAACTGCAATTATTGTAAACAGCCAGGTCATTTTATAAACGAGTGTGCAGTTCTGAAACATAATATAGCTACTGGTAAGACTAAAGAAAGACCACGTCCGCCTAGACAAGAACAAGTTTCACAGATTCCTCAGTCACAGAATGCACAACAGACAGTTTCCGCACCGCAGCCTATTGCTGCAACACAGCACGTTACATCGCAGATGTACCAGTATGCACAGACAGAGTATCCAGAGTACCAGCCATATTCATGAAACAGCCTAGAGAGGGAGGTAGGCTTGCCTCTCATCGAGATACCTGTAGATCAAGAAGGTCCCTATGTTCACAGTCAAGTATTAGGGAAAGACAGAAAGTTTCTGATCGATACAGGGGCAAGTAGGACCACAATTAGTCATGCCGAAGTTCCAGGGGCTCCGCTCTCAGGCTCAAGAAATGTTTCCCTTGGATTTTCAGGAAAACCAATAGTTAATGAGATATCAAAGCCAGTTACTCTAGAAGTAGGTCCATTGTCCCGCACTACTGATCTGTTACTTACTAAGTCATGTCCAGAAAACCTATTAGGCATTAAGACACTGAAAGAGTTAGGTGCAGTTATTTGCTGCTCCCCAGAGGGAATACGTCTGTTCCTACGTGACTTTAAGGGTCACTATGTATTACGAGATTTTGATTCAAGATTGTCTAATGTTCCGCAGCATCTATGGGCGCAAGGTCCAACTGATGTAGGTTACATGCAAATCACACCCCATCGTGTGACTCTCAAACCAGGTGTAGTGTTACCACGAATCAGACAGTACAGATTGCCACCTGAGGCTGTAGCAGCCTTATCCAAAATTATTAACGAGCTCATGGCTCAAGGAGTAGTTGTAGAAACTGACTCCAATGTATGTAATTCTCCGATCATTCCAGTCATGAAACGTACTGATCCAAATGCACCCCCAGTATATCGATTAGTGATTGATTTACGAGAGCTTAATAAATGTATTATTCCTCAGTACCCAGTTGTTCCAGACATCTCTTCCCTGTTAACTGCTATTGATTCCGAAGCCATGTTTTTCACTGTCATTGACCTCAAGAATGCATTTTTTAGTGTTCCCATTCATCCGGACAGCCAGTTTCTTTTCGGATTTTGTTTAAACGGAAGGAGCTATATGTTCACACGCGCTCCTCAAGGTTTCACAGAAAGTCCTAGTATTTACAGTCAAGCACTTAAGAGACAACTAGACAATATTCACATGCCAACTGACACTGCCCTGCTCCAGTATGTCGATGATCTCCTGATCACAGCCCGTTCTGAACGTGCTTGCGAGCGAGCATCACTTACAGTCCTGTATTTTCTAGCCGAGATGGGGCACAAGGTGTCACCTTCGAAGCTTCAATTCTGTGTCCAGCAAGTGGTATACTTAGGGCACTTGCTGTCCAAGAGGGGTAGGCAGTTGACACCAGACCGTATCCAGTTAATAGCGAGTCTTCCCCAGCCCAGAACCCAGAAGGAGGTACGTGCTTTTATCGGCCTTACTTCTTATTGTAGACAATGGATTCCCCAGTATGCATTTCTAGCCAAGCCACTGATACAGTTAACGACACAGGAGGCAGCCGTATCGACTGTCCTCCCTTGGACATCTGAACATACACTTAGTTTCAATGAGTTAAAGAAAGCCCTATGTCAAGCTCCAGTTCTAGCCACACCGAACTACAGTAAGCCTTTTACACTTTTCGTTACTGAACGCGAAGGTACAGCATTATCTGTTCTCACACAAGATCAAGCAGGACAATACAAGCCCTGTGCTTATTTTTCGAGCACATTAGATCCAGTCGCCCAGGCGTTGCCTGCGTGCCTCAAGTCAGTTGCAGCCACAGCACTAGCAATCAGACAAAGTGATTCCATAGTTTTAGGGCATTCCCTGACCGTACAAGTCCCACATTCAGTAGAAGTTCTTTTAAACCGAACACAAACACAGCACTTGACAATTGCACGTTTAACAGGTTATGAATTGACACTGTTCCAGCCACACATAGAAATTAGACGCTGCAACGTCCTGAATCCTGCTACACTGTTACCATCAGTTAATTCAAATCCTGACACACATGATTGTGTGGAAGTTGTTAACATTACGACAAAGCCAAGACAAGACCTGACAGACATTCCGTTACCAGACCCCGACCTGACACTTTATGTGGATGGTTCATGTATGAGAACTAGTACAGGAGAACTAGTCGCCGCGTATGCAGTAACTACTGACACCGAAGTTATTGAAACACACCGTATTGACACCCTGTCTGCTCAAGCAGCAGAGCTAGTCGCTCTGACACAAGCCTGTATACATGCCAAGAACCTGAAAGTTAATGTTTACACAGATTCACGTTACGCATTCGGAGTTGTACACGACTTCGGAGTGCTCTGGCAGGAGAGAGGTTTCATGACTTCTCATGGAACCAAGATTCAGCATGGTCTCCTTATTCAAGCCCTGTTAGATGCCATACATTTACCGACATCTATTGCTATCATGAAATGCAAAGCACATACGAAAGTTACAGACATTATTTCCCAAGGTAATGATCTAGCAGACCGCACAGCCAAGCTTACAGCACAGACTCCAGACATTCCAGTTAACCTGCCACATATTCCAGATCCGATTACATGCATGACAGTTAAGGACCCTACACAAGATGTCATAGATATCCAGTTACATGCTACTCCCGATGAAATCAAGAAATGGTCTGAACAAGGAGGGGTCCAGACAGATCAAGGATGGTTAACGAAGGGTAGAGCCACATGGTTTCTCCCCGATTCTATGGTTCAAGTCATTATCAATACCGCACATAGTCCAGCACATTTAGGAGAAAAAGCTATGTTAGACAGTATCCAGAACATTTGGTTCAACAAGCATTTACGAGCTGCAGCCAAGCAGAAAGTCCGCACCTGTATGATATGTTGTCAGTTTAATCCAGGTAAAAGTGTTCCGGTGGAACAAGGTGGTTTCCAGCCCCCTGACCACCCTTTTGAGGTCCTCCAGATGGATTATATTCAGATGGAGCGATGTCGAGGTTTCAAGTATGTCCTTGTAGTTGTATGCGCTTTGTCCAGGTGGACAGAAGCATATCCAGTTCCAGATTACACAGCCGCGACCACTGCCAAGCAGTTGGTTCGTGAATTCTTCCCTAGATATGGACTCCCTAGAGTCGTATATTCTGATAACGGCCAGCCATTCTCATCTGAACTCATGAAGCACGTTTCCCTGTTGTTAGGGTACCGGTGGAAGTTCCATTGTGTACGCCATCCTGAAGCAGCCGGTCTAGTCGAGAGACATAATCAGACCCTGAAAATCCGTATTGCCAAAGTTTGTAAAGAAAAAGGTGTGGACTGGCTAGTAGCTCTGCCAGTCGCTTTGTTTTATATGCGCATGGTCGCACATTCCAGATCAGGTCTGTCCCCGTATGAGGTCGTATTCGGCCGCCCCCCTAACATGTGGGGTACTCCTAGACCCCGAAGTATTACCGATGTTTCATGTAATATGCTGACAGATTACCTAGCTTCCTTGATGTCTGCCCTCAACTCATGTCGTTCACAGGTTGCCGCCGCATTTCCAGACAATACCGAGGTGGCACCGCATGAAATCGTTCCAGGTTCCCTAGTGATGGTCCGGAATTTTGACAGATCAAGTCCGCTGGAACCACGTTGGAAGGAGCCACGTCAGGTCCTCTTGACCACCCGTACCGCCGTCAAGTTGGAAGGCAGAAAAGGATGGGTCCACCTTTCTCATGTAAAACTTTTTAAAGGATTAAAATCCGTTTCTAAAAACATTTCCCAGGATTTGAAAGACTGCCAGAATATTGCTCTTAAGGACTGTCCCGCAAAAGACATTATTACAACCCCTCCCTTGTTAGAGAAAACTCCGCAGCAGGAGTATAAGTTAAAGCTCAGGTCTAGTAAAATAAGTCAGTCAGTTTGATTGTATAAGTCCTCCCCTAGGTGAAACGGTTAGACTGTTTCTGACATGTATAAAATAGACCCCCATAGTGAGAGAGTCAGTCAAAGTTCAATCAGATGTATCGTTTTTCTAAGTTTCATATTATTCATCAGCATTTTGATTTCCTGCACCAGCTATGCGTTCTATTTGTATTTTCCAGTTCCTCATGTAAATATGTCTGCTAATGCTACAGTAGAGCACACGTTTAGTGATCTGCCTCCTCACGAATATTCTTACCGCCTCGCTATGCGTAACAACACATTTATCCGTATGTTACATTATTCACACCAGACCAGCAATGCCACTAATTGTTGGGTGTGTGGTCGACTCCCCCCTTTTCAGACACCGAAGGGAGTTCTGCCACTCTTTCCTTATCCATTCTCACACAATGGTTCGTGTGGAGCATGGTCCACGTTAACGTCATCCTCAACAGATATGTCTTTTCTTAACAGTACATGTTTTCCAGACAAGCAAGGTCTTCCCCACAGAACAGGTTTAGATCTAGAAAATGAAGTATATAATTTAGGTAATTATTCGTCGAATTTCATGGTTCTGAATGTTCAGTCTGATACTACTCCAGATTTACCTGCTATTTCAGTACTACCTGTCAAAGGCGAATTATGTGTCCGTAGTTATGGTTCCATACATGTAGGTCATAGTGAATGTACTACTGTTATCCAGTATAGTGACAGTGGGAAATCTGTTTTCAAAGCTTCACGTCATTCTTATTTTACTTGTGGTCAAACTGCATATGTTCGTCTGCCCCTCGATTGGGAGGGAACCTGTTACATTGCTTTCCTACTGCCACCTGTTTTCCTAGCCCCATCTGATTATCACAGAAACACACATCTAGTACACATTAGACATAGAAGGGAGTCCCCAATTGTCGATTATACTGAAACTACTCTAGAACAGTATACAGATTTCAATAAAGGTTTCTTTTTCTTTGTAGGACCTGTCCAGAATAGTAAACTGATCCGTAGGTTAACAAGAACCCTTGAAGCAGTAGTAAATGAGACTGCCTCTGCTCTAGGTAACCTAACCGAAGAACAATCTGCTATGAGATTTGTCGTTTTGCAAAATCGTCTCGTCCTTGACGTCATACTGGCCGATAGGGGCGGGGCCTGTAGAGTCATCGGATCTAGTTGCTGCATTTTCATTCCAAATAACGCGCCGTCTGTTTATTCAGCTATAACCAGACTCCATAAAATTGCCCATCTGTTACACCAAGATCCAGGCACCTGGACATGGTCCGGTTGGTTCTGGAATATAATTTCCGCATGGGGATGGAAAGTCCTGTCCTTTTTAGGAATTGCAGTAGCGATCATATTTAGCTGCTGCCTCTGTATACAATGTGGCCCTGCGATTTGCAGCATGTGTGCTACCTCTTGTATTCCTAGTCCCAAGCCCCGTTCTAAATCCCGTTCCAAGACAATTCGAGACGAGCAAATGATACTGTATGAAATGATAGATGGTATCATGAATATTGATGTTTCCTGATGGAAACGTAGTGACAAGGAGGGAATGTGGAAAAGTAAATTTTGCCATGTTCTGTGTCCCTACGCCTCATCCATCATATGTTATGTGTGCATGACCAATATGCATATGTTATTCCCCATGTCCGATTAATGACGCAATTACAGTTGTGTCCACCTCTGGTATGTCATTTTCCAGTCCTCGTGAATACTACGAATATCAGGCCTAGGTAAAGTTATATTGCCACGTTTCTCAGTGTGCACGTTATTCCATTGTAAAGTCCCCGTTTCCAGGCCTCAAAAGGGCCCGGACATCAGATTCAGCTCCTGTCTCCTGAAAGCCTCGCTGAGGAGCGATACAGCCCCCACCTGTATCCTCGACCTTTCACTTACTTCCTGCCTCGCAGTGCCCGGTGCAGCCTGGCTCTGCCTCTGAGTCTGCCAAAAGTATGTTATAGTTCCAGTTATCAGTTCAGTCCTCCTTCTCTGCATTCCTAAGCTACTGAACTGCATCAATAGTTTCCGTCATTGTCTAGCCTATACGGCTCCACGTTAGAGAAATACTGTATTTAAATGGTCATTTAATATTCTTCATCACGCACTACATGTAGAATAATGCATGGTCCAGTCTTAGAGTCAAGTTAGCTTTTCCCCTCATGACTTCTAGTTTATATCGACATGTTTCCTAAACATCAGATACCAGATAGGGTTTAGGTACATGTCGCTCCGACCCTCCAGACTCTAGTCTCTGCTCCTAGCACAGAGTTCATAGCCCCCAGCTTCTTTTAGTGATACGTCATTGCCAGTTTACGCGCACCATTAGGTTAGAGGTCCCGGCTCCTTAGGTAGCCCCCTCCAATGTTTCCGCCCATTCATGACATATTCTGTCACGTTTGCATCACATGTCTATGTATACTCCCAGTTACACCTACTTTTACTGTTATCTCTCGCGACTGCTACGCGTCACGCCTTCTGCTCCACCCACTGCTACGCCTACTGCAATGTAATGCTATGTGTTTGCGCTATGTATATAAGTTGATGTATTGTTATTAAAAGTTAGCGCGCTCATCCCAGACCAAGCCCCAGCAGCTGCTGGGTCATCCTATGCAGGTTGTCCTGATCCCGTCCTTATGCTGTAATAAACCTGCAGAAACTCCTACTACCTCGAATCTTGACTCTTATTTTATTGAGCTATCTGTTATTCATTCATTCATTCAAAAATAGATCCGGTATTATTTATTTATATACCACAGGGTCATCCCTCAGCCCCCCCCTCTTCAACATTTATCTAGTTCCCCTTAGGGAAGATCACCGGCTCCCACGGACTCAGCATCATCTGGTACGTGGATGACACTCAACTCCTCCTGTCCCTCTCAGAAGAACCCAATAACACCAAAAACAACTTCAAAAGCTGCATGACGGAAGTAGCTACATGGATCCGCACCAACTGCCTGAAACTCAACGCTGATAAAATGAACGGCCTGATCTTTGGACCCAGCAACTCCCCTAGGATGCCACATGTTGGCCCACTGAACTGGGACACACCTGGCACCCAACGACTGGGCACAAAACCAGGGCATCATCCTGGACACGGAACTCTCCATGAGACGCCAAATCAACGCCGGCACATCCGTCAGCTTCAGCTTCCTCCGCATGCTCCACGAACACCGTCACCAAAAAGATCGTCACCAAGAAGACCGTCACTAAGGCATTGATCATGAGCAGGCTAGACTACGGCAATGCCCTTTACAATAAAGTCTTCCCCCACTTCATACGCAGGCTCCAACCCATCCAAAACGCCACAGCAGGACTGGTTCTCAAACTTCCCCTCCGCACCCATATCACGCCTCGCTTCCGGGAACTCCTCTGGCTCCCCATACAGAAACGCAGCCAGTTCAAGACACTCGCCCTTGCCTACAGACCCCTGCTTCTAAACCGACCAACCTACCTCAACCCTCGACTGCACTTTTGCCAACCAACCCAGAACCTCCGATCACCTTTGCTATCACTCGCACTCCCAGCGTCCCCCTCGCATCCAGCGTCCCCCTCGCATTCACAGAAGCAGGACAGGACGCTGCTCGTTCTCCTACCTAGCAGCAAAGACCTGGAAACCCTTCCCGAGGACATCAAAGCAGCCCTCACGCACACAACATTCTGCAAGAAACTGAAGACCTGGCTGCTCGACTGATGCTCCTGACCACGCTCACACACCTACTCAGCGCCTGGATACCCTCACGGATGATGAGTTTGCGCTTTACAAATCCTTGTACATACCATTACATTAAAGTCATAAACGAACCTCCTGTCTCCCCGGCTGGGTAAGGTTGGCATTGGAAACCACCCATGACACACATTTTTCCATAAAGCATGAACTGCCTCTGAGGCAACAGCCAGTGCAATGCATCATGGGTAAGGGGACCTCCTAGAAGCTTAGAGGGTTAGGATACCTTTTTCTCAGTTTGTTTTCACAGACGGACTAGCAGGCTGCATTTTTTCTTTCTAATAAAGCTTCAGTCCTTTTTGCTACTAAGATGCTGCTAAGCAGGCTTGAAATAAGTTATTTACAATAATACTTAATTGACCTTTGATAAGATTGGAAGTTGGATCCCTGCCTTTCATGCAGCCTCAGACCAGCTTTCCTTGTGGACTCAGAAGGTCACCCTTTTGGTGGCCCTCCCTTCACCTTTCTTGGTCTTTAGATGTTGGCCAGAACTGATCTATCTGAATATACTTCAGGTGGTGCAGGACGCCCCCTCAGGGTTTCAAAAGCTCCTCCTTCCACAGGAACATGGTGAAGACCCGAAGGGTCCTGAGAAAAAGCCGGGGGACCCAGTCCGATACGCTCTGCCATCTTGCACTTAGAGCTGTGCACTACCTCGGGCATGCAGCTTTCAGTGGCCCATCAAGCCGGCGGGTGCAGCCCATGAGCAGACTACAGAGACACACCGTGTACTCTCCATATTAGCGACCTGAGTAACAAACTTGTCTCCCTCTTTTTCAGGCGTTGACGTCACCCGTATCCAGGCCCAGCTGTAAGTGAGCTCTTTCACCTCGTGGGTGAATTCAGATCCTCTCTGCATGGTTCAGACACTGCCCCTTAACTGGTCAAGGTTGACAATCTATGCCCTTCTTTGTTTCCAGAGATCAATCTCAGATTGAGACAGACTCCAGGTTGCATCAAGATTCTGGCGGCCCTTCTGAAGCTGAACCAACTCAAGTTCCCGGACCGGATTCATATGGTGGAAAAGGACCCTCTGGGGCCGATTCACAGAACTAACTTAAGACAAAATCCTAAACGTACTACTTTTGGTATTCACAGAAGGCATTTAGTAGTAGTAAAGTTAGGATTTTGCCTTAAGTTAGACTTAAGACAATCTTAGGACAGACTTAAGACAGACTTAAGACAAACTTAAGACAAACTTAAGACAGACTTAAGACAGACTTAAGACAGACTTAAGACAGACTTAAGACAAACAAGACAAACTTAAGACAGACTTAAGACAGACTTAAGACAGACTTAAGACAGACTTAACACAAACTTAAGACAGACTTAAGACAGACGAAAGACAGACTTAAGACCGACTCTCGATGAATAAAGATCCTTACACTGGGACCTGAGGGTCTTTTCTATTATGATTAAGGCTCCCGGCTTTATGGTATTTATTTTTTTAACATTTCTGCCTGCATTTACCCATATTTCTTTTTTTGGCCATCCATTTGGCATTTATGAATATTTATTATGTATGTTGAGAATATATCAAGTCGTGAATCGGCATACATCCACATTTATTTAACTAATAAACAAGCACTGATACTTTGATGCCTGTCATGTTTAACAAACTTGAGCAGCCAGATATAACAAAACACCACACCCACCGGCAAATGTTAGCATTATACTACAAATATATGTTAATATATGCCTGTATTTAAGGAAATCTCATCCTGTTTTAACTCTCCATGCTGTTTATCTGCTCAGCTGTTGGCTTTGAATGAATGCAAGGCAGCACTGGGACCTGAGCTTCTTTTCTTTGATGTTCACAAGTTTGCTCCACCCGCTAGTTTCTGAATAACAACATGCAAACTTATAGGTGATAACTATCAACAGTGGGGATGCTTTTACTGAGGGTTCTTGGTGACATCACCGACAATGAAAGGGAAGACACGCCCACCCAACAGGCTGCCCTCTCATGTCTCTCCTGTACCTTTCTTCTCTCTTAACCGCTTGCATGCTTGTGATGGAACCATTCCGTCACGAGCCAAGGTGGTGCTGTGCTGGTGACAGAATGGTTCCGTCACGGCCCGGCCGCCGCGCCTGCGCGGTGCTGATTTCGCGCCTGCTCTGAGGGTTCTATTAGGCGGGCGGGGCCGTGACGCAACCGTTCCGTCACAAGCACAGAGCCACCGCGGCTCGTGGCAGAGGGGTTCCGTCATGAGCATGGCCTCGCCACCCCTCCTCCCCCCCTAGTGCCGCGGTGGAATTACCATCGCGGCCAAGGGGTTAAACTTGAAAGCCTGCATCCTAGCATCCTAGTATCCTAGCATCCCGCCACCTGCCTCAACAGCTGCCCCTCTTTCCCAAAGAGTTTAATGTTCTTGTTTGCGTGTCCGGTAGCCCCTCCTCCTGTTGTGTTCCTTTCCCTCTTGTCCTAAGCATGATGTTCGGCAGGGAATGGGAGCAAACACAAGCGCCATGCCCATCGGTGGTGGCCACCTCACGCAGAGGTCTACTGTCTCCCTTAAGTCTTGACTGACCCCCGGGAGGCAAAGGACAGGATCTCTGCAGACCCCACCATCACCACGACCAACTTTCACAACTGCATGACGAATGTTGCAGACTCGATGAAGGCCAACTGTCTGAAGCTCAACACTGACCAGACCGAAGCAATGATCTTTGGCAACGACGCCTCTCCATGGAGTGACACCTGGTGGCTCGCCGAACTCGGACCCGCCCCTACACCAACCGACTACTCCTGCATCCTCGGCATTATCCTGGACAACGAGCTCACCATGACACTGTAGATCAATGCAGTCCCATCTGTTTGCTTGCACACTTTGTGCGTATTCTGAAGAATCTTCAAATGGCTCCTCGTCAGCACGAGAAAAACAGTCAGGCAAGCCTTCACCCCTTGCCTGCCGGGGTAATTCCTCCACGGTGCTGGGACGGGGGGGCGCGGCCCAGCTGTGCTCATGATGAGCTGAGCTCGTCACAGACCTGCCCACTGATTAATTCTCCCGCACAGGCGAGGAATTAGCCGCACGTGGGCGGTCCGCGGCAGTTATGACGAGCTCAGTTGTTCATGAGCACAGCTCCACTGTGCCTCATGACGAGCTGAGTTCGTCATGATCATGGGAGGGGTTAATGACCAGTCGGCTGGACTACGGCAACACGCTGTACACATGAACCACCACTGAACTCATGAGAAGGCTCCAGACGGTAGAGAACTCAGCAGCCAGACTGATCCCCAACCTGCCCTAATGCACCCGCAAACTACTGAAACCCGCCTACAAAGCCCCCCACAGCCGCGGACCAGTATACATGAACCACCTTCTGAACTTCCACCAACCACCCAGACACCTTTGCCTGCCTCCCTCGCAGACATCGTGCATCCGCTGAAGCCACAGTGGAGGCCGTTCCTTCTCCCACCTCGCCGTCAAATCCCGGAACGCCCTCCACCTCTGAACCGCAACCTCGCTGTGGGTCTTCAGGAAGAGACTGAAGCACTGATGCTTCAACTAAGACCAGCAACCCAGCGCCTGGACACCGGGCTGATGAACTGTACTTTACAAGTACTGACTGATTGAGTGATGGTGGCCCCACACCGGTGCCCTCCATTTCCTTCCTTCTCATCACGGTGCGGTTCACTACCTTCCTTAGATCTTTGCAGACCTAAAACAGGGGCACCTTACCACCCATCTTTATAATGCCTCCCTCTAGAGACCATCTAGAGGGGAGGAAGACCAGGGAAGGGACCGCTTCCTGGTCCTGACTAGGGGTGGACGGAATTTGCGTGATAGCGTTATGCAAATCTCCACAAAACGGTAAAAAATCTCCACGAACACGCGGAATTGCTTGTTCGCGATGTTTTTTTCCTGTTCGCAATTGCTGTTTGCGTGCTCGGGGGAAATATCTGGCGAACACGCATTTTGAGAACGTGAGCAAGCAAAGAATTTCACAAAGTGGCGGAACGCAGAATTTTGGGCAATTTCGCGTTCTCCGCGGAACATGAAATTACCCAAATTCCGCAATTTCCGTGAGCGGAACGGAATCTACCGCCCAGGCCTAGTCCTGACCTCAAACTAATGAAAATCGTGTTTTTCATTGGGATGTCACATCACATCGGTGTCGCATCTCCAGCGTTCAATCACCTTGTCCACATTGGTGACTTCCAATAGAAACCTTGCGCAATCTACACAGAAGCTATCAATAAGGGGGGTTTTTCACTTAGGGTTTCCCAGTGCCACCAGAGATAACAAGAGTGAAGGTCAAGTGGCCCATGATGTCACTTGGAACCCAGAGGAAGAAAACTCCCAGTTCCTGACATCCAACTCATCTTCTGCTGTAGGTTATGTGCGTCTCCTTGCTGCCCCATTTCACAACTTCCCCATGCACTGTGCACGAGGAGATGATTTATGGGGGAGTGAGGCACAAAGAAGCCTTGCTAACCTCCCTCCATCTCCTTCAACTTCCATACTCCTCTTCATATATTAAAACGATAGGTGTCCTCCCACCCTCCAAGGAGCTCCTGAGTGAAACGGTTCTTGGATGCAGGTGATAACACACATATAGGGTCCGATTCACAGAATGAACTTAAGACTCAATCCTAAACTTACTACTATTTTGGCATTCACAGAATGAATTTACTACTTTTGGTATTCACAGAAGTTAGGATTTTGTCTAAAGTTTGTCTTAAGACAAACTTAAGACAGACTTAAGACAGACTTAAGACAGGCTTAAGACAGGCTAAAGACAAACTTAAGACAGACTTAAGACAGACTTAAGACAGACTTAAGACAAAATCCTAACTTAAGTCTGTCTTAAGTCTGTCTTAAGTCTTTCTTAAGTTTGTCTTAAGACAAACTTAAGACAAAATCCTAACTTCTGTGAATACCAAAAGTAGTAAGTTCATTCTGTGAATACCAAAATAGTAGTAAGTTTAGGATTGAGTCTTAAGTTCATTCTGTGAATCGGGCCCAGAGACTCCGTCTCCTATTTTATTACACAGACCTGCTGGAGCATCAGGCAAGGGGGCTTCCCTATCTTTATATTTACCTGGCAGCTACTTCTTCAACAAATAGTTCTCGTGACACCCTCAATTGTACAAAAAACAAACTAATATTAATATTTTTAAATTTCTATTGATGTAATTGGAAATTGTCATCCTTAATGCAACATTTTTTCACATTTTCTTAATGGGTTTTTGAGTGTCACATCTATAATCACAAATTATTATTACATATTCTGGAATTAGACTTTTGACATTTTTGAGCCACTCTTAGTGGAACGCACAGCAATCTTTAAAACGTTTTTACACTCATACATGTTCACTCATTCCACAAGGTATGTTTTGAAAACCAAGTATCTGTCTTCTAATTGAATGATCTGTAAAAACATCCTTAGGACAGCACAAATGAATTTGAGCTTCATGAAATACGTATCTGCGATGTTTCGGTCTATTCAGTCATTCTTGAGGGGCCTTCTTCATTTTATTCCTTGTAATCGAAGCAACCCAAGTCCGGAGGGTCTGCAGGCCTACCAGAGGGGTGGAGGCCAAGGCAGTCACAACCCTGGCATAGGACCGTCCACCTTAGTTGGAGATCGCTGCCTACGGGAAAGGGATCCCTGTGCTGTGAAGGGATCCGCCACTGCCGAAGCTACCTTCTCTCTACTAAAGGTTTGGTGAGCAGGAGCCATCTTTGAAGTGCCCATCATAGAAATGCTTTGTTTAGAGAAAACAAACTCCTCAAGCTGGAGTTTGCTTTCTCTAAACACTAAATAAGTGGCCCCTGTATGTGGGGACCACTCTGTATTTTTCTTGTGATGCATGGCGGACATGAGAGATGAAAATAGCATGGTGGCGCGATCCCGACGATGACTCAGCAGTCCTGTGACGGATTCACCACTGGGTCAGCGGGTGGAGGCGCTAAACCTTGAAGGCGGGGAGGACCGTGGGTCTGGGGTTTATTTATTTATTTATTTTAAAAGTTTTATATAGTGCTAGCCTGACCCGTAGGTATCAGAGCGCTTTACATACACACTGTGAAAAACAGAAGGAAATTGCATTACATAGTAGGAAGGCGGTAAGGAAGCAAAACAGAGAGGTTGCAAGAGGACCCTCGATTCATAGCGCTCCGAGGCCCTGCGTTGACTACGTTGAATATTATGTGGTTACGGACAGAAGAGGCTTTGGTGATTGGCTTCTTTGAGTGCACCAGTCATTGAAATCCGTATTTGTAAAGCGCGAACTACTCACCCCTACGGGTCTCAAGGCGCTGGGGGCTATCATGGAAATTAAGTGAGCTATTGCCCAGAGTCACATGGTGCTGAGCTGAGCTGCAACCGGAGCCGGGATTGAACCGTGGACCCTGTGCTCCGGAGTCCGCTGCCCTGGCCGCTGACTGACTGAGGGTCCCACCTGCAGCACTTGTGTTGCCTCTTCATCTGCAGGGCAAGGGGCTTGCTGGATGGGCATTAAGTGCTTTTACCTGCAGAGGCTGAGACTGGGCACAGGACAGGTGGGTTGGGCCAGAGTCACTCTTCAAGAGAAAGGCTGGAGGCACCCAAAGCTGTATCTTCAGATCTAATAATGATAATTACGCACTTATATAGAAAACGACTACCCGGAGGCATCTCGGCGCTTGTACGAATACCGCCGAGGAACCCTTCCTGGCCTTTCCCTGTGAGGTGTCCACTCCTGGGCACCCCCAAGGTGAAGCCAGGCATCCCAGCACTGTTGGGGCCGTTGTGGAGATTAAGCAAGCTATTGCCCAGAGGTGCAGAGTGGGACCCATGATTAGAATAGGCACCGAGGCGAGAATTATCAGGTCTGAGGAAATTGAGCCCAAGAGCCGCCGAGGCGGGAATTGAACCCTGGTCCCGGCCAGAATACTGCATTAGGGTCTGCCGCTCTAACCATTGAGCCACACTTCTCTTCTCTATCTGGGCAGTTTAGATTAACTTGATGGGCTTTAACTTCAAGGGGGAGGGCCCCATGGGGGTGCCTAGGGCCCTCAGTGCAGGGTAAATAACGGTCAAGCTTCATGGCCTGAGGACACACCGCAGACCTCAATCAACCAATCAATCAAGGATTTGTAGAGCGCGAGGGTCTCAGGGCGCTGGGGCTGCCTCATGGCGCTGTGTTCATTCAAACAGCCAGGTGTTGAGTCCTTTCCTGAATGGCTGGAGCGATGGGTGGTTGTTAGACCTGGCACCTTGGCGTGGGTCTCCCTTCCACTTTTTGCTGCTGTGCCTCATGTGTTTTGCTGGTGTCCGCTGCTCAGGGCACTGCGCCACAGCCAATCCGTGCCGCAGTGCAAGTGCTCCCTATGTAAAGTGTAACTGTGATTGATGTTCCTGATTGGTTCATTGGATTTACTGTCAGTCCCCAGTAAAGTGCACTAGAAGTGCCAGGGCTTGTAAATCCAAATGCTGCTAGTGGGCCTGCAGCACTGGTTGCGCCACCCACAGAAGCGGCCTAGTAAAATGTGTCTAGGGTCTGCCATTGCAGAACCTGCGTGCAGTCTGGTACTGTCATGCTGACTGCGCAAGTGCACCTATTTGCCAATCCCTAAACCTTCCCTTAACTTCATATTAGTCACCCCTATGATAGGCCCAAGGGCAGGGTGCATTGTAAGTGTAAGGTAGGACAAGCCCTGATGTGTGTGGCATGTCCTAATAGTGAATTACAGCCAATTTCGTTTTTCACTATTGTAAGGCTACCTGTTCTCATAGGCCAGAATGGGCTGCTGGAATTATTACACTCTATAATCCCAGCAGGCTCAGGGAACATGGTAGAAAGTCAAGTTTAGTATGCTTGAACTCAGAATAATAAAATACTTCTTTTACTTAAGTTTATTTTAATATCCTGTGTTTGCAAATGCTACTTTTAGAAAATTAGCATTTGCTTGCCTGACTATTTCAGCCCGCCTCTGCTGGGATGTGTATCTGCTGTCCGGTTTCTGTGAGTGACAGGGCTGGGGAATTCCAGGGGATAGTCTGGGCTGCCAGGTGGTGAATAGAGGGATTACCCCCAGGATAGGTGTGAGGAGTGCCTCTTGACTCTGAATAGGGCTGTGCTCTGCCACCACAATGCTGGATCCACCTCCTGCGGAGCGTCTGATGTCTCTGCCCTGCACCCTGAGAGAAGAAGGCAGCTTCATATCAACAAAGTGCTCCAAAACTGGGTTGAACCAGGCTCAGGCCCCCTGGCCTGTAAAGACAAATGAAATGGTGCATAAAAGTAGGAGCCCTGCTCCCAAGAAATTAGATCCTGTTTACGCCAAGAAGAAACTCTGCCCGAAGATAAGGACCTGTGAAAGCTGCATGGGCGACTACTGTCTCTAGAAACTGGCCTGTGGTGGGTGCCTTGCTGCAAGAAGGAGAGAGGAGAAAAGACTGAAAGACTTTTTTATCTACTTGTGGATCTTTGTGAACAATCTCCAAGGGCTTGCTGGTGAACTTGCCCCCTGAACTGAGCCCCAGGAACAGTGGGCACTACCCCCCCCTGAAGAAGGAAGCTGCTGCTGGTGTTAGCTTCCCCTTCAGCGCTGACCCCGTAGACCTGAGTGCGACTAGGAAGTTGTCCCGCACTCTGAGAGCCTGTGCACCCCATCCCGCCGAGCAACGCGACTCCTGAACGACTGCGCCGCAACTCGCACAGTAAAGGCCAGCCCCGCCTGGCCTGAGCACCGTGAACTGCTGCTACATTGAGCCGGAGCTCGCACCGCAAGAACTGACCGTCCGGTCCAAGCAACGTGAACCTGTGGCCCTCGAGCCGTAGAGCACACCGTAAAGACTGACGGCACCTGAGCTCGCCCCCCTCCGTGAAGACGCCCTGTTGACAGCGGCCTCGCCGCTGGAATAACCTCAAGCCGTTGCCCCCTCCATCTTCAAAACCGTAACGGACATCGAGATAAAGAGCCCCCAATGCATCGCTGCCCTCCAAGTAACGGAATCTTCTGTGCCATCGAGCCGTAGCTCACGACAAAGGAGGAACGCACCGCGACGTGGGACGAAAGATCTACGCCTGTTTTTGTCCGCACCGAACCCTCAGAACCAAGGTACTGTGAAACGGCCTCGCCGTGCGAGTCGCACTCTCTCATTACGACTCGCACCGCCTGTATGTATTGAGGCTCCTTGAACGCCTCAAAGCTGTGTGCTGTGTCCTGCTTCGCATCGAGCAACGCTTGTGTCCTAATACTGAAGTACGGGCCGCACAAGCGCCATACGACCCGTACTCTCTCTTTGCATCGGCTTCGGCGTACGCGTCTAACGCGAGGCGTGTGAGCTTTGGTAGGCCTTTCCCTTGGTGAGCATACGAGGCGTACAGGAGCGCTACGAAGTGCTCAGGCCTTCACGAACAGCGCCACAACGCTTGAGAGACTGCATATAGTACTGTGAAGCCGTTTTAAGAGTCCTGGAACCCAAACTAAGCATTGAACATCACATTTGAGAACTGTGGCATTTTAAAAGTAACTGGAACCGTTTCTGAAGTCTAAAAACTGTACTTAAAGCCTGCTTGAACGTTTTTATATAAAGATTATGTTTTTACAGAACAACAGTCTTGTGTCTCTGTGTGGTGGGTTAATAGGTTACTGTGTGTGTTATGACAAATGCTTAACCAAATGTACTCTGGGGATTAGCCTTGTCTGCTTGCGCCACGCCGCCTAGAGGGTGAGCAGGGGCTATTTCTAGGAGTAGTCCTTTTACCCTGACTAGAGGAGAGGGTCCATGCTTGTCACCAGTGCATACCTGTGCCAACCAGAGACCCCCAATTCTAACAGTGGTCTTGACATGCAGGGTGGTCGTGCCAAGCTTTGCAGTGTCCTCCGCTGTTGCTTCACTGGACCCGGATCTGGGGGGGTGGGAGGGGGGGGAGATTATAGCGAGGAGGAGGGAGCTTGGGTGTCTGGTGGGTTGGTGGAAGGGCAGGCGTGCGGTGATGTAAGCTGGTCCCTCGTTGCCCAGTGCCTTGTACCCCTGGGTCAGCATCTTGAACGGGACACTTTCACAAACTTTGCACCACCTTGCCTTGCCTGGGTGTGGAGGAGCTGCCGGCTTGGATTGCCGTTGATTCCCGTTGACTGACGTCTCCCCAGGGGCCAGCTGACTGCTTGCAGTGAGAGGAGGAGAAACTGTTTGCCTGCTTCGGGTTGGATCGTGAGGGGCGAGGACTCGCCCTGCAGCGGGGCTGCGAGCTGCGTAGCAGGGACTCCGTATCCCAGGAGTCCCTGCATGACCTAATCACCACACCTGGTCCGCTCTCCCTGCTGCTTGCCACGCCCCCCAAACTTCCTCCACCCTATATATTAGGATCCTTACACCGCTGCGCGGGAGCGTCCCGGGGGAAGCCCGGGCCAAGGGCGGGCCCGTTTAAGCCCGTTAAAGACTGGGTAAGACTGGACTGGGCCACCCTATTTATCTCTTCAATATCCAGGCCTTTTTGTAATAACATTGTTTGGCTACGTGTTTAATATATATTTCCAGCATTATTGTTGGCAAGTGTGGTGCCCTTGCTAGGAGAAGGCTTCCTTCACTGATATACGCCGTTGTCACCCTGTTTTAAACATAGCATTTCACCAAAACATACACTGATTTCCGTCATTACCTATGACTACGAGAGAGACTAGGAGCAAAACGGCGCAGGGTGCAGGCCAGATCATAGGCCCAATAGATCAGTACATTACGAGGGCCAATGAAGCTATAAATCAGGGCATTACCCTGCTGGAACGAAGGGTATCACAAGACTTAGCCATAGCAAGAAGGTCCTCAATGGGCCTCTTGGCATTAGCTAGAACCCCAACCCAGACTGGAGCAATCGGTCCATTGCTGTTGGAAACTCGAGCAGATATTCATAGTATGCCTAACATAGTAGATCTATCTGCATCTCAACTGTCGATGGACTTACAGATAAGGGAAGACTTAGAGAAAACCCCAGACTTAATTATGAGTCCAACTCAAGTAGAACCCTCTAAAAATCAGGAAGTGGGGAGGAGGGAGGGAGCCATACCCAAGCAAAGGAGTAACAAGAAAAAGAAAGAGACTAAACAACAAACTAATAAAGCCCTCTCAGAGAGCAAAACGCATCAAATCATTCCACCTACACAAAGAGACTCAAATTCTATAAATACATCTGCACTCAACCTCTCTATAACGCCCGGAAACTTAGATGCTACGGGGGGGGGCATGCAAAGTATGTGAATCAAACAAACAGTTGTTAGCTAGTTTTGGGGAGCTCCTTAAGATCCATCTGTTACCAATGGAGCGAAGCATAATGAATATTGAAAAGCAACTAGCCAAGCTGACCACACTGCCAAATAATCTGAAAGGTCTAGGAGGCATAAATTTGGGGGGTACTAAAACCAACATCACACAGAAACATTCAGGGCCATTAGTAAAATGTCAAATATCAGTAAAGGCGTTAAACGCGCAAGAAAAGTCAAATGTTGTTCATGATAACAATCAGATAACATCTGATACCCCAAAGGCCCTATTCAGGTAGCAAAACAGAAGCCCATGTTACCCAAGTCACCAGTATCGCAACTCGATGCAGATAAAAAAAAAGGGTGGGAGGGTTAGGCGTACCATTGATCTTCCACCGGAAGCAAGCCCATACACAGTGATTCTTACCGGGGTTCCAGAGCTCCCTGAAAATGTGAAAGAACCCACTTGGTCCCTAAAAAATAAAGTACAGCAATGGCTTAGTACAAATAGCCGTCTCCGCCCCACCGCAGCTGCAGAATTTCTATGGTGCGAAGGGTACCCTGGATTGGAGAAGAAAAGAAAAGAATACAGGGGGACTGTGTTATCATAAATTTTGATGACCCAGTTATAGTTGATTATATCTGCTCCTGGCCAACTTTGGCAAAAAAAGAAGGAATTGACGCAAATCGCCTATCCTTCTTTTATCGCCCGCAACATGTTTATGACCAAGGACCCCTTTATAATTGGAACCAAGGCCCTGATCGGAATTGGAGCCAAGTAGATCACTGGAATAGGAGAAGGGATTGGGAGGCTCGGCCATGGAACTCACGAAGTGATCAACACTACATGGAGGGATGGAGGGGCATACCAACCAGCAATCGATTCAACTGCCTAGAAATGGTGGACTGACCATTACCAAACTTAGAACCAGGTGATACAGGTGCCACAAACATCAGGACGCTTGCAGTCAAAGGGGGAACCTATAGGCACACTAATGAGAGGAGCCACCAATTATCTAAACATACTCTAGGAAATAATACTATTGATCTGCATACTGATCAGGTACCCCCCAGCTCACCCCCATTAATATTAAGCGTCATACCTGGGAGGACCGAAGCTCTAACCTCGGACAGGGGTGACGACCAAGCCTTACTGGATGATAACTCTCACAATTCTGTAGTCCTGGGGGTAAGGGCAGGATTTGATGGGAGTGCAACCCTGCCAAGAATCAAGCTAATTCAAACAGATTCAAGGGCTAGTGTGGCCATTGTAACCTGGAACATCGCTGGACTTTCAAAAAAAGCTGCAGATCCAACTTTTTTGACTTTTGCTAATAACTTTGATCTAATATGTCTTCAAGAGTGTTGGGATCAGGAGGCCACCCATTTAGATGGTTTCAGTACTAACTTCACCCCGGCCTTACAGACTAGTAGAGGCAGGGGCTCAGGTGGTCTCTGCTTGTATGTTTCAAATATGACAAATCTGACAGTAGAGAGATTAGATCTTGAGCGGGATAAGATTAAAAATAAAAATAATAAAATTAGACATTCAATCCAGGTATTCACTGTGAAAGGGATAGGGACACAGAGCTTCCTGCTGATTAATTTATATAACAATATTGTGAGGGATGATCAAATAGAATATATGGATGAGCTATCACATGCCTTAAGCTGGGGAGTTGGAAATGACAAAGTGGAAAGATGTGTTATATTGGTGGGTGATTTTAATTGTCATCTATGCCCCCATAGCGGATTGGACGTGTGTGGCATAACAAGCCCTACAGGCGAACCAAGCACACATTTTGAACACACTCACTTTGGAAACTTAATGAACAAATTAATGCACAATTGGGATTTAGGCTTTGTTAATGAGCTCAGTGAGCCAATGGTTAATTTCCAACCCACCTATCACGGACGGGGGACTAGCTCCCTAATCGACTTTATGTTGATGTCCAATAGCCACCACCGAAGTGTTCTGGCTTTTAAAACTGAGGACATCGCTATGAGCGATCATTATCCGATCAGCGCAAGATTTGATGCAGGCCCTAGGGACAGTCAGATATCGGATTTGACGGAAACCTTATATTGTCATTCGATTTCCCTGGCACGTACTAACGGATATTCTACAAAGTGGTCTAAGGTAAACCCAGAAAAATATTTGAAAGATTTGATTAAGGAGGATCTTGACCAATTTATGATATGCCTCGAAGAACCTCTTAATCCATGTCTAGTAAAAACGGCCTCTGGCAAAATAGCATCTACAATTAAGAAAAATCTGACAAGGAAACAAAGAGAGGATGATAGGGATAAGACGCGGGGTTGGTTTAACTCTGAATGTTCCAAAGCCCATAATTTCCTTAAGGATACATTAAAAAAGGTACCCAAAGACCTAATAGAAATTAGACTAGCCCGAGCGGCATATAAACATTCAATTAAGAAGCGAAAAAGGGAACTGAAAGATGCTGCCTGGGAGGCGTTATTAAAAGCCAGCACCTTGCGGGATAATACGGCCTTCTGGAGGGAAGTGAATGCACCTTTTTTCATAGAGAGGAAGACAGACCTTTTAGAGGTTGCCATAACAGAGGATGTCTGGGTTAGTCACTTTACGGATCTATATAAAAAAGATGATTTGGACGAACCAAATGATCTTGATTTTGGGCTGTTAAGTGAGACTGACGTGCAGAGAACCCCTGTAGACATATTTCCGCTACAGATAGCTTTTTCACTTTTAGAAGTAGAACAGGCCATACAAGAAAGTGCAAACTGTAAAGCCCCTGGGCCGATTGATATATTTAAAGATAACATCTCTTTGTGGGCCCCACTCCTCACAAATGTTCTCAACTGTTACAGTATAGAAGGTTTTCCAACAACATGGCAGGAAGCCATTGTAATTCCTATATTTAAAAAAGGAAACAGAACAGACCCAAAATGTTATAGGCCAATCTCCTTACTCGATTCTATGATGAAGGTAGCTGGAAGAGTTTTGTTGAACAAACTACAAACCTGGGCAAAAGAAAAGGGGATCCTTTCCAAATTCCAATATGGATTTACAGCGGGGCTAGGCACAGTAGAACAATGTCTTAACCTGTTTGATCACAAATAAATACACGGTGGCAAAAAAAGGCAATTTATACATGACTTTTGTTGACTTAAGCTCAGCATTCGATTGCCTAAGCCACAACGTGTTAAGGAGTACCCTGATAGAATTGGGAATTGACCCAAACATACTTGACTTTATAAAAGAATTATATAGAGGGGCGGGGGCAATGGTCCGCCATGGGAAAAATGGAAAATGCACTAGGAAATTTCCAATAAAAAAAGGTGTCCGCCAAGGATGCATCCTTGCACCATTCCTTTTTAATTTATACATAAACGGAGTGGCAGATTCTTTGATTAAACTGGATGTAGATTTTCCCAAATTTAGTGGTATGCCAGTACCCCTGCTACTTTATGCAGACGATGCTGTCATAATGTCAAGAACCCAGCTAGGCCTGCAGAAAGCTTTAACTGGTTTTTCCTCGTTTATGGGCTCAAGAGGACTTCAGATAAATGTGGGAAAAACCTTTACTATGTGCTGTACGTCGAAAAACAAAGCAGATTGTAACACTTTTTTAAACCAAACAGAGATAAGCTTGACATAGACCTTTACGCATTTGGGCATTATTTTTAATAGTAGGGGAACATGGAGCACAGCCATTAACACGCGCAACCTGGCTTTCTCTCGAGAAATAGGTGCAGTAAAGAAATTTGCGAAGAAACTGAGCGGAAAGCCGGTTCAAATTTTGCTCAACATCTATGCAGCTAAATGCGTTTCTACCGCGACCTATGGTGCAGGAATCTGGGGAATGGCAGATTGCCGAGAGATTCAAATTAACGAGAAGGCTTTCCTTAGATATCTATTAGCAGTGCCTAGATCCATTTCCACCACCATATGCCACAAGGAACTTGCTCAGGTCCATATCACTGATGTGATTAAGATAAGGCCAATAATGCTTTGACACAAGATATGGACCTCAAATGAAACAATGTTCAACAGGGACGTTATTAGAGACTGCATGAATCAGGCAGCCGCTAGAAATATCACGTGGCTTTCCTATGTTGGTAAATTTTTAACTTCTATAGGCCACCCAGAATTGTTTGACAATCCTACATCTTGTTCTCTAATCTCAAAAAAAGCCTTGAAGGTATGCTGCTTAGGTTTGCTGGAAGATAGGCGATCTTACCTAGAGGGAAATAAGTTAAGTATTTCCCATCATCGCCTACTGCTGCATGGACTAGATTTACATCTATACCTTTCCCCACTACATACTAGTTACACGAGATTACTACTAACTAGGATGAGAACTGACTGCTTTTTCAGGTTGATAACTTTTCCTACCGTCAATGATTGGTGTGCTAAATTAATTAATTGTCCCTGTGACGACATCTCAAATCAGTCAAATATTCACTCTATTCTATTCTGTAAATATTTCGAATGGGGAAGAAAGAGACATCTGGCACCATTGTTAAAAATGTGGGGACTGAGACAATGCAGAGCAGCACTGATTAAATTGTATATGCTACAAGATGAAGTCACTGTGGTGGCAGTATCTAAGTTCCTGAAGTATGCAGTAAAATGTATTTTAATTTTTTATATAACATGTTTATTATTGTCTGGATTATTGAATTATATAACTTTAATCTTAAATGTATGTATAATGCACAAATGTAAGGAAATGCTTTTTAAATTGTATTTAAAATGTGCTTTTATGGTTTTTTTATATCAAAAATCGAATAAAGCTATCTTTGAATTGAATTGAATTGAACTGGCATCTCTTCTGGGTCGGAGCCTGTGTAGCTTCTTGCGGAGGTGGGGGGGGGGGGGGGGGTGTCTGGTCCCCTGGTTGTGCCCCACCCCCACACACTCGAGGGGGTGCTGAAATCTGCACTCACGTCACTCGCGCACCTGCCTCCTTCCTGGCACCGGTTGTGCCCCCCCCCCTCAACTCCTGGGCTCGGTGCCCTCTGGTGACATCAGCCGCCTCCAGCCTCACTTCCTGTTATATAATGAGTGTTACATGGTGCCGGTTATATAACTCTGTGTGTTCATGGGGGGTGTGGGGAGGGGGGCTGGGGCCGGGACAGGCCCCCGGGCAGGTGTGCGTTCCAGAGTTTATTTATTTATTTTATTTATTTATTTATTTATGCGATTTTCTATAGCGCGAACTTTACCCGAAGGTGTCAGAGCGCTTTACAATAGGACCCAGTTTCAAACATACGGACTGACGGAACAAAAAGAATTTGCAAATTTATGACTTACATAAGAACCCGTTGAAAACATACGGATTGAGGATTACATGCGTTTTAGAAAGGTACAAACAGAGAAAAATTGCAAATGTACAAGAGATAAGGTCACACAAGGAGGAGATACAAATGGATAAACTCTAGGCATATACTAATGATATATCTCTCTACTTAGGGAGGGGATACACATGGATATACTCTAAGAGTCACATAGGAATGGTAGAGTACAAAGGTCTACTTCATATACAAGTGATTAGAGTTATCTCTATATACATAGGGAAGGGATACACATGGATATACTCTAAGAGTCACATAGGAATGGTAGAGAGTACAAAAGTCTACTGCATAAACTAGTGATTAGAGTTATCTCTATATACATAGGGAAGGGATACGAATGGATATACTCTAAGAGTCACATAGGAATGGTAGAGAGTACAAAGGTCTACTGCATATACTAGTGATTAGAGTTATCTCTATATACATAGGGAAGGGATACACATGGATATACTCTAAGAGTCACATAGGAATGGTAGAGAGTACAAAGGTCTACTGCATATACTAGTGATTAGAGTTATCTCTATATACATAGGGAAGGGATACACATGGATATACTCTAAGAGTCACATAGGAATGGTAGAGTACAAAGGTCTACGCATATACCAGTGATTAGAGTTATCTCTATATACATAGGGAAGGGATACGAATGGATATACTCTAAGAGTCACATAGCAATGGTAGAGAGTACAAAGGTCTACTGCATATACAAGTGATTAGAGTTATCTCTATATACATAGGGAAGGGATACACATGGATATACTCTAAGAGTCACCTAGGAATGGTAGAGAGTACAAAGGTCTCCTGCATATACTAGTGATTAGAGTTATCTCTATATACATAGGGAAGGGACATGAATGGATATACTCTAAGAGTCACATAGGAATGGTAGAGAGTACAAAGGTCTACTGCATATACTAGTGATTAGAGTTATCTCTATATACATAGGGAAGGGATACAAATAGATATACTCTAAGAGTCACACAGGAATGGTAGAGAGCACAAAGGTCTACTGCATATACCAGTGATTAGAGTTATCTCTATATACATAGGGAAGGGATACGAATGGATATACTCTAAGAGTCACATAGGAATGGTAGAGAGCACAAAGGTCTACTGCATATACCAGTGATTAGAGTTATCTCTATATACATAGGGAAGGGATACACATGGATATACTCTAAGAGTCACATAGGACTGGTAGAGAGCACAAAGGTCTACTGCATATACTAGTGATTAGAGTTATCTCTATATACATAGGGAAGGGATACACATGGATATTGTTAGACGGGGACCCTGAGGGTCGGCCGGATACCGAGGGAGAGATCCCCGAGGGGGACCGTCTCCGGCGATCGTACAGACAAGTACCCTCCCTCCCCACAAACAGGCACCACACCAAGTCGAGTTCAAGGCTTTATATAAGGTTCTTAAGGCAAGGATATCAGCGATACAGGATAACTTGGACCCGGGGGTCCTCTCACTTCTAGTCTCTGTAGGGAAAGGGGGTAGCGGGACAGTCTTGGTACCGGATCGGTACAGGTAGTGGTAAAAGGCGAGCTCACAATCCTCGAGCTGGAGGGTCTGTGGATCGGGCCGCGGCAGCGCCAGCAGGCCAAGGTGATAGTCTCATAAAGCAGAGGGCCGCGGCAGCGCCAGCAGGCCAAGTCGATGGTTTCACGAGGCAGAGGGCCGCGGCAGCGCCAGCAGGCCAAGACGATGGTTTCACGAGGCAGAGGGCCGCGGCAGCGCCAGCAGGCCAAGACGATGGTTTCACGAGGCAGAGGGCCGCGGCAGCGCCAGCAGGCCAAGACGATGGTTTCACGAGGCAGAGGGCCGCGGCAGCGCCAGGAGGCCAAGACGATGGTTTCACGAGGCAGAGGGCCGCGGCAGCGCCAGCAGGCCAAGTCACGGATGAGTTCTTCTCGGGTCTCTCGACTCCAGGATACAACTGCCTTCCTGGTCTGGCCCTGCCCCAGTTATAGGTCTGGTCCCCTTTGATGTCCGGACCCTCGCGCCTGGGGGCCGGGAGGTCCGGGATGAGGGAGTCCAGACACCCAGCAGGGGGGTGGAGCCAGCGCCCAGGCGGCCTGGGGTGATCGACACCTGGCGGAGGAGAGCCGTTGACGATTCCTTCTCCCATTGACTCGCCAAGTGGTCACTCTGCCTCCTGGGAGGATGGTGGGGCCTCGATGTCGGGGCCGGCCGGGCCCGGGGTTAGGGTCGAGTTGAGGCCACGCGGCCTCGTGCTGCAGTGCCCCAAGATGGCGGCCGGGTCGATGTGGTGGGGTAGATGGTGACCCGGGCCAGCTGGGTCCGGAGCTGGTGTCTTGTAGTGGAGGGATTGCAGGGTACTTCGGGTGGTCGTTTGTGGACTCTGGCTGGGGATGCAGGGAGAGCCAGGGTCCTGGTCCCATTGCGGGGAGGGGGGACAGCTCGAACATGCGGCCTGTCCAACATGCGTCCCCCCCAGCTGAAGGCGGGGAGAGTCAGCCATCTTCCTGGGGACTCTCCTCGCTGAGGCGGAAAAAGCGTGACAGGCCGTCGGCGTTGGCGTGGTCCTGGCCTGGACGATGTTCCACCGTGAAGTCCATCCCCTGCAGGGAGATGGACCAGCGCAACAGCTTCGGGTTCTCCCCCCGCATTTGCATCAGCCATTGCAGGGGTCGGTGGTCTGTTTGCACCCGGAAGTGGGTGCCGAAGAGGTATGGCCGGAGCTTCTTGAGTGCCCAGACTACGGCGAAGGCCTCCCTCTCAATGGTGCTCCAGCGCTGTTCTCGGGGCAAGAGGCGTCTGCTGATGAAGACCACCGGATGGTCGACCCCTTCGGTGTTGAGTTGGGAGAGGACGGCCCCCACACCATGATCGGAGGCGTCCGTCTGCACAATGAATTCCCGGCTGTAGTCGGGAGCCTGGAGCACGGGGGCCGTGCACATGGCGGTCTTTAGCTTCTCGAAGGCTGATTGGCAGTCCGGCGTCCAGTTGACGGTTTTGGGGCTCTTTTTGGAGGTGAGCTCTGTGAGGGGCCCCACGATGCTGCCATAGTCCTTCACGAACCGCCGGTAGTATCCGGTGAGCCCCAGGAAGGCCCGGACCTCCGTTTGGCTCGTAGGGGGTTGCCAGGCCTGGATGGCAGCAATCTTGAGTTGGAGAGGGGCCACCAGCCCGCTTCCCACTTGGTGTCCCAGGTAGGTCACGGACCCTTGGCCAACTTGGCACTTGCTGGCCTTGATGGTGAGCCCGGCTTGCTGGAGGGCGTGTAGAACCTCCCGCAGGTGGCGGAGGTGGTCGGTCCACTGGTGGCTGTACATAGCAATGTCGTCCAGGTAGGCGGCGCTGAAGTCTTCCAGGCCCGCCAGTACCTGGTTTACCAGCCGTTGGAACGTTGCCGGGGCGTTTTTCATGCCGAAGGGCATGACTTTAAAGTGGTAGTGCCCGTCTGGGGTAGAGAAGGCGGATCGTTCTTGGGCCCTAGGGGTGAGGCCGATCTGCCAGTAACCCGCTGTTAGGTCGAAGATGCTCAGGTAGCGGGCGGCCCCCATCCGGTCAATTAGCTCGTCTGCCCGGGGGATGGGATGAGCGTCGGTCCGGGTAACTGCATTCAGCCCTCGATAGTCCACGCAGAACCGGAGCTCAGGGGCAACGCCCGGGGCAGCTGCCTTGGGAACCAGGACGACCGGGCTCGCCCAGGGACTGTCTGAGGGTTCGATCACTCCTAGGGTCAGCATCTTGGACACCTCGGTCTGGATGCAGGCTCGTACCCGGTCTGGTACGCGGTATGCTCGGTGTCGAATAGGAGGGCTGTCCCCGGTGTCCACATCGTGGAGGCACCAGGGGGTGACTCTGGGGGTGAGGGAGAACAGGGAGGCGAACTGCCTCAGGAGCGTTTGGCAGTCTTGGCGTTGCTCCGGGGACAGGGCCTCGGAGAGCTGGACCCCTTCCACTGAGCCATCCTGCTCGAGGGCCCTCAGTAAGTCCGGAAGGGGTTCGGAGTCTTCTTCTGTCCCAGTATCGGTAGCCATCAGGAGGCTGAGTTCGGATCGCACAAAATGGGGTTTGAGCCTGTTGGCATGGAGGACCCGTAGGGGGTTCCGGGCAGTCTCCATGTCGATTAAATAGGTGACGGGCCCCTTGCGTTCGATTACCTTGAAGGGCCCGGACCATCTGTCTTGGAGGGCACAGGGCTCAACCGGGGACATCACCCAGACCTGTTGTCCAGGTTCGAACTCAATGGAGGACGTGTGCTGATCGTACCACCTCTTCATGTCCTCCTGACTGGCCTCGAGGTTGGCTTTGGCGGTGTCTCGGAACCGCCGGGTCTGGTTGCGGAGAGCCAGGAGATACCGGTAGATGTCCGGGGGAGTTTTCTGGGGAGGCTGCTCCCAACCTTCTTTGACTAGGCTGAGGGGGCCCCGGACGGGGTGCCCGTACAGTAGTTCAAAGGGGCTGAAGCCGAGGGACTTCTGCGGGACCTCCCGATAGGCAAACAGGAGGCATGGAAGCAGTACGTCCCACTGGCGTCGAAGGGGTTCTTCTAGACCCATAATCATCCCCTTGAGGGTGCGGTTGAATCTCTCGACCAGTCCGTTTCCTTGCGGGTGATAGGGGGTCGTGAATTTGTAGGTGACCCCGCATTGCTGCCAGAGGGACTTCATATATCTGGAGATAAAGTTCGTGCCCCTGTCACTGACGACCTCCCGGGGGAACCCCACCCGGGAGAAGATCCCCATCAGGGCCCGGCCCACCACGGGGGCCGTCACAGTCCGAAGAGGGATGGCCTCGGGATAGCGGGTGGCGTGGTCTACAAGGACCAGGATGAACCGGTGTCCTTGGGCTGTTCGAGGGTCGAGGGGCCCCACAATGTCTATTCCCACTCGTTCAAACGGGGTGGTGACGACAGGAAAGGGTTGTAATGGTGCTTTGATTTTTCGGCCACTTTTTCCGCTGGCCTGGCAGGTGGGGCAGGCCTTGCAGTGGTTGGTGACATCCTTCCGCATGTGGGGCCAGAAAAAATGGGTCACCAGGCGGTCGTAGGTTTTATCCTGCCCCAGGTGTCCGGCAAGGGGGACATCGTGGGCTAAGTTCAGGAGGAAGTCTCGGAAGCGAAGGGGCACCACCAGCACCCGACTGGCCCCTAGTTCTGCAATTTTCTGCTCGCTGTAGAGCAGGTCTTGGTCCCAGTAGATCCAGTGGGCCCCCGAGGTATCCCCGGTGCTCTGGGCCAGGGCTTGCTGCCGGAGTCCTTCGAGAGAGGGACATGTTTTCTGTTCGGCCCGGAATTGTTCCTGCGTGGGGCCTCCCTCCTGCCGCCATTGTGCCAGGTCAGGGACGTCCCGAAGCTGGTCGGGTCCTTCTTCGGTTTGGGTCAAGGGAATGGCTTCTGGGGCGGCCTCCTCTGGGATGAGCGCGGGAGGAGGTTCTGGCCACTCGGGCTCTTCTGGGCTGGGGACCGCGCGGGCGGTCATGGACCGGGTCGTGACGCAGACCCATTCGGGGAGGCCAAGCATCCCCAGGTGCTCCCTCCGTTCGACAGCTGCCCAGGGAGAGCTTTCAAGGTCGTTTCCTAGGAGGCAGTCCACGGGGGCATCATCGCGGACAGTCACTTTTAACATCCCTGTTACTCCTCCCCACTCGAAGGGGACGCAGGCCATGTGGCATAGGCTTTCGGAGTTGTCGGCTGATCGAACAGGGCAAAGAATGTTCGGCAAGATTTGGTCTGGAGTGACGAGGTGGCGTCGGACCGCCGTTACACTGGCCCCGGTGTCGCGGAGGGCTTCCGCCCGGCGACCATTGATGTTAACCCATTGACCGTACTTCTGTGTGTTGGCGGGAAGGGGGGCCCGCGGAATCATGTCTCTCTCCCCTAAGCAGACCAGTGCCATGGCGGCGGGTGCCCATTCCGAGGGATCGGTCTCGTACTCCTCTTGGTCTTCCGGGATTATTTCTTCCCCTAGGGCCGCCGCTGCAACTTGGCGGGGAGTCGTGTTCGGATTCTTTGGGCAGTTGGGATCACTGGCGTAGTGGCCGGGTCGCTGGCACCTGTGGCACGTAATGTTGGCCCGGAAACCGGCCCGGACGGCAGGGCTTCCCCGGCCAACCGGGGTCGAGGGGTTTCTGGGGGGTGACGAGGGGCCGGGGTCTCTCCCCCGACCCTGACTTCCTCCTCCCCCTCGGGGGCGATACGATCTGGATACTTCGCTGGGTGCGCTCCGGCCAACTCGGGTGCTTTCCCACCGGTCGGCTTCGGCGGCGAGTTGTCGAGGGTCGGTTAGCTTGCTGTCCAGGAGGTGTTGCCGGAGCTCCACGAAGCAGTTGTTCGACAGGTGTTCCCATACGATAAGGTCAAAGAGTTGTTCGTAGGTGGTTACTTTGTTGCCCTTGATCCACCCCTCGAAGGCTCGGCTAAAAAAGTTCACGTACTCCACCCAAGTTGTACCCGGAATCCGTTTGCAGTCGCGGAACCGTTGGCGGTACATCTCAGGTGTGAGCCCGTATCGAGTGAGGAGGGCGGCCTTCATGTGGTCGTAGGAGGTCATTAGCTGGTCCGGGAGTTGCAGCAGGGCGTCCCGCCCTTCGTTGACAAACCTCCCCCATAATCCGGCTCCCCAATCGCTTCGGGGAATCCGGTGGGAGGTCATTGCCACCTCATAGGCTTTAAACCACTGCTGGATATCATCGTTCTTGTGGTATTCCCGGATGACATCTTTGGGGATGTGAACCTTGGGCTCGGTCGAGGCAGACGGGGTCGGTCGTTCGGGGAGCCCGAGGTCTTTATTCTGTTTCTGAATCTCCAGTGCTTTGAGATTGCGCTCATGTTCGTACTCTAGTCTCTTTTCCTCTAGCTCCCTCTGTCTTTGCTTGTCTTCCCGCTCTTCCCTGAGCCGTAAGTGTTCCAGGGTTATTTTTTGTTCTGCCAGCTTGAGTTCCCCATCCAAGCGAAGTCGGGCAAGTTCTAATTCGTGGAGTCTGGTTTTTTCTCTTTCTCGGATCTCTTCCAGGGAGAGATCCGCTCTTTCTTTAGTTGGTGCGGGGCTCGTTTCGGTTGTTTGTGTTCGGGGTACGGCCGTACCCGTTTCTGCCCAAGCTTCTAGGGCTCGTTTGAAGTCTTCCTTTGTGCTAAGACCTGTGGTTGGAAGTCCAAGTTCTATGCAATATTGCTTCAGTTCCCGGTGGTTGTAGTCTTCCAATTTTTCCATCTGAAATTTTTCCGTTGTTCCGCTCTCTATTGACATGGTTGTTGTGTGTGGTGGGGCGAGTGACTTTCTGTACGATTATGCGTAGGTTCGGATCCCGTCGCTGGCCACCAATGTTAGACGGGGACCCTGAGGGTCGGCCGGATACCGAGGGAGAGATCCCCGAGGGGGACCGTCTCCGGCGATCGTACAGACAAGTACCCTCCCTCCCCACAAACAGGCACCACACCAAGTCGAGTTCAAGGCTTTATATAAGGTTCTTAAGGCAAGGATATCAGCGATACAGGATAACTTGGACCCGGGGGTCCTCTCACTTCTAGTCTCTGTAGGGAAAGGGGGTAGCGGGACAGTCTTGGTACCGGATCGGTACAGGTAGTGGTAAAAGGCGAGCTCACAATCCTCGAGCTGGAGGGTCTGTGGATCGGGCCGCGGCAGCGCCAGCAGGCCAAGGTGATAGTCTCATAAAGCAGAGGGCCGCGGCAGCGCCAGCAGGCCAAGTCGATGGTTTCACGAGGCAGAGGGCCGCGGCAGCGCCAGCAGGCCAAGACGATGGTTTCACGAGGCAGAGGGCCGCGGCAGCGCCAGCAGGCCAAGACGATGGTTTCACGAGGCAGAGGGCCGCGGCAGCGCCAGCAGGCCAAGACGATGGTTTCACGAGGCAGAGGGCCGCGGCAGCGCCAGCAGGCCAAGACGATGGTTTCACGAGGCAGAGGGCCGCGGCAGCGCCAGCAGGCCAAGACGATGGTTTCACGAGGCAGAGGGCCGCGGCAGCGCCAGCAGGCCAAGTCACGGATGAGTTCTTCTCGGGTCTCTCGACTCCAGGATACAACTGCCTTCCTGGTCTGGCCCTGCCCCAGTTATAGGTCTGGTCCCCTTTGATGTCCGGACCCTCGCGCCTGGGGGCCGGGAGGTCCGGGATGAGGGAGTCCAGACACCCAGCAGGGGGGTGGAGCCAGCGCCCAGGCGGCCTGGGGTGATCGACACCTGGCGGAGGAGAGCCGTTGACGATTCCTTCTCCCATTGACTCGCCAAGTGGTCACTCTGCCTCCTGGGAGGATGGTGGGGCCTCGATGTCGGGGCCGGCCGGGCCCGGGGTTAGGGTCGAGTTGAGGCCACGCGGCCTCGTGCTGCAGTGCCCCAAGATGGCGGCCGGGTCGATGTGGTGGGGTAGATGGTGACCCGGGCCAGCTGGGTCCGGAGCTGGTGTCTTGTAGTGGAGGGATTGCAGGGTACTTCGGGTGGTCGTTTGTGGACTCTGGCTGGGGATGCAGGGAGAGCCAGGGTCCTGGTCCCATTGCGGGGAGGGGGGACAGCTCGAACATGCGGCCTGTCCAACAGATATACTCTAAGAGTCACATAGGACTGGTAGAGAGCACAAAGGTCTACTGCATATACTAGTGATTAGAGTTATCTCTATATACATAGGGAAGGGATATGAATGGATATACTCTAAGAGTCACATAGGAATGGTAGAGAGTACAAAGGTCTACCGCATATACCAGTGATTAGAGTTATCTCTATATACATAGGGAAGGGATACGGATGGATATACTCTAAGAGTCACATGGAATGGTAGAGAGTACAAAGGTCTACGCATATACTAGTGATTAGAGTTATCTCTATATACATAGGGAAGGGATACGGATGGATATACTCTAAGAGTCACATAGGAGCGGTAGAGAGTACAAAGGTCGACTGCATATATTAGTGATTAGAGTTATCTCTATATACATAGGGAAGGGATACGAATGGATATACTCTAAGAGTCACATAGGAGCGGTAGAGAGTACAAAGGTCTACGCATATACTAGTGATTAGAGTTATCTCTATATACAAAGGGAAGGGACACAAATGGATATACTCTAAGAGTCACATAGGAATGGTGGAGAGTACAAAGGTCTACACATATGCTAGTGATTAGAGTTATCTCTATATACAAAGGGAAGGGACACAAATGGATATACGCTAAGAGTCACATAGGAATGGTAGAGAGTACAAAGGTCTACTGCATATACTAGTGATTAGAGTTATCTCTATATACAAAGGGAAGGGATACACATGGATATACTCTAAGAGTCACATAGAAATGGTAGAGAGTACAAAGGTCTACGCATATACTAGTAATTAGAGTTATCTCTATATACATAGGGAAGGGATACGAATGGATATACTCTAAGAGTCACATAGGAATGGTAGAGAGTACAAAGGTCTACGCATATACTAGTGATTAGAGTTATCTCTATATACATAGGGAAGGGATACGACTGGATATACTCTAAGAGTCACATAGGAATGGTAGAGAGTACAAAGGTCTACTGCATATACTAGTGATTAGAGATCTCTATATACATAGGGAAGGGATACACATGGATATACTCTAAGAGTCACATAGGAATGGTAGAGAGTACAAAGGTCTACTGCATATACTAGTGATTAGAGTTATCTCTATACACATAGGGAAGGGATACACATGGATATACTCTAAGAGTCACCTAGGAATGGTAGAGAGTACAAAGGTCTCCTGCATATACTAGTGATTAGAGTTATCTCTATATACATAGGGAAGGGACATGAATGGATATACTCTAAGAGTCACAAAGGAATGGTAGAGTACAAAGGTCTACTGCATATACCAGTGATTAGAGTTATCTCTATATACATAGGGAAGGGATACTCATGGATATACTCTAAGAGTCACCTAGGAATGGTAGAGAGTACAAAGGTCTACTGCATATACCAGTGATTAGAGTTATCTCTATATACATAGGGAAGGGATACACATGGATATACTCTAAGAGTCACATAGGACTGGTAGAGAGCACAAAGGTCTACTGCATATACTAGTGATTAGAGTTATCTCTATATACATAGGGAAGGGATATGAATGGATATACTCTAAGAGTCACATAGGAATGGTAGAGTACAAAGGTCTACTGCATATACTAGTGATTGGAGTTATCTCTATATACATAGGGAAGGGATACACATGGATATACTCTAAGAGTCACATAGGAATGGTAGAGAGTACAAAGGTCTACCGCATATACCAGTGATTAGAGTTATCTCTATATACATAGGGAAGGGATACGAATGGATATACTCAGAGTCACATGGGAATGGTAGAGAGTACAAAGGTCTACTGCATATACTAGTGATTAGAGTTATCTCTATATACATAGGGAAGGGATACGAGTGGATATACTCTAAGAGTCACATAGGAATGGTAGAGAGTACAAAGGTCTACGCATATACTAGTGATTAGAGTTATCTCTATATACATAGGGAAGGGATACGAATGGATATACTCTAAGAGTCACATAGGAATGGTAGAGAGTACAAAGGTCTACGCATATACTAGTGATTAGAGTTATCTCTATATACATAGGGAAGGGATACACATGGATATACTCTAAGAGTCACATAGGAATGGTAGAGTACAAAGGTCTACGCATATACCAGTGATTAGAGTTATCTCTATATACATAGGGAAGGGATACACATGGATATACTCTAAGAGTCACCTAGGAATGGTAGAGAGTACAAAGGTCTACTGCATATACTAGTGATTAGAGTTATCTCTATATACATAGGGAAGGGACATGAATGGATATACTCTAAGAGTCACATAGGAATGGTAGAGTACAAAGGTCTACGCATATACCAGTGATTAGAGTTATCTCTATATACATAGGGAAGGGACATGAATGGATATACTCTAAGAGTCACCTAGGAATGGTAGAGAGTACAAAGGTCTCCTGCATATACTAGTGATTAGAGTTATCTCTATATACATAGGGAAGGGACATGAATGGATATACTCTAAGAGTCACATAGGACTGGTAGAGAGTACAAAGGTCTACTGCATTTACTAGTGATTAGAGTTATCTCTATATACATAGGGAAGGGATACGAATGGATATACTCTGAGAGTCACATAGCAATGGTAGAGAGTACAAAGGTCTACTGCATTTACTAGTGATTAGAGTTATCTCTATATACATAGGGAAGGGATACGAATGGATATACTCTAAGAGTCACATAGGAATGGTAGAGTACAAAGGTCTACGCATATACCAGTGATTAGAGTTATCTCTATATACATAGGGAAGGGATACACATGGATATACTCTAAGAGTCACATAGGACTGGTAGAGAGCACAAAGGTCTACTGCATATACTAGTGATTAGAGTTATCTCTATATACATAGGGAAGGGATATGAATGGATATACTCTAAGAGTCACATAGCAATTGTAGAGAGTACAAAGGTCTACTGCATATACCAGTGATTAGAGTTATCTCTATATACATAGGGAAGGGATACACATGGATATACTCTAAGAGTCACATAGGACTGGTAGAGAGCACAAAGGTCTACTGCATATACTAGTGATTAGAGTTATCTCTATATACATAGGGAAGGGATATGAATGGATATACTCTAAGAGTCACATAGGAATGGTAGAGAGTACAAAGGTCTACTGCATATACCAGTGATTAGAGTTATCTCTATATACATAGGGAAGGGATATGAAAGGATATACTCTAAGAGTCACATAGGAATGGTAGAATGCAAAGGTCTACGCATATACTAGTGATTAGAGTTATCTCTATATACATAGGGAAGGGATACACATGGATATACTCTAAGAGTCACATAGGAATAGTAGGGAGTACAAAGGTCTACGCATATACTAGTGATTAGAGTTATCTTTATATACATAGGGAAGGGATATGAATGGATATACTCTAAGAGTCACATAGGAATGGTAGAGCGTACAAAGGTCTACTGCATATACTAGTGATTAGAGTTATCTCTATATACATAGGGAAGGGATATGAAAGGATATACTCTAAGAGTCACATAGGAATGGTAGAGAGTACAAAGGTCTGCTGCATATACCAGTGATTAGAGTTATCTCTATACACATAGGGAAGGGATACACATGGATATACTCTAAGAGTCACATAGGAATGGTAGAGAGTACAAAGGTCTGCTGCATATACCAGTGATTAGAGTTATCTCTATATACATAGGGAAGGGATACGAATGGATATACTCTAAGAGTCACATAGGAATGGTAGAGAGTACAAAGGTCTACTGCATATACTAGTGATTAGAGTTATCTCTATACACATAGGGAAGGGATATGAAAGGATATACTACAAGAGTCACATAGGAATGGTAGAGAGTACAAAGGTCTACCGCATATACCAGTGATTAGAGTTATCTCTATATACATAGGGAAGGGATATGAAAGGATATACTCTAAGAGTCACATAGGAATGGTAGAGAGTACAAAGGTCTACGCATATACTAGTGATTAGAGTTATCTCTATATACATAGGGAAGGGATATGAAAGGATATACTCTAAGAGTCACATAGGAATGGTAGAGAGTACAAAGGTCTACTGCATATACTAGTGATTAGAGTTATCTCTATATACATAGGGAAGGGATACGAATGGATATACTCTAAGAGTCACATAGGAATGGTAGAGAGTACATAGGTCTACTGCATTTACTAGTGATTAGAGTTATCTCTATATACATAGGGAACGGATACGACTGGATACACTCTAAGAGTCACATGGGAATGGTAGAGAGTACAAAGGTCTACTGCATATACTAGTGATTAGAGTTATCTCTATATACATAGGGAAGGGATACGAATGGATATACTCTAAGAGTCACATAGGAATGGTAGAGAGTACAAAGGTCTACGCATATACTAGTGATTAGAGTTATCTCTATATACATAGGGAAGGGATACGACTGGATATACTCTAAGAGTCACATAGGAATGGTAGAGAGTAAAAAGGTCTACTGCATATACTAGTGATTAGAGTTATCTCTATATACATAGGGAAGGGATACACATGGATATACTCTAAGAGTCACATAGGAATGGTAGAGAGTACAAAGGTCTACTGCATATACTAGTGATTAGAGTTATCTCTATATACATAGGGAAGGGATACACATGGATATACTCTAAGAGTCACATAGGAATGGCAGAGAGTACAAAGGTCTACTGCATATACTAGTGATTAGAGTTATCTCTATATACATAGGGAAGGGATACGGATGGATATACTCTAAGAGTCACATAGGAATGGTAGAGTACAAAGGTCTACGCATATACCAGTGATTAGAGTTATCTCTATATACATAGGGAAGGGATACACATGGATATACTCTAAGAGTCACCTAGGAATGGTAGAGAGTACAAAGGTCTCCTGCATATACTAGTGATTAGAGTTATCTCTATATACATAGGGAAGGGACATGAATGGATATACTCTAAGAGTCACAAAGGAATGGTAGAGTACAAAGGTCTACTGCATATACCAGTGATTAGAGTTATCTCTATATACACAGGGAAGGGATACACATGGATATACTCTAAGAGTCACATAGGACTGGTAGAGAGTACAAAGGTCTACTGCATTTACTAGTGATTAGAGTTATCTCTATATACATAGGGAAGGGATACGAATGGATATACTCTAAGAGTCACATAGCAATGGTAGAGAGTACAAAGGTCTACTGCATATACCAGTGATTAGAGTTATCTCTATATACATAGGGAAGGGATACACATGGATATACTCTAAGAGTCACATAGGACTGGTAGAGAGCACAAAGGTCTACTGCATATACTAGTGATTAGAGTTATCTCTATATACATAGGGAAGGGATACACATGGATATACTCTAAGAGTCACATAGGAATGGTAGAGTGCAAAGGTCTACGCATATACTAGTGATTAGAGTTATCTCTATATACATAGGGAAGGGATATGAATGGATATACTCTAAGAGTCACATAGGAATGGTAGAGCGTACAAAGGTCTACTGCATATACTAGTGATTAGAGTTATCTCTATATACATAGGGAAGGGATATGAAAGGATATACTCTAAGAGTCACATAGGAATGGTAGAGAGTACAAAGGTCTGCTGCATATACCAGTGATTAGAGTTATCTCTATACACATAGGGAAGGGATACACATGGATATACTCTAAGAGTCACATAGGAATGGTAGAGAGTACAAAGGTCTGCTGCATATACCAGTGATTAGAGTTATCTCTATACACATAGGGAAGGGATACGACTGGATATACTCTAAGAGTCACATAGGAATGGTAGAGAGTACAAAGGTCTACGCATATACTAGTGATTAGAGTTATCTCTATATACATAGGGAAGGGATACAAATGGATATACTCTAAGAGTCACATAGGAATGGTAGAGAGTACAAAGGTCTACTGCATATACTAGTGATTAGAGTTATCTCTATACACATAGGGAAGGGATATGAAAGGATATACTACAAGAGTCACATAGGAATGGTAGAGAGTACAAAGGTCTACGCATATACTAGTGATTAGAGTTATCTCTATATACATAGGGAAGGGATACAAATAGATATACTCTAAGAGTCACATAGGAATGGTAGAGAGTACAAAGGTCTGCTGCATATACCAGTGATTAGAGTTATCTCTATATACATAGGGAAGGGATATGAAAGGATATACTCTAAGAGTCACATAGGAATGGTAGAGAGTACAAAGGTCTACTGCATATACTAGTGATTAGAGTTATCTCTATACACATAGGGAAGGGATATGAAAGGATATACTCTAAGAGTCACATAGGAATGGTAGAATGCAAAGGTCTACGCATATACTTGTGATTAGAGTTATCTCTATATACATAGGGAAGGGATACACATGGATATACTCTAAGAGTCACATAGGAATAGTAGGGAGTACAAAGGTCTACGCATATACTAGTGATTAGAGTTATCTCTATATACATAGGGAAGGGGTAAGACTGGATATACTCTAAGAGTCACATAGGTCGCACAGCTGGACAGGCCTCAGCACCAGCAGGGTAGTGCACACAGAGTCCTAGGGCAGTGCACCCATCCTCCCAGGGCAGTGCACACAGCCTCCCAGGGCAGTGCACACAGCCTCCCAGGGCAGTGCACGCAGAGTCCTAGGGCAGTGCACACATCCTCCCACGGCAGTGCACACAGCCTCCCGGGGCAGTGCACACAGAGTCCGAGGGCAGTGCACACATCCTCCCAGGGCAGTGCACACAGCCTCCCAGGGCAGTGCACGCAGCCTCCCGGGGCAGTGCACGCAGCCTCCCGGGGCAGTGCACACATCCTCCCAGGGCAGTGCACACAGCCTCCGAGGGCAGTGCACACAGCCTCCCAGGGCAGTGCACACAGCCTTCCAGGGCAGTGCACACAGCCTCCCAGGGCAGTGCACACCGCCTCCCAGGGCAGTGCACACACCCTCCCAGGGCACTGCACACAGCCTCCGAGGGCAGTGCACCCAGCCTCCCAGGGCAGTGCACGCAGCCTCCCAGGGCAGTGCACGCAGCCTCCCAGGGCAGTGCACGCTGCATCCCAGGGCAGTGCACACCGCCTCCCAAGGCTGTGCACAAAGGCTTTTAGGGCAGTGCACACAGCCTCCCATTGCAGTGCACAAAGCCTTTTAGGGCAGTGCACGCGGCCTCCCAGGGCAGTGCACACCGCCTCCCAGGGCAGTGCACACAGCCTCCCAGGGCAGTGCACACAGCCTCCCAGGGCAGTGCACGCAGCCTCCCAGGGCAGTGCACACAGCATCCCAGAGCAGTGCACACAGCATCCCAGGGCAGTGCACACCACCTCCCAAGGCAGTGCACAAAGCCTTTTAGGGCAGTGCACACAGCCTCCCAGGGCAGTGCACAAAGCCTTTTAGGGCAGTGCACGCGGCCTCCCAGGGCAGTGCACGCAGCCTCCCAGGGCAGTGCACACAGCCTCCCAGGGCAGTGCACACAGCCTCCCAGGGAAGTGCACGCAGCCTCCCAGGGCAGTGCACACAGCATCCCAGGGCAGTGCACACAGCATCCCAGGGCAGTGCACACCACCTCCCAAGGCAGTGCACAAAGCCTTTTAGGGCAGTGCACACAGCCTCCCAGGGCAGTGCACAAAGCCTTTTAGGGCAGTGCACGCGGCCTCCCAGGGCAGTGCACGCAGCCTCCCAGGGCAGTGCACGCAGCGTCACGGGGCAGTGCACACACACTCCGAGGGCAGTGCACACATCCTCCCAGGGCAGTGCACGCAGCCTCCCGGGGCAGTGCACGCAGCCTCCCGGGGCAGTGCACCCATCCTCCCAGGGCAGTGCACACAGCCTCCGAGGGCAGTGCACACAGCCTTCCAGGGCAGTGCACGCAGAGTCCTAGGGCAGTGCACACATCCTCCCACGGCAGTGCACACAGCCTCCCAGGGCAGTGCACGCAGCCTCCCGGGGCAGTGCACGCAGCCTCCCGGGGCAGTGCACCCATCCTCCCAGGGCAGTGCACACAGCCTCCGAGGGCAGTGCACACAGCCTCCGAGGGCAGTGCACACAGCCTCCCAGGGCAGTGCACGCAGAGTCCTAGGGCAGTGCACACATCCTCCCACGGCAGTGCACACAGCCTCCCGGGGCAGTGCACACATCCTCCCAGCGCAGTGCACACAGCCTCCGAGGGCAGTGCACACAGCCTCCCAGGGCAGTGCACACAGCCTTCCAGGGCAGTGCACACAGCCTCCCAGGGCAGTGCACACCGCCTACCAGGGCAGTGCACACACCCTCCCAGGGCAGTGCACACAGCCTCCCAGGGCAGTGCACGCAGCCTCCCGGGGCAGTGCACGCAGCCTCCCGGGGCAGTGCACACATCCTCCCAGCGCAGTGCACACAGCCTCCGAGGGCAGTGCACACAGCCTCCCAGGGCAGTGCACACAGCCTTCCAGGGCAGTGCACACAGCCTCCCAGGGCAGTGCACACCGCCTCCCAGGGCAGTGCACACACCCTCCCAGGGCAGTGCACACAGCCTCCGAGGGCAGTGCACACAGCCTCCCAGGGCAGTGCACGCAGCCTCCCAGGGCAGTGCACGCTGCATCCCAGGGCAGTGCACACCGCCTCCCAAGGCAGTGCACAAAGGCTTTTAGGGCAGTGCACACAGCCTCCCATTGCAGTGCACAAAGCCTTTTAGGGCAGTGCACGCGGCCTCCCAGGGCAGTGCACACTGCCTCCCAGGGCAGTGCACACAGCCTCCCAGGGCAGTGCACACAGCCTCCCAGGGCAGTGCACGCAGCCTCCCAGGGCAGTGCACACAGCATCCCAGAGCAGTGCACACAGCATCCCAGGGCAGTGCACACCACCTCCCAAGGCAGTGCACAAAGCCTTTTAGGGCAGTGCACACAGCCTCCCAGGGCAGTGCACAAAGCCTTTTAGGGCAGTGCACGCGGCCTCCCAGGGCAGTGCACGCAGCCTCCCAGGGCAGTAAACACAGCCTCCCAGGGCAGTGCACACAGCCTCCCAGGGCAGTGCACGCAGCCTCCCAGGGCAGTGAACACAGCATCCCAGGGCAGTGCACACAGCATCCCAGGGCAGTGCACACCACCTCCCAAGGCAGTGCACAAAGCCTTTTAGGGCAGTGCACACAGCCTCCCAGGGCAGTGCACAAAGCCTTTTAGGGCAGTGCATGCGGCCTCCCAGGGCAGTGCACGCAGCCTCCCAGGGCAGTGCACGCAGCGTCACGGGGCAGTGCACACACACTCTGAGGGCAGTGCACACATCCTCCCAGGGCAGTGCACGCAGCCTCCCGGGGCAGTGCACGCAGCCTCCCGGGGCAGTGCACCCATCCTCCCAGGGCAGTGCACACAGCCTCCGAGGGCAGTGCACACAGCCTCCCAGGGCAGTGCACGCAGAGTCCTAGGGCAGTGCACACATCCTCCCACGGCAGTGCACACAGCCTCCCGGGGCAGTGCACACAGAGTCCGAGGGCAGTGCACACATCCTCCCAGGGCAGTGCACACAGCCTCCCAGGGCAGTGCACGCAGCCTCCCGGGGCAGTGCACGCAGCCTCCCGGGGCAGTGCACACATCCTCCCAGGGCAGTGCACACAGCCTCCGAGGGCAGTGCACACAGCCTCCCAGGGCAGTGCACACAGCCTTCCAGGGCAGTGCACACAGCCTCCCAGGGCAGTGCACACCGCCTACCAGGGCAGTGCACACACCCTCCCAGGGCAGTGCACACAGCCTCCGAGGGCAGTGCACACAGCCTCCCAGGGCAGTGCACGCAGCCTCCCAGGGCAGTGCACGCAGCCTCCCAGGGCAGTGCACGCAGCATCCCAGGGCAGTGCACACCGCCTCCCAAGGCAGTGCACAAAGGCTTTTAGGGCAGTGCACACAGCCTCCCGTTGCAGTGCACAAAGCCTTTTAGGGCAGTGCATGCGGCCTCCCAGGGCAGTGCACGCAGCCTCCCAGGGCAGTGCACACAGCATCCCAGGGCAGTGCACACAGCCTCCCAGGGCAGTACACACAGCCTCCCAGGGCAGTGCACACAGCCTCCCAGGGCAGTGCACACAGCCTCCCAGGGCAGTGCACACAGCCTCCTAGGGCAGTGCACACCGCCTAAGGTGACCCTCATCTGGAAGTTCCAATCTCGACTCACCCTTTAAAGGGTCAGTCTTGGGTCCCCTGCTCTGGGTCTGAGCTTGTCTGTAGGTGACAGCACCCAGGGGTGCACCACGCACCCACCCCTCACAAGACCACAAACCCCAGACCACGTGGGCTCCATCGAGGCGCTCGTTGCCAAGGAAACCAGCATGGTTTGGTATTGTACTTACTCAATGTCAGCTCCGCCCCCTCCAAACTGGACCGTGTCAGGGTCCTTCTATCAGGAGCCCAAACCTCCGTACTGCCCGGGGCCTTCCCTTACTGCCCGGGGGCATCCCTTACTGCCCGGGGCCTTCCCTTACTGCCCGGGGGCAACCTCGACTCAACCCCTACCTCCTTACTGCCCGGGGCCTTCCCTTACTGCCCGGGGGCATCCTCGCCTCAACCCCTACCTCCTTACTGCCCGGGGACATCCCTTACTGCCCGGGGACATCCCTTACTGCCCGGGGACATCCTCGCCTCAGCCCCTACCTTACTGCCTAGGGGCATCCCTGGGACAACCTCGCCTCAGTCCCTATGTCCATACAGCTCGATCCAACCTTGCTTCAGTCTCTACCTCCTTACTGCCCGTGGCCATCCTTGCTTCAGGGGAAACAACCTTTACAACGCAGTCATTAAATCGCACTACCTTTACATAGCATGTCATTACAATGCAGCCATTACATTACATGCCACTAAACGCATGTCATTACAACGCATGTCTCTACAACGCAGGCATTACAACGCAAGCCATTACAATGCATAACATTCCAACGCATAGTACCATTACACTATCCTACACTTACCCTACTGTTGCACCCCCTGGAGTTAGAATAGTAATGTTTTACCCCTATCCTATCCAACACTTACCTTAAATGCGCTGTAATGGTATGCGTTGTAAAGGTATAATGCGATGTAATGGAATGCGTTGTAAAGGTAGTTTCTGAAAATGCGATGTAGTGTCATGCGATTTAAAAGAATGCGTTGTAAAGGATGTTGCGATGTAAAAACAGCGTTGTAAAGGCATGCGTTGTAAATGTATGCGTTGTTAGGTTATACATTCTTGCTTCAGTCCCTACCTCCTTACCGCTCGGGACCATCCTTTTGGGAGTCTCTACCTCCCCACTGCCCGAGTGCTCTTAACCAGAGCCACTGCCTCCACTCTGCCGACGTAGGGTTCTCCTCACCAGAGAGATACCTCCACACAGCCTCAGCCCCACCTCTCAGAGAGGAGCTAAACCCAGCTCTTCAAAGGCCCTTCTTGGTGCCTCCAAGACCCCCCCCCCCCCCCCCAGGGATGCCCCCTTGAGTTATACAAAGTCTGTGCTCTTCATGCTCAGAAGTGCACACAGTGCAGGCAAACGACCCCGGAAGTGAGCCCGGCTCTACTGTCGTCATTGGTCCGTCTGAGCACCCGCCTCTTGACTCCTCAGTGAGGTCACAGTGCCTCGGTTTGGGCAGTGAAGAACAGAAGATACAACACAGCTGTGTATCTGGGGGCGCCAGTGCCTTTACTGCTGTTTAGAGTAACAAGAACCTGGGGGTGGGAAACATCCTTTACAGCGCATGCATTACAACGCATGACATTACCCCACATTTTTGACTCCACAAAATCTTTTACAACGCAGCTCTTTACACCGCAAACCATTACAACGCATTTCCCAAAGTAATGCCCCGGTGGAGTTAGAATAGTAAATTGCATTGTAATGAGGAATACGTTGTAATGGAATGCGTTGTAAAGCAATGCGTTGTAAAAGATTTTGCGGAGTAAAAAATGTGGGGTAATGGCACGCGTTGTAAAAGTGTCCTATTCACCTGGGGTATTAGAGGCAGGTTTACTCCTGTTGTCGCTGCCTGCACTCGATACTTCTGTGATTTACTTCTGGGCACTTGGGCTACTCAAGGACAAGGCGCGAGCCAGCTCAGGATGAAACTGCATTTTAATGACTTGGCAATTTACCCAGAATATAATCCCATGCGGCCTTGTCACTCACTCAGTCTTTAATCCTCCCCACCCCAGGGCTGTGCTGCTCCTGTGTGTACACTGAGGCCTGGGTCCTGCCCGGGGTCAGAGGGACAGAGAGACAGACATGTATCCTCCCACCCCCAGGGCTGTGCTGCTCCTGTGTGTACACTGAGGCCTGGGTCCCTGCCCAGGGTCACACAGACAGACAGACAGACATGTATCCTCCCCCACCCCCAGGGCTGTGCTGCTCCTGTGTGTACACTGAGGCCTGGGTCCCTGCCCAGGGTCACACAGACAGACAGACAGACATGTATCCTCCCCCACCCCCAGGGCTGTGCTGCTCCTGTGTGTACACTGAGGCCTGGGTCCTGCCCAGGGTCAGAGGGACAGAGAGACAGACATGTATCCTCCCCACCCCCAGGGCTGTGCTGCTTCTGTGTGTACCCTGCTGCCTGGGCCCTGCCCAGGGTCACACAGACAGACAGACAGACATGTATCCTCCCACCCCAGGGCTGTGCTGCTCCTGTGTGTACACTGAGGCCTGGGTCCTGCCCAGGGTCAGAGGGACAGAGAGACAGACATGTATCCTCCCCACCCCCAGGGCTGTGCTGCTCCTGTGTGTACACTGCTGCCTGGGCCCTGCCCAGGGTCACACAGACAGACAGACATGTATCCTCCCCACCCCCAGGGCTGTGCTGCTCCTGTGTGTACACTGAGGCCTGGGCCCCTGCCCAGGGTCACACAGACAGACAAACAGACATGTATCCTCCCCACCCCCAGGGCTGTGCTGCTCCTGTGTGTACACTGCTGCCTGGGCCCCTGCCAGGGTCACACAGACAGACAGACATGTATCCTCCCCACCCCCAGGGCTGTGCTGCTCCTGTGTGTACACTGCGGCCTGGGCCCCTGCCAGGGTCACACAGACAGACAGAGATGTATCCCCCCACCCCCAGGGCTGTGCTGCTCCGGTGTGTACACTGAGGCCTGCCCAGGGTCACACAGACAGACAGACAGACATGTATCCTCCCCACCCCAGGGCTGTGCTGCTCCTGTGTGTACACTGCGGCCTGGGCCCCTGCCCAGGGTCACACAGACAGACAGACATGTATCCTCCCCACCCCAGGGCTGTGCTGCTCCTGTGTGTACACTGCTGCCTGGGCCCCTGGCCAGGGTCACACAGGCAGACAGACAGACATGTATCCTCCCCACCCCAGGGCTGTGCTGCTCCTGTGTGTACACTGAGGCCTGGGTCCCTGCCCAGGGTCACACAGACAGACAGACATGTATCCTCCCCACCCCCAGGGCTGTGCTGCTCCTGTGTGTACACTGCTGCCTGGGCCCTGCCCAGGGTCACACAGACAGACAGACTGACATGTATCCTCCCCACCCCCAGGGCTGTGCTGCTCCTGTGTGTACACTGAGGCCTGGGTCCCTGCCCAGGGTCACACAGACAGACAGACAGACATGTATCCTCCCCACCCCCAGGGCTGTGCTGCTCCTGTGTGTACACTGCTGCCTGGGTCCTTGCCCAGGGTCACACAGACAGACAGACAGACATGTATCCTCCCCACCCCCAGGGCTGTGCTGCTCCTGTGTGTACACTGAGGCCTGGGTCCCTGCCCAGGGTCACACAGACAGACAGACATGTATCCTCCCCACCCCCAGGACTGTGCTGCTCCTGTGTGTACACTGAGGCCTGGGCCCTGCCCAGGGTCACACAGACAGACAGACAGACATGTATCCTCCCCACCCCAGGGCTGTGCTGCTCCTGTGTGTACACTGCGGCCTGGGCCCTGCCCAGGGTCACACAGACAGACAGACATGTATCCTCCCCACCCCAGGGCTGTGCTGCTCCTGTGTGTACACTGAGGCCTGGGTCCCTGCCCAGGGTCACACAGACAGACAGACATGTATCCCCCCCACCCCCAGGGCTGTGCTGCTCCTGTGTGTACACTGAGGCCTGGTCCCTGCTCAGGGTCACACAGACAGACAGACATGTATCCTCCCCACCCCCAGGGCTGTGCTGCTCCTGTGTGTACACTGAGGCCTCGGTCCCTGCCCAGGGTCACACAGACAGACAGACATGTATCCTCCCCACCCCCAGGGCTGTGCTGCTCCTGTGTGTACACTGAGGCCTCGGTCCCTGCCCAGGGTCACACAGACAGACAGACATGTATCCTCCCCACCCCCAGGGCTGTGCTGCTCCTGTGTGTACACTGAGGCCTGGGCCCCTGCCAGAGTCAGACAGACAGACAGACATGTATCCTCCCCACCCCCAGGGCTGTGCTGCTCCTGAGTGTAAACTGCGGCCTGGGTCCCTGCCCAGGGTCACACAGACAGACAGACATGTATCCTCCCCACCCCCAGGGCTGTGCTGCTCCTGTGTACACTGCTGCCTGGGCCCCTGCCCAGAGTCACACAGACAGACAGACAGACAGACATGTATCCTCCCCACCCCCAGGGCTGTGCTGCTCCTGTGTGTACGCTGCGGCCTGGTCCCTGCCCAGGGTCACACAGACAGACAGACAGACAGACATGTATCCTCCCCACCCCCAGGGCTGTGCTGCTCCTGTGTGTACACTGCGGCCTGGGCCCTGCCCAGGGTCACACAGACAGACAGACATGTATCCTCCCCACCCCCAGGGCTGTGCTGCTCCTGTGTGTACACTGCGGCCTGGGCGCCTGCCAGGGGCACACAGACAGACAGACATGTATCCTCCCCACCCCCAGGGCTGTGCTGCTCCTGTGTGTACACTGAGGCCTGGGTCCCAGCTCAGGGTCACACAGACAGACAGACATGTATCCCCCCCACCCCCAGGGCTGTGCTGCTCCTGTGTGTACACTGCGGCCTGGGCCCTGCCCAGGGTCACACAGACAGACAGACATGTATCCTCCCCACCCCCAGGGCTGTGCTGCTCCTGTGTGTACACTGAGGCCTCGGTCCCTGCCCAGGGTCACACAGACAGACAGACAGACATGTATCCTCCCCACCCCCAGGGCTGTGCTGCTCCTGTGTGTACACTGCGGCCTGGTCCCTGCCCAGGGTCACACAGACAGACAGACATGTATCCTCCCCACCCCCAGGGCTGTGCTGCTCCTGTGTGTACACTGCAGCCTGGTCCCTGCCCAGGGGCACACAGACAGACAGACATGTATCCTCCCCACCCCCAGGGCTGTGCTGCTCCTGAGTGTACACTGCGGCCTGGGCGCCTACCAGGGGCACACAGACAGACAGACAGACAGACATGTATCCTCCCCACCCCCAGGGCTGTGCTGTTCCTGTGTGTACGCTGCGGCCTGGGTCCCTGCCCAGGGTCACACAGACAGACAGACAGACATGTATCCTCCCCACCCCCAGGGCTGTGCTGTTCCTGTGTGTACACTGCGGCCTGGGCCCTGCCCAGGGCCACACAGACAGACAGAAATGTATCCTCCCCACCCCCAGGGCTGTGCTGCTCCGGTGTGTACACTGCGGCCTGAGCCCTGCCCAGGGTCACACAGACAGACAGACATGTATCCTCCCCACCCCCAGGGCTGTGCTGCTCCTGTGTGTACACTGAGGCCTGGGTCCCTGCTCAGGGTCACACAGACAGACAGACAGACATGTATCCCCTCCACCCCCAGGGCTGTGCTGCTCCTGTGTGTACACTGCGGCCTGGGTCCCTGCCCAGGGTCACACAGACAGACAGACATGTATCCTCCCCACCCCCAGGGCTGTGCTGCTCCTGTGTGTACACTGAGGCCTGGGTCCCTGCTCAGGGTCACACAGACAGACAGACAGACATGTATCCCCCCCACCCCCAGGGCTGTGCTGCTCCTGTGTGTACACTGCGGCCTGGGTCCCTGCCCAGGGTCACACAGACAGACAGACAGACAGACATGTATCCTCCCCACCCCCAGGGCTGTGCTGCTCCTGTGTGTACACTGAGGCTTGGGCCCCTGCCCAGGGTCACACAGACAGACAGACATGTATCCCCCCACCCCCAGGGCTGTGCTGCTTCTGTGTATACACTGAGGCCTGGGTCCCTACCCAGGGTCACACAGACAGACAGACAGACATGTATCCTCCCCACCCCCAGGGCTGTGCTGCTCCTGTGTGTACACTGCGGCCTGGGCCCCTGCCAGAGTCAGACAGACAGACAGACATGTATCCTCCCCACCCCCAGGGCTGTGCTGCTCCTGAGTGTAAACTGCGGCCTGGGTCCCTACCCAGGGTCACACAGACAGACAGACAGACATGTATCCTCCCCACCCCCAGGGCTGTGCTGCTCCTGTGTGTACACTGAGGCCTGGGCCCCTGCCAGAGTCAGACAGACAGACAGACATGTATCCTCCCACCCCCAGGGCTGTGCTGTTCCTGTGTGTACGCTGCGGCCTGGGTCCCTGCCCAGGGTCACACAGACAGACAGACAGACATGTATCCTCCCCACCCCAGGGCTGTGCTGCTCCTGTGTGTACACTGCGGCCTGGGCCCTGCCCAGGGTCACACAGACAGACAGACAGACATGTATCCTCCCGCCCCCAGGGCTGTGCTGCTCCTGTGTGTACACTGAGGCCTCGGTCCCTGCCCAGGGTCACACAGACAGACAGACAGACATGTATCCTCCCCACCCCCAGGGCTGTGCTGTTCCTGTGTGTACACTGCGGCCTGGGCCCTGCCCAGGGTCACACAGACAGACAGACATGTATCCTCCCCACCCCCAGGGCTGTGCTGCTCCGGTGTGTACACTGCGGCCTGAGCCCTGCCCAGGGTCACACAGACAGACAGACATGTATCCTCCCCACCCCCAGGGCTGTGCTGCTCCTGTGTGTACACTGAGGCCTGGGTCCCTGCTCAGGGTCACACAGACAGACAGACAGACATGTATCCTCCCCACCCCCAGGGCTGTGCTGCTCCTGTGTGTACACTGAGGCCTGGGCCCCTGCCAGAGTCAGACAGACAGACAGACATGTATCCTCCCACCCCCAGGGCTGTGCTGCTCCTGTGTGTACACTGCGGCCTGGGCCCCTGCCCAGGGTCACTCACACAGACAGACAGACATGTATCCTCCCCACCCCCAGGGCTGTGCTGCTCCTGTGTGTACACTGCGGCCTGGGCCCTGCCCAGGGTCACACAGACAGACAGACATGTATCCTCCCCACCCCCAGGGCTGTGCTGCTCCTGTGTGTACACTGCGGCCTGGGCCCCTGCCCAGGGTCACTCACACAGACAGACAGACATGTATCCTCCCCACCCCCAGGGCTGTGCTGCTCCTGTGTGTACACTGCGGCCTGGGCCCTGCCCAGGGTCACACAGACAGACAGACATGTATCCTCCCCACCCCCAGGGCTGTGCTGCTCCTGTGTGTACACTGAGGCCTGGGTCCCTGCTCAGGGTCACACAGACAGACAGACAGACATGTATCCCCTCCACCCCCAGGGCTGTGCTGCTCCTGTGTGTACACTGCTGCCTGGGTCCTGCCCAGGGTCACACAGACAGACAGACAGACATGTATCCTCCCCACCCCCAGGGCTGTGCTGCTCCTGTGTGTACACTGAGGCCTGGGTCCCTGCCCACGGTCACACAGACAGACAGACATGTATCCCCCCCACCCCCAGGGCTGTGCTGCTCCTGTGTGTACACTGCGGCCTGGGTCCCTGCCCAGGGTCACACAGACAGACAGACAGACAGACATGTATCCTCCCCACCCCCAGGGCTGTGCTGCTCCTGTGTGTACACTGAGGCTTGGGCCCCTGCCAGGGTCACACAGACAGACAGACATGTATCCCCCCCACCCCCAGGGCTGTGCTGCTTCTGTGTATACACTGAGGCCTGGGTCCCTACCCAGGGTCACACAGACAGACAGACAGACATGTATCCTCCCCACCCCCAGGGCTGTGCTGCTCCTGTGTGTACACTGCGGCCTGGGCCCCTGCCAGAGTCAGACAGACAGACAGACATGTATCCTCCCCACCCCCAGGGCTGTGCTGCTCCTGAGTGTACACTGAGCCTGGGTCTCAGCCCAGGGTCACACAGACAGACAGACAGACAGACATGTATCCTCCCCACCCCCAGGGCTGTGCTGCTCCTGTGTGTACACTGCGGCCTGGGTCCTTACCCAGGGTCACACAGACAGACAGACAGACATGTATCCTCCCCACCCCCAGGGCTGTGCTGCTCCTGTGTGTACACTGAGGCCTGGGCCCCTGCCAGAGTCAGACAGACAGACAGACATGTATCCTCCCACCCCCAGGGCTGTGCTGTTCCTGTGTGTACGCTGCGGCCTGGGTCCCTGCCCAGGGTCACACAGACAGACAGACAGACATGTATCCTCCCCACCCCCAGGGCTGTGCTGCTCCTGTGTGTACACTGCGGCCTGGGCCCTGCCCAGGGTCACACAGACAGACAGACAGACATGTATCCTCCCGCCCCCAGGGCTGTGCTGCTCCTGTGTGTACACTGAGGCCTCGGTCCCTGCCCAGGGTCACACAGACAGACAGACAGACATGTATCCTCCCCACCCCCAGGGCTGTGCTGTTTCTGTGTGTACACTGCGGCCTGGGCCCTGCCCAGGGTCACACAGACAGACAGACATGTATCCTCCCCACCCCCAGGGCTGTGCTGCTCCGGTGTGTACACTGCGGCCTGAGCCCTGCCCAGGGTCACACAGACAGACAGACATGTATCCTCCCCACCCCCAGGGCTGTGCTGCTCCTGTGTGTACACTGAGGCCTGGGTCCCTACCCAGGGTCACACAGACAGACAGACAGACATGTATCCTCCCCACCCCAAGGGCTGTGCTGCTCCTGTGTGTACACTGAGGCCTGGGCCCCTGCCAGAGTCAGACAGACAGACAGACATGTATCCTCCCACCCCCAGGGCTGTGCTGCTCCTGTGTGTACACTGCGGCCTGGGCCCTGCCCAGGGTCACACAGACAGACAGACATGTATCCTCCCCACCCCCAGGGCTGTGCTGCTCCTGTGTGTACACTGCGGCCTGGGCCCCTGCCCAGGGTCACTCACACAGACAGACAGACATGTATCCTCCCCACCCCCAGGGCTGTGCTGCTCCTGTGTGTACACTGCGGCCTGGGCCCTGCCCAGGGTCACACAGACAGACAGACATGTATCCTCCCCACCCCCAGGGCTGTGCTGCTCCTGTGTGTACACTGAGGCCTGGGTCCCTGCTCAGGGTCACACAGACAGACAGACAGACATGTATCCCCTCCACCCCCAGGGCTGTGCTGCTCCTGTGTGTACACTGCTGCCTGGGTCCTGCCCAGGGTCACACAGACAGACAGACAGACATGTATCCTCCCCACCCCCAGGGCTGTGCTGCTCCTGTGTGTACACTGAGGCCTGGGTCCCTGCCCACGGTCACACAGACAGACAGACATGTATCCCCCCCACCCCCAGGGCTGTGCTGCTCCTGTGTGTACACTGCGGCCTGGGTCCCTGCCCAGGGTCACACAGACAGACAGACAGACAGACATGTATCCTCCCCACCCCCAGGGCTGTGCTGCTCCTGTGTGTACACTGAGGCTTGGGCCCCTGCCCAGGGTCACACAGACAGACAGACATGTATCCCCCCCACCCCCAGGGCTGTGCTGCTTCTGTGTATACACTGAGGCCTGGGTCCCTACCCAGGGTCACACAGACAGACAGACAGACATGTATCCTCCCCACCCCCAGGGCTGTGCTGCTCCTGTGTGTACACTGCGGCCTGGGCCCCTGCCAGAGTCAGACAGACAGACAGACATGTATCCTCCCCACCCCCAGGGCTGTGCTGCTCCTGAGTGTACACTGAGCCTGGGTCTCAGCCCAGGGTCACACAGACAGACAGACAGACAGACATGTATCCTCCCCACCCCCAGGGCTGTGCTGCTCCTGTGTGTACACTGCGGCCTGGGTCCTTACCCAGGGTCACACAGACAGACAGACAGACATGTATCCTCCCCACCCCCAGGGCTGTGCTGCTCCTGTGTGTACACTGAGGCCTGGGCCCCTGCCAGAGTCAGACAGACAGACAGACATGTATCCTCCCACCCCCAGGGCTGTGCTGTTCCTGTGTGTACGCTGCGGCCTGGGTCCCTGCCCAGGGTCACACAGACAGACAGACAGACATGTATCCTCCCCACCCCCAGGGCTGTGCTGCTCCTGTGTGTACACTGCGGCCTGGGCCCTGCCCAGGGTCACACAGACAGACAGACAGACATGTATCCTCCCGCCCCCAGGGCTGTGCTGCTCCTGTGTGTACACTGAGGCCTCGGTCCCTGCCCAGGGTCACACAGACAGACAGACAGACATGTATCCTCCCCACCCCCAGGGCTGTGCTGTTTCTGTGTGTACACTGCGGCCTGGGCCCTGCCCAGGGTCACACAGACAGACAGACATGTATCCTCCCCACCCCCAGGGCTGTGCTGCTCCGGTGTGTACACTGCGGCCTGAGCCCTGCCCAGGGTCACACAGACAGACAGACATGTATCCTCCCCACCCCCAGGGCTGTGCTGCTCCTGTGTGTACACTGAGGCCTGGGTCCCTACCCAGGGTCACACAGACAGACAGACAGACATGTATCCTCCCCACCCCAAGGGCTGTGCTGCTCCTGTGTGTACACTGAGGCCTGGGCCCCTGCCAGAGTCAGACAGACAGACAGACATGTATCCTCCCACCCCCAGGGCTGTGCTGCTCCTGTGTGTACACTGCGGCCTGGGCCCCTGCCCAGGGTCACTCACACAGACAGACAGACATGTATCCTCCCCACCCCCAGGGCTGTGCTGCTCCTGTGTGTACACTGCGGCCTGGGTCCCTGCCCAGGGTCACACAGACAGACAGACAGACATGTATCCTCCCCACCCCCAGGGCTGTGCTGCTCCTGTGTGTACACTGCTGCCTGGGCCCCTGCCAGGGTCACACAGACAGACAGACAGACATGTATCCTCCCCACCCCCAGGGCTGTGCTGCTCCTGTGTGTACACTGAGGCCTGGGTCCCTGCCCAGGGTCACACAGACAGACAGACATGTATCCCCCCACCCCCAGGGCTGTGCTGCTCCGGTGTGTACACTGAGGCCTGCCCAGGGTCACACAGACAGACAGACAGACATGTATCCTCCCCACCCCCAGGGCTGTGCTGCTCCTGTGTGTACACTGAGGCCTGGGTCCCTGCCCAGGGTCACACAGACAGACAGACAGACATGTATCCTCCCCACCCCCAGGGCTGTGCTGCTCCTGTGTGTACACTGCTGCCTGGGTCCTGCCCAGGGTCACACAGACAGACAGACAGACATGTATCCTCCCCACCCCCAGGGCTGTGCTGCTCCTGTGTGTACACTGAGGCCTGGGTCCCTGCCCACGGTCACACAGACAGACAGACATGTATCCTCCCCACCCCCAGGACTGTGCTGCTCCTGTGTGTACACTGAGGCCTGGGCCCTGCCCAGGGTCACACAGACAGACAGACAGACATGTATCCTCCCCACCCCAGGGCTGTGCTGCTCCTGTGTGTACACTGCGGCCTGGGCCCTGCCCAGGGTCACACAGACAGACAGACATGTATCCTCCCCACCCCAGGGCTGTGCTGCTCCTGTGTGTACACTGAGGCCTGGGTCCCTGCCCAGGGTCACACAGACAGACAGACATGTATCCCCCCCACCCCCAGGGCTGTGCTGCTCCTGTGTGTACACTGAGGCCTGGTCCCTGCTCAGGGTCACACAGACAGACAGACAGACAGACATGTATCCTCCCCACCCCCAGGGCTGTGCTGCTCCTGTGTGTACACTGAGGCCTGGGCCCCTGCCAGAGTCAGACAGACAGACAGACATGTATCCTCCCCACCCCCAGGGCTGTGCTGCTCCTGAGTGTAAACTGCGGCCTGGGTCCCTGCCCAGGGTCACACAGACAGACAGACAGACATGTATCCCCCCCACCCCCAGGGCTGTGCTGCTCCTGTGTGTACACTGCGGCCTGGGTCCCTGCCCAGGGTCACACAGACAGACAGACAGACATGTATCCTCCCCACCCCCAGGGCTGTGCTGCACCTGTGCACACTGCTGCCTGGGCCCCTGCCCAGAGTCACACAGACAGACAGACAGACAGACATGTATCCTCCCCACCCCCCAGGGCTGTGCTGCTCCTGTGTGTACGCTGCGGCCTGGTCCCTGCCCAGGGTCACACAGACAGACAGACAGACAGACATGTATCCTCCCCACCCCCAAGGCTGTGCTGCTCCTGTGTGTACACTGCGGCCTGGGCCCTGCCCAGGGTCACACAGACAGACAGACATGTATCCTCCCCACCCCCAGGGCTGTGCTGCTCCTGTGTGTACACTGAGGCCTGGGTCCCAGCTCAGGGTCACACAGACAGACAGACATGTATCCCCCCCACCCCCAGGGCTGTGCTGCTCCTGTGTGTACACTGCGGCCTGGGCCCTGCCCAGGGTCACACAGACAGACAGACATGTATCCTCCCCACCCCCAGGGCTGTGCTGCTCCTGTGTGTACACTGCGGCCTGGGCGCCTGCCAGGGGCACACAGACAGACAGACATGTATCCTCCCCACCCCCAGGGCTGTGCTGCTCCTGAGTGTACACTGCGGCCTGGGCGCCTGCCAGGGGCACACAGACAGACAGACAGACAGACATGTATCCTCCCCACCCCCAGGGCTGTGCTGTTCCTGTGTGTACGCTGCGGCCTGGGTCCCTGCCCAGGGTCACACAGACAGACAGACAGACATGTATCCTCCCCACCCCCAGGGCTGTGCTGCTCCTGTGTGTACACTGCTGCCTGGGCCCCTGCCAGGGTCACACAGACAGACAGACATGTATCCTCCCCACCCCCAGGGCTGTGCTGCTCCGGTGTGTACACTGCGGCCTGGGCCCTGCCCAGGGTCACACAGACAGACAGACATGTATCCTCCCCACCCCCAGGGCTGTGCTGCTCCTGTGTGTACACTGCGGCCTGGGCCCTGCCCAGGGTCACACAGACAGACAGACATGTATCCTCCCCACCCCCAGGGCTGTGCTGCTCCTGTGTGTACACTGCGGCCTGGGCCCTGCCCAGGGTCACACAGACAGACAGACAGACATGTATCCTCCCCACCCCCAGGGCTGTGCTGCTCCTGTGTGTACACTGCGGCCTGGGCCCTGCCCAGGGTCACACAGACAGACAGACATGTATCCTCCCCACCCCCAGGGCTGTGCTGCTCCTGTGTGTACACTGAGGCCTCGGTCCCTGCCCAGGGTCACACAGACAGACAGACAGACATGTATCCTCCCCACCCCCAGGGCTGTGCTGCTCCTGTGTACACTGCTGCCTGGGCCCCTGCCCAGAGTCATTCAGACAGACAGACAGACAGACATGTATCCTCCCCACCCCCAGGGCTGTGCTGCTCCTGTGTGTACGCTGCGGCCTGGTCCCTGCCCAGGGTCACACAGACAGACAGACATGTATCCTCCCCACCCCCAGGGCTGTGCTGCTCCTGTGTGTACACTGAGGCCTGGGTCCCAGCTCAGGGTCACACAGACAGACAGGCATGTATCCTCCCCACCCCCAGGGCTGTGCTGCTCCTGTGTGTACGCTGCGGCCTGGTCCCTGCCCAGGGTCACACAGACAGACAGACATGTATCCTCCCCACCCCCAGGGCTGTGCTGCTCCTGTGTGTACACTGAGGCCTCGGTCCCTGCCCAGGGTCACACACACAGACAGACAGACAGACATGTATCCTCCCCACCCCCAGGGCTGTGCTGCTCCTGTGTGTACACTGAGGCCTGGGTCCCTGCCCAGGGTCACACAGACAGACAGACATGTATCCTCCCCACCCCCAGGGCTGTGCTGCTCCTGTGTGTACACTGCGGCCTGGGCGCCTGCCAGGGGCACACAGACAGACAGACATGTATCCTCCCCACCCCCAGGGCTGTGCTGCTCCTGAGTGTACACTGCGGCCTGGGCGCCTGCCAGGGGCACACAGACAGACAGACAGACACACATGTATCCTCCCCACCCCCAGGGCTGTGCTGTTCCTGTGTGTACGCTGCGGCCTGGGTCCCTGCCCAGGGTCACACAGACAGACAGACAGACATGTATCCTCCCCACCCCCAGGGCTGTGCTGTTCCTGTGTGTACACTGCGGCCTGGGCCCTGCCCAGGGTCACACAGACAGACAGACATGTATCCTCCCCACCCCCAGGGCTGTGCTGCTCCTGTGTGTACACTGCGGCCTGGGCCCTGCCCAGGGTCACACAGACAGACAGACATGTATCCTCCCCACCCCCAGGGCTGTGCTGCTCCTGTGTGTACACTGCGGCCTGGGCCCTGCCCAGGGTCACACAGACGGACAGACACGTATCCTCCCCACCCCCAGGGCTGTGCTGCTCCTGTGTGTACACTGCGGCCTGGGCCCTGCCCAGGGTCACACAGACAGACAGACATGCATCCTCCCCACCCCCAGGGCTGTGCTGCTCCTGTGTGTACACTGAGGCCTCGGTCCCTGCCCAGGGTCACACAGACAGACAGACAGACATGTATCCTCCCCACCCCCAGGGCTGTGCTGCTCCTGTGTACACTGCTGCCTGGGCCCCTGCCCAGAGTCACACAGACAGACAGACAGACAGACATGTATCCTCCCCACCCCCAGGGCTGTGCTGCTCCTGTGTGTACGCTGCGGCCTGGTCCCTGCCCAGGGTCACACAGACAGACAGACAGACAGACATGTATCCTCCCCACCCCCAGGGCTGTGCTGCTCCTGTGTGTACACTGCGGCCTGGGCCCTGCCCAGGGTCACACAGACAGACAGACATGTATCCTCCCCACCCCCAGGGCTGTGCTGCTCCTGTGTGTACACTGCGGCCTGGGCCCTGCCCAGGGTCACACAGACAGACAGACATGTATCCTCCCCACCCCCAGGGCTGTGCTGCTCCTGTGTGTACACTGAGGCCTCGGTCCCTGCCCAGGGTCACACAGACAGACAGACAGACATGTATCCTCCCCACCCCCAGGGCTGTGCTGCTCCTGTGTGTACACTGCGGCCTGGGCCCTGCCCAGGGTCACACAGACAGACAGACATGTATCCTCCCCACCCCCAGGGCTGTGCTGCTCCTGTGTGTACACTGAGGCCTGGGTCCCTGCTCAGGGTCACACAGACAGACAGACAGACATGTATCCCCTCCACCCCCAGGGCTGTGCTGCTCCTGTGTGTACACTGCTGTCTGGGTCCTGCCCAGGGTCACACAGACAGACAGACAGACATGTATCCTCCCCACCCCCAGGGCTGTGCTGCTCCTGTGTGTACACTGAGGCCTGGGTCCCTGCCCACGGTCACACAGACAGACAGACATGTATCCCCCCCACCCCCAGGGCTGTGCTGCTCCTGTGTGTACACTGCGGCCTGGGTCCCTGCCCAGGGTCACACAGACAGACAGACAGACAGACATGTATCCTCCCCACCCCCAGGGCTGTGCTGCTCCTGTGTGTACACTGAGGCTTGGGCCCCTGCCCAGGGTCACACAGACAGACAGACATGTATCCCCCCCACCCCCAGGGCTGTGCTGCTTCTGTGTATACACTGAGGCCTGGGTCCCTACCCAGGGTCACACAGACAGACAGACAGACATGTATCCTCCCCACCCCCAGGGCTGTGCTGCTCCTGTGTGTACACTGCGGCCTGGGCCCCTGCCAGAGTCAGACAGACAGACAGACATGTATCCTCCCCACCCCCAGGGCTGTGCTGCTCCTGAGTGTAAACTGCGGCCTGGGTCCCTACCCAGGGTCACACAGACAGACAGACAGACATGTATCCTCCCGACCCCCAGGGCTGTGCTGCTCCTGTGTGTACACTGAGGCCTGGGCCCCTGCCAGAGTCAGACAGACAGACAGACATGTATCCTCCCACCCCCAGGGCTGTGCTGTTCCTGTGTGTACGCTGCGGCCTGGGTCCCTGCCCAGGGTCACACAGACAGACAGACAGACATGTATCCTCCCCACCCCCAGGGCTGTGCTGCTCCTGTGTGTACACTGCGGCCTGGGCCCTGCCCAGGGTCACACAGACAGACAGACAGACATGTATCCTCCCGCCCCCAGGGCTGTGCTGCTCCTGTGTGTACACTGAGGCCTCGGTCCCTGCCCAGGGTCACACAGACAGACAGACAGACATGTATCCTCCCCACCCCCAGGGCTGTGCTGTTTCTGTGTGTACACTGCGGCCTGGGCCCTGCCCAGGGTCACACAGACAGACAGACATGTATCCTCCCCACCCCCAGGGCTGTGCTGCTCCGGTGTGTACACTGCGGCCTGAGCCCTGCCCAGGGTCACACAGACAGACAGACATGTATCCTCCCCACCCCCAGGGCTGTGCTGCTCCTGTGTGTACACTGAGGCCTGGGTCCCTACCCAGGGTCACACAGACAGACAGACAGACATGTATCCTCCCCACCCCCAGGGCTGTGCTGCTCCTGTGTGTACACTGAGGCCTGGGCCCCTGCCAGAGTCAGACAGACAGACAGACATGTATCCTCCCACCCCCAGGGCTGTGCTGCTCCTGTGTGTACACTGCGGCCTGGGCCCCTGCCCAGGGTCACTCACACAGACAGACAGACATGTATCCTCCCCACCCCCAGGGCTGTGCTGCTCCTGTGTGTACACTGCGGCCTGGGTCCCTGCCCAGGGTCACACAGACAGACAGACAGACATGTATCCTCCCCACCCCCAGGGCTGTGCTGCTCCTGTGTGTACACTGCTGCCTGGGCCCCTGCCAGGGTCACACAGACAGACAGACAGACATGTATCCTCCCCACCCCCAGGGCTGTGCTGCTCCTGTGTGTACACTGAGGCCTGGGTCCCTGCCCAGGGTCACACAGACAGACAGACATGTATCCCCCCACCCCCAGGGCTGTGCTGCTCCGGTGTGTACACTGAGGCCTGCCCAGGGTCACACAGACAGACAGACAGACATGTATCCTCCCCACCCCCAGGGCTGTGCTGCTCCTGTGTGTACACTGAGGCCTGGGTCCCTGCCCAGGGTCACACAGACAGACAGACAGACATGTATCCTCCCCACCCCCAGGGCTGTGCTGCTCCTGTGTGTACACTGCTGCCTGGGTCCTGCCCAGGGTCACACAGACAGACAGACAGACATGTATCCTCCCCACCCCCAGGGCTGTGCTGCTCCTGTGTGTACACTGAGGCCTGGGTCCCTGCCCACGGTCACACAGACAGACAGACATGTATCCTCCCCACCCCCAGGACTGTGCTGCTCCTGTGTGTACACTGAGGCCTGGGCCCTGCCCAGGGTCACACAGACAGACAGACAGACATGTATCCTCCCCACCCCAGGGCTGTGCTGCTCCTGTGTGTACACTGCGGCCTGGGCCCTGCCCAGGGTCACACAGACAGACAGACATGTATCCTCCCCACCCCAGGGCTGTGCTGCTCCTGTGTGTACACTGAGGCCTGGGTCCCTGCCCAGGGTCACACAGACAGACAGACATGTATCCCCCCCACCCCCAGGGCTGTGCTGCTCCTGTGTGTACACTGAGGCCTGGTCCCTGCTCAGGGTCACACAGACAGACAGACAGACAGACATGTATCCTCCCCACCCCCAGGGCTGTGCTGCTCCTGTGTGTACACTGAGGCCTGGGCCCCTGCCAGAGTCAGACAGACAGACAGACATGTATCCTCCCCACCCCCAGGGCTGTGCTGCTCCTGAGTGTAAACTGCGGCCTGGGTCCCTGCCCAGGGTCACACAGACAGACAGACAGACATGTATCCCCCCCACCCCCAGGGCTGTGCTGCTCCTGTGTGTACACTGCGGCCTGGGTCCCTGCCCAGGGTCTGTTAGACGGACCGGGAGGGTCGGCCGAGGATAAGGGGAGAGGTCTCCGGGGAGAGCCGTCTCCAGTGAATCGTACAGACAAGTAACTCCCCCCCCACAGACGGACACCACACAATGATAAAGTTCAACGATACTTTATAGGCAATTCTTCAAGTACGGTAGAATGGTACAAGGAGGTCTGGACTCAGGGGTCCCCTCTATTCTGGTCTCTGTTTGGGAAAAGGGTAGCGGGACAGTCTTGTTACCAAAGAGATGGAAATAGCTCTCAATCCTCGAGCTCGGTGGTGTAGATGAACGGGCCGCGGCGGAGCCAGCAGGTCCCGTGATGGATGAAGGAAGACGACGGTCCGCGGCAGAGCCAGCAGGTCCCGATGAAGGTGGTGGTTACAAACGGTCCGCGGCCACGCCAGCAGGTCCCGACGACGATGAAGGATAGGGTGGTTCCCAAAGCCGCGGCAGCGCCAGCAGGCAAGACGAGGGTGCACAAGACAGAGCTACGGCAGCGCCAGTAGTCCGTCAAGGATGAGTTCTTCTTTGCGTCTCTCGACTCCAAGATACAACTCCCGTCCGGCTCTGGAGCTGCCCCAGTTATAGGGCTGGTGTGCTTTGATGTCCGGACCCTCGCACTTGGAGGTCGGGAGGTCCGGGATGAGGGGGTTCAGACACCCAGCAGGGGGGTGGAGCCAGCGCCCGGGGAGGCGATGGGCGAGCGGTACTTGGCGGGGGAGAGCCATCGACACCTCTTGCTCCCATTGACTGACCAAGTAGCCCGCTCACCTCCTGGGTGGATGTTGGTGCCGGAATGTCTGAGGCCTGGCCAGGCCCAGGGTTGAGGTCGATCGGGGGCCAGGCGGCCTCGTGGTGGAGTGTCCAAGATGGCGCCCAGGATGGGCGCGCAGGCCGGTAGTGGGTCGGCCTACGCGGTCAACAGGTTCGAGTGTAGGGGTCCCTGCGGGGACGGTGGACGTGTAATGGTGGTGTGTGGTACTTGCGTGGCTGGTTCGGGCCTGGTTGGGCCGGGGGAGAGCGGCCCTTCATGTGGCCTGTCCAACATGCGTCCCCCCCAGCTGAAGGCGGGGAGAGTTACCCATTCTCTTGGGGACTCTTCTCGTCGAGGCGGAAGAACCGGGACAGGCCATCTGCGTTGGCGTGATCTGGCCCAGGCCGATGTTCAACTGTGAAGTCCATCCCTTGTAGGGAGATGGACCAGCGTAGTAACTTCGGGTTTTCCCCCCGCATCTGCATCAGCCACTGCAGGGGTCGGTGGTCGGTCTGTACCCGAAAGGGTGTGCCAAAAAGGTAGGGCCGGAGCTTCTTGAGGGCCCATACCACCGCAAAGGCCTCCCTCTCTATGGTGCTCCAGCGTTGTTCCCGTGGTAGGAGTCGCCGGCTGATGAAGGCCACCGGCTGATCACGGCCTTCGGTGTTCACTTGAGACAGGACTGCCCCAATGCCATGGTCGGAGGCATCCGTCTGGACGATGAACTCCCGGCTGTAGTCGGGGGCCTGGAGCACAGGGGCGGAGCACATGGCGGCTTTCAATTGTTCAAATGCAGCTTGACACTCTGGGGTCCAGTTGACTTTCTGGGGCTGATTTTTTGACGTGAGCTCTGTGAGGGGCCTCACGATAGTACCATAGTCTTTCACGAACCTTCGGTAATAGCCCGTGAGGCCCAGGAAGGCCCGTACCTCGGTCTGGGTAATGGGGGGCTGCCAGGACTGGATGGCGGCAATTTTTAGCTGCAGAGGGGCCACCAGGCCGCTTCCCACCTGGTGCCCGAGGTCACGGTCGGTGGTTTCGGCGGGGGCGACCGGAGGCGGTGGCGCCGGCCATTCGAGTTCCTCTGGGCGGGTGTTGGCACGGGCGGTCATGGACCGGGTGGTGACGCACGCCCAGTCCGGGACGCCCAGCATCCCCAGGTGCTCTTTTCGTTCGACTGCTGCCCATGGAGAGCTTTCCAGGTCATTACCCAGGAGGCAGTCTACGGGGGCATCATCTCGGACCGTCACCTTCAACATGCCGGAGACCCCTCCCCATTCGAAGGGGACGCAGGCCATCCGACACAGACTTTCTGAGTTATCGGCTGAACGTACAGGGCAGAGAATGTTTGGTAAGTATTGTTCGGGGGTCACCAGGTGACAGCGGACGGCTGTTACACTGGCCCCAGTGTCACGAAGGGCTTCCGCCCGGCGTCCATTGATGCCCACCCATTGGCTGTACTTCTGGGTATTAGCGGGTAGGGGGACCCGCGGGACCATGTCTCTCCCCCCTAGGCAGGCGAGAGCCATGGCGGCTGGCTCCCATTCTTGGTGTTCCTGTTCATATTCTTCTTGTTCCTCTGAGATCTGTTCCTCCCCCAGAGCAGCAGCGGCTACTTGGCGGGGTCTTGGGCTCTGGTACTGGGGGCAGTTTGGGTCGTTTGCATAGTGTCCGACCCGTTGGCATCGATGGCAGGTAACATTGGCTCGATGTCCCGGTCGCGCTGGGGTGCTGCCCCGGTTGGCCGGGGGGGTGGGGCTGGTAGTGAGGGTGACCGGAGCGTTGCTTCTTCCGCGTCCTTGGCCTCCACCTCCTCGGGGACGGTGCTGACCATTGTTGTTCCGGTTCTGTTCGGAGGACCCATTTCGACTCACTCTGGTGATCTCCCACCGGTCTGCTTCGGCTGCGAGCTGCCGGGGATCCGTTAACTTGGTTCTTTCTCGTTCCTGGATCTCGTCTGGCGAGAGACCCGTTCTTCGTTCTTCAGGGGCCATGGGGGTTTGTGCTGCGATGTCTTGATCGGGGGTTCCGGCAGCCCCGGTTTCTGCCCAAGATTACAGGGCCTGCTTAAAGTCATCTTTGGTATTTAGTCCGGTGGTAGCGATACCTAATTCGATACAGAACTGTTTAAGTTCACGATGGCTGTACTCGTCCAATTTCTCCATCTGGAATTTCTCCGTTGATCCGCTGTCTTTAGTTGACATCGTGATTCGCCGTGGGGTGAGCTACTCTCTGTACGGTTTATGCGGTGATTCGGATCCCGTCGCTGGCCACCAATGTTAGACGGACCGGGAGGGTCGGCCGAGGATAAGGGGAGAGGTCTCCGGGGAGAGCCGTCTCCAGTGAATCGTACAGACAAGTAACTCCCCCCCCACAGACGGACACCACACAATGATAAAGTTCAACGATACTTTATAGGCAATTCTTCAAGTACGGTAGAATGGTACAAGGAGGTCTGGACTCAGGGGTCCCCTCTATTCTGGTCTCTGTTTGGGAAAAGGGTAGCGGGACAGTCTTGTTACCAAAGAGATGGAAATAGCTCTCAATCCTCGAGCTCGGTGGTGTAGATGAACGGGCCGCGGCGGAGCCAGCAGGTCCCGTGATGGATGAAGGAAGACGACGGTCCGCGGCAGAGCCAGCAGGTCCCGATGAAGGTGGTGGTTACAAACGGTCCGCGGCCACGCCAGCAGGTCCCGACGACGATGAAGGATAGGGTGGTTCCCAAAGCCGCGGCAGCGCCAGCAGGCAAGACGAGGGTGCACAAGACAGAGCTACGGCAGCGCCAGTAGTCCGTCAAGGATGAGTTCTTCTTTGCGTCTCTCGACTCCAAGATACAACTCCCGTCCGGCTCTGGAGCTGCCCCAGTTATAGGGCTGGTGTGCTTTGATGTCCGGACCCTCGCACTTGGAGGTCGGGAGGTCCGGGATGAGGGGGTTCAGACACCCAGCAGGGGGGTGGAGCCAGCGCCCGGGGAGGCGATGGGCGAGCGGTACTTGGCGGGGGAGAGCCATCGACACCTCTTGCTCCCATTGACTGACCAAGTAGCCCGCTCACCTCCTGGGTGGATGTTGGTGCCGGAATGTCTGAGGCCTGGCCAGGCCCAGGGTTGAGGTCGATCGGGGGCCAGGCGGCCTCGTGGTGGAGTGTCCAAGATGGCGCCCAGGATGGGCGCGCAGGCCGGTAGTGGGTCGGCCTACGCGGTCAACAGGTTCGAGTGTAGGGGTCCCTGCGGGGACGGTGGACGTGTAATGGTGGTGTGTGGTACTTGCGTGGCTGGTTCGGGCCTGGTTGGGCCGGGGGAGAGCGGCCCTTCATGTGGCCTGTCCAACAGGGTCACACAGACAGACAGACAGACATGTATCCTCCCCACCCCCAGGGCTGTGCTGCACCTGTGCACACTGCTGCCTGGGCCCCTGCCCAGAGTCACACAGACAGACAGACAGACAGACATGTATCCTCCCCACCCCCCAGGGCTGTGCTGCTCCTGTGTGTACACTGCGGCCTGGGCCCTGCCCAGGGTCACACAGACAGACAGACATGTATCCTCCCCACCCCCAGGGCTGTGCTGCTCCTGTGTGTACACTGAGGCCTGGGTCCCAGCTCAGGGTCACACAGACAGACAGACATGTATCCCCCCCACCCCCAGGGCTGTGCTGCTCCTGTGTGTACACTGCGGCCTGGGCCCTGCCCAGGGTCACACAGACAGACAGACATGTATCCTCCCCACCCCCAGGGCTGTGCTGCTCCTGTGTGTACACTGCGGCCTGGGCGCCTGCCAGGGGCACACAGACAGACAGACATGTATCCTCCCCACCCCCAGGGCTGTGCTGCTCCTGAGTGTACACTGCGGCCTGGGCGCCTGCCAGGGGCACACAGACAGACAGACAGACAGACATGTATCCTCCCCACCCCCAGGGCTGTGCTGTTCCTGTGTGTACGCTGCGGCCTGGGTCCCTGCCCAGGGTCACACAGACAGACAGACAGACATGTATCCTCCCCACCCCCAGGGCTGTGCTGCTCCTGTGTGTACACTGCTGCCTGGGCCCCTGCCAGGGTCACACAGACAGACAGACATGTATCCTCCCCACCCCCAGGGCTGTGCTGCTCCGGTGTGTACACTGCGGCCTGGGCCCTGCCCAGGGTCACACAGACAGACAGACATGTATCCTCCCCACCCCCAGGGCTGTGCTGCTCCTGTGTGTACACTGCGGCCTGGGCCCTGCCCAGGGTCACACAGACAGACAGACATGTATCCTCCCCACCCCCAGGGCTGTGCTGCTCCTGTGTGTACACTGCGGCCTGGGCCCTGCCCAGGGTCACACAGACAGACAGACAGACATGTATCCTCCCCACCCCCAGGGCTGTGCTGCTCCTGTGTGTACACTGCGGCCTGGGCCCTGCCCAGGGTCACACAGACAGACAGACATGTATCCTCCCCACCCCCAGGGCTGTGCTGCTCCTGTGTGTACACTGAGGCCTCGGTCCCTGCCCAGGGTCACACAGACAGACAGACAGACATGTATCCTCCCCACCCCCAGGGCTGTGCTGCTCCTGTGTACACTGCTGCCTGGGCCCCTGCCCAGAGTCATTCAGACAGACAGACAGACAGACATGTATCCTCCCCACCCCCAGGGCTGTGCTGCTCCTGTGTGTACGCTGCGGCCTGGTCCCTGCCCAGGGTCACACAGACAGACAGACATGTATCCTCCCCACCCCCAGGGCTGTGCTGCTCCTGTGTGTACACTGAGGCCTGGGTCCCAGCTCAGGGTCACACAGACAGACAGGCATGTATCCTCCCCACCGACAGGGCTGTGCTGCTCCTGTGTGTACGCTGCGGCCTGGTCCCTGCCCAGGGTCACACAGACAGACAGACATGTATCCTCCCCACCCCCAGGGCTGTGCTGCTCCTGTGTGTACACTGAGGCCTCGGTCCCTGCCCAGGGTCACACACACAGACAGACAGACAGACATGTATCCTCCCCACCCCCAGGGCTGTGCTGCTCCTGTGTGTACACTGAGGCCTGGGTCCCTGCCCAGGGTCACACAGACAGACAGACATGTATCCTCCCCACCCCCAGGGCTGTGCTGCTCCTGTGTGTACACTGCGGCCTGGGCGCCTGCCAGGGGCACACAGACAGACAGACATGTATCCTCCCCACCCCCAGGGCTGTGCTGCTCCTGAGTGTACACTGCGGCCTGGGCGCCTGCCAGGGGCACACAGACAGACAGACAGACAGACATGTATCCTCCCCACCCCCAGGGCTGTGCTGTTCCTGTGTGTACGCTGCGGCCTGGGTCCCTGCCCAGGGTCACACAGACAGACAGACAGACATGTATCCTCCCCACCCCCAGGGCTGTGCTGTTCCTGTGTGTACACTGCGGCCTGGGCCCTGCCCAGGGTCACACAGACAGACAGACATGTATCCTCCCCACCCCCAGGGCTGTGCTGCTCCTGTGTGTACACTGCGGCCTGGGCCCTGCCCAGGGTCACACAGACAGACAGACATGTATCCTCCCCACCCCCAGGGCTGTGCTGCTCCTGTGTGTACACTGCGGCCTGGGCCCTGCCCAGGGTCACACAGACGGACAGACACGTATCCTCCCCACCCCCAGGGCTGTGCTGCTCCTGTGTGTACACTGCGGCCTGGGCCCTGCCCAGGGTCACACAGACAGACAGACATGCATCCTCCCCACCCCCAGGGCTGTGCTGCTCCTGTGTGTACACTGAGGCCTCGGTCCCTGCCCAGGGTCACACAGACAGACAGACAGACATGTATCCTCCCCACCCCCAGGGCTGTGCTGCTCCTGTGTACACTGCTGCCTGGGCCCCCTGCCCAGAGTCACACAGACAGACAGACAGACAGACATGTATCCTCCCCACCCCCAGGGCTGTGCTGCTCCTGTGTGTACGCTGCGGCCTGGTCCCTGCCCAGGGTCACACAG